>NC_083561.1:18366503-20766503 GCF_019925205.1 Metopolophium dirhodum
TTTAAAATTTCTCTTTTAAGGACCTTACCTAACTCTTCTGTTTGACTTAAGGTCCTAAATATTTTTTATTTTTAACCTGTCCTATCGATTCATCCGAAGAACTACTTTCAATATGTGAATTACCTGATTGTTTATTCATATATATTCAATAAGTACTAATATCATTTAAGAATATTTAATTTATTTAACTCGTCATTTATTCTATATATCATTCACGTACGCATATATTTACGTACGCCACGTCGTATTGTGTAGTGTATACACCCACTCACACACAGAAATAAGTGCTTGTATTTTTACGTAACTCCGACGTCGCGTAAACTCTATCGCTCTCTCCTACGATAAAACGTGTTTTGGATATTATAATAACATTAATATTGGGTAGCTACTCCAATAAAATAAATATTCTATAACTAATATCCAATTTCTTACTAATTTCTATAACTAAAATCTAACTATTCTATTACCCGTTACCAATTTAACTACCTATTCATCGAAAATATTACTGCTATATTCTATTATTATACTTATTCTATGCTAGCCTTTCTATTACTTTCACCTTGTAATATTTCTTCAATCCAGTTTTTCTTTTGCCTACAATTCTATTTTTCAACATTAAATACTTTAATTCAATACATATACGTCATAATATAAGATCATATACTGCCTTTAAAAAACAAATTTTACTTAATTATTCCATTTTATTCAAAAATGTCTTATACTTCAAAACAAAAACTCTTTAAATACTTTATTTCAATATTTCAAATGTATTTATTTTATAATTACTTTATTCAATCTAATCTTTATATATATACAATTGATTCTTTTACTCGTTATTATTCAATAATTATTCAACGATTTAATTTAATATTTCAATTCTTTCTATTCCTTTAATCACCAATATTTCAAATTCAATTTTCTCTATATATTATTATTCAATATTCAATTATTCAAAAAATTATTCATCAAAATTTCAATTCAATTACTTTTATATATTATTCATAAAACATTTAATCATTTAACTTTATTTCATTATAACTATTCAATACCCATATTTTCAAAATTAATTCAATAATTCAACAATTAATTAACAATTAATTTATTTCACAATTTATTTCAATACTTCATCTTTTTTTCTCTAATAAAAATTATTCATCAACTTATTTCATTTACTTAACTACTACGCGTACATTCAAAAATATATTTTCTCTTTTTTTTTTCTATTACCTTTTCAACTAACTATAATATTTTCTTACTATTTCATTTGTTGATTCCTATTTAATGAGACTACTTATTTCAACACAGATCAGTCTACTGCTGTCTATTTTACTACAATTTCTATATATATTTCTTTTTTTTTTTAACAACCTATATTCTTTTTTTCAATTTAATTTATAATAAAACAACTATTATACGCACCCTTCACCAAAATCTAAAAATTTTATCGCTGGCTTCCTTAAAAACCAATGTGAGACGTGTACCCAATTATTATCAATGTTCATATTACCTAATTATTTACTTAGGTGTTAAGAATAATGAAAAAAAAATATTATATGTCATGCACCTGTATGGTTTTTACCACGAAAGGTGAATTATTATTTCATATATGAGTTGTTACTAAATCAAAAAATTATTATGAACTTTGATTATTTTATTGTTCGAAACATAATATTTTTTGATGTATTTTATATTGGTATATAATATTACATTGACGGACATTTGCCATTTTTTTAAATTTCCAAAACCAGCCAATATAACGCACTTTTTTATTACTGCTATGGCAGTAATGCAATTGTTACTCTAATAGCAGTAGTGTGTACGTACATCGAAATGATATGTAACGCTATAGCTACGACCAGGGACTGGAACCGTACCGAAATTGACCGGGTTTGGATCGAATTCTTTTGAAAATCTTCAGATCGAAGCCGGACTGGAACCCTTAAATACATTTTTGTAAGAACCGAAACCAAAACCTATATTTTGATATAGAGGTTAAGTTGGTTTTTTTTCAGTTCCAAAATCCAATAGATATTTTATCTATATAGGTATAACATAATTATAAAGTTAATTATTACTACTTATTATTAGATTCATAAATCTATATAAAAGTTTATCATTACTAAGAAATAAGAATATTACTATGTGCACAACAGAATTAACATAAAACAAATTATAAAAAAGGTGGGCAAGTGGGTGTCGCTCTGCTGTACAGAAGTTTACAAGTGGGTCACTGTAATGGATTGTGTTAAATTTGAATTCAATGATATAATATCATTACATAAGAAAAACGATTCTGAGCGAAAACGGGCAGTCAGCCTATGATATTACTAAGTATATTTGATGATATTGTGAATAAAGTAATTTATATATAACCTATTTACGTGGAATCTTGTTTTAAATTTTCAATCTTTAGCTATGAAAGTTAAACATTTAATACATTTTTAACTACTAAATAATTATTACATTTTAAATTTGATAAATTTTCTGAAAATTTGAACTTTAAATGCATATAAAAAAAAATTGTGCCTATGTATTTTGACTATTTTTCAACTGTTATTGTAACAATATATCAGAAGCCTTGCATTTAATTTTCACGCTTTTTTGCCCTTTAAATAAAATTTTATTGATATTTATAGAAAAAAAAACTAAAAAGATTTAAAACTGACAATGTCCATAAACAGCTTAAAAAAAAGTCAAAATATTTTCAAAATGTTATGGTGTGTGGAAAATGAAAATGTAAACATTCAGTAAAGTTGTCATGTATCTACAGTTATTCGTTTTTAAATAACAATAAAATAACAAAACCACTACATGAGAAATCGAGTTAATATCCAATATTGTAAAAATATGAAGTTCAAACGCTCATAAAAATTTAATTTGACACTTGTACGAAATGTAGAGCCTTTTTGTCATGTTAAATGTTTATATTACCTAATTATTTAATCAGGTGTTAAGGATAATAAAAAAAAAGAACTATTATAGGTCATGCACCTGTACGGTTTTTACCACGAAAGGTGAATTATTATTTCATATATCAAATTGAGATATAATGTTTATAAGTTATAACATTATAACAATTAAAAAATTCTTTAGCTACGTTTGGACCAGAATATTCTACTGGAGGTTTATAAACACCATTACTATATTTAATATAATAACAAAAATTATTAGGCATATGTTTCTGATAATATTGTTATAATCTAGCCGTTGACTTAACCGCTTAGAATTATAAAGTTGCAGGTAGCAAAACCGATGTAGATTGGATTGATAGGATTTCATGGAAATAATAATAGCCAGGTGTTGAAGTATAAGTTAAATTTATTAATTGTCACAGAAAACTCTTTAAGTCCAAAAATTCACATAATGTTCATACAGTCCAGCGTGAAGGTGCTCGCAAGTAGAATGAGTGTACACGTCTAATCTACAGGCCGTTTCGGGTCTGGTTTTACGGGGCCTCCTGCTCTCCTACTTCCCTCTAGTCTATCGATATATCTGTGGACCTCACAGGACGTGATTCAAAATATTATCTATTCATTCCTACGCCTGGCTATTCCGAGAATCATGTCACATTATTATCTTTACCATATATGTTATATGCCATCCGTTAATATTCGGATACTATGCGTTATTGATTGATATATATATAATATATATATATATTATATATTATAAATAATAATTATATATTATATTCACATGACTATGATATTGTTCATATTTCTACTGTCGGCTTTTTTACATAGTTGTTTAAAAAATGTGTACTACGGTTTAACTACTGTATTCTAAATATTAATTATGTGTGCTCGGCCATCTCATCGTAGATCGTCACCCCCTTTCTTATTGTGTGTGAATCTGCTCGTGTATGACTAATCATTGATTACTTTCTTAATATGTTTGGGTGAGGTTGTTCATCCCCATTAGAATGTGATCCCAAGGTTGCCTTGCTTTCTTGTTGTATTTTAATTAAATTTTTGACACTGATTTAAATTACATACTAATCTTTAAATAATCGTTAATGTTGTCTAATATACCTTAAGGCGAAACGATCACAGTAATATAGTATGTATATTATTGGGCTCGTTCACCTCTCCTCTTAAAGTCATATTTTACTGTATAATCATTAAAATTTGGCTCATTCCTGAATTTTAGTATAAGCACCTTCCCTAAATTACAATTTTACATTCATAAGTTATTTGTTACAATTACAATCATGTTTACAATAATTATCATTTTACAATTACATATTTTGGTTACATTAGTTTGAAATATTCTCTATTGTTTTCAAAAATATACGTACAATCCACAATATATTTTTGTAGTGTCTATTAAAAATTCCTCTTTTACCGTCCTATTTTTTCTTACTGCTTCTTTTCCTATTTTTTTATTTTTAACCTGTCCTATCGATTCATCCGAAGAACTACTTTCAATATGTGAATTACCTGATTGTTTATTCATATATATTCAATAAGTACTAATATCATTTAAGAATATTTAATTTATTTAACTCGTCATTTATTCTATATATCATTCACGTACGCATATATTTACGTACGCCACGTCGTATTGTGTAGTGTATACACCCACTCACACACAGAGTGCTTGTATTTTTACGTAACTCCGACGTCGCGTAACCTCTATCGCTCTCCCTACGATAAAACGTGTTTTGGATATTATAATAACATTAATATTGGGTAGCTACTCCAATAAAATAAATATTCTATAACTAATATCCAATTTCTTACTAATTTCTATAACTAAAATCTAACTATTCTATTACCCGTTACCAATTTAACTACCTATTCATCGAAAATATTACTGCTATATTCTATTATTATACTTATTCTATGCTAGCCTTTCTATTACTTTCACCTTGTAATATTTCTTTCAATCCAGTTTTCTTTGTCTACAATTCTATTTTTCAACATTAAATACTTTAATTCAATACATATACGTCATAATATAAGATCATATACTGCCTTTAAAAAACAAATTTTACTTAATTATTCCATTTTATTCAAAAATGTCTTTATACTTCAAAACAAAAACTCTTTAAATACTTTATTTCAATATTTCAAATGTATTTATTTTTAATAATTACTTTATTCAATCTAATCTTTATAATATATACAATTGATTCTTTTACTCGTTATTATTCAATAATTATTCAACGATTTAATTTAATATTTCAATTCTTTCTATTCCTTTAATCACCAATATTTCAAATTCAATTTTCTTCTATATATTATTATTCAATATTCAATTATTACAAAAAATTATTCATCAAAATTTCAATTCAATTACTTTTATATATTATTCATAAAACATTTAATCATTTAACTTTATTTCATTTAACTATTCAATACCCATATTTTTCAAAAATTAATTCAATTATTCAACAATTAATTAACAATTAATTTATTTCACAATTTATTTCAATACTTCATCTTTTTTTCTCTAATAAAAATTATTCATCAACTTATTTCATTTACTTAACTACTACGCGTACATTCAAAAATATATTTTCTCTTTTTTTTTTCTATTACCTTTTCAACT
The DNA here is from genome assembly GCF_019925205.1 of Metopolophium dirhodum. Lineage (NCBI taxonomy): Eukaryota > Metazoa > Arthropoda > Insecta > Hemiptera > Aphididae > Metopolophium > Metopolophium dirhodum. The sequence goes on from NC_083561.1 coordinate 18,372,057, forward strand.
AACTATAATATTTTCTTACTATTTCATTTGTTGATTCCTATTTAATGAGACTACTTATTTCAACACAGATCAGTCTACTGCTGTCTATTTTACTACAATTTCTATATATATTTCTTTTTTTTTTTAACAACCTATATTCTTTTTTTCAATTTAATTTATAATAAAACAACTATTATACGCACCTTCACCAAAATCTAAAAATTTTATCGCTGGCTTCCTTAAAAACCAATGTGAGACGTGTACCCAATTATTATCAATGTTCATATTACCTAATTATTTACTTAGGTGTTAAGAATAATGAAAAAAAAATATTATATGTCATGCACCTGTATGGTTTTTACCACGAAAGGTGAATTATTATTTCATATATGAGTTGTTACTAAATCAAAAAATTATTATGAACTTTGATTATTTTATTGTTCGAAACATAATATTTTTTGATGTATTTTATATTGGTATATAATATTACATTGACGGACATTTGCCATTTTTTTAAATTTCCAAAACCAGCCAATATAACGCACTTTTTTATTACTGCTATGGCAGTAATGCAATTGTTACTCTAATAGCAGTAGTGTGTACGTACATCGAAATGATATGTAACGCTATAGCTACGACCAGGGACTGGAACCGTACCGAAATTGACCGGGTTTGGATCGAATTCTTTTGAAAATCTTCAGATCGAAGCCGGACTGGAACCCTTAAATACATTTTTGTAAGAACCGAAACCAAAACCTATATTTTGATATAGAGGTTAAGTTGGTTTTTTTCAGTTCCAAAATCCAATAGATATTTTATCTATATAGGTATAACATAATTATAAAGTTAATTATTACTACTTATTATTAGATTCATAAATCTATATAAAAGTTTATCATTACTAAGAAATAAGAATATTACTATGTGCACAACAGAATTAACATAAAACAAATTATAAAAAAGGTGGGCAAGTGGGTGTCGCTCTGCTGTACAGAAGTTTACAAGTGGGTCACTGTAATGGATTGTGTTAAATTTGAATTCAATGATATAATATCATTACATAAGAAAAACGATTCTGAGCGAAAACGGGCAGTCAGCCTATGATATTACTAAGTATATTTGATGATATTGTGAATAAAGTAATTTATATATAACCTATTTACGTGGAATCTTGTTTTAAATTTTCAATCTTTAGCTATGAAAGTTAAACATTTAATACATTTTTAACTACTAAATAATTATTACATTTTAAATTTGATAAATTTTCTGAAAATTTGAACTTTAAATGCATATAAAAAAAAATTGTGCCTATGTATTTTGACTATTTTTCAACTGTTATTGTAACAATATATCAGAAGCCTTGCATTTAATTTTCACGCTTTTTTGCCCTTTAAATAAAATTTTATTGATATTTATAGAAAAAAAAACTAAAAAGATTTAAAACTGACAATGTCCATAAACAGCTTAAAAAAAAGTCAAAATATTTTCAAAATGTTATGGTGTGTGGAAAATGAAAATGTAAACATTCAGTAAAGTTGTCATGTATCTACAGTTATTCGTTTTTAAATAACAATAAAATAACAAAACCACTACATGAGAAATCGAGTTAATATCCAATATTGTAAAAATATGAAGTTCAAACGCTCATAAAAATTTAATTTGACACTTGTACGAAATGTAGAGCCTTTTTGTCATGTTAAATGTTTATATTACCTAATTATTTAATCAGGTGTTAAGGATAATAAAAAAAAAGAACTATTATAGGTCATGCACCTGTACGGTTTTTACCACGAAAGGTGAATTATTATTTCATATATCAAATTGAGATATAATGTTTATAAGTTATAACATTATAACAATTAAAAAATTCTTTAGCTACGTTTGGACCAGAATATTCTACTGGAGGTTTATAAACACCATTACTATATTTAATATAATAACAAAAATTATTAGGCATATGTTTCTGATAATATTGTTATAATCTAGCCGTTGACTTAACCGCTTAGAATTATAAAGTTGCAGGTAGCAAAACCGATGTAGATTGGATTGATAGGATTTCATGGAAATAATAATAGCCAGGTGTTGAAGTATAAGTTAAATTTATTAATTGTCACAGAAAACTCTTTAAGTCCAAAAATTCACATAATGTTCATACAGTCCAGCGTGAAGGTGCTCGCAAGTAGAATGAGTGTACACGTCTAATCTACAGGCCGTTTCGGGTCTGGTTTTACGGGGCCTCCTGCTCTCCTACTTCCCTCTAGTCTATCGATATATCTGTGGACCTCACAGGACGTGATTCAAAATATTATCTATTCATTCCTACGCCTGGCTATTCCGAGAATCATGTCACATTATTATCTTTACCATATATGTTATATGCCATCCGTTAATATTCGGATACTATGCGTTATTGATTGATATATATATAATATATATATATATTATATATTATAAATAATAATTATATATTATATTCACATGACTATGATATTGTTCATATTTCTACTGTCGGCTTTTTTACATAGTTGTTTAAAAAATGTGTACTACGGTTTAACTACTGTATTCTAAATATTAATTATGTGTGCTCGGCCATCTCATCGTAGATCGTCACCCCCTTTCTTATTGTGTGTGAATCTGCTCGTGTATGACTAATCATTGATTACTTTCTTAATATGTTTGGGTGAGGTTGTTCATCCCCATTAGAATGTGATCCCAAGGTTGCCTTGCTTTCTTGTTGTATTTTAATTAAATTTTTGACACTGATTTAAATTACATACTAATCTTTAAATAATCGTTAATGTTGTCTAATATACCTTAAGGCGAAACGATCACAGTAATATAGTATGTATATTATTGGGCTCGTTCACCTCTCCTCTTAAAGTCATATTTTACTGTATAATCATTAAAATTTGGCTCATTCCTGAATTTTAGTATAAGCACCTTCCCTAAATTACAATTTTACATTCATAAGTTATTTGTTACAATTACAATCATGTTTACAATAATTATCATTTTACAATTACATATTTTGGTTACATTAGTTTGAAATATTCTCTATTGTTTTCAAAAATATACGTACAATCCACAATATATTTTTGTAGTGTCTATTAAAAATTCCTCTTTTACCGTCCTATTTTTTCTTACTGCTTCTTTTCCTATTTTTTTATTTTTAACCTGTCCTATCGATTCATCCGAAGAACTACTTTCAATATGTGAATTACCTGATTGTTTATTCATATATATTCAATAAGTACTAATATCATTTAAGAATATTTAATTTATTTAACTCGTCATTTATTCTATATATCATTCACGTACGCATATATTTACGTACGCCACGTCGTATTGTGTAGTGTATATGTTAAGGTGAATGACGACATTTGGTGAATGTTGACATTCACCGGTGAAAGTTGACATTCACTGCTGTTTTTGGTGAATGTCAACATTTTGAATGAATATTAAAAATTTGCCAACAGTCACCGGTGAATGTCAACATTCGCAACGATTATCGGTGAGTGTTGACATTCACAATTGAAGTTTGGTGAATGTTAGACATTTTTAGTTAGAATTGGAGTATAGACGTTATCGTTTCATACGTTAAGATAGTAAATGTTTATAGATATGATATTGTTCACACAATATTTAATCGAACGGTGTTTAATGATCTATATAATATTATCATAGACATTTAGGTATTTAACGTTACGGTATGTGTCTGTCTGCCTGTACCCACTACCTATCTCTCTCTCTCACACACACTAAGCTTTTGCTTAATCGCATAATTGGCGATACGTCAGTCATCGTACCTAATTTAGTAGTGATGAAAAATACGTTTATATCGACCAGTGTCGACGTATTTCATTTACCTTGCTTACACGAACGAAAAGGTAGACTGTTGTGACTGATTGAATTTGTGATACGTTCGAGATATCTACTAATTGTTCACGTGTATAATGGAGAACATACGAGAAGTTTTTTACGAAAAATTTAACGCTATATTAAGTACAAAAAGAGAAGACAACAATTTTTATTTGAGTACTGAAAAATATAACAAATGTGTTGAAGACGTTCTCAAGTTTAAGGGGAAAGTCTAACCTAACTGATGGTTAATTAATTTGTAAAAATTATTTTATCACTAGGTATTCATCTTTTTTTACAACATATTAACATTCACCAAAAACAAATGGTGCATGTCAACATTCACCAGTGAATGTCTACATCTAAGAAGAAATTGACATTCACCAGAAATTTCGGTGAATGTGACATTCACCGGTGAATGTCGACATTCACCAAATGTCGTCATTCACCTTAACATATACACCCACTCACACACAGAGTGCTTGTATTTTTACGTAACTCCGACGTCGCGTAACCTCTATCGCTCTCCCTACGATAAAACGTGTTTTGGATATTATAATAACATTAATATTGGGTAGCTACTCCAATAAAATAAATATTCTATAACTAATATCCAATTTCTTACTAATTTCTATAACTAAAATCTAACTATTCTATTACCCGTTACCAATTTAACTACCTATTCATCGAAAATATTACTGCTATATTCTATTATTATACTTATTCTATGCTAGCCTTTCTATTACTTTCACCTTGTAATATTTCTTTCAATCCAGTTTTCTTTGTCTACAATTCTATTTTTCAACATTAAATACTTTAATTCAATACATATACGTCATAATATAAGATCATATACTGCCTTTAAAAAACAAATTTTACTTAATTATTCCATTTTATTCAAAAATGTCTTTATACTTCAAAACAAAAACTCTTTAAATACTTTATTTCAATATTTCAAATGTATTTATTTTTAATAATTACTTTATTCAATCTAATCTTTATAATATATACAATTGATTCTTTTACTCGTTATTATTCAATAATTATTCAACGATTTAATTTAATATTTCAATTCTTTCTATTCCTTTAATCACCAATATTTCAAATTCAATTTTCTTCTATATATTATTATTCAATATTCAATTATTACAAAAAATTATTCATCAAAATTTCAATTCAATTACTTTTATATATTATTCATAAAACATTTAATCATTTAACTTTATTTCATTTAACTATTCAATACCCATATTTTTCAAAAATTAATTCAATAATTCAACAATTAATTAACAATTAATTTATTTCACAATTTATTTCAATACTTCATCTTTTTTTCTCTAATAAAAATTATTCATCAACTTATTTCATTTACTTAACTACTACGCGTACATTCAAAAATATATTTTCTCTTTTTTTTTTCTATTACCTTTTCAACTAACTATAATATTTTCTTACTATTTCATTTGTTGATTCCTATTTAATGAGACTACTTATTTCAACACAGATCAGTCTACTGCTGTCTATTTTACTACAATTTCTATATATATTTCTTTTTTTTTTTAACAACCTATATTCTTTTTTTCAATTTAATTTATAATAAAACAACTATTATACGCACCTTCACCAAAATCTAAAAATTTTATCGCTGGCTTCCTTAAAAACCAATGTGAGACGTGTACCCAATTATTATCAATGTTCATATTACCTAATTATTTACTTAGGTGTTAAGAATAATGAAAAAAAAATATTATATGTCATGCACCTGTATGGTTTTTACCACGAAAGGTGAATTATTATTTCATATATGAGTTGTTACTAAATCAAAAAATTATTATGAACTTTGATTATTTTATTGTTCGAAACATAATATTTTTTGATGTATTTTATATTGGTATATAATATTACATTGACGGACATTTGCCATTTTTTTAAATTTCCAAAACCAGCCAATATAACGCACTTTTTTATTACTGCTATGGCAGTAATGCAATTGTTACTCTAATAGCAGTAGTGTGTACGTACATCGAAATGATATGTAACGCTATAGCTACGACCAGGGACTGGAACCGTACCGAAATTGACCGGGTTTGGATCGAATTCTTTTGAAAATCTTCAGATCGAAGCCGGACTGGAACCCTTAAATACATTTTTGTAAGAACCGAAACCAAAACCTATATTTTGATATAGAGGTTAAGTTGGTTTTTTTCAGTTCCAAAATCCAATAGATATTTTATCTATATAGGTATAACATAATTATAAAGTTAATTATTACTACTTATTATTAGATTCATAAATCTATATAAAAGTTTATCATTACTAAGAAATAAGAATATTACTATGTGCACAACAGAATTAACATAAAACAAATTATAAAAAAGGTGGGCAAGTGGGTGTCGCTCTGCTGTACAGAAGTTTACAAGTGGGTCACTGTAATGGATTGTGTTAAATTTGAATTCAATGATATAATATCATTACATAAGAAAAACGATTCTGAGCGAAAACGGGCAGTCAGCCTATGATATTACTAAGTATATTTGATGATATTGTGAATAAAGTAATTTATATATAACCTATTTACGTGGAATCTTGTTTTAAATTTTCAATCTTTAGCTATGAAAGTTAAACATTTAATACATTTTTAACTACTAAATAATTATTACATTTTAAATTTGATAAATTTTCTGAAAATTTGAACTTTAAATGCATATAAAAAAAAATTGTGCCTATGTATTTTGACTATTTTTCAACTGTTATTGTAACAATATATCAGAAGCCTTGCATTTAATTTTCACGCTTTTTTTGCCCTTTAAATAAAATTTTATTGATATTTATAGAAAAAAAAACTAAAAAGATTTAAAACTGACAATGTCCATAAACAGCTTAAAAAAAAGTCAAAATATTTTCAAAATGTTATGGTGTGTGGAAAATGAAAATGTAAACATTCAGTAAAGTTGTCATGTATCTACAGTTATTCGTTTTTAAATAACAATAAAATAACAAAACCACTACATGAGAAATCGAGTTAATATCCAATATTGTAAAAATATGAAGTTCAAACGCTCATAAAAATTTAATTTGACACTTGTACGAAATGTAGAGCCTTTTTGTCATGTTAAATGTTTATATTACCTAATTATTTAATCAGGTGTTAAGGATAATAAAAAAAAAGAACTATTATAGGTCATGCACCTGTACGGTTTTTACCACGAAAGGTGAATTATTATTTCATATATCAAATTGAGATATAATGTTTATAAGTTATAACATTATAACAATTAAAAAATTCTTTAGCTACGTTTGGACCAGAATATTCTACTGGAGGTTTATAAACACCATTACTATATTTAATATAATAACAAAAATTATTAGGCATATGTTTCTGATAATATTGTTATAATCTAGCCGTTGACTTAACCGCTTAGAATTATAAAGTTGCAGGTAGCAAAACCGATGTAGATTGGATTGATAGGATTTCATGGAAATAATAATAGCCAGGTGTTGAAGTATAAGTTAAATTTATTAATTGTCACAGAAAACTCTTTAAGTCCAAAAATTCACATAATGTTCATACAGTCCAGCGTGAAGGTGCTCGCAAGTAGAATGAGTGTACACGTCTAATCTACAGGCCGTTTCGGGTCTGGTTTTACGGGGCCTCCTGCTCTCCTACTTCCCTCTAGTCTATCGATATATCTGTGGACCTCACAGGACGTGATTCAAAATATTATCTATTCATTCCTACGCCTGGCTATTCCGAGAATCATGTCACATTATTATCTTTACCATATATGTTATATGCCATCCGTTAATATTCGGATACTATGCGTTATTGATTGATATATATATAATATATATATATATTATATATTATAAATAATAATTATATATTATATTCACATGACTATGATATTGTTCATATTTCTACTGTCGGCTTTTTTACATAGTTGTTTAAAAAATGTGTACTACGGTTTAACTACTGTATTCTAAATATTAATTATGTGTGCTCGGCCATCTCATCGTAGATCGTCACCCCCTTTCTTATTGTGTGTGAATCTGCTCGTGTATGACTAATCATTGATTACTTTCTTAATATGTTTGGGTGAGGTTGTTCATCCCCATTAGAATGTGATCCCAAGGTTGCCTTGCTTTCTTGTTGTATTTTAATTAAATTTTTGACACTGATTTAAATTACATACTATTCTTTAAATAATCGTTAATGTTGTCTAATATACCTTAAGGCGAAACGATCACAGTAATATAGTATGTATATTATTGGGCTCGTTCACCTCTCCTCTTAAAGTCATATTTTACTGTATAATCATTAAAATTTGGCTCATTCCTGAATTTTAGTATAAGCACCTTCCCTAAATTACAATTTTACATTCATAAGTTATTTGTTACAATTACAATCATGTTTACAATAATTATCATTTTACAATTACATATTTTGGTTACATTAGTTTGAAATATTCTCTATTGTTTTCAAAAATATACGTACAATCCACAATATATTTTTGTTACATTGGTTTTAAACATTAAGTACATTTAACAATTGAACAATTCACTTATTATTGGTTATTTTTTGTTAGATTACAATTAGTATTACCATATATCATTATTAATTATTATCTATGTTAGTTCCATTATACTATTGACATATTATATATTTTTTTTTTCTATTAAAATTTTTTCACAATATCGCTTGAATTTATCTTATTTACTGCGGACCCATCTCACAAGCACACTATTTAATTAAAAGTATGTTTGCGGTGCATTCAAATTATTTTATCTTAATTTATCCTTTCTTTGTCTTTATTTTGTTAATTCAAGTCCCTGACGCTCACCTTACTATTTAATGAAAGTATAAGTTGACGTCAAGACTAAATTAACAAGAAATTAAAATGTATACTTTTCTTATTGCGATTTGTCTATCTACTTGAACGACAGTATGATCCATTCAAAGTTCTCTATTATTCACAACTATTAAATGGATCAACAATTGATCAAATGTCTACATTTTTTCCTTTGAAGATTTTATCTCGTATGGAATATAATATTGTACCACTTATCAAAATCTTATTCTTATTAGATTACTTGGCACAGTACTACATTCCGAATCGATTTCTATTTTCGATTTCACAGATTTTTATTTCGTATGGAATATAACATTGTCTTACCGATCATAATTCAATAAGATCGATCAACTGACACAATGCTATATGCCCTACTTAATTTCAACTTTTATTTCTTCTTCTGCAATTAAATTAATTTAAATTACTATAACAACCCTAATCTACGGGAACGGGTCGGGTGGACTGTAGAAACGGGGCGGTGTTTAATTTTTGACGCCACGGTTTCACTATAGCCGGCGTTTTCCGTTTAACTCAAATTTTGAAAAAAAAAACGTAAAATGTTCGTTAAATACGAATATTATGATAAGGCGGAAGTGATAGCAAAAGGTAAATAACAAAAAAAAAACGCGAAAAAACTTCCGAAATCACACAGCCGCAAATTAACGCAATCCGGGCGGCCGGTATCGAAACCACGACCCCGGGTCATCCGCACTAACGCCTTGCCTACCTACCTACCTACTGAGTTGAAAACTGGTGTCGAATCTATGACTCTTAAGCCGTTTCGCCGTCCCGGCGAATTGCGAACGCGGTTTCAACGTCCGCAGAGGGCGTCGTAAAGGGCGACGCGACCGCGTCGGTAAGCGGAAGACGTGCTCCGCCGTCTTCGGACGTCAAAACGGCGAGATTCGCGAAAAAAATCGTACCCTCCGACGCATGTATTTATGCCCGTATATATAGTAATACCCACTCGACGGCGGCGATATCGGCACTCGGCTCTCGGCGTCATCCCGCGGTCCCGTGACTCGTCCCGGAGGAAGTACGATCGCGCGCGGCCTATACATTTTAGCGGGGAACGCGAATACGTCTTCGACGGGGATGTCCGGCGTCTCAAAGGGGGGTTTAAGGCGACCCGCGGCGAAAATTTTCGAAAAATCGTTAAAAACGTGACAACACGTGGTCGTTTTCTCTTAAGCGACTAGACCTCAAATATATAAGTATTTGAAATGCGTGTTATACAAATATTAAATAAAAACAAATGATAAACTCTACTTCAAGTACTGGTTTTCCATCCACTGTCTCTCCTAGACGTTGGGTTGCCAAAATATATTTGCAGTTTAGATCTCGAGCAAAGGACCGGACAGACTTATGGGATGTGCCGAAAGTCCATTCCTCTTAAGCGACTAGACCTCAAATATATAAGTAATTAAAATGTGTGTTGTATAAATATTAATTAAAAACAAGTAATAAAATCCATTCCAAGTGCTGCTTAAGTAGTCGGTTAAACACCATAATAAATTATTATAATATATAAATCCATGATATTAGTAAACAAATAATTATGAAATTATAAAGACACATATGTGTCAGGAAAATACAGTTTCCAAATAACACATATTATATAAAAATACTAATCAATATTGTAATTCAAAGCACTTTTAATCTTTACATATTATCAAATCCTTTCTGTCTTTATAATATATTTCAAATATGAAGAGTCGACAGTGCATAAGCAAAATATGAACTTATAACTGGTATAAAATATTGTAATATGAGTCGTAAAATAATAGTAACGTTCATCGATCTACACCAATCAGAGATATATCCATTCTAACAAGGATCAACGAGTACCTTTCACAGTTATACGAGGTAAGTGAACACATACATTTTACACTCTATGATAAATTATCAATTCCGTACTCATTTAATAATATTCTGTACTTCTGTAGTAGAAATGAAAATAATGTAATATAAGTGCCGATATGTGACCATCTTAATTCATCATACCCTTTGTTATTTGCCGCCTGAATAACACACAAAATAATGTAGATTTTGCACAACAAAGTGGGAATGACAAATTTCACTTTGCTTTATGTACCCAACTCCTACATGGAGATAAATCTCTCGGAATACTCGTTTTCTCTCGGAATACTCTCATTTATTTGGACATACACATATTTTCGTATACTCTATGGTTACTCTACTAATACTCTTCGGATCACTTGATTATTCAGACGGACTCGTTCTCGGACCAATTGTTTCACGGCAGCACGGTGTTTTGAAGCAGCGTGATATGGACAGGAGGCTGTGTTCAATGAAGACAAAGCACAATGTCCTACGTCCACGTACAATGGCTTTAACACACCTCCATACATTAATCACCACTCTTTTATTATTCAAAAGTTAGATGAATTAATTTCCATACTAAAAATCTTACTTAATTGCGTTGATTTAAACACCGGGTATGAAATTATATTGGTATATTCATCTTAATCTTTATAATCTAAAAAACACTTATGTTATTTTCATTACTGCCTACAATGTTCTCCTATATCATTGATATACCATTTTATCCAATCATAATGTTTTAATGTATATTTTCAACTCATCGTTTGTAGCTAGTCGAGGTAAGTGATACACTTTTTACACCAATCCACTAATAATATACTAGTGGAATAGAAACAAACTTATGAACCAATCAACATCTTATAGCTTTTCTATAATACGTATTAAGCCCTTGATTTTTTTCCAGCTTGTTTCTATCCCATTGCAGTATGAAACGATGAGACATGAAAAATGCTAAATATTATGAACCTGAAAGATGTTGCTGACTTGATGGTGTAAAGCAAAGAGAACGAACATGAGATTGGGTGGAAGCATGGTTTCTTTTATTATTTCCGAATGAGATTAAGTACGAAACAATACTGTAAACCAGTGTTTCCCAAACTTTTTGCAATGGAGACCCATAAATTTAATCTTTATTGGGTACGCGACCCCTTGCTAAAAATAAACAAGAAATCACGATTTAATGTTCACGTGTGAAGACTCCTCTATACCGTACATTCTTAATACCCCGTATATAGGTAGTGTTGGCTCGTTGAACGATTACGCTGTTAGATGTAGATTTATTTATCTTTTTTTATAGTAAAACCGAATAATAATACCTTGTCGAGTGATGACACAATTTGAGATTCAGGGGCGTGGATAGGCAACTCAACGTGCCCTGTTTGAAAGCAACGGGGTAGGATTAAACAGTCATATATTGCTATAACTACTACTTGTGAACACATTCATCAAGATGGCGTAAATTTAGCATCTTTGGCCGGTGGAATTTTACTAAGTCTCCGCGAAGAAAGTTTTATAGTACTTTTGTGTGGACTGGATGAAATATTAGGCGCAATCTTTAATTTAAGTTTAACACTGCAAGGTCCTACAATTTGTATTTCAGCTTTACCAACATTAATTAAAAGTACTACAATATGTCACTTAAATACAATTTTAGAAGGTTTAAAACAAGATGCAGTGAATAAAAGTACCATCATTAAAAATGCTACAGATATTTTAAGTAAACTTAATTCATTGAAAAAGGCCGATTATTTCAAAGAAACAATATCTTGCCTTTCACTGTTTTTGGAACAAACAATCAAAGAAATGAACCGTCGATTTAATGATACAGCTTTAACACTTATCGAAGGGTGTTCAATATTCGAATATTACAAATCATTTTCAAATTCATCAGAAAAAGTTATTGAACAGTTATGTGATTGTTTTTCTTTAAATGAAAATGAAAAAGATGGAGTATTATCAGATTATAAGTCTTTAATGTTTGTTGCTTTACAGAAAGTTAAAACAAACGGATATCCAATAACTGACCTTCTTGAAGCAAATATTGGTTATGAACATCTGAAAAAAATATCAGAATCCATTGTATGTATTCCAATAGGAACGCCTACCGTAGAAAGATCATTCAGTGCGATGAATATAATTATGACAAACCTTCGCAACCGAATGGGACAAGATACTCTTCAATACTGTATGAAAATAAGACGTATAGAAGGTGATGAAGATACGTCAATTAAATATGTCAAAGAGGTGATAGATTTATATGCAACAAAAAAAAACTCGCCGCATACGCTTTAAATGATAATATTAATTATACATTTTTTAAATATTAAATAATTTCAATTGTTTTTATAAGCTTAAGTTCAATTATATCAATCAGGTAAATAAAGTAAAATTTGTTAATTTGTATTATATTAATTCCACATCTCATAGTGCCCCCCCCCCCTGAAAAAATGTCTGAATTCAACACTGGTGGTCATGGACCACGGTGTGTATAGTGGGTAATGACTTATGACCCTAAATGAATAAAAACAATATAATATTTAATAATCCAACCGGTGGCTATAATTGTATATAGTTAAATACGAATAGAAATACTAGGTAGTAAATTATAAATAGTAAATATATTGGAATATTGGATGTAAAAATTGTTGCATTTTCAATGTTTCAAATAAACAGTACAATAAAATTAGATCAGAGCATTATATTAAATAATTATATTATGAATTATAAATATTATATATTAATAAGTAGATTAATGTTTATACCTACCTATTGGAGATAAGATAATTTTTATATTTTATTTGTTTCATTTATTCTGTGGCTATACGCCTATACACGTTTCCTCGTGGTATACGTCTGTATAACGATTTAAGTAATAATTATGTTGATAATACTTTTTTTTACACTTATTTTAGTAGGCGTGTAGCTCATTATTTATTAATGTAAATCGATAGGCATATATGAACTAAATATTAAAACCTATTAAATAATTGGTCAATTTACTCTAATACATATATTATTTTGTGTTATTAGCTCAAGCTAATAACACAAAATTGGATGTACATTTTGAAATTTTGAAATACTAGCTCCTTCAATATGGGTTGTATCGTCTTGAAATTTTTGAGTTTTAATGCAGTGACACCTCTATATCAAATTTCTGTTCTCAAAAAAGCCACGTCTCGTATTAAAGTTTGAGAAATTTGCAAAACAAAATTTCCCGCTAATTTTTTTTTTTTTAAAATTCAAATTTTGATCACAATATAATTTTTAAAAACTGGTAACTGGTCTTGGGACGTTTCTGCTTCGATCCTCAAAGGTTTCAAAAAGATAATTTTTTTTTGAAGGATTTGGTTTTTTTCAAGGTTGTTCAAAATCGTAATATATCGAGAAAACCTAATAACTTCAATATTGGTCGTATCTTCTTGAAATCTTTGAGGTTTAACCAGGGCCGACCCTAGGCCGGTTAGAGCGGGGCCCATGCCCTGGGCTCCGCGCCTTGGACTTCTCGTTTCGGCCCCGCGCTCACGCACATGAACTTTGCCTTCTTTCAGGAATTATTGATAAAGGTACATCACCTTTAAGAGTCTTACAAAAAATCCTTTGCAACAGTGTTGGTGATATTTATCCAAATGTTGCTATAGCATTAAGGATTATGCTCACATTACCAGTTACAACAGCGACAGCTGAAAGATCATTTTCAAAATTAGAGTTGGTAAAAAATTACTTAAGAACAACATTAAGTCAAGAGAAAACTACAAATTTAGCAATAATATTTAAGAACATGAAATAATAGACGGATTGGACTTTGATGATGTTAATGACACATTTGCTGATCTCAAATCAAGAAAAATTAATTTTTAATTATTATTGTTATTTCTGTCGTTATCTATAGTAAATAATTGTATTAATCAATTATAAAAATATACAGTAATTTAATCATAGATAATATATACATGACGTGTAATGTGTATGATGAATTGGTGAAAAATGGTTAGGTGAGGTATTGATAAAGGTAATATTGTATAGGTAAAAATACTTAACACACTGAAAAAGGGCACCAGCAGAAATGTAAACAGGAGTGTGGGATCAATGTAAAAAGTCTGGTAATACAGCACATAATATTTTTTTTTTCACAAGTAATATTATGACAATTATTATTAAATAAAATAGGCAGGGGGGCATGCCCCCTTCAGAAACTCCCTGCTGGAGGCCTTGGTTTTGAAATTTGAGAGGTTACGGAAGTGTAATAATTGCCTTTCTGTGGAATGCATCAATTTTTTTTGTGGGCCTCGCTATAAGAGTTATGCCCCGGGCCCCGCAAATAGTAGGGACGGCCCTGGGTTTAACACAGTGACACCTGTAGATCAAATTTCTGTTCTAAAAAACCCACGTCTCGATTTTAAGTTTGAGAAATTGGCAAAACAAAATTTCCCGCAAATTATTGTTTTTGAAAAATTCAAAATTTGAACTCAACACTTAGCCCCTTAATATTTGAGTTAATAAACTTTTAAAAACTGAAACGGGTCTAGGGACGCTTCTTCTTCGATCCTTGAAGGTTTTAGGTAGATAGAATTAATATTAAAAGATTTGGTTTCGTTGTTGGATATATAGAAAACGTAATAATACAAATAAAAAAATTAAATTTTTGGACAAAAGTTCATAAAAAATGATGTGAGAGAATGAGTAGATCATTTTTATATGTGCAGTAGTTCGAGAAGAACATAGGAAATAGCGAAGGATGTGTTATAGGGTGTGATGCCGGTACAAAACACTTTCAAAACCGTATGCCAGTGTATTGAAATACATAGGGTTTTAAAATTTCATGAATTTTTCATGAAATATTTCATTTTGAAGAAAAATAAAAATATAATGTTTATTATACCTAAACAATTATGTAACATGTTTACACATAATTTATAAGTTGTTTAACAAATCTATAATAGTCATAACAAACTATATGATCTAAGTATTAAATAATGAGCCCAGAGCACCTTCATATCACTCAGCCACATATACATACATATTATACGACTTTTGTACACTTTATAATTATTGAAAATACACTATTTTTTCATTCATTGTTGGAATTGACTTCAACTTTATAACAAACCATTATCTTTTGGATCGCTGATATACAACAATATTTTAAAACTCTTGTAAAAAAATGTTTTTATTCTCAAAATAATGCCAGGAATATTTTTCAGCACTATATAATATAGAATATACAAATATGAAATAATAAATCAACAAAAATAATGTTTTATTTTAAATTTTAAGTGTGCAATCAATTTTTTGTTTCTGATAATCTATAACCGAACACGTTTAAAAGAAGAAAATTTAAGGTTAGGTTAGGTTAGGTTAAGTTAGGTTAAGGAAATTTATAAACGACCATATTGTTGGATTAGTAACGCCCATTTGAACGTTCAAATGCCTATTTGCAGCTTCGGCGTGGTTATTTGTACGATTTTGATTTGTTAACACCCTTTGATATAAATTCCATATTTCTGGAGGAAATCGTGGTGATCGACGACCCACTTTTCTGCGATTTTTTCTTCCTATATAATATTCTTCAAACCATTCGAGTAACGGAACAATTTTGTCAGATAATTCATCAGCAAGCAAATCTGTTGCCACGTCTAGATCTTCTTATCTTTATAATGACACCGAAAACCAAAGTATCGGGTGAACCGCATGATTTTTTTATTCTTATACTTTATCGTCACTATAGATAACGCTCTTCCTTTCTTGTCGATTGACGTGTTTTTGTCTTATATTATATTATTAATTATTTATTAATTTATTTTTATTGGTTATTACGCCAAAGTATCAGCGCCAAAACGGCAGCGCCAAACCGGACAAGCGCCAAAACAGCGGCGCCAAAACGTCCGTGTCCGTGTTATATGTCGAACAGGAATTAACGGCCAATGTTGAGCCTTCTGAAGTTGTAGACGAATTTAAAAGTATTGTGCCATTTCAAAGGCGATTGTTAAGTTAATACAAAAAATTATACTAGTGTTGTTTTAATTTATTTATTAACTACTAATGATTTATGAACTAATTTACTATAAAATTAAACAATAAATTATTATAATCAATACTTACATATTACATAGTAAAATAGTTAGCTTACAGGAGGTAGGTAATTAAAACTGTTGTAAATAAAGCCTTTAAAATGTTAGAATTTATAAACAGAAATACAATTAATTTTAAAAATATTAAACCAATCATTTTTAAAAAAAATTAAAAACTAAAAATTATATGGCATACAATTAATCTTGATATAATTTTTGGATAGATTCTAGAGTTAGAAGCTTTTTATTAAAATTCAATTTCTAACAACTAACTATAATATTCATGTAAATTTAAAATAAATATGATTAAGTTTATCTGGAAGGTATGATCATAAATAAATGTTTTTATATTACATTCATGGTTTTACATGGTTAGGTATATACACTGGTTTTATTATTTTTCACTTTTAACAAGTCATGTTTTTTTTATGTAAGTATCAATGTTTTCGGGTAGCAATACTGATCTATAAATGTCATATATACCTATCTCAGGATTTATTTTATTTACAAAATGTATTATCACTGATCTCCTTAACTACAATAGTGTCTGATAGTTGATACATTGGTCTAAGACTTAAAAACTTGTTACTACATAATATATATATTTGTTATTCCAGCTTGGTTCTTCATAGTAACTTTTTAAAAATTCGAAAAAAAAAATACTAACAATTTGGGAAACAAAAGTTATTTGAGCCAAGTATTTATTTTATTTTATTTTTATTTATTCTTAAAGATTGGCCTACTGAACAAAAGGAAAATGCCAAAAAAACAAATTAACTTTAGTCTTATCTCCAAAATTGTTAGAGACTTGACACTTAATTAACCAAGGTCTTTAAGATCATATTAACACTTTTACACAATTTGAACCAAATTAAAGTCTAAGAAAATTGTAACTTGCCAAATGGGTTGCCACTCATGCCCCTTAAACAGAAATATGTGGTATTATATTGTAAGTCCAGAAATCTACGGTCCAGAAATGTATGGTCCAGGTTTGTACGGTCCACAATTATACTGTCCAGATATGTACTTTCCAGATATTATGTACAGTCTGGGTTTTTAAGGTCCATGAATGGACCATTCATGTATAGATGTGTACTCATGTATCTCTCCATCACTATCAGTCATGAATGTTTTACATTTTGACAACTGACATGATACCCACGTTAAGATCATTAACGAGTCAGATTAGTAGACAGTAAACCCATTTTTTAGGTTAGATACCTATACATTTGGTGCATACTTAGACGCTAGACGTGCTAGTAATATTCTAAACGCGAAATTGTGACTGTTCTTAATAGGACTACACGTGACTTTAAACGTATTCAATTTATAATACCTTTACCGTTGGTGTTTAACATTACATTTTGAACATAATAGGATTACTGCCAGTGGCGGCTCGTGGTATGGACGTTGGGACGATCGCACGCCCTACTAAAATTAATTAAATGAAGAAAATTAATTGTATAATATTCTTAATTTTACATTTTTAAAAAATATTTTTTATTAAAAATGCAATTTTTCAAAAATGCAAATTTCTAAATAGTAAAATAGTTATAAATTATAATAAATTTGTCTATTACATTTGTCGTGTGCGAACAATAAAATTTGTGTCTCTCAGATACCACGAGCATATGGGTACGCTTGTACACACAAGCTGGCTTTGGACGACCGGCAGCGTTATACAAGCAATATTCTGAATTCGTATATAATAATTTATAGGCGAGGCGCAGCAATCGTGTACGTGCGGGTACGTTTATTGTTTAAGCTGCGATGTTAAATACAGATTTGGACGACCGGTAGTGTCGTCCATACAGTAAAATATTTATATATATTATATATTTATATTACTATATTGGGTAATTTATTTTTAAAATTAACTGCGTTGTTGGCTGCTAATCGGTATTATTATTATTTTCATTTTCATTTTCAGCTGTGACCTGTAAGATGTATATATTTTTCGTATATTTAAATACCTATGACTACCGCTATTATATTTAAAGTCACACCCCAACCACCAGCACCCATGAGCCGCCGCTGATTACTGCAGATAATACGTTGCTATGGACATTGTAATTCAAGTAGAATTAAAAGTTATCGTTGGTTATCTTTCTTATATATTATCAACTGCCTATTCATAATTATAAAGATTATGAGTATTTAATGAACATAGATTGCCTACTTAGGTGACTAAGTTGCACTTACTATATCTCATCATCGTGGTAAAAATTTACCATAGGTGGATTGCACACCTGATATACTAGCTGCTTGCGTATGTCCGTAATCCAATATAATATTCAGATTGTCTACCTAAGTTACCTTACCAAGTTGTACATAAAAAGATTTTCACTTGAGGTGCTGACTTGCTAGACACTAAAACACGGTTTAAGACTATTACACTTTTTACATAGAAAAAAGTACGCGATATACGATGGCACACAACACTCGATCCACCATAGAAATATGGGTATACATTTTTTAAGAAATTTATATTTTTTTAACTAATCTTTGGCACGGGCAACGCTGTGCGGGACAGCTATTTAATGATCAAAAAAAAGGAAAAAAAAAGTGAGAAAATAGTTTACCGCTTTGCTGTACAGTTGTACGAGATGACGTACTCAATACGTGCCTTGCCATTGAATAGGCAACTATAATAGTGTGTATTGTTAGGAAAACATTTTTAAAAAGCAAGCTAGTAGGTAATCATTTTACTGTACAGTGTAGACTTTACAGAAGGGTCTTGTTTGTTGAGTGTAACTCGTTTTTGATCAAGTCACTGTAGTCTGTAATGGATCATGTATGTGCGTACAAAAAACCGATACAGAGCTGAGACAGACCATTCCTATAATTAATTATATTTTTCAATTATAGGTACTTTCAGAGAAAAATTAATATTAAATATATATAATTATATACAGGATGATTTTTAAGCATGTTCGCCCTATTTTAATATTTTAATTATTAATTTATTCAAATTCCGATTTCTGGATTAATTAAATAGACTGGAAGACCAAATAAAAAAAAATAATATAATATAATAATATTGGAATCATTGAGTTTTGTTGTACCACTTACATCATTTGATCCTGTGACAAAACTCTATGTTTTAAATTAGGAACTATGCTTTTTAATTTTGAATTATTAAGCAGATATTTTATTTGTCATGTAAATTGTAATGTATCAAAATCAAAATTCGAGTGAGTAGTTTTTGAGTTGTAGGTATATACCTTTGTGTACCCAGGATTAATACCCGGACAGCATCTTGTTATGATAATATTATTATAGCATTATAGTAACGTTATACTAATATTATTTGTTATTACAATGTTATAATAATATTATTAATCATAAAATTGCTGTCTGGGTATGTCTATGGTAATGGGTTAAATAGAAATGGGGGCCACACATGGGTGCCCATTGGTGGTGGGGGGGGGGGGGGGGGGGGGGGTAAGACAGTGCTCTTGCCCCCCCCCCCCCCTGGGAAAAAATATTATGAAGTTGTAGCTCAATAAATATTACCACAATATTACCTTATTACCGAGGCAAATTATTTGTTGAAATCACTTTTAAGATAATATGAAATAAGTATAAAAATTTACTCATTGTTATCGAATATTAACATCATAGATAGGTCGCGTAGTCTGTAGTCCGTATAGGTTAGGTTAGGTTAGGTACCTATATGTAAAATTATTTATTGCAGACAATTTGTGGTAAATCCATAAAGATCACAATATAGGTACTACAAATATTTTATCAGACTACATTGACTGCATTTTAGGAAGGCTGGGAATTAACTAGTTACTTTTGGCTTTTCATTAACTTAACTGTTAATTTACTAAATTTATTTCTTAATTAACGTGAAATTAACGAGTTAACTTTTCATTTTAAGAAGTAAGTTAAGTTGATTTATTTTGTTTTAAATTTTATAATATTTCACTATTTCAGTCTATTTCGTTTTCATGTCAAAAAATATGTATCGTAAATTGTTTAAAGTTAAAAATGTATATCATTCGAATCTAACTTATATGGAAATACTGTATGAAGTATTAACACTACCTATATCTTAAAATTTAGTTTTGGGTTGGAAAAAAATTAAGTACGCTAGCGTTGTATAAAAAAATTAACTTTTTTTTAACTTAATAAAAAGTTAACAAAAAGTGTGGATTAAATTTTAACTTAACTGAGTTAACCTATAATTAAATTAACTTTTAACTTTTAACTTTTTGTTATTGGTGCATAATAACTTAACTTAACCTAGTTAAAAAATATCATTAACTTGCCCAGCCTTGCATTTTAGTCGTCCATTTTCTGTGTGACATTATATTTAGAGCTGACTGCTGAGTGTCATTAGTGATTATTCAATATTATTTTTTAAATAATATTAATTTTAAATTTTTAGTATGGATATAATATGATCTTTTTTAATTTAAAAAAAATCTGATGAAGATAATGCATCTGCTGTGCTTGAGCCACACACATAAAAAATACAAGTTTTTCTGCTCAAGTAAATTCAAACCCGGAATGTTATACGTCAATAAATACGGTACCTACATTAACTATTAATAATGCATCTGCTGTGTGCTTGAGCCTAGGATTGTTCGATTATTTTTGGGGGGAATCGAATATGATTATGCACAAGCACAATTAATTAAAAAAATCGATTGATTGAAAAATTATTAATCGATTAGTTGAAATAACGATCAATCGATTAATTGAAACAATCAGGCTATAATTATTTAATCAAGAAGTAAGTAATTTATTTATTAATGAGTTAACACTTTAACATTGTAATTTTATTAAGTCTGGAGTCATATCCGAACGTAAAGTTCTATAGCTTCTGAGCATTTATCAACATGTCATAGTAAAGCTAAATATACCTCACATCGCATTCAAAATGAATTAATTTTATTATGTGGAAATGTATTATGTGATCAAATTGTTCGAGAACATGTATGAGAACATGATTTAGCTTAAGTTTTTCACTGTTAGCAGACGAAACTTCCGATATTGCTGGTATTGAACAACTTTCGATTGGTGTTCGTTATGTTGATTGTTCAAAAACTATAAGAGAAGAATTCATAGGATTTAGTGCACTACAAACATTAGATGCAGTTGGTATAGCTACTTCTATTTTGACTTCTGTTGAAAAATACAGTCTGAATATAAATAAACTTGTTGGCTTGGGTTTTGACGGATGTTCAGTAATGGCTGGAAAGGAAAATGGAGTTCAGAAAATAATTTGTGATAAATATTCTAAAGCAACATTTTTTTACTGTACTTCGCATAGACTTAATCTGGTTGTAAATTATTTGAATGCAGTAGCAGAAATACAAAATACTGTAGGAGCAATTAAAGAGCTTATTCATTTTTTTCGTGAAAGTGTACTTCGTCAATACTCATCTCAATAAGAACCAGTTACAAATAAACTGCAGGGGCAAAATATATTGATTTATACTCGGTCCAAAATAATATTCAAGATTTATTAATTATATTTAATTATAATAGAGAACAATCAGATATCGTTTTTAATGATATTTTTAATAACTCCGTATTTATGGAGAAAAAATTGGCGCAGAAATTAAAATTCCACGCATTACATCCAAACAAAAAAAATAGATCAAATTACGAAACCGATTCTGCTGAACACTATTACAGACTTTCTATTTTTATTCCGTACTTAGATTCACTAATATCATCTCTTTCACGACGATTTTCAAGTATAAATGAAATAGCATTCTCAATAAGTCTACTGCATTCTACAAATATTAAAAAGTACACTATTAATGATTTCAAAGAAAAAATTAAGCTGATTAGTGATCATTATGAAATTGAAAATATGATAGAGGAATCTAATATTTGGTATCAGTATTGGATTGATAAAAACTTGATTGACTCCCAGTGTGATGAAATTTTGTTTCTTGATTTATTGGCTCATTGCGAATATTATCCTGCAATTTTTCAAATACTTAATATTTTAACTGCCTCTGACAACGTGCACAATAGAAAGATCGTTCAGTACATTAAGACGAGTAAAAACGTGGCTTCGCTCTACGACTGTAGTAGATTGTTCAAATGGGTTGTGTATGATGAGCCATCATCGTGAAAGAGTTAACGCAAACAAAGATACTTTCATTCAGGATATCATTAATATGTTTGGAATAAAACGAAGAAATTTGCAGTTCTTATTTACTGATACCGAATAATATACTTAATTTTATTATTTAATTTCTATTTTTTTACATGCTTATTATAATTATTATTTATTTATTTATTTATTCATATGGCAATTATTCCGTTCAGAATCTAATATAGAATGCATGTATACATTTATATGTGAAAAATAACATTAAAGCTTAATCATCTTACAATCGAATTTTTTTTTTATTTTGATTCCCCCCCCCCCCCCTAAAATTTTACCTATAGGCGCCCATGGGACCACTTAAATTATTTGCAGTAAAAAAAAAGGAGTTCTCGTTTGAAAAATAGAAGTTTGTATCACCACCTAACACTCCTTAAGTAGTGTAACAATTATAAATATAAATATGTTACATGACACCTATGTATATAATACGAACTCTACCGTATGTACGATTAACTGCTGACCGATACATTAATATTAAAACACACACACATAATTGTAACTTATTCTCGTAGTTCGTTGTGCACCGTTGATTACCGGACTCCGTATGACTACGATACAGTTACATAGTATAATAGAACATAGTTGATATATTTGTGAGTATTAATATTTGTAAGTGTTTAGTAGACAATAAAACATAATTATAACTGAAAAGGAATCCTAGTAATTTAAATATATTTAAGATCCTGATATCTACATATCCTGCCCCTGGCAACGGTATTTATATCTATAGGATCCCACGATTCTCCCTGGATATCTTATATTTAACTGGTCGTTCCCCCGACCACGTTACATATTGGTGGAGGCGCCGAAGCCTGTAATAATAATTACAGTTATATTTGGTTCCTAGGATTTTGTTTCAGTTTTAATACATTTATAATTTTAAGTAGATTAAAAATTTTTTTTTTCTCTTTAGTAAAAATGTAAGTGATTAATACTGAATATAGGTTTTAAGAGGAATTGTAAGTTTTAAGAGAGACAATTTAATTTAAAGAAAAAATTTAATTTTAAGTGAGATAAAGTTTTGAATAAAGGAATTTTAAGCGATTAATACTGACTATAGGTTATAAGAGAAATTTTAAATTTTAAGAGAGATAATTGAATTTAAAGGAAAGAATTATTATAAGTGAAATAAAGTTTTGAATAAAGAAAGTGTAAATGATTAATACTGACTATAGGTTTTAAGAGAGACAATTGAATTTAAACAAAAAATTTAATTTTAAGTGAGATAAAGTTTTGAATAAAGGAAGTTTAAGTAAATAATATTGACTATATAGGTTTTGAGAGAAAATTTAAGTTTTAAGAAAGATAAATGAATGTGAAATAAATAACTTTAATTATAAACAAGAAAAGTTTGAAATAAGGAGTTTTGAGTGATAATATTAAGCATAGATTTTAAGTATTAAGGTAACAATATATTAGTATATATGTTAGAATATAACGAATTGTTTAAAATTTAAACATACACAAAATAAAAATAGGTTAAGAAAGTTAACCATAGTTAATCTATTTAGAACGAGTCTTTTTTTATTAATAGTGGTAGATAAATAATGGAATGTGGTATTTAAAAAACAACGATAATAATCTTACTATAAATTTAAATACAGAAATTATTAAGTTGGTGTCTCAGAGTTTTAATTTATTGAAAGCCGATAGAGAAGAATTATTAGAATTTCTTAATAATTTAACGTTAGAACAAGTACAGATTTTATTTAATGCGAGTAACGCAATTCGAGTAGAACATTTTGAAGGTAACATAAAAAATTTAAACGACAAAAAATTAGATATTTTTGAATCTTTCTTATCACAAGAAGAATTAGATATATTTTTCAGTGGTAAACTAGGACAATTACCATACATAAAGAAAGATAGGTTGCAAACTATTTTACACGAACAATTCGGCATTGTAACAGACCGTCATACTCAGGAACAATTAAGAGATTTAGCACGTAATATCATACGGAAAAATATTAAAATAAATAATGAATCAATAGAGACATTAACTAATAACGTAACAGAAAACTCAGTAGTCATAAAAAATTCAGAAAACAAAGACGATCAAGGCAGTTTAAATCTTAACGACAAAACATTTATTCTAGACAAAATATTAGATAGTAACTATTTGGATATAAATCAAACAAATTGCATGGAACCAACTAAAATAATTAATAATTATAACAATAAAAACAAACTAAAATCAAAAATGGAATTTAAAACAATGATCCATCAACCGCAAACTTTTTCGGGAAAAATGGGAGAGGACGTTGATTCTTTTATAGAAAATTTTGACTTAGCTGCAATAATAAATAACTGGGGCGAAACAGAAAAAATTACGTTGTTACCTTTATATTTGAAAGACTCGGCATCAAAATTTTTTAAATTAATAAAAACCAAAACACCAAACATAAACTGGGAACAGACTAAACAACAAATAAAGGAGAAATTTACTAATATTGGGAATGATAAATTACTTAGAATACAATTAAACCAAAGAAAGTTAATGGACAACGAAACTTTAAATGAATTTATAATAAATATGATGGAACTTTGCTATAAAATTAATCCAAACATGATGGAGGAAGAAATTTGCGAGAAAATATTGGTGGGTTTACCAGATGAAATATACAATAAAATAGAAATTTTAGACAACACAAACATAACGAAAATTACAGAAAATTAAAAAAGATACGAATTAGCAAAAATGGTTAGAAAAACAGACGAAAAACAAAATTCAAATGTAGATAAATTAAATGAAGAGATAAATATTCTAAAAAAAACACATTTGAAAACAGCCAATAATTCAAAATTAAACATTGTAGGCTCAACGATAATTCAAATACAAATAGCATCGTTCATAATACACCATCAGGCGGTGGTAGTAGATAGTTTATGCACCCCAATCTTATTAGGTTTAGAATTTTTGACAAAAACATAAACGGTCATGAATTTAAAAGACAATGTTATATTATTCAGATACGAAAATCAAGAAGTAAAATTACCAATAAAAACCTCGGGAAATAAAGAACGATAAACAGGGAACCGAAATACAAAACTTCTCCCGCGAAATATTAAACGAGTATCAAAAATTTGTATTGCTTGATAATAATTCACAACATTTTAACCATAGATACGAGGAAATAACTGGCGATTTATTCAGCGATCGGTCAAGTGACGCAATCGCTCACTGCGTCAGCGAATGCCTAACGATGAACCGTGGTATCGCTTTACAGTTTCGTTAAATTTTAACAATATCGATAATTTGATTTCACAAAAAAAAAAGAGTAAGGGAAATCGCATTTATTAAAACAGAAAAAAAGTGGCTATTATATTTAATTACAAAAAACCACTATTACGAAAAACCAACGTACGTTAACATATTTGCGACATTACAAAACCTGGGAACATTTTGCTTAGAACAACAAATTAAAAGAGTTGCATTACCTAAAATATGCGCAGGACAAAACGGAAAAGAATGGCCCGTTATCTCCAGTATGCTGAGATTCATATTTCAAAATACGTGCATAACAATATCTATTTATGCATTAAACCAGTAAATATTAAATAACAATGAAACCACTAACATAAACAAGTCAAAATTAAATAATAATGGAACTACCGACAAAATGAATAATAATGGAATGGGATTTTTTTTTTTGCCGACAATATTGACCACACACTGAGGGAAAATATTTTATTAGATGCGTCATACTTAAACAAAATCGAGGAAGTACCTTCTGACGGCGATTGCGGTGCACATGCACTACGTGTTTGCTTGAGAGAAGAAGGGCTAGAGTTATCTACTATAGACATACTAAAGAAAATTAATATAATTTACCTATAATAATATGGACAGATGCAAGCAAAATTGGTATAGCTGGAACCTTACTACAAAAATCAGAAGAAGATAAACAACTGCATCCAGTTTCCTTTGTCTCCCGGTGGTTAACTACGACAGAAGAAAAATACAGCGCAATAGAATTAGAATTGTTAGCGATAGTATTTACGTTAGAAACATTCCGCACATATATATACGGTGTCGAAGTAGAAATTTGGACAGACCACGCCCCACTTAGATATTTAGACAACATTAAAACGCCATCGGTGCGAATTCAACGACTAAAAAGTAAAATAATTGATTTTGACTTCATAATAAAATATCGAAAAGGACTTTTAAATCAAGAGTGTGATGCGATGTCAAGAAACCCGGTGCTTGATCCACCAACTTATTAACAGGAATTGCAAAAGGATAGGGACTTAACCATTTGTCACGTTACCGTTATCAATTTAGCAATAGAACAACGTAATGACCCGATACTTAACAAAATAATACAATTATTAGACAACCCGGACGTATTGGACCAAGTATGGATAAGAAAATCGAGAAATTACTTTTTAAATCAAGAAAATATTCTTATGTATAAACATATGTCCAAAGGAAACAAAGTATATTTAATAACGTTACCTAATTGTCGTCAAAATGAAATTTTATGTAACTTTCACGACCACCCATTCGCGGCCCATCTCGGAATAGACAAAACATGCAAAAAAATCATAGAACGTTATTTCTGGCCAACCATGTATAAAGATATTCGCACATTTGTAACTTCATGTTTAAGTTGCTAAAACCGAAAGGCTGATAAAACTGCTACATACGGTCATATGTTAACATCACCAAAAATAACAGGAAGGCCCTTCGAGAGGTTCACTATAGACTATATAGTGCCGATAAATCCACCGAGTAATGGATTTTCATACATTTTAGTAGGCACATGCGGGACTACAAAATACCAGGGCTTGAAACCGATTTCAAAACCGGTTTCAGAAATCGGTATAAACCGTTAAAAAACCGAAACCGAAATCAAAATCGAAAACGAAACCAAAAAAAATTGGATACCGGTATTAAAGTCAAAACCGAAATCGAAAAAAATTGGATACCGGTATTATAATCTAAAACCGAAACCGAAAAAAATTGGATACCGGTATTAAAGTCAAAACCGAAATCGGAAAAAATTGGATACCGGTATTATAATTTAAAACCGAAACCGCAAAAAATTGGATACCGATATTAAATATAAATTCAAAACCGAAATCGGAAAAAATTGGAAACCGTTGTTATAACTTATAACTCAATTTTTTTAATTTTAATATTTTAAATAATGCTTTTTTTTTGAATTAACGTAAATTATTTTAAAATGTACGTCAATACGTAAATTGCATTGATACACCCATGGGATTATGATTTTTCAGTCCCCAATGTCATTATAATGGCATTACAATAAAAATAAATGTAGAAATTATAATTGTGTGTATAACTGGACGGAAATTGGTTTATTTTGTCAACGAATATTTATAGATAATAATAAGAATTATGGTTATATATTTTATAACTAAACAATAGTCAAAATAAATTATGTAAAAAAAAAAAAAAAATTTGCCGGGATTTTTTTTTTTTTTTTTCTTGTAATAAATATTAATTATTGATAATCAATTGGGAAAAATCCCATATTTTTTTTCCCGTGTCAACACTGATGTTATTGTATTATGCCGGTATTAAAATGTGGTTATTATCTTTTATCAGTGAGTGGTATCGTCTTAAGTAATATGCCATTATAATGGCAGTTGGGCCTTGGGCGTTTACAACATTTTGTGATAACCGATAATATTATTATTCATGTGCACGTGCATTTTGCCGCTGTAATTAGTTATCATTTATCGTTATTCTCCGAATCTCGTCCGGTACTCGAACGAGTAACTCGTTGTTACGTTACGAATTCTGTTTCTATTGCTTAGTGAAGAATATCAACTATATTAGTAAGTATTCTTTTAATTAAACCACATAGGTAGGTAGTTTTAATCAGTTGATTCAATTTAATTTATGTTATAAACTCTAGTTTGTAATGTTAAAAAAGCAGCAGCAACTGCCCTACGGAGACATCATCGAATTGCTAGGTGATGGGAGAGATTCAGAACTATCATCATTGTCAGGCGACGACGATGATTTTGTTGATGACAATGAATACCCTCGTTCAGAAATCGAAAAGTCTAGCAAAGAACAAATGTTTGAAAATGTACTTGATGATTTTGAACTGTTTGATTTCGAAGATGATGAAGATTTCAACGTTTTTGGCATAAATAATGGTATGTAAAATATTATTTTATATTATTTATTTTTTTGTTTCTAATTATTTAAATTTTCTTTATGAAACAATTACACTGTATATTTTAGAAACAGTTGAAGATGAATATGAAGTATTTAATCTACCAATGCATCAACTTGAACAGCAATCAGATAATAATGTTAATGGTATGTAAAATATTATTTTATATTATTTATTTTTTTGTTTCTAGTAATTTTAATTTTTCTTATGAAACAATAAATTACACTAAATATTTTAGAAACAGTTGAAGATGAACATGAACCACTGCAACAAGGTGAACAGCAATCAGATAACAATGCTTATGGTATATAAAATATTATTTTGAATTATTTTTATTTGGTTTCTTTTTAAATTTTAATTGTTTTAATAGCTAGGCCAAGTACACCTGCAATACCACCACATCATATAGCAATAAGACCTGTAGTTGAACACGGACTACACCTCAATAACCTACCATATTACACAAAAAATGAAATTAAATGGTCAAATAGACCATTTGTCAGTAGTTTCTTAAAGATTTCGCCACCAGCTCCAGAATTATCAACTACTTATAGGACTCTATCACCAATAGAATATTTCAGTAAATATTTTCCTGAGGAAGAGTTTGAAAATACGGCCAAGTACACAAATATTTATGCCAAACAAAATAATTTCATAAATTATGTAGATACTACACCTTCAGAAATGAAGGTGTTTGTGGGTATACATTTGAAAATTGGTTGTCAAAAACCTAGTAGAATAAGATTATGTTGGACTAATGACGACAGAGTAAATATAATTGCTGATAATATGTCTCGAAATCGTTTTTTTCAGTTGAGGTCTTGTTTTCATGTAATGAATAATGATGACATTCCTGAAAACAATGTTGATAAATTTATAAAAGTTAGACCACTTTATAATTCTTTTTTAAAACGTTGTAAAGAATTGCCAGTAGAAACTAATCTAGCTGTAGATGAGCAAATGGTCAAATTTAAAGGGAAATTAGGTGTCAAACAATATATGAAAGGCAAACCCTGCCCTTGGGGTATTAAAAATTTTTTACTCTGCTCTGCTAATGGTATGGTTTACAATATGATTTTATACCAGGGCAGTTCAACTGAAATAAATCATGAAATACAAAAAAAATATGGCCTCGGGGGTTCCATAGTTTTACAATTAGTTGAACACATAGATAAAAATGAACATTATTTATATTTTGATAATTATTTTAGTTCTTACAATCTATTTACATCACTTGATTGTTTGGGAATTAAAGCAGCTGGGACAATTAGACTTAATCGTTTTGCTAATCCTCCAGTTGTGAGCGATAAAGAGCTAAATACATTAGGAAGAGGAGCCTCATATGAAGTTACCTCAACAGATGGAAAAGTTGGTCTGATTAAATGGTTGGATAACAAATCTGTTACTCTCGCTTCTAACTTTGTGACTTCAGGCAGCCCAGATATTATTAAACGATATGATAAAAAAAATAAATCTTATGTTGAAGTATGTCGCCCTGAAATTGTAAAATTGTATAATGATTCAATGGGTGGGGTGGATTTGCATGATCAACTCATTAGCTACTACAGAGTATTTATAAAATCTAGAAAATGGACTTTGCGTATGCTCTTTCATTCCTTTGATATGGCCACTTGTAATTCATGGTTAGAATATAGAAATGATGCTGAAGCAATAAATTTACCAAAAAAAAAAGTAATGGACTTATTAGTCTTTAAGCAAAATTTAGCTTCAACATTAATTTCTATAGGGAGTTCTGTAGTAACACCTTCCAGAAAACGAGGGCGCCCGTCGTCATCTAACAAAATTATAGTTCAACCTAAACCTCGCACAAAAAATCGTTTAATTGATAGATACCCTACTGATGTGATAAGAAAAGATAACATTGGCCATTATGTATACATAGATAACTTGAGAGATGCCACATTCTGTAAATTAGAGGGGTGTAAAAAAAGAACCCATATGGCATGCAAAAAATGCAATGTCCATTTATGTATTACTAAGACAAGGAATTGTTTTTTTGATTATCATAATTAAATATTTAAATCTTATTATAATTATGTACCTAAGTTTATATATATAATTATTAACAATGTAACAGATGATCTTTTATTTTATATTTATTTACCTAATGTTATTACTACTTAGAAGGATGTTTTTTATTTGTTTTATCGTTTTATGTAACTGCAAAGACTGCCACAGTATAACCATTGTGATAATGATTATAAACTTTATTTTTTATTGTCTTATTTAATTTTATATTAATTGTTCTAATTTTTAATTTTTAAAAATTGTTATTTATATTTTGTTTTTACGAATAAAGATTATTCATATGATGTAGTGCGTTATACGTTAAAGCCCAATTGCCATTAAAATGGTAATGTAAGTTATTATATTTAACGCCCAAATGCTATTATAATGACAAGTCACCAAAACTGAAGTTTGGGTAGTCAAAAAATTTCAAAATTCGAAATTTCTCTTAATTTAAGTATGTTTTATGTAAAGAACACATAAATTATTTTTTTTTATCATCAGATCATAATTCGGGCCTGAAAGGGTTAAAATGTTGATAACCATTTCATTATTTGAAAAATTATTATAGTTGTTTTATGCTTTTATTATAATAGTAATGAATAATAAATAATATTATTAATAGATATTAATTATTTATTGGGCAGCACATTTGACAGATGACGGCCCGTATATGGGTCTATTAATTTATTAGATTGTTATTTAATAGTATTAAGCTATTAAATACTGAATAGTACAATACTATTATAATCAAACTATAAAATATAAATAATAAGAAAATCATATAATAATTACTGCTAGAACCAATTATTTATAGAGGTACAATACCAGGAAAAACTGAAAATAGCACAGCTTTTAATTTGTGTGAGTGATCGTACGACCATCACCGCTACTGCAGTCTGTAGGCCGTGGGGAGCAGAAACAATAATAATAATTAATAACACTAATATAAAAATAAATTTAAAATATATAATATTGTTTAAGAATTATTTAGTTATTAAAAATAACTGTATTTTTAATTTTTCCCTAGTGCCCATACACTGTATAGTGTACCTATATAATATATATTTCGATATAGAATATTTTGAAATTTTCGTACTGTGTTTGCAGTAGTGCAGTCAGCGTGTTTGTCGTTCATTATAGTGTAGTTCCTTATCGGTTTACTTTTTTTATGTACAACTTGCAACTTAATAATTACGAGTCCATCCACGACAAATACTTTTTCAATTTTATTTTTACTAAATGATTTATTTACTATAAATAAAGATACCTATTACCTACATCAGGTTGTTTCATTAATTACATAAGAAATCATGGGTAGAAAGAATACCAATCCTGTTGGCCGTTTATTTTTCACTTTTAAAAATGAAACAAATGAGTCCAAATGTACTGTTGAAGGATGTATAAAACCTATTTTACAAAATCACTCCTATTGAAATATTGCTCTTATTTTTATCAAAAATTAAAAATCATATTAAGTATTTAACTATTTAAGTATAATAAAACTATTTATAATTATAACTTAAAGTCTGCTTTAAATACGTTTTTAAAAATGTAGAAACTAGCATACAAAACCGAAATCAAAACCAAAATTTCCCATATCGATATTGAAAAATTGAAACCGAAACCGAAATTTCCTAATACCGGTATTGGAAAGTTGAAACCGAAACCGAAATTTTGTAATACCGGTATTGAAAAATTGATACCGAAATCGAAAAAATTAGAAACCGGTATCCAAAATCGAAACCGAAACCGAAATTTTGTAATACCGGTATTGAAAAATTGAAACCGAAATCGAAAAAATTAGAAACCGGTATCCAAAATCGAAACCGAAATCGAAATTTTTTCAATCGGTTTCAAGCCCTGCAAAATACGCCATAGCGAAGGCATATTATCATGCTGACTCAAAATCAACGGTAGCTTTTCTCATAGACGTAATATTACAATTCGGGGCGATAGGGGAAGTACATTCATATAGGGGGTTACACTTTACAAATAAATTAGTAAAAGACTTATTAAAAGCACTGAATATACAAAATACTAACTCAATAGCTTACCGCCCCCAGAGTTAATGACAAACCGAAAAGTTTAATGGTACTTTAATAGACATGATTAGTCATTTTGTACAAGAAAAAACAAATTGTTGGAATCAATACTTAAAATACGTACTTTTCAGATATAACACATCGGTCAATGAAACAACGAATCAGTCTCCATTTTATCTATTGCATGGTTATCATCCAAAATCAATTTTCGATTATAATATAATTAGCACAGATACAGCACCAGAAATTTTAAACGAATTAGAAAAATTAAATAACATAAGAGGCGAGTTACCAAAATTACTGGAAGAAAAGTTTCTAAAAAATAAAAATATTATGATTTACGCAAAAAACAAATCCGATTTGTAGTAGGAGAAAAAGTATTAGTAAAGATAGAAAATAAAGGGTCAAAATTTGCATACAGATACGGGGGGCCATTCAAAATTGTACGACAAATATTAGATGTTACATATATAGTGGAAATAACTAAGAATGGACAGTTAATTAACGACTATAAACACGTTAGTCAACTAAAAAAATTTAAAAATCGAGAAAATAAATAAATAATATAGGTAAAAAACGGTTAAGCGCATTATATTTCTATTTTAATTTTTATTTATTGCATATTTATATAAATATAAATTTTAGATGTGTAGTAATTAGTATAAGATAGATAATATATAACCACACGAGTGTTTAAAATATAAGGAGATTGCACTTGTTACATTAATGATACTTTTTTTATTATTTTTTTTTTTTGTTGTCACCTGAAATTTAATATACAAAAAGTCACACTGCAGCATAATTTTAAATATGTCACTACTTATGACGATAAAATATCAAATTAACATTTGGTTCGATATTTACTATAAATAAAAAATGCAAACAAAAAAAAAAACACAGCAAAAAACATACTACTGATTACGGGGGCAATTTAATAGTAGGTATGCAAGAATCAGTCTTAATAACGAACAGGAAAGAAACAGTCATACAACGAAGTATCAAAACTACATTATATACAAACGCCACAGAACAATCACACTTTGGTGAGTAAAAAACAATCATAAAATATACTAGTATATTCATCTATTTATTTATTCAGGGACTTATTTAAGTACTTATCGATTTTTGTTACGATTAAACATGTATCACTTACCAGAGAAGGTTAAAACCATTAATATGAGATTAATAATAATTACATTTATGGGTTTTGGGATAACTAAAGGAAATCCGAATTTCTTTGAGAATAAACAATTCACTACTAACCCAGGTATCTATTTCGAAAATATATCTCCACTACACATAGCTATTTCTCAATGGAATTTCTTAACGTTTTATAATATTTCGAATTATGAAATTAGTTATGAGTTCATAAATATATATTTTAACAGATGTAAATGAATTTGCCAAAAATTTGAAAATAAATCAACAGATATAAATGATATATGTATACATTTTAAAAAAATTAACGCAGTATTACTAGACAAAATTAATGATGAAAGAGACACACTACAACAATATTTAAATATGGATAAAAAATATAACGTAAGCTCTAATGGCTATAGAACAAAAAGAAGCTCATTTTTTGGGGGGATTGGAAAATTACAACGAGCCCTATTCGGAGTTTTGACTGAAGAAGAAGGGGAAGAATACCAAAATAAAATTAGACTTTTAGATGAAAAACAATTAAAAACACTTTTAATTCAGAAAGATCAAATCAAAATTTTCGAAAGTACCCTAGATTCAGTGACAAAAATTTCGCTAGATTTTACTAAAATTAAAGATAATTTGAATGACTATATCAATAAAATAAATTATGAAATAAGTAATCAAAAAGAAGAATTAAAAGTTATAAATATAAAAGAATACATTATGATATATAACTCGGTATACCGTGAACTAATCAACCAGTTTTCAAAAGACACTTCAATTTTATTAAACACAGTTATAACAGCCCACAGAGGACAGATAAGTCCACAAATATTAAAACCAAACGAGTTATTGGACCACTTTAAAGATGCAAAAGCGAATTTACCTTCAAACTTAAATATGCCAATGGAAATAAACATCAAAAATTACTTTGATTTTATGAAAATTATAGAGTTAAATATATGTTATCAGAATCACTTAATTACCTATTCAATAAACGTACCATTAATAGAAAATCTAAATTTTAATTTATATTGTATCATCAGCTTACCGGTACATGTCAATAAGAATAATTTTATTTGTATACAATCCTCTGAAGAATATTTAGTCGTAGAAAATAATAAACAATATTATACATTTTTTTCTCAAGATCAAGTAGACAAGTGTAAATCTATTAAAATAAATACGATTTGCAGTGTAAGTACCCCGTTGTCTAGTGCAATCAAACCAAATTGTGAATTCCAAATGTTTAAAAGGGTAACACTATACCATCCAACTGTGAGGTTAAGACGATTACCATGGTCCACGATATTTGGAAATAGTAATTAGTTGTGGAGAAGAAGCAGAAAACACGATTATTAACCAAACAGGCCTATTATCCCTAAAAACAAATTGCAAAGCGTTTAAAAAAAACACCCTCATCATTTCAAAATATAAGAACCAAAGTAATTTTTCAAAAGACTACTTACCTCCTTTCCACCTACCTAACTTTACCGAAAACTTAAATAATATAATCATGAAACAAAATGTACCATATGATAATGTAGATACTATTGAAATACCTAGAAAATTCAATGACTTAAAAGTTCACGCTAAATCACTATCAATTTTAAATCAAGAAATGGAAAATCTTTTAAAAGACAGTATTAAAGAAAAAACTGCAAATATTCACTCTTTTGTAATTACTACCTTAACAATTATAATAATAGTGGCAATATTATATAAAATAATAAAATACGTAATAAATATCAATAAAAAAACAAACAACAAAACTGATGATAAACTCAAAGTAGTTTACCAGGTGGATAAGAATAAATTACAAAATTATAATAATATTACAGTTGAAGAAGTAAACTAAACATAATTTACCTTCACTAATCAAATTAATACAATTCAGGTCATTATCCCAGGTAAAAAAAAACATAAATAATAATACGAAAACTACACAACAATTCAAAATAAGATAACAAAAAATAAATATAGTACGTGATAATTGGTAGACAAAAATATTTATAATAAAAAACGATTCTAATTAGCTGTGGTTAATAATCAACTATTGTGTAAGGATATTTTTATAATGTTAACCTAAAAGTCAAGTGTCAGATACCTACCTACAGGAGATGTCAAATACCAGTATAGTGGGGCTAACCTACCTAAGTTAACCAACAGTATTCAAATTATATAATTAAATATAGATTAAGGTTATTGTATTAACTATGGGATAAATGTTTATTTCTTTTATTTTTATTTATTTTTATTTATTATTGTATTAAATGATTTTGGGTATTTATATCATCAGACATACACATATTGTCGATTATAACTATTAAATAGAAAAATTAATAAATAACAAAATAAAAAAATAGTTATAATCAAATGTATAGAGTGTAAGACAAACACTATTTGGATAAATAAAAGTATAATTGGCCTCTGGCATAGTAGAAATACTTGCAAGCAAATACTTACAATACACAAATAGTCTGCACTTGTTAATAAAGAAATATTGTTTGGTAGGGGTATCCAGTTAAAATAAAGTTTAATAATGATAGTTGACAATATGGGAAATATTAGTTAAGAATACAGATAGTAGAGTTTACTAAAGTATAATATATAAGATGTGAAAAATAAAATGTATTGTTTTAAAATATAATGAAAAAATGTAAGTTTTCAAACATATCAACTAACCAATCCATGAAGAAGCATTGTTCAATCACAAAAAACTTCAATCAACAGTTCACCTTCACCATATTCAATCAATCCAGTCGGACAAGGGATAAAAAAATGTTTATATTCAAAATTTCTTATGTATTTTTTTTTTTTTCTAAAGGGAGGGGGTAATGTAACAATTATAAATATAAATATGTTACATGACACCTATGTATATAATACGAACTCTACCGTATGTACGATTAACTGCTGACCGATACATTAATATTAAAACACACACACATAATTGTAAGGCCTATGGCCAACACACACAATGTATTAGTAATTTAGTTCGTTGTGCACCTTAGACCTCAATACACACTACGATTACCGGACTCCGTATGGCTACGATACAGTATTACAGTTACATAGTATAATAGAACATAGTTGATATATTTGTGAGTATTAATATTTGTAAGTGTTTAGTAGACAATAAAACATAATTATAACTGAAAAGGAATCCTAGTAATTTAAATATATTTAAGATCCTGATATCAACATATCCTGCCCCTGGCTACGGTATTTATATCTAAAGGATCCCACGATTCTCCGTGGATATCTTATATTTAACTGGTCGTTCCCCCGACCACGTTACAGTAGGTAGTACAAAAAAATATTAGAAATGTTAAAATATAATCTTTAGGTATACTTAATAACTCTTAAAATCAGAATTTGAGTATAACATATACTAATTTAAGGAAAGAATGGGAGTAAACATGCTTAAAAAATCTCCTTGTATTATACCTATAATATAAGTACTTTATAGTAGGCAAGTACCTACCATTATTGATATAAGGTATATATTGTATTATATTCGTCGAAAACATCGTGTTTAATTTAGTATAAGTTACTTTAATTGTATAATATATTTATTATTATAATCAAGTTAATAGGTATACCTACATAATAATATAATATAATATTGTGTTATACAATTTTGTTTATATTTATCTTATAATGATTAAACAAAATATTTAAAATAAATTATTATTTAGCTTCAAAAATTTTCTTAAGAAATGGGCCGTAATGCTGATCCTTAATATTATGTTTACAGAATGTTACAACATTAACTTCGGCATTTTCTGCAACATAAATTATTATTAGATTTGTTGAGTGTGTATATTAGATAATGTATGGTAACATAGTTACTATA
The DNA here is from genome assembly GCF_019925205.1 of Metopolophium dirhodum. Taxonomy (NCBI): domain Eukaryota; kingdom Metazoa; phylum Arthropoda; class Insecta; order Hemiptera; family Aphididae; genus Metopolophium; species Metopolophium dirhodum. The sequence goes on from NC_083561.1 coordinate 18,410,029, forward strand.
TTATAATATTATTTATATTCAAATTTTAATATACTCTATAATACACACATACTTTCATTGATAAATGATATGTAACTTTTCACTACATCTGTAAAAATAAATCACTTTGTGTAAATTTCAGTATACTTATCTCATGTAAATAAATATGACTGTTGCTTAAAATGTTAAATAATCAATAAATTCAACAAATTGATCGTCAGATAAACAATTTTGATTGAATTTCAACATTTGTTTGAATTTTATGTACAGGACTTGTATATTACAAAATATATACTATGTACGTATATTTTTTAGCAGTGTTGTGCATTATCCATATACAATTTTTTATTCAATTATCTGTTATTAGGTATCTGAGAATTTCAAAGTTATCTATGCACAACTCTGCTTTTTAGTAATCACGCATCAATAAAATTATGATAAAAAAGGTGGGTAAGTAGATGTCGGTCTGCTGTACAGTAGGTTACAAGTGGGTCACTGTTTGATGGATGGTAACAAATTTGAATTCAATGATATAATACCATTAGATACGAAGAACGATTCTGAGTGGTGACGGTTTGTCAATTTGGATATATTATATTGTATTTATATTGTAATTACTTATTACTTATTAATACGGTAGCCGGTAAGTTGAATTAGTATTATAAAATTACAATAAAATAACTAAAATTTTTATTCTTGGTTATTAATTATGTAATTCCCTTCAAATGTTAACAAAAAATAACTATAAAAAAACTGCAATTTATATTTTAGATTCTGAGCGAAGCGATAAATGTATTGATTTTACAATGATGTGTGTTTTTTTTTTATTTTTTATTCTTTTTTTTTTTTTTTTTTTGTGTGTCATCATCTTTTAGGACAGTAAAAGTGCTTGGATTTTCTTCAATAGTAATTTTTCTGATAGGAAAGTTAATCTAGTTGGTACTTTGGGGGGTCAAAAGTAAACATTTCCCAGTAGTTTTCACAAGCGACGTGAAAAACAAAAGAAAAATTAAGGAAAAACGGGAATTTTTACGCAAAATCTGTTTTCGAGAAAATCGATTTGGGTTTTTGGTGTAACTCTAAAACAAATGACCGTAGGTACATGAAATTTTGACTGAATGTTTATATTAGCATTTTCTATACACCATAAAGTTTACAAAATATTTTGACTCTTTTTGAGCTGTTTACGGCCATTGTCAGTTTTCAATTTTTTTAGTTTTTTTTTCTATAAATATCAATAAAATGTTATCTGTTGAGTAAAAAAGCTTGAAAATTTAATAGAAGGCTCCTAGGTTATTGTTTCAAAGGCAGATGAAAAAAATTAAAAATCCTTTGTCACAGTTTTTATTTATAAGCATTTAAAGTTCAAATTTTGACAAAATACGGAAAAATCACGAAAAATAGCAAATTATTTTGAGTTGAGAATTCATAAAAATTTTTCTTTTTAAGCCTAAGATTTGAAAATGTAATATAAGATTACTCATAAGTTTGTCTACCTTTATCAAAAAAAAAAATGTCTAGAAGAAACTTAAATTACATTTTTATGAGCGCCTGAAATTTATATTTTTACAACATTTGATATTTACTCGATTTCTCATGTAACAATTTTCTTATTTTATTGTAATTAAAAAACGAATGACTGTAGATACTTGAAAATTTCACTGAATGTTTATATTAGCATTTTCTATACACCATAAAATGTTGAAAATATTTTGACTCTTTTTGAGCTGTTTAGGACATTGTCAGTTCTCAATTTTTTTAGTTTTTTTTTCTATAAATATCAATAAATTTTTATTTGTTGGGTAAAAAAGCGTGAAAATTTAATATAAGGCTCCTGATATATCGTTCTAATAGCAGTTGAAAAATATTAAAAATACATAGGCACAATTATTTTTTATAAGCATTTAAAGTTCAAATTTTGACAACATTTATCAAATTTATAATTTATTAATTATTTTGTGGTTAAAAATAAATAAATTTTTAACTTTTATGGTTAAGGATTGAAAATTTAAAACAAGGCTCCACGTAAATAGCTTATATATAAATTACTTTATCCACAATAATATCATCTCTGTAGTCGGTTAGGACAGGTGCAATGACCACGGAGCTCACATGAGTTGGCTAAACCTTAATGACTAAGCTTAAACTATTGAAGTCTTGACGTGGACCCGGACAGCCTGCCCACATTGGAGACACCCGTTGAATGCGGATTCCGAAGACCTGGGCGGCCTCTCACACACTACGGCGAGTGCTGGTGGACTTACGCGGGAGTAGCTGGCACTTGGTGACGGTGAGGCGCACAGCGGGCGTACAAGCCGTCGGATCAGGTGACCCACGGATGGCAATAGTATAGTTAAAATATATAAATTTATAACTCATGGTTTGAATGATAATAATTGGCCGTTTATTTTAAACAATAATAATGAGCAGGTGCAGTGACGGATTTCAGTAGCGTCGCACGTAACACCGCAGTAATAATAATAATTTGGTTGATCACAATGATCAGACAGTCCGATTGTACAGATCGAAATTAACAATATATATAGTTGATGCTTGGTGTGTACCAATAAATACGTACACCCGACAAGATTGTAACAAACACTACGATAACATTAACAAAAAGAACGCTGCAATAGCGGAACAATACTAAGAATTTTACGAGAGAAAAGAAAAGCAATAATACAAAAGTTATGACAACAAGGGCGTTGGCCGCAATAAATGATAATAAGAAAAACACAATAAAGATTAAGATAATACAACTAAAACGAAGACAATAAATATGGTGATTCTAATAATCAATAATAATAATAATACACAAGGAATATATAATAGGGTGAAGAGATGAGTGGAAGGTGGGACTGACCGATAAGACACTCGTGCCGTCGTGCTCATTAGCATATCACTGATGGTCATTGTCAGCGCCAACATCACCGCCCACTTCGAAGGAACTTCAACAAGAAGGCACTGGACACAACTTGACAGCTGGCCGAGTTAGAACTCTAGACGACGTGTGGACAGTAGCAACTCGTGACACCCCGTCTGCACCAGGGTGGAGGTCCGTGATACGTCCGTATCGCCAATACAGCGGATGCGATGGTTCCTTTATTAGGACAAGGTCTCCAACATTCAACTGCTTTCCATCATCAGACCATTTTGTTCGCAGCTGGAGAGTAGACAAATATTCATTTTTCCATCAGAAGTACCGGTGGAGATCAGTAACTAAGCGCCAACGTTGCATTTTTGAGAGTGGTACGTTTTCCAAACAAGGGTCCGGAAGAGATGTAGATGGTTCCAGCGTTAAAAAATGGCTTGGCCTCAAAGCTTCTAAATCTTTGGGATCATTGCTAAGGGCACACAAAGGCCGTGAATTTAGAGTGGCTTCAATTTTTGTCAACAAAGTGATCAGTTCTTCACTTGTGAGCCTATGGGTTCCAATGGATCGAAAAGTTAACGACTTAGTCGACTTTACTCCAGCTTCCCAGAGTCCTTCAAAGTGAGGAGAAGACGGAGGATTGAAAACCCAAGTAATTTGGTCCTTGGACAAATGATTTCGTACACTGTGTTGATAGGTTTCTGATGCGATAAAGTTATGTAGCGGGTTTAAAAGATTCACGGCACCAACGAAATTAGTACCACAATCACTATGGATCTCTTTGATTGGTCCACGACGAGCAGCAAAACGAGTGAACGCTAGGAGGAAAGTTTCCGTTGACAGGTCAGAACTGAGCTCTATGTGCAATGCCTTGGTTACGGTATAGACGAATAAACAAATGTAGGCAGAGCTCCTGGATGATGCGCGACCAGGGATCCTTTGATAGATATCGGGCCAGCATAATCAACGCCTGAGATAGCAAATGGTTTTATCTGTTGTACTCTGTATTTAGGAAGAGCATTTTTGGTTGAACCATTTGAGGTCTAGTGCGAAAGCATGGAATACATAATCGCAGCCAGGACCTAATAGCCTGCCTCCCTGACAGTATCCAAAACTCACGTTGTAAATGTGATTGGAGGGTCATGGCTCCTGGATGGCTTAATGCACAATGGTTGTGATCAATTATTAGATCAGTTAAACGATGACGGGACGGCAACAAAGCAGGATGTTTGTGAACGTATGGAATTTCAGCGTTGCGAAGCCGACCGCGCACTCTGAGAACACCAACTGGGTCAAGAAACAGGTCTAAACGTCGGAGAGATTTTGAGCAAGGAAGACCGTTTGACAGAGCTGCAATTTCGACGGCAAACGTTTGACGTTGGACTAAGTAGACCAAGGCAGAGAGAGCACGAGTGATCTCTGTCACATTTATAATGTTGCTAATTGGGGCGTCAGAACGGGGCTTGGAAAAACGAAAACAGTAAGCGATTACGCGAAGGATCTTCTGCAGAGATGACATGTGATTTAACAAATCGATTATCGGAATGTCTACACTGACGGTGAGCACAGTAGGTACTCGAGCTTCCCTTGAGGGGGGCCCAGTGAAATCTTCAAGTTAGGTTAACAGTAATTTTGGCCATTTGTCTGGAGGACTCAGTAAAAATGATGGACCAGTCCACCACAGTGAGTGGTTGAGGAGCTCGGAAGGAAACAATCCGCGCGATGCGCAATCGACTGGATTCTCCTTCGTGAGAACATGGCGCCAAATTGCAGGTGTGGTTAAATCGTGGATCAGACTGGTTCAATTCACGATGAATGTGGCCCATCGATGAGGGGAAGACCTAATCCAAACGAGAGCTGTGGTGGAATCAGTCCAGGCGTGGAGTTTGTCAATAGTTATGCGATTAGTGTAGGAGTCAGCAACCAATCGGAGGAGTTTCGAAGCCAATACGGCACCACACAGTTCCAGACGGGGAATTGTGGACCGCTTGAGAGGGGCTACTTTTGACTTTCCTGTTATGAGATGACAATACACTGACGTGACTGTCTCTACACGGAGATACACTGCCGCGGCATAACCTTTTTCAGAGCTATCAGAAAAGGCATGGAGTTGTACAGAAATAGCATGAGTAGTATATATGTACCAGTCCTGGCACAGTCCATATTATATCAATAAAAGATCACAAAGAAAACAATGTGCAAAAAGATCAGAAAATCTAAATGCAATAATAATTAAAATATTTTTCGCAAAACTTATGAAATGCAATAATAATTAAAATATTTTTCGCAAAACTTAATTATTAAAAATAAAAATCGAAATGCAATAATAATTAAAATATTTTTCGCAAAACTTATGTTATTAATAATTAAAAATTGAAATGCCATGATCCCCCAAAATATTTTTAAGAAAATCGAAATGCAATAATAATTAAAATATTTTTCGCAAAACTTATGTTATTAATAATTGAAAATTGAAATGCCATGATCCCCCCAAAATATTTTTTCACAAATCTAATTGCAATAATAATTAAAATATTTTTTGCAAAATCACCCCAAAATATTTTTCCCAAAACATATGAAATGTAATAATAATTAAAATATATTTTAATATAATTGTTCTATCAAAAATAAAAATCGAAATAGCATATTTAATTGCAAAAAAGAAATTGAAAAAATTAATTTAAGTAATTATTATTGCATTTAAACTATCCTAAACAATATTTTTTTTGTGTAAAATTTTGCTTTAGATTTTAAAAGTTATACAATTTTTTTTTAAAAAAAAAACAGAAATTTAAATTATGTGTTGAGGTGTTTCGAATGTTGAGTTGCTGAGCCAATGAAATAGATGTTGTGAGATGTCTTGAAAGTTGAGTTGTAGTGAATGTTGAACTGTTGATCTAATGCCATAGATTTTATGTTGAGGTGTTGAAAAGTGTTTGAGTTGTAGAAACATAGATTTTGCGATTTGATGTTAATATCTCAGAAGTTAGGATTGCTGGAAAACTTGAACATTGCTTGTAAAATATATTAGTGATAAATAATATTATTCATTAACATGTTCCTGAAAATATATTACATTATTGGATGTTATATTACAATTTGCTAGATACAAAAAAAGAAATTGAGTTTGAATATTTTTTATATTTAAATGAATCTGTAATGCCTTCAATAAATAATAATTTGGAATCTAATCTAGTAAAAACTCCATCTAGCCAAGATTTGTGTGATGGATTAGTGAGTAGATTAAATAAGATATTTACTTATGACAACAGAACTATAAAAATTGTAGGAACTGTAGATCAACCTTGGTTTAGAGCAAAGGATGTTTTAACAATTTTAGGATATGAAGATATATCTACTAAAAAAAAATTACAAAGAATATCATCTATTTTTAAAAAATATTTAAATGAAATCATAAAGGCGGGAGTCACGGTGACTCCCACCTCTTTAGGATATAATGAAGGCAAGGAAATTTATATAAATGAGCCTGGACTGTATTCTTTAGTTATGAATTCAAGATTAAAATTAAAAACTGCTGAACATTTTCAAATGTATGTATATACTGAATTAATACCAAGTATTCGTAAAATAAATCAAAGAAGATATGAAAACGAGATAAGCAGCAGAGACAATAAAATAGATACTTTAGTATTAAAAAACACAAATATAATACATCGTTTAGAGTCTATTGAAATAAGTCAATTTCAAACACAAACTAAATTAGATGATATACATTCCAAACTTAATGACACAAACTATAAACTTGACAAAGCTTTACCTGATCGAAATGTTGATCCAGTTGATAAAGAATTAAAACATCAATATATACTTTTTAAAAATAAATTAATAGATAACGAATACATGTTTTTGAGAGGTCAGGATAAATATATAAGAAATAAAATTAATTTTTACAAGAACAATTTTGATATTATTATAGAACCAAGAAAAAATCCTAACCCTATAGATTTAGTAAACAGACTTAAGGAAAAAATATCACTTATAAATAAAAGTAATTATTCTTATGTTGTAGGTAATTTTAAGTGTTCAGGCGAGTACAAAATATTATCTAATACCAAAAAATGCAAGAAGATTTTAAATTTAAAAAAAGAAAATTCTAAAATATTATATCGAATAAATAAAATAACATTATTAGATTATTCAGAAAAAATGTTTTTAAAATTAATAAATGAATTAGATAACGAAAAATATAATGTTTAAATTGATATTCCATATTTTATTTTATTGCCTTAAATATAACTATTTGATGATTCTAATAATGCCACATTATTAAAACCGATTTTATAGAATTAAAAGATGGAATGTTTTAAAATAAAAAATATAGAATTTTTAAAATGTTTGGAAAAAATCAACAGATTAAGAGACATAGATTTATATAAATTTATAGAGAAATTAATATATGGTGAACTAAGTCAAAATGAAATGGAAATGTATAAAGATTCTATTAGGAAATTAGGTGTTGATGAATTTTTAAAATATATTATAAAAAATTCCATCCAACCTAAGTGTACACATTCATCGTTGAAAGTTAAAAGATTCCATATTACATCCCTTATGTTGGAGAATTATGTATTATTTATTGAAGAAAGTCAACAGTTTTTAAATGATTTGAAGTTAAAAGTTTTATTAAAAATTATTCCAAATAAAAATATCATTGTTAAGAACGGAGAAATTGTGAATATTATTTTAAATGACTAACCAGTATTCTGTGACATTCGTTGTATTAATTATAATAATATTCATGAATAAAGAAAATTGAATAAAGAAATTGAGTTTGTAATTGGAAAATATTATAGAATATGAAATAGATATGGATTTCAAAAATAAAGACATTCTTAATGAATACAAAAATTATCATCCCTGGGATCAAACTATACCGTACGATTTTTCAAAAAAATTATTTTATTTTCAAAATCCCATACAATATTCAAATTCAACCTACATGCCTTTGGAAGATTATGTTTATAATAAAATCACAGATTTACCAGATTTCAAGAAAGAATACTATATGACTAAAATAAAAAATATTAATGCTCATCTAGCTGTTTTAGATAGACAAATTGAAGACGATTCCATAAGACATTGTGGTGAAGTTTTTGATGCTATGGAGCTTGAAATATCTCTAATAATTTAAATATTATAATTTTATAATTCTAATAATGTTGCATTATTAAAACTTGGATTACACTGTTCAAATTAATGGAACATATATTATTTTATTTACTGACTTATACATATATAACTATACGATAATTCTAATAATGTTACATTATTAAAATTAAATTTTATAGAATTTTATTGCAGGTGTTATCTCGTACATTCCGCAGATCTGTTCATTGAATGTCAGACACCATTTAAGTTGTTTTAGCTGAAAAATAAACTTATTATACAATTAGTAAAATTTATGTATTATAATATTTAAGAATTCAAGACGAATTGAAAGTCCATGTGCCGCTCAATGTCATTATATAATTATTATTCTGAATTAATTTATATATTAGTAAAAAATCTAAAATTTGTAAAATTTAAGGAATCGGAAATCATATTTAAATACCACATATCTTCCTTCGAATCTATTAAAACTATATATAGTGAAAAAATGAACTGTTGTTTTAGATAATGAATTTAAACTAGTTCTACCCGATAGAGGAATATAGATTACCTGAAAAAAGGTTACATTTCGCATTTGATTGCATTTGAAAAATTTTTATAATTTAATTGAATAATATTAACTTATTTTTAATGATCATATTCGTATCTTTTTATTTTTAAGACAATCCTACAATGAATTTAAAAAATCTAATATCTGAAATATTTTATATACAGTTGCATATATGTAATAATTAATTAATTTCAAAAGATGTTTTTCTTGAAAGTATAACCATATAATTAATACATTTAATACAAAATATCTCTGAAAGTCCACATTCCGCAAATATAATGATCTTAATAACGTTTACTCCTTAACATATACAGATACTCGTTTATAGAGTAGATATATTGAGTAACACTCCAGCACGCCTTTATCTTTTCCGTTTTATAGGAAAGTGGCAATAATTCGAAATCGTTATTAGTTATATTATATACCAGCACGTCTTATATTTTCGTTTATAGAATAAAGACAATAATTCAGGTTAATTACACTAACAAAATGTAGACATTCAAAAAACAATTTATATAAATATATATGTTTTTAACAAATATATTGTTTTTGTGTAGAATTTTTATACATTATACTGACATCGTAATAATATTAAAAATAAATTTATGTAGAAATAATATGTAGGTCAACAAATATTTCATTTTAATTATCTATGTGGTTTTATTTTAAAAACATATATGTTTTTAACAAATATATATTTTTTTTACTGAGGATATCCGTAGATATCGTGTGACGTAATATTCCGTCTATCGAATATTCTAGAACAATTTTATTAGTTATTAAATACGATCGACGAGCATAATTAATTCACACTCGCCGGCTGAACTGAAAAGTTGTTGGTCGCATCGCTGGCACTCTCCCTGAAATTTGTCATGCAATAGCGAATTGACGCTAAATCATGACAGACGTAGGGGGGAAGGAGTGTTACATCAAACGACCAACGGACTTGCTGTAACCACGGATGGAAATCCATCGCAGGATTATAGTAAGTATGTAAATATATTTTTATCGAAATATTTTAATAACCAAAATAATTATAATTTTATTAAAACAACTTTGTCGAAAACAGTTTGTAATCCTTGGATTACAAAAGGAATTATTGCTTCTATAAAAATACGTAATAAATTAATTAGAAAAAAACAATCTCTAGGATTGTTTTACAAATCAAAAATTAGGCATTATATCAAAATTTTACGTGAAAATCACTTTATAAAACAAATTAATATTATTCACAAAAAAAATCCTAAAATACAATGGGAATTACTCTGCAATTATTTAAAAATTAATAAGAAGAAAACTGTTATCGACATTGATTGTAATAAATTAAATAATCATTATGTAAATATAGGTCCTAAACTTGCTTCTAAAATACCTTCTGTGGAAGCCAAATTAAAAACTAAATGCAATTATTCTTTAAATTCTATTTTTTTCGAGCCAATTAGTCCAGATGAAATAATATCAAACATTTTTTCTCTTAAAAATAATATAGCTCCAGGTGCCGATAAAATTAGTGTAGAATTATTAAAATCCAAACATTCTATAATCTCTAAACCTTTATCGTGTATGTTTAATTCATTTGTAGAAAAAAATTATTTTCCGAGTGAATTTAAACACGCTGATATTGTTTCTATATATAAAAATATTGGATGCAAATTAGATCCCAATAATTATCGACCAATCTCTTTAATATCTAATATTGCAAAAATTTTAGAAAAATGCATCTATACTAGAATAACTAATTTCTTAAATAAAAATAATTTACTGTCTAGTTCACAATTTGGCTTTCGGGAAAGAAGAAGCACTGAAGACGCAATAACTATATTAATTTCACATATAAAAACAGATAAAAAATATAAGCTTGTTGTTTTCTTAGATCTAAAAAAAGCTTTTGATACTGTTGATCATAACTTATTGTTATTAAAATTGGAAAATATAGGCATAAGGGGAGTTGCATAGAAATTACTTAAGTCTTACTTGGAAAATCGAACATGTTGCACAAAATTAGGTAAAAAAAAATCTGTTAAAAAATTAATTACTTGTGGAGTTCCTCAAGGAACTTGTCTTGGACCTTTATTATTTATTATTTATATTAACAGTTTAACAAATATTAAATTAAACGGAAACTTAGTGCTTTTCGCGGACGATACTGCCTTAGTGGTAGATGCAGATAACCCGAAAGATCTATATCGAAAAACAAATAACGATCTTCTAAAAATTAAAAACTGGTTAATGGAAAATAAATTATCTCTAAATATCTCTAAAACGCAATTTATAGATTTTTCGGAAAAAATAGACAAAAACAACAATTTAACAATTCATAATTACCATTGTAAAAATACTTTTAATATTCCAAATATTTGTAATTGTCAGAATCTCGAAATTGTTGAGGAATATAAATATTTAGGTGTTATAATTGATCGTGAACTTACTTGGAAATTTCAATTATAACTATAACACCTAAATATTTATATTCCTCAACAATTTCGAGATTCTGACAATTACAAATATTTGGAATATTAAAAGTATTTTTACAATGGTAATTATGAATTGTTAAATTGTTGTTTTTGTCTATTTTTTCCGAAAAATCTATAAATTGCGTTTTAGAGATATTTAGAGATAATTTATTTTCCATTAACCAGTTTTTAATTTTTAGAAGATCGTTATTTGTTTTTCGATATAGATCTTTCGGGTTATCTGCATCTACCACTAAGGCAGTATCGTCCGCGAAAAGCACTAAGTTTCCGTTTAATTTAATATTTGTTAAACTGTTAATATAAATAATAAATAATAAAGGTCCAAGACAAGTTCCTTGAGGAACTCCACAAGTAATTAATTTTTTAACAGATTTTTTTTTACCTAATTTTGTGCAACATGTTCGATTTTCCAAGTAAGACTTAAGTAATTTGTATGCAACTCCCCTTATGCCTATATTTTCCAATTTTAATAACAATAAGTTATGATCAACAGTATCAAAAGCTTTTTTTAGATCTAAGAAAACAACAAGCTTATATTTTTTATCTGTTTTTATATGTGAAATTAATATAGTTATTGCGTCTTCAGTGCTTCTTCTTTCCCGAAAGCCAAATTGTGAACTAGACAGTAAATTATTTTTATTTAAGAAATTAGTTATTCTAGTATAGATGCATTTTTCTATTAATTTGAACAGTGTAATCCAAGTTTTAATAATGCAACATTATTAGAATTATAAAATTATAATATTTAAATTATTAGAGATATTTCAAGCTCCATAGCATCAAAAACTTCACCACAATGTCTTATGGAATCGTCTTCAATTTGTCTATCTAAAACAGCTAGATGAGCATTAATATTTTTTATTTTAGTCATATAGTATTCTTTCTTGAAATCTGGTAAATCTGTGATTTTATTATAAACATAATCTTCCAAAGGCATGTAGGTTGAATTTGAATATTGTATGGGATTTTGAAAATAAAATAATTTTTTTGAAAAATCGTACGGTATAGTTTGATCCCAGGGATGATAATTTTTGTATTCATTAAGAATGTCTTTATTTTTGAAATCCATATCTATTTCATATTCTATAATATTTTCCAATTACAAACTCAATTTCTTTATTCAATTTTCTTTATTCATGAATATTATTATAATTAATACAACGAATGTCACAGAATACTGGTTAGTCATTTAAAATAATATTCACAATTTCTCCGTTCTTAACAATGATATTTTTATTTGGAATAATTTTTAATAAAACTTTTAACTTCAAATCATTTAAAAACTGTTGACTTTCTTCAATAAATAATACATAATTCTCCAACATAAGGGATGTAATATGGAATCTTTTAACTTTCAACGATGAATGTGTACACTTAGGTTGGATGGAATTTTTTATAATATATTTTAAAAATTCATCAACACCTAATTTCCTAATAGAATCTTTATACATTTCCATTTCATTTTGACTTAGTTCACCATATATTAATTTCTCTATAAATTTATATAAATCTATGTCTCTTAATCTGTTGATTTTTTCCAAACATTTTAAAAATTCTATATTTTTTATTTTAAAACATTCCATCTTTTAATTCTATAAAATCGGTTTTAATAATGTGGCATTATTAGAATCATCAAATAGTTATATTTAAGGCAATAAAATAAAATATGGAATATCAATTTAAACATTATATTTTTCGTTATCTAATTCATTTATTAATTTTAAAAACATTTTTTCTGAATAATCTAATAATGTTATTTTATTTATTCGATATAATATTTTAGAATTTTCTTTTTTTAAATTTAAAATCTTCTTGCATTTTTTGGTATTAGATAATATTTTGTACTCGCCTGAACACTTAAAATTACCTACAACATAAGAATAATTACTTTTATTTATAAGTGATATTTTTTCCTTAAGTCTGTTTACTAAATCTATAGGGTTAGGATTTTTTCTTGGTTCTATAATAATATCAAAATTGTTCTTGTAAAAATTAATTTTATTTCTTATATATTTATCCTGACCTCTCAAAAACATGTATTCGTTATCTATTAATTTATTTTTAAAAAGTATATATTGATGTTTTAATTCTTTATCAACTGGATCAACATTTCGATCAGGTAAAGCTTTGTCAAGTTTATAGTTTGTGTCATTAAGTTTGGAATGTATATCATCTAATTTAGTTTGTGTTTGAAATTGACTTATTTCAATAGACTCTAAACGATGTATTATATTTGTGTTTTTTAATACTAAAGTATCTATTTTATTGTCTCTGCTGCTTATCTCGTTTTCATATCTTCTTTGATTTATTTTACGAATACTTGGTATTAATTCAGTATATACATACATTTGAAAATGTTCAGCAGTTTTTAATTTTAATCTTGAATTCATAACTAAAGAATACAGTCCAGGCTCATTTATATAAATTTCCTTGCCTTCATTATATCCTAAAGAGGTGGGAGTCACCGTGACTCCCGCCTTTATGATTTCATTTAAATATTTTTTAAAAATAGATGATATTCTTTGTAATTTTTTTTTAGTAGATATATCTTCATATCCTAAAATTGTTAAAACATCCTTTGCTCTAAACCAAGGTTGATCTACAGTTCCTACAATTTTTATAGTTCTGTTGTCATAAGTAAATATCTTATTTAATCTACTCACTAATCCATCACACAAATCTTGGCTAGATGGAGTTTTTACTAGATTAGATTCCAAATTATTATTTATTGAAGGCATTACAGATTCATTTAAATATAAAAAATATTCAAACTCAATTTCTTTTTTTGTATCTAGCAAATTGTAATATAACATCCAATAATGTAATATATTTTCAGGAACATGTTAATGAATAATATTATTTATCACTAATATATTTTACAAGCAATGTTCAAGTTTTCCAGCAATCCTAACTTCTGAGATATTAACATCAAATCGCAAAATCTATGTTTCTACAACTCAAACACTTTTCAACACCTCAACATAAAATCTATGGCATTAGATCAACAGTTCAACATTCACTACAACTCAACTTTCAAGACATCTCACAACATCTATTTCATTGGCTCAGCAACTCAACATTCGAAACACCTCAACACATAATTTAAATTTCTGTTTTTTTTTTAAAAAAAAATTGTATAACTTTTAAAATCTAAAGCAAAATTTTACACAAAAAAAATATTGTTTAGGATAGTTTAAATGCAATAATAATTACTTAAATTAATTTTTTCAATTTCTTTTTTGCAATTAAATATGCTATTTCGATTTTTATTTTTGATAGAACAATTATATTAAAATATATTTTAATTATTATTACATTTCATATGTTTTGGGAAAAATATTTTGGGGTGATTTTGCAAAAAATATTTTAATTATTATTGCAATTAGATTTGTGAAAAAATATTTTGGGGGGATCATGGCATTTCAATTTTCAATTATTAATAACATAAGTTTTGCGAAAAATATTTTAATTATTATTGCATTTCGATTTTCTTAAAAATATTTTGGGGGATCATGGCATTTCAATTTTTAATTATTAATAACATAAGTTTTGCGAAAAATATTTTAATTATTATTGCATTTCGATTTTTATTTTTAATAATTAAGTTTTGCGAAAAATATTTTAATTATTATTGCATTTCATAAGTTTTGCGAAAAATATTTTAATTATTATTGCATTTAGATTTTCTGATCTTTTTGCACATTGTTTTCTTTGTGATCTTTTATTGATATAATATGGACTGTGCCAGGACTGGTACATATATACTACTAGCATGATCATAGGTAATACGACGAGGAATACTAATGGTTTCAATTAGCTGCAGTTCAGACTGATATCGGGCCCATAGGGAGGCAATGTCAGAGGGAACTGGGTCATCCCAGTTGATACCGGAGGTCCACAGCTGTTGTATGACGTGTTTTGTGAAAAAGGTCATGGGTGACAACAGTCCTAACGGATCAAACACACGAACAATGTCGGACAGAACAGATCGTTTTGTCGGTTGAGTCATCGATGGCTGAGCTTTAAAGGAAAAAGTGTCAGCAGATGGGTCCCATTTTAACCCTAATACTTTCAAATCAGAGAGTTCGTCACTGTCGAACAAGACTGAGACGGACATTGCACGAGATTCTGGTGGGACCATTTGTAGAAGTTGTACATTGTTGCTGGCCCACTTGCGGAGCTCAAATTGAGCGAGTGCACAAAGGTTTATCAATTGGTCTTGACAGTTGAGAGCGTCTTCTTCTGAGTTTGCACCAGTTAAAATATCGTCGACAAAAGTGTCATTGAGTAAAACGTCAGCGGCTACCGGCCACTTAGCACCGTCCAGTGTAGCAAGATGACGAATAGTTCGCAGAGCTTGAAAAGGTGCTGCTGACGTTCCATACGTAACTGTACAGAACCGATATTCATCAATTGGAGACGAGGGTGAAAATCTCCACAGGATTCTCAAATAGTCTCGATCTGAAGGTTGAACTAGGATTTGGCGGTACATCTGTTTTATGTCAGCCATAAACAGGTACTTCCAGAGACGAGAGCGGAGCAATACAACTTGAATATCTGGTTGCAACTTTGGACCAGTATACATACTCTCATTCAGAGAGGCTCCGGTTGAAGTACGGGCTGAAGCATTGAATACAACATGCAATTTTGTTGTCTTGCTGTCAGGTGATGTGGTATATAGTAATTCAGTGTATTGTCACGTTCAGACACTGGCACAAGTTCCATGTGACCACTTGACAAGTAATCCTGCATAAAGTCTATGTACTGTTTTCGAAGATCAGGTTGCCGACTTAGTCGAATCTCAAGGGCCTTGTAGCGTTGATGAGCATGAGTCTTAGAATCACCTAACACAGGAGACGGTGTTCGAAACGGAAGTGTAACTATAAAACGACCTGAACTAAGACGAGAAAAGGTTGAGACGTAGATCTCTTCTGCAACTTTGTCATCGGGATCATCCAAAACCGCCGCGCAGATATTATAGAATTAGACAGGATAAAAAAACATGGGCTCATCTTAGACTCAACAATTCCTTGGGAAACAAAAACCCCCGTGCAGGACACAACAGTGGACGAAGAAAAGAGGGCAATCTACCAACCACGCGTCTTCACAATAAAGAACCAATAAAGCATTAGCAACTGGGTTGTCGTAGGTTTATGGTTCGATACCCAAGGAACCGTATGTTGTTTTCTCAGTTTCATAGCAGATCATAAGGAAAGGACATAATTTTCCACCGAGCGAGGACACTTTGAATTCCAACGTGTGCCATTCGGATTAAAAGGAGCACACGCCACATTCCAGAGACTGATGAATACAGTTTTAACAGGATTAAATGGATTAAAAACGTTTGTATATCTAGACGATATCATCATATACGCTTGAGATAATCCAGACCATACGAAGAAACTTCAAGAAGTTTTTGAAAGATTAAGGCAGTTCAACCTGAAACTTCAACCAACAAAATGTGAATTTATGAGGAAAGAAGTGAACTACTTAGGACATGTAATTACGGATCAGGGAGTGCGCCCAGACCCACAGCAAGTTCAATGTGTAATGGATTACCCAATCCCAAAAAACAGCAAGGATTTAAAAGCTTTCCTTGGCTTATCAGGATATTACAGAAGATTCATACCTGATTACGGGAAAATTGCGAAACCACTCACTTCGTTATTGAAAAAAGACGTTGAGTTTAAGTTGTCCGAATTATGTAAAAAGCTTTTGAAGATTTAAAAAATGTCCTCACTAATGAACCTCTGTTGCAATACCCCCATTTTAACCAAACATTCAACCTCACATGTGACGCTAGCAATTACGCAATAGGATGTGTGTTATCACAAGGCCCAATTGGAAAAGACCTCCCAATCGCATATGCCTCACGAACATTGAATAAGGCGGATAAAGACTATAGCACAACAGAAAAGGAATTGTGCGCCATAATCTGGGGAGTTAAACAATTTCGACCCTATTTATTGGGCCAGGAGTTCAACATTATCACTGATCACCGAGCATTAACTTGGCTTTTCAATGTCAAGGATCCTTGGTCACGATTAACCCGATGGAGGCTTAAGCTAGAAGAATACCAGTATCAGATTCAATATAAGCCAGGATGTATCAATACAAATGCCGATGCATTGAGCAGAATCAGAGTCACAACTAGAGCACAAACATTGAGAAATGAACAAATCCCAGAATCTTCAGAGAATACAGAGTCTACAGAAATTCCGAAACCTACAAATACTACAGAATCTACAGAGTGTCCAAAATCTACAGACACTACAGAATTTTCCAAGACTTCAGAATCTTCAGACACTTTAGAATCATCAAATAAAACAGAATCATATCAGATATTTTTAAATTCAGATGACTCGCCTACGTCTAATGTTACTGAGATAACAGGTGACATCTTTAGTACATCATCCGACACCTCTCTGGCGCACTGTGTTTCCGCAGATCTAAAAATATCTAGAGGCATAGCCCTCCAATTTAGACGAAGATTTGGACAAATACAACAACTACGCCAACAAGAAAAATCACTTGAGGATGTTATATTTTTATGTGTAGAGGACTGAACAATTTTCTACTTAATAACGAAGTTACATATTTGGCAGAAACCAACCTATCAGTCAATATTTAACTGTTTACAAAGACTTAAGTTACTTTGTGAAAAAAAGCAAATCACTGAACTCGCTTGTCCTAGAATAGGATGCGGACTGGATGGACTCAAATGGGAGGGAATCCGCAAAATGCTTCGTTACATTTTTAAAAATACTACAATCTATGTAAGCGTCTATACTAAGGAGGAATTATCAGAAGATGAGAAACTCCGATTAATATCCGAATTCCATGATACACCACTAGGAGGTCATCAAGGAGTAACTAGGACTTTTAACAGAATATATGCCCAGTGTCACTGGAAGGGGATGAGGAAAAAAATCCGAGATTTTATTAAGAAATATCCTATACGTCGAAAAAACAAAATAGGGAATAAACCATTAAAAGAGCCTATGTTGATCACAACTACTTCTAGCCGACCATTCGAGAAGATATTTTTGGATGTAGTGGGACCTTTACCAAGATCCCATAAAGGGAATTCTTTTGTCCTGACGCTAATAGATGACTTAATGAAATTCGCATGGGCAGCTCCAATGGAAAATCTTGAAGCTAATACTGTAGCACATCATTTTGTAACGCAGTTCCTGTGTTTGCATGGTCTACCACAGAGCCAGCAATTACACATTTCAACAACACGGAAGGACTTTATTACAAATTTCTAGGCAAACTAAAAGTTACAGACTCCGACTGGAAGCTAGTAAATTTCCTTAATCTAGAATATTACACAATGAGATACCTAGCGTTATCCAGATTTTATAATACTACATCTCAACTCTGTAGTGAAATACGTCAGAAAATCGAAAATCCAGAAAATACACAAAGCTGCCGACAGTTTGCGCAAGCAACTGTTCCATACCTCCTTGAAATTGATCAAAATCACCATAATATTGTATCAACTATAGGAAACAATGATCAGTCTAAAAGTAGAACCCGTCGTGGACTTAGCAACGCCGTTAGTCGGGTGGCCAACGTACTATTCGGTAATGCTGAGAACATTGATTTCGGATTTATCTTCAACAAAATAACTCAATTAGTGAAAAGTTAAGTAAAATATATCAATTTAACATCGGAACAAACTCGAATCATTGAATTAACAACCAATGAACATAATAATACATTAAACCAGATATTAACAAACCAGCAAAAACTTGAACAGAACATTCAGCTACTAAGCGAATAAGCTAAGAAAAACGCAAAGGACATTGATCAAATAAAGATCAGAACAACGCTATTAGAACAAACTCTCTTCTTCGAAGTCCTACTGAATCAATAAACATATGAGACACAAAATCTTTTGGCAATAATTGATTCTGCCTTACATGGGAAATTACACACCAGTGTATTGCACACCCAGCGTTGGTTAACAGAACTTCAAGAAATTAAGGCAAACATCCCAATAGGGACGACTTTCCCACAGATTAAAACAGAATATAATTCTGATTTCATAAAAATTTCTGAAATTACAGTTTATCATAAAGGTCAATACCTTATATTTGTAACAAAAATCCCACTAGTACAAACCATTGATTTCAATGCCTATAAAGTAATTCCGTTACCTATTATATACGACAGTCAGAGCTTTATTTTAATTGACCCTAGTATGGAGATCATAGCAACCAGTTATGATACGCAAAAGTTTTTCACGTTGACAAATAAGCAATGGAAAATGTGTAGGGAGGAACAATCATATACACTTTGTAAAAATAGTCAACCGATCCATCATAAATCTAAGTCAAACATATGCGAAATTTCGCTCATGTCAAAACCACAGAACTTCCCCGATACTTGTAATATAAAATTTGTAACAACAAATGCATCTGTGTGGAACCGACTACCTCAGTCAAATTCTTGTTTATTCTACACACAATCTGATATAATAACAATATACTGCGAAAATCCAGCCAGAACATTTACTTTTGAGATTTATGGTGTAGGTCGATTGACTATTATCACAGCATGTAACATACACACGGATTAAACATTATTACTACCCTCTAATCACATAAGAGCAAACACTTATGCTGATTTAGTTCCTGAAAATTCTAAATTTAATGTAAAACACTCTTTTACAAAATTGTTAAATTCACTAATACCCCAAAGTATTATTAATGTACATATCATAAAAGATCTCACTGAATTCACACACAGCTTGCAAGAATTAAATACTTTAGAAAAACTACCCTCAGAACCTCCAAGTTGAATAATGATAGATGTACACATAGTAATATTATATATATTTATTAATTGTCTCATTATATTAAATACTTTCATTATATTCCAAGTTAGAAAGAATAATACGAAAATGTACAAGCCGGATCTTGCAGAAACCGAGCTTTCAGAAAATAATTGAACATTTAAGTTAATTTATGTGAAGGAAAATAGGGACTATTAAGCCCCCATGTTCCATTTAAGGGTAGGGGTGTTAAGAACCCCTGAATACTGTTAGTTATATTGTTCTATGATTCTAGTAGTATTAATGTAAATTGCTGTTTAATAATGTTTCTTAATATTGTAAACTGATACGTGTGTGACACAGGGGAGTAGGACTCCCTTCTCCATACGACTGGTCTAAGGAATTTGCTGAATAAACCCTTTTTGAACGGACGACCAGCTCGTATGCGGGGCTCGCACACGGAGCAGGCAGTGTAGTGTTGGTGTCACAACAGACCATTACAGACCATTTCAGAGCATTTCATATAATTAAACGTTATTACAATTCAATAAAGAATATTATTTTGAGCCAAAGTAATTTAAACTCGTTTTATTTTATTTGTGCGGAATCGCTAAGTGCGCGTCCATAACAATACACTCAATATTATAAACTATCACTTATACTTGTAAGACTACAGATCACTCACACATATATGATATAATGCAATAAACAGAGTTTTTTTTTCTTTTTTATCAATTTTTCTATTTTATATTAAATCTTTATTTTTTTTAAACCATCATACATTCTACCTAGTAGATATTTTATCTTTAAAGTTACTGTAATTATATTTATATATTTACGAACTATAATTTTATAATCTTAAAACATTCCTATGTATATCAATATTGACTATGTATACAGTGTATCTTGGCAACCCACATGGTGAGTAGTCCGCTTAATAAAGTTGTTATAAATTATGTATATATATATATGAGGGTTAAAACTTAAATGAGAGCGCGTATTTTTGTGAAATGGCATATTTTTTCCATTTTATATATAATTCATAATATATATTAGAAAATTTGTGTGGTGACAAATGCACGTAACTCTATGCAATGTAACTCAATAATTATAAATGGTCACAAAATTAAATTTAATGAATACGTACTGGCCGCCACTTTTTCTAAAAAAAAAAAAAAAATGATGATAGTAATAATAATTTGTAATTAATGTGATATTTAATATGGATCTACCGTAAAATATCAGAAACAGAAGAATAAAAATATACAAACACTGATCAAATGTTTAATTAAATAATCCAATTTGAAATCGATTGAATATAATATATGATGCAATGTTAGATTTGTTATAATTTAAGGACCCAGCACTTTTTATAGAAGTTGTATCTAAATAAGGTATTTCAACCAAATGGATTAGTAGCCAAATACTAAATAACACTCAATGAGTAACTATAAATATGATGATTATCATCATTATGTGAATTATGAAACAAAAATCACGTTAATTTATTTATAACATAAAACGAATTAAAAACAAATTAATAAATAAAATATGCACGTACGTCTATACTCTAAAAATAATACAATAAAAATAATATTTAATAAATAATATTATACCTCATGATTCACAGTCTAAGTCAAGTATTTTTTGTTTTACTTTAATTACTGCAGTAACTTATAAATAACCATAAATTGAATTTAAAAAAATAGATCAATATTTACGCAAACAACCGACTCCCGTAGATCATTGTAGATCACTGTGAAATTCTTTTTCAATATTTTGTAGATACAAGGACAATAATTATTAGGTATTCCCTATTAATAATTCTTAGGCAGTGATTATATTATAATTCCACTATCCAACACAATAAAACCTCTCTGATCTATCCATACAATAATTTACTATAATGCGTTCGAAGACATTTAAAACATAAATAAATTATTTTTGATGGCAACCTGCTGCTAAGTATAACAGTTTAGTCTTTATCAGACATGCAAATACAGCGTTGGACGCGTGTGGCCACACAGCCTAGCTAGTAGTGACTATTGTGCAATAAGCTGAATGCCTCTGCAAACCCTATACATTTTTCATCAGATCGACCTTAGCAACTGATAAGAATTAAGGTGTTTCAAGTGACTCATCTTAAAAATGTAAAGATTTCTGATTTGAAAAAGATATGTTAAGTTTGCATCTGTTCGAGCATATTATTTTCCATATTTTTTTGATATTTTGTAATAAATTCAATATTCAAAATTAAATATAAATTAAATAATATATATGCGTGAGTCCATGCTATGTATGAAGTCAGTGATCGGTGGAGAGTATACCTCCTACCCACACTAATGATAATTTACTACTAACAAACTGCATATGTTAATCTTCACAACTGATCATGAAAGAATTTATTTCTGCTCAATTAAATTAAATTATGAATTATGCAATGTGGTAAATCCATCTGTTTGGCAGATTATTAATTTATACCGATATTTTAATAGCATATAATTACGTACCTTTTGTGGCTGAAATAAAATAAAAACTGTAGTTATGAATTATAAAATAAGTATTCATAGTATTGCTCAACTAAAAGATCATGGAATCAACTACAAATTAAAAATACGTAATTTTACTGAAATGTAATAATTGACGAGTGACCAACAATTTTTTTTTAAAGAACCAAATAATTTACTGTATGTACTTTAATATTATGCACACCATGAATTAATATATATTATGCATGTTGCTGCCGCAACATAGCAATATAATAGAAATATACCTTATGCAAAGTAAATATATGAATATTATAGGACATCGGTCACGGGGAAACAGCTGGTCACATACACACACTCACATATCACTATTTTGTATTGTATTATTTATTATTAGCGCACGGCATATTGAATTTTTATTTTAGCACAGGACCAGCTAGCTAGTCTGCACTCCATAAACTGTGAGTTTTTCATTATTTTTATTATTATTTATTTATTATACACATTTATGATTTAACTGTTGGGCCAAAAGAGCTATAGATATTTTATATTATTATTAATTTGTTGGGCCAGAAGGGTCGCATATTATTTTATACGAGCTTCAGCTCAAATAGCTGCGTCAATATATTATTATTTCGGTTGGCCATAACGGTCATTTATTATTATTATCTGTATTATTATTAACTTTCTTACTATACATTGTTGGACCAGAAGGATCACATTATTTTCATAGCGGCTCAAATAGCTTTTTATATTATTTATTATTATTATTTCGGTTGGGACAGAAGGGCCATTCAATATTAATTTATTCCAGTTAGCCATAAGGGCTTTGATTTATTATTATTATTATTATTATTATTATATTTGTTTATACATTTGTGTTGCGGTGAGTAATTATATATTTTGAACTGCTATTATTTAAATTTATGTATTATACAGCAACTTACCTACCAGAAACCGTGTTACCATTTTTTATTATTTTCATATATATACACCTACACACATACACATATTCATACACAAATACACATAATTACACAACACGCACTACATAGCCGACAGTCATTACTAGGCGATCCTGACCACTACTGTTCGAGCTATTACACCATTACACACCCAGCTTGTCCTCAATATTTCTAGGACTTAGGTGTCAGTGGTGTAAAGACCCTAAGTTGATGTCCGCGGGTACGCGTATTATTATTGTACGCTCCCGGTCGCACAATGCATATAATAAAAATAAAAACAACTTACTTTTGGCATCTAGAAATAAAGTCATTGGTAGTAATTTATAAGTATAATAATAAAACATTTGTAATATGTTATCACTATAGAGAACAATTTAGAGATTTGTTTGAAAAGTTCTCAGTAAAATATGCTACATTTGAAATTAAAAAAATTTGGTGGTTGACATAGTGTAGACTGGGTCGTGACGGTGCCTGTACGTTGTACTATATAGTCACGGATACGTACCGGGTTACTATTGACTATACATTCAGGAACAGACAAACTAGCTACATAACGTAAACGTTTTACAAGATCTTTACATTTCATACTTTTCCAAATTGCCAAGTTGTATTTTCTGTTATTTCCAATTGATTAAAACACCATTTTGAGAAGAATAAATATTTCTTATATAAATTTACCAAGAATCATTCAAACAAAAATAAACTATAAATATCAATGAAATAAAAAAATTCGAAAAATGTAACTTACGCTCTACGGTGTCTCCTGGAAAATAATTAATAAAATATTAAAGAGGTAGTAAACATATTATTTGTCAAAGAAATATTTAATTGAAAGTCCAGAAAGAAATTGGTATGGTGTATAATGAAGAGTATAATATATTTTTGTACAATATGCACGCTTAAGTAATTTGAGTATGAATCAATTTGTAGGTTTGAAACCAAAAATGATATAGCTATATTATAAATATAAAATTTCAGGAAATGAATTTAAAACTTTAAACTGTATTACAGGTGACTCTGTAAACATTAAACAATGATTTTTAGGGATTGTAAAATTTCTAGTTAGGTAATAATCAAGGATAAAATAGGAGATTGGAGAGCTACTATAATTTATAAAATATGACGATTTAAGATTCATTATAAATTAACATGATTTAATAAAAATCAGTAGGATATTATTTTATAATTTGACAACTTATATTAATTGTTGATTGAACTATAAAATAATATGATTTCTAAACAATGGATACATTAATTACAGTTTCTCAGATCAAACAGATAAATGTATAAATAAGTCGTCGCAAATGAACAGAACTAAGTTTTCCTTTGTCGGCAATAATTATAAAAATTGCGTTTTGTCAGTAGGTACGCGTGGCTGAAGTGAAACTTCTGCACAGTGAGTATGAAAAAAAATAAAGATTATCGCCAACTCATTTGTCATCACATTTAATTTTCACTCAAATAAAATTATGAAACTATATACTTATACTGAATAATATTTATGTACATACTAGCAATCCCTAGAAAAAAAAATATTTTTATGTTAGTTATTATCATTAATATAATTTGTAAAAGATGATAACATAGGATTCATTATAAATTATCATGATTAAATATATTTAGTAGGAAATAATTATTTTTGATTGGACTATAAGATATGATTCCTATGTAATAGGTTAATTTACAGTTTATAGGATCAAACAGATGCAATTAGGTAAAAAAAAATTAAAATGTAGTACAAGTTTTCTCATATTATGTAGGTAACATTTTTATAAAAACATCAAATTCTATGACATATAGTCATAATTTTTTTGATGACCATTTAAACTTGAATTTGTATGAATTTTATAAAATCACAAACATTTGAAAATTATATTATAACTCCAGACTGAATCTAAATATTTGAAATAATAGTTAAATATGAAATAACATTAGGTATCTATTACAAAATTAAAAATAAATAAAGTATACATACATTTATAATAAACTGTAAATGATAATGTCTAATTAATTAAAATAGAGTAAAATCTCAAATAATTATAGGCATATTCATATATCACGAATGAAGTGAAAAATCAAGAATGTTATTAAATGATTTTCTAAACCTAATTAATGTATTATATGGAATATTTCTGAATCAAGTAAAAGTTTAAGTAATTAAAAAGTAAATTATTTAATAGTTTAATTATTATTTTAATGCATAGGTTATATTATAATATACAACATGTATTGGTATACATACACTATAAAATATACTGCACTATAAACTAAATTATTCATAGGTAAACAATTATTCACCCTGAACCAGGGCTTGAAACCAGTTACCGGTTTTTACCGAAAACCGGTAATTTTCCGGAACTTTGGGGAACCTATAATCGGTTACCGTTATTATAAACCTATTATTAGCCTATATTATAACTCCATCCAGAATCTTACACTGAACATTAAAGTATTTTTCTTTGTTTTATATTTAATATGATTATTTTATTAGCTTACCTCATAGAGTAATATAGAAACGGAAATCTGAATAAAAATTTTAGCACAAACCATAGTAGCTGAACACGTACGACGGAAATAGGGCCATAAATGTTCGTTAACAACCTTTTTTTCAGGGTCAATGACCGACGATAGTGCTTTAATTTTGTTACATGTTCGTTATAGAGATTTCCTCTATATTACTCTATGGCTTATCTTATAACAAATATCAGTTTTACTCCATGGTATCCACGGTTAATATCTTTTAATGACAATTTAAGATAGTGGTTATAAGCTCGAATACAACGCTAGTTAATAAGGTCGTAAATCCTGTTCCTATATGGGCACACATCATGTTGCAAGTGATATTGGTAATTACTCCATTTTTTCTGGTTATATTTTATGATTACCAGTTTAAAACGAGTTGATCATAAGTCGGCGGGCAATCATATTATCTTAAATCGTACTTTCTAAAAAGGGTGGTATATTCAGTTTTTATGATAACCAAAATTATGGCATATCGTGCAGATAAGTTTTATCGTTTATTCCACAAGAAGACTCATTAATAGCTAAGTTAAATAACATTATTATGTATCAATTAGAAATTACAAATAAATAAATAACACTTACTTAAAGATCCTGGACCTAAATGAAAATGCTTAATTAATAAAAATTAAGTACCTAAACTTAAATAAATTATTAGGTATAGGCATATTTATATATCATGATGAAATTAAAAAACCTATATTTTAGGAAAAATGTATGTTAGTCCATAGATATATAAAACGACTTGATGCTGACTCTGCGTTAAAATATCATAACAGCTATGAGGTCAGGCAGACATAATATGTCAAGAGGGAAAATTACATTTTATTATGTAAAACGGACCAATCCAAGCCGGTACGTCCGTTAGAAAATAAATTTAATTCTATTATTAGACAGTTGTATTATCATCTGTATTTTTACATAAATAAAATATGAAATATAACAATACGAGTTTATGTATTGTTTGGTCCGCGAATCTGCTCGTAATGTATCGCTAAACTAATTATTCATCTCGAAATCCTTATTGCTGATGTTCTGTAGTTGTCTCGTTCTTCTTGCTACGAGACGTCACCGAATCCGGGTTGTCGTTCCGATCCACCAATTTCGATGGGTACCAGCAAGTCCTGTAGTTCGTATCCGCCATTGTCACACGTTGCTACTCAATCCTGGATATATTCCAATATACCGAGGTAGACAACTCAACTAAGTGCCACCACACAGAAACTTACACGGTCAACTCAACTATTTGCCAAGTAATATCCCCGGATATGTAACGCTTGCCACAAGTTCCCGAGAGGTCGATAAGTATTTGGACAACTCAACTAAATGCTAAGCTTAAGGGTTGATGTTTTGGTTTCTTTGAACTCCTTTTATTCAATATCACATGGTGATTGTAAATTTGCATATAGGAATATAGGAATAGTTGTTTTTGTTGATGCTTTTCACCCTTATATGATGTTACTAGGTTACCACCCGCGTCATTTCATCCCATGTACCTAGTTTATGATATAATTCGCGAAATCCGGTCTGCCGTGAGCGCGCTATATTGTTATAATTTGTATGGTGTTCTTGTTGTTTTATATGGCTCCGTAACACATATAAAATATTATAATATAATATAGGTAAAACAAATATTTGTTGTTTTTTTTGTAGTGTAAAACTCTGTTAACCGTTAATCAATCGTATTTTTCCATGTCGAATCAAGGATGCCCAAATCAATGTACTCATCAAGTCGACCATCTCGTGTTTTTATAGATATCTATTTTAGAAATATTATCTGAGATAAGCATTACAAATTCCATCATATTCTAAGAGTAACGACATCTTTATCTTTAAAAGCAGTGTAGAGTGAAACTCACCATGCCAGAATCATTTGTTACAACTACTGACACATCAAAGAAAATTGAACGACCATTTTTTTTATTTATAAATTCTCTTTTTAATTTCAAAGTTCACGAAATTGTGAAATGACAGAGAGTCAATACTTCAGGTGTTCAGCATGCGACGTTCCTTAATAACTTTAAATAATATAGGTAAACGAATTACCATGAACACATATCATATTAAAACAAACACAATGTTAATTAAAAACAAGTAAACAACCAATCAAACGTGTGTAATTTATAAAAAGCATTCAAAATCTCTAACCTATGGCTGGTCTTAAATTGGTAAAAAAGTGCCCGGGAAGCTACTTAATTTAAACGTTTCATGATTTGTGAAGATTACAAACCCCGATATGACTGCATGTACTCAAAAAAAGTACGGAAAAGAAAATAATTCCGGCTT
Organism: Metopolophium dirhodum; assembly: GCF_019925205.1. Classification (NCBI taxonomy): domain Eukaryota; kingdom Metazoa; phylum Arthropoda; class Insecta; order Hemiptera; family Aphididae; genus Metopolophium; species Metopolophium dirhodum. The sequence continues at coordinate 18,438,073 of NC_083561.1, forward strand.
CTAATTGATAAGTATTAAAATTTACAATTTACAGAGAAAGTATTTAGGTAAAATGGGAAAGTATAACAAGGGGTGTAATAGAACCACTGCATCCCAGTCTGAACTTGACTCCACCCATCTTGGCACATGATGGCAGTTATAACATAATATCAACTTATTCAATTATTCATGAAAAGTTTTTGAACAAGATAACAGGACACTACGAAACAGGATATAAACAGGTACACAACATTTTTTAATTTGTCATCTAGTCTTTCAAATAGAAGGGAAAGTAAAACAATTGCGATATACATAACATATTATACTTACTATTTTCTGAAAAAAATATATATTTTAACTTAAATTAATAATAATAAAATTCGATACAGTATTATATATTTTATAGTGCAGTTCAATGTGAGGTAGGTACCCTTGTTTCTGCTAATGACAATATATAAATTATGATGTGTATAAATTAAAAATATTGACTGTCTATACCTATTGTATTAGGTAGGTAGTGTGTACTATGAGTACTATGAGTAATATCCTAACTATTTACTATGATTCACATTTGAAGGTATTTTAATTTTTGGTTTATGGAATCCAACTAAGGTTCTATTCTAATATAGATACATCTTAATTTGTATAGTCATTTAATAGTTTAATAATGCATATTTATCATTAATAATGTATCATATATTCCTTATTTATTTGTATATATACAATTACAACATGCAATTATCACAAGAACTCCATAACACATTCAAATAAAATTATATAATATGTTTCAGCCCCATCGACTGTACTCGAATGAACCATTAACTATGAAAAACTAAAACATATTTCTATAACATTGAATTAAAAAAAGAATTAAATAGTTAAGGTTTGGTTGGAATAGGAAAAAATGTGTATTTATCAAAAGAAACTAAAATGTTTTAGGAATCAAGATGAAAAACAACTCAGGAAATTATAATTATTGCTACACATGGTGTAGCTCAACAAATTACTATATGTTTAGTAAAACTCTAAACAGTGTTCTTCATTTGTAAATTAAAGTTTGAATTTTCGGTCATTTCCAATTGATTAAAAAACATTTTTGAGAATGAAAAGAAAAGTTTATAAAAATATACAAATAATCATTCAAATATAAATAAACCATAAATATCAATGGAATAGATAACTCAAAAAATGTTTCTTACCTTGCAATAATGTCGCTGGAAAATAATTATAAATATATTAAATATTTATATAATATTAATTGTTACCCGTAATATTATTTGTCAAAATATCGAAGGATTTCATGAAAAACAATTATACTGTCTAATCATGATACACAAGTGTTATGCTAAGCAGGGGGCAATTTTGATTCCGAGAGATGGGGCACGAAATCATCTCCAGATTTATGTTTCGTGTCCATGGATCAGACGGCCTACCACTTAGTGTAAATAGCGTAATAAGCAACAAATTCCCGAGAGGTCAACATTTCCCAGTAACCATCATATCCGTCTGAATTGTAATACCAACGATTGACAAACAACCCATGCCAAGATGGAATTCACGTGAAATGGTTTAGTATGTTTTTGCAAAATACTTCAGAGAAAACATAAAACGAATAAAACCAGAGACGGCCAATCACATTATATTCGTAAGTATCCTAAAAACAGTGGCTAAAAAATCAAAATCTAGAGGACACAGGCATAGTTATACTCCATGTTAAACGAAGGAATGTGAGACTCTACTCAGTGAGTATAAAAAGGTTGGGGCCGAGCGCGAGGTAAATGCAAACCGATTGGTCGGACTAGTAGACGAAGAACAAAGAAGGAGGTGGCGAAATGTCATAGATAATTTAGATTTCACCAATTCTAGCAGAGAAAGCTGGTCTCTACTAAGAAAACTGGGAGCCGCGCAGCCTTCGTATACAGAGAATAAAATATCGCCGAACCAAGTCTCAAACATCCTATTCAAAACCTCAAGTATAAAACCTTCAATGTATGAAAAAAAGAAGTTTTGAATAAAAGTATGAATACAAAACGATACTCGAAAGATCTGAAATGATGCAAGACTTTAACGTCGCAGACATATAAATGGCCTTAAGCCTCTTGAAGAATGGTAAAGCAACTGGAGTTGATGGGATATTACCAGAGTTCATCAAACACATAGGACCAAAGTGTAAAAGGTAGCTCGCCAACCTTTTCTGACATGTAGAACTAAACCTACCTACCTAAATCTAGGTAGGTAAAGGTGGAAATTATCCTAAAAACTACAGACCAATCTCCCTACTTTCCGTAGTGTATAAGCTATTTGAAAGAATCCTTCTAGCAAAGACACAAATGAAAATCGTAGACACTCTACTTAAGGAGCGAGCGGGTTTTAGACATAATAGAAACTGTTTTGAGTAAGTATTGTCAACGGTGACACACGTTGAAAATGGTTTTCAGGAATGAAAAAAATCGGGTGCAGTATTCCTAGATTTGACCTGTGCATATGACACGGTCTGGAATCGTGGGTAACTCCTAAAATTAGCAAATATTTTGAACTGAAAAACGACCCTCCGAGACTCATTGAATCTATGTTAGCAGACAGGAAATTCTGAGTACACCTAAAAGGAAATTGAACCAGCTAGTGGATGGGAATACTAAACCATCCGAAAATGCACCAAAGTACCTAGGCTTTAAGCTTGACAGAACATTAACTTTTAAACAACATCTAGAAGTGGTAAAAAACAAGTTTAAATTTCGAAATAATATCATCAGTAAACTGACTGGAACAAGCTGGGGCTGTAGGGCGAATGCCCTACGAATTTCATCCTTGGCATTAGTTAACAGTGTTGCAGAATACTGCACCCCAGTATGGGCAAGGAGTGCTCACACTAAAAATGTCGACGCACAACTGAATCGATCAATGAGAATAATATCTGGATGTGTCAAATCAACTAAGTTGCAGTGGCTACCAGTGCTATCACACACCAGAAGTCCTACCAGAAGTCCGTAGGCACAGTGCAGCGCTAAAGATGATCGAGAAAATACAAAACTCTCCAAGCCTTCCAATCTATGATGACGTATATAACGCACCAAACAAAATACTGAAATCTAGAAATCCTATATGGACGATAAAAAATAGTACAAATACAGAAGGAGACTTATGTAATACGCATTGGAAGGATGCTGCAGTTCTGAATAATCACCTCATAAGTGATCCAACCCAATTAGTTCCAGGTTTCGAATACCCCCGTGCAACATGGACTGCCATAAACCGCGTAAGAACTGGGCAGGGAAGGTGCAATTATTTGATGCACAAATGGGGAATGGTGGACTCTCCGCTCTGCAACTGTGGCCAGATTCAAACTATTAGGCTCATTGTCAGGAATGCCCGGAAACAATGTTCAGTGGAGGAACATCAGGATTACACAGAGGCGATCAGGAAACGCTAGATTGGCTGTGAAATCTTGCCATACGCTTTTAGCATTTTCTAATTATTACATTGTAGCTTGTTTATTTATTTATTTTGTTTATTTATTTATTCATATTAATCCATTATTACTTTTATTTTATGTTTATTACGTTATTACTTTTTTATCTTGCACACTTATGCCATGCTATATGCAATAAAACAATTGTTATAATTGGCTCATTTTAAATTTAACTATCACTGATCTAATTTTATCACAGCTTCATAATAAACTGATAAAGCGTAAAATAATGTCTACACGAATAGTAAAATATATTTCAGTATAATATTCATTCTTAATGTAGACTTTTATGTCATCAAACTATAAAAGTATAAACGATTTTGCAGGCTTGAAACCATAAGATACTATATTTAAAAAAATATGAAATTCCTCAGGAAAGAAACTAAAAATTTCAAAATGTTAAGAAGATCTTTATCAACTATGATTATTAATAATTGTCATAAGTCTAGTTTATTTTGCAGCATAGAAAAAACATTTGAGTTTTAACACTCTTGTTGAGAAACAAAATGGTTATATTTAAAATATATTTATTGAATAATTAACTTGAAAACTATGTTCGTTAAACATAATTTCGTAACTTTGTTTTAGCAAAGGTTATGTTAACTAAAACATCGTTCTTAGATTCAGGGGCTCTCAAAAAAATAACTGAAAAGTCTTCTTTTATTTTTTTGTGGAAGTTGGAATAATATAAGCTTTTGTGGTTAACGGTCATTATGATAACGGGCGAGAGTCATTTAGGCGGAAAATGTAAACAAACATAGCTGCTGGATATCTGTTTGTTGGTATTGATAGCCAGATCGTCAATTAGTTTTAAAGGTGGGTTATTGTCACTTGTCATCGAGTGTCCGTATCTGAGCGCTTGTCGCTCTGATCTTTGACTGATGTGTTCCTTGAGGGGAAATTAAAGTATTTTTTTCGAATACTTTAGACGTAATGGTATTGGCCTATATTTGTGTGGTATATTTTTGAGGTTTGGGAATCATAATTATTGTAACAGTATTCCAAAGTTTTAGAAAATGGAAATATCTAAGGTAAGCCTTGAATAAATTATTTCGTCTAACGATAGCCGGGGCTGTTGGGTTTATAATTGTAGAATTTGGTATGCTATCGTATCCCTGGATTTTTTCGGTTGTTTTATTATTTATTATTTCCAATACTTCCTCGGGGGAAGTGAATATATTTATTTTTTTGTGATTCTGTTAAGCTCCTGGACTAAGAGTCTGACTTGTGGGAGGTCGTTCCCTGGTTTGGCGGTGAACTGGTCTTTCATTGTATAGTTAAAAATTTCCAAGTTTGACTTCAGTGGCGCAATTGCTGGTATTTTGTGTAGCAGGCGGCGATTTATCTTATACAATAAGCGGTTTTAAGTTGAGGGTGCTTGTAAATTTGTCCCATGCTGACTGGCAGTATGTTACCCATGATACAGATTGTTTTAATATTATCTGTATGAAACATTACAATAAACATAATAAAAATGGATTTAAAAAAAAATGATTTAGCATATTTCAGTTCCTAGCACATGCATTATTATGTTGATACAAATTTTAATTTCACACTATTTAAATTATTAAATTACTTATTCAGTCAAATATCATAATATTTACTTACTCAACTTATCTAGAAAAATAAATAATTGCAATGTTTAAGTGAATAGTAAAGTTTATAAAATTGTATAACTTAGCGGGTTCATTATGAATTATCACGATTTTTAAAAATAATATATATAATATTTATTTTATAACTTTGTAACGCATTGTTTTTGATTTAACTTTACGGTTTAAATTCTAAATAATGGATACCTACATTTACTGTTACTGGGATCAAACTGATAAATTGATTAATATGTCGGCATAAAATGACAAGAACTAAATTTATCAGTTGTTATTACCAATAATTAATAAAATGCATGATATAAATAAATTTGGATGATTTGAAAATTCAAATATATGGAAGGCTCTCTTTTTGTACCCTCTATAAAAAAGGTTCACAAAGGAAGAGTGATGAGTGTATTGATATAAAATTATGTGTGTGTTTTTGTCTAATATTATATACTTTTTAAAGAGAAGAATAACTTCTATCTTCAACTTTAAGGGTTTCTTGTGTCAACCTAAATGTAGTTGGTATTTGGGAAGTAATTCTCAGTAACTTTTAAAATATTCACAATAAACAAAATAATAAGGAGAACCCCGGTTGTTATGCAAAATCACATTTCGGTAAAATTAAATTAAGACTATAATTAATGTTCACCAAATATTTATACTAGCCATATTGTTACATAATATCACAAAATGTACATTATTCATTACATCATGACAAAATATTTTACTTATATATGATCGATTTATAGATATTTTAAATTAAATTTACAATTTAAGTAAAATAAAACGTATGTTATTAGGTGAAAAAATAATGAAAATTTAGAATATAATCCATCATAAATTACTGTTTTCAAAAATACCAAAAATACAATTAGTCGTTTTATAACTATTAACACTACACATTTAGAATCCGCTCAGAATCTAAAACAATTAAAAAATATTTATCTTCACTCATTCGGTGTACACTGAATTATCAGCCTTCAACTATTATTAATTTAATAAAACGTCAAATGACACACTATACCATTAACAAAATAACCAATAACAGACACTGAATTTAGATAGGTAAAGATTATTGTTGTGCGATTGCTAGGTACTTCTAATTTAGTCGCAACTTTTATAATGAAGGATTAAATTTTAAATTAATACTTTCCGCGGGATATTTTGTCATGCAATATTTTGGTTTTGGGATATTTTGTCGTGGAACCGATCGATTTATAGTTATTTTTAATTTAATTTACGATTTAAGTAAAATAAAATGTATGTTAATAGGTGAAAAATTAACTAAAATGTAGCACAAGGTCCGTCATAAATTACTGTTTTCAAAAATACAATTAGTCGTTTTATAACTATTAACAGTACAAATTTGAACACATAGCATAAATATCACAACATTTGAAAACTATATTATATCTCAAATCATTCAAAATATTTAAGACAAGTTACAGGTGAAATAACATTGTTATGTATAGGTCATTGCATATTAAAAATAAATGAGTAACACGTACTTTTATAATTTTCAGCTAAATGAAAATGTTCAATCAATTAAAACAGAGTAAAATATATTATACTATTATAGGCTTATTTATACATCATGATTAAAGTAAACAATTTAAAGTTCAGTGAAAAATAGACACACGCAATTTGTTTTCAAGGTGGTGATAACTCTAGTAAATATTTATTTTATAGTTAAAATAAAATAACATTATGTTTATTACGTCCTGACAAACATGTTGGCATAAGTTGTGCGGTTTATAGAATCTATTCATCTGATAATCTAAATGGACAACTACAATTAATGCCGTTTTATTGTCCTGTAATAATGAAATATGTGACTCACATTCCTCGACCATTATGGTGGTCTAGATTGAACAACTCAAATAACCCAGGAGGAGTAGAAAATGTATTTAATGACTGTAAAGAAGGGGTGATAGACATGAGACCTGTTGGAGATCCGCTTTTATCGTTATTAGTGTTGATGTATTCTCAGAGGTTTGGATTAGATAAATATCAATTCTATAAAAAGGATTGAATGATTTTCATTAGTGGTTTTAGTGGTGTTAGACATTGTGTGGTGTTTGTGAATTAGTTCATCGTGCAAAATCTGTCTTATGACTTCTCTATGTTCATGAATATTGGTGTGGGAGTAACTGTTTTCAGCCAAAATGACCCTCGAACGTTATTACCATGACCGTTTCCTGCGAAGGTTATTTTCTGATTTCCAATAATATCAACTTACTATATCCCGTGTTATTATTATTGTTATTTTTATTTTTTATATAAATAATTTAAGACAAATAGGAAATTAAGAATACCTACATTGAAAAACACATTCATGAACATTTAACTTTGTTCAAGTTTGTCAAACAAATCTGTTGAAGTACACAGTTATACAGAAGTTAAAGGTAAATGATAATAAGGTCGGATATATATAATATAATAATAAGTATAATGATACGATGTACAATAGTGTTACGAGGCGTAATATAAATCAACGACTAACTATGTATACCGGCTACACTACACAAGACATATATGCTGTAGTATTATAAAAATGTATAGTCAGCGTCTGCTTAACTACAGTGTGAATATATTACTTATACACTACATTATATAGGGGGTTTTGTTTGTATGTCATATACATGCCAAATTTCATTAATAATACGTGGGTCTAGAATAAAAAAGTTCTAAATCGTTTTTATGAAATTTTCTAGGAGAAAAATTTTAAGGTTAGAGTTCAAATATTTTATTCCTTCTACAAAATTTTTTGAAAATTAAACTTCTAAGGCATGCAGCAACTTTAATAGTTTAATTCACAACATTATAATAATAATTTTTTGTATAAGTTGGTATACAAATTAATAAAATTCAAATTATATAATATTTATTATTTAGTATGAAAAGGTTCTACAATATTAGTACCTTTTCATCGGAAAATAAAAAAAAAATATTTTATTAGAACTTTTTCATTATTTTTTATTTTGTTTATTATTGTTTGTTGAATTCTTTTCAGAATAATGATTTCTCATTGCTACCAATCTTATAACACGAAACAGTGTAATAATTATGAAACTTCGAAATCTGTATCTCGATCGTAAAATTCTGTTGAATATGGATAAATGTATTAATTATTAGGTACTATTGGTAGTGATTAATTTAATTAGAACCTTTTCATACTAATGTATTGTTAATAATTTGGTTCCATTAACCGAGCGTTTTCAATTTGATTAAATTGTGTTTATAATTTAATTTTTGCGATTTAGAACCTTTTACTTTTAAAAAAATTGTCAATAATCATCGTATAATCATAAATGTTAGCTTAAAAGATGCGCCTTTGCATTCTAAAACCATTTTAGTTAAAAAGTGACTTTTGAAACAAATACGATTTTGAACCTTTTCATTCTAGACACACGAATGGTAAAATCTTGTAAATATTTTGACAACCTTAAATGGCATGACCCCATTAAAATGACAACAATAAAACTAAGAAAAAAAATCTATGCTTTCAAAAACTTAGATAATTTACAAGAAAATTAAAATTATAGACCAGACATAAGTAGAAACTATAATTAACTAAAGTATTGCTATTTGGGGTGGTGACTACAATACAATACTAAATATATTAAAAATAATAAACAACAGAATTATAACAAATATTAAAAAAAAAAATCATTTATATCACACATAATATCTGTACAAATAATTAAATGTAGGTACTACCAATAAAAAAAACTGTTCTATAAAGCATCAGTAATTAATATTATAAACAATAACTCAAATCCTAGTATTGAACAAGGTTATAACACATGCCAATTATCACATATTGCTGTACCTCTAATTCACAAAAAAATAACACGATCTACTTACTTATACCTAACCAAATTTGTAAAATAGGTATGCTACCATTAAACATCAAAGAAATCAAACCTTCTATTGCTCAAATATGAAAATACCTAGCTAATTAGCTTCAGAATTAACTAAGTATATACTTTTAAATATTTTATAAGTACCTTTAATCTTGCTACTTTGTTATCGTAATATTGTACGTTTATATTAATTGTTATTATCGACATTGGGTTTTTTTTTTAATATTAAAGTCTAAACTTTTAAAACAGTGAATATGTATACAGTATTAATATCAATGTAATTAAGAAGAATATTTTAAATAATTATATTAATAAAATATATATGTGGCTTGGCGTGGCACGTTGGCTGCTACCAGTCGCGGAATGCGACTGGGAGTAAGTAACGGCCACAGCTACTAGCTCCCGGATGGGTGACCACCCGGGTTCATAGTAGTTAAAAACCTTGCCACACATACACGTGTTTGCTACCTACCGTAACAACCGTTAAAAAACAATCGTAAAACTAACCTACCATACCAACCTTACCCCTACCACTGTTCATAACCCCTACAACAGCTAATGGCCATAGTGGCCGGGCTTAAGTTCAATAAAAAAAAAAAATATATATATATATATATTATTTTACATTTTGAACTCATGAGCCCCCACACGAACTTGGTCAGTGAGGCCCATCATCTTTTCGAAGAAATAAACAATAATTATAGTTTTAATAATAACAATAATATAGTATAATATTATATTGCATGTGTTAAAATATGTTTGAATTTTTGTACCTTTTATGTAATTTTAATTTTTATAATTTAATGTATTATTTGGACGAAAGCTTGTGATGTTTTTAATTATTATAATATTTATATTTATACTGTTTATATCCACTATTTATTTAACTCTATGTTTATCATATTTTATATTATTTAATAATATTTTAATATGATTAATATATGTTATAAAACTATACAAGGTGAGGCTCGTACATATTAACCATTATTATTTGATAGATTAAGGATCAGAGATTCTCAAAAAAATATCATAAATAATAATAATAATAATAATTTTTTGTGAAAATCAGAATTATATTACCTCTTCGGCGGTAAACGGTCAGAGTTTTAGAAAATGGAATAGGAATATTTCTGAGGCATGCCATAAATAAATTATTTAGTCTATCGAAATCAGAGGCGGGTAGATGTTTAAGTGCAGCGTTCGGTATGTTATCGTATCCCGGAGTTTTGATGGATAGAAGATTTTTTTATTATTTCCCATACTGCCTTGGGGGATGTGAATATATTTGATTTTATTGTGATTCTTTGATTTTGTTAAGATCTTCGACTGAGAGGAAGTCGTTCACAAGGTTGGTGGTGATCATCATTTGTTCTCTCGTTGTGTCGGAAAATAGTTCTAGTTTGACATCAGTGTGTTGTATATGCATGCACACGTATGTATATATGTAATACCTACGGTTTAACGTCATTCGACGGTGGATCACACTTCAAGTGGACTAATTGCTGGATTTTTGTGTAGCAGGAGGTGATTTAGCTTATAAAGTGAGTGGTCTTGAAATTTAAGGGTGCTTGTAAATTTGTCCCATGCTGATTGGCAGTATGGTATCCACCAGACAGACTGTTTTAGTATGTGTATATACCATTAAAATAAACATAAACCAAGTGGATTTAAAAAAAAAACAGTGCAGCATCTTTTAAAATATCAATTTTATGTTTCACACAATTTAAATTATATAATTACTAATTTAGTAAAACAACATATTGTTTACGTACTCATTGTCCCTAGAAAAATAAAAAAATATATTGTTTTTGTTAAAAATATAATTTAGGGTTTATTATTAGTTATCACGATTTAAAAATATTAAGTAGAAAATATTTTTTATAATTTGGCAAGGTATTTTTTTTTTTTATTTAACTTAAGGGTTGAATTCTAAATAATGAATAAATTTACTGTTACTGGGGTCAAACATATTAGTTAATGAATATGTGGTCATAAAATTACCAGAACTAAATTTATCAGTTGTCATCAATAATTAATAAAATGCGTATTGCAAGTACCTGCAGATTATGTGGAACTAGTTAAGCTATTTTAGCTCTATTTGTTCGATTTATAGATAATTTTAATTTTATTTACTATTTAACTATTTTTTTTACGATTTAAGCAAAATAACACGTATGTTATTAGGTGAAAAAAATAATGAAAATGTAGTACAAAGTCCGTTATAAGACATTATAACTATTTACAATATTCATTTGATTGAATATCATAAAAGTTGTAAGCATTTTAAAAATGTAATACGAGTATATATCCAATAGATCAAAATATTTAAGAAAAGTTACAGTTTAAATAAAATATTATGTACATTTCATTACATATTATAAATAAATGAATAAAACGTACGAACTTCTCCTCCGTCTAAATGAAAATGTTCAATTTATTAAAATAGAGTAAAATAGATTATACTATTAGGTATATATGCTTATATTTATATATCATGATAAAAATAAAATCTATATTTCAGGGAAAAAATCGTCACACATATTTTTTTTTATGATTTTGATTTAATTTTAGTGTTTGAATTCTAAATAATAGATACATTTACTGTTACTGGGATCAAATAGATACAATCATAAATATGTCGTCATAAAATGACAAGAACTTAATTTATCAGTTTTCAGCAATAATTAATAAAGTGCGTGTTGAAAGCAAAACTAATAATGCCCTATTAACTAGTTAAAAAGTTAATTTTATTTAAACTTTTTAACTTAACTAATTACTTTTGGCTTTTCATTAACTTTAATGTTGAGTTACCAAATTTCTTTTTTAAATAACGGGAAATGAATGAATACATTTTTCAATTTAAAAAATAAGGAAAGTTAATTAATTTTTTTTTAATTTAATTATATTTGTTCTCAAAAATAATTTAAATACAATTTTTCATTTTATAACCATTTACAGTATAAATTCGAACGAATATCATAAATATCACAATCATTTGAAAACTATATTATACTTCAAATCAACTAACATATTTAAGCCAAGTTACAGGTGAAATATCATTATTACATATAGGTAATTGCATTTTATAAATTAATTAATAATACGTACATTTATTTTTTGTAACTAAATGGAAACGTTCAATTGATTAAAATAGATTATACTATCTCAGGAATATGTATATATCATGATTAAAGTAAAAATATATATATTTCCAGCGAAAAATTAGTCACATATAATTTGTTTGTCAAGGTGGTGATAACTTTAGTGAATATATATTTTATAGTTATAATTAAATATCATTAAAATATTAAATATACAATTAGGATACTTAAAAAATCAATAATTAATAATTTAATTAAAATATCGATGTGTAATATAATATTGGTACAATGTGTATTCATATACAACATAACAGGGATGTATTTATAACTTTATATATAATAAATTATTCAACAATCCAGGAATTTTTAGATTTTTCAATATAAATTGTTTGTTGCTATTGGTTAATCGGTAGTTAAGGCACAAGCATGCGCCGATTCGAATTTTCGTACACTGCTTACCAAGGTGGTTGAGTTGCAATGAGAGTCACTCATCGCCATGTCAGCAATCCACCACGGGTGGATTACCTACTTGATATGCTGTAGCACATCGTCCATAATCCACGATGTTAGTAGGATTGCCTACCAGGGTTGCAAAGCTGCACTTACTTTAGAGAGTTACATCCAAAAGAAGATAAACAATCACAACTTTTTTAAGAGTCGAAATTTGTTACGGCCAACGAAGTGCACGGGATCAGCTAGTAAATTTATTAAGCAATCAAGTGAAGCTACGAAAGTCAACCGTCATATTTTGTTTATCAAGGTGTTGATAACTCTAGTAAATATTTGTTTTATTAATTTTAATAATTAAAAATCTATTTAGTCTATAAATTTATGTTTAATACAACTAGATAGTAGACTTTGCGTTGAAATCGCATGAGACATTTATAAGAATATAATATATACTTAAACCATAATTTGTTTTTTTGTTGTGGTGTAAAGTCTTAATTTACCATTATTCATTACATAATTATGGCATAGTCATGCATTTCAAGTAGTAATCAATCATATTTTTCCATCTTCCATTTGTCTATCCAAGTTTCATATACACGTCAAGTCGACTATGTAGATGTTTTATATATTTATTTATTAGACATGTCCGAGATTATCGTTAACAATTCCATCAGATTCAAAGAGGTATGCCAGCCATAGTTTTAAAAAAAACATGTGAAGTGATAGACTTGAGACATGCGTGCCAGAATTAGTCGGTACATTTTTCATATAGAAAAGGATTGAACAACAAATTTTTCAATGTATTACATTTTAAATATTAAAGTTAACAAAACTGTGAACTGATCGTTATTAGATATTAGAGAATGGATAGGCCATTTATGAATATCATATGATGGGAACGGATATGAAATAATAGAGGTCTTATTCTAAACAAATTGATGTATACCTAAGTATATATACATACGTCAAACATATTATGATAAGACTTCTGCTAGAATGAGAAGCAAAGATAATAATAGTTTGTCTCTCTTCCCCATTCCGACACGCTTCTTTTTGTACTATTATTATAGCTGTGGCCTATCCATTCTTTAATATCTATGGAACTGACAGAGAGTCACAAAATCTAGTCATTGCTATGCACCGTGTCTGAAGATGATAATTTCAAATAATAAACCTAATATGGTTATAATAGAATCACATAAAAAATGTATGTAACAGTTAATCTAATAATTTAGAAGTGAATAATTTAATTTGTTAAAAGTAAAAAAAAATCCAATAAATATAATATATAAAATATACTTACTATCATATACTGCAATAAATATATATAATATACCAAAGTTATTTTCTGCGATTTCTAACTGATTAAAAAATGGTGTTGAGAAAGAAAAAAATTATTTATGTAAATTGATCGTGCATTTTTCATATAATAATCGACTATAAAGATCAATGAAATTAACAACTCAATAAATGTTTCTAACCTTTTATATTCACTGGAATATAATTAGAAAAATATATAATATTAATTATTAACCATATTATTTGTCTCTAAAAATAATAAATCGAAGGAACCCAGGAAAAAAGGGTATCTAGTGTCAAATATTTCCACAACAAATAACTGTTATTTATAATTGGATTATTTTAAAATTAATCATGACTAATTAATTATAACCACAACATGGTAATAAACTGATAAAACATCAATAATAAACACCCATATAGCGAAATATAGTATAATATCAATATGGACTTTTAAGTCATCCGAGTATTTTGCATTTCGTTGGCTTTAAATCAAAATATGCTATTTAAAAATATAAAATTCTTTGTTAAATTAGTTTAAAACTTCAAACTGTATATTATATACTTTTGTAAATTATGATTTTTAATGTTGAATTAAAGTGAATCAATTGGAAGAATTTCTTATGACTAATTTCAGTTATTTCACAGTCATTTTTATAATCCTTTAAGGTACCTATCTAAATATTTTTCGCCCTTTGGTCTTTAATTTATTTTTATTTTTTTCCTTTTTTTACTTCTTGATTTCGTTTATAAACATTAAATGTTAATTTTAGTGTATTTTTTAAATATTTTATAATACTTTTATAGTTCTTTTTATACATGCTTTGTTATATTCATTTTTTACTCTATCGATTTTAAACTTGTATATCCATGCCTGTTGCATTTTCTAAGACCTCAGTTGTTTATAGCACTGAGTATAAAGGGAATATTATTCTGCATATTATTATTAACTCCTACTCTTAAATTGTTTTCCAGGTGTTCATTCGTTTCGGTATTCGGGTGCCACATATACTTTTTTCGCATGACACGATCTGCTCCATACTGGTCACGCATACTCTCCAGCTGAATATTATAAGGCAATTTTCATTTTATTTATGTCACATTTGCTCTTAAAGTTAGTTTCCTGTCTAAAGTGACTCCTGGGTTAGGTTGGCTTTTGTATATGTTCAAGTTAGATGCCTCACCACTGTATTTTCAGTTCCTTTCTTGCCTGTTTATTGTTGAGGTGTGAGAATACACTTACTTACGATTATGTTGGGTTGGGTTCTACTGAGTTCTGTGGGTACCTATAGTAGGTATCTGTCCTATTTATCCAGCACATGACGTGTGAGTGTGAGTTCCAGATAGGTTTGGTTTCATCGATTTAACATATTTTGGTTCCAATCACGTGCATTTTGTTAATGCTAATTTTAAATTTCACACAATTGTATTTATAAAATTCCTAATTAAGTCAAACAACATAATATTTACGTACTTAAAAGCCCTAGAAAAATAAATTATTTTAATGTTATTATTAATAATATAATTTATAAAGTCCGATTACTTCGGGTTTATTATGATTTATTATAAAGTATCTTTTAAAGGTTTATTTTTTCCTGCAATTAGTTTTTCTAAAATATATGACTGATGTATTTTAATTCAGAGAAGAGCTATGAATGATTTGTGTTTTTTTTTTGCCTATAGGTAATAATTTTTACGTTGTGTAGCTAAAAAAATATTTGATCTTTAAGTTTGAGTGTTGTGTCTAGAAGAAATTTCGTTGTATTTGGTACTCTTGGTGCGAAAAATTGTTTTAGTACTTTTCAAAGTATTCACAATAAACGCAAAAATTATAAAAACCCTAGAGTTTTTGATGAAATCGAATTTTCTTGTTGTACGCCTAATTTAAAAATGAATGCCTATAAATACTTGAAATATTTGAATTCTACTTTCTAAATAAACAAAAGTTGTTGTACATTTAAATGATGTTTAAATTGTTTTGAGACAATATTTAGGCAACTCGATATTAAATTCCCTCAAAAATATTACTTTCTATCTTTTTTGTAATGGGTGATTTTACTTTATGATTACTTAAAAACATAGTAAAAATGATTCTAAGTAAATGCGTTTTGTCTATGTTGCGCATGGGCAGGAGAGAAAAAACAAATAGTGTGCTGACATCCTCTGAAGTAAAATAAAAGTTATGTTAAAAAAAATAAAATACAAGTTTCATCATTATATTATGTTACTGTTTTAAGGATATTATCGAATATGTATTGCCATATTTTTTATAACCATTTTATGATCAAATTTGTACGGATTTCATAAAAATCTCAAATATTTTATAATTATATTTTAATTTCTCTCAGAATTTAAACATCTAAAAGACAAGTTTATGTGCATTTATATTATTATTATCCTCTTCCATATTATTAAATAAAATAAATAATACGTACCTAGATGTTGGACTGTAAATGATAATTTTAAATCAATTAATATTCAGTGAAATAGATTATACTATTATAGACATAATTATATGTCATTATTAAATTCAATAATCTAGATTTTTTGGAAAAAAAGTTTTTGAGAATGTTTTAAAATGTCATTCTAAACTTTAATAATTTACTTCTTAAAATAAATGAATAAAAAGTAGGTAAGTGGATGTCGCTTTGCTGTGCAGTAGGTTACAAGTGGGTCATTGTATAATGGATTGTATTAAACTTGAATTCAATGATATAATATCATTGTATAAGAAAAACGATTCCGAGCGGAGATGGTTTGTCAGTCTGGATATTTGATATTTTTATTATTTATTATATCATGTACCTAAGTTGAATTAATATTATAATATTTTTATTTTTTATTTGTTTCTATGGTGATAAACAAAGCGTTAGAAATTAAAACCCACTTTTAGTGGTTCCTCGTAATTTTTCGGTGGTTTTTCCCGTGATATAAAATCGAAAAATGACCCCTTTAAAGTACCATTTTGATCCAATTTGCTAAAAGATAAGGTACTATATGTTGAAATCCGAGCACATCTTCTATTAAAAATTTTGTATACAGGATATAAAAAAAAAATAATAAATAAATAAACATTATTGTAAAACCACTAGCTTCCTCGCTCCGCTCAGAATCTAAAAGTGAGAACAATGTGTGCTACGGGACGTCGGGATACGTAAATTTTTAGTTGTACGTGCTTTTGAACAGGAACGAATTCTATAGTCACTCTGATTAAGAATCGAAAGATATTATTATACTGAAGTAATCTATAGCAACTAAGTAGCTATATGGAATAATGTAAATATATTTTCTTTAGAAAGACATTCATATAAGACTTGTATTATAAGTTGTACATTTATAATTAATTATAAAGCAAAAATGCAGGGCTTGCAAACGTTATAATAACGTTATGATTATAACGTTATGTTTGATAAAAAACGATTGAAATTTGTAAACGTAATTATAACGAAAAACGATAAACATAAATAAATAAATAACACAAAACAAAACGTAACGTTTAACAAAATATATGATATATCATTAAACAAAACATAACGCAAAACGGTATATATTGTATTCCATTAAACAAAATAATTAATTTCCAATTATTTAATAATACTTAGTATTATTCAATTATTTATTCGATCCAAGAATTAATTTTATCCCGTATCCGGCCTATCCGGGAGATCCCGTATTAGATTTATTTTAAAATTTAATAAGAAGGTATTAATAGAATAATTTAATTACCAATAGCTAATAATAGTGATACTCTGATAATATTGTACTGTACTATCTGTACTACGGTCGGAATTTATACCATTCAAGTTATTCAACTATTGTGTTCGGTGATCATTGGTATTTATTTTGTTATTTGTGAATGTTCTATTTAATAATGGTAATATGGTAATAAGTATAATTTAGATAGTATAAATTATACTATGTTGTCTACACTCTATAGTATATTAGCTATGTACACACTTTTATATTGCCAATACATATTATTTAACTTTTAACAACATAAATTATAGATTCTGATTATTTTGTCAATTGTAGGAAGGTATAAAATAAATGTTGACAAAGTATGTCAAAACAATCAGAGTAAAATATGTTTGAAACATAGATTCCTGCTTAAATGATATTCTCAAGCACAATATTGTAAAACTTACTAAATAATTTTAACATTTAAAAACCTAATAATACGTTCAAAATTTCAAAATAATGATCATGATTTTTTTTTTATATTTATTATTTTATAATAAAGTCCTTAGAGCCTAGGCAATTTATTAAATTCAATAATACATTATCACTTATAACTTAAGATTAATTATCATCATACTGTTTTATCATTTATTTTGTTTCCATTTCTTTACGAACTATGTATATTGTAATTTAATCTGTATCACTGTACTCTATATTTTGTAAATAATATGTAATTGGGTTATCTAACCCATTTAATTAAATAAATAAAATTACACAATACCTACTTAAAACTCAGAATAGGGAAATTATGTCCCCAAAAAAGGTCATAGTCATATACTTTTAAATTGCGGCCTGTGTACTTTTAAAACAGGTATCTAAATACTTTTAAATATTAAATAACGATAAACACAAAAATTGTATAACGTTTTAATTATGAATAACGTTAAACGCAAAAATTGTATAACGTTTTAATTCTGAATAACGATAAACACAAAAGTTGAATAACGTTTAAATTTTGAATAACGATAAACTCAAAATTTGTATAACGTTTTGATTGTAAATAACGTAAAACAATATTTTTTTTTCAAATGCAAGCCCTGCAAAAATGTGAAGCTGTAAGCGTCAATGCCATTATTTGCTTGTAGAGTTGGTGATAACTTTAGTAAATATTATTTATTTGATAAGGTTTCAAAAATTCACTTTTTAACAAAATTGGTTTTAGAATGCAAAGGCGCCCCATTAGGCTAACTTGCATAATTATGCAACCACTGTTGATGATTTTTGTTGATGAAACGGTTCAAAAATTCCAAAAATTAAACTATAAATACAATTTAATCAAATTTCAAACGAGTAGTTAATGGAATATTGATAAAATTATATTTTTATTTGTATCATCTATACATCACTGACTGACTTCCTTTTTAACTTAATTATATTAGTATAAATAGTATAATGTAATTAAATCTATTAATTAATAAATATCAACATAATTGTACAATCGAGATACAGATTTCAATGTTTCATAATTATTACATTGTTTCGTGTTAGAAGGTTGTCATCAATGAGAAGGTATTATTCTCAAAACGATTCAGCTAACAATAATATAAATAATAGGTAAAAATAAAAAAGTAATCTAATGATTTTTTTTTTTTTTTAAATGAAAATAATTTAATTCTAGAATTGTTTCATACTAGACAATATATAATTTGTATTGTATTTGTTTTTGTACTAACTTATACAGCAAATTATTATTATAGTATTTTGAATTAATAATGAATGCAAGTTTCTATATGTTTGTGAACTCCAAGAATAAAAATTGCACAAAAAGTAACATATTTGAATTCAGACCTTACAATTACTCTCCTGAAAAATGTCCTAGAAACGACTTAGAACCTTTTCATTTTAGACCCACGCATTGTTATATAACGTGGCTAAAGATTTTAATTTTAATTAATATACCTAATATGGTTATAATATAATTATAATGACATTTAAATATTAAAGTAACAGCTTAAGTATTTAGTTAAAAACTCGATCATTTAATATTTCAATAAACCTGTGATATAATATACAATAGGTATTGATATAGGTATGACATAACAAGGATGTATTTATAATTTGACAATGAAATCAATTATTCATTAATAAACGAATTGTCCTGAGCACACATCATATTAAAGAAATACAACGTTCATTAAAAATAATGAATCAAATTTCTGTAATTAATAAATGTATTGGAAAACTCTGAACTATAGTATATTTATGTTAATTATTGAGTTTATTTACTTGATTATTTTTTGTAGTATAACATTTGGTGTTTTATTGATCCAAACTGTGTTTCAAATAAATAAAAACTCAATCCCGTTACAATAACTGTGGGATCTAAAATAGTCCATCTTAGCAAAATATAGCAGTGACTTAACAACACATTAAACTATTCTAGAACAGTTTTTGAACAGACATCAACTCGAAACTAGATATAAGTAAGTACACAACTATTTTTGATTTGTCATCTGGTCAGGCTATAGAAGGGAAAGTATAAATATACCGATTTACAGAAAACATACTTACGCATAAAGTCTAAAAATATATATTTATTTAGTATAGGTGTTTGACAAAGTTATTAGTAATATAAATAGATACAATAAAGTGACACTTAAGATTGTGTTCAGTGTGATGGACCCTTTGGTTTTATCTAACGCTAGGTAACAAAAATGTGCTTCACATTTGAATGGTATTTAATTATTGGTTTATGGAATCATGCTTAGGTTATTTCTATTATATAGAAACATGCAATACTGTTGTGATTCAAAACTTGGAATGTGACATTTTTGGATAATAACGAACAAAATCTACTCTAATATTTCAGATCTTCAATTTCTTTATTTATCTATAAACGGACATAGAAGATAATTTATGAAAATATAAATATTATTCCCAATATTTGTATCATGAAATCTCATGCAGAAGAAAATATACATACCAACATTTCCTGGACAAAATTATAATAATAATTAATAATTTATTGATAATGACTATATATAATTTAAATTAAAATTTTAAAAAGAAAAACTTTATATTATAAAAGAATAATTTATTTATTTTTTCAAATATGCAGGTAAAAAATAAATGAAAATTGTCAATACAAGATAGATGTATTATCTGCATTGTTAGTCACTATAGGTATTTGAATTGTGTGATTTAAGATAAAAGCATACTTGAAATAAATATAGATGAAGGGTCTACGATTTTATTGTCACAAATGGAAATAAAATAGTAAAGAATAATGACAAAAGTACAACGTTTATGATAGTTTCCATTAAAAAAAGTATCCAGTTTTTGTATTATTTGGATGACAATTATTATGAAAATAACATTTATTGACATAGTAATATAGCATAAGCAATATAAATATAAAATTATAATTTATTACTCAAATTTGTCATTCTATACAAATTACATAAATTACGTACTTATCAAAGGTTCTAAATAAAAAAAAAAATTGAGTGTATAAATAAGGTTAATTTATGAAATAAGTAAAGATAATATGAAAAAAAAAAAACTATAGACATTAAACTAACTATTATCATTAACTAAATATTAGATATAATATTTAGTTGTCAACACAATAACCTCTTTCTATATAACTACGAATCTAACAAAGCTAAAGATGGTTAAATTAACCTATAGATAGGTCGTATTTTTTTTTTTAAATACTATAGATCCTTAGGAAAATAAAATGGAACAGTTTATTTAAATATATGGTTGTGTAGTAAACCTGAAGGTGACACGTATTAATTAGTATTCTATGCGTTCGGACTGTTGTTAACTTCTATTAAAAACGCTCACGTATTGTAATGTATTGGTCAATCCTTTAACTATTTTCCTCATTCATGTACCACGTAGCCCAATGAATGAAATTGAATGTGAATATAAATATAGAGTTTTTACACTATGTAATTTAGACTTAAGTTATTACTAGAAGTACTCACTACGGACACGCGGACTCCTACGGAGTGTTTATTGTCGTCGTGTCCATACGTTTAATCAAATAACTAAATTAACCTTAATGTATTGTACTAATAAATATCATTATAAACTTTAACTAAATTCAAAGTGTTGTAGTATATTATTTATAACAACCTATCCTCATTTCAAACATACGTCGGAAATAACGAAGCTGCACCGTCGTAAAAGAAACGTTGGTCACAGCAGTGACAGGGCTGTGCACTACAGTTGGTTATAATTCAAATTCAGTTAGGTAGGTAGGTACTACAAAAACATCAGTGATTAATAAGTTTAAAAAAAATACAGTGGCACATTACTTTAAAGTTAGAAATTATACACTTACGAACGCACCTCGCGTTCGCGTAGAGTTTAAACGTAGAGCCTAAACAATGTAGATTGAGACTTGCAATTATCTTCGATCAACCACAATATTATGTAAATGTGCACTAAAGAACGCATATTCAAAAATTCATATTTTTAAGTGGTGCTTGCACAAGTATTTTGAGATCCACGATGGCTTATGAAAATTTTAAAGTTTTGAACACCATTAAACAAAATATTGAATAACGATTTAAACAATGTTTTATTTATATAGAGTTGGCATAGTTAACGGGCAACAAAGTTCACAAGGTCAGCTAGTATAACATAATATGATTAAGATTTCATTGAGATTGAGATCAATAAATTATCACGTCATGATCAATTTACAAATTATTATAATTATGAACATAATGGTTCCTATTGTGCATCTAACCACTCTACAAAATTGTAGAATACAAATGTAATTTTTTTCAATACAATACCTATCAAGATTTGAAAAGGAATACTAAACTATACCTTAGCCACCCAAAAACATTTAGTTCCGAAACTGGTTGAAACTTTTTCAATATTTTGTAACATTTTTGTAATAAAATGAACCGACGATTACTTTGTTTGTAACTTATAGCTAGTTATAGGGTAGTTCCCATTTTCGATTTTTGATACCTACTTTCTTCAGTAAGACAAATTATAAGACTCGTAAATACTTACCGTCGTTCTTAACTATAAATACAAATATGTAGTTTAAAATTAATGTTTTCGTGTCTAATAGACCTTTAATTCTTTATTAGCTTTTCTTTGTGCATAATTTTCCCCAACGGTCCGCTCGAATTGCCTCCCGTAACATACCTGGATTATATTAATTAATATATCGACAGTTGTACGTGTACTATCAATTATTATATAATATTACAAGCTGAATAACTTGGCGTTGCCTGGGAACAAATTGTGATTAATTAACTCCTTTTGGATGTAATTCGCTCTGCATAGGTATGGAAGCAAAATCATATTACTTTAAATTTTTAACCATCCCGCGTGGCGTTGCCCGTGAGTTTCGCTAAAGGTTATGCGAACAGTATATTATCAGGTAGGCAATCTACCTGTGGTAACTGCGGACACAGTGAGGAGGGAGATAAAATATAGCCTATATTAGTACAGCTTTGTAGTTGAAAAAAAATTTGTATACATTGTACCTAAAATAGTATTGAAGTCATAGTGGGGGACTTTCATTTGGGTGAATGATCCAAAATAACATATCGTTTGTATAATACGTTTATCTAATACATCGTTTAGGCGAGCTATAAATATATATTAATCAAAATGTATATAGACTTATACGTTTTCCTTCCCATTTTTAGATACTTAGGACTCCCAGTTAACTCTAACTGGTATGGTTAAAAATGTATCATATTGTCATATAAAGTATATATAAAGTATTATATTATATTTATCATCTCAGCTAAATTTTTTTCATTAGCATGGTATCTCATGCCCATTTGTTTAATAAAATGTATTATATTCTCATGTAAATTATCATAATATTGTATTAAAAATTCTAACTAATTTTTTTTATTAGTATGATATCTCATGTCCGTTTGCTTAATATAATCGATTATTGTTAATTTTCCAGATTGATATTCATCCCATGAATTTAATGTATAGTCTTGTTTCTCTTATAATATATTGAGTAAAATATTTTGCCTCCGTCTTAGAACAATATAACAAATTATCGTTCACTATCTATATTCACCAATCAGCCAAAACGATATAATAATAATATTTAGCTGTAGTAAATATTATAAAAATTATTGTTTACCTACGTAATGTTACTTTCCTATTTATCAATAATTTATAAATTCACCTAAACGATCAGTTAATTTCTCGCCCAAATGTTATATGCTTTACTCAGGTAAATTGTGGGTCACCCAAATGAATGACAATCGTCATAGTTGATCATCCCGGATTTTTAGGAGTGTTTAATATTTATATATTAATATATTTTGGGGGGTTATTTTATTTATTTTTATGGACAAACTGGTGTAATTGTACCTAGTTTTGTAAAATAATTCGCATATTATAAAACTTACAACCAAATGCAACTATTAATAAAAAAAAAAAAGTTTTGATTTCCACCGTGAATCTAGATCCCTGTATTACCATCTCTTTAAAAAGCGAATATCAGAAACTCCTTTCTTATTGCGTATCTAGATCATTGGAGGGAACCACTAAGTATTCCAAATAATATAAAATTATAATTGTAAATATTTATGATGCTACGCGTGTCCGAACTGCTGGTAGTACGGCGTGCAAATGAAATAAACGTGTACACTGTATAGACACCGTGGCAAGGCAATGGAGAGATAACTAATAAATAGAATTTGTATGTGTATTGGTTTATGTAATCGGTGTGCATTTTATCGTTTGTACGTGCGATGCATGAGATTATTTTTATCGATAAATTTCTCAGAACAATAATTCTTATTTGGACAAAAAGGATAAGTTGCAGGTAGTTAGAAACCGTGGGCTGCCGTGCAGCACGTCAATACGTATTAGCGGTGAATAATTATGATTGTTAATTACTCCACTAAAACGCAACATTTTTGAAAATCCTTTCTTAGTGCACGGTGAAAATATGAGAAGAACCTCTATTCCAAATTTCAAGTTCATGCGTTGGTGTAGTTTTTGAGTTACGGCGATGAGTGAGTTGGTGGTATTTGGATTTTTTATGTATAAATTATTATATTATTCCGTAATGTATAAAAATATTATTTCATATATCTTCAATTCGAGTGTCAGATGGGAGGCAATTCGTGAGCAAATCAAATCTTCATCGATCAGCTCAGAATTTAAAAATGTATTTTATTCTATTAAAATTAACTGATTTAAAGAACATTTCAATTATTTTTAATTTATTTTGAAATCAACACTCAAATTCAACAAATCCTTTCTTTTATCTACTCAATGACGTACTATTTTACAGCAGAGTAACTTAACAAATTAAACTTTTGTTTTATTATACATTTTCGTTGTATTTATTCAGTTGTACAATTTTTGTAATTTATATCATAAAGTATAGGTTAACAGCTAGTTTTCAAAAGTGACATGAAAAACAAAATAAAAATTAAGGAAAAACGGGAATTTTCGAGGAAATCGGTTTTGGTTTTTGGTGTAACTCTAAAACAAATGACCGTAGGTATATGACATTTTGACTGAATGTTTATATTAGCATTTTATATACACCATAACATTTTCCAAATATTTTAACTTATTTTGAGCTGTTTACGGACATTATCAGTTTCCATTTTTTTTAGTTATTTTGTCTACAAATATCAATAAAATTTTATTTGTTGGATAAAAAAGCTTGAAAATTTAATACAAGGCTCCTACTATATTGTTATATTGACATTTGAAAAATATTAAAAATCCTGAGTCACAGTTTTTATTTATAAGCATTTAAAGTTCAAATATTGACAAAATACGAAAAGTCACAAAAATTAGCAAATTATTTTGAGTTGAGAATTCATAAAATTTTTCTTTTTCAATCTAAGATTTGAAAATGTAATACAAAATTATCCATGAGTTTGTCTACCTTTATCAAAAAAAAAAATGTCTACAAGAAAGTCAAATTAAATTTTTACAACATTTGATATTCACTCGATTTCTCATGTAACGATTTCCTTATTTTGTTGTAATTAAAAAAACGTATGACTGTAGATACTTGAAAATTTCACTGAATGTTTATATTAGCATTTTCTATACAGCATAAAATGTTGAAAATATTTTGACTCTTTTTGAGCTGTTTACGGACATTGTCAGTTCTCAATTTTTTTAGATTTTTTTTCTATAAATATCAATAAAATTGTATTCATTGGGTTTTAAAAGCGTAAAAATGTAATATTAGGTTCCTGATATATTGTTATAATAACAGTTGAAACATATTGAAAGTGTTCAACTTTTGTAGCTAAGGATTGAAAATTTAAAACAAGGTTCCACGTAAATAAGTAAATGTATAAATTACTTTATTAACAATAATATCATCAAATATACTTAGTAATATCATAGGCTGACTGACCGTTTTCGCTCAGAATCGTTTTTCTTATACAATAATATTATATCATTGAATTCAAATTTAACACTATCCTTTACAGTGACCCACTTGTAACCTACTGTACAGCAGAGCGACATACACTTACCCACCTTTTTTAAATACAATTTAATTGATTTAGTATAGTTTATTGTAATTGTAGAAACTTGTCTTGTTAAGATAATTCAAAATATATTAATCTGTAAACTATTACACAACTATAGTCAATTATATTCTAGAGATATATAATTAAAACTTCATTACAAAAAAAAAAAAAACAAGAAAATACGTACGTAGGTTTGCTAAAAAATAAATTAAAATGATTATTTACAATAGAAAATGAGTACATACATGTTATTTTCAAGCATATGAAATTACTTGCATACAATTTTACAACATTGTATTATCTTAGAATGCAATTGAAATGTTTAAATTATTACTTTTATATGTAAAACATTTATATGTTTCCATTTAATTTCCATAAGTTCACAGAGTGTTCTTAATATTAAATCTGAGTATGTTTGGACATTTAGGATTGCTCTATCATTACAGAATTTTTTAATACACAGAATATGGCAATTTAGTGGTATATATTATAGGCACAGGTCTAGGGCACAGTTCTGGGGAGGGATGCATCTTCATGTAATTGATCGAATCATTTTTTGTAAACACTTAGTTGAGTATAAACCACAACATTTAAGTACTATTAGAATTCGCAAAAATTTTTTTTTTTCATTTATTCGATCCACCCTAATCATCATGTATATACCATGTAGATACGTATTTTCAAATAAATACCTTCATAAACTTCTGGCTTCGCTGATTTATCTTTGTTTGTACCTGAAATGTAATTATACAACGAGTTTTCTAATAAACTTATACTACACGTCTACAAAGTATTGTTTATGTGTCTTTTGTAAAATAACAGTAGGTACCCTAATGCAATTTTAATTTGATAACCTAGAAACCTAGTGCATGAATATCAATGCATTATAGTGGTAGAGGTACTTCACATGATTTTATCTAAAGGAGAGCTAATGTCAACTATTGTTGTTGACATATTGTCGTGAACAAATTGTAATTTAATAATAATTAACTAGAATACGGATCATTAATAGTACTATAATATTATACCCATATGAAGTGGCTTGGGATGAAATAAAGTGGTTTTTTGAAGAAAGGACATCAATAAAACATTATTTATTGTGTTTTTAGGTTGATTTTGTGGCATGTCAGGAATGGGCTATTAGAGGGTGATTCGAGTGCAAGGGTTCATGATATAAATATACCTATTATTAAAAGATTTCCATTCAAATAAACACTTGGATAAGATTATGATTTTGTGCTCGACACAAAATATGCAACGATTCCATTATAATAGTGGTGTATAATAATTTTGTTGTATTAATAACTATATTATATAAATAATATAGGTATAATCTAACCTAAAAAGTATAAACCATAAAATCTATATACTTGTAGGGTGGTAGATATTATACCGTTCTATAACTAATTAAATAATACAAAAAAAAATATTTAAAAATAACACAAACATTATTACAGTTTGGTATAGGTTAAAAATGAGGTTAGTGAGCTAGAGGAACAACTCTCTAAAGGATTATATTATTAGAATTTAAAAATAATAACTCAAACTGAGATACATGCATTCGTTAGTTGAACTAATTATTGTAAGAAAGGCTCCCAGGGTTAGAACAAAAATTAAAAATACTGATCAAATAATAATAAAAATTCATGAATGTGTTAAGTACCTTTGTATTAAGGAATCATGTATTAACTATGTACAGCGTAGCGCACGTTTCTAATATTATTTGACGACATAACTAATAAGGCAATTAGTATATTAGAACATGTGGAGGTCATTTCAAAAGCGATAAAACAATTAAACTATAAAGGTGTCGTCATACGTATCTTTCTGGGAAAGTCAACACTTATACGAAGGATACGAGTCGACCAGCATACCAAATACGAGACCCAAACTCTATTTCATGACTGAATTTGGCCACTACTACGACCACCCACTCCAAAGGACTCGATCATATAAATAGGAGCCTATGACAAGAACTCGTTAGACTGTTATACAGTATGGGTTGAGCTAACCATTAGACGGTTAGGGACATTCAGAGTCAGGTCGTAACACCACTTACAGTCTTAAATTCTATATTCGAGTCGTAACACCACTCTTCTCCACCTAGATTATGATATTTTAATTTTGTACTTTGTTAAATAATCACTCATCATAACACCTCTCATAGATACCACTCCTAGTACATCACGTATTCATTTCTGCGTTGATGTATATATCGACGTCGGTTGAAACGTAACAACTAGTGATGGGCACTACCGAATAGTTTACACTATCGAATAGTATTCGATAGTTTGAATAAACTATCGAATATCTATTCGAATGTTTTTTACATAACCGAATAATAGTTTTTAAATAAAAACTATCGAATAGGTTGATAAACTATCGAATAGTTCGGAAGACTATTCGAATAGTACTATCGAATAGTTCGGAAGACTATTCGAATAGCACTATCGAATAGCACTATCGAATAATTCGGAATAATATTCGAATAGCACTATCGAATAGTTCGAATAAGTTTCAATTTCAAATAGTTTTATTATGGAGATGGACTATTCGAATATTTCAATTCGTAAATTATTACTAGAGCATAGAATTATATGCATTAAAAAATAAAAACCAACCAAATATGCCCTTCAATATTTTAAATATGCGCTAAAACAGTAAAACGTTGAAATATGCAAAAAATAAAAAATATCCATAAAAAAATATGATTTATTAAAAAAAAACATCCAAATGGCAAATATACAATTAAAAATTAAAATCGTAAAATAAAGCCTTCAAAATAGAAAAAAAAATGGATAAATATTAAATATTTGCAAAAATATGCACTAAAAAAGTTTCATTTTTAAAATCGTTATGCTATGAAACAATATTTTATGCTCACTTAGCATACCATACAATCAGCCAGAATAAATATGCAAATGCGTATAAATCCGCGCATAGGTATATAGTATATACTATATACCTAACAATATGTGTAACCATCCGGGTTTTTACTTTTTAGTTTTTAGCGACGAATAAAATAGTAAATAGTAAATACTCTATTACGAATTTTTTATTTGATAATTCTAAATTCACTTAGAAAAAAAACAATGAAAATAAATGTAATGGTCTAAAACTCTAAAAAGAAACTATTCGTGCTATTCGACTATTCGAACTATTCGAACTATTCGAATGAATAAAAACTATTCGAACTATTCAACTATTCGAATGATAAAAAACTATTCGACTATTCGAACTATTCGACTATTCGAACTATTCGACTATTCGACTATTCGAACTATTCGAATGAATAACTATTCGAATAGTTTTAAAACTATCGAATATATCGTGACTATTCGAATGTTTTAACTATTCGAATAGTTTTGGAATGACTATCGAATAGTTCGAATAGTGAACTACTATCGAATAGTTCGATAGTGACTATTCGATAGTGCCCATCACTAGTAACAACTAACAAATGACTGATGACAATTGTATAGACACGCGCGTCCTGGAACTGCAATACAGCATCAACTTTACCATCCATGTGACGTTTAGGTGTCAGAAAGTTACACGTAAAAAAAAAATACTAAAAATATTTCTAATGATAAATAAATTAATAAATATTTGTTCGTGTTATGCCCCAATATCCATATATATAAAATTGAAATATCTTAAATTTACCTTTAAAATCATAAAAGTCAATGCTTATAAACTAAAATTATGTCTAATATACAATAAAAATTATTTTTTTGAATGTTTTTAACTTACTTGTAAATTTGGCACAGTTATTTAGAATATCTTGTAAATTTTTAAATTAGTCAACAAAATGTATCAAACTATAATTAAATAGGTACCATGAAATATTAATTAATTTAGTTTATCACTAATTTTAAATGATCCAATCATAGGCCTTTCAATTTTACTAAACATTATATGCATTATATGCACTTTTTAAGATACTTTCCTAATAGGCGATAGCTATGATCATATATAAATACGACATTTAGAATTTCAAATTGAAATCAAAATTATTTAAAAATAGATTCAGAATATATTGTTTTCATGAAATTGTCATTTGGGATATTGGGATAATGCCATAATGGTCATTAATCCGAACCTTAATTTAGAATACACATTATGGACAATTATTTTGTATTTCAAAATTTGTAATAAAAACATCACCTTCCTAAGTTCTACATTTCTATTAACCTTACCTAAGACATGTGTGGTACTAGTGTACTACTGTACTATGTTAAAGTCGAACGCCTCCTCAACGACGAACGCAGGAATTTATAAAAATAGACGGGCTTAAACCCGAAAAATTATTATTTTGATTTCGATATTAGGTACCACATATATTTTTTTACTACTTTGGTTTCGATATTGATTACTGGTATTGTATTTTTGAGGTTTCCATTTTGATT
Source organism: Metopolophium dirhodum (assembly GCF_019925205.1). Lineage (NCBI taxonomy): Eukaryota > Metazoa > Arthropoda > Insecta > Hemiptera > Aphididae > Metopolophium > Metopolophium dirhodum. Next base: position 18,468,438 of record NC_083561.1, read on the forward strand.
TCGATTTTGGTTTTAATTTAACTGTTTTAACTGGTATTCAAAATCGATTTTAAGCCCTAGCTACATGTTTCATACCCATGCAATGTTTTTTTATACGAGATTCAAAACGAGATTCTTCTCTTTATATAAGATTATTTATATCATTACTATTCTAAGATACTATTTGCTTACTAATAATTAACTAAATATATTACTTTTACAACTATCTAAAAAATAAAAATAAAATATTAGTCATCCTGGTCTTAAAAATGTTTAACTATCTGTTCGATTTCTTTGCATACACTGACACACTGTACGTTATTTAATTTTCAAATAACTACCTATAATAATTACGTTCTGAAACCTAAAAAAAACATATTGTATACGAGTCTGCAATGAAGTACCATATTTTATGTATTTGTTGTCCTTGCTATCATATTATGTAGCACATACCTAGGTAATATTTATAGGGTAATTGATAAAAATGTAAAATCGTCCACGTCCGACTTTCGCGACATTCGCTATATGCTCAAATGGTCAATCTACACATCGAGCGTCGGTGCAGTCGCATTTAACTATTGTATGATAAGCGCGTATATCGAGTTCAAATCTCATATGAGGAAAATTATATTTTGCAATTTTTTTCGTAACGTAAAGTTTTTTGATTTCGATTCTATGTGTCAAAGCAAAGACATAAAATGTCAAAAAATGTTATATATAAACAATATATTATATTTAATATATTGTTGATAAAATTATCTCATTGCTACCTAGTTGATTAAAACAAAATCAAATTTCAATGTGTCAGACAAATATGTTCTATGATATTTGTAATTTGTAACATATAGCTATACTTTAGCAGATATAATAGAATAAGTTTATACAAAGTTTATACTTGATAAAATACGCACACGCGACACACGTGTAGAACGGTCGGTAGTTATACACGTACTGCGTATAACATTATTATTAACTACCTACGTTATAAATATTATGTTGAATTAAAGAATAAAACATGTTATAAGTTCTGTTTGTCTTTAGATTATCATAAAATAACAATAATTGGTATTCGTTTATAAATTAATTCAAAAATTGACAAAATAAAAATTCTAAATCAATAAATCAATCCTTACTCGTCAATGCATTTCTTGTCATAGGATGTTCAGCTATAACGCAAACTATCATAACATTAAATATAAACATTTTTAAAAACTGTTTTAAAAAAATCATTTTGATTTAATATAAAAAAATAATAATAATTCAGTGTACGTTGAAAAATAAATGAAATAAAATATTACTTCTCGATATCTTTTATAAGCGATATGTTCCTATTAGGTACTTCCTCAGCACAAAATAAATAATGTACACAATAAGTTGTTTATTTAGTAACAACTAATACAATATAACCATTCATCGATTCAGTAAGAACTCATAATGTTATATTATGAACTAATAATTCCGAATTCATCATTCGTCGTACACCTCGTACAGTGATGTGGGCTAACGCCGTTGTACCGTTAAACACAGGAAACAATGATTTATGAATAAAAACACTCTTGGTTTAAATATTATAAACACTAATTTATTTTATTTAACCCAACATAATCAATACTATTTTTATGTCTACACTTTAGAGGTTCAGTCTAACTCGAGTCCGTACTCTTCGTACCCAATATATCAGAAGCCTTGCATTAAATTTTCACGCTTTTTTGCCCTTCAAATAAAATTTTATTGATATTTATAGAAAAAAAAACTAAAAAGATTTAAAACTGACAATGTCCATAAACATTATTCTAATTTCCATGTAATCTATACAATATATTCTATAACAAGCCCGGTACCTATTATTCCTGGGTTCAATTATTATTGAATCGCAAATCGTAATTCACAATAACTTAATTATGTAGAATTTTTAAAAATAATAACAATTTGTACGTTTATCAGTGTTTCAAAGTAAGTTGTCTTATAATTGTTCCCTAATTAATATGCCTGTAGGGTTGCATTTATAATATTAAATACCTAATGTGGGTATCGTCTATTATTTTAAAATGTATATATTTTTTACTAATAAAATAGGTAGGTATAGTGGATACCTAGTTATGTTTTAAATATATTAAAGTGTAGGTTTTGCTAGTCATATACAATATAGATACGAGTAGTATATATGTTACGGGCGATGTGAAATACTGGGCAATGTACACATTGCCCGGTCAATGTGGTCCTGCCCGGGCAATGTTAGCCACAATGATTTCTTTACCAACTAACATGAACGAATATTTTAAAACAATTATAATAATAATAATAATTGTTAAATAATATTGACGGAATTAAAACAATAATTAATTATATTCATATATCATATTAATATTACGAATATTTTGATAAAATAACAAAAAAAAAATAATAATAAATATTGTCATTTTATTTTTATTATAAATTATACATTTATTATTACCTATTTATTTGCACAAGATTAAAAAGCATGGCACTTGGAATTACATAGTTTGTCTGCTTTTCTACACTTGCATTTATTTGTTTTGCAACCCTGTGTACAAGTACACCGATCATATCCCTGTCCTCCCAAATTAGAAAAGGAGCGGGCTGCTTCTCGCAATGAAATTGAATTTGCCGGTACGTCTTCGATTTGTACAAATTTCTTTTTACAAATCGTAAATCGGTTCCTGCTGTACAGTTGTTGCAGTTTTCCTTCAGTCGTACCGATTTCGTAGAAGTTAGCTTTCACTGAAATATAGATATTTTAAATTAATGTTAATAGTGAGATAATATATAGTTTAATATTATTATTACTTGACATAATCACTCCGAGAACACATCTGAGATCACTCCGTGCTCTATCTACATCAGGAATTTTTACTCTAACTGACTCCCCAATATTTCCTTAGCAAAATCGTTTTTCGGACATTTCCGTCATTTTTTTGGCTTGAATTTTCAGATTATTTAATGACTCTTTCCTGTTTTGGATAATTGACGTTTGTCTTGTTTTTGTTTGTTTTTCAATTATTTGATCTTCATCATCTTCTTCTTCTACTTCATTATGTTTGTTGTCGTTAGAAAGGATCTGTATTGACTCTAAGGCAACCTGAAGTTCTTCGATTTTTAATTTCGCAATCATGTTCACAGGAAGTAATGAAGACGTTAAACCAATTTTAGGGGGTGTTCCAAACATCGCTTCATATTGTGAATGTTTTGTACCATGGTGGTAAACACGATTTTTCATTGACTGTACGAATTTTAAGCCATTACTCCATTTTTTTGTTTTATTATCTTGAAGCTATGATGCAAGCATATTTTCGACATCTTTGTTTGCTCTTTCAACTGAACCTTGGTTTTGGGAGTGTCTTGGCTTACCATGAACTATTTTTAAATCCTTCCACATGGTACAAAGTTCAGATATTATTTTATTTACAAATTCACGTCCGTTGTCGCTTTGTAATATATCTGGTGCCCCAAAAAGGGTAAATATATCCAACAAAACATTAGCATCTGCTTCGGCACTATTATGTCTTAGAGGCCTAAGTATGACAAATTTTGTCAAATGATCTTGGTAAACACATATAAAATTATAATCTCCATCTGGTTGAGCTTGCATATCAATAAGGTCTATTTGACACCTCGAATTCATTTCCGAAGAAATCATTGGTTTAACTACCAATCCTTTGTTCGCTGTATTTCCTTTTCTCTCACATGTCTCCCAAAAATTTAAATATGACGTTATTGTTTCCCTAGTTATATTTTAAAATTTTTTATTTATTTCGTATTCCATGTGATTTCTACCACCATGCCCAATACCAATGAAATGTATTTCATGTACAATTTTAAATAACTCTTCATTAAAAGCATATAATTTCACACAATTACCTTCTGCAGTCATTGGCATAATTAATCTTTCTTCTCCTAGTACTGTCATTACGTCATATTTCTTCATTAATTTTGAATTTGTTTTCTTCTCTAGCTTCAATTGTTTTAAATAATTAATTATTTCATAATATTTAGATTTACTAATAAAAGTACTGTTAGTTTTTTTCGTTTCGATAAATTTGTTCAAATGTTTGTAAAATTTAGATTCCATTTTTAAAACACGTACAACGTAATGAAGTATAGTGTCGTGTACAGTTCAAAAACTCGACTAGTTATTATAAATATCAGTTATTGTTCATAATATATCGTTGAATTATTTAACAAGACAGTTATCAATTTTATCATTCCGATATGGCCATATCCATATGGAAAATCTATATAGGCAGTACGATAGGGAACAAAAACAAGTTTATACACAGTGTTTACAAAATTTTATAGTTTATAATTGTTTTAAAATATTCGTTATATGATAAGATTTAATTAAATTAATAATGATTGTTTCAAAACATAAAAATCCCTTATTATTATTATATTTATAAATGTTTTAAAATATTCGTTTATGTTAGTTGGTAAAAAAAACATTGTGGCTCACATTGCCCGTAACATATATATAACAATCCTGGCGCAGTGCATTATATCATCAATAAAAGATAACAAAGAAAACAATGTGAAAAAAGATCACAAAATTGAAATGCAATAACAATTAAAATATTTTTTACATTCATGATCTGTTATTAATAATATTAAATTGAATTGAATTAATAATTAAAATATTTTTCACAAAATTGAATTGCAAAATGTTTTGAAAATTATTTAAAATTTATTAATCATGATCAGTTTTTAATAGAAATGTTCTATGAAAAAAATCCATGTAAATATAATATTATATTTTATGATATATAATATAATATTTTAAATATTATATTTTCAATCTAAATTATTTTGATTTCTAATTAATGAATTGAGATGTTTTACAAAATCATTTCTATCTATATTTATTTTATAATGTCTCCAAGCTAATGTGTCAATTACACTTTCTAAAATAAATCTTTTATCATCATATACACTTAATGCTTTTTTTCTATTGTTCTACAGTAAAAATATCATGTTTCTTAGTTTTAAATAAATTTTGATTAACATATTTTGGTTTTTTAGTTAATAAACAATTTTCAAAATCACTAAAACATAGTTTATTTTCCACTACATTTTTTTAAACACCTTTCGCTTTTTAATTTCTTTTTTAGTATCTAAGATTCAATGTGAATATAATTTGGATCTTAAACCTATAAATTCAGTCATATTTTTTCCGATCAATTCATCTTTAAACTTGCCCAAAGCTTTTTTGTTAACTAAAGGTATATAAATACTATCTTTTGGATAATCTGAAGTGTTAAAATGATCTAACATAATTTTCATATCTTGATAAAAATCATTAGTTTTTATTTCTAATATTAGTGAATCTGTATCTGTATATAACAATCTAACTCTATTACCATATTTTTTCTTTATAGTATTATAATAAAAATCATACATTAACATTTTAGATAAATCTAAAACACACATTTCTATATATATTGGTTGTTTGAAGATATTTGTGTTCTTTTCGTATGGACTGCAGATAAATTTTCTGTAAAAATTATCCTTCTATCAAAATTTGGTTTCGCAATTAATTTTTCTAGTTGCAGTGCATCAGTACATAATCTTATATCAACACGATTCCGAACATTCATCATCGTACGTCCATAAACACTGTTGTTCATTAATTTAAAATATTCTTTTTCAAAATCATTCATAGCTTTTGATCTAAGATTAGTATTAAAATTTTTTTTCAACCAAGCAGGTTGACTAAATTCTAAGACTTAATAAATTTTCTCTAATTTTAAACCTAATTCAATATATGTTTTTAAAGTTTCATAATGAATTATATATTATTTCTTTTCACATAAATTTGTTAATAATTTAGGGAGTTGTTTATTATCAAATTTACTTTCTGGTGTTAAAGGGAAATCTGAATGTAGATCATAAAGTTCTTTAGGATAAGACAAATCTATTTCTAAAACATATAATTTACGTGATTTATCAGAAATATTCATAACATCAAAATTATTCAGATTATCAACCCATTTGAAATCTCCAGTAGGTAAATATTTACACATTGCCCAACCATAAAGATTATTTGCATCCAAATATTCTAAAAATATTGATTCCTTCTTTTTTTTAAATTTATCCCCCATATATTTATTATTTGCTTTTGAATATCTTTGACTACATTGAGATAAGCCAGTCTTTCTTAATTAATTGGTATACGATTGTATTTTGTATTATGTCTATAAGGTATAATTGTTTGATCTATATCATTTTTTTGATCGTTAAGACTCTTCAAATGAGCAGACCAACTTTTGTAACCAATTGTCAAATTACATTTATCACAAGTTTTAGCAGGATATATTTTTTTATTTTATACATCTATTTTATTGTAGGTATCAATTTCTTTAATTAAAGGTTCAATTTTGTTTAATCCTTGTGTCCCATCTTTAGTAGAATTATTTAAATTTAATATTCCACATTCATTTATCCATGGTTTTCTAGGTAATTCACCTCTCATGAAACAACCTCTGAATATTTTCATATTATTTCCAAATTGTATTATATCAAAATTACTTAAAGATTAAATTTTTAGATTTTATTGTTTAATGTTTTTTAAAATTGTTAATTTATTGAAATTTTTCATTTTTTCGAGTTGTTTTTTTTTCTTCAATCCAGAACCTTTATTTTTTTCCATTTCTTTATTATGTCGAATTGTTTCTTTTTCAACTGCTTTTTTATGTTTAAAATAATTAACAGTGTTAAAAAGGTGTTGACTGAAATTTATTCAAAAATGCATTTTATTGCATGAATAAAGGTGTTATAATGTTATAACTTATAAACATTATATCTCAATTTGATATATGAAATAATAATTCACCTTTCGTGGTAAAAACCGTACAGGTGCATGACGTATAATAGTTCTTTTTTTTTATTATCCTTAACACCTGATTAAATAATTAGGTAATATAAACATTTAACATGACAAAAAGGCTCTACATTTCGTACAAGTGTCAAATTAAATTTTTATGAGCGTTTGAACTTCATATTTTTACAATATTGGATATTAACTCGATTTCTCATGTAGTGGTTTTGTTATTTTATTGTTATTTAAAAACGAATAACTGTAGATACACGACAACTTTACTGAATGTTTACATTTTCATTTTCCACACACCATAACATTTTGAAAATATTTTGACTTTTTTTAAGCTGTTTATGGACATTGTCAGTTTTAAATCTTTTTAGTTTTTTTTTCTATAAATATCAATAAAATTTTATTTAAAGGGCAAAAAAGCGTGAAAATTAAATGCAATTCTTCTGATATATTGTTACAATAACAGTTGAAAAATAGTCAAAATACATAGGCACAATTTTTTTTTATATGCATTTAAAGTTCGAATTTTCAGAAAATTTATCAAATTTAAAATGTAATAATTACTTAGTAGTTAAAAATGTATTAAATGTTTAACTTTCATAGCTAAAGATTGAAAATTTAAAACAAGATTCCACGTAAATAGGTTATATATAAATTACTTTATTCACAATATCATCAAATATACTTAGTAATATCATAGGCTGACTGCCCGTTTTCGCTCAGAATCGTTTTTCTTATGTAATGATATTATATCATTGAATTCAAATTTAACACAATCCATTACAGTGACCCACTTGTAAACTTCTGTACAGCAGAGCGACACCCACTTGCCCACCTTTTTTATAATTTGTTTTATGTTAATTCTGTTGTGCACATAGTAATATTCTTATTTCTTAGTAATGATAAACTTGTATATAGATTTATGAATCTAATAATAAGTAGTAATAATTAACTTTATAATTATGTTATACCTATATAGATAAAATATCTATTGGATTTTGGAACTGAAAAAACCAACTTAACCTCTATATCAAAATATAGGTTTTGGTTTCGGTTCTAACAAAAATGTATTTAAGGGTTCCAGTCCGGCTTCGATCTGAAGATTTTCAAAAGAATTCGATCCGAACCCGGTCAATTTCGGTACGGTTCCAGTCCCTGGTCGTAGCTATAGCGTTACATATCAGTTTCGATGTACGTACACACTACTGCTATTAGAGTAACAATTGCATTACTGCCATAGCAGTAATAAAAAAGTGCGTTATATTGGCTGGTTTTGGAAATTTAAAAAAATGGCAAATGTCCGTCAATGTAATATTATATACCAATATAAAATACATCAAAAAATATTATGTTTCGAACAATAAAATAATCAAAGTTCATAATAATTTTTTGATTTAGTAACAACTCATATATGAAATAATAATTCACCTTTCGTGGTAAAAACCATACAGGTGCATGACATATAATATTTTTTTTTCATTATTCTTAACACCTAAGTAAATAATTAGGTAATATGAACATTGATAATAATTGGGTACACGTCTCACATTGGTTTTTAAGGAAGCCAGCGATAAAATTTTTAGATTTTGGTGAAGGTGCGTATAATAGTTGTTTTATTATAAATTAAATTGAAAAAAAGAATATAGGTTGTTAAAAAAAAAAGAAATATATATAGAAATTGTAGTAAAATAGACAGCAGTAGACTGATCTGTGTTGAAATAAGTAGTCTCATTAAATAGGAATCAACAAATGAAATAGTAAGAAAATATTATAGTTAGTTGAAAAGGTAATAGAAAAAAAAAGAGAAAATATATTTTTGAATGTACGCGTAGTAGTTAAGTAAATGAAATAAGTTGATGAATAATTTTTATTAGAGAAAAAAAAGATGAAGTATTGAAATAAATTGTGAAATAAATTAATTGTTAATTAATTGTTGAATAATTGAATTCATTTTTGAAAAATATGGGTATTGAATAGTTAAATGAAATAAAGTTAAATGATTAAATGTTTTATGAATAATATATAAAAGTAATTGAATTGAAATTTTGATGAATAATTTTTTGTAATAATTGAATATTGAATAATAATATATAGAAGAAAATTGAATTTGAAATATTGGTGATTAAAGGAATAGAAAGAATTGAAATATTAAATTAAATCGTTGAATAATTATTGAATAATAACGAGTAAAAGAATCAATTGTATAATTATTATAAAGATTAGATTGAATAAAGTAATTATTAAAAATAAATACATTTGAAATATTGAAATAAAGTATTTAAAGAGTTTTTGTTTTGAAGTATAAAGACATTTTTGAATAAAATGGAATAATTAAGTAAAATTTGTTTTTTAAAGGCAGTATATGACCTTATATGACGCATATGTATTGAATTAAAGTATTTAATGTTGAAAAATAGAATTGTAGACAAAGAAAACTGGATTGAAAGAAATATTACAAGGTGAAAGTAATAGAAAGGCTAGCATAGAATAAGTATAATAATAGAATATAGCAGTAATATTTTCGATGAATAGGTAGTTAAATTGGTAACGGGTAATAGAATAGTTAGATTTTAGTTATAAAAATTAGTAAGAAATTGGATATTAGTTATAGAATATTTATTTTATTGGAGTAGCTACCCAATATTAATGTTATTATAATATCCAAAACACGTTTTATCGTAGGGAGAGCGATAGAGGTTACGCGACGTCGGCAGTGTTGAGACTTATCTAGATAAATGTATCTAGATAATTATCTAGATAAATATATTAATTATCTATTATCTTATCTAGATAAAAATCTAAATGTTATCTATTTATCTATCTTAGATGAAAACTCCAGTCATCTACTGTAATTTATCTAGATATGTTTTTTATGTTTTAGAAATTATTTTCGTTATTTTTATTATTACCTATATTTAGGTTTCTGGTAATATTTACTATTTTAGTTTGTGTCGTCGCGTTTGTGATCGACGACGATCGGACGATAACAATTTCTGTTAATTAATTATTATTATTATTATTACTAGATGATCATTTAAGTACCTACATAACCATATAACTGAGAAAGAAATAACAATATAAAGTACCTAGTGAAGTAGGCGGCACCAAGCCCGCATAACGAACTGTATACATATATATTAGGTACTACTTTGATTCTTTTCTCGCTCACTCTACCTATGTCGTACCCCTGACCTCTGTCTACGCGCTGTCCACTAGTTAATAGTTTATAGGAATATGGTCTATGGTATATTATTTATTACTCTATAGTCAATAGTCTATACTATAAAGACACATTCGTAGTTCGTACCACGACATTCCAAATGCTGGCAGATATGTGGGTAATTAAAATAAATTAAACGATGTCAGGTCGGAACGTGGAAAGTCTAAACTCCCTAGAAATTATAAATGACTAAAAATAATTATTTCGTTGAAAATAAATCCCTGGATTACGTAACATTACATGGGTTCAAGTGTACAACACATGCTGCTCCAAGCGGAACATTTAGTGTAGTTTGTTTTTAATTATCAGTTAGTTATTGCGGCGAAGTGTGAAATATAAAATAATAGCTGATCATTTATATATTTTGTATTGGTCATTTCATAAAATATAAATATGAAACGTTTTTTGGTGGCTACGTCTTCAACAGACAACAATGTTTCAAAAAAAAAACAAAAAATACTTCAACATTGTGTGTGGAAAAAGCTATTGACGATCCTGACTCAGAAGTGGAAGATGAAGTTTTACCAACAGAAGCTAATCAAATAAATGTATCCCCAAATTATTTATTTAATTGCGAATTCTACAGTATCATATCCAATGATGGCAAAAATTAATTAATAAATAAATAAAAAAATTTATCTGCTTTTTATCTAGATAAATTCTGATTATCTTTTATCTAATAAATAGATAATTTTAGTAGGGCTTATTTTTATCTTTATCTAGATAGATTTTTGGTCTATTATCTTTATCTTTATCTAGATGACAAACTATTTATCTGGGCTCAACACTGGACGTCGGAGTTACGTAAAAATACAAGCACTCTGTGTGTGAGTGGGTGTATACACTACACAATACGACGCGGCGTACGTAAATATATGCGTACGTGAATGATATATAGAATAAATGACGAGTTAAATAAATTAAATATTCTTAAATGATATTAGTACTTTTTGAATATATATGAATAAACAATCAGGTAATTCACATATTGAAAGTAGTTCTTCGGATGAATCGATAGGACAGGTTAAAAATAAAAAAATAGGAAAAGAAGCAGTAAGAAAAAATAGGACGGTAAAAGAGGAATTTTTAATAGACACTACAGAAATAATAGAAAGTATAGACAACGTTAATAGAAAAAATTATTTTAGGACCTTAAGTCAAACAGAAGAGTTAGGTAAGGTCCTTACCCCACAGAAAAGTGTAAAACAAAAACTATCGGGTAGATCAGGTTCTAGATCTGATCAAGGTGTAAAGCACATTCAATTAGAACAATTAACTAGGAATAGAGTAGCGAACGTAAAATATAAGATGGATTTAGATAAAGCAGTTTCTATGATTCCAATTTTCACGGGTAAAAAAGACGTAGCAGAATTTATAAATAGATGCGAGATAGCGCTCAACGATATTGCAGAGGTAGACAAACAACTATTGTTAAAAATTATAACTTCTAAATTAACGGGAAATGCTTTGGAAGTAACTAAGTATCGCACGTTAGATATTTGGGAAGCAATAAAATCAATTTTACAATGGACATTCGAGCATAAAATTTCGGAAAGGGCTTTATCAATAGGTTTAAATACGGCACGTATGGCAGAAGGGGAAAGCGTAGCGAAATTCACGAATAGAAACGAGGAATTATATTACAAATTATGTGCAGCCAGTACCGTAGGGTTGAACAAAGCTGAGGAAACTGTAGTGAAAAACAAACGAAAAAACAGGCTATGATTATATTTATGACGGGGTTACCACATTACTTATATATAGTACTGAAAGCGAGAAGTCCTAAGTCTTTGGAGGAGTATATTCTCTTGACGAAGAAAGCGAATATAATTCTAGGATGAAAATTGAAGATTTACAGAATAATGCGGAAAGTCAACATTTTAGTAAAAACGAGAATCAGGGTGTAAACGGGAATGATACAAAACAACAGTAATATTGTAAAAATAACACATTTTACCGCGGTAATAACGGGCATATGAATCAGAACGGTAGGAATAATAATTTTAATAATCGGAATGGTTATAGTAGCTGTAGTAAACCCAAAATCCATTATATTATTTTAAATAAAATAAGTAAAATAATAAATTATACATAGTATAATTTATTAGTAGAAACGTAGGTATTAATATAATCCTAAATAACAGGAAACATAGAGCAAATGTGAAAACAACAAGTTGTTTTACCGAGTCACAAAATAGTGCAATTCAACAATATTAGGGATGTATTAATACCCACAGCTATAATACGATATTAAACAATACCACGTAGAATAAATTATACATTTAGTATAATTTATAATGGGTAATGTAGGTAGTGATATGCAATGTAAAATAGGCCTAAATAACAGGAAGCGTGGATCAGAGGTGAAAACAACAAGTTGTTTTACCTAATCCCATCATAATACAATTTGACATTACTAGGGAAGTAATATTAGAATATAGATATCACGCCACCAATACGTCATTGTTAGAACCCGCATAAATACGGGTAGAGCACCTACTATTACATAGAAGATAGTCAGCCCTCGTCGTAGGTCTATCAAGCTTACGACAGTGCTTATAGTTATTTTGTAATTCAAACTTGTAATAATAAAGTGTTATGTAATTGTCATATTTTAAAAGTATAAAAAGTGTTATTAATTATTTACCTATCTTTCTCAACCACGACTCAAGACGACAACGAACGTGCTACGTTGTTTAAATAATTATTGTATTAGTGTTCAACGTGTCCTTCACGGCAATCACTACATAGCGGATACAATAAATTCAATAAAAATGTTAATCGTGGAGGATACAAGAATTTTAATGATAATAATCGTAACGGATACAGTAATTTTAATAATCGCGGCGGGTATAGTAACAGTTTTAGACAAAATTATAACGACAATAATAATTATCAGCGAAATAATATTGGTTATAATCAAAATAGAAGTAACACTGGTTGTTACACGTGTGGAAAAACTAATCATTTCGCAAGAGAGTGCTGGCAAACGAACGGTCGTCAGGCGGAAACGACCGAACAAATACATACAATAACAATCGTGATAATAGTGTGCGTAATTCTGGCAGCGGTAATACTAATAGGAACAATACGGGTGTTCAAAATTTGAATTGTAGTTATTGTAATAAAATAGGGCATGAAGTTTCGAACTGTTTTACAAAACAGAAAAATAAAAAAAAAATTCAAAAAATTCTAAAGGGAAAGTTCCAGTGGGCGTCAGGCTTGTCCAAGAGATAATGCAATCGCCACAAAACAATGTTTTCACATCACAACTAAATTAATAGAAAATCATATTACTTTAAAATCACCTAGTTTTAATAAGGAGCAAATTAAATTATTAGTCGAAACGGGGGCTGAATTAAATATCATTAAAATCAATGCACTAAAGGGGAATACAGAAATTAATGAAAAAGACAAGATTTTTTTAAAAGATATTAATGAAAAAATAGTCTCAACAATAGGTAAAACAAAAATAGATTTAATAATAGATAATAAAGCATTCGAAACAGAATGTTATGTAGTAAACAAAACATTTCCAGTAACAGGAGAAGGACATACGTTTTTAATGGATAATCATGCGGTTATAGATATTGCTAACAATACGATAACAATAAATGAAAATAAAGTAGAAAACGAAAATAGTGTATGTTTTATTTTAAAACCACGTTCGGAAACAGTAGTAGAAATAGATGTCCTCCCCCTATATAAAGCATGTAACCGAGGGCGCCTCCCATGTCGATTTTTCGTACTGACTTAGTGAACCGCCAATGAAAAAATCGCGTTTCACGGCGGCGGCGTAGCCGTCGCCTCGTTATCACTCCTTCTTATTGTAACGTGCCCCAGTCAATAGGATTGAAGGATGATGGAATAAATGTAGATCTTGAGTTTTTAGTATAATATGTTTGATTTATTTAACTTATTCAACTGTGATTGATTATATAAAAATTACTCTAAGTCCAAATATACGAATGAAGCTAGCGAGATGTGACAATAGTTACTGATGACTGTTCCTAAGCTCGTCGGTTGCTCGTCTGATGAACGCTTGTCCATCAGCTCTCCTCGATGGTTCTGTCCCTGTCCCTACTTTACTCTGGATAACCATATATGGTCATCTTGCGATTAGGCCCACCGTGGGATTGTCACACGCTTGCACACGGCCGGATGAACATATATGTGTTGTTGTTGCGCATTTGCGGTGTGTGTTTTATTCCACATAACCACACAGATCTATACGGACATTTTATACGAGTTATTTATATACGTAAGCATATATCTATTGACGCACGCCGTCCAGGGTCACGCGCTCGATATTCGCTGTACTACTACACACGCAGCGCGTAAGCTATTACTATTACTATTAATGTTACGCGGCGCGTACTATAATATATGATTATGTATACACTTTTACACTGCCTAAATAAGTATTATATATTGGGTAATATGGTATTAAGTCACAGCTCGCTACATTATCACTCTTCACGATTGTTTTCAAATATTTCAAGTTTTTTCGACTTTTACCCCAATAGGGGGCCCCGGCGGCGCCGTTCGGACCTTATTCGCGTTGCCCGTCAAAATTAGAGGCCGAGACGACGCGCTTTACGTCCGCCGCCATCGCGCGCGCGTTTTTTATCGTTTTTTTTCGAAAATTCGAGTTTTAGCCCTTTTCGACACGTCAGGGCCCCCGTCGAAGACTTATTCGCGTTCCCCTCTAAATTTACAGGCCACGCGCGGCCGCACCCTGTTTACGAAGAGTGCCCCCGTGGAGAAATCGATTCGCGTTTTTGTTTTTGTTATTTACCTTTTGCTATCACTTCCGCCTTATCATAATATTCGTATTTAACGAATATTTTACGTTTTTTTTTTCAAAATTCGAGTTGAACGGAAAACGCCTTCTATAGTGAAACCGTGGCGTCAAAAATTAAACACCGCCCTGTTTCTACAGTCCACCCGACCCGTTCCCGTAGATTAGGGTTGCCACAAAAGTTCAAGTACTGACCGGGACATTTACAAAAATAATTTGAACAACCTTTTTTTTTTTTTAATATTAAAATTTAGAACACAGTGTAATGAGTATATATATATGTATATAGAATAAAATAATAATAGTATTGAATTATGAAAGACATTAAATTAGAAGATACATTTGATTAATGAATTATTATTTATTTATTTTGAAATATTATATTTTTCTGACTTTTTCACCTGTTTCAATAGCTCTGGTTTTCCCATAGCATACGTATGAAATTCCGAACAAGTCATTTTGAAATAAAATTTGCATTGAATGATACTTTCTACAGTTTCTACTTGAACACGGTTACGTTCTTTTGTCCACTGGGCCATTATCAGTGAAAATATCCTTTAAACATTAGCGTTATGACCAGGAATAGCATATAAGTATTGGCACATCAAAATTAAATTACGTTTTCTTTCCAATACATCAGTTTTTTGAAAGAAATGTAACCAATCTTCATCAAATTTCTGTTTGTCAATGAAGTTTTTAAGATACAATATTTCTTCAAAGCAACTATCCGTGATATCAATTCCCTTTTCTTTTAAATAAGTTATTGTCTTTTCAACTTCTTGTGATTGCAGCGAAGAAGTAAGATCCATCCATGAAAAGGCCTCAAATTTTATAAGAGGGTTACTCCAGTGTTGTAAATACTCCCGTGCTGTTTTGTAATAATTATCGACTTCTTCGTCGAATAATTTTATCGAAACAAAAAGCTGAGCATCGTCTTTTATTATATTATATTCAATTTTAGTTTTGATTCCCAAAAAGTTAGCTTCGGCGCGTTCTGAAAGTGGTTGTTCTAAATCGTTTATAATTTTTTTGACTTCTATAATGGTAATATCAGATTTTTCTATTTTTTTTGATTTGTTTCTCAAATAAAAATGTTTGACAATGTAAAAACAAGAAATAAATTTGTGACAACGGATTATTGAAAAAATCGACGGTTGCTTTTGGTGGTCTTGTTTCTTCGAAAATACAGACATCACACGACGTTGGTTTGATTCGAACTAATGCGAACTAATGCATTGGATTAGTGATAAGAATGGTGAATTTGTGTCAAGGATGGTGGATTATTGATGAAAATTAATGATAAGGATTTTGGATTACTGATAAGAATGGTTGATTTGT
Organism: Metopolophium dirhodum; assembly: GCF_019925205.1. Lineage (NCBI taxonomy): Eukaryota > Metazoa > Arthropoda > Insecta > Hemiptera > Aphididae > Metopolophium > Metopolophium dirhodum. The sequence goes on from NC_083561.1 coordinate 18,484,617, forward strand.
GATAAGGACGGTGGATTAGTTAACCGGATAGCTGTAAGTTTTTTACTGCCGTGAATTATAATATCATAGATCTTTAAACATTTATCATTACTAAAAAATAAGAATATTATTATGTGTACAACAGAATTGTCATAAAACAAATTACAAATATATTTTATTGTTATAAAAAAAAATTTTAAAAATATTGATTAGAACAAAAGTTATTTCATCTGTCAGGCCTTTCCTTTACACTCTGTATAATAGTGTTCTACGTTTATAAAAGATATGAGATCGTCGTGTATATTTCCACAGCCAGTACCAGAATTGTTGGGGATAATAATATGTGTCTTGCGATTCTTAAATAAAATGAATGTTAGCACAACTACACAGTGTTTTATCATTGTATTGGGTATCTTTACTTTAAACTTTTGATCCATTCTTGCAATTGATACAGAAATGGTTCCATTACACAGCCTATGTATGTTTATTAATAACACCTAGAAATGAATATTTTTTTTATTATAACTACAAAAACGATTTTAAATAAAATAATGAAATACGCATAACACTATACAGGTACATGTTTATATGTATTGTAATATATAAATAATATACTCTTATATACTAAAATAAACTTATAGAATGAATATACCAAAACGAACATACTTGGGTGTTAAAACTCAAACGCAATTAAAATATATTACAAAATATAAAATAATATGAGGTAACCATTCATTCATAACGACTACATCATCATTTAAAAATAACGACACATCTCCACATTAGGCGATTAGTATTACGAGTCGAACACACACTAAAATATGCCCATATTTGGGCATAAAGAAATAATGAAGATAATAGCACGTTACGCAACACCAATACATCATTACGCAACCGGCTTTCTGTCACATCAAAAAACAGCATATAATATTTATACCTACATATTGCGCACTGTACGACATTCGGTCAAACAACCAAATATCAGTGCCAAAACTATGCGCAACAAGAAGAATGCAATAGCGCCTAACATGCAAAACACCATTATCGTACCAATATTGCCAAAAAACCATCGACAATGTGCAAAAACACAACATGATTTCACGCGCATGCGCAGTTCACACAACACATTTTTAGCTTCCTTATATAAACGCAAGGCACAGTGCACACATCACTCACAAGTCACTCAGAAGAACACAGACGTCAATCAATCATCATCCCGAGACGGTGCCACTCACAACAACCATACGATGTGCCATGTCGGCCCAGTACACTGCTACAATCAACATACATGACGTCATCAACGCTACCCACAGCAAAACTACGTGCTACCGTACAGTTTTTCTTTATCTGAAATTAATCTTTCTCCACGAAGTTAACTTAACTATTGCGTTTGTTCTAACACCAGGTATGAGTTCACTTTTGATATAATATTCACTCTATTATCCTACCATGACAATACTGTTATTTCAATTCTTTATTAAACCAATGATCCTTCAATAACATTAAGCTATTATGTAGGGAAGGCATCCATTCATCCATATCCAAACGCTACGTGGATATATGTGGACCTATACGTGGACCCCCCAGATTAATTTCAGATAAAGAAAAACTGTACGGTAGCACGTAGTTTTGCTGTGGGTAGCGTTGACGACGTCGTTTTATGACAATTCTGTTGTACACATAATAATATTCTTATTTTTTAGTAATGATAAATGTTTAAAGATCTATGATATTATAATTCACGGTAGTAAAAAACTTACAGCTATCCGGTTAACTAATCCACCGTGACCCTGGACGGCGTGCGTCAATAAATATATGCTTACGTATATAAATAACTCGTATAAAATGTCCGTATAGATCTGTGTGGTTATGTGGAATAAAACACACACCGCAAATGCGCAACAAAAACACATATATGTTCATCCGGCCGTGTGCAAGCGTGTGACAATCCCACGGTGGGCCTAATCGCAAGATGACCATATATGGTTATCCAGAGTAAAGTAGGTGACGCGGCTACGACGGTGGTGGTGGATGGTCCGCGGAGAGCCGGTCGTTGGTGTGGTATATTGGGTGGCACACTCGAGAGCGTAAAAAAAAACAAACACAATTTCGGGTGTCGATGATTGGGTTTATTTTACCCCGTACCGGGTATACGTAGATATATAAATATATGTACCAAAGAAATATATCAAAAAAAAAAGAACAAATGACGGCGGGCTATATGAAAATATATATATCTCTGGTTGTGGTCGTGGTACGTGCTCACGACGTGTGTGTGTGGTTTTCAGAGACGAACGGTTTTTCTCTAACTGACGAGTTTACGACGGCCGGTACTCGTTCTACGCGACTCGCCTTCCCGTCCCACCTTGTGCCTTTGTGGCGCGGTGGGGGAGTTGGCGTTGTCGCGCTGTAGCCCGTAGTGGCGGTTGACGAAAAGTGTAGACTGGTCGCTGCGGTACCTGTACTTTGTACTGGTGGCCGCTGCGTACCGCGTCATACTCCCCCGCCAAACCGTCACACGGGGTACACTTGTACCGGTGTCCGTGTGTCATTTCAGGACGGGGTGGCTTGTACTATCTCTGGCTTTCGCTTGAGGTAGACTTGCCCGCGCCCGTGAGTGTTATTGGGGGTGTTTTGGGGACCCTACCGGAGTGTAGTACGAGTGGTGCTCGTCCAACTCCGGCATTACAACTCGAACGCCACCAGCCAATCTGACTCGGTAATTTCTACCGTGTCCTCCGATTGGTCTGGCGACTCGTGGCTGGTTGGTTGTCCCGGCTCCTCGGACTTGCCGTCCTTGGATGCCGGTTTGTCAACCTCCATCGGTGTAGGGTTGGTCGAAGGCGTGCCGGCTGCTTCCGGTTCTGAGGTTGGCGCGGGTTGCTTGGCAAGCCGACGTTGTTGGCTTGCCTCGCTTTCCCTGGCCTTCCTCTTCTCCTTCAGCTGTTGGAATTTCCGGCGGTTCCTTGCCTGCTGCGCCTCCGTCCTCACCCTTCCCGTTGGGCCGGGGAGTACCCCCGTTGGCCTGGGTACCGGTGCCGGCTCCGCAGGTGTTACGGGGGCAGGTGTCGTTGCTGGGGGTGGTGGCCTTGTCAGGGACGGTGTGCGGCTGCCGGGCGTTGATGTTGATGGTGGTCGGTGTGGCCGCAACCTCCGCTGAATGTCCGTCGTACGGTCCGCCCAGCCCCGGTTGTAGATGGCCGCCCGCACTGGGTCCTGCAGGAGTTGGCGGGTTGTCGTCCTCGCGACCTGGGCGGCTGTTCGTGGCTCATCCTGGCCACCGGATACCAGCCCCAGCCGTTGGATGAGCTCGGCAACCTGCTGCCACTTCTCCTGCTGTTGGCCGGTCATGTTGTCTGTAAATGATTATTATTACAGACAATTGTTTATTTAATGTTCGCCTATCGGTGCCCGTTTTAAGCATGACACATGTATTTTCCGCGGTGGTTGTTGGTCGGTTTGGAAGACTCCTTTCCCGACCTGTTTCGCCAGTCTTACCGGTCCCCACCACTTTGGTGCGAAACCGGCGTGAAAATCTTTGTGTGCCTTAGATAAGTGGTGTGCTTTGTAGTAGACTACGTCGCCCTTGCCGAACTTCACCGGTGTGCCGGTGTTCGTGCTTGGTTTTACCACTACCTTTTTGCCTAAAATACGTTTCTCCCGCTCTACCCTCTCTTCCTGTGTTTTTTCGATGTGTACTGGCGCCGCTTTAGACAGCGCCCAATCTCCGGGTCTCTTGCACTCTCTGCCGAGGACCAGGACCGCGGGTGGGTAGCATGTCTGTTCGTTGCACCTGTTCCGTATCGAAAATAGGATTGAGGGTAGTTTCGTGTCCCAAGATTTATGTTTGCCCGTTACTAGTTGTGCGCGTAACCCTTTTTTTAAATCTTGATTACGGCGTTCGACTGGGTTGGCCCTCGGGTGGTAGATTGGGGTCGTCCAACCCTGTGCACCCCAGCGTTCTAGCGCGTTCATCATTTCGTTTGACACAAACTGTGGGCCGTTATCACTGAGACACACGCGGGGGTAACCGAAACGCGAAAAGAACTCGCGTTCTAACGTTTCGATTATTGTTTTAGAGGTTGCTGTTCCTAAGGGGTAAGCCTCGGTCCACCTACTAAAACAGTCGGTTGCTACCAGTATGTACGATTTTCCCTTACCAGAACGTGGGTATGGGCCCATGAGATCGACACTGATAACTTCCCATGGTTCACGGGGGGTTCTTGGTTGCATTGGGTCGTTTGGACGTGAGTTTAGTGGTTTCGTGCACGCACATACATGGCACGCACCGACATATAACCTGACGTCGTTTTTTTGACCTTTCCAATAGTACCGTTGTCGAACCGCCCGGTACGTCTCTTTCCAACCCGGGTGGTTGGATAAGACGTGATCGTGACACCTCCAAATTGCATGTTGTGCTTTGGTTTTTGGTATCACGACGGGTGTGTGGGTGCCTACGTTTACTCGTAAGAGACCTTCGGAAAAAACGTATGCGTTTGTTCCCGATTTTGTGCTCCTAGTGTTCCGCGCTGGTCCGTCCCACCTGTGACCGGCGACTACTTCGCGGATTGTGGCGTCTTCGGACTGCCACTTTTCGAGAGTCGATGCGGTGAGTGGTGTGTCGTCACTAACGTGGTTATCGAACATGGAAAATATTCGATCAGATTCGAGGTAAACACTGGTTGTCGGCGCTGTGGGCGCCCCTACCAATTTTTCCTCAAGTCGATCTTCGTCTACAGGTGTGCCCGGTGCCGGGTCACGAGATAACAAATCTGGTGCTTCGTTTTGTATTCCCGGGACGTGTACCGTACTAAAATCTAAATTAGCTAGTTGTAGTGACCAACGTGTTAATTTTGAATTTTTGTCTTTAGCCCTGTGTAACCATGTTAGTGCCGAGTTGTCGGTTAGGAGTTCGAAACGTCGGGTTTCTAGGTATGGACGGAATTTGTCTGTCGCCCAGATTATCGCTAGGCACTCGCGTTCGACCGCGGCGTACCTTGTTTGCGTTTCGCTAAACTTTTTGCTTGCGTAGGACACTATGCGTCTTTCCTCCGGTCTGTCACCCCGTTGGAAAAGTACCGCACCGGCTCCTATTTCGCTTGCATCTGTTTGCAGACAAAACGGTTTGCTATAATCGGGTGGCGACAATTTTGGTGATGTGACTAGCGCGTTTTTTATTGTTTCGAACGCGCGTTGTTCTACCTCTGTCCATTTCCACCGTACTCCCTGTTATAATAAATTAGTGAGTGGTGCTATGGTATCCACGTAATTATCTACGAACTGTTTGTACCAGTTGCACACGCCCAAAAATTTACGTACGTCCCTAACCTTTTTGGGAACCGGAAAATTGTCAATGCATACCAATTTTTCCGGTTGTTTTTGTATGCCCTCCGAGTCTACGATGTGCCCTAAAAATGAAATTTCGCGTAGACCGATTTTACATTTTTTTGTGTTGCACGTTAGTCCAAACCTCTTTAGCCGCTCGAGAACCTTGTCTAAGTGGGCCTGGTGTTCGTACTCGTCCCTTGAAAATACTACAATATCATCCAGGTAAACTTGTACGAAATCATCCTGGTACCCCCTCATGACCTCGTTCATGAGTCTCACGAAAGTCATTGGACTATTCTTTAGACCGAAGGGGAGGACTCTGAACTGATATAGACCTCTACGTGTTCGGAATGCCGTATATTTTCGTGCATTTTCGTGTAGCGGCACTTGCCAGTACCCCGACTTAAGGTCAAAAATGCTGAATATTTTCGCGCCCCGCATTTGCCTAATCATTTTGTTGAGATCTGGCATAGGGTACGCGTCGGATTCCGTAACGTCGTTAAGCCTCCTGTAGTCGACACAGAGACGAAAAGTTCCGTCTTTTTTCTTTGCCATTACTACTGGTGCGGCCCATGGTGAGGTGCTTGGTTCTACGAGCCCCTGGAGTTCCATATCGCGTACCATATCGTCGATAGCAGTTTGTTTCTGCTGCGGATATGGGTATGGTTTGAGCGCGATTGGGGACGGGTCTTTTAGCAGAATTTCGTGTTCAATTAATTTGGTACGTCCTACTTTTTCGCTGAATACTACCGCGTATTTATTTAAAATCTTGGTTAGTTTCGCGCGTGTTTCGGGGTCGTTTCCGAATTCTAATTGTGACAGGTCGGGACGAGTGGCGGGTGGTTGAGATTTCCCTTTCCAACATGTCGACGTACGAATTTGCTTACCCATGTGAATTGTGCACGCGGCGTAATCCCAAGAGACTTCGTTGTTAACAAGAAAGTCGTGTCCTAGTAACGCGTCGCAATACAAATTGTCTAGGATGGTCGCTTCGAATTTTATATCGAGTGTACCTATCCTAGCTTCGAATGTGGAGGTGCCACTGGTTGTTGCAGTGCGACCGTCCGCCATCCGGACTGTGTTTGTTGGTCCGTGGGTGGGTGTTTTGCCGTATTTACGGGCTACTGTCGGGTTTACGTATGATTTTTGTGCCTGCGAATCTAATAGGGCTGTTACGAAGCCTGACGGAAATTCGAGTTTGACCGCGGGGGTCGGAATTTTGTCTTGGCATGTTCGCGTACCGTTATTAGTCGTATTTCAATTGGTCGAGCGGGACAACTGGTTCTGAACCGCGATGGAGACTGTCTGGTCGGTGGTGTTAACCGCCATGACCATACTGTCAACATCGGTTGCCTCGTTGCTCGCCTGTTGCCTTACGTGCGCAGACTGACCTAATGCGGGGATAAGCGCGGTGTGTGTGCTTGTGTCCCCGTCACCCGTGCGGGTGAACACCCGTGTCTCTGTTGCCTTTGTCCCTACACCTGTGGCTGCCCCATAAGCCGGTTGTTGTTGAACACACGTGTCACCGGTGAGGTGAGTGTGTTTAATGGTGGGGTGGTGTAGGTTGGGGGTCTGTGAACGGGTGCCGAGTGGTGATTGGACGGAAAAAATGTTCGTAGTTGGTTGTTCTGTGTGTTGAATTACCGAACTACGCGCTTTTCGATTACGCTTATTTTTTCCGTGTGTACTACCGAGAGTGGGTGGTGATGAGTGGGGGGGTGGTGATGAGTCGATGAGGGGGACTAGTCCTCGTCGACTCCCCCGCCGTTTCCCGACGTGGTCGGTCTGTTTGGACACTTACTGTTCCAATGGAGTTCCCCACAATATCTGCACGGCCCCGGTGGTGTATTATCAGTTGCTTTCGCAAAAAATTTTTTTTTTGACCGGGGGGGCTGTTTGTGGGGTTTCCACCCCTTTTTTAGTTTTAGGGGCCCATTGTTGTGGGGGCGGGTTGGTGTTGTCCGTTACCGGGTCCAAAACGCCTGCGATGCATCGCAGCTCGCTGAACGTCAATGGCCGGTGTAGACGTATGTGTGTACGGAAAGTGTCACGCGTTAGTCCGGCGATAATACCTACCAACTCCGATTCGGATAGGCCGGTATTTACGCGGCGCGCCAGCTGGTTTTTAATCAGCACAAATTCCGTTAACGACTGTCTGGGCGTTTGACGTGTTGACACGATGTCGGCGCGCAATCGAGACTGAATTTCGGCGTTATTGAAATTTTCATAAAATTCCTCCCTAAATTCTGTCCAGGATAGGTCGAGTGCCCTGATAGAATTGTACCATGTACTCGCCGTTCCTTTTAATTGCGGCTCGACCGCCCTGCACCAACCCGATGGGTGTATACGCGCTTGCGTCAAAATCGACTCGGTATTGTCTATAAACCGTACGGGGTCCTCGGCCCTAGTTCCTGTGAACTCGGGTAACGAGGCTCTTGCTGTACGCAAGTCCTCGTACGGTATTAGTACCGAACGTTCCTGTACGCGTGCTTCATATGACGCGTGTTGTGACGCGTGTGTGGTGTGACCCGTATAGTCGTGTTGACCGTCGCGCGTGAAGAACGGTCGGTTGTTCGTGGCGGCAGTGTGGCTGGCGCTCGGCTGAGCGCCGCCTTCGTTGCGCTCATACGACCTACCCGACTGGTAACTATCGTGTGTACGAGTTGTTATGTGTACGGGTGACGGGTGGTTGGTGTACCGCGGGACTGCAAAGTCGTGTGGCTGCTGCGTGGCGGTCGTGCGCGATTCCGTAAAGAACCGCGTCATGCTTGCCTCGAGCGCCATTAGGCGTGCCTCGAACGACGTTTTGTCGTTCGTTTGTGGCAACGCCAGTTTTAACATTTGCAGTTGTTCCGCTGCGGTTTTGAAAGTGTCGGTATTGAATGGGTGTGCGGACTGGCCCTGTTGCATGGTCAGCTGGTTGTCGCAGTCCTCTGGCCGATCGTCCGTTGGTCCTTGACTTGCCGTATGGCTTGTCGAGATACCTCTAGCCGATGGTCCAAAAATCTGACTGACGTCCGTGCTTAACAGCGTTGATCGAACGTGTGGTTGTTGTCCAGTACCGTCCCCTAATCCTGTGATTGGGGGCTGCACTGGTTCGAACCTCACGTTCTCGGGAACTAGTCCGCTTTCCCTAAGGTGCTCCTCTAGCCTGACATACACATCCGACTTCGACCCGGACACACTGAGTCCGCGGGCCGAGCACTCGCTACGCAGCTCCGCCGACGATAACTGTTGTAACGTTTTACCAGTCATTATGTACGATTTAATTACAATTAATGCTGTAGTTAAGCAGTTGGTCGGTGAGGTAGCTTGTGTTTGGTGTGTGTACGTGGTTTAGAGACTTTTTTTTTTGACGTAAATTTTGTGCGCTGTTTACGGAAGTTTATCAGCGATTACGTTAGTAGGTCAGCTGTTGACGGTGCCGCCGTTGCGTTCCCAGAATAGCAGAACTGGGTCGACGTACTCGGCGGCGGCAGTTGACGGCTGCAGCGGCTGAAACCGGTTTTGGCCTGCGCGCTGTGCTGTTATCGACGGTAATGTCGCGGGACGAAAGGTAGGCGTTGCGGAGGGGTGGCGGTTGTTATATAACTACTTCCCAATCCGTATCACGGTTATGCACGGCTGCGCGGGATTCCCTGTTACGTGCTAGAAATAATTCTTACGTAATGTTCACTGGGAATCCTAGCTAACCGGCAAACACACTCCTGGCTAAAAGTCTTAATATTAACTTAATATAAGCAATCTACCGAGGTATGTGTCAGCGTGAAAAAACTCTTACCTTTACGCTGTCTTGAGGCGATGATTCCTCTGCGGGGAGCCAATTTGACGCGGCTACGACGGTGGTGGTGGATGGTCCGCGGAGAGCCGGTCGTTGGTGTGGTATATTGGGTGGCACACTCGAGCGTAAAAAAAAACAAACACAATTTCGGGTGTCGATGATTGGGTTTATTTTACCCCGTACCGGGTATACGTAGATATATAAATATATGTACCAAAGAAATATATCAAAAAAAAAAAGAACAAATGACGGCGGGCTATATGAAAATATATATATCTCTGGTTGTGGTCGTGGTACGTGCTCACGACGTGTGTGTGTGGTTTTCAGAGACGAACGGTTTTTCTCTAACTGACGAGTTTACGACGGCCGGTACTCGTTCTACGCGACTCGCCTTCCCGTCCCACCTTGTGCCTTTGTGGCGCGGTGGGGGAGTTGGCGTTGTCGCGCTGTAGCCCGTAGTGGCGGTTGACGAAAAGTGTAGACTGGTCGCTGCGGTACCTGTACTTTGTACTGGTGGCCGCTGCGTACCGCGTCATAGGGACAGGGACAGAACCATCGAGGAGAGCTGATGGACAAGCGTTCATCAGACGAGCAACCGACGAGCTTAGGAACAGTCATCAGTAACTATTGTCACATCTCGCTAGCTTCATTCGTATATTTGGACTTAGAGTAATTTTTATATAATCAATCACAGTTGAATAAGTTAAATAAATCAAACATATTATACTAAAAACTCAAGATCTACATTTATTCCATCATCCTTCAATCCTATTGACTGGGGCACGTTACAATAAGAAGGAGTGATAACGAGGCGACGGCTACGCCGCCGCCGTGAAACGCGATTTTTTCATTGGCGGTTCACTAAGTCAGTACGAAAAATCGACATGGGAGGCGCCCTCGGTTACATGCTTTATATAGGGGGAGGACATCTATTTCTACTACTGTTTCCGAACGTGGTTTTAAAATAAAACATACACTATTTTCGTTTTCTACTTTATTTTCATTTATTGTTATCGTATTGTTAGCAATATCTATAACCGCATGATTATCCATTAAAAACGTATGTCCTTCTCCTGTTACTGGAAATGTTTTGTTTACTACATAACATTCTGTTTCGAATGCTTTATTATCTATTATTAAATCTATTTTTGTTTTACCTATTGTTGAGACTATTTTTTCATTAATATCTTTTAAAAAAATCTTGTCTTTTTCATTAATTTCTGTATTCCCCTTTAGTGCATTGATTTTAATGATATTTAATTCAGCCCCCGTTTCGACTAATAATTTAATTTGCTCCTTATTAAAACTAGGTGATTTTAAAGTAATATGATTTTCTATTAATTTAGTTGTGATGTGAAAACATTGTTTTGTGGCGATTGCATTATCTCTTGGACAAGCCTGACGCCCACTGGAACTTTCCCTTTAGAATTTTTTGAATTTTTTTTTTATTTTTCTGTTTTGTAAAACAGTTCGAAACTTCATGCCCTATTTTATTACAATAACTACAATTCAAATTTTGAACACCCGTATTGTTCCTATTAGTATTACCGCTGCCAGAATTACGCACACTATTATCACGATTGTTATTGTATGTATTTGTTCGGTCGTTTCCGCCTGACGACCGTTCGTTTGCCAGCACTCTCTTGCGAAATGATTAGTTTTTCCACACGTGTAACAACCAGTGTTACTTCTATTTTGATTATAACCAATATTATTTCGCTAATAATTATTATTGTCGTTATAATTTTGTCTAAAACTGTTACTATACCCGCCGCGATTATTAAAATTACTGTATCCGTTACGATTATTATCATTAAAATTCTTGTATCCTCCACGATTAACATTTTTATTGAATTTATTGTATCCGCTATGTAGTGATTGCCGTGAAGGACACGTTGAACACTAATACAATAATTATTTAAACAACGTAGCACGTTCGTTGTCGTCTTGAGTCGTGGTTGAGAAAGATAGGTAAATAATTAATAACACTTTTTATACTTTTAAAATATGACAATTACATAACACTTTATTATTACAAGTTTGAATTACAAAATAACTATAAGCACTGTCGTAAGCTTGATAGACCTACGACGAGGGCTGACTATCTTCTATGTAATAGTAGGTGCTCTACCCGTATTTATGCGGGTTCTAACAATGACGTATTGGTGGCGTGATATCTATATTCTAATATTACTTCCCTAGTAATGTCAAATTGTATTATGATGGGATTAGGTAAAACAACTTGTTGTTTTCACCTCTGATCCACGCTTCCTGTTATTTAGGCCTATTTTACATTGCATATCACTACCTACATTACCCATTATAAATTATACTAAATGTATAATTTATTCTACGTGGTATTGTTTAATATCGTATTATAGCTGTGGGTATTAATACATCCCTAATATTGTTGAATTGCACTATTTTGTGACTCGGTAAAACAACTTGTTGTTTTCACATTTGCTCTATGTTTCCTGTTATTTAGGATTATATTAATACCTACGTTTCTACTAATAAATTATACTATGTATAATTTATTATTTTACTTATTTTATTTAAAATAATATAATGGATTTTGGGTTTACTACAGCTACTATAACCATTCCGATTATTAAAATTATTATTCCTACCGTTCTGATTCATATGCCCGTTATTACCGCGGTAAAATGTGTTATTTTTACAATATTACTGTTGTTTTGTATCATTCCCGTTTACACCCTGATTCTCGTTTTTACTAAAATGTTGACTTTCCGCATTATTCTGTAAATCTTCAATTTTCATCCTAGAATTATATTCGCTTTCTTCGTCAAGAGAATATACTCCTCCAAAGACTTAGGACTTCTCGCTTTCAGTACTATATATAAGTAATGTGGTAACCCCGTCATAAATATAATCATAGCCTGTTTTTTCGTTTGTTTTTCACTACAGTTTCCTCAGCTTTGTTCAACCCTACGGTACTGGCTGCACATAATTTGTAATATAATTCCTCGTTTCTATTCGTGAATTTCGCTACGCTTTCCCCTTCTGCCATACGTGCCGTATTTAAACCTATTGATAAAGCCCTTTCCGAAATTTTATGCTCGAATGTCCATTGTAAAATTGATTTTATTGCTTCCCAAATATCTAACGTGCGATACTTAGTTACTTCCAAAGCATTTCCCGTTAATTTAGAAGTTATAATTTTTAACAATAGTTGTTTGTCTACCTCTGCAATATCGTTGAGCGCTATCTCGCATCTATTTATAAATTCTGCTACGTCTTTTTTACCCGTGAAAATTGGAATCATAGAAACTGCTTTATCTAAATCCATCTTATATTTTACGTTCGCTACTCTATTCCTAGTTAATTGTTCTAATTGAATGTGCTTTACACCTTGATCAGATCTAGAACCTGATCTACCCGATAGTTTTTGTTTTACACTTTTCTGTGGGGTAAGGACCTTACCTAACTCTTCTGTTTGACTTAAGGTCCTAAAATAATTTTTTCTATTAACGTTGTCTATACTTTCTATTATTTCTGTAGTGTCTATTAAAAATTCCTCTTTTACCGTCCTATTTTTTCTTACTGCTTCTTTTCCTATTTTTTTATTTTTAACCTGTCCTATCGATTCATCCGAAGAACTACTTTCAATATGTGAATTACCTGATTGTTTATTCATATATATTCAAAAAGTACTAATATCATTTAAGAATATTTAATTTATTTAACTCGTCATTTATTCTATATATCATTCACGTACGCATATATTTACGTACGCCGCGTCGTATTGTGTAGTGTATACACCCACTCACACACAGAGTGCTTGTATTTTTACGTAACTCCGACGTCCAGTGTTGAGCCCAGATAAATAGTTTGTCATCTAGATAAAGATAAAGATAATAGACCAAAAATCTATCTAGATAAAGATAAAAATAAGCCCTACTAAAATTATCTATTTATTAGATAAAAGATAATCAGAATTTATCTAGATAAAAAGCAGATAAATTTTTTTATTTATTTATTAATTAATTTTTGCCATCATTGGATATGATACTGTAGAATTCGCAATTAAATAAATAATTTGGGGATACATTTATTTGATTAGCTTCTGTTGGTAAAACTTCATCTTCCACTTCTGAGTCAGGATCGTCAATAGCTTTTTCCACACACAATGTTGAAGTATTTTTTGTTTTTTTTTGAAACATTGTTGTCTGTTGAAGACGTAGCCACCAAAAAACGTTTCATATTTATATTTTATGAAATGACCAATACAAAATATATAAATGATCAGCTATTATTTTATATTTCACACTTCGCCGCAATAACTAACTGATAATTAAAAACAAACTACACTAAATGTTCCGCTTGGAGCAGCATGTGTTGTACACTTGAACCCATGTAATGTTACGTAATCCAGGGATTTATTTTCAACGAAATAATTATTTTTAGTCATTTATAATTTCTAGGGAGTTTAGACTTTCCACGTTCCGACCTGACATCGTTTAATTTATTTTAATTACCCACATATCTGCCAGCATTTGGAATGTCGTGGTACGAACTACGAATGTGTCTTTATAGTATAGACTATTGACTATAGAGTAATAAATAATATACCATAGACCATATTCCTATAAACTATTAACTAGTGGACAGCGCGTAGACAGAGGTCAGGGGTACGACATAGGTAGAGTGAGCGAGAAAAGAATCAAAGTAGTACCTAATATATATGTATACAGTTCGTTATGCGGGCTTGGTGCCGCCTACTTCACTAGGTACTTTATATTGTTATTTCTTTCTCAGTTATATGGTTATGTAGGTACTTAAATGATCATCTAGTAATAATAATAATAATAATTAATTAACAGAAATTGTTATCGTCCGATCGTCGTCGATCACAAACGCGACGACACAAACTAAAATAGTAAATATTACCAGAAACCTAAATATAGGTAATAATAAAAATAACGAAAATAATTTCTAAAACATAAAAAACATATCTAGATAAATTACAGTAGATGACTGGAGTTTTCATCTAAGATAGATAAATAGATAACATTTAGATTTTTATCTAGATAAGATAATAGATAATTAATATATTTATCTAGATAATTATCTAGATACATTTATCTAGATAAGTCTCAACACTGCCGACGTCGCGTAACCTCTATCGCTCTCCCTACGATAAAACGTGTTTTGGATATTATAATAACATTAATATTGGGTAGCTACTCCAATAAAATAAATATTCTATAACTAATATCCAATTTCTTACTAATTTTTATAACTAAAATCTAACTATTCTATTACCCGTTACCAATTTAACTACCTATTCATCGAAAATATTACTGCTATATTCTATTATTATACTTATTCTATGCTAGCCTTTCTATTACTTTCACCTTGTAATATTTCTTTCAATCCAGTTTTCTTTGTCTACAATTCTATTTTTCAACATTAAATACTTTAATTCAATACATATGCGTCATATAAGGTCATATACTGCCTTTAAAAAACAAATTTTACTTAATTATTCCATTTTATTCAAAAATGTCTTTATACTTCAAAACAAAAACTCTTTAAATACTTTATTTCAATATTTCAAATGTATTTATTTTTAATAATTACTTTATTCAATCTAATCTTTATAATAATTATACAATTGATTCTTTTACTCGTTATTATTCAATAATTATTCAACGATTTAATTTAATATTTCAATTCTTTCTATTCCTTTAATCACCAATATTTCAAATTCAATTTTCTTCTATATATTATTATTCAATATTCAATTATTACAAAAAATTATTCATCAAAATTTCAATTCAATTACTTTTATATATTATTCATAAAACATTTAATCATTTAACTTTATTTCATTTAACTATTCAATACCCATATTTTTCAAAAATGAATTCAATTATTCAACAATTAATTAACAATTAATTTATTTCACAATTTATTTCAATACTTCATCTTTTTTTTCTCTAATAAAAATTATTCATCAACTTATTTCATTTACTTAACTACTACGCGTACATTCAAAAATATATTTTCTCTTTTTTTTTCTATTACCTTTTCAACTAACTATAATATTTTCTTACTATTTCATTTGTTGATTCCTATTTAATGAGACTACTTATTTCAACACAGATCAGTCTACTGCTGTCTATTTTACTACAATTTCTATATATATTTCTTTTTTTTTTAACAACCTATATTCTTTTTTTCAATTTAATTTATAATAAAACAACTATTATACGCACCTTCACCAAAATCTAAAAATTTTATCGCTGGCTTCCTTAAAAACCAATGTGAGACGTGTACCCAATTATTATCAATGTTCATATTACCTAATTATTTACTTAGGTGTTAAGAATAATGAAAAAAAAATATTATATGTCATGCACCTGTATGGTTTTTACCACGAAAGGTGAATTATTATTTCATATATGAGTTGTTACTAAATCAAAAAATTATTATGAACTTTGATTATTTTATTGTTCGAAACATAATATTTTTTGATGTATTTTATATTGGTATATAATATTACATTGACGGACATTTGCCATTTTTTTAAATTTCCAAAACCAGCCAATATAACGCACTTTTTTATTACTGCTATGGCAGTAATGCAATTGTTACTCTAATAGCAGTAGTGTGTACGTACATCGAAACTGATATGTAACGCTATAGCTACGACCAGGGACTGGAACCGTACCGAAATTGACCGGGTTCGGATCGAATTCTTTTGAAAATCTTCAGATCGAAGCCGGACTGGAACCCTTAAATACATTTTTGTTAGAACCGAAACCAAAACCTATATTTTGATATAGAGGTTAAGTTGGTTTTTTCAGTTCCAAAATCCAATAGATATTTTATCTATATAGGTATAACATAATTATAAAGTTAATTATTACTACTTATTATTAGATTCATAAATCTATATACAAGTTTATCATTACTAAGAAATAAGAATATTACTATGTGCACAACAGAATTAACATAAAACAAATTATAAAAAAGGTGGGCAAGTGGGTGTCGCTCTGCTGTACAGAAGTTTACAAGTGGGTCACTGTAATGGATTGTGTTAAATTTGAATTCAATGATATAATATCATTACATAAGAAAAACGATTCTGAGCGAAAACGGGCAGTCAGCCTATGATATTACTAAGTATATTTGATGATATTGTGAATAAAGTAATTTATATATAACCTATTTACGTGGAATCTTGTTTTAAATTTTCAATCTTTAGCTATGAAAGTTAAACATTTAATACATTTTTAACTACTAAGTAATTATTACATTTTAAATTTGATAAATTTTCTGAAAATTCGAACTTTAAATGCATATAAAAAAAAATTGTGCCTATGTATTTTGACTATTTTTCAACTGTTATTGTAACAATATATCAGAAGAATTGCATTTAATTTTCACGCTTTTTTGCCCTTTAAATAAAATTTTATTGATATTTATAGAAAAAAAAACTAAAAAGATTTAAAACTGACAATGTCCATAAACAGCTTAAAAAAAGTCAAAATATTTTCAAAATGTTATGGTGTGTGGAAAATGAAAATGTAAACATTCAGTAAAGTTGTCGTGTATCTACAGTTATTCGTTTTTAAATAACAATAAAATAACAAAACCACTACATGAGAAATCGAGTTAATATCCAATATTGTAAAAATATGAAGTTCAAACGCTCATAAAAATTTAATTTGACACTTGTACGAAATGTAGAGCCTTTTTGTCATGTTAAATGTTTATATTACCTAATTATTTAATCAGGTGTTAAGGATAATAAAAAAAAAGAACTATTATACGTCATGCACCTGTACGGTTTTTACCACGAAAGGTGAATTATTATTTCATATATCAAATTGAGATATAATGTTTATAAGTTATAACATTATAACAATTAAAAAATTCTTTAGCTACGTTTGGACCAGAATATTCTACTGGAGGTTTATAAACACCATTACTATATTTAATATAATAACAAAAATTATTAGGCATATGTTTCTGATAATATTGTTATAATCTAGCCGTTGACTTAACCGCTTAGAATTATAAAGTTGCAGGTAGCAAAACCGATGTAGATTGGATTGATAGGATTTCATGGAAATAATAATAGCCAGGTGTTGAAGTATAAGTTAAATTTATTAATTGTCACAGAAAACTCTTTAAGTCCAAAAATTCACACAATGTTCATACAGTCCAGCGTGAAGGTGCTCGCAAGTAGAATGAGTGTACACGTCTAATCTTCAGGCCGTTTCGGGTCTGGTTTTACAGGGCCTCCTGCCCTCCTACTTCCCTCTAGTCTTTCGATATATCTGTGGACCTCACAGGACGTGATTCAAAATATTATCTATTCATTCCTACGCCTGGCTATTCCGAGAATCATGTCACATTATTATCTTTACCATATATGTTATATGCAATCCGTTAATATTCGGATACTATGCGTTATTGATTGATATATATATATATATATATATATATATTATAAATAATAATTATATATTATATTCACATGACTATGATATTGTTCATATTTCTACTGTCGGCTTTTTTACATAGTTGTTTAAAAAATGTGTACTACGGTTTAACTACTGTATTCTAAATATTAATTATGTGTGCTCGGCCATCTCATCGTAGATCGTCACCCCCTTTCTTATTGTGTGTGAATCTGCTCGTGTATGACTAATCATTGATTACTTTCTTAATATGTTTGGGTGAGGTTGTTCATCCCCATTAGAATGTGATCCCAAGGTTGCCTTGCTTTCTTGTTGTATTTTAATTAGATTTTTGACACTGATTTAAATTACATACTATTCTTTAAATAATCGTTAATGTTGTCTAATATACCTTGGCGAAACGATCACAGTAATATAGTATGTATATTATTGGGCTCGTTCACCTCTCCTCTTAAAGTCATATTTTACTGTATAATCATTAAAATTTGGCTCATTCCTGAATTTTAGTATAAGCACCTTCCCTAAATTACAATTTTACATTCATAAGTTATTTGTTACAATTACAATCATGTTTACAATAATTATCATTTTACAATTACATATTTTGGTTACATTAGTTTGAAATATTCTCTATTGTTTTCAAAAATATACGTACAATCCACAATATATTTTTGTTACATTGGTTTTAAACATTAAGTACAATTAACAATTGAACAATTCACTTATTATTGGTTATTTTTTGTTAGATTACAATTAGTATTACCATATATCATTATTAATTATTATCTATGTTAGTTCCATTATACTATTGACATATTATATATTTTTTTTTCTATTAAAATTTTTTCACAATATCGCTTGAATTTATCTTATTTACTGCGGACCCATCTCACAAGCACACTATTTAATTAAAAGTATGTTTGCGGTGCATTCAAATTATTTTATCTTAATTTATCCTTTCTTTGTCTTTATTTTGTTAATTCAAGTCCCTGACGCTCACCTTACTATTTAATGAAAGTATAAGTTGACGTCAAGACTAAATTAACAAGAAATTAAAATGTATACTTTTCTTATTGCGATTTGTCTATCTACTTGAACGACAGTATGATCCATTCAAAGTTCTCTATTATTCACAACTATTAAATGGATCAACAATTGATCAAATGTCTACATTTTTTCCTTTGAAGATTTTATCTCGTATGGAATATAATATTGTACCACTTATCAAAATCTTATTCTTATTAGATTACTTGGCACAGTACTACATTCCGAATCGATTTCTATTTTCGATTTCACAGATTTTTATTTCGTATGGAATATAACATTGTCTTACCGATCATAATTCAATAAGATCGATCAACTGACACAATGCTATATGCCCTACTTAATTTCAACTTTTATTTCTTCTTCTGCAATTAAATTAATTTAAATTACTATAACAACCCTAATCTACGGGAACGGGTCGGGTGGACTGTAGAAACGGGGCGGTGTTTAATTTTTGACGCCACGGTTTCACTATAGCCGGCGTTTTCCGTTCAACTCGAATTTTGAAAAAAAAAACGTAAAATTTTCGTTAAATACGAATATTATGATAAGGCGGAAGTGATAGCAAAAGGTAAATAACAAAAAAAAAACGCGAAAAAACTTCCGAAATCACACAGCCGCAAATTACCGCAATCCGGGCGGCCGGTATCGAAACCACGACCCCGGGTCATCCGCACCAACGCCTTGCCTACCTACCTACCTACTGAGTTGAAAACTAGTGTCAAATATATGACTCTTAAGCCGTTTCGCCGTCCCGGCGAATTGCGAACGCGGTTTCGACGTCCGCAGAGGGCGTCGTAAAGGGCGACGCGACCGCGTCGGTAAGCGGAAGACGTGCTCCGCCGTCTTCGGACGTCAAAACGGCGAGATTCGCGAAAAAAATCGTACCCTCCGACGCATGTATTTATGCCCGTATATAGTAATACTCACTCGATGGCGGCGATATCGGCACTCGGCTGTCACTGGTCACTGGTATAACCACAAAATATGTTAGACAGTTATAAAATGTCTTGAAAGTATGGGATCTTCCTTCGATTGCTAACCAATCAAGCCACTTATATACATAATCTGATGATGTTCCTTTGGGTGTGTCCTCAAGACTTTTTAAAAGCTTAATCTCTACAAAAAGATCTTGTGTTCGAATATTTAGCAAATTTTTTAGTATGTATACGCAAGATGAGTTGCTATTCAACTCTAAATTAATTAATTGTCCTATCACAGTTATTAAATCAGATGTTTCTTGTTTAAATCTATCATCGATTCCAGATAATAACACATCTAATAATGGAAAAACGACAGTTACCTTCATTTCTTCACTCTTTGTAAGATAAATATGCTGTGATGTAGAACACTGCAAATCATCTCTCTTTTTTGAAACTTTTCTTTTTTTTACAGTTGGTATTTCAATATTATTTTCTTTACACATTTGTTCTGTATTAATAAATATAGACTGAATTTCTTGAGGTGATTTTCTTATTGAGTTTAATGAAGATCTTAAGGCATGTATAAGTGAAACAGCAGTAAAAAGTTCTAAGTTTGAAGCTTGTAAAGATGAACTTACTTTTAGTATCAATTGTAAAATTGGTTGCATTAAATTTAAACAATAAATAAACTCAAAGGTTTTAAGTTGATATAGAAGTCCACGACATTTAGCTCTTGCTTCAGGTATTAAACATTTGGAACTTATTTCTTTTAAAGTACATAATAATGCTTTATAATTGTTTTTAACTGCATTCACTGCATCAGCGTGACAAGCCCACCTAGTTTGAGACATTGATTTTAATGTTTGTACTTTAGCGCCATCTAATTTTGGCAAATTTTTCAAATACTGCATGTCGTATTGGACTCCCTTCCATAAAAGAATAAATAAATTGTACCGTCCCAAGAAAATCAAAGACACATTTATTTACTTCACTATACTTTGCATTAGCACAAACAGCATCCATTAAAGTTAAATTTAAGCAATGTGCATAACAGTGCACATGCAAAATATTTTTATTTTTATTCTTGCATTTGGCTTGTACGCCGTTAATATTACCAGACATAGTTGCTGCTCCGTCAAAACATACTGCAATTACATTCTTCCAATCTAACATAAATTGACAAGTAATTACATCATTAAGTGTATTAAAAATTGATTCTGCATCTACAGACAACATACGTCTCAAAGTAATAAATGTTTCTATTGGGCGGTTTGTTTTCGTATCAAAATAGCGACAAACCACAGAAAGTTGCTCGTGGTGACCTACGTCGCTGGTTTCATCTGCCATAATTGCAATATGAGTGTTTTGTAATTTTAATTTTAATTCTTGAATGATAACATTGTGTATAGAATTTATAATGTCATTTTGAATTATATTGCTTGTGTACATTGCATTCTTAGGACCACTATCAATATGTGTTTTTAAAACAGTATCATATTTGTATAGGATTTGAATCAATTCTAAGAACATACCTTTTTGATAACTCGTATGCGATTCATCATGCCCACGAAAAGGTTTACCACATTTAGCAAGACAAATTACAATATCAATTAAACGTTTCATTATTTCTCTGTTGTTTAATCGTTCTGATTCCCTTTTACTTAGCTGTAAAGTTTTATTACTGTCAATTACTTCATCAATAGATTTTTTAAAACAAAAATTATTCATAGCTGTTCTACTGTTTATGTGATATTTTGATATTTGATGAGATTTTAATCTTTCAGAAGCCCTGTACCAACTATTAAATCCTGTTTTAGTAAACACTTTTTCTGTCTGACCGATATTAGATTCATTTCCATTAAAACAACGACACGGAAAGCAAAACGCTGCATCAACTATCAAACTATATTCTAACCAACTATACATTTCATACCATGATTTTTGAAACGAACGCTGTTTCTTTCCTTGTAAAGTTCTCGGGTAATGCTTTAAAATTGGACGATATGGACCTTGATTAATTCTTTGATAAAATTCAAGACGATTGGTTGGTAACTTAACTGTTGGATCGTTGATAGTAATATTAAACTCTGAAACAAATTAAAAATGTCCATGCATACATGATACATTATAAAAGAATGATTAAAATATTTATTTAAATATGAGATAAAATAATATAAAATGTAGTATATATTATCCAATATTAATCATTAATTTAAAAAAATAAAAAATAAAAAAAATCTGATATAATATATATATAAATAATTTATGATAAAAAATAATTGAGTAAAATAAATTAATTCAAGAACCTATCTAATATCTTCTTTAAGTATTGTTATAAATATATTTTTTTTAATCTATAATTTGGTAAACTTGATAAACTCTAATATTGTGGAATTCAAATGTTCCAAAAAACTATTATATTTATATATATTTTCTATTCTTTAATACATATTTTTAAGACTAAGTATTTACCTGTGACATCATTAGTAACTTCTATTGTTTGGTTTTGGTTGTTACGCTAAAAACATGGCAAAAGTATAAAAAAAATAGTAGAATTACATTTTCACTATTCTTTTAATTTTGTAAAATTAATAATATTAATGATAAAGCAAATAAAATTATGCATAATATGGGTGGATAATGATTAACTTACATATGGTTCAGCTTCAGGTATATTACAAATTACATTTTTGCTGTTCTTTTCATTCTGTAAAAATGTAAAATTAATAATATTAGGAATAATGATAAAATAAATAAAAATAAAAATAATTCATAATATGGGTGGTTAATGATTAACTTACGTCTGGTTCAGCTTCAGGTGTATTACAAATTACATGTTCGCTGTTATTTTCATTCTGTAAATTTAACAATATTAATGATAAAGCTAATAAAATTATACATAATATGGGTGGGAATGATAAACTTACATCTGGTTCAGCTTCAAGTGTATTACAAATTACATTTTTGCTGTTCTTTTCATTCTGTAAAATTAATAATATTAGGTACCTAGGTAATGATAAAATAAATAAAAATTAAAATTATACATATAGGTAGACAATGATTAACTTACATCTGGTTCAGCTTCAAGTGCATTATAAATTACATTTTCGCTGATCTTTTCATTCTATAAATTTAAGAATATTGTATTATTGTGTCTTGTTGACTCAAAAAGGTAAAATATAACATACCTATCTAATAAAATAAAGATTTATACTATTACCATGCATGAAGCAGGGACATCAGGATCATCTTCGTTTTCATTATTATCAACAATAATTTTGTTTTCATTATTTAATTTAAAGAAGGCTTTTATATTTTGACAAGATTTAGCAGTTTGAACCAATTTAACTTTTTTGCGATCTCGTTCTCCAGCGGCTCCTCCTTTTTTTCTTTTAAAAATATCCATTCTCTCAAGACCCAGTCTCAAATACGGAAAAAAAAGTCAAAACCGAGAACAATAACTAGCATTAGTGATTACAGTTTAACAGTCATGTACTCATGTGTAACTGGTCCGTATTTTTGAGAATTGTGAGTTGATGAAAAATAATACCACAATAATAATATGTCAACATCCAATAATAGATGCGATTATGCGAACCGTACGGTCGTACCATCGTCTGTCTTTATAGACTAGGTTATTCCGAAAACAAGTGGGGTCGGTCGTCACCACCACTCCATAGTCCGGGCTCTAATTATACTGAAATTATTTGTATTCAATAGTTATAAAAATAATTCATGTTTCTCAAAAATTGTACGTGTACCAGTTAACAGTTCCCCGCATAATATTATTATCGGGATTTGTGATAGAATCATAAATCAATTCGGCAATGCAATATAATATTATTAGAACAAAATAAACAATGCTTGACATTTTTTTTTCTAAATAAAAGTTGTAAACCACTAGATTTAAAACTTGGTTGACCGGCGCCTTTCGAAAATTGCAGGGGCAGCCCAGGCACCCTAGGCACCCACCGTAGACACGCTTCTGAAGTGAACACATACATTTTACACTCTATGATAAATTATCAATTCCGTACTCATTTAATAATATTCTGTACTTCTGTAGTAGAAATGAAAATAATGTAATATAAGTGCCGATATGTGACCATCTTAATTCATCATACCCTTTGTAATTTGCCGCCTGAATAACACACAAAATAATGTAGATTTTGCACAACAAAGTGGGAATGACAAATTTCACTTTGCTTTATGTACCCAACTCCTACATGGAGATAAATCTCTCGGAATACTCGTTTTCTCTCGGAATACTTTCATTTATTTGGACTTACACATATTTTCGTATACTCTATGGTTACTCTACTAATACTCTTCGGATCACTTGATTATTCAGACGGACTCGTTCTCGGACCAATTGTTTCACGGCAGCACGGTGTTTTGAAGCAGCGTGATATGGACAGGAGGCTGTGTTCAATGAAGACAAAGCACAATGTCCTACGTCTACGTACAATGGCTTTAACACACCTCCATACATTAATCACCACTCTTTTATTATCCAAAAGTTAGATGAATTAATTTCCATACTAAAAATCTTACTTAATTGCGTTGATTTAAACACCGGGTATGAAATTATATTGGTATATTCATCTTAATCTTTATAATCTAAAAAACACTTATGTTATTTTCATTACTGCCTACAATGTTCTCCTATATCATTGATATACCATTTTATCCAATCATAATGTTTTAATGTATATTTTCAACTCATCGTTTGTAGCTAGTCGAGGTAAGTGATACACTTTTTACACCAATCCACTAATAATATACTAGTGGAATAGAAACAAACTTATGAACCAATCAACATCTTATAGCTTTTCTATAATACGTATTAATCCCTTGATTTTTTTCCAGCTTGTTTCTATCCCATTGCAGTATGAAACGATGAGACAAGAAAAATGCTAAATATTATGAACCTGAAAGATGTTGCTGACTTGATGGTATAAAGCAAAGAGAACGAACATGAGATTGGGTGGAAGCATGGTTTCCGAATGAGATTAAGTACGAAACAATACTGTAAACCAGTGTTTCCCAAACTTTTTGCAATGGAGACCCATAAATTTAATCTTTATTGGGTACGCGACCCCTTGCTAAAAAAAAACAAGAAATCACGATTTAATGTTCACGTGTGAAGACGCCTCTATACCGTACATTCTTAATACCCCGTATATAGGTAGTGTTGGCTCGTTGAACGATTACGCTGTTAGATGTAGATTTATTTATCTTTTTTTATAGTAAAACCGAATAATAATACCTTGTCGAGTGATGACACAATTTGAGATTCAGGGGCGTGGATAGGCAACTCAACGTGCCCTGTTTGAAATCAACGGGGTAGGATTAATGCAAATAGTGACCACTCAACATACACGAGTAAAGCTACAGCTAGTGAGCTTTTATGTAGTGCTTCAGAAATATTAGATGCTAAGTTAGACAAAGAAATATACGAGAAAAAATTTTCTTTATAGCCGATGAAAGTACAAACATAAATAATAAATCTGAATTATCTATATTATGTGTTCGCTTCGTTAAAAATAATCAACCAGTTGAGAGATTTCTTAATATTGTTGCTTTATCTGACACTAAAGCTCAAACAATCATAGATGCAATAAGCAATGAGTTAACTAAGCATAATTTGTCCTATGATAATATTATAGCTTGTGGTTTCGATGGGGCATCAAACATGTCCGGAAATAAAGGTGGAGTTTGTAGATTTGTATCCGATAAAGCTGGAAGAGAAGTGCCATATATTCACTGTGGAGCCCACGTATTATCACTTGAATTAACTAGTATGCCCAACAAATTTCCCAAAATTAAACGTGTGTTCCATGTATTGAATGATATTTATAAACTGTTTCATCAGTCTCCTAAACGATAAGAACTACTTCATAAAATACAAGTGATTTTGAATGATCCAATATTAAAAATACCTGAGGCTATTGAAATTCGGTGGTTAAGTCATTATAAAATAGTTCATGCAATTAAACAGTCATATATTGCTATAACTACTACTTGTGAACACATTCATCAAGATGGCGCAGATTTAGCATCTTTGGCCGGTGGAATTTTACTAAGTCTCCGCGAAGAAAGTTTTATAGTACTTTTGTGTGGGCTGGATGAAATATTAGGCGCAATCTCTAATTTAAGTTTAACACTGCAAGGTCCTACAATTTGTATTTCAGCTTTACCAACATTAATTAAAAGTACTACAATATGTCACTTAAATACAATTTTAGAAGGTTTAAAACAAGATGCAGTGAATAAAAGTACCATCATTAAAAATGCTACAGATATTTCAAGTAAACTTAATTCATTGAAAAAAGACGATTATTTCAAAGAAACAATATCTTGCCATTCACAGTTTTTGGAACAAACAATCAAAGAAATGAACCGTCGATTTAATGATACAGCTTTAACACTTATCGAAGGGTGTTCAATATTTGAATATTACAAAATCATTTTCAAATTCATCAGAAAAAGTTATTGAACAGTTATGTGATTTTTTTTCTTTAAATGAAAATGAAAAAGATGGAGTATTATCAGATTATAAGTCTTTTATGTTTGTTGCTTTACAGAAAGTTAAAACAAACGGATATCCAATAACTGACCTTCTTGAAGCAAATATTGGTTATGAACATCTGAAAAAATTATCAGAATCCATTGTATGTATTCCAATAGGAACGCCTACCGTAGAAAGATCATTCAGTGCGATGAATAGAATTATGACAAACCTTCGCAACCGAATGGGACAAGATACTCTTCAATACTGTATGAAAATAAGACGTATAGAAGGTGATGAAGATACGTCAATTAAATATGTCAAAGAGGTGATAGATTTATATGCAACAAAAAAAAACTCGCCGCATACGCTTTAAATGATAATATTAATAATTAATAATTAAAAAATGTATAATTATTATACATTTTTTAAATATTAAATAATTTCAATTGTTTTTATAAGCTTAAGTTCAACTATATCAATCAGGTAAATAAAGTAAAATTTGTTAATTTGTATTATATTAATTCCACATCTCATAGTGCCCCCCCCCCCCCCTGAAAAAATGTCTGAATTCAACACTGGTGGTCATGGACCACGGTGTGTATAGTGGGTAATGACTTATGACCCTAAATGAATAAAAACAATATAATATTTAATAATCCAACTGGTGGCTATAAGTGTAATATAGTTAAATACGAATAGAAATACTAGGTAGTAAATTATAAATAGTAAATATATTGGAATATTGGATGTGAAAATTGTTGCATTTTCAATGTTTCAAATAAACAGTACAATAAAATTAGATCAGAGCATTATATTATATAATTATATTATGAATTATAAATATTATATATTAATAAGTAGATTAATGTTTATACCTACCTATTGGAGATAAGATAATTTTTATATTTTATTTGTTTCATTTATTCTGTGGCTATACGTGTATACACGTTTCCTCGTGGTATACGTCTGTATAACGATTTAAGTAATAATTATGTTGATAATACTTTTTTTTACACTTATTTTAGTAGGCGTGTAGCTCATTATTTATTAATGTAAATCGATAGGCATATATGAATTAAATATTAAAACCTATTAAAAAATTGGTCAATTTACTCTAATACATATATTATTTTGTGTTATTAGCTCAAGCTAATAACACAAAATTGGATGTACATTTTGAAATTTTGAAATACTAGCTCCTTCAATATGGGTTGTATCGTCTTGAAATTTTTGAGTTTTAATGCAGTGACATCTCTATATCAAATTTCTGTTCTCAAAAAAGCCACGTCTTGTATTAAAGTTTGAGAAATTTGCAAAACAAAATTTCCCGCTAATTTTTTTTTTTTTTAAATTCAAATTTTGATCACAATATAATTTTTAAAAACTGGTAACTGGTCTTGGGACGTTTCTGCTTCGATCCTCAAAGGTTTCAAAAAGATAATTTTTTTTTGAAGGATTTGGTTTTTTTCAAGGTTGTTCAAAATCGTAATATATCGAGAAAACCTAATAACTTCAATATTGGTCGTATCTTCTTGAAATCTTTGAGGTTTAACCAGGGCCGACCCTAGGCCGGTTAGAGCGGGGCCCATGCCCTGGGCTCCGTGCCTTGGACTTCTCGTTTCGGTCCCGCGCTCACGCACATGAACTTTGCCTTCTTTCAGGAATTATTGATAAAGGTACATCACCTTTAAGAGTCTTACAAAAAATCCTTTGCAACAGTGTTGGTGATATTTATCCAAATGTTGCTATAGCATTAAGGATTATGCTCGCATTACAAGTTACAACAGCGACAGCCGAAAGAAAGTAAATTTGATAATAAACAACTCCCTAAATTATTAACAAACAAGAAATAATATATAATTCATTATGAAACTTTAAAAACATATATTGAATTAGGTTTAAAATTAGAGAAAATTTATAAAGTCTTAGAATTTAGTCAACCTGCTTGGTTGAAAGTTTTTAATTATTTTAATACTAATCTTAGATCAAAAGCTATGAATGATTTTGAAAAAGAATATTTTAAATTAATGAACAACAGTGTTTATGGACGTACGATGATGAATGTTCGGAATCGTGTTGATATAAGATTATGTACTGATGCACTGCAACTAGAAAAATTAATTGCGAAACCAAATTTTGATAGAAGGATAATTTTTACAGAAAATTTATCTGCAGTCCATACGAAAAGAACACAAATATCTTCAAACAACCAATATATATAGAAATGTGTGTTTTAGATTTATCTAAAATGTTAATGTATGATTTTTATTATAATACTATAAAGAAAAAATATGGTAATAGAGTTAGATTGTTATATACAGATACAGATTCACTAATATTAGAAATAAAAACTAATGATTTTTATCAAGATATGAAAATTATGTTAGATCATTTTAACACTTCAGATTATCCAAAAGATAGTATTTATATACCTTTAGTTAACAAAAAAGCTTTGGGCAAGTTTAAAGATGAATTGATCGGAAAAAATATGACTGAATTTATAGGTTTAAGATCCAAATTATATTCACATTGAATCTTAGATACTAAAAAAGAAATTAAAAAGCGAAAGGTGTTTAAAAAAATGTAGTGGAAAATAAACTATGTTTTAGTGATTTTGAAAATTGTTTATTAACTAAAAAACCAAAATATGTTAATCAAAATTTATTTAAAACTAAGAAACATGATATTTTTACTGTAGAACAATAGAAAAAAAGCATTAAGTGTATATGATGATAAAAGATTTATTTTAGAAAGTGTAATTGACACATTAGCTTGGAGACATTATAAAATAAATATAGATAGAAATGATTTTGTAAAACATCTCAATTCATTAATTAGAAATCAAAATAATTTAGATTGAAAATATAATATTTAAAATATTATATTATATATCATAAAATATAATATTATATTTACATGGATTTTTTTCATAGAACATTTCTATTAAAAACTGATCATGATTAATAAATTTTAAATAATTTTCAAAACATTTTGCAATTCAATTTTGTGAAAAATATTTTAATTATTAATTCAATTCAATTTAATATTATTAATAACAGATCATGAATGTAAAAAATATTTTAATTGTTATTGCATTTCAATTTTGTGATCTTTTTTCACATTGTTTTCTTTGTTATCTTTTATTGATGATATAATGCACTGCGCCAGGATTGTTATATATATGTTACGGGCAATGTGAGCCACAATGTTTTTTTTACCAACTAACATAAACGAATATTTTAAAACATTTATAAATATAATAATAATAAGGGATTTTTATGTTTTGAAACAATCATTATTAATTTAATTAAATCTTATCATATAACGAATATTTTAAAACAATTATAAACTATAAAATTTTGTAAACACTGTGTATAAACTTGTTTTTGTTCCCTATCGTACTGCCTATATAGATTTTCCATATGGATATGGCCATATCGGAATGATAAAATTGATAACTGTCTTGTTAAATAATTCAACGATATATTATGAACAATAACTGATATTTATAATAACTAGTCGAGTTTTTGAACTGTACACGACACTATACTTCATTACGTTGTACGTGTTTTAAAAATGGAATCTAAATTTTACAAACATTTGAACAAATTTATCGAAACGAAAAAAACTAACAGTACTTTTATTAGTAAATCTAAATATTATGAAATAATTAATTATTTAAAACAATTGAAGCTAGAGAAGAAAACAAATTCAAAATTAATGAAGAAATATGACGTAATGACAGTACTAGGAGAAGAAAGATTAATTATGCCAATGACTGCAGAAGGTAATTGTGTGAAATTATATGCTTTTAATGAAGAGTTATTTAAAATTGTACATGAAATACATTTCATTGGTATTGGGCATGGTGGTAGAAATCACATGGAATACGAAATAAATAAAAAATTTTAAAATATAACTAGGGAAACAATAACGTCATATTTAAATTTTTGCGAGACATGTGAGAGAAAAGGAAATACAGCGAACAAAGGATTGGTAGTTAAACCAATGATTTCTTCGGAAATGAATTCGAGGTGTCAAATAGACCTTATTGATATGCAAGCTCAACCAGATGGAGATTATAATTTTATATGTGTTTACCAAGATCATTTGACAAAATTTGTCATACTTAGGCCTCTAAGACATAATAGTGCCGAAGCAGATGCTAATGTTTTGTTGGATATATTTACCCTTTTTGGGGCACCAGATATATTACAAAGCGACAACGGACGTGAATTTGTAAATAAAATAATATCTGAACTTTGTACCATGTGGAAGGATTTAAAAATAGTTCATGGTAAGCCAAGACACTCCCAAAACCAAGGTTCAGTTGAAAGAGCAAACAAAGATGTCGAAAATATGCTTGCATCATAGCTTCAAGATAATAAAACAAAAAAATGGAGTAATGGCTTAAAATTCGTACAGTCAATGAAAAATCGTGTTTACCACCATGGTACAAAACATTCACAATATGAAGCGATGTTTGGAACACCCCCTAAAATTGGTTTAACGTCTTCATTACTTCCTGTGAACATGATTGCGAAATTAAAAATCGAAGAACTTCAGGTTGCCTTAGAGTCAATACAGATCCTTTCTAACGACAACAAACATAATGAAGTAGAAGAAGAAGATGATGAAGATCAAATAATTGAAAAACAAACAAAAACAAGACAAACGTCAATTATCCAAAACAGGAAAGAGTCATTAAATAATCTGAAAATTCAAGCCAAAAAAATGACGGAAATGTCCGAAAAACGATTTTGCTAAGGAAATATTGGGGAGTCAGTTAGAGTAAAAATTCCTGATGTAGATAGAGCACGGAGTGATCTCAGATGTGTTCTCGGAGTGATTATGTCAAGTAATAATAATATTAAACTATATATTATCTCACTATTAACATTAATTTAAAATATCTATATTTCAGTGAAAGCTAACTTCTACGAAATCGGTACGACTGAAGGAAAACTGCAACAACTGTACAGCAGGAACCGATTTACGATTTGTAAAAAGAAATTTGTACAAATCGAAGACGTACCGGCAAATTCAATTTCATTGCGAGAAGCAGCCCGCTCCTTTTCTAATTTGGGAGGACAGGGATATGATCGGTGTACTTGTACACAGGGTTGCAAAACAAATAAATGCAAGTGTAGAAAAGCAGACAAACTATGTAATTCCAAGTGCCATGCTTTTTAATCTTGTGCAAATAAATAGGTAATAATAAATGTATAATTTATAATAAAAATAAAATGACAATATTTATTATTATTTTTTTTTTGTTATTTTATCAAAATATTCGTAATATTAATATGATATATGAATATAATTAATTATTGTTTTAATTCCGTCAATATTATTTAACAATTATTATTATTATTATAATTGTTTTAAAATATTCGTTCATGTTAGTTGGTAAAGAAATCATTGTGGCTAACATTGCCCGGGCAGGACCACATTGACCGGGCAATGTGTACATTGCCCAGTATTTCACATCGCCCGTAACATATATACTACTCGTATCTATATTGTATATGACTAGCAAAACCTACACTTTAATATATTTAAAACATAACTAGGTATCCACTATACCTACCTATTTTATTAGTAAAAAATATATACATTTTAAAATAATAGACGATACCCACATTAGGTATTTAATATTATAAATGCAACCCTACAGGCATATTAATTAGGGAACAATTATAAGACAACTTACTTTGAAACACTGATAAACGTACAAATTGTTATTATTTTTAAAAATTCTACATAATTAAGTTATTGTGAATTACGATTTGCGATTCAATAATAATTGAACCCAGGAATAATAGGTACCGGGCTTGTTATAGAATATATTGTATAGATTACATGGAAATTAGAATAATGTTTATGGACATTGTCAGTTTTAAATCTTTTTAGTTTTTTTTTCTATAAATATCAATAAAATTTTATTTGAAGGGCAAAAAAGCGTGAAAATTTAATGCAAGGCTTCTGATATATTGGGTACGAAGAGTACGGACTCGAGTTAGACTGAACCTCTAAAGTGTAGACATAAAAATAGTATTGATTATGTTGGGTTAAATAAAATAAATTAGTGTTTATAATATTTAAACCAAGAGTGTTTTTATTCATAAATCATTGTTTCCTGTGTTTAACGGTACAACGGCGTTAGCCCACATCACTGTACGAGGTGTACGACGAATGATGAATTCGGAATTATTAGTTCATAATATAACATTATGAGTTCTTACTGAATCGATGAATGGTTATATTGTATTAGTTGTTACTAAATAAACAACTTATTGTGTACATTATTTATTTTGTGCTGAGGAAGTACCTAATAGGAACATATCGCTTATAAAAGATATCGAGAAGTAATATTTTATTTCATTTATTTTTCAACGTACACTGAATTATTATTATTTTTTTATATTAAATCAAAATGATTTTTTTAAAACAGTTTTTAAAAATGTTTATATTTAATGTTATGATAGTTTGCGTTATAGCTGAACATCCTATGACAAGAAATGCATTGACGAGTAAGGATTGATTTATTGATTTAGAATTTTTATTTTGTCAATTTTTGAATTAATTTATAAACGAATACCAATTATTGTTATTTTATGATAATCTAAAGACAAACAGAACTTATAACATGTTTTATTCTTTAATTCAACATAATATTTATAACGTAGGTAGTTAATAATAATGTTATACGCAGTACGTGTATAACTACCGACCGTTCTACACGTGTGTCGCGTGTGCGTATTTTATCAAGTATAAACTTTGTATAAACTTATTCTATTATATCTGCTAAAGTATAGCTATATGTTACAAATTACAAATATCATAGAACATATTTGTCTGACACATTGAAGTAGTATATATTTGTATGTTCACAGCCAGCTTTTCCACGGTAAAAATTTTTTTTCAAGGGGGAATGTCCCCCTTGGAGCACTCAGATTTACCGTGTAACACAAAACAGAGATTTTCTACCAAATTTTGTCTTCGTGTAGCAAATTTTTTAGCAAATCTTAAAACTAAAATAATTATTTCAAGTAAAGAACACAAATTATTAAATAATAGTTTTTATTGTTAAAAATTAATTCTTAATTATATTTACACAAGTTTTCTTACTTCTCTAGTAAAAGGTACATATTCTACAATACGATCATGAATTAATAAACAGTAAGCAGTTACACCTGCAAGCGATTCTGAAGCTTCAATTTCCAATTGAACATCCACTGCCGAGGCAGTAGCTGAATCGTTCTGTTTCGAAGTATCGATGACTATAATTGGAGCGTTTGTCAGAAAAGTAGAAGGGCTCAATATCGGGTTACGAATACTTTTTTCATAGTACGATTCTTGAAACGATGTATACATATTATATAATAAAGTGAAATTATTTTTAGTAAAATCTAAATTCAAATTATTGTATGGATAAGCTATCGAGTTCAGAAATACTTTAACGTTTGTTAAATTACAATGGTCAAATATACTACAATCTTTCGATAACATATTTTTGCGTCCTTTTTGCAATCCAATTATGATAAATCGTGGTTTTTCTAATTTTGAAGCAGTTTTCAAATTCCATACAACTTTTTTAGCGGTTCCGAGTTCAGGATATTCAAAAGTTTCAAAAGATCTAAAAGGAATAAACAAATTTTTTTCTTTTTCTATAAGTTTCAATAATTTTAACCTTTCTTCATCGTCAACAGTTATATGTGGAACCATCCAGGCTATTTTATTTAAAACGACTTTGCCTTCAGAAGCAGTTACACCAGTTTTTAAACTTAAAGCATTTAAATCGCTATGACTTCGAGTTAATATTAATTCCAATCTAGAATTCACTAATATTCTTTTATAATCTTCAAACAAACCTAACCAATATTTCAATGGAATGCAAGCACTAAATTCACCTTTATCATTTTCCGATTGCGTTGCATTTTTAAAATTCCATCCAGAATTTTCATAACAATTGTAGTTGTCTGGTGTACCAGATAAGTAACCTTTCAACGAGCTAGTGATTCCAAGAACACGTGTACTATCTACTTCTATCCCATTGATTTCCAATCGTATTTGCTCGAAGAGGTAAGAGTAACCGTTATTAGATAGTTTCACTTTGGTGGCATCAGTAATTTTTCCTTCCAAAAAAATAAAGCTTTCATGTAGATATGGATAAACATCTGTTTGCTGGATTGATATACGTATTTCGTCATTATTATTAAATGATGCTGTATACGGTGTGTATGAATGATATTCAATTTTTGTAATCTTAGAATCCGTTTCGTACTGTGAAGTTATATCCAAAATATCACTTTCAGGCATTTTGCTTTAATTGATAGCCCAGAGCTTGCAAAATTTTTTTATTCTTCACTGTCAATTTTTTTATTTTATTTGATGTTACTGGTAGCACTTTAGTCTTATGACTAGTTGTACTGATCCGATGTAGTGGGCTTATATTGAATTTTAATCCCATCTCAAGACCCGCAACGTTTAATGTGTAACACAATTGTCAATGTCTCACCAAAATTATCAATCAGATTATGATCTTGATCAACTAACTGAACGGTTATCGTATCAATATTTGTTTTATTCAATTTGTAATATATTAAATTTGATGGTGACTGTACTACTTTCGATCCTGTCGTTTCACTAGGGAAAAACTCATAAATCGAATGACTTTGAAGATGGTTGTTGAATGATCCTTGAGCTATATTGCACATTACTTTTATAGAATTAATTGTGTTTAAATTCACAGCTTTTTCTGATCTATGAGTTTCATATTCTGGCTTATATTCTCGTTTTTCAAAACCCAATACAGGTGCTATGCTATGTAAAATTTCAAAGTGTAGTATCCCATTACATTTTATATATGATCTAAAATCGTTAGGATCAACCGAAATGTCAAATGTTAAATTAGTTTTGGATTTTTCATTATAAATATTTATTTGTTCCATAACTCGATGCTTAATATCTTTAATTTCATAACATCTCTCTTCCAGTTTAATATAACACCACATACGATCATTATTATTATTATAGTCAACTACTTGTATAGCAAATTTATTATTATCTTTGTTAATATTCGGGAATAAATTAAATGTCTGTAAACATAACAAAGCAATTTCTGAGTCTTCGTAAAGGTTTATAGACGGAAAATAATTTGTAGATAATATGGTTGTGTTCCCGGTTAAACTTAAAGTAACTGACTCGTACATCCTGATATCTGAGATACAAATTTAATAATGAGACTCGTAACGTTTAATATGCAGAACAACTGACAATGTCTCATTAAAGTTGTCGATCGGATTATTGTTTTGATCAACTAGCTGCACAGTTATTGAATTAATGTCTGTTTTGTTTAATCTGTAATATATCAAATTTGGGGGTGACTGAACTACTTTCGATCCAGTTCTCCCACTAAGGAAAAACTCATATATTGAATGACTTAGAAGTTGGTTGTTGAATGATCCATGTGCTATATTACACATTACTTTTATAGAGTTAATTGTGTTTAAATTAGCAGCTTTTCCCGATCGATGTGCTTCATACATTGGTTTATAGGTTCTCTTTTCAAACCCAAAAACAGATGCTATACTGTTTGGAATATCCAACATTAGTATTCCATTACATTTAATGTATGTTCTAAAATCAACAGGATCAATAGATACGTTGAATGTTAGCTGTGTTCTAAATTCATTATTAAAGTGAAATAACTTTTTTTTAATTTTGTTGTTAATATCTTCAATTTCATAACACCCTTCTTCCAAAATAAAGATAAACGTTTTTAGAATAAATCTATTACTTGTTGAAGGAATTACCTCTATCTCCAGCCGGTTATTAGTAGAATTTATGTTTGGAAATAAATTACGTGTTTGTAAACATAACAAAGCTATTTCTGAATCCTCGTAAACATTTAGGGACGAAAAATAATTCGTTGATAATATAGTTGTATTTCCAGTCAAACTTAATGTAACAGATTCATACATTGTAAAAATTCAAGACATAAATGACCGCAGTTAAAAGTATTGAAATCTTGATAGTTAGAATAGTTGTATACTATTTTAAACTCATGAAAATAATGTTGTAATTCAATTGGTGGTGGTAAATCACCAAAGCTATCGAAATAAACAACATTGTCCTTATTTTTATAAAACGCTACCCAATGACTTCCGTCGCCTGAAGATATATCCAAGTTTAATACACCACATTCAATCGTATGCGGTTTTTTAGGTAAGTTATCACGTGAAAAGACTCCACGGAAATGATTGATTTTCAACTTTCCGACATATTTTATAATATCTTGAGACGAAAGCGGTCTGTTAGGTAGCGTGATCATCAGTTTTTTTTCTTAACCTATTTTTGTTTGATTTCAAACCACTGCCTTTTTTTCTTTTTGAATTTTGAACAGCATTATACACACTAGCACCTCCAGACATCAAACTACCAAGTGCCGACAATCCTGCAAATATAGGTATTAAGGGAATTACACCTCCTGACTGTCTCGGTGCTAAAATCAGCCTTTTACCACCATTCTTTTTCTTTGAGATTCTTTTTTTTTTCGCTGCTAGTATACCATTTATTTTTATAGCACGTTTCCGTTTACAGCCCATACCTATTTTTCTTTTAGCTTTCATTGCGTTTGTTACTGCGTACGCAACTAATTTCTCTTTTCTAGGTGTATCTTTTGATAAAAATCTCTCCCAAGCACAATTTTCTAGCACTTTATCAGCTTTATGTCTATCGTCTAAATTTTTACTCGTTGCATACACAATATCGTGATCACGACAAGCAGCATCCAATGGGTTTATTCCTTTATCACCACGATCTAGTCTCTTTTTTAATTTTGTACCAGGGCCGCAATACTGATAGCCTGAAACATGGGCTTCGAACGGGAGACTATTTATAAGAGAGTTTACTAATCCTTTTCCAGTCTTGTCTGACTTACACTTGCAAGTTGAACACGCCATCTATAACTGGCTATAAATTTA
The DNA here is from genome assembly GCF_019925205.1 of Metopolophium dirhodum. Taxonomy (NCBI): domain Eukaryota; kingdom Metazoa; phylum Arthropoda; class Insecta; order Hemiptera; family Aphididae; genus Metopolophium; species Metopolophium dirhodum. The sequence goes on from NC_083561.1 coordinate 18,521,630, forward strand.
AAAAATCTAGAGTATTTATATGAAAATATTATGAATTTGATTGAGCAGAAAGATAAATTAGATGTTATAAATGTAGATGTTCAGGTAGTAAAAAAACCATCAAGACATGGTTCGTTATTACCCGATACTATACGTGCTATACTAGTTGGCCCCAGTGGTTCAGGAAAAACAAATATAATGTATAATCTGATCACACATGCAAACGGGTTAAGATTTGAAAATATTTATTTATACTCAAAAACCTCTAATCAGGAAAAATATGTTTTATTGAAAAAAATAATAGATGATATAAAGGGTGCTAATTTTTTCATATTTACAAGCGCTGATAAGGTTATAAAACCAAACTTAACCAAGAAAAATTCCATCATCATTTTTGACGATGTGATATGTGGTCCACAGTCCGTAATTAGAGAATACTTTAGTATGGGTAGACATTCGGGTGCTAGCTCTGTATTTTATTTAGCACAGACATATTCTAAAATAACCAAACAGCTAGTAAGAGATAACGCAAACTTCTTAATAATACTGAAACAAGATGATACAAATTTACGACATATATTCAACGATCATTCATCTACAGATATGGATTTCTCAGAATTTCGCAAAATTTCTCATTTATGTTGGAATCATAGTGATTATGGGTTTATGGTCATCGATAAAACTCGGGAAATTAATGAAGGAAGGTATAGATGTGGTTTTCATACGTTCATTAAAATAAGATAATTTTATATGCTTATACTCATATATAAATATACCGTCACAAAGTAATTATCTGCATAGTGTTATCGGTAGTCACACGATACAGGTATATTACATTTATTATTTACAATGAACAAAGAAAAAGTCTTGTTGGAAAATTTAATAACATCAAAAAAAAATATTAAACGAAAAATAATGGAAATGAAACGCGGTGTTATAGATTCTGAAAACTATTTCCGTGAAGCATTTAAGCCAATAATTGAACCATTGAGTACACATACAAAACAAAATGAAATATGGAACACACAGTCAACTGAGCTAGAAAATAAATCAGAAACCTCATGTACTAGTGAAGATGATGATGATAACGAATTAAATTCACCATTTGAAAATTTTTTAAATAACCGTCCTAAATCAACACGTTATGATAAATCCTATGGTTTGCATTATGATAAAGATAGTGATTCGTATAAAATAGGAAAACACTCTGCAACTTTTAGCCACGGTAAATTATTGCTGCTTAATAATTATTATAAATTTACACCAGGACTATGGTCTTTATTATGTGAGAAGGAACCAAAAAAAACAACTATAGAAGATATAGAATCTTATTACAATATTTTGAAAACTTCTGGAGTCCATTTAAAAGCAGATGGAAAACCTAGAACCTCGAGGTACCATAAATGGATGACTGTTGTAAAACCGTTGTATGATCGAATGAAAATGGAGGAAAAACAGTTTAACGAAGAAATAGCTAAAATTAATGAGAATACAACTCCTCGAATTAGCTTAAAATCATTTAACAATACTTTACCTTCTACTCCTTTTGGGTTATTTAACGCTAAACGTAGAAAAATAACACAAGAAATTGAACCATTTGATTTTAATCAATCCGCAAGCAGTTTTTCACCTGCAGATCACATGTCTACAGATATGATTAATTTTACTTCATCACCTGATCCTAAGACAGGCAGAGGTTTATATAAAGATGTATTACCTCAAACACAATTAGTTTATTATGACGATCCGAATGAGCTAGTAACTAGATTAAATTTTCTGACATCATCACAAAGTGTTGGTAATACTGGTGTCAATAATGAAATTATATCTATTTTAGAAGAACTGCGTGAGAGAAATATTATAGTATAATGACAACCTTAGAGAGTATAGCTAATGAGCTACATCGACCAGCGAGAAAAATATTTCCTAGACGTAGTGTGGTAACACGGTTTATTGATGACCTCTGGCAAGCTGATTTAATGGATATGCAATCTCATTCTAAAAAAAATTATGGTTTTAAATTCATATTAATTGTTATAGACACATATAGCAAATATGTATTTGTGGAACCGCTGAAAAATAAATCAGGTAAAGAATGTACAAAAGGAATGTTTAATATATTGAAAAAAGCTAAACCAAAATTTTTACAGACAGATAATGGTACAGAATTTTACAATGTCCTATTCCAAGATTTAATGAAAAAATATAAAATTAAACATTACAGTTCATACAGTGTTATCAAATGTTCAATCGCGGAACGTGTGATTCGAACTCTTAAAAATAATATATATAGACATTTTACTGCAACAGGCAAAATTGGTACAATACAATATCAAAAATTATACATAACTATAATAACACAAAACACAGAACAATCAAATGTACACCTAGTGAAGCTCGAATGGGTACAAACAGAATTAAATTTAACACATATATAAATTCTGAAACATTGTATAAACCAAAATTTAAAGTTAACGATAAAGTACGAATATCTAAGTATAAACATATATTTACTAAAGGATATACACCAAATTGGACAACGGAAATATTTACAGTTTCAAAAGTTTTACAGACAAATCCAGTAACTTATCAACTAAAGGATGAATCAGGCAGTATAATTTTAGGTGGTTTTTATGAACAGGAAATTAAATTAACTGATTTTCCAAACACCTTTCTCATTGAACGTATTGTAAAAAAAGTTGGGAATAAAATGTTTGTTAAATGGTTAGGTTTTGATTCAAGTCAAAATTCATGGATAACATCATCAGATATTTTAAAATAATGTTTTTTTTTATGTATAATATTTATTTATTTATTTATTTATTTTTTAATAAAATAAAATATCAGTTTTTTTTATTAAGTCGAATTAATTATTTCACATGATCTCCTGATCCTCATTAGTCTGTTTTGAAAACTATATATATATATATATATATATATATCTACAATCGATAAAAACAAAAAGCGTCATCTAGTGGTAAATAAATCAATGAAAATAATAATACTGCTGTATTTTGTTCCGCTAGATAACGCTTTTAAACTGAGTCATTAATTTTATAGTGACCATAAGCTAAAGTATTTATCCCGTCATCCATTATATAACGTTTATCATCGTTTGCACTTAGAACAAGTTTGCTCATTGTTTTCGAATGAACAACATGTTTATTTGATTGGATAAAATTCATTTTTCTATGAGTTTGTTCATCCTTGAGAGTTTTATGGTTTATAAAAGCGTTTAGTATATTCATATAATTGTTAAATTGCATGTGATTTTTAATTATATATTTCTTTACGCCTTTTGCTTTTTTTTTCTCAGCGCCATCTATAGTTTTATAAGCATATAATTTCGGTCTTAATGAAACGAATTCTTTAATTATAATTCCTTTCATTTCATCTTTAAAGAACCCTGGTTGATTTTTATGAATTTCACTAAAGCAACAATGGTCTTTAGGATAATTAGATGTGTCAAAATATGGTAATAAACTATTTTTTAAATCGTCAAAAAAATGTGTTGTTTGGATAGCATATATCAGGGAATCAGTATCCGAATATAAAGAACTAATTTTAGTACCATACCTTTTCTTCATTACATTATAATGGAAGTCATACATAAATGTTTTCGAAACGTCTAAAATTGCAAATCCTACATAAATTGCCTTGTCGAATTTAATTGTTTCCTTATGCTGATGAATGGCCATGAGATTCTTAGAATATATAGTTCTGTCTTTAAAACTAGTTTTCGCCATTAATTTCCTTGCTTTTTGTTCTGAAGAAACCAGTTTTATAGAAGTTCTTGCTCGAACATTCTCCATACATTTACCAAAAACGCTATTAATTAGCAACTTCCAGAAATCCTTCTCAAACTCGTTTTTAGCTTGTACTCTCATAGATGTACATAATTTTATGTATGATGCCATCCATTTACTTTGAGAAAAACGGATAGCTCGATGAATTTTTACTACTTTAAGACCGTGAGAAATTGCTTGTTTTAAATTTTTGTAATGCACAATATAGTTTTTTTTCGGTGATAAAGTAGTTAACAATTTCTCAACTTTCGAATTTGGTGGACATTCGTTAAACGGTAAAAATGGGAAATCATTATGATATTTATGTAGATGTTTAGGATACTCAATATCAACATCTAATATATATCCGACTTCTGAATCATCAGCAATTTTAGTTACATCTATGTTGAGATCGTCAACCCATTCAAAATCTTTAAAAGGTAATTCTGTTAACATAGACTTCCCATACAAATTCACACAATCGAGATATGTAATCCATGTGATCGGTTCATTTGCATTATAGTCCAATCCTTCGATATTTGGTATGTTTGCCTTAACATATCTTTTGGTTGATTGGCATATCCCGCCTCTAATTGATTTTTCGAAGAAAAGCAACATGTTATACTCCTTTAACCTTGATAATTTGACCTTGGTATACTTCAGCATACAGTCAAAAGCAAACCCGGGAGCAGTCATATAATGAGCAGGATCTAGTTCGAGCGTAGATAAACATAAGTCTCTAAAATTTTCGAACACATCGGCTAGTATGCTAACATCAGTTTTTAAATAAAGATCGCTATATTCACCTAAAGTCTTTATATCAAATGTATGCCATACATTTTTAGCATGTATATAATCTTCATCACTAATTTTCTCGTCTGTTAAAGAGTTATAAAATTCTAGCTTTGATGGCAGAAATGTATCATCTAATTTACTCCAATTATCGACATATTCATAAGGGAAGACTCCTTTTCGTGTAACTAAATCTAGTGCTTCCGCAGAAAATATTTTAAGAGTTTCTCTAAATCTCGACTTATCTTCAGATAAATTTTCCGCAAGTTTACTTAATGACTCGCTCATAAAACGGAATGTATCAACAAATTTTATACTAAATTTAGGTGCGATTTCCTTGCTGAAGGATATATATTTTTCTGATGAATTAGGAATAACGTGAATATTTTGATCATCGCAACCGAGCTCTCGAATTATGAAATGGCTATCGTACGATAAATTATGAAAGAAAATTGGAATGAATGATGGATTAGTTATTTGAAAATTACATTCTAGACAAAGACATTGTCTATATTTACCAGTAAAATGACAGTGATCTCGAACTTTAATTAAATTATTTTTTTTTAAATGTTTTGAACATTTTTCACATCTTTTAATTCTTTGAAAATGTTTTTCTTCTTTTTCAGTTAATTTACCCATTGGTGTAGCAGTTTCGTAAATTGTTTTGATATTATTTCCGATATCAATCATATTTTCCATAAATTTTTTTGCTGCATTTTCACCTCTATAAATAACCACCTTTCTAGGAATCTTCAACTGTTTTACTAACTCTTTTGGTATAATATCATAGTCGACTTTCACATAAAACCCATAACTCATAATTTCATGTAAATGTGTAATATATGTTTTTTTTTTTTTACAACTCTGAATGAATTCATCAGGTTTTTTAGGAGTTAAAATACATTCGAAGTCTGCATAAATAACAATTGGTATCCTTTGAGTTTTTTTATAACTTTTAAAATAAATAAAATCATCATCTCCCTCTTCAAACATTATAGGTTTCCCTAATTGGTTCTTTCTACAATTATGTTGATGTTCAATCAATCCTTTCATACCCCAAAGTTTGCTTTTACACGGTTTGTTCCCAAAAGTAGTAAAACATCTTTTACAGATAATTAGCTTAGTACAATTTTTAGTTTTCTGACTTCTAACGAATCTTGAAAAATTGTTTATATAACAGTAATGTGATGTTTCATCATTATTGAACAGAAAAAGATCGAAATGTTTTTTTCTTTCAGTATTACAAATATACAAAGGAAAAATATGTTTTTTATCATTTAAACTATAAATATTAATTGATACATCGTTTGTATGTTCAAATTTTTTCATCTGACTGATTGGTGTTGGAAAATCAATACATTTAAAATCTAAACCACTTTTTGTTTCTAACATTTTAAAATATTTCTTATTCAAATAAGTTTTATTCGATCGATTATCAAACTTAGATAGTATTGAATATTTAAAACATTTAGCATCGTTATTTTTTACATTTATAATTGCTCTTTTATCTTTTATATATTCAGATAGATCTAGATACGTTCCTCCTCTGAGAGGATTCACTGTATTAATTCTCAATTGTAATACATCTATAGTTTTAAGGGACCACCCAGATCCTTTCGCTAAAAACTGGTCTTGTTCAGATAATAATTTATTGAACATTCCATTTAGTAATTTATTGAAATCGGATGAATTACATGCAAGTGTATTAGAAGTTTTGAAAGCTATGTCCCGAACTTCTTGAGTGAGTATTCTTTCGTATACGCTATCCACATGTAAATTAAATTTTATAGATGATTGTAAACATGATTCTTTTAACTTTAAAATTAATTTATCTCTAACATAGTTAAAAAAAAGCGTGTAGTCTATAAAATTTAAAGTATTCTTAATCAAAAATGTTTTTGAACATTTCTTAAATCCCTCGATTTCAAATAAACCTTCATCAGAAGATGACATCCGCTCGTGTTTTGTAACCGTTTTTCTTTTCATTATGAAACTGAAAAAATAGATTAAATAAAAAAAAAACACAGATATAAGCAATCATAATATTGTAAAATGTATTATAACATCAACTTCTTTTTTTTTAAATCTTATGCAAGCAATTCAGAATATTGTTTTCAAAATATAATAAAAGTATTAATTCTAAATTATTACAAAGAAAAAAAGAATTGGTTAATATAATAAGAAATTACTCAGATTCTAATTCTCTTAACCGATTGTTTAGTTCTGTTAACCGACACTGAATATCTGCTTTACATTCACTTGAATAGTTTTCGAATCTATTATGTTCATTTATCAATTTATTTTTAAAAAATGAATTTTTCTTCATACTATCATTAATTTTTACAAATACTTTTCGAAATGCTTTCCGTTTCTCGATATAATAGCGTTTATTGTCACGCACCTGCTGTTCTGCTGCTAGAATTCTGCTTTTAATTACGTTTATTTCTGGGTTCATGATTCTGAAAATTACATAGAATTTCAAAAACTAACTAATTGATACGTTTTTTAAATCTAAACCACTTTTCCTAACATTTTTATTAAATTAGTTTTATTTGAAAACATTTATCATACCAGCAGATCTTATATACACAATAATAATTATATGATAAAATAATAAATAATAACAAAAAAAAAAATAATATTTTAATTATTTATTGAAAAACAGAATATTATTCGACATTATCTAATTTACTATATAAATTATTTAGACCTTTTTGAATATTTTTCTCGCATAAATAATTTATATATGTTAAATGTTTAAATTCGTTTATTAAATTCTGTTTTTCTTCAATAAGTCTTTTTCTGGTTTCTTTCAGCACCGCTTTTTGAATTTTTATTTTAATATTTTTAATATTGGAATAGAACATTTTTTCGTCAACATCTTGAGCATGATAATTTTCTTTTTGCTGTTCCAATATTTGAATGATTTGCTCGTGAATTAACGATTTGGCTTCCATGTTTTTTCTTTTTTTTTAAAAAAAAATCTGGAAAAATTATATAGAATTTGTAAACTATCTGCCAGATAAAAAAAAAATAATGCATATTAATGACAATAATTTATTTCCAACATATTTCTATTTTTTATGTTTTTTAACTTTTATATTAAAAATTTGTATGTATTAATCAAAAAAAGAAAATTACATTGAATACCTATATACATAAATATAAACTTATAATATTATTACTAATTATTCATAACAAATTTTTAAAAAAAAATTTTAACCTGATCTAAATCTTTCGCGCTTAGATTCTGCTGTTGTAATAAAATCTAACCTTTTACCGAAACAGTGTTCTCGCTTACGAAAATTCGTAACATATAAATCACTATATTTTTTACATATATCCATTTTTTCTTCTCTTAATAAAACTAATTTTGCGTTTAAATCTTTTATATAAGAAAAATTTGGGTTAGAGTTTGTTCTACTTAAATAAATAATGAATTTCAGGTTTTTAATTTTTTTTTTGAGATCTTTATATTCATATCTTTCTTTAATCTTATTTTCATCAATCATCTTCGTTAAGGTTACAATTTGTTCTCCATAATATTGAATTTGTTCATTACAAAAATCATATGAATGCCAAAAATTCATTATCTGTAATTTTTGACTAAATACATTAGTATAAAATATAAAATATTATATAAATCTAATTATTAAAGCGATTATTTATAAAACAACGAATGTACGTATATACGTATATATAATAATAACTAATTATATTATTCAAAGCTAAATAAAAAAACTTTAAAAATTAGACAATATAGCATTTATATCATAAAAAATAAAATTTTAGTTGCTAGTGAAGCTACGTCACACGATAATAGAAAAAAACGTGATAATTTATATGTTAGTTAATAGTAGATAGGGCGATTGTAACTATCGTAGAGTTCGTACGGTAACATTACGTTGTCACGAAAGCAACTACGTGTTTACTATCAACGTGCGACAGCAGCTTTCGAATAATCTTAACGTAAAAGCAATAAAAAAAACATTATAGAAAAAATAATTTAAATTTATATACGTGTATAATATACGTTTTAGGATATATTTTATACAGTCATTAAACATTATTGAATATTTTAATATAATAAAAAAAATTTTTTACATTAAAACATTTTACGTAAGATAATATTACACGTGTAATACAACAATCACGTTATCTATAACAAATATTTATAATCAGCTATAGTATTTTAACATTGATAAAAACAAGGTATCGTGCAACAACTACTAGATAACGGTATCTATAGTTATTATCATGAAAGAGATTGACTATTAAAGATTTTTGAGGTTAGGTAATAATTATCAATATTATTGATGAATGATAAGCCCGATGTTCTATCTTATCTATGTAAATCTATGATAGTATGGTACATCAGTTATCTTCTATACTGTGGACGTGGTGTAATTCATTTTAGTATTATTACTCTATGGTGTAATTATAACGTATTATTGTTACTTGATCATAACTTAACAAAAAAAAAAGAAAACAGCTTATATTATAGTAGTGACTAAAAGTGAGAGTTGAGAAACCGTCTTTCAACTATTCTATTTTAATGTTTTTATTTTAAATAATCTATGAAAAAAAATCTTTAAGTCTAAACACTCAATACCCATAGTAATATTATAAAACTGTATTATCATTACAACAATAAATTGTTATTATTCTATTTTATTTTTTAAAAAAAAGAAGTATGATGTTAAATTTAATAAATAACAATAAAAAAAAAATAGTACTTACATAGCTTGTAGAAATTGAGGTACTTTTTCTAAGTATGATGGCTGGTCTATTTGTTAGAGTTGTTTTGACAATCTTTTGACTGGCTATTGAAGATGTTTGGTAAACTGCTGGCTGGCTGTTGTTTTGGCGAAGAAGACTGTTCTGCTGCTGGCTTGAACTGATGACGATAAGCTAAGAAATTCTGGGTTTTATACCCGAAAATAACCCTCTCTTCTCTCATTAGAATTTTTTTGTGATGGATTAAAACATTTCAACTTATTTTACATCCTGTTTTAATATTATAATGGCATTGACATTAAGTAAATGTGAAAACATTTGACTGAGCAGGTTATATTAGCAGCAATTTAGATTCATATAATATAATTGGTTTTTGAGAATGAATGTATACATTCTAAGCATTGACATTTAGTAAATGTGAAAACATTTGGCTGGACAGGTTATGTTAGCAACAATTAAAATTCATATAATGTAATTGGTTTTTGAGAATGAATGTATACATTCTAATTTATTTTAAATCCTGTTTGTAATAATTTAAATTCATGTAATGTAATTTGCTGTTGTATATGAACATGTTTCAGCACCCATCTAAGGTAAGGTTATTGTAGAAATTTATTCAAGGAGGGTATTGACCATGGTAAAAGGTGAATGTCATAAACATTTGGCTGGGATAGGTTATGTTAGCGTCAATTTAAAGTCATGTAATGTGATTTTGCTGTTGTACCTGTATGTTCATGTTTTAGCAGGTTTCTATAATGTAAGGCTATGACCATTTGTATACTTAATTATTGAAGTAGTGGTAAAAATCTGTGTATAAAAGACAGAGGGTATTCTCTAATATTCACCAGTCTTCAAGATTTCATCCCAGGACAAGAAGCTCAGTTCAACAGAAATACTACCAAAATAAAATGTCGTACCGTACAATTGCTTCAACTGATTCAGAGGTTAGTAACTACTTAGTAAATATCTTATAACCATAGAAAATTGGAGGCCGGTCGTAACACCACTCAACGCTATGGTTATAATTCTTAAAATAATATTAAATGACTGATTATAACATAGTATATTGGAAGTGCGTCGTAACATTACTCAACGCTTTGGGTATAATTCTTGGGACATAGAAAAAATATATAATGGAAAAAAACAGTAAAAAATAATGTACTATGTTTTATGTTTCACAGAATGAACATTTTAGCGAATCAATTGATATAAGACCGTCTTTTTCAAAAACAAAACCTGGATCAAAACGTTCTGCAGAAAAAACAAGTGTTAAAAAACCTATGAAAAAGAAGCAGAATAAAATGGTAATTAAAATAATATTTTTTCCTAATGATAGCATAAATAATTTATTTTTTTTTTATAGAATGCATCATACAGAGATAATATCAGCGAACGCTTGAGATCAGAAGATTTTGATGTTGAAGTATTTAATTCACTAACATTTAGACAAGGAGATGGCGTTGTGACAATAAAGACGCCTTTTGAAGAAAAAGGAAAGGATCTTTGGGTGCTAAGTCATTATAAGGTTACTAACATCGAGAATGTGCCAGTAAAGGACAGGTAAATACATTGGTTTAAATTTAAAAACTATTGCTGAATCTGTTTTTTTTTTACTGATTTTATTTACTTCTTTTGTTTTTAAATAAAATAATTTGTTGTAATAGATGGAAGTTCAGTGAAGCTACTGTTAGATTGTACACGACCGACGAATCAAAAGATCAAACACTTCATACTGGTCTTAATGAGACAATGCAAATTATATTTGATAAATTACTAACCGATCCAAAGCGTCAAACTATTAAAAGCAAGACGGTTGTTTGATTATTATACGGAAAAATGAGTTTCATTTAATAAAACAAAATATTATTATACATGTATGTTTTTATTTGTTCAATACTCAAAGGTCTTGGAAAACATAAACCTATAAACTATATAGTATGTCTGAGAAAAAAATTTCTAATTGAAACATTGCTATCAATTCTGTACTATCAAAATGTAATCTACTTATTTACTGAAAACATAAAATTTGAAACTAAAACGCATTAAAACTATTCTTTATGATTAAAGGTAACATGTAATTTAAGAAAAAAAAGCAAGTTTATTATTGAATAAAAAAGTTTTTATTTTTTAAATAAATAATTATTAAACATATTTATATATTTTATATTATTAGATCTTGTAAAATCATATCGGACAATGTGTTAAAATGAAATTGTAATATTTCATATAAAAATGATGTGTCATCGTTCTGTAAATGATTATAATAATTAAAATCATAGTTTTGAATATATTGGTTGGTAAATTCGTTCCTTTGGCAAGTGGATGGCAGACCACGGACATCATTTTTAATTAGGTCATATGCAGTGTTGAAAGTAATTTGATAATTTGCTAAACGTTTTTGCTTGTCTACCACATACAAATCAATCAAATTCTGTAATTGACGAAGCCGGTACAAATCTACGTGTGTCAAGGTAATATATTCCTCGTTTAGATGTAGGGTAATTGAACTCTGTTTAACATTAGTTGAATATGAAAAGGAATCGGTAATCTTTACACGCCTCACCCTGGTATTTAGGTTATTAATAATTGAATTGTAATTAGATTCAGACATCAGTGTGAACCATTCTTCTAAACTTAATGTAATAATTTTCTTTGAAAGTTTACATTCTAATAATAAAATAATTGAAATCTGCTTATTAATTAGTAATCCAACTGTAATACTTTTCTTGTTAAAAGCTCGGATGTCGAATGTAGACTTACAGACAATTATTGGTGGACTCATAATGAAGTTTTTTTTTGCTAAAAAAGTACACAATAAAAAGTAGGATATAACTGTTAGGAGTTATACATTGGACTGTTAGTTTTTTCCTTTGCAGTCATATTATATACTAAAAACTCGGATAAAAAAAAAAAATGCAAAAAATGTGAACGTACAGTTAGCCAATTAGTGCATACTAGAGAGGGAATTTACATATACTTACTAACCTGATACCTGAAAAACATTTTAAATTATTATATACGCACTAACCCGCTAGGCTATACGTTCACAAGATATTAAATCGAATAATAAAACATTTAAGATAAAACATTCAATTTTTTTTTATTTTTTTTTTTTATTCAATATAGCAAATATTATAAACAGTATATTATATAAAAAAAACATGATTTAACAAATGGTGTCGTACGAACCGGTTTCACAATTACAAATAACTTCGGTTTTACAATATTTACTTAAGACTTTTTGAACAAACTGATTACCTTTCATTAATAATACATAATATAAACATTTTGGTGAGAATCGGGTATGTTCTATAAAACAATTATCATCGATTTCAAAACTATGTAGAATTACTCCACACCAATGATATTGAACTGCGTCATCGAGATTGATATAGTAAAATCCACATTCTGAGAGCTTGTACTTATTCTGACCGGTATTTGGAGGAAAACTTTTAAAAGATCGTAACCTAGATACAAATGCAGAGAATTCTGGATACGCTGGCGTTGAATTGAATCGTATTTGATCGACCAATGACTGGACATCGTTTGCGCATTTTTGAAAATTCATTTTTGAAGAAATTAAATAACTTATACAATTTAATAAAACTTTGAGAAAATAAAGAAAAATGAGACACGACTTGAGTGAACGATGGATCATTAGTAACTGAATATGAAAAAAATAATCAGCAATCAGCTTATAACTTAAAATTATTGTAAATAATAAATAATGTTTTTATCATTATTAAAAAAATCAGTGTAACCAACATGAGTAAAAATGAAATACAGTACATTTTTTCGAGGTAAAATTTACTAACAATCAGTGTGAAATGTGTTACACGGTAAATCTGAGTGCTCCAAGGGGGACATTCCCCCTTGAAAAAAAATTTTTACCGTGGAAAAGCTGGCTGTGAACATACAAATATATACTACTCATTGAAATTTGATTTTGTTTTAATCAACTAGGTAGCAATGAGATAATTTTATCAACAATATATTAAATATAATATATTGTATATATATAACATTTTTTGACATTTTATGTCTTTGCTTTGACACATAGAATCGAAATCAAAAAACTTTACGTTACGAAAAAAATTGCAAAATATAATTTTCCTCATACGAGATTTGAACTCGATATACGCGCTTATCATACAATAGTTAAATGCGACTGCACCGACGCTCGATGTGTAGATTTGACGTGGACGATTTTACATTTTTATCAATTACCCTATAAATATTACCTAGGTATGTGCTACATAATATGATAGCAAGGACAACAAATACATAAAATATGGTACTTCATTGCAGACTCGTATACAATATGTTTTTTTTAGGTTTCAGAACGTAATTATTATAGGTAGTTATTTGAAAATTAAATAACGTACAGTGTGTCAGTGTATGCAAAGAAATCGAACAGATAGTTAAACATTTTTAAGACCAGGATGACTAATATTTTATTTTTATTTTTTAGATAGTTGTAAGAGTAATATATTTAGTTAATTATTAGTAAGCAATATAATGTTTAGTAAAATTGAAAGGCCTATGATTGGATCATTTAAAATTAGTGATAAACTAAATTAATTAATATTTCATGGTACCTATTTAATTATAGTTTGATACATTTTGTTGACTAATTTTAAAATTTACAAGATATTCTAAATAAATGTGCCAAATTTACAAGTAAGTTAAAAACATTCAAAAAAATAATTTTTATTGTATATTAGACATAATTTTAGTTTATAAGCATTGACTTTTATGATTTTAAAGGTAAATTTAAGATATTTCAATTTTATATATAATATGGATATTGGGGCATAACACGAACAAATATTTATTAATTTATTTATCATTAGAAATATTTTTAGTATTTTTTTTTTACGGGTAACTTTCTGACACCTAAACGTCACATGGATGGTAAAGTTGATGCTGTATTGCAGTTCCAGGACGTGCGTGTCTATACAATTTTCATCAGTCATTTGTTAGTTGTTACGTCTCAACCGACGTCGATATATACATCAACGCAGAAATGAATACGTGATGTACTAGGAGTGGTATCTATGAGAGGTGTTATGATGAGTGATTATTTAACAAAGTACAAAATTAAAATATCATAATCTAGGTGGAGAAGAGTGGTGTTACGACTCTAATATAGAATTTAAGACTGTAAGTGGTGTTACGACCTGACTCTGAATGTCCCTAACCGTCTAATGGTTAGCTCAACCCATACTGTATAACAGTCTAACGAGCTCTTGTCATAGGCTCCTATTTATATGATCGAGTCCTTTGGAGTGGGTGGTCGTAGTAGTGGCCAAATTCAGTCATGAAATAGAGTTTGGGTCTCGTATTTGGTATGCTGGTCGACTCGTATCCTTCGTATAAGTGTTGACTTTCCCAGAAAGATACGTATGACGACACCTTTATAGTTTAATTGTTTTATCGCTTTTGAAATTACCTCCACATGTTCTAATATACTAATTGCCTTATTAGTTATGTCGTCAAATAATATTAGAAACGTGCGCTACGATGTACATAGTTAATACATGATTCCTTAATACATAGGTACTTAACACATTCATGAATTTTTATTATTATTTGATCAGTATTTTTAATTTTTGTTCTAACCCTGGGAGCCTTTCTTACAATAATTAGTTCAACTAACGAATGCATGTATCTCAGTTTGAGTTATTATTTTTAAATTCTAATAATATAATCCTTTAGAGAGTTGTTCCTCTAGCTCACTAACCTCATTTTTAACCTATACCAAACTGTAATAATGTTTGTGTTATTTTTAAATATTTTTTTTTGTATTATTTAATTAGTTATAGAACGGTATAATATCTACCACCCTACAAGTATATAGATTTTATGGTTTATACTTTTTAGGTTAGATTATACCTATATTATTTATATAATATAGTTATTAATACAACAAAATTATTATACACCACTATTATAATGGAATCGTTGCATATTTTGTGTCGAGCACAAAATCATAATCTTATCCAAGTGTTTATTTGAATGGAAATCTTTTAATAATAGGTATATTTATATCATGAACCCTTGCACTCGAATCACCCTCTAATAGCCCATTCCTGACATGCCACAAAATCAACCTAAAAACACAATAAATAATGTTTTATTGATGTCCTTTCTTCAAAAAACCACTTTATTTCATCCCAAGCCACTTCATATGGGTATAATATTATAGTACTATTAATGATCCGTATTCTAGTTAATTATTATTAAATTACAATTTGTTCACGACAATATGTCAACAACAATAGTTGACATTAGCTCTCCTTTAGATAAAATCATGTGAAGTACCTCTACCACTATAATGCATTGATATTCATGCACTAGGTTTCTAGGTTATCAAATTAAAATTGCATTAGGGTACCTACTGTTATTTTACAAAAGACACATAAACAATACTTTGTAGACGTGTAGTATAAGTTTATTAGAAAACTCGTTGTATAATTACATTTCAGGTACAAACAAAGATAAATCAGCGAAGCCAGAAGTTTATGAAGGTATTTATTTGAAAATACGTATCTACATGGTATATACATGATGATTAGGGTGGATCGAATAAATGAAAAAAAAAAATTTTTGCGAATTCTAATAGTACTTAAATGTTGTGGTTTATACTCAACTAAGTGTTTACAAAAAATGATTCGATCAATTACATGAAGATGCATCCCTCCCCAGAACTGTGCCCTAGACCTGTGCCTATAATATATACCACTAAATTGCCATATTCTGTGTATTAAAAAATTCTGTAATGATAGAGCAATCCTAAATGTCCAAACATACTCAGATTTAATATTAAGAACACTCTGTGAACTTATGGAAATTAAATGGAAACATATAAATGTTTTACATATAAAAGTAATAATTTAAACATTTCAATTGCATTCTAAGATAATACAATGTTGTAAAATTGTATGCAAGTAATTTCATGTGCTTGAAAATAACATGTATGTACTCATTTTCTATTGTAAATAATCATTTTAATTTATTTTTTAGCAAACCTACGTACGTATTTTCTTGTTTTTTTTTTTTTTTTGTAATGAAGTTTTAATTATATATCTCTAGAATATAATTGACTATAGTTGTGTAATAGTTTACAGATTAATATATTTTGAATTATCTTAACAAGACAAGTTTCTACAATTACAATAAACTATACTAAATCAATTAAATTGTATTTAAAAAAGGCGGGTAAGTGGATGTCGCTCTGCTGTACAGTAGGTTACAAGTGGGTCACTGTAAAGGATGGTGTTAAATTTGAATTCAATGATATAATATTATTGTATAAGAAAAACGATTCTGAGCGAAAACGGTCAGTCAGCCTATGATATTACCAAGTATATTTGATGATATTATTGTTAATAAAGTAATTTATACATTTACTTATTTACGTGGAACCTTGTTTTAAATTTTCAATCCTTAGCTACAAAAGTTGAACACTTTCAATATGTTTCAACTGTTATTATAACAATATATCAGGAGCCTAATATTACATTTTCACGCTTTTTAAACCCAATGAATACAATTTTATTGATATTTATAGAAAAAAAAAATAAAAAAATTGAGAACTGACAATGTCCGTAAACAGCTCAAAAAGAGTCAAAATATTTTCAACATTTTATGGTGTATAGAAAATGCTAATATAAACATTCAGTGAAATTTTCAAGTATCTACAGTCATACGTTTTTTTAATTACAACAAAATAAGGAAATCGTTACATGAGAAATCGAGTGAATATCAAATGTTGTAAAAATTTAATTTGACTTTCTTCTAGACATTTTTTTTTTGATAAAGGTAGACAAACTCATGGATAATTTTGTATTACATTTTCAAATCTTAGATTGAAAAAGAAAAATTTTATGAATTCTCAACTCAAAATAATTTGCTAATTTTTGTGACTTTTCGTATTTTGTCAATATTTGAACTTTAAATGCTTATAAATAAAAACTGTGACTCAGGATTTTTAATATTTTTCAAATGTCATTATAACAATATAGTAGGAGCCTTGTATTAAATTTTCAAGCTTTTTTATCCAACAAATAAAATTTTATTGACATTTGTAGACAAAATAACTAAAAAAAATGGAAACTGATAATGTTCGTAAACAGCTCAAAATAAGTGAAAATATTTGGAAAATGTTATGGTGTATATAAAATGCTAATATAAACATTCAGTCAAAATGTCATATACCTACGGTCATTTGTTTTAGAGTTACACCAAAAACCAAAACCGATTTCCTCGAAAATTCCCGTTTTTCCTTAATTTTTATTTTGTTTTTCATGTCGCTTTTGAAAACTACTGGAACATATTTACTTTTGACCCCCCAAAGTACCAACTAGATTCACTTTCCTATCAGAAAAGTTACTGTTGAAGAAAATCCAAGCACTTTTACTGTCCTAAAAGGTGATGACAGACACAAAAAAAAAATAAAAAACACACATCATTGTAAAATCAATACATCATTCATCGCTTCGCTCAGAATCTAAAATGTACAGTTGACCGCTGTTAACCTATACTTTATGATATAAATTACAAAAATTGTACAACTGAATAAATACAACGAAAATGTATAATAAAACAAAAGTTTAATTTGTTAAGTTACTCTGCTGTAAAATAGTACGTCATTGAGTAGATAAAAGAAAGGATTTGTTGAATTTGAATTTATGTGTTGATTTCAAAATAAATTAAAAATAATTGAAATGTTCTTTAAATCAGTTAATTTTAATAGAATAAAATACATTTTTAAATTCTGAGCTGATCGATGGAGATTTGATTTGCTCACGAATTGCCTCCCATCTGAAACTCGAATTGAAGATATATGAAATAATATTTTTATACATTACGGAATAATATAATAATTTATACATAAAAAATCCAAATACCACCAACTCACTCATCGCCGTAACTCAAAAACTACACCAACGCATGAACTTGAAATTTGGAATAGAGGTTCTTCTCATATTTTCACCGTGCACTAAGAAAGGATTTTCAAAAATGTTGCGTTTTAGTGGAGTAATTAACAATCATAATTATTCACCGCTAATACGTATTAACGTGCTGCACGGCAGCCCACGGTTTCTAACTACCTACAACTTATCCTTTTTGTCCAAATAAGAATTATTGTTCTGAGAAATTTATCGATAAAAATAATCTCATGCATCGCACGTACAAACGATAAAATGCACACCGATAACATAAACCAATACACATACAAATTCTATTAATTAGTTTTATCTCCATTGGTGCCTATACAGTATACACGTTCATTTAATTTGCACGCCGTACTACCAGCAGTTTGGACACGCGTATCATAAATATTTACAATTATAAATTTATATTATTTGCAATACTTAGTGGCTCCCTCTAATGATCTAGATACGCAATAAGAAAGAAGTTTCTGATATTCGCTTTTTAAAGATGTGGTAAAACAGGGATCTTAAGATTCACGGTGGAATTCGAAACTTTTTTGTTGTTTATTAATGGTTGCATTCGGTTGCAAGTTATATAATATGTGAATTATTTCACAAAGCTAGGTACAATTACGCCTGTTTGTCCATAAAAATAAATAAAATAACCCCCCAAAGTATAATAATATATAAATATTAAATACAGTAGAACCTCGATTATCCGAACCAATTGGGACCGTACCTAGTTCGGATACGCAAAAGTTCGGATATTGGAAATATAAAATAAAAAATGTTTATAATATTATGTATTAATTATTTATTATTTTTATTATTAAATATTTATTATTATTATAAATATATTATTAGAAATACATTACATATTATATTACATTATCAGAAATACATTAAATTATTAGAAATACATTAGGTACATACATACATTATTAGAAATAAATAAATACATAATTAAATACATGACATTTATTATATTTTTTTGACATAATTATCAATACCTGCCGGATACAAGTTTTCATGTTCGGATAACAGAACGTTCGTATACGCTAATTATAGTTCGGATAATAGAGGGTTCGTATAACGGAGGTTCGGATAATCGAGGTTCTACTGTACTCCTAAAAATCCGCGATGATCAACTATGACGAGCGTCACTCATTTGGGCGAATAACCCAAAATTTACTTGAGTAAAGCATATACCATTTGAGCGAGAAATGAACCGATCGTTTAGGCGAATTTATAAATTATTGAATAATATTGAAGTAACATTACGTTGGTATACAATAATCTTTATAATATTTACCACAGCTAAATATTATTATTATGTATATCGTTTCGGCTGATTGGTGAATATAGATAGTGAACGATAATTTGTTAGATTGTACGCTAAGACGGAGACAAAACATTTTACTCAATATACTACGTAAAAATAATAAAGAGAAACAAGACTATACATTAAAATCATGGGAAGACTATCAAACCGGAAAATTAACAATAATCAATTATATTAAACAAACGGACATGAGATACCATACTAATAAAAAAATTAGTTAGAATTTTTAATACAAAATTATGATCATTTACATGAGAATATAATACATTTTATTAAACAAATGAGCATGAGATACCATGCTTATGAAAAAAAAATAGTTGCGATAATAAATATAATATAATACATTATATGACAATATAATACATTTTTAACCATACCTACCAGTTAGAGTTAACTGGGAGTCCTAAGTATCTAAAAATGGGAAGGAAAACGTATTAGTCTATATAAATGTTGATAAATATATATTTATAGCTCGCCAAAACGATGTATTAGATAAATTAGAGGTCCGTGTGAATTTTACCCAAACGATATGTTATTTTGAGTCATTCGTCCAAATGAAAGTCCCCTACTATGACTTCAATACTATTTTAGGTACAATGTATACAAATTTTTTTTCAACTGTACTAATATAGGCTATATTATAGCTCCCTCCTCACTGTGTCCTCAATCTACCGCAGGTAGATTGCCTACCTGATTATATACTGTTCGCATAACCTTTAGCGAAACTCACGGGCAACGCCACGTAGGATGGCTAAAAATTTAAATATAATATGATTTTGTTTCTATACCTATGCAGAGCGAATACATCCAAAAGGAGTTAATTAATCACAATTTTTTCCCAGGCAACGCCGGGTTATTCAGCTTGTAATATTATATAATAATTGATTGTACACGTACAACTGTCGATATATTAATTAATATAATCCAGGTATGTTACGGGAGGCAATTCGAGCGGACCGTTTGGGGAAAATTATGCACAAAGAAAAGCTAATAAAGAATTAGAGGTCTATTAGACACGAAAACTTTAATTTAAAATTACATATTTGTATTTATAGTTGAGAACGACGGTAAGTATTTACGAGTCTTATAATTTGTCTTATTGAAGAAAGTAGGTATAAAAATTTAAAAATAGGAACTACCATATAACTAGCTATAAGTTACAAACAAAGTTATCGTCGGTTCATTTTATTACAAAATTGTTACAAAATATTGAGAAAGTTTCAACCAGTTTCGGAACTAAATATTTTGGGGTGGCTAAGATATAGTTTAGTATTCTGTTTCAAATCTTGATAGGTATTGTATTGAAAAAAATTACATTTGTATTCTACAATTTTGTAGAGTGGTTAGATGCACAATAGGAACCATTATGTTCATAATTATTAATAATTATAATAATTATAATAATTTGTAAATTGATCATGACGTGATAATTTATTGATCTCAATCTCAATGAAATCTTAATCATATTATGTTATACTATCTGACCTCGTAAACTTTGTTGCCCGTTAACTATGCCAACTCTATATAAATAAAATATTGTTTAATTCGTCATTTAATATTTTGTGTAATGGTGTTCAAAACTTTAAAATTTTCATAAGCCATCATGGATCTCAAAAGACTTGTGCGAGCACCACTTTAAAATAAGAATTTTTGAATATGCGTTCTTTAGTGCACATTTACATAATATTGTGGTTGATCGAAGGTAATTTTAAGTCTCAATCTACATTGTTTAGGCTCTACGTTTAAACTCTACGCGAATGCGAGGTGCGTTCGTAAGTGTATAATTTCTAACTTTAAAGTAATGTGCCACTGTATTTTTTTTAAACTTATTAATCACTGATGTTTTTCTAGTACCTACCTACCTAACTGAATTTGAATTATAACCAATTATATATTTAAATAAATTGTTCCATTTTATTTTCATAACGATCTATAGTATTAAAAAAAAAATACAACCTATCTATTGGTTAATTTAACAATCTTTATCTTAACCTTATTTATACACCCATTTTTTTTTTTTATTTAGAATTTTTGATAAGTACGTAATTTATTTATTTTGTATAGAATGGCAAATTTGAGTAATAAATTATAATTTCATATTTTTATTGCTTATGCTATATTACTATGTCAATAACTGTAATTTTCATAATAATTGTCATCCAAATAATACAAAAACTGGATACTTTTTTTAATGGAAACTATCATAAACGTTGTATTTTTGTCATTATTCTTTACTATTTTATTTCCATTTGTGACAATAAAATCGTAGACCCTTCATCTATATTTATTTCAAGTATGTTTTTTTCTTAAATCACACAATTCAAATACCTATAGCGACTAACAATGTAGATAGTACATCTATCTTGTATTGACGATTTTCATTTATTTTTTACCTGCATATTTGAAAAAATAAATAAATTATTCTTTTATAATATAAAGTTTTTCTTTTTAAAATTTTAATTTAAATTATATAATATAGTCATTATTAATAACTTATTAATTATTATTATAATTTTGTCCAGGCAGTGTCGGTACGTATCTATATTTTATTCTGCATGAGATTTCATGATACAAATATTGGGAATAATATTTATAATTTCGTCAATTATCTTCAATGTCCGTTTAAAGATGAATGTAGAAATTGAAGAGCTGATATTATATTAGAGTAGATTTTGTTCTTCAAGACTTGAGAAGTTTGAGAAGTTATTTTCCCAAAATGTCACGTTCGAAGTTTTGAATCACAATTGTATTGCATGTTTCTATATTAGAAATAACCTAAGAATGATTCCATAAACCAATTATTAAATACCGTTCAAATGTGAAGCACATTTTTGTTACCTAGCGTTAGATAAAACCAAAGGGTCCATCACATTGAACACAACCATAAGTGTCATATTGTATCTATTTATATTACTTATAACTTTGTCAAACACCTATACTAAATAAATATATTTTTTTAGACTTTATGCGTAAGTATTTTTTCTGTAAATCGTTATATTTATACTTTCCCTTCTATAGCCTGACCAGATGACGAATTAAAAATAGTTGTGTACTTACTTATATCTAGTTTCGAGTTGATGTCTGTTCAAAAACTGTTGCTTTCTTAGCTGAATCGTTTTGAGAATAATAGCTTCTAATTGATGACAACCTTCTGACGCGGTACGCAGCGGCCACCAGTACAAAGTACAGGTACCGCAGCGACCAGTCTACACTTTTCGTCAACCGCCACTACGGGCTACAGCGCGACAACGCCAACTCCCCCACCACGCCACAAAGGCACAAGGTGGGACGGGAAGGCGAGTCGCGTAGAACGAGTACCGGCCGTCGTAGACCTACCACTAGCAACGTAACCCACGTCGTGAGCACAGCCACACGACCACAAAGAGAGAGATCTATATTTTCATATAGCCCGCCGTCATTTTGTGTTCTTTTTTTTTTTATATCTTTCTTTGCTACATATATTTATATATATATATCTACGTACACCCGGTACGGGAAAAATAAACCCAACCATCGACACCCGAAATTGTGTTTGTTTTTTTTACGCTCGAGTGTGCCACCCAACATACCACACCAACGACCGGCTCTCCGCGGACCACCTACCACAACCGTCGTAGCCGCGTCAAATTGGCTCCCCGCAGAGGAATCATCGCCTCAAGACAGCGTAAAGGTAAGAGTTTTTTCACGCTGACACATACCTCGGTAGATTGCTTATATTAAGTTAATATTAAGACGTTTAGCCAGGAGTGTGTTTGCCGGTTAGCTAGGATTCCCAGTGAACATTACGTAAGAATTATTTCTAGCACGTAACAGGGAATCCCGCGCAGCCGTGCATAACCGTGATACGGATTGGGAAGTAGTTATATAACAACCGCCACCCCTCCGCAACGCCTACCTTTCGTCCCGCGACATTACCGTCGATAACAGCACAGCGCGCAGGCCAAAACCGGTTTCAGCCGCTGCAGCCGTCAACTGCCGCCGCCGAGTACGTCGACCCAGTTCTGCTATTCTGGGAACGCAACGGCGGCACCGTCAACAGCTGACCTACTAACGTAATCGCTGATAAACTTCCGTAAACAGCGCACAAAATTTACGTCAAAAAAAAAAAAAGTCTCTAAACCACGTACACACACCAAACACAAGCTACCTCACCGACCAACTGCTTAACGACAGCATTTGTAATTAAATCATACATAATGACTGGTAAAACGTTACAACAGTTATCGTCGGCGGAGCTGCGTAGCGAGTGCTCGGCCCGCGGACTCAGTGTGTCCGGGTCGAAGTCGGATGTGTATGTCAGGCTAGAGGAGCACCTTAGGGAAAGCGGACTAGTACCCGAGAACGTGAGGTTCGAACCAGTGCAGCCCCCAATCACAGGATTAGGGGACGGTACTGGACAACAACCACACGTTCGATCAACGCTGTTAAGCACGGACGTCAGTCAGATTTTCGGACCATCGGCTAGAGGTATCTCGACAAGCCATACGGCAAGTCAAGGACCAACGGACGATCGGCCAGAGGACTGCGACAACCAGCTGACCATGCAACAGGGCCAGTCCGCACACCCATTAGATACCGACATTTTCAAAACCGCAGCGGAACAACTGCAAAAGTTAAAACTGGCGTTGCCACAAACGAACGACACAACGTCGTTCGAGGCACGCCTAATGGCGCTCGAGGCAAGCATGACGCGGTTCTTTACGGAATCGCGCACGACCGCCACGCAGCAGCCACACGACTTTGCAGTCCCGCGGTACACCAACCACCCGTCACCCGTACACATAACAACTCGCACACACGATAGTTACCAGTCGGGTAGGTCGTATGAGCGCAACGAAGGCGGCGCTCAGCCGAGCGCCAGCCACACTGCCGCCACGAACAACCGACCGTTCTTCACGCGCGACGGTCAACACGACTATACGGGTCACACCACACACGCGTCACAACACGCGTCATATGAAGCACGCGTACAGGAACGTTCGGTACTAATACCGTACGAGGACTTGCGTACAGCAAGAGCCTCGTTACCCGAGTTCACAGGAACTAGGGCCGAGGACCCCGTACGGTTTATAGACAATACCGAGTCGATTTTGACGCAAGCGCGTATACACCCATCGGGTTGGTGCAGGGCGGTCGAGCCGCAATTAAAAGGAACGGCGAGTACATGGTACAATTCTATCAGGGCACTCGACCTATCCTGGACAGAATTTAGGGAGGAATTTTATGAAAATTTCAATAACGCCGAAATTCAGTCTCGATTGCGCGCCGACATCGTGTCAACACGTCAAACGCCCAGACAGTCGTTAACGGAATTTGTGCTGATTAAAAACCAGCTCGCGCGCCGCGTAAATACCGGCCTATCCGAATCGGAGTTGGTAGGTATTATCGCCGGACTAACGCGTGACACTTTCCGTACACACATACGTCTACACCGGCCATTGACGTTCAGCGAGCTGCGACGCATCGCAGGCGTTTTGGACCCGGTAACGGACAACACCAAACCGCCCCCACAACAATGGGCCCCTAAAACTAAAAAAGGGGTGGAAACCCCACAAACAGCCCCCCCGGTCAAAAAAAAATTTTTTGCGAAAGCAACTGATAATACACCACCGGGGCCGTGCAGATATTGTGGGGAACTCCATTGGAACAGTAAGTGTCCAAACAGACCGACCACGTCGGGAAACGGCGGGGGAGTCGACGAGGACTAGTCCCCCTCATCGACTCATCACCACCCCCCCACTCATCACCACCCACTCTCGGTAGTACACACGGAAAAAATAAGCGTAATCGAAAAGCGCGTAGTTCGGTAATTCAACACACAGAACAACCAACTACGAACATTTTTTCCGTCCAATCACCACTCGGCACCCGTTCACAGACCCCCAACCTACACCACCCCACCATTGAACACACCCACCTCACCGGTGACACGTGTGTTCAACAACAACCGGCTTATGGGGCAGCCACAGGTGTAGGGACAAAGGCAACAGAGACACGGGTGTTCACCCACACAGGTGACGGGGACACAAGCACACACACCGCGCTTATCCCCGCATTAGGTCAGTCTGCGCACGTAAGGCAACAGGCGAGCAACGAGGCAACCGATGTTGACAGTATGGTCATGGCGGTTAACACCACCGACCAGACAGTCTCCATCGCGGTTCAGAACCAGTTGTCCCGCTCGACCAATTGCAATACGACTAATAACGGTACGCGAACATGCCAAGACAAAATTCCGACCCCCGCGGTCGAACTCGAATTTCCGTCAGGCTTCGTAACAGCCCTATTAGATTCGCAGGCACAAAAATCATACGTAAACCCGACAGTAGCCCGTAAATACGGCAAAACACCCACCCACGGACCAACAAACACAGTCCGGATGGCGGACGGTCGCACTGCAACAACCAGTGGCACCTCCACATTCGAAGCTAGGATAGGTACACTCGATATAAAATTCGAAGCGACCATCCTAGACAATTTGTATTGCGACGCGTTACTAGGACACGACTTTCTTGTTAACAACGAAGTCTCTTGGGATTACGCCGCGTGCACAATTCACATGGGTAAGCAAATTCGTACGTCGACATGTTGGAAAGGGAAATCTCAACCACCCGCCACTCGTCCCGACCTGTCACAATTAGAATTCGGAAACGACCCCGAAACACGCGCGAAACTAACCAAGATTTTAAATAAATACGCGGTAGTATTCAGCGAAAAAGTAGGACGTACCAAATTAATTGAACACGAAATTCTGCTAAAAGACCCGTCCCCAATCGCGCTCAAACCATACCCATATCCGCAGCAGAAACAAACTGCTATCGACGATATGGTACGCGATATGGAACTCCAGGGGCTCGTAGAACCAAGCACCTCACCATGGGCCGCACCAGTAGTAATGGCAAAGAAAAAAGACGGAACTTTTCGTCTCTGTGTCGACTACAGGAGGCTTAACGACGTTACGGAATCCGACGCGTACCCTATGCCAGATCTCAACAAAATGATTAGGCAAATGCGGGGCGCGAAAATATTCAGCATTTTTGACCTGAAGTCGGGGTACTGGCAAGTGCCGCTACACGAAAATGCACGAAAATATACGGCATTCCGAACACGTAGAGGTCTATATCAGTTCAGAGTCCTCCCCTTCGGTCTAAAGAATAGTCCAATGACTTTCGTGAGACTCATGAACGAGGTCATGAGGGGGTACCAGGATGATTTCGTACAAGTTTACCTGGATGATATTGTAGTATTTTCAAGGGACGAGTACGAACACCAGGCCCACTTAGACAAGGTTCTCGAGCGGCTCAAGAGGTTTGGACTAACGTGCAACACAAAAAAATGTAAAATCGGTCTACGCGAAATTTCATTTTTAGGGCACATCGTAGACTCGGAGGGCATACAAAAACAACCGGAAAAATTGGTATGCATTGACAATTTTCCGGTTCCCAAAAAGGTTAGGGACGTACGTAAATTTTTGGGCGTGTGCAACTGGTACAACCAGTTCGTAGATAATTACGCGGATACCATAGCACCACTCACTAATTTATTAAAACAGGGAGTACGGTGGAAATGGACAGAGGTAGAACAACGCGCGTTCGAAACAATAAAAAACGCGCTAGTCACATCACCAAAATTGTCGCCACCCGATTATAGCAAACCGTTTTGTCTGCAAACAGATGCAAGTGAAATAGGAGCCGGTGCGGTACTTTTCCAACGGGGTGACAGACCGGAGGAAAGACGCATAGTGTCCTACGCAAGCAAAAAGTTTAGCGAAACGCAAACAAGGTACGCCGCGGTCGAACGCGAGTGCCTAGCGATAATCTGGGCGACAGACAAATTCCGTCCATACCTAGAAACCCGACGTTTCGAACTCCTAACCGACAACTCGGCACTAACATGGTTACACAGGGCTAAAGACAAAAATTCAAAATTAACACGTTGGTCACTACAACTAGCTAATTTAGATTTTAGTACGGTACACGTCCCGGGAATACAAAACGAAGCACCAGATTTGTTATCTCGTGACCCGGCACCGGGCACACCTGTAGACGAAGATCGACTTGAGGAAAAATTGGTAGGGGCGCCCACAGCGCCGACAACCAGTGTTGACCTCGAATCTGACCGAATATTTTCAATGTTCGATAACCACGTTAGTGACGACACACCACTCACCGCGACGACTCTCGAAAAATGGCAGTCCGAAGACGCCACAATCCGCGAAGTAGTCGCCGGTCACAGGTGGGACGGGCCAGCGCGGAACACTAGGAGCACAAAATCGGGAACAAACGCATACGTTTTTTCCGAAGGTCTCTTACGCGTAAACGTAGGCACCCACACACCCGTCGTGATACCAAAAACCAAAGCACAACATGCAATTTGGAGGTGTCACGATCACGTCTTATCCAACCACCCGGGCTGGAAAGAGACGTACCGGGCGGTTCGACAACGGTACTATTGGAAAGGTCAAAAAAACGACGTCAGGTTATATGTCGGTGCGTGCCACGTATGTGCGTGCACGAAACCACTAAACTCACGTCCAAACGACCCAATGCAACCAAGAACCCCCCGTGAACCATGGGAAGTTATCAGTGTCGATCTCATGGGCCCATACCCACGTTCTGGTAAGGGAAAATCGTACATACTGGTAGCAACCGACTGTTTTAGTAGGTGGACCGAGGCTTACCCCTTAGGAACAGCAACCTCTAAAACAATAATCGAAACGTTAGAACGCGAGTTCTTTTCGCGTTTCGGTTACCCCCGCGTGTGTCTCAGTGATAACGGCCCACAGTTTGTGTCAAACGAAATGATGAACGCGCTAGAACGCTGGGGGGCACAGGGTTGGACGACCCCAATCTACCACCCGAGGGCCAACCCAGTCGAACGCCGTAATCAAGATTTAAAAAAAGGGTTACGCGCACAACTAGTAACGGGCAAACATAAATCTTGGGACACGAAACTACCCTCAATCCTATTTTCGATACGGAACAGGTGTAACGAACAGACATGCTACCCACCCGCGGTCCTTGTCCTCGGCAGAGAGTGCAAGAGACCCGGAGACTGGGCGCTGTCTAAAGCGGCGCCGGTACACATCAAAAAAATACAGGAAGAGAGGGTAGAGCGGGAGAAACGTATTTTAGGCAAAAAGGTAGTGGTAAAACCAAGCACGAACACCGGCACACCGGTGAAGTTCGGCAAGGGCGACGTAGTCTACTACAAAGCACACCACTTATCTAAGGCACACAAAGATTTTCACGCCGGTTTCGCACCAAAGTGGTGGGGACCGGTAAGACTGGCGAAACAGGTCGGGAAAGGAGTCTTCCAAACCGACCAACAACCACCGCGGAAAATACATGTGTCATGCTTAAAACGGGCACCGATAGGCCAACATTAAATAAACAATTGTCTGTAATAATAATCATTTACAGACAACATGACCGGCCAACAGCAGGAGAAGTGGCAGCAGGTGGCCGAGTTAATCCAACGGCTGGGGCTGGTATCCGGTGGCCAGGATGAGCCGCGAACAGCCGCCCAGGTCGCGAGGATGACTACCCGCCAACTCCTGCAGGATCCAGTGCGGGCGGCCATCTACAACCGGGGCTGGGCGGACCGTACGATGGACATCCAGCGGAGGTTGCGGCCACACCGACCACCATCAACATCAACACCCGGCAGCCGCACACCGTCCCTGACAAGGCCACCACCCCCAGCAACGACACCTGCCCCCGTAACACCTGCGGAGCCGGCACCGGTACCCAGGCAAACGGGGGTACTCCCCGGCCCAACGGGAAAGGTGAGGACGGAGGCGCAGCAGGCACGGAACCGCCGGAAATTCCAGCAGCTAAAGGAAAAGAGGAAAGCCAGGGAAAGCGAGGCAAGCCAACAACGTCGGCTTGCCAAGCAACCCGCGCCAACCTCAGACCCGGAAGCAGCCGGCACGCCTCCGGCCAACCCAACACCGATGGAGGTGGACAAACCGGCATCCAAGGACGGCAAGTCCGAGGAGCCGGGACAGCCCACCAGCCAGGAGTCACCAGACCAATCAGAGGCCACGGTGGACATAACCGAGGCAGATTGGCTGGTGGCGTTCGAGGGGATGCCGGAGTTAGACGACACACACTCGTTCTACACTCCGGTAGGGTCCCCAAAACACCCCCAGTAACACACACGGGCGCGGGCAAGTCTACCTCAAGCGAAAGCCAGAGGTAGTACAAGCCACCCCCTCCCCTAATAGCACACAGACACCGGTACAAGTGTACCCCGTGTGACGGTTTGGCGGGGGAGTATGACGCGGTACGCAGCGGCCACCAGTACAAAGTACAGGTACCGCAGCGACCAGTCTACACTTTTCGTCAACCGCCACTACGGGCTACAGCGCGACAACGCCAACTCCCCCACCACGCCACAAAGGCACAAGGTGGGACGGGAAGGCGAGTCGCGTAGAACGAGTACCGGCCGTCGTAGACCTACCACTAGCAACGTAACCCACGTCGTGAGCACAGCCACACGACCACAAAGAGAGAGATCTATATTTTCATATAGCCCGCCGTCATTTTGTGTTCTTTTTTTTTTTATATCTTTCTTTGCTACATATATTTATATATATATATCTACGTACACCCGGTACGGGAAAAATAAACCCAACCATCGACACCCGAAATTGTGTTTGTTTTTTTTACGCTCGAGTGTGCCACCCAACATACCACACCAACGACCGGCTCTCCGCGGACCACCTACCACAACCGTCGTAGCCGCGTCACTTCTAACACGAAACAATGTAATAATAATTATGAAACATAAGGATCTGTATCTCGATTATACAATTCTGTTGATATTTATTAATTTATAGATTTAATTACATTAAACTAATATAATTAAGTTGAAAAGGAAGTCACTAATAGTGATGTATAGATGATTCAAATAATACTATAATTTTACCAATATTTCTGGTCGTTTTAAATTTGATGAAATTGTGTTTATAATTTAATTTTTGGAAATTTAGAACCGTTAACTTTTAAAAAATCATCGACAATGATTGCATAATTATGCAAGTTAGCTTAAAAGATTGCGTTCTAAAACCATTTTTGTTAAAAAGTGGTTTAGAACTTTTTTATTCTAAACCCACAAGTCACGTTACTTGTTGGCTCTGTGTTAGTCCATATTTGTAATATTATGTTCACCAAATTTTGTGATTTGTCAATAAGTATTAAATATTGTGGTATTGAAAGCATAAGAGATTTTAGATTTAAAATATATAGTCGTACTATGATAATGAAATAATAATAATCATTATAAAAAAAAAATATTGTGATAATTCTTATACTATAAAAAACCTGATTTTGAAATTTTATTTATTGGGTTTTATAGTATAGATAATCCATTGAGATATTAAATATTTCAATGATTAATCGTTGCAAGGCTTTAAAGGTATTGAGACTTTAATAATGATTCGGCTATGTTTTTGGACTATATCTATGGACTAAAATTAATTTTTAAATTTTAAAATGTATTAAAAATTCTTTAGAGTAATCAACACCTCGACAAGCATATCATGGATCGACTCTTACAGCTACACATTTTTGTGTTATAATTAGTTATAAATGTACAATTTTTAATATAAGTTATATATATATATACTTAATACAAGTCTTATATGAATGTCTTTCTAATGAAAAAATATTTACATTATTTCATATAGCTACCTAGTTAGTGGCTATAGAATTCGTTCCTGTCCAATAGCACGTATTTACAACTAAAGATGTACGAGTCCCATAGCACACATCGTTCTTACTTTTTGTTTATTTATTTTAAGAAGTAAATTACTAAAGTTCAGAATGACATTTTAAAACATTCTCAAAAACTTTTTTTCCCAAAAATCTAGATTATTGAATTTAATAATGATATATAATTATGTCTATAATAGTATAATCTATTTTACTGAATATTAATTGATTTAAAATTATCATTTACAGTCCAACATCTAGGTACGTATTATTTATTTAATTTAATAATATTATGGAAGAGGATAATAATAATATAAATGCATATAAACTTGTCTTTTAGATGTTTAAATTCTGAGAGAAATTAAAATAGAATTATAAAATATTTGAGATTTTTATGAAATCCATACAAATGTGATTACGCACGATTACGCTGTTAGATGTAGATTTATTTATCTTTTTTTATTGTAAAACCGAATAATAATACCTTGTCGAGTGATGACACAATTTGAGATTCAGGGGCGTGGATAGGCAACTCAACGTGCCCTGTTTGAAATCAACGGGGTAGGATTAATGCAAATAGTGACCGCTCAACATACACGAGTAAAGCTACAGCTAGTGAGCTTTTATGTAGTGCTTCAGAAATATTAGATGCTAAGTTAGACAAAGAAATATACGAGAAAAAATTTTCTTTATAGCCGATGAAAGTACAAACATAAATAATAAATCTGAATTATCTATATTATGTGTTCGCTTCGTTAAAAATAATCAACCAGTTGAGAGATTTCTTAATATTGTTGCTTTATCTGACACTAAAGCTCAAACAATCATAGATGCAATAAGCAATGAGTTAACTAAGCATAATTAGTCCTATGATAATATTATAGCTTGTGGTTTCGATGGGGCATCAAACATGTCCGGAAATAAAGGTGGAGTTTGTAGATTTGTATCCGATAAAGCTGGAAGAGAAGTGCCATATATTCACTGTGGAGCCCACGTATTATCACTTGAATTAACTAGTATGCCCAACAAATTTCCCAAAAATAATTCATGTTTCTCAAAAATTGTACGTGTACCAGTTAACAGTTCCCCGCATAATATTATTATCGGGATTTGTGATAGAATCATAAATCAATTCGGCAATGCAATATAATATTATTAGAACAAAATAAACAATGCTTGACATTTTTTTTTCTAAATAAAAGTTGTAAACCACTAGATTTAAAACTTGGTTGACCGGCGCCTTTCGAAAATTGCAGGGGCAGCCCAGGCACCCTAGGCACCCACCGTAGACACGCTTCTGAAGTGAACACATACATTTTACACTCTATGATAAATTATCAATTCCGTACTCATTTAATAATATTCTGTACTTCTGTAGTAGAAATGAAAATAATGTAATATAAGTGCCGATATGTGACCATCTTAATTCATCATACCCTTTGTAATTTGCCGCCTGAATAACACACAAAATAATGTAGATTTTGCACAACAAAGTGGGAATGACAAATTTCACTTTGCTTTATGTACCCAACTCCTACATGGAGATAAATCTCTCGGAATACTCGTTTTCTCTCGGAATACTTTCATTTATTTGGACTTACACATATTTTCGTATACTCTATGGTTACTCTACTAATACTCTTCGGATCACTTGATTATTCAGACGGACTCGTTCTCGGACCAATTGTTTCACGGCAGCACGGTGTTTTGAAGCAGCGTGATATGGACAGGAGGCTGTGTTCAATGAAGACAAAGCACAATGTCCTACGTCTACGTACAATGGCTTTAACACACCTCCATACATTAATCACCACTCTTTTATTATCCAAAAGTTAGATGAATTAATTTCCATACTAAAAATCTTACTTAATTGCGTTGATTTAAACACCGGGTATGAAATTATATTGGTATATTCATCTTAATCTTTATAATCTAAAAAACACTTATGTTATTTTCATTACTGCCTACAATGTTCTCCTATATCATTGATATACCATTTTATCCAATCATAATGTTTTAATGTATATTTTCAACTCATCGTTTGTAGCTAGTCGAGGTAAGTGATACACTTTTTACACCAATCCACTAATAATATACTAGTGGAATAGAAACAAACTTATGAACCAATCAACATCTTATAGCTTTTCTATAATACGTATTAATCCCTTGATTTTTTTCCAGCTTGTTTCTATCCCATTGCAGTATGAAACGATGAGACAAGAAAAATGCTAAATATTATGAACCTGAAAGATGTTGCTGACTTGATGGTATAAAGCAAAGAGAACGAACATGAGATTGGGTGGAAGCATGGTTTCCGAATGAGATTAAGTACGAAACAATACTGTAAACCAGTGTTTCCCAAACTTTTTGCAATGGAGACCCATAAATTTAATCTTTATTGGGTACGCGACCCCTTGCTAAAAAAAAACAAGAAATCACGATTTAATGTTCACGTGTGAAGACGCCTCTATACCGTACATTCTTAATACCCCGTATATAGGTAGTGTTGGCTCGTTGAACGATTACGCTGTTAGATGTAGATTTATTTATCTTTTTTTATAGTAAAACCGAATAATAATACCTTGTCGAGTGATGACACAATTTGAGATTCAGGGGCGTGGATAGGCAACTCAACGTGCCCTGTTTGAAATCAACGGGGTAGGATTAATGCAAATAGTGACCACTCAACATACACGAGTAAAGCTACAGCTAGTGAGCTTTTATGTAGTGCTTCAGAAATATTAGATGCTAAGTTAGACAAAGAAATATACGAGAAAAAATTTTCTTTATAGCCGATGAAAGTACAAACATAAATAATAAATCTGAATTATCTATATTATGTGTTCGCTTCGTTAAAAATAATCAACCAGTTGAGAGATTTCTTAATATTGTTGCTTTATCTGACACTAAAGCTCAAACAATCATAGATGCAATAAGCAATGAGTTAACTAAGCATAATTTGTCCTATGATAATATTATAGCTTGTGGTTTCGATGGGGCATCAAACATGTCCGGAAATAAAGGTGGAGTTTGTAGATTTGTATCCGATAAAGCTGGAAGAGAAGTGCCATATATTCACTGTGGAGCCCACGTATTATCACTTGAATTAACTAGTATGCCCAACAAATTTCCCAAAATTAAACGTGTGTTCCATGTATTGAATGATATTTATAAACTGTTTCATCAGTCTCCTAAACGATAAGAACTACTTCATAAAATACAAGTGATTTTGAATGATCCAATATTAAAAATACCTGAGGCTATTGAAATTCGGTGGTTAAGTCATTATAAAATAGTTCATGCAATTAAACAGTCATATATTGCTATAACTACTACTTGTGAACACATTCATCAAGATGGCGCAGATTTAGCATCTTTGGCCGGTGGAATTTTACTAAGTCTCCGCGAAGAAAGTTTTATAGTACTTTTGTGTGGGCTGGATGAAATATTAGGCGCAATCTCTAATTTAAGTTTAACACTGCAAGGTCCTACAATTTGTATTTCAGCTTTACCAACATTAATTAAAAGTACTACAATATGTCACTTAAATACAATTTTAGAAGGTTTAAAACAAGATGCAGTGAATAAAAGTACCATCATTAAAAATGCTACAGATATTTCAAGTAAACTTAATTCATTGAAAAAAGACGATTATTTCAAAGAAACAATATCTTGCCATTCACAGTTTTTGGAACAAACAATCAAAGAAATGAACCGTCGATTTAATGATACAGCTTTAACACTTATCGAAGGGTGTTCAATATTTGAATATTACAAAATCATTTTCAAATTCATCAGAAAAAGTTATTGAACAGTTATGTGATTTTTTTTCTTTAAATGAAAATGAAAAAGATGGAGTATTATCAGATTATAAGTCTTTTATGTTTGTTGCTTTACAGAAAGTTAAAACAAACGGATATCCAATAACTGACCTTCTTGAAGCAAATATTGGTTATGAACATCTGAAAAAATTATCAGAATCCATTGTATGTATTCCAATAGGAACGCCTACCGTAGAAAGATCATTCAGTGCGATGAATAGAATTATGACAAACCTTCGCAACCGAATGGGACAAGATACTCTTCAATACTGTATGAAAATAAGACGTATAGAAGGTGATGAAGATACGTCAATTAAATATGTCAAAGAGGTGATAGATTTATATGCAACAAAAAAAAACTCGCCGCATACGCTTTAAATGATAATATTAATAATTAATAATTAAAAAATGTATAATTATTATACATTTTTTAAATATTAAATAATTTCAATTGTTTTTATAAGCTTAAGTTCAACTATATCAATCAGGTAAATAAAGTAAAATTTGTTAATTTGTATTATATTAATTCCACATCTCATAGTGCCCCCCCCCCCCCCCTGAAAAAATGTCTGAATTCAACACTGGTGGTCATGGACCACGGTGTGTATAGTGGGTAATGACTTATGACCCTAAATGAATAAAAACAATATAATATTTAATAATCCAACTGGTGGCTATAAGTGTAATATAGTTAAATACGAATAGAAATACTAGGTAGTAAATTATAAATAGTAAATATATTGGAATATTGGATGTGAAAATTGTTGCATTTTCAATGTTTCAAATAAACAGTACAATAAAATTAGATCAGAGCATTATATTATATAATTATATTATGAATTATAAATATTATATATTAATAAGTAGATTAATGTTTATACCTACCTATTGGAGATAAGATAATTTTTATATTTTATTTGTTTCATTTATTCTGTGGCTATACGTGTATACACGTTTCCTCGTGGTATACGTCTGTATAACGATTTAAGTAATAATTATGTTGATAATACTTTTTTTTACACTTATTTTAGTAGGCGTGTAGCTCATTATTTATTAATGTAAATCGATAGGCATATATGAATTAAATATTAAAACCTATTAAAAAATTGGTCAATTTACTCTAATACATATATTATTTTGTGTTATTAGCTCAAGCTAATAACACAAAATTGGATGTACATTTTGAAATTTTGAAATACTAGCTCCTTCAATATGGGTTGTATCGTCTTGAAATTTTTGAGTTTTAATGCAGTGACATCTCTATATCAAATTTCTGTTCTCAAAAAAGCCACGTCTTGTATTAAAGTTTGAGAAATTTGCAAAACAAAATTTCCCGCTAATTTTTTTTTTTTTTAAATTCAAATTTTGATCACAATATAATTTTTAAAAACTGGTAACTGGTCTTGGGACGTTTCTGCTTCGATCCTCAAAGGTTTCAAAAAGATAATTTTTTTTTGAAGGATTTGGTTTTTTTCAAGGTTGTTCAAAATCGTAATATATCGAGAAAACCTAATAACTTCAATATTGGTCGTATCTTCTTGAAATCTTTGAGGTTTAACCAGGGCCGACCCTAGGCCGGTTAGAGCGGGGCCCATGCCCTGGGCTCCGTGCCTTGGACTTCTCGTTTCGGTCCCGCGCTCACGCACATGAACTTTGCCTTCTTTCAGGAATTATTGATAAAGGTACATCACCTTTAAGAGTCTTACAAAAAATCCTTTGCAACAGTGTTGGTGATATTTATCCAAATGTTGCTATAGCATTAAGGATTATGCTCACATTACCAGTTACAACAGCGAAAGCCGAAAGATCATTTTCAAAATTAAAGTTGGTAAAAAATTACTTAAGAACAACATTAAGTCAAGAGAAAACTACAAATTTAGCAATAATATTTAAGAACATGAAATAATAGACGGATTGGACTTTGATGATGTTAATGACACATTTGCTGATCTCAAATCAAGAAAAATTAATTTTTAATTATTATTGTTATTTCTGTCGTTATCTTTAGTAAATAATTGTATTAATCTATTATAAAAATATACAGTAATTTAATCATAGATAATATATACATGTGTAATGTGTATGATGAATTGATGAAAAATGGTTAGGTGAGGTATTGGTAAAGGTAATATTGTATAGGTAAAAATACTTTACACACTGAAAAAGGGCACCAGCAGAAATGTAAACAGGAGTGTGGGATCAATGTAAAAAGTCTGGTAATACAGCACATACTATTTTTTTTTCACAAGTAATATTATGACAATTATTATTAAATAAAATAGGCAGGGGGCATGCCCCCCTTCAGAAACTCCCTGCTGGAGCCCTTGGTTTTGAAATTTGAGAGGTTACGAGCCTTTCTGTGGAATGCATCAATTTTTTTTTGTGGGCCTCACTATAAGAGTTATGCCCCGGGCCCCACAAATAGTAGGGACGGCCCTGGGTTTAACACAGTGACACCTCTAGATCAAATTTCTGTTCTAAAAAACCCACGTCTCGATTTTAAGTTTGAGAAATTGGCAAAACAAAATTTCCCGCAAATTATTGTTTTTGAAAAATTCATAATTTGAACTCAACACTTAGCCCCTTAATATTTGAGTTAATTAGCTTTTAAAAACTGCAACGGGTCTAGGGACGCTTCTTCTTCGATCCTTGAAGGTTTTAGGTAGATAGAATTAATATTAAAAGATTTGGTTTTGTTGTTGGATATATAGAAAACGTAATAAAACAAATTAAAAAATTAAATTTTTGGACAAAAGTTCATAAAAAATGATGTGAGAGAATGAGTAGATCATTTTTATATGTGCAATAGTTCGAGAAGAACATAGGAAATAGCGAAGGATGTGTTATAGTGTGTGATGCCGGTACAAAACACCTTCAAAACCGTATGCCAGTGTATTGAAATACATAGGGTTTTAAAATTTCATGAAAAATTCATGAAATATTTCAATTTGATGAAAAATAAAAATATAATGTTTATTATACCTAAAAAATGATGTAACATGTTTACACATAATTTATAAGTTTTTTAACAAATCTATATTAGTCATAACAAACTATATGATCTAAGTATTAAATAATGAGCCCAGAGCACCTTTACATCACTCAGCCACATATACATATTATACGACTTTTGTGCACTTTATAATTATTGAAAATACACTATTATTTCATTCATTGTTGGAATTGACTTCAACTTTATAACAAACCATTATCTTTTGGATCGCTGATATACAACAATATTTTAAAACTCTTGTAAAAAAATGTTTTTATTCTCAAAATAATGCCAGGAATATTTTTCAGCACTATATAATATAGAATATACAAATATGAAATAATAAATCAACAAAAATAATATGTTTTTTTTTTAAATTCTAAGTGTGCAATCAATTTTTTGTTTCTGATAATCTATAACCGAACACGTTTAAAAGAAGAAAAAATAATTTTCATAATTTCATTAAAATATTTCAAGAACAGTGAAATATTTCAATTTTGTAATATTTCAATTGAAAAATGTCAAGTGAAATATTTCAAATTTAGAACCCTTGAAATACATAATGTGTTTAGTATTTAAGGTCCACTGTATGACAAAATAATATTAATTATTCTTAAACTATATCATAGAAGAATCAACAAATGTTTTTTATTTCATAAACAATAAAAATGTATAGAACTTGCTTAGTTGCCTGTATAAACCCCTTATATTCATACTTTCGGTATTGTAATATGGGGAAGGACCTTTAATTCCCATTTCATTAAGTTAAAAACCACTATAAACAAAAACTTATTAAATATAATATACTAAAACTACCAAACCTTTATAGCACAAAAAAAATTTATAAAGACTTTGGTATATTTAATCTTGATAAACTATTTAAAAAATGTTTTTGAATTCTTGCATACAATAATAAAAATTGCATAGGCGGATCTACAGGGTGTGCCGGGTGTGTCAAGGCACACCCTAATGTAAAAAAAAAAATCAATAACAATTAATTATAAAGAAATACATACACATAACATATTAATATTAATTGAATTTCAGTTTTTTGTAAATTAAACTACAAGTGTTCATAATAAGTCTCTAAAACAATAACTATATATATTTTTACCAATCGTTATTTTACATTACTAACGAAGCCTGGATGTTTGGATTTTAAATCACTATATCGTGCTTGTTAAATTAGATTCAATGTTATTGTCGTCGACACCAAAACTTAGACTAATAGATATAGTGGAAACCAATAGACTGGTAACTATTTTTAGCTCATAAATATTGCTATTTCTCGGATACCGACACCGCGCTGATAACGACGGTCAACAATTAACAAATAATACCTACTTTGATAGTTATTGCATATTAGTATTTCATTTAACGTGACGTCGTGATTCAAACAACTCACATACACAAGGTAACATTTTAACATCATCCTTAACTTTCTATACAACAACCTCGGACGACGGATTTTTGAATATTAAATGTAAGTACTATTTTATATAACTATCTCAGTTATAGGCATAAACATTATAGTATTATACACATACGCAGTGGCACCTCGTCATTACATTATTTTCAGTGGGCCAGTGGTGGACTGGACGACCTGGATACCGGGAAATTTCCCGGTGGGCCGCTGCTCGTATATAATATATATTTATTAATATTATTATTGTGAAATTATAAATTAAAATATTATCTAATAAGTAATAAGTATGTAATAAATATATACATAATATATATTATATAAAGGGCCGTTAGTATACTGACGGCCTCTAAAATTATGATTTTCCCGGGCTATTTTTTTCTCCCAGTCCGCCACTGGACTATTCAGTCTCCCCTGAATATTTACCCGTATAAGTGTCACTGACTTAACATTGATACTTGATTATACAATTTAAATTAAAAAGATATATTTTGCGTTGTAAGAATGTCGTTTTCCTCCAAATCAGTTTAAAGTAGTTTTTATTAAAATTTTCTGTTGAAGATAGATAATGGATACATTTATATTTATGTGCAACAAAAATGAAGATCTAAAAAATACTCCAAACATTGCGTTACAAAATAATGAATCAAATAATGAAGTTCTTAACAAACAGATTTTCGGTGATGCAGATGACCCTGTAAATGAGATACCCGTTTCGAGATTAGAAAAGAAAGATAGAATTGACAAATGTCCCTACCAACCAAAATTTGATTTTCCTAGGACAATATAGGCTCAAAATATAGAAGTTTCCAAATCGAATTGTACAATAAGTATTTGTGGTTAGAATATAGTAAAGTTATTGATTCTGCATTTTGTTTTTACTGTCGTGTATTTTGTTTAATCGATCCAGCAACAAAAGGTCATATTGACATTGCTTTTATAAAAAAGGGATTTAAAAATTGGCATAGAGCAAATGAATGTTTCCGTAACCATGAAAAATCTAAAGGCCATAAACATAGCGTTTCTTCTTGGAATAGTTATACAAAAGAAAAATCGGTTGATATTTTGTTAGATAAGCAAAAGGAAGTGTTTATTTCAAAGCAAAATCAAGTTAAAATAAAAAATCGTCAGATAATGGAAAGGTTAATTGATATTGTTATTTGCTTAGCAAAAGGAGGTAGACCATTTAGAGGCCACGACGAGAGTAAAATCAGCATTGCACGAGGACTGTTTTTAGATTTAGTAGATTTAGTGTCAAAATATGACCCTACCTTAAAAGATCACCTAACAAATGGACCCCAAAATGATTTATACACTGGTGGAAAAATCCAAAACGACATTATTATGAGCATTAGCAACATGATATTACGAAAAATATCACATTCCGTTCAAAATAAACTTGTTTCAATAATGGCTGACGAAACAAGTGATTGTGGACACCATGAACGAATGGCAATTGTTTTGAGATTTTTTGATGATAAGCTTAATTCTCCAGTAGAACATTTAGTAGCTTTTCGCAGACTTACATCTGTAGACGCCCAAGCTATTTTCAATGAGTTAAAAGTTGTTCCCTCCGTATTGAAAGTAGATTGGAAGAATGTGTTATCCGTTTGCTTTGATGGCGCGGCAGCCACGTCAGGAAGTGTATCAGGAGTTCAGATGAGGTGTAAAGAATAAACAGCAATATTGTTTATGTGCATTGTTACGCACATTGTTTGAACCTAGTTTTAGTCGATGCTTGTACACTAGACAAAGGAAATAGATTGATTTTCGATTTTTTTGGGATTGTACAATTTATTTACACATTTATAGAAGGGAGTTGTTCACGGCACGCAACTTTTGAAAAAATATCTAAGGAAATCGGTTCATCATTGAGAACATCAAAGTCTCTTTCCACGACTAGGTGGGCTTGTCGCGCGGAAGCTGTTGCCGTGATAAAAAATAATTATTCAGCCATCCTTAGAGCTCTTACTGAAATTACCGAAACAACTAAACAAAGTGATGTTAAAGTTAAAGGAATTTGTTGCCGCCGCAACATAACAAATATAAGATTAACCATAGAAATAAGATATCGGCCACGGGGGAACAGCTGGTCACACACACACACACAATCACCGCTGTAATCATTGTTTTATTTTTGTATATATTATTCAAACGTGTCCAGTGAATTATTATGTAATTGTACCTATAGTATTATTATACATAATTATTTTTACTATCACCGCGTTATCGCACTTCGCCGAGCTGGCTCCGCGAATATTATTTAACACGGCCGCCGCGATTTTTGTCTCGTATCGTACGTCTTTCAGCGAACACCGACGTTTGCAAAATAATTATTTTACTCCGTTTTTGCTCTAATAGTAAAGTGTCAATATTATAGATTTTCGTCGTAACGGTGACCAGACACGAGTCTATTATACGTCTATTCGTATATTATTATAATATCTCTATATTATATTATGTTATTAATTATTATTGTGAGCCATAAGGGCAATACCTACTTATTACACTATTATTTTTGTCATTTGCGTGTATTGTACCCATATTATACCACAGGACCAGCTAGCTAGTCTGCGCTCCACAAACTGTGAGTGTTTCATTATTTTTATTATTATTTATTTATTTATTATACACATTTAACTGTTGGGCCAAAAGGGCTATAGATATTTTATATTATTGTTAATTTGTTGGCCAGAAGGGCCACATATTATCTTATACGAGCTTCAGCTCAAATAGCTGCGTCAATACATTATTATTATTTCGGTTGGCCATAAGGGCCGGTCATTTATTATTATCATTATATTTTTATTATTATACATTGTTGGACCAGAAGGGTCACATTATTTTCATAGCGGCTCCAATAGACTTTTTATTATTATCATTATATTATTATTATTATATATTTTTTACACGTTTGTGTGGTACTGTGAGTTTTTAATATATATTTTGTACTGCTATTATTTAAATCTGCGTATTATACAGCAACTTAACTATCAGAAACCGTGTTACCATTTTTTATTAACAGAATTTCAAAACATTTTTAATGAAGCAAATTTGTGCATAGAACTAGAAATAGATATTCCATTAGTTAAAAAACGGAAGGTATCAATTCGCTTCGATGAATTTGCCAAAACACAACATTATTATGAAACTAAGGAAGAAGAATTACGAAGCTTGTGTTTTTATCAAATGTTAGATAATATGGTAGCGTCATTAGATTTAAGATTTCAACAGGAAACAATCGAAATTATAAATGCTGTGGGAAATCTCTTAAATCTAAAATTAAATAAAGAGGAAGCAGCTGTTTTAGAAGAAAAATTCAAAATTTCTCAAGATGAATTAATGGCAGAAATAAGATAGTTAAAAACAGATCAGACTGTACTAACTGGAAATTCAGCAACAACATTAAGTGGATGGATCCAGTGGATGCAAGAAAATGAAAATATAAAATTTACACTGCTTTTAATGAAGCAATTCAAACATTTTCTGTCATCCCCGTAACAAGTTACTCATGCGAAAGAGCATTTTCTAAATTGACTCACGTGAAAACGAAGTTAAGGTCAACTACGAAACAAGATCGGTTGGAATACCTCATGTTATTATATGTCGAACAGGAATTAACGGCCAATGTTGAGCCTTCTGAAGTTGTAGACGAATTTAAAAATATTGTGCCATTTCAATGGCAATTGTTATTTTAAGTTAATACAAAAAATTATACTAGTGTTGTTTTAATTTATTTATTAACTAGGTAATGATTTATGAACTAATTTACTATAAAATTAAACAATAAATTATTATAATCAATACTTACATATTACATAGTAAAATAGTTAGCTTACAGGAGGTAGGTAATTAAAACTGTATTTGTTTAAACTTGTAAATTTGTAACCATTTCTTTTGATTTCTTTAATAAAAAAAAAAAAAAGTACATTGTTATCACTAGAGCGTGGATTTCTATGCAATTGCATATTTTTTTCCTTTTAATATTTTTGCATTGTTGTCAGTTATCTCCACGAATCATCATAATTTGAAGCTAATGGAGAAATTTTTTTTTGCTTATTTCTGCATATTTAAAGGTTATTGCATATTTTTGCATATTTTGGCAAAATTCAAAATTTATTGCATATTGAAGCAAACATTTAAAAAATGTATAAAATAATATTTTGTCAAGTAGAAAAATTAAAACTAAATTTCATAGTCACTAAATAATAATGTATATATATATTTATTTAAACCTTTATAAGATAAATAATCGATTACGACGTAAACTTAATCGCTCTTACTGTGTCAGTCGGTTATCGACATACCACTTGGCACTCAGTTATATCGTTTTTCGTTGTCCGTAAATCGTTAATATGCCGAAAATAAATGTGTGTCTATCTATAATCTAAATTGCTCTTGCTGTATCAGTCAGTTATCGACATACCAGTATACAACTGAGTTTCGTTAACTAAACGTTCAGCTCGAAGATCTTTATGAAGACCCGACAATACTAAGTTGCTTCAAATATGCCCCAATAACTTCAGTTCACGTCGAACGTTCGTTCTCAGTCTTTAAAAATATGTTAACCGATAAACGATACAGC
This sequence comes from Metopolophium dirhodum, assembly GCF_019925205.1. Taxonomy (NCBI): domain Eukaryota; kingdom Metazoa; phylum Arthropoda; class Insecta; order Hemiptera; family Aphididae; genus Metopolophium; species Metopolophium dirhodum. The sequence continues at coordinate 18,565,742 of NC_083561.1, forward strand.
TTCACAGAAGAAAAACTTGAAATGCACATGATTATTCATTTTAATAATAAATAAAATTTTAAAAATAAATTAAGTTTTTCAGAAAATTTCCTAAATTTTTATTTATGAAGTACCTATTTAAGTAATTAATTATTATAAGTTGTATTGTAAATTTTAAATAAATAAAAAATTTTTGCATATTTTTTTACATATTTTTATGATTTTGACTCCATATTTTTTGCATATTTTCATGATTTTTACTGCATATTTTTTGCATATTTTCATGATTTTTACTGCATATTATATGGCATATTTCAATACTTTTAAGTGCATACAAATCCGCGCTCTAGTTATCACCAATAAGCTACCAATAGGTAAATATTATACAATAAGTTATAGTATTGGTTAGTAAACAAGTGTCACATACTTGAAATTTAAAATATTTTATTTTTACATTAATTTATATTTCAACTATACTTAATATTGATAATTTAAAATTAGCAAGAGTTACTTTTAGTAAAGATTTAGGTATTTTATTTGATCACAATCTGTTTTTTTCTTTACTCATTAATTAGGTTTATTGTAAATAAAGCCTTTAAAATGTTAGAATTTATAAACAGAAAAACAATTAATTTTAAAAATATTAAACCAATCATTTTTAAAATAAATTATAAACTAAAAATTATATGGCATACAATTAATCTTGATATAATTTTTGGATAGATTCTAGAGTTAGAAGCTTTTTATTAAAATTCAATTTCTAACCACTAACTATAACATTCATATAAATTTAAAATAAATATGATTAAGTTTATCTGGAAGGTATGATCATAAATAAATGTTTTTATATTACATTGGTTTTACATGGTTAGGTATATACATTGGTTTTATTAGTTTTTTACTTTTACCAAGTCATGTTTTTTTTATGTAAGTATCAATGTTTTTGGGTAGCAATACTGATCTAAAAATGTCATATATACCTATCTCAGGATTTATTTTATTTACAAAATGTATTATCACTGATCTCCTTAACTACAATAGTGTCTGATAGTTGATACATTGGTCTAAGACTTAAAAACTTGTTACTACATAATATATATATTTGTTATTCCAGCTTGGTTCTTCATAGTAACTTTTTAAAAATTCGAAAAAAAAATACTAACAATTTAGGAAACAAAAGTTATTTGAGCCAAGTATTTATTTTATTTTATTTTTATTTATTCTTAATTATTATTTATCTTAAGATACTGGGCCTACTGAACAAAAGGAAAATGCCAAAAAAACAAATTAACTTTAGTCTTATCTCCAAAATTGTTAGAGACTTGACACTTAATTAACAAAGGTCTTTAAGATCATATTAACACTTTTTACACAATTTGAACCAAATTAAAGTCTAAGAAAATTATAACCTGCCAAATGGGTTGCCACTCATGCCCCTTAAACAGTAATATGTGGTATTATATTGTAAGTCCAGAAATCTACGGTCCAGAAATGTATGGTCCAGGTTTGTACAGTCCACAATTATACTGTCCAGATATGTACTTTCCAGATATTATGTACAGTCCGGGTTTTTAAGGTCTATGAATGGACCATTCATGTATAGATGTGTACTCATGTATCTCTCCAACACTATCAGCCATGAATGTTTTACATTTTGACAACTGACATGATACCCACGTTAAGATCATCAGCGAGTCAGATTAGTAGACAGTAAACCCATTTTTTAATCGGAAGATACTTATAAATTTGGTGCATACTTAGACGCTAGACGTGCTAGTAATATTCTAAACGCGAAATTGTGACTGTTCTTAATAGGGCTACACGTGACTTTAAACGTATTCAATTTATAATACCTTTACCGTTGGTGTTTAACATTACATTTTGAACATAATAGGATTACTGCCAGTGGCGGCTCGTGGTATGAACGATGGGACGATCGCACGCCCTACTAAAATTAATTAAATAAAGAAAATTAATTGTATAATATTCTTAATTTTACATTTTTAAAAAATATTTTTTATTAAAAATGCAAATTTCTAAATAGTAAAATAGTTATAAATTATAATAAATTTGTCTATTACATTTGTCGTGTGCGAACAATAAAATTTGTGTCTCTCAGATACCACGAGCATATGGGTACGCTTGTACACACAAGCTGGCTTTGGACGACCGGCAGCGTTGTACAAGCAATATTCTGAATTCGTATATAATAATTTATAGGCGAGGCGCAGCAATCGTGTACGTGCGGGTACGTTTATTGTTTAAGCTGCGATGTTAAATACAGATTTGGACGACCGGTAGTGTCGTCCATACAGTAAAATATTTATATATATTATATATTTATATTACTATATTGGGTAATTTATTTTTAAAATTAACTGCGTTGTTGGCTGCTAATTGGTATTATTATTATTTTCATTTTCATTTTCAGCTGTGACCTGTCACTAGTAAGATGTATATTTTCGTATATTTAAATACCTATGACTACCGCTATTATATTTAAAGTCACACCCCAACCACCAGCACCCATGAGCCACCGCTGATTACTGCAGATAAGACGTTGCTATGGACATTGTAATTCAAGTAGAATTAAAAGTTATCGTTGGTTATCTTTCTTATATATTATCAACTGCCTATTCATAATTATAAAGATTATGAGTATTTAATGAACATAGATTGCCTACTTAGGTGACTAAGTTGCACTTACTATATCTCATCATCGTGGTAAAAATTTACCATAGGTGGATTGCACACCTGATATACTAGCTGCTTGCGTATGTCCGTAATCCAATATAATATTCAGATTGTCTACCTAAGTTACCTTACCAAGTTGTACATAAAAAGATTTTCACTTGAGGTGCTGACTTGCTAGACACTAAAACACGGTTTAAGACTATTACACTTTTTACATAGAAAAAAGTACGCGATATACGATGGCACACAACACTCGATCCACAATAGAAATATGGGTATACATTTTTTAAGAAATTTATATTTTTTTAACTAATCTTTGGCACGGGCAACGCTGTGCGGGACAGCTATTTAAAGACAGGGCTCTTGCCCCCCCCCCTGGAAAAAAATATTATGAAGTTGTAGCTCAATAAACCACAATATTACCTTATTACCGAGGCAAATTATTTGTTGAAATCACTTTTAAGATATGAAATAAGTATAAAAATTTACTCATTGTTATCGAATATTAACATCATAGATAGGTCGCGTAGTCGGTAGTCCGTATAGGTTAGGTTAGGTTAGGTACCTATATGTAAAATTATTTATTGCAGACAATTTGTGGTAAATCCATAAAGATCACAATATAGGTACTACAAATATTTTATCAGACAACATTGACTGCATTTTAGGAAGGCTGGGAATTAACTAGTTACTTTTGGCTTTTCATTAACTTAACTGTTAACTTACGAAATTTCTTTCTTAATTAACGTGAAATTAACGAGTTAACTTTTCATTTTAAGAAGTAAGTTAAGTTGATTTATTTTGTTTTAAATTTTATAATATTTCACTATTTCAGTCTATTTCGTTTTCATGTCAAAAAATATGTATCGTAAATTGTTTAAAGTTAAAAATGTATATCATTCGAATCTAACTTATATGAAAATACTGTATGAAGTATTAACACTACCTATATCTTAAAATTTAGTTTTGGGTTGGAAAAAAATTAAGTACGCTAGCGTTGTATAAAAAAATTAACTTTTTTTTTAACTTAATAAAAAGTTAACAAAAAGTGTGGATTAAATTTTAACTTAACTGAGTTAACCTATAGTTAAATTAACTTTTAACTTTTAACTTTTTGTTATTGGTGCATATTAACTTAACTTAACCGAGTTAAAAAATATCATTAACTTGCCCAGCCTTGCATTTTAGTCGTCCACTTTCTGTGTGACATTATATTTAGTGCTGACTGCTGAGTGTCATTAGTGATTATTCAATATTATTTTTTAAATAATATTAATTTTAAATTTTTAGTATGGATATTTGATCTTTTTTAATTTAAAAAAAATCTGATGAAGATAATGCATCTGCTGTGCTTGAGCCACACACATAAAAAAATACAAGTTTTTCTGCTCAAGTAAATTCAAACCCGGAATGTTCTACGTCAATAAATACGGTACCAACATTAACTATTAATAATGCATCTGCTGTGTGCTTGAGCCTAGGATTGTTCGATTATTTTTTGGGGGAATCAATTATGATTATGCACAAGCACAATTAATTTAAAAAATCGATTGATTGAAAAATTATTAATCGATTAGTTGAAATAACGATTAATCGATTAATTGAAACAATCAGGTTATAATTATTTAATAAAGAAGTAAGTAATTTATTTATTAATGAGTTAACACTTTAACATGGTAATTTTATTAAGTCTGGAGTCATATCCGAACGTAAAGTTCTATAGCTTCTGAGCATTTATCAACATGTCATAGTAAAGCTAAATATACCTCACATCGCATTCAAAATGAATTAATTTTATTATGTGGAAGTGTATTATGTGATCAAATTGTTCGAGAACATGTATGAGAACATGATTTAGCTTAAGTTTTTCACTGTTAGCCGACGAAACTTCCGATATTGCTGGCATTGAACAACTTTCGATTGGTGTTCGTTATGTTGATTGTTCAAAAACTATAAGAGAAGAATTCATAGGATTTAGTGCACTACAAACATTAGATGCAGTTGGTATAGCTACTTCTATTTTGACTTCTGTTGAAAAATACAGTCTGGATATAAATAAACTTGTTGGCTTGGGTTTTGACGGATGTTCAGTAATGGCTGGAAAGGAAAATGGAGTTCAGAAAATAATTTGTGATAAATATTCTAAAGCAACATTTTTTCACTGTGCTTCGCATAGACTTAATCTGGTTGTAAATTATTTAAATGCAGTAGCAGAAATACAAAATACTGTAGGAGCAATTAAAGAGGTTATTCATTTTTTTCGTGAAAGTGTACTTCGTCAATACTCATCTCAATAAGAACCAGTTACAAATAAACTGCAGGGGCAAAATCTATTGATTTATACTCGGTCCAAAATAATATTCAAGATTTATTAATTATATTTAATTATAATAGAGATTAATCAGATATCGTTTTTAATGATATTTTTAATAACTCCGTATTTATGGAGAAAAAATTGGCGCAGAAATTAAAATTCCAAGCATTACATCCAAACAAAAAAATAAATCAAATTACGAAACCGATTCTGCTGAACACTATTACAGACTTTCTATTTTTATTCCGTACTTAGATTCACTAATATCATCTCTTTCACGACGATTTTCAAGTATAAATAAAATAGCATTCTCAATAAGTCTACTGCATTCTACAAATATTAAAAAGTACACTATTAATGATTTCAAAGAAAAAATTAAGCTGATTAGTGATCATTATGAAATTTGAAATATGATAGAGGAATCTAATATTTGGTATCAGTATTGGATTGATAAAAATTTGATTGACTCCCAGTGTGATGAAATTTCATTTCTTGATTTATTGGCTCATCGCGAATATTATCCTGCAATTTTTCAAATACTTAATATTTTTATATCACTGCCTCTGACAACGTGCACAATAGAAAGATCGTTCAGTACATTAAGACGAGTAAAAACGTGGCTTCGCTCTACGACTGTAGTAGATTGTTCAAATGGTTTGTGTATGATGAGCCATCATCGTGAAAGAGTTAACGCAAACAAAGATACTTTCATTCAGGATATCATTAATATGTTTGGAATAAAACGAAGAAATTTGCAGTTCTTATTTACTGATACCGAATAATATACTTAATTTTATTATTTAATTTCTATTTTTTTACATGCTTATTAAAATTATTATTTATTTATTTATTTATTCATATGGCAATTATTCCGTTCAGAGTTTAATATAGAATGCATGTATACATTTATATGTGAAAAATAACATTAAAGCTTTATCATCTTACAATTGAATTTTTTTTTTATTTTGACTCCCCCCCCCCCTAAAATTTTACCTATAGGCGACCATGGGACCACATAAATTATTTGCAGTAAAAAAAAAGGAGTTCTCGTTTGAAAAATAGAAGTTTGTATCACCACCTAACACTCCTTAAGTAGTGTAACAATTATAAATATAAATATGTTACATGACACCTATGTATATAATACGAACTCTACCGTATGTACGATTAACTGCTGACCGATACATTAATATTAAAACACACACACACATAATTGTAAGGCCTATGGTCAACACACACAATGTATTAGTAAGTTAGTTCGTTGTGCACCGTTGATTACCGGACTCCGTATGACTACGATACAGTTACATAGTATAATAGAACATAGTTGATATATTTGTGAGTATTAATATTTGTAAGTGTTTAGTAGACAATAAAACAAAATTATAACTGAAAACGAATCCTAGTAATTTAAATATATTTAAGATCCTGATATCTACATATCCTGCCCCTGGCTACGGTATTTATATCTATAGGATCCCACGATTCTCCGTGAATATCTTATATTTAACTGGTCGTTCCTCCGACCACGTTACATATTGGTGGAGGCGCCGAAGCCTCTAATAATTACAGTTATATTTGGTTCCTAGGATTTTGTTTCAGTTTTAATAAATTTATAATTTTAAGTAGATTAAAAAATTTTTTTTTTCTCTTTAGTAAAAATTTAAGTGATTAATACTGAATATAGGTTTTAAGAGGAATTGTAAGTTTTAAGAGAGACAATTGAATTTAAAGAAAAAATTTAATTTTAAGTGAGATAAAGTTTTGAATAAAGGAATTTTAAGCGATTAATACTGACTATAGGTTATAAGAGAAATTTAAGTTTTAAGAGAGATAATTGAATTTAAAGGAAAGAATTATTATAAGTGAAATAAAGTTTGGAATAAAGAAAGTGTAAGTGATTAATACTGACTATAGGTTTTAAGAGAGACAATTGAATTTAAAGAAAAAATTTAATTTTAAGTGAGATAAAGTTTTGAATAAAGGAAGTTTAAGTAAATAATATTGACTATATAGGTTTTGAGAGAAAATTTAAGTTTTAAGAAAGATAAATGAATGTGAAATAAATAAATTTAATTATAAACCAGAAAAGTTTTAAATAAGGAGTTTTGAGTGATAATATTAAGCATAGATTTTAAGTATTAAGGTAACAATATATTAGTATATATGTTAGAATATAACGAATTGTTTAAAATTTAAACATACACAAAATAAAAATAGGTTAGGAAAGTTAACCATAGTTAATCTATTTAGAACGAGTCTATTTTTATTAATAGTGGTAGATAAATAATGGAATGTGGTATTTAAAAAACAACGATAATAATCTTACTATAAATTTAAATACAGAAAATATTAAGTTGGTGTCTCAGAGTTTTAATTTATTGAAAGCCGATAGAGAAGAATTATTAGAATTCCTTAATAATTTAACGTTAGAACAAGTACAGATTTTATTTAATGTGAGTAACGCAATTCGAGTAGAACATTTTGAAGGTAACATAAAAATTTTAAACGACAAAAAATTAGATATTTTTGAATCTTCCTTATCACAAGAAGAATTAGATATATTTTTCAGTGGTAAACTAGGACAATTACCATACATAAAGAAAGATAGGTTGCAAACTATTTTACACGAACAATTCGGCATTGTAACAGACGGTCATACTCAGGAACAATTAAGAGATTTAGCACGTAATATCATACGGAAAAATATTAAAATAAATAATGAATCAATAGAGACATTAACTAATAACGTAACAGAAAACTCAGTAGTCATAAAAAATTCAGAAAACAAAGATGATCAAGGCAGTTTAAATCTTAACGACAAAACATTTATTCTAGACAAAATATTAGATAGTAACTATTTGGATATAAATCAAACAAATTGCATAGAACCAACTAAAATAATTAATAATTATAACAATAAAAACAAACTAAAATCAAAAATGGAATTTAAAACAATGATCCATCAACCACAAACTTTTTCGGGAAAAATGGGAGAGGACGTTGATTCTTTTATAGAAAATTTTGACTTAGCTGCAATAATAAATAACTGGGGCGAAACAGAAAAAATTACGTTGTTACCATTATATTTGAAAGACTCGGCATCAAAATTTTTTAAATTAATAAAAACCAAAACACCAAACATAAACTGGGAACAGACTAAACAACAAATAAAGGAGAAATTTACTAATATTGGGAATGATAAATTACTTAGAATACAATTAAACCAAAGAAAGTTAATGGACAACGAAACTTTAAATGAATTTATAATAAATATGATGGGACTTTGCTATAAAATTAATCCAAACATGATGGAGGAAGAAATTTGCGAAAATTTAAAAAGATACGAATTAGCAAAAATGGTTAGAAAAACAGACGAAAAACAAAATTCAAATGTAGATAAATTAAATGAAGAGATAAATATTCTAAAAAAACACATTCAACAATTAACCACAGATATAAGGGAAAAACCGGTACAAAATCAAACACCAAATTATACCAATGGAGCTGCTAATAATAATAGCGAAGTTTATGATCAACAATTTCCAAATCAATATTTTTCACCGTATTTTAATCCGAACCAACAAAACTCTAGATTTACATACAATCAAATTAGTAAAAATATACCAAATACATTTACACAACAACAAAATCAGTATCAAAACTATCAATATTGGAACCCTCCAAGGCCGATACAAACGTGTTATGGATGTGGCAAGGTGGGACATATTAAAAGAAATTGTTACAACCAAAAAAACTAAAAGTCCAAGAGGCACCTGGGTCTGTGAAGAGTATATTTCTAAAAACCAGGAATTACAATAATATAACCAATGAAATAAATAATGTAATATATAGTTGCTACAAAATAAACGAACAAATAAAACATAAAATTGAAATATTAGGAAAAATTAATGATGAACCGACATTACTACTGTTGGATACAGGAGCCAGCGTGACAGATATAGATAAAAAAAATGATATTACTTGATAATATTAAGCCAATTAACGATATAGATTTGAAAACAGCCAATAATTCAAAATTAAACATTGTAGGCTCAACGATAATTCAAATACAAATAGCATCGCTCATAATACACCATCAGGCGGTGGTAGTAGATAGTTTATGCACCCCAATCTTATTAGGTTTAGAATTTTTGACAAAAACACAAACGGTCATGAATTTAAAAGACAATGTTATATTATTCAGATACGAAAATCAAGAAGTAAAATTACCAATAAAAACTCGGGAAATAAAGAACGATAAACAAGGAACCGAAATACAAAACTTCTCCCACGAAATATTAAACGAGTATCAAAAATTTGTATTGCTTAATAATAATTCACAACATTTTAACCATAGATACGAGGAAATAACTGGCGATTTATTCAGCGATCGGTCAAGTGACGCAATCGCTCACTGCGTCAGCGAATGCCTAACGATGAACCGTGGTATTGCTTTACAGTTTCGTTAAATTTTAACAATATCGATAATTTGATTTCACAAAAAAAAAGAGTAAGGGAAATCGCATTTATTAAAACAGAAAAAAAGTGGCTATTATATTTAATTACAAAAAACCACTATTACGAAAAACCAACGTACGTTAACATATTTGCGACATTACAAAACCTGAGAACATTTTGCTTAGAACAACAAATTAAAAGAGTTGCATTACCTAAAATATGCGCAGGACAAGACGGAAAAGAATGGCCCGTTATCTCCATATTTCAAAATACGTGCATAACAATATCTATTTATGACATAAACCAGTAAATATTAAATAACAATGAAACCACTAACATAAACAAGTCAAAATTAAATAATAATGGAATGGGATTTTTTTTGCCGACAATATTGACCACACACTGAGGGAAAATATTTTATTAGATGCGTCATACTTAAACAAAATCAAAGAAGTACCTTCTGACGGCGATTGCTGTGCACATGCACTACGTGTTTGCTTGAGAGAAGAAGGGCTAGAGTTATCTACTATAGACATACTAAAGAAAATTAATATACCAAATACAAAATCGGGATATCATATGACAGAGGATGATTTAGCATATTTAGCAGACCATTTTAATAAAAATTTAACAATAATTTCAAAACACAAAAACACAGATAATAACACATTAAATACCGCTATAATATACTGGAAAAAAAACCGACCGACGATAGGAGTAATTCATGAAAATAATCACTGGAATCCAGCATTAATAAATCGAGAATCATCACCACTCACCTTACATAACACATGCATGTACACAGTTATACCCGATATAAATACTATTACAAAACATATAAATCGGTACTTAGACGAATGTCACGATCGATTAAATTTATCCCGTCTTAACAAAAAAAAATACTCATTAGATAAATGTAACATAAACAGTCCCATAGAAATAAAAAATAATGACGTAAACAAAACACCGATTATGTGGTACACTCAGTTTTGCCAGGATTGTGAACATCTGTCGACATCTGAGTCGGCATTAAAATCCCACGAATATTTGAATCATCCTTACTGGACTGAGGGGGGAGAAGTAATGTTTTGCGATGTATGCGGAACGTATATTAGAGAATATCGTAATATACTAATGAATGAAAACGAAAAAAATTTAGTAGATAGACATAAAAAAACAAAATTCCATCATGTAAACAGTTTATAATTAGCTAATCTGAAAAATGATAATGATATGTTAAATTATAATAATGTACCATATATTGACAAATAAAACACGGACGAACTAGAATTTGATATAAATCCGAAACTAACCGAATTACAACAGATACAATTAAAAATAGTTTTAAATACATATAAAGATTTTTTTGCCAAACACTCAATGGACTTAGGGGCGATAGACGTAGGAGATATACCTATACCAACAACAACAAAAACAGAACCTGTTAATTTACCACCATATAGATTAGCGTTAACAGAACAACAGGAACTACAGAGGCAAATTAATGAATTATTAAAATACGGTCTAATAACTCCATCTATTTCCTCATACGCCAGCCCGGCATTTCTAGTGAACAAAGCAGACGGTTCAAAGAGATTAGTGATCGATTATAGAAAATTAAATAAACAAGTACAACATCAAAATTTTCCAATAACTCATATGCAAACGGTTTTCGATTGTTTAGAAGGAGCAAAATGTTTTAATATAATGGACATGCAACAGGGATTTCTGAATATTCTATTAGGAACAACAGATGGATACAAATTAGCATTTATAACACCATTCGGGCTGTATGAATGGACACGGTTTCCATTTGGTTATAAAAATTCACCACGACAATTTTCAAAAGCAGTAGCAAAAACTCTCGCCAGATTATTATATGTTGGAACTATTAACTATGTTGATGATATTATAAATTATGCAAAAACATTTGATGACCTATTAATAATATTACAGAAATTATTACAACGAATAAGAGAATCAGGATTTAAATTAAAAACTACCAAGTGTAAATTCGGATATTTTGAACTTAAGATACTCGGGCAAATAGTAAATCAGGACGGAGTTAAACCAAATCCCGAAGGTCTGGCCGCAATAAAAAATTTTCCAACCCCCAAAACAATAAAACAAACACGGAGTTTCTTACGTTTGTGCAATTTTTTTAGAAAATTTATCCCTCGATTCGCAGAATTAATTTCACTGATAACTGATCTAACGCGGGGACATTATGCCACAAAAAAATCACCCATAAAATGGTCTATATTACATCAAAATGCTTTTGAAAAACTAAAAAACCAACTAACTAGTCCACCCCTTTTAAAACACTTTAACCCGGATTTACCTATCATAATATGGACAGATGCAAGCAAAATTGGTATAGCAGGAACCTTACTACAAAAATCTGAAGAAGATATACAACTGCATCCAGTTCCCTTTGTCTCCCGGCGGTTAACTACGACAGAAGAAAAATACAGCGCAATAGAATTACAATTGTTAGTGATAGTATTTACGTTAGAAACATTCCGCACATATATATACGGTGTCGAAGTAGAAATTTGGACAGACCACGCCCCACTTAGATATTTAGACAACATTAAAACGCCATCGGTGCGAATTCAACGACTAAAAAGTAAAATAATTGATTTTGACTTCATAATAAAATATCGAAAAGGACTTTTAAATCAAGAGTGTGATGCGATGTCAAGAAACCCGGTGCTTGATCCACCAACTTATTAACAGGAATTGCAAAAGGATAGGGACTTAACCATTTGTCACGTTACCGTTATTAATTTAGCAATAGAACAACGTAATGACCCGATACTTAACAAAATAATACAAGCATTAGACAACCCGGACGTATCGGACCAAGTATGGATAAGAAAATCGAGAAATTACTTTTTAAATCAAGAAAATATTCTTATGTATAAACATATGTCCAAAGGAAACAAAGTACATTTAATAGCGTTACCTAATTGTCGTCAAAATGCAATTTTATGTAACTTTCACGACCACCCATTCGCGGCCCATCTCGGAATAGACAAAACATACAAAAAAATCATAGAACGTTATTTCTGGCCAACCATGTATAAAGATATTCGCACATTTGTAACTTCATGTTTAAGTTGCCAAAACCGAAAGGCTGATAAAACTGCTACATACGGTCATATGTTAACATCACCAAAAATAACAGGAAGGGCCTTCGAGAGGTTCACTATAGACTATATAGGGCCGATAAATCCACCGAGTAATGGATTTTCATACATTTTAGTAGGCACATGCGGGACTACAAAATACGCCATAGCGAAGCCATATAAATATGCTGACTCAAAATCAACGGTAGCTTTTCTCATAGACGTAATATTACAATTCGGGGCGATAGGGGAAGTACATTCATATAGGGGGTTACACTTTACAAATAAATTAGTAAAAGACTTATTAAAAGCACTGAATATACAAAATACTAACTCAATAGCTTACCGCCCCCAGAGTCAAGGACAAACCGAAAAGTTTAATGGTACTTTAATAGACATGATTAGTCATTTTGTACAAGAAAAAACAAATTGTTGGAATTAATACTTAAAATACGTACTTTTCGGATATAACACATCAGTCAATGAAACAACGAATCAGTCTCCATTTTATCTATTGCACGGTTATCATCCAAAATCAATTTTCGATTATAATATAATTAGCACAGATACAGCACCAGAAATTTTAAACGAATTAGAAAAATTAAATAACATAAGAGACGAGTTACCAAAATTACTGGAGGAAAAGTTTCTAAAAAATAAAAAATATTATGATTTACGCAAAAAACAAATCCGATTTGTAGTAGGAGAAAAAGTATTAGTAAAGATAGAAAATAAAGGGTCAAAATTTGCATACAGATACGGGGGGCCATTCAAAATTAGTATATATATTGGAAATAACTAAGAATGGACAGTTAATTAACGACTATAAACACGTTAGTCAACTAAAAAAATTTAAAAATCGAGAAAATAAATAAATAATATAGGTAAAAAAACGGTTAAGCGCATTATATTTCTATTTTAATTTTTATTTATTGTATGTTTATATAAATATAAATTTTAGATGTGTAGTAATTAGTATAAGATAGATAATATATAACCACACAAGTGTTTAAAATATAAGGAGATTGCACTTGTTACATTAATGATACTTTTTTTATTATTTTTTTTTTTTTTTTTGTCACCTGAAATTTAATATACAAAAAGTCACACTGCAGTGTTAAATATGTCACTACTTATGATGATAAAATATCAAATTAACATTTGGTTCGATATTTACTATAAATAAAAAATGCAAACAAAAAAAAAACACAGCAAAAACATACTACCGATTACGGGGGCAATTTAATAGTAGGTATGCAAGAATCAGTCTTAATAACGAACAGGAAAGAAACAGTCATACAACGAAGTATCAAAACTACATTATATTATACAAACGCCACAGAACAATCACACTTTGGTGAGTAAAAAACAATCATAAAATATACTAGTATATTCATCTATTTATTTATTCAGGGACTTATTTAGGTACTTATCGATTTTTGTTACGATTAAACATGTATCACTTACCAGAGAAGGTTAAAACCATTAATATGAGATTAATAATAATTACATTTATGGGTTTTGGGATAACTAAAGGAAATCCGAATTTCTTTGAGAATAAACAATTCACTACTAACCCAGGTATCTATTTCGAAAATATATCTCCACTACACATAGCTATTTCTCAATGGAATTTCTTAACGTTTTATAATATTTCGAATTATGAAATTAGTTATGAGTTCATAAATATATATTTTAACAAATGTAAATTAATTTGCCAAAAATTTGAAAATAAATCAACAGATATAAATGATATATGTATACATTTTAAAAAAATTAACGCAGTATTACTAGACAAAATTAATGATGAAAGAGACACACTACAACAATATTTAAATATGGATAAAAAATATAACGTAAACTCTAATGGCTATAGAACAAAAAGAAGCTCATTTTTTGGGGGGATTGGAAAATTACAACGAGCCCTATTCGGAGTTTCGACTGAAGAAGAAGGGGAAGAATACCAAAATAAAATTAGACTTTTGGAGGAAAAACAATTAAAAACACTTTTAATTCAGAAAGATCAAATCAACATTTTCGAAAGTACCCTAGATTCAGTGACAAAAATTTCGCTAGATTTTACTAAAATTAAAGATAATTTGAATGGCTATATAAATAAAATAAATTATGAAATAAGTAATCAAAAAGAATAATTAAAAGTTATAAATATAAAATAATACATTATGTTATATAACTCGGTATACAGCGAACTAATCAACCAGTTTTCAAAAGACACTTCAATTTTATTAAACACAGTTATAACAGCCCACAGAGGACAGATAAGTCCACAAATATTAAAACCAAACGAGTTATTGGACCACTTTAAAGATGCAAAAGCGAATTTACCTTCAAACTTAAATATGCCAATGGAAATAAACATCAAAAATTACTTTGATTTTATGAAAATTATAGAGTTAAATATATGTTATCAGAATCGCTTAATTATGTATTCAATAAACGTACCATTAATAGAAAATCTAAATTTTAATTTATATCGTATCATCAGCTTACCGGTACATGTCAATAAGAATAATTTTATTTTTATACAATCCTCTGAAGAATATTTAGTCGTAGAAAATAATAAACAATATTATACATTTTTTTCTCAAGATCAAGTAGACAAGTGTAAATCTATTAAAATAAATACGATTTGCAGTGTAAGTACCCCGTTGTCTAGTGCAATCAAACCAAATTGTGAATTCCAAATGTTTAAAAAGGGTAACACTATACCATCCAACTGTGAGGTTAAGACGATTACCATGGTCTACGATATTTGGAAATAGTAATTAGTTGTGGAGAAGAAGCAGAAAACACGATTATTAACCAAACAGGCCTATTATCCCTAAAAACTAATTGCAAAGCGTTTACAAAAAACACCCTCATCGTTTCAAAATATAAGAACCAAAGTAATTTTTCAAAAGACTACTTACCTCCTTTCCACCTACCTAACTTAACCGAAAACTTAAATAATATAATCATGAAACAAAATGCACCATATGATAATGTAGATACTATTGAAATACCTAGAAAATTCAATGACTTAAAAATTCACGCTAAATCACTATCAGTTTTAAATCAAGAAATGGAAAATCTTTTAAAAGACAGTATTAAAGAAAAAACTGCAAATATTCACTCTTCTGTAATTACAACCTTAACAATTATAATAATAGTGGCAATATTATATAAAATAATAAAATACGTAATAAATATCAATAAAAAAACAAACAACAAAACTGATGATAAACTCAAAGTAGTTTACCAGGTGGATAAGAATAAATTACAAAATGATAATAATATTACAGTTGAAGAAGTAAACTAAACATAATTGTAATGATATGCTCACACACCATTATAATAAACTAAAATTTTACAGAATAATAAACAACGGCCAGACTGTTGCTTGTAGAAATCGGTCGCTTCAAATAAAACCATTGACAACGACAACTAATAATTCGACACGCACTCATAACAATATTACGTAGGATGTGTGTGACCTTATTTTATGCTGACGCCAAAGAATAATCTAGTTCCCAGGCCCACAATAAGTTAGTGATAAAGCCACCCTCCACTCTCTGGTCAGCATCCTCGCGTTCGTCCCTTAACCAGTGCATGAGCACCAACCACCGAAGTAACAACCTCTCAAGTACCAAAGAAACCGATTTCAACGAGCGACAACTGGACTTCTTATGCAAGCAATAATCAGTGCGTTCGTTAATTCAATTTGTGTATTTGAAGTAGTACTTTATTTTATCTAAAACCTA
This sequence comes from Metopolophium dirhodum, assembly GCF_019925205.1. Lineage (NCBI taxonomy): Eukaryota > Metazoa > Arthropoda > Insecta > Hemiptera > Aphididae > Metopolophium > Metopolophium dirhodum. The sequence continues at coordinate 18,582,082 of NC_083561.1, forward strand.
AAAATCCTACAATATTGTCTACGAACAACTGCGAATCAGGTAAGGCATTTAATATAATATTTTATATTTATTGCGTTAATACACTATATGTGCTTTTTACATAAAATTACATTGTACGGTGTATTTGATCTAATTCTCGAATACACGATCTCGAGAGCCCTCCGAACACCTGGAGGAAGGTAATAGCGTAACTTTACTATTCTAACTTGTACCATTTTAATTTAACTATCGACAGGAGTCGTATTTATATTTATTATTATTTTATTTATATGTTATCTTATTTTACGTTATTACATAATTTACCTTCACTAATCAAATTAATACAATTCAGGTCATTCTCCCAGGTAAAAAAAAACATAAATAATAATACGAAAACTACACAACAATTCAAAATAAGATAACAAAAAATAAATATAGTACGTGATAATTGGTAGACAAAAATATTTATAATAAAAAACGATTCTAATTAGCTCTGGTTAATAATCAACTATTGTGTAAGGATATTTTTATAATGTTAACCTAAAAGTCAAGTTTCAGATACCTACAGGAGATGTCAAATACCAGTATAGTGGGGCTAACCTACCTAAGTTAACCAACAGTATTCAAATTATATAATTAAATATAGATTAAGGTTATTGTATTAAAACTATAGTATTAATTATGGGATAAATGTTTATTTCTTTTATTTTTATTTATTTTTATTTATTATTGTATTAAATGATTTTGGGTATTTATATCATCAGACATACCCATATTGTCGATTATAACTATTAAATAGAAAAATTAATAAATAACAAAATAAAAAAACAGTTATAATCAAATGTTTAGAGTGTAAGACAAACACTATTTGGATAAATAAAAGTATAATTAGCCTCTGGCATAGTATAAATACTTGCAAGCAAATACTTACAATACACAAATAGTCTGTACTTGTTAATAAAGAAATATTGTTTGGTAGGGGTATCCAGTTAAAATTAAGTTTAATAATGATAGTTGACAATATGGGGAATATTAGTTAAGAATACAGATAGTAGAGTTTACTAAAGTATAATATATAAGATGTGAAAAATAAAATTTATTGTTTTAAAATAAAATGAAAAAATGTAAGTTTTCAAACATATCAACTAACCAATCCATGAAGAAGCATTGTTCAATCACTAAAAACTTCAATCAACAGTTCACCTTCACTATATTCAATCAATCCAGTCGGACAAGGGATAAAAAAATGTTTATATTCAAAATTTCTTATGTATTTTTTTTTTTCTAAAGGGAGGGGGTAATGTAACAATTATAAATATAAATATGTTACATGACACCTATGTATATAATACGAACTCTACCGTATGTACGATTAACTGCTGACCGATACATTAATATTAAAACACACACACATAATTGTAAGGCCTATGGCCAACACACACAATGTATTAGTAAGTTAGTTCGTTGTGCACCTTAGACCTCAATACACACTAGGTACGATTACCGGACTCCGTATGACTACGATACAGTATTACAGTTACATAGTATAATAGAACATAGTTGATATATTTGTGAGTATTAATATTTGTAAGTGTTTAGTAGATAATAAAACATAATTATAACTGAAAAGGAATCCTAGTAATTTAAATATATTTAAGATCCTGATATCAACATATCCTGCCCCTGGCTACGGTATTTATATCTATAGGATCCCACGATTCTCCGTGAATATCTTATATTTAACTGGTCGTTCCCCCGACCACGTTACAGTAGGTAGTACAAAAAATATTAGAAATGTTAAAATATAATCTTTAGGTATACTTAATAACTCTTAAAATCAGAATTTGAGTATAACATATACTAATTTAAGGAAAGAATGGGAGTAAACATGCTTAAAAAATCTCCTTGTATTATACCTATAATATAAGTACTTTATAGTAGGCAAGTACCTACCATTATTGATATAAGGTATATATTGTATTATATTCGTCGAAAACATCGTGTTTAATTTAGTATAAGTTACTTTAATTGTATAATATATTTATTATTATAATCAAGTTAATAGGTATACATAATAATATAATATAATATTGTGTTATACAATTTTGTTTATATTTATCTTATAATGATTAAACAAAATATTTAAAATAAATTACTTTTAGCTTCAAAAATTGTCTTAAGAAATGGGCCGTAATGCTGATCCTTAATATTATGTTTACAGAATGTTTTAACATTAACTTCGGCATTTTCTGCAACATAAATTATTATTAGATTTGTTGAGTGTGTATATTAGATAATGTATGGTAACATAGTTACTATATTATAATATTATTTATATTCAAATTTTAATATACACTATAATACACACATACTTTCATTGATAAATGATATGTAACTTTTCACTACATCTGTAAAAATAAATCACTTTGTGTAAATTTCAGTATACTTATATCATGTAAATAAATATGACTGTTGCTTAAAATGTTAAATAATCAATAAATTCAACAAATTGATCGTCAGATAAACAATTTTGATTGAATTTCAACATTTGTTTGAATTTTATGTACAGGACTTGTATATTACAAAATATATACTATGTACGTATACTTTTTAGCAGTGTTGTGCATTATACATATACAATTTTTTATTCAATTATCTGTTATTAGGTATCTGAGAATTTCAAAGTTATCTATGCACAACTCTGCTTTTTAGTAATCACGCATCAATACAATTATAATAAAAAAGGTTGGTAAGTAGATGTCGGTCTGCTGTACAGTAGGTTACAAGTGGGTCACTGTTTGATGGATGGTAACAAATTTGAATTCAATGATATAATATCATTGGATACGAAGAACGATTCTGAGCGGTGACGGTTTGTCAATGTGGATATATTTTATTGTATTTATATTGTTATTACTTATTAATACAGTAGCCGGTAAGTTGAATTAGTATTATAAAATTACAATAAAATAACTAAAATTTTTATTCTTGGTGATTAATTATGTAATTCCCTCCAAGTTTTAACAAAAAATAACTATAAAAAAAACTGCAATTTATATTTTAGATTCTGAGCGAAGCGATGAATGTATTGATTTTACAATGATGTGTGTTTTTTTTTTTTTTATTTTTTTTTTTGTGTCTGTCATTACCTTTTAGGACAGTAAAAGTGCTTGGATTTTCTTCAACAGTAACTTTGAATTTAGTTGGTACTTTGGGGGGTCAAAAGTAAAAATTTCCCAGTAGTTTTCACAAGCGACGTGAAAAACAAAAGAAAAATTAAGGAAAAATGGAAATTTTTACGCAAAATCTGTTCTAGAGAAAATCGATTTTGGTTTTTGGTGTAACTCTAAAACAAATGACCGTAGGTACATGCGATTTTGACTGAATGTTTATATTAGCATTTTCTATACACCATACAATTTTGAAAATATTTTGACTCTATTTGAGCTGTTTACGGACATGTCAGTTTTCAATTTTTTTAGTTTTTTTTTCTATAAATATCAATAAAATGTTATCTGTTGAGTAAAAAAGCTTGAAAATTTAATAGAAGGCTCCTAGGTTATTTTTTCAAAGGCAGATGAAAAAAATTAAAAATCCTTATTAGTCACAGTTTTTATTTATAACTTTATAAGCATTTAAAGTTCAAATTTTGACAAAATACGGAAAAATCACGAAAATTAGCAAATTATTTTGAGTTGAGAATTCATAAAAATTTTCCTTTTTAAATCTAAGATTTGAAAATGTAATATAAGATTACTCATAAGTTTTTCTACATTTATCAAAAAAAAAATGTCTACAAGAAACTTAAATTAAATTTTTATGAGCGTCTGAAATTTATATTTTTACAACTAAACCAACTATCGCCTTACCCTCGTATTTTCTAGTTAATGACACTCTCTAAAGTTAATTAGAATGGCACTGTCAACTCGTTGAGGTACGATGGTATGCGCTTGTTAATTCTTAGTTCGTTCCTATCTATTTGAAATGACTCAAAAATTACATATACCTTGGTACTATTACTAACCACTGTGTGACGGGGAGTTATAAGACCAGCACCTCGGGGGTTTTTACACCTTTAGCCATATGTCTCGAGGGCAGCTCCTTCACGCCTTTGGTGACGCGGAAACATCCCTCCGATGGGTTACGTCAGGGCGCCCTGGCGCCAGACTGACGGTCCCCCGCCGGCTACTCTCGTACAAGATAGATCGGTGGGTTTCGTATAACCGCGTCGGCGAGCGCTGGATTCGACCCAGGCAAATAACTCCCCTTCTACTAAGGCGCTACTCCCTAAATTACATATACCTTGGCACTTGGGGCCCCGTCTTCAAGTGGCTTAAGACAGGTGGTACTAGACCCTCTGAGAACCTTCCAACAGCCGTTCGCAAAAGCGACGGCATGTTCACCACGTCTCTAAGGGAAACCGGGGAAAAGCTGATGGATACCTTGGTTCCCTGTGACAGCTACGATAACGAAGGTCCTGAGCAGATAGCGGTCAGGACGGAGACGGGAGTGAGAGTCGGCTCCTTCAGTAAATGGTCTGAAAACCCTGGGCACATCGTACCCTGTGACGTTGAGGAGGTGAAAGGGGCCATATGGCGGATGGCACCTAAGAAGGCTCCGGGCTTGGACGGTATAACGGCCGGAATCCTGAGGCAAGCCTGGCCGGTGCTCGGGCACAATATATCTGCGATATTTAACAACTGCCTCAGGGCGAAAAGATTCCCGAGCACATGGAAGGCGGCCAGGCTCGTGGTGATCAAGAAATCACCCGATAAAGACCCAGCGGAGGCCAAATCTTACCGTCCTATAAGCCTCCTACTCGTGCTATCCAAAGCACTCGAACATGTAATAGTAGACAGAATAAGACGCGAAACCAACGCGCGCATGTCGAAAAGGCAGTTCGGGTTCACGAAGAACCTCTCAACGGTCGATGCTATCCAACACGTCCTCGACTGGTCAAAGGCGAGAACGGAGAAGTACGTCCACGCGATCTTCCTGGACATCTCGGGCGCGTTCGACTGCCTTTGGTGGCCGCAACTAATAAAGGACATGGAGGCTGCCGGCTGCAGCGACGGCCTCGTCGAGCTCACGAAAAGTTACCTCGAAGGTCGCCAATCAGAAATGAAAATCGGCGACCAAGTCATAAGGAAAACCCTTACCAAGGGATGCCCGCAGGGCAGCGAATATGGCCCTGACCTCTGGAAATACGCTGTAAATCCACTCCTGTCAGAGGTGCTGCCCATAGGTACAGAACTTGTCGCGTATGCAGATGATCTAGCACTGCTGATCTCGGGCAAAAACAGAGCCGAACTGACCGCGAGGGCAAACGCACTTCTCGAGAGATCGTCGCTGTGGGCGAAGCAGCGTAAACTTACGTTCTCAGCGGCGAAGTCACAAACACTGTGGCTGAAAGGATCGGTCACCAAACCACTGGTCCTCCTTCTCGGAGCCGACAGAATAAAGCCAACTAAGTCGGCGAAATACCTCGGTGTTACGTTTGACGAAAGCGCAAAGTTTAGCGACCACTTGGCGGAAAAAGCGAAAAGCACGAAAGCCCTGTTCGGTCGCCTGCACGGAGTCGCTAAAACCAACTGGGGATTGAAATCTGGAGCACCGCTCCTGATTTATAAAACGGTCTTCATACCGAAAATGAGTTACGCGGCCTCGGTGTGGGCCACAGACTGCATGTCGCTGGCTCACCATCGGGGCAGAGCAAACTCCGCCCAGAGACTACCGCTGCGGGCGATAACAGGAGCGTACAATACGACGTCAACGGTGGCGCTGCAGGTACTAGCGGGAGTCCCTCCCCTGGACCTGAAACTAAAAGAAATGGCAAAAACCGAGAAGGACAGGATCTTAGTGAGAAACGGCGCTATGACGGCTGTAGAGGCCGGCCACAACCTGTTAAATTATACGAGTGAAACCATTGACCTCTGGCAGCAGCGATGGGTCGCTATAGACAAGGGAAGGTGAACTTACGCTTGGTTCCCAAGTATCCGTCATCGGTTGGAGCGCACCTGGTGCGTCGCGGACTATTACACGTCGCAATTGATGACGGGCCACGGGGACTTTAACGCAAAACTCCACATGTTCAACCTAAGAGGCGATGCAGCTTGCAGTTGCGGGTCCCCGAACCAGACCGCCGAGCATCTGCTGTTTGAATGCCCTCTTGCTGACCAGGAAAGAAATAAACTCGAGCTCACGGTGCGAGCGGCCGGTGCGGACTGGCCGTGTGAGCCCGAGTTCATGACCAGATCCGAGGTCTTGTTCCAGGCGGTGAAACAGTTTGCACACGCAACACTGAGCCGCTTTGAGGAAGGACGTGCCCGTTAGACGTGATTCGGCGTTAAAGTAAGATTCCGACACGGGGCCTCTGGAAATACAGTACCCGGAGGCCAGAGGGAAGAGGGATACCTCTCTAATCCGCACGGGGCTCACCCGTCCGAGTGACATATCAGCGCTAAAAACGGCGTGGAAAAATGTTGCGACACACCAGCGGAGGCAATTAAGCGAGGGGACGTGACGGAAGGGCTGGACCAAAGCAACCGCGGGCAGGCACCTCGAATTTTTCCTGTTCGCGGACCTCCAGCCACACGCCGGCACGTTCCCCGCCCAACTCCGGCCGAGAGTTCACGGGCCCGGCCAACTCGTGAATGAAAACGTGCAAGGTGGAAGTCCGGCTGGGGGACACCCTCCGACAGGCACTCAAAACCCGAGCATTCGGTACGGACACGGCATCCGGCAAAAGAAAACCGTACCACTCATAAAAGGTCGCGTCGCGGCGGCATAAACAACCACCCCGACGCCGATGCTAGTGGGAAAAGAGTCGTTGTGGGTACTCTGGATAACGGATCCTTAAATCCCATCTCGCGGGCGACGAGGATAAGCCCCACTGAAAACCCGACTCAGCTAACGCCCGAACGGTAACAGTGCCCGTCGAGCTGTGTGGCGCGCGTCCGGCCGACGTGCGCGTGTACCTCGCGTGCTCGCGCTCGCCGGCCACGCGTCCGCGACATATGTGGATGGCCTCGCGAGGGCTATCGGGAGTAGCGCCTTAGTAGAAGGGGAGTTATTTGCCTGGGTCGAATCCAGCGCTCGCCGACGCGGTTATACGAAACCCACCGATCTATCTTGTACGAGAGTAGCCGGCGGGGGACCGTCAGTCTGGCGCCAGGGCGCCCTGACGTAACCCGTCGGAGGGATGTTTCCGCGTCACCAAAGGCGTGAAGGAGCCGCCCTCGAGACATATGGCTAAAGGTGTAAAAACCCCCGAGGTGCTGGTCTTATAACTCCCCGTCACACAGTGGTTAGTAATACCTTGGCACTATTCAGTTTAATAAAACTTCATTGACACATAGTACGTATATCTCGGCGCTGTTCCTATAAGAGGTAAGAACGTAAGAATGACTAAAATAATGTTTAACTCGGGTTTTCAGGTCGGAAACACTATTATTGTATTAAAACAAACATAAATAAAACACTTAGCAAATTCAGATCGCCTAGCCCGTACTACAATCGGCGTTTCACACGCACGTCGTAGCTACGTTCTCGCCGAATCACTCAGCGACAATGGGGGCTTGTGCCTGCGAGTACAGCGGTGTTATATAGAAAATATTATTGTCGCCTCAGCAAATTATTGCTTCGCTGGCCTGACCTATGTCAATAATTTACAATTTAAAATATTCCCACCTATATTACATATATATTAAATAATATTATTTTTGACGACTGTCTGCAATATACGACATTAGCTATAAAAGTTGAACATTTTATACATTTTTAACTACAAAATCATTTTAAATTTTAAATTTGATAAATGTTGTCAAAATTTGAACTTTAAATGCTTATAGAAAAAAAAATTGTGCCTATGTATTTTTAATATTTTTCAAACTGTTTGAGAAATATATCAGAAGTCTTGTATTAAATTTCGACGCTTTTTGGCCCAACAAATAAAATTTGTGACACTGTCCGTAAACAACTCAAAACAAGTCAATATATTTTGAAAATTGTATTAAGTAGGTATAGGAATTGATAAAGTAAACATATGATATAAATCTCAAGTGTCTTCTGTTATTCGTTTTAGATATACAACAAAATAAGAAAATCGCTACACGAGAAATTGTGAATGGAGAATGGAGTGAATCTCCAATCTCGTAAAAATTTGAACTTCAAACGCTCATATAAATTTAATTTAAGTTTCCGGTAGAGATTATTTTTCTTACAAAATTAGACAAACTTAAGAGAAATTTGTATTACATTTCCAAATCTTAGATTTAAAAAGAAAACTGTTTTTGAATTCTCCACACAGAATAATTTGCTAATGTTCATGGTTTTGTCAAGATTTGAACTTTAAATGCTTATAAATAAAAACTGGGATTAAGGATATTAATATTCTTCATATGTCATTGTAACAATATAGCAGGAGCCTTGTATTAAATTTTCAAGTTTTTTTACCCAACTAAAAAATTTTTATTGACAATCACAGAAAAAAAAACTAAAAAAACTGAAAATTGATAATGTCCAGTGCCGTGCTAACTCTCATTGGTGCCTCAGGGCAATAATGTTTGGCGCCCCTAATAAAATAATATATTAAGAGCCTTGTATACAATTTTCAAGCTTTATTAACCAAACAAATAAAATTTTATTGACATTCATAGAAAAAAAGACTAATAAATTTGGAAACTTAAAATGTTTCTAAACAGTTGAAAACAAATCAAAATATTTTGAAAATTTCATCGTGTATAGAGAACGCAATATAAGCAGTTAATGAAAATTTCATGTTTATACGTTCATTTGTTTTGTAGTTACACCAAAAACCAAAATTGATTTTGTTGAAAACTGACTTGGTGTGCAAATTCCCGTTTTTCATTAATTTTCATGTTGTTTTACCCGGCGCTTTTGAAAACTATCGAGAATTTTAAAATTTGACCTCTTGAATGCACTAATTAGATTCACTTTCGACTTTCCAATCGATAATGTTGAAAAAAAATCGAACCCATTTTACTGCCTCAAACCGTGATAACAGACACAAAAATTAAAAATAAACACACGTCATTGTAAAATCAATACGTTTATCGCTCCGCTCAGAATCTAAAAAATATGAAAAATAATAATTAAGTTTCTATATTACAACAAAAAACTTAAAACAAAATTTTATTTTTAAAAATATATTTTAAGGTAACTTTTTAAGGAATTTGATTAGTGCTTATTCTCTGCATACACCCAAATATAGCTACCCCAAGATTTAATACATTATTAGCGATGAATGTATTGGGTGTTAAATTAAGCTATTTTTTTGTGACCTTTAGAACCACTACATTTATTTCAATATTCAACTTTGAGTGCAGATTCTAGTAGCAAATCAAGTCTAGTTGGTACTTGGGTGGATAAAAGTAATAATGTAAAATTATGGAAAAACGGCAATATTTAAGCAACAAGAGTTTTTGTCAAACTTAAATAATTATAATATTTATTAGAGTATTAAATCGGCTCAGAATAGGACATAAATCATTACACACAAGCTCATCTTATGAAAAATGAGCCACCAAGAACATATTCGGCTATCCAACTTCAATCAAACATACTCTCACTGAATATATTAAAGAGACACACAGAAGGGTGGATACCATTTACAAACCCAATACACCTCCATGAAGCACTGAGCATCGATGGACATTTCATTAAAAATGTTTTATTTTTTTTTTTAAAGATATTAAATTGTACAATTTAATTTAAGAGGACGCCACACCCACATGTATTCTCTCCATCTTACAAACGCGTAACATACCAAATTTTTAATTTACATTTATTATACACGCATAACTCATTTAAAAACTGAATAATCGTAAAAATACTTCCAACAAAACACAGAAAATGTTCTTACCATCAAGTTTCATAATAGGTCGATTCACTCTAATTTATGCTAACGATATTAAACGTGAACTGCTGAGCGTAAATTTGGTATGTTACGCGTTGTAAGACAGATGTGGGTGTGGCGCCCTCTTAAGTTATTTAAGTATGGAACACAAGTTAATGGTCCTGTCAAGATACACTGGTGTCTAATAAGGCTACTCACAACTTTGTGTGGTTTAATCTCATTTATTTCGACTGATCTCACAAAGAGACAATTATAGGTCCAGCGTTCAGAGTCACAACACAATAAAACAATAATAGGTTGGTAATAATAATTACTGCTGAAGCACCGAAGAAAGTAATAATTTTTTGCACCAGCCAAAGTTTGAATGTCCTGTCACTGAAACTAGTATTGTAAAATGTTTGATGTGATAGCGGTAACACGGCATAGGTTATGGTACGGTTGGCACTGTTATCTACACAGCTGTGCGTCGTCCTTATAACTACTGGTATCGCCGTTATAAATTGGTGATAGCTGGTGTGTTTTAAATTGTTGTTTTTTATGTATTCTGAATTTAATATTATTGCTCTGTATTTTCTGTAAATTGTGCAAATCATGTCGTCAGTGTCACCGTATTTTTGTTAAAAGTGATATTTTTAAGTGCAACGGTGGCACCAATAACAGTACATGAAATAGTTATTGTTGTCATTTCATTTTATTGATCGTGTTTGTGGTTACTTCACACATATTGTTTTTCGTCGGTACACGGCAGACGTCCATTTTTATTGCAAGTTTATGTTTTAGTTATACAGTGAATTCACGTTGTCGTCGAAACTAAATTTGTTCACCATTCATCCAGCTCAGTATTATAATATGTTATGTTGTGGACTCTGCAGATGGTATCGTCAATAATATTAAGTTGATTATTAGTAATATTTATTCCATTTGTATAGTAGTGTGATTTGAGCTGACATAACCTCGTGATGGCCACGTTGGACCCAGATGTTATAGTGTGTATGACCTTTGGCAGAAACTAGTGTGTCATACTGTGTATCCAACAGTCGTCGTGTTTGTGAATAATTCGTCACAGCTGCACTCCCACAATCGCACGAGCGCGGGGCCACCTTGTTATTGTTATTGAATTGTAAGTTCTATACTTACAGGTCTCGGCTCAGTAGCGTGGGTTGAACCAATTTGTGTGTAGTGTAGCTAAAAAGGTAATGGGCTGACGAGTCCTGATGCTCATTAGCATATCGCAACATTCACTGATACGTTCAGTGCGAATAATGAGAATTATACATAATACGAATTCCATGTATTTATAGTTCAGTAGTTCAAACAAAGAAACTCTTCAGCTTTATAGTATGAGTACTCATAGACAAGGAAATTTCTCATATACATATTTGGTGAAAATTTCAATTGTCTACAATTATAAGGGTTTAAATTACATCAAAAAATAGATTTTGTCGAAAATTGGATTTGCTCTAAGAACTCTCATTATTCCTTATTTTTTTTTGTTTTTCCCGACGCTTTCAAACACCACTTGGAATTTTCAATTGCGACCTTTCAAACGCACCAACTAGATTTAATTTTCTATCATAAAAGATGCTTATGTCGAGAATCCGAGCCCTTATAGTGCTGATGTACAAAAAAACAAAAACACATAATTGTAAAAACAGTACATCCATCGCTATCGAATCATTGACGATGGCGATGTTATCAGTCAAACCATATTAATATATTATACATCCGTCCGTCTTCGTTGGTGTTATAAAATAGATAGATACCTCAACAATTAAATATATACTAAGACAAAAAGTTAAAATTGTTAAGAAAATGTCTAAGTAGTGTACGAAGTATGCAATGAGAATATTATTGATGAATCACTACCATACATTCGTGACGCCTATCCAAAGACTGAGTGACTGCGAAACGTGGCTCACCATCGCGTTCGTTCAGCAATAGCCAACCTATTCCGGATTAAAAACTTAAAAGTATACGAGGAAGTTCACTGTCAAACAACGAACGACGGTATCACCCAAAACCACCGCGCAGATATTATAGTATTAGACAGGATAAAAAAACATGGGCTCATCTTAGACCCAACAATTCGTTGGGAAACAAAAACCCCCCTGCAGGACACAACAGTGGACGATGAAAAGAGGGCAATCTACCAACCACGCGTCTTCACACTAAAGAACCAATAAAGCATTAGCAACTGGGTTGTCGTAGGTTTATGGTTCGATGCCCAAGGAACCGTATGTTGTTTTCTCAGTTTCACAGCAGATCATAAGGAAAGGACAGCATTTTCCACCGAGTGAGGACACTTTGAATTCCAACGTGTGCCATTTGGATTAAAAGGAGCACATGCCACGTTCCAGAGACTGATGAATACCGTTTTAACAGGGTTAAATGGATTAAAAACGTTTGTATATCTAGACGATATCATCATATACGCTTGAGATATTCCAGACCATTCGAAGAAACTTCAAGAAGTTTTTGAAAGATTAAGGCAGTTCAACCTGAAACTTCAACCAACAAAATGTGAATTTATGAGGAAAGAAGTGAACTACTTAGGACATGTAATTACAGATCAGGGAGTGCGCCCAGACCCACAGAAAGTTCAATGTGTAATGGATTACCCAATCCCAAAAAACAGCAAGCATATAAAATCTTTCCTTGGCTTATCAGGATATTACAGAAGATTCATACCTGATTACGGGAAAATTGCGAAACCACTCACTTCGTTATTGAAAAAAGACGTTGAGTTTAAGTTGTCCGATTTATGTAAAAAGCTTTTGAAGATTTAAAAAATGTCCTCACTAATGAACCTCTGTTGCAATACCCCCATTTTAACCGAACATTCAACCTCACATGTGACGCTAGCAATTACGCAATAGGATGTGTGTTATCACAAGGCCCAATTGGAAAAGACCTCCCAATCGCATATGCCTCACGAACATTGAATAAGGCGGATAAAAACTATAGCACAACAGAAAAGGAATTGTGCGCCATAATCTGGGGAGTTAAACAATTCAGATGACTTCAGATGACTCACCTACGTCTAATGTTACTGAGATAACAGGTGACATATTTAGTACATCATCCGACACCTCTCTGGCTCACTGTGTTTCCGCAAATCTAAGAATATCTAGAGGCATAGCCCTCCAATTTAGACGAAGATTTGGACAAATACAACAACTACGCCAACAAGAAAAATCACTTGAGGATGTTATATTTTTATGTGTAGAGGACCGAACAATTTTCTACTTAATAACGAAGTTACATAGTTGGCAGAAACCAACCTATCAGTCAATATTTAACAATTTACAAAGACTGAACTTACTTTGTGAAAAAAAGCAAATCACTGAAGTCGCTTGTCCTAGAATAGGATGTGGACTGGATGGACTCAAATGGGAGGAAATCCGCAAAATGCTTCGTTACATTTTTAAAAATACTACAATCTATGTAAGCGTCTATACTAAGGAGGAATTATTAGAAGATGAGAAACTCCGATTAATATCTGAATTCCATGATACACCACTAGGAGGTCATCAAGGAGTAACTAGGACTTTTAACAGAATATATGCCCAGTGTCGCTGGAAGAGGATGAGGAAACAAATCCGGGATTTTATTAAGAAATGTCCTATATGTCGAAAAAACAAAATAGGGAATAAACCATTAAAAGAGCCTATGTTGATCACAACTACTTCTAGCCGACCATTCGAGAAGATATTTTTGGATGTAGTGGGACCTTTACCAAGATCCCATAAAGGGAATTCTTTTGTCCTGACGCTAATAGATGACTTAACGAAATTCGCATGGGCAGCTCCAATGGAAAATCACGAAGCTAATACTGTAGCACATCATTTTGTAACGCAGTTCGTGTGTTTGCATGGTCTACCACAGAGCCTTTTAACCGATTGTGGTACAGAGTTTCTAAGCAAAGATTTCAAGGAAGTCTGCAACCTTCGTAAGATAAAGCAGACTTCAACAACCCCGTACCACCCTCAGAGTAATGGTTCTCTGGAGAGACGTCACCGTACTCTGGGAGAATATCTCTGAAACTTTATTGACAAGGATCCATTGAATTGGGATGTGAAAATTCTATATGCAATGTTCTGTCACAATTCCACAGTTCATTCAGCAACTAAGTATCAACCTTGCGAATTGGTATATGGGAATCCAGTTGCAATCCCCTCATCCTTATTAAAAGAACCAGAACCTCGATATAACTATGAGGATTACCAGTTTGAAATCAAGAAGCAATTGCAAGAATCACATGCATTAGCTAAAAAACATTTGATTGAAGATAAATATAAATCATAAGCTCAATATGACGAAAATGCCAATAACAGAATCTTTGAGGTAGGACAGAAGGTTCTGCTACAAGACAAAACCTCAATCAATAAATTAACTCCAAAACGGTTAGGCCCTTTTAAAATTTTAGAAGTTGACACTATCAATAAAAACGTAACAATAAAGAAAAAGGCAAAGAGGCAAAAGATTCATCTGAATCTATTAAAACCATTCTATGAATGATACTAATGATGACCCATCACTGTTTTACAGAAAATTGAAAATGAACAATTCAACAATAATCATTGGGTACCTGCTTGTCACCTCAATACTCCTACAAACAAAGATAACGGAATGTCAGAATTTTCCACCCGCGGATGTAGCCGCAATTACACATTTCAACAACACGGAAGGACTTTATTACAAATTTCTATGCAAACTAAAAGTTACAGACTCCGACTGGAAGCTAGTAAATTTCCTTAATCTAGAATATTACACAACGAGATACCTAGCGTTATCCAGATTTTATAATTCTACATCTCAACTCTGTAGTGAAATACGTCAGAAAATCGAAAATCCAGAAAATACGCAAAGCTGCCGACAGTTTGCGCAAGCAACTGTTCCATACCTCCATGAAATTGATCAAAATCACCATAATATTGTATCAACTATAGGAAACAATGATCAGTCTAAAAGTAGAACCCGTCGTAGACTTAGCAACGCCGTTAGTCGGGTGGCCAACGTACTATTCGGTAATGCTGAGAACATTGATTTCGGATTTATCTTCAACAAAATAACTCAATTAGTGAAAAGTTAAGTAAAATATATCAATTTAACATCGGAACAAACTCGAATCATTGAATTAACAACAAATGAACATAATAATACAATAAACCAGATATTAACAAACCAGCAAAAACTTGAACAGAACATTCAGCTACTAAGCGAACAAGCTAAGAAAAACGCAAAGGACATTGATCAAATAAAGATCAGAACAACGCTATTAGAACAAACTCGCTTCTTCGAAGTCCTACTGAATCAATAAGCATATGAGACACAAAATCTTTTGGCAATAATTGATTCTGCCTTACATGGGAAATTACACACCAGTGTATTGCACACCCAGCGTTGGTTAACAGAACTTCGATAAATTAAGGCAAACATCCCAATAGGGACGACTTTCCCACAGATTAAAACAGAATCTATTTCTGATTTCATAAAAATTTCTGAAATTACAGTTTGTCATAAAGGTCAATACCTTATATTTGTAACAAAAATCCCACTAGTACAAACCATTGATTTCAATGCCTATAAAGTAATTCCGTTACCTATTATATACGACAGCCAGAGCTTTATTTTAATTGACCCTAGTATGGAGATCATAGCAACCAGTTATGATACGCAAAAGTTTTTCACGTTGACAAATAAGCAATGGGAAATGTGTAGGGAGGTACAATCATATACACTTTGTAAAAATAGTTAACCGATCCATCATAAATCTAAGTCAAACATATGCGAAATTTCACTCATGTCAAAACCACAGAACTTCCCCGATACTTGTAATATAAAATTTGTAACAACAAATGCATCTGTGTGGAACCGACTACCTCAGTCAAATTCTTGGTTATTCTACACACAATCTGATATAATAACAATATACTGCGAAAATCCAGCCAGAACATTTACTTTTGAGATTTATGGTGTAGGTCGATTGACTATTATCATAGCATGTAACATACACATGGATAAAACATTATTACTACCCTCTAATCACATAAGAGCAAACACTTATGCTGATTTAGTTCCTGAAAATTCTAAATTTAATGTAAAACACTCTTTTACAAAATTGTCAAATTCACTAATACCCCAAAGTATTATTAATGTACAGATCATAAAAGATCTCACTGAATTCACACACAGCTTGCAAGAATTTAATACTTTAGAAAAACTACCCTCAGAACCTCCAAGTTGAATAATGATAGATGTACACATAGTAATATTATATATATTTATTAATTGTCTCATTATATTAAATACTTTCATTATATTCAAAGTTAGAAAGAATAATACGAAAATGTACAATCGGGATCTTGCAGAAATCGAGCTTTCAGAAAATAATTGAACATTTAAGTTAATTTATGTGAAGGAAAATAGGGACTATTAAGCCCCCATGTTCCATTTAAGGATAGGGGTGTTAAGAACCCCTGAATACTGTTAGTTATATTGTTCTATGGTTCTAGTAGTATTAATGTAAATTGCTGTTTAATAATGTTTCTTAATATTGTAAACTGATACGTGTGTGGCACAGGGGAGTAGGACTCCCTTCTCCATACGACTGGTCTAAGGAATTTGCTGAATAAACCCTTTTTGAACGGACGACCAGCTCGTATGCGGGGCTCGCACACGGAGCAGGCAGTGTAGTGTTGGTGTCACAACAGACCATTACAGACCATTTCAGAGCATTTCATATAATTAAACGTTATTACAATTCAATACAGAATATTATTTTGAGCCAAAGTAATTTAAACTCGTTTTATTTTATTTGTGCGGAATCGCTAAGTGCGCGTCCATAACAATACACTCAATATTATAAACTATCACTTATACTTGTAAGACTACAGATCTCTAACACATATATGATATAATGCAATAAACAGAGTTTTTTTTTCTTTTTTATCAATTATTCTATTTTATATTAAATCTTTATTTTTTTTAAACCATCATACATTCTACCTAGTAGATATTTTATCTTTAAAGTTACTGTAATTATATTTATATATTTACTAACTATAATTTTATAATCTTAAAACATTCCTATGTATATCAATATTGACTATGTATACAGTGTATCTTGGCAACCCACATGGTGGGTAGTCCGCTTAATAAAGTTGTTATAAATTATGTATATATAATATATATATATGAGGGTTGAAACTTAAACGAGAGCGCGTATTTTTGTGAAATGGCATATTTTTTCCATTTTATATATAATTCATAATATATATTAGAAAATTTGTGTGGTGACAAATGCACGTAACTCTATGCAATGCAACTCAATAATTATAAATGGTCACAAAATTAAATTTAATGAATACGTACTGGCCGCAACTTTTTCTAAAAAAAAAAAAAAATGATGATAGTAATAATAATTTGTAATTAATGTGATATTTAATATGGACTACCGTCTACCGTAAAATATCAGAAACAGAAGAATAAAAACATACAAACACTGATCAAATGTTTAATTAAATAATCCAATTTGAAATCGATTGAATATAATATATGATGAAATATTGATAAGTAATACATTTTAAAATGTTAGATTTGTTATAATTTAAGGACCCAGCACTTTTTATAGAAGTTGTATCTAAATAAGGTATTTCAACTAAATTGATTAGTAGCCAAATACTAAATAGCACTCAATGAGTAACTATAAATATTATGATTATCATCATTATGTGAGTTATGAAACAAAAATCACATTAATTTATTTATAACATAAAACGAATTAAAAACAAATTAATAAATAAAATATGCACGTACGTCTATACTCTAAAAATAATACAATAAAAATAATATTTAATAAATAATATTATACCTCATGATTCACAGTCTAAGTCAAGTATTTTCTGTTTTACTTTAAATATAAATAAATTGAATTTAAAAAAATAGATCAATATTTACGCAAACAACCGACTCCCGTAGATCATTGTAGATCACTGTGAAATTCTTTTTCAATGATATATTTTGTAGATACAAGGACAATAATTATTAGGTATTCCCTATTAATAATTCTTAGGCAGTGATTATATTATAATTCCACTATCCAACACAATAAAACCTCTTTGACCTATCCATACAATAATTTACTATAATGCGTTCAAAGACATTTAAAACATAAATAAATTATTTTTGATGGCAACCTGCTGCTAAATATAACAGTTTAGTCTTTATCGGACATGCAAATACAGCGTTGGACGCGTGTGGCCACACAGCCTAGCTAGTAGTGACTATTGTGCAATAAGCTGAATGCCTCTGCAAACCCTATACATTTTTCATCAGATCGACCTTAGCAACTGATAAGAATTAAGGTGTTTCTAGTGACTCATCTTAAAAATGTAAAGATTTCTGATTTGAAAAAGATATGTTAAGTTTGCATCTGTTCGAGCATATTATTTTCCATATTTTTTTGATATTTTGTAATAAATTCAATATTCAAAATTCAATATAAATTAAATAATATATATGCGTGAGTCCATGCTATGTATGAAGTCAGTGATCGGTGGAGAGTATACCTCCTACCCACACTAATGATTATTTACTACTAACAAAATGCATATGTTAATCTTCACAACTGATCATGAAAGAATTTATTTCTGCTCAATTAAATTAAATTATGAATTATGCAATGTGGTAAATCCATCTGTTTGGCAGATTATTAATTTATACCGATATTTTAATAGCATATAATTACGTACCTTTTGTGGCTGAAATAAAATAAAAACTGTAGTTATGAATTATAAAATAAGTATTCATAGTATTCCTCAACTAAAAGATCATGGAATCAACTACAAATTAAAAATACGTAATTTTACTGAAATGTAATAATTGACGAGTGACCAACAATTTTTTTTTAAAGAACCAAATAATTTACTGTATGCACTTTAATATTATGCACACCATGAATTTAATATATATATTATGCATGTTGCTGCCGCAACATAACAATATAATAGAAATATACCTGATGCAAAGTAAATATATGAATATTATAGGACATCGGTCACGGGGAAACAGCTGGTCACATACACACACTCACATATCACTATTTTGTATTGTATTATTTATTATTAGCGCACGGCATATTGAATTTTTATTTTAGCACAGGACCAGCTAGCTAGTCTGCACTCCATAAACTGTGAGTTTTTTCATTATTTTTATTATTATTTATTTACTATATACATTTAAGATTTAACTGTTGGGCCAAAAGAGCTATATTAATTTGTTGGGCCAGAAGGGTCGCATATTATTTTATACGAGCTTCAGCTCAAATAGCTGCGTCAATATATTATTATTTCGGTTGGCCATAAGGGCCGGTGATTTATTATTATTATCTGTATTATTATTAACTTTCTTACTATACATTGTTGGACCAGAAGGATCACATTATTTTCATAGCGGCTCAAATAGCTTTTTATATTATTTATTATTATTATTTCGGTTGAGGCAGAAGGGCCATTCAATATTATAATTTATTCCAGTTAGCCATAAGGGCTTTGATTTATTATTATTATTATTATTATTATTATATATTTTATACATTTGTGTTGCGGTGAGTAATTATATATTTTGAACTGCTATTATTTAAATGTATGTATTATACAGCAACTTACCTACCAGAAACCGTGTTACCATTTTTTATTATTTTCATATATATACACCTACACACATACACATATTCATACACAAATACACATAATTACACAACACGCACTACATAGCCGACAGTCATTGCTAGGCGATCCTGACCACTACTGTTCGAGCTATTACACCATTGACCATTACACACCCAGCTTGTCCTCAATATTTCTAGGACTTAGGTGTCAGTGGTGTAAAGACCCTAAGTTGGTGTCCGTGGGTACGCGTATTATTATTGTACGCTCCCGGTCGCACAATGCATATAATAAAAATAAAAACAACTTACTTTTGGCATCTATAAATAAAGTCATTGGTAGTAATTTATAAGTATAATAATAAAACATTTGTAATATGTTATCACTATAGAGAACAATTTAGAGATTTGTTTGAAAAGTTCTCAGTAAAATATGCTACATTTGAAATTAAAAAAATTTGGTGGTTGACATAGTATAGACTGGGTCGCGACGGTGCTTGTACGTTGTACTATATAGTCGCCGATACGTACCGGGGTACTATTGACTATACATTCAGGAACAGACAAGCTAGCTACATAACGTAAACGTTTTACAACATCTTTACATTTCATACTTTTCCAAATTGCCAAGTTGTATTTTCTTTTATTTCCAATTGATTAAACACCATTTTGAGAAGAATAAATATTTCTTATATAAATTTAGGTTAGGTTAGGTTAGGTTAGGTTAGGTTAGGTTAGGTTACCTTCGGACAAGTAAGTTTCCATATGACGCAAGCCTTGACCGGGCATGGCTGCTTCAACGCCTACCTCTGCCGCTTCAAGAAGAGAGATGACTCTGTATGCATGTATTGCCAGCATCCAGTTGACGACGTGGAGCACACAGTCTTCCTGTGCGACAGGTGGTGGCGCCAGAGGAGGGAATTGGAAGTCATGCTGGATGGAATGTTCACCCCGGAGGCCATGACTGCAACTATGCTCAGTTCAAGACGGAGATGGGACGCGGTTTCCAAGTTTATTGAGACGGTGCTAACCACAAAAGAAGCGGACGAAAGAGCCATCCAAGCTGAAGCGTGAATCCACTATTATTTAGTTAATTTTACATTATTGTAGCTCAATGAGCAAAATTGAGGGGATAGAGCCCCTCATGCATGTCCTTTGTTGTTAAGTGTACATTTGTAAGAGTTAGTGAGTGGGGGATTGGCCCACCACAGCTTACCCAATGTGTAAATTCCGTGATTTTGTTAATAAACGATGGTCGGTAGGGGCAAGTAGTGTGTCGCGTAAGCAAACAGTTCGCCCCTACTGATCGGTTCAAACCTCAAAAAAAAAAAAAAAAAAAAAAAAAAAAAAAAGGTTAGGTTAGGTTAGGTTAGGTTAGGTTAGGTTAGGTTAGGTTAGGTTAGGTTAGGTTAGGTTAGGTTAGGTTAGGTTTGAAACTATAAATATCAATGAAATAAAAAAATTCGAAAAATGTAACTTACGCTCTACGGTGTCTCCTGGAAAATAATTAATAAAATATTAAAGAGGTAGTAACCATATTATTTGTCAAAGAAATATTTAATTGAAAGTCCAGAAAGAAATCGGTATGGTGTATAATGAAGAGTATTATATATTTTTGTACAATATGCACGTTTAAGTCATTTGAGTATGAATCAAATTGTAGGTTTGAAACCAAAAATGATATAGCTATATTATAAATATAAAATTTCAGGAAAGGAATTTAAAACTTTAAACTGAATTACAGGTGACTCTGTAAACATTAAACAATGATTTTTAGGGATTGTAAAATTTCTAGTTAGGTAATAATCAAGGATAAAATAGGAGATTGGAGAACTACTATAATTTATAAAATATGACGATTTAGGATTCATTATAAATTAACATGATTTAATAAAAATCAGTAGGAAATTATTTTATAATTTGACAACTTATATTAATTGTTGATTGAACTATAAAATAATATGATTTCTAAACAATGGATACATTAATTACAGTTTCTCAGATCAAACAGATAAATGTATAAATAAGTCGTCGCAAATGAACAGAACTAAGTTTTCCTTTGTCGGCAATAATTATAAAAATTGCGTTTTGTCAGTAGATACGCGTGGCTGAAGTGAGACTTCTGCACAGAGAGTATGAAAAAAAATAAGATTATCGCCAACTCGTTTCTCATCACATTTAATTTTCACTCAAATAAAATTATGAAACTATATACTTATACTGAATAATATTTATGTACATACTAGCAATCCCTAGAAAAAAAAATATTTTTATGTTAGTTATTATCATTAATATAATTTGTAAAAGATGATAACATAGGATTCATTATAAATTATCATGATTAAATATATTTAGTAGGAAATAATTATTTTTGATTGAACTATAAGATATGATTCCTATGTAATAGGTTAATTTACAGTTTCTAGGATCAAACAGATGCAATTAGGTAAAAAAAAATTAAAATATAGTACAAATTTCCTCATATTATGTGGGTAAAATTTTTATAAAAATATCAAATTCTATGACATATAGTCATAATTTTTTGATGACCATTTAAACTTGAATTTGTATGAATTTTATAAAAATCACAAACATTTGAAAATTATATTATAACTCCAGACTGAATCTAAATATTTGAAATAATAGTTAAATATGAAATAACATTAGGTATCTATAACAAAATTAAAAATAAATAAAGTATAGGTACATACATTTATAATAAACTGTAAATGATAATGTCTAATTAATTAAAATAGAGTAAAATCTCAAATAATTATAGGCATATTCATATATCACGAATGAAGTGAAAAATCAAGAATGTTATTAAATGATTTTCTAAACCTAATTAATGTATTATATGGAATATTTTTGAATCAAGTAAAAGTTTAAGTAATTAAAAAGTAAATTATTTAATAGTTTAATTATTATTTTAATGCATAGGTTATATTATAATATACAACATGTATTGGTATACATACACTATAAAATATACTGCACTATAAACTAAATTATTCATAGGTAAACAATTATTCACCCTGAACCAGGGCTTGAAACCAGTTACCGGTTTTTACCGAAAACCGGTAATTTTCCGGAATTTTGGGGAACCTATAATCGGTTACCGTTATTATAAACCTATTATTAGCCTATATTATAACTCCATCCAGAATCTTACACTGAACATTAAAGTATTTTTCTTTGTTTTATATTAATTAATATGATTATTTTATTAGCTTACCTCATAGAGTAATATAGAAACGGAAGTCTGAATAAAAAGTTTAGTACAAACCATAGTAGCTGAACACGTACGACGGAAATAGGGCCAGAAATGTTCGTTAACAACCTTCTTTTCATGGTCAATGACCGACGATAGTGCTTTAATTTTGTTACATGTTCGTTATAGAGATTTCCTCTATATAACTCTATGGCTTATCTTATAACAAATATCAGTTTTACTCCGTGGTATCCACGGTTAATATCTTTTAATGACAATTTAAGATAGTGGTTATAAGCTCGAATACCACGCTAGTTAATAAGGTCGTAAATCCTGTTCCTATATGGGCGCACATCATGTTGCAAGTGACATTGATAATTATTCTATTTGTTCTGGTTATATTTTATGATTACCAGTTTATAACGAGTTCATCATAAGTCGGCGGGCAATCATATTATCTGAAATCGTACTTTCTAAAAAGGGTGGTATCTTCACTTTTTATGATAATAAACATTATGGCATATCGTGCAGATATGTTTTATCGTTTATTCCACAAGAAGACTCATTAATAGCTAAGCTAAATAACATTATTATGTATATATTAGATATTACAATAAATAAATAACACTTACTTAAAGATCCTGGACCTAAATGAAAATGCTTAATTAATAAAAATTAATTACCTAAACTAGATTAAACTATTAGGTATAGTCATATTTATATATCATGATGTAATTAAAAAACCTATATTTTAGGAAAAATGTATGTTAGTCCATAGATATATAAAACGACTTGATGCTGACTCTGCGTTAAAATATCATAACAGCTATGAGGTCAGGCAGATATATGTCAAGAGGGCAAATTACATTTTATTATTACATGTAAAACGGACCAATCCAAGCCAGTACGTCCGTTAGAAAATAAATTAAATTCTATCATTAGATAGTTGTATTATCATCTGTATTTTTACATAAATAAAATATGAAATATAACAATACGGGTTTATGTATTGTTTGGTCCGCGAATCTGCTCGTAATGTATCGCCAAACTAATTATTCATCTCGAAATCCTTATTGCTGATGTTCTGTAGTTGTCTCGTTCTTCTTGCTACGAGACGTCACCGAATCCGGGTTGTCGTTCCGATCCACCAATTTCGATGGGTACCAGCAAGTCCTGTAGTTCGTATCCGCCATTGTCACACGTTGCTACTCAATCCTGGATATATTCCAATATACCGAGGTAGACAACTCAACTAAGTGCCACCACACAGAAACTTACACGGTCAACTCAACTATTTGCCAAGTAATATCCCCGGATATGTAACGCTTGCCACAAGTTCCCGAGAGGTCGATAAGTATTTGGACAACTCAACTAAATGCTAAGCTTACGGGTTGATGTTTTGGTTTCTTTGAACTCCTTTTATTCAATATCACATGGTGATTGTAAATTTGCATATAGGAATATAGGAATAGTTGTTTTTGTTGATGCTTTTCACCCTTCTATGATGTTACTGTGTTACCACCCGCGTCATTTCATCCCATGTACCTAGTTTATGATATAATTCGCGAAATCCGGTCTGCCGTGAGCGCGCTATGTTGTTATATTTTGTATGGTGTTCTTGTTGTTTTATATGACTCCGTAACACATAATAAATATAAAATATTATAATATAATATAGTTAAAACAAATATTTGTTGTTTTTTTGTGGTGTAAAACTCTGTTAACCGTTAATCAATCGTATTTTTCCATGTCGAATCAAGGCTGCCCAAATCAATGTACTCATCAAGTCGACCATCTCGTGTTTTTATAGATATCTATTTTAGAAATATTATCTGAGATAAGCATTACAAATTCCATCATATTCTAAGAGTAACGACATCTTTATCTTTAAAAACAGTGTGGAGTGAAACTCACCATGCCAGAATCATTTGTTACAACTACTGACACATCAAAGAAAATTGAACGACCATTTTTTTTATTTATTAATTCTCTTTTTAATTTCAAAGTTCACGAAATCGTGAAATGACAGAGAGTCAATAAATCAGGTGGTCAGCATGCGACGTTCCTTAATAACTTTAAATAATATAGGTAAACAAATTACCATGAACACATATCATATTAAAACAAACACAATGTTAATTAAAAACAAGTAAACAACCAATCAAACGTGTGTAATTTATAAAAAGCATTCAAAATCTCTAACCTATGGCTGTTCTTAAATTGGTAAAAAAGTGCCCGGGAAGCTACTTAATTTAAACGTTTCATGATTTGTGAAGATTACAAACCCCGATATGACTGCATGTACTCAAAAAAAGTACGGAAAAGAAAATAATTCCAGCTTCTAATTGATAAGTATTAAAATTTACAATTTACAGAGAAAGTATTTAGGTAAAAAGGGAAAGTATAACAAGGGGTGTAATAGAACCACTGCATCCCAGTCTGAACTTGACTCCACCCATCTTGGCACATGATGGCAGTTATAATATAATATCAACTTATTCAATTATTCATGAAAAGTTTTTGAACAAGATAACAGGACACTACGAAACAGGATATAAATAGGTACACAAAATTTTTTAATTTGTCATCTAGTCTTTCAAATAGAAGGGAAATTAAAACAATTGCGATATACATAACATATTATACTTACTTTTTTCTGAAAAAAATATATATTTTAACTTAAATTAATAATAATAAAATTTGATACAATATTATATATTTTATAGTGCAGTTCAATGTGAGGTAGGTACCCTTGTTTCTGCTAATGACAATATATAAACTATGATGTGTATAAATTAAAAATATTGACTGCCTATACCTATTATATTAGGTAGGTAGTGTGTACTATGAGTACTATGAGTAATATCCTAACTATTTACTATGATTCACATTTTAAGGTATTTTCATTTTTGGTTTATGGAATCCAACTAAGGTTCTTTTCTAATATAGATGCATCTTAATTTGTATAGTCATTTAATAGTTTAATAATGCATATTTATCATTAATAATGTATCATATATTCCTTATTTATTTGTATATATACAATTACAACATACAATTATCACAAGAGCTCCATAACACATTCAAATAAAATTATATAATATGTTTCAGCCCCATCGACTGTACTCAAATGAACCATAAACTATGAAAAACTAAAACATATTACTAGAACATTGAATTAAAAAAAGAATTAAATAGTTAAGGTTTGGTTGGAATAGGAAAAAGTGTGTATTTATCAAAAGAAACTAAAACGTTTTAGGAATCAAGATGAAAAACAACTCAGGAAATTATAATTATTGCTACACATAGTGTAGCTCAACAAATTACTATATGTAAAACTCTAAACAGTGTTCTTCATTCGAAAATTAAAGTTTAAATTTTCGGTCATTTCCAATTGATTAAAAAACATTTTTGAGAATGAAAAGAAAAGTTTATAAAAATATACAATGAATCATTCAAATATAAATAAACCATAAATATCAATGGAATAGATAACTCAAAAAATGTTTCTTACCTTGCAATAATGTCGCTGGAAAAAAATTATAAATATATTAAATATTTATATAATATTAATTGTTACCCGTAATATAATTTGTCAAAATATCGAAGGATTCCATGAAAAACAATTATACTGTCTAATCATGACACACATTATAATACCAACGATTGACAAACCACCCATGCCAAGATGGCATTTACGTGAAATGGTTTAGTATGTTTTTTCAAAATGCTTCAAAGAAAACATAAAACGAATAAAACCAGAGACGGCCAATCACATTATATTCGTAAGTATCCTAAAAACAGTGGCTAAAAAATCAAAATCTAGTGGACACAGGCATAGTTATACTCCATGTTAAACGAAGGAATGTGAGACTCTACTCAGTGAGTATAAAAAGGTTGGGGCCGAGCGCGAGGTAAATGCAAACCGATTGGTCGGACTATTAGACGAAGAACAAAAAAGGAAGTGGCGAAATGGCATAGATAATTTAGATTTCACCAATTCTAGCAGAGAAAGCTGGTCTCTAAGAAAACTGGGGGCCACGCAGCCTTCGTATACAAAGAATAAAATATCGCCGAACGAAGTCTCAAACATCCTATTCAAAGCCTCAAGTATAAAACCTTCAATGTATGAAAAAAAGAAGTTTTGAATAGAAGTATGAATACAAAACGATACTCGAAAGATCTGAAATGATGCAAGACTTTAACGTCGCAGACACATAAATGGCCTTAAGCCTCTTGAAGAATGGTAAAACCACTGGAGTTGATGGAGTATTACCAGAGTTCATCAAACACATAGGACCAAAGTGTAAAAGGTAGATCGCCAACCTTTTCTGACATGTAGAAGTAAACCTACCTACCTAAATCTAGGTAGGTAAAGGTGGAAATTATCCTAAAAACTACAGACCAATCTCCCTACTGTCCGTAGTGTATAAGCTATTTGAAAGAATCCTTCTAGCAAAGATACAAAATGAAAATCGTAGACACTCTACTTAAGGAGCAAGCGGGTTTTAGACATAATAGAAACTGTTTTGAGTAAATATTGTCAACGGTGACACACGTTGAAAATGGTTTTCAGGAATGAAAGAAATCGGGTGCAGTATTCCTAGATTTGACCTCTGCATATGACATGGTCTTGAATCGTGGGTAACTCCTAAAATTAGCAAATATTTTGAACTGAAAAACGACCCTCCGACTCATTGAATGTATGTTAGCAGACAGGAAATTCTGAGTACACCTAAAAGGAAATTAAACCGGCTAGTGGATGGGAATACTAAACCATCCAAAAATGCACCAAAGTACCTAGGCTTTAAGCTTGACAGAACATTAACTTTTAAACAACATCTAGAAGTGGTAAAAAACAAGTTAAAATTTCGAAATAATATCATCAGTAAACTGGCTGGAACAATCTGGGGCTGTAGGGCGAATGCCCTACGAATTTCATCCTTGGCATTAGTTAACAGTGTTGCAGAATACTGCGCCCCAGTATGGGCAAGGAGTGCTCACACTAAAAATGTCGACGCACAACTAAATCGATCAATGAGAATAATATCTGGATGTGTCAAGTCAACTAAGTTGCAGTGGCTACCAGTGCTATCACACACCAGAAGTTCTATCAGAAGTCCGTAGGCACAGTGCTAAAGATGATCGAGAAAATACAAAACTCTCCAAGCCTTCCAATCTATGATGACGTACATAACGCACCAAACAAAATACTGAAATCTAGAAATCCTATATGGACGTTAGAAAATAGTACAAATACAGAAGGAGACTTATGTAATACGCATTGGAAGGATGCTGCAGTTCTGAATAATCACCTCATAAGTGATCCAACCCAATTAGTTCCAGGTTTCGAATACCCCCGTGCAACATGGACTGCCCTAAACCGCGTAAGAACTGGGCAGGGAAGGTGCAATTATTTGATGCACAAATGGGGAATGGTGGATTCTCCGCTCTGCAACTGTTGCCAGATTCAAACTATTAGGCACATTGTGAGGAATGCCCGGAAACAATATTCAGTGGAGGAACATCAGGATTACACAAAGGCGATCAGGAAACGCTAGATTGGCTGTGAAATCTTGCCATACGCTTTTAGCATTTTCTAATTATTACATTGTAGCTTGTTTATTTATTTTATTTATTCATATTAATCCATTATTACTTTTATTTTATGTTTATTACGTTATTACTTTTTTATCTTGCACACTTATGCCATGTCATATGCAATAAAACAATTGTTATAATTGGCTCATTTTAAATTTAACTATCACTGATCTAATTTTATCACAGCTTCATAATAAACTGATAAAGCGTAAAATAATGTCTACACGAATAGTAAAATATATTTCAGTATAATATTCATTCTTAATGTAGACTTTTATGTCATCAAACTATAAAAGTATAAACGATTTTGCAGGTTTGAAACCATAAGATACTATATTTTAAAAAATATGAAATTCCTCAGGAAAGAAACTAAAAATTTGTCCATATCTGAGCGCTTGTCACTCTGATTTTTGCCCGATGTGTTCCTTGAGGAGAGATTAAAGTATTTATTCGAATACTTTGGACGTAATGGTATTGGCCTATATTTGTGTGGAATGTTGTTGAGGTTTGGGAATCATAATAATTGTAACAGTATTCCGAAGTTTTAGAAAATGGAAATATCTAAGGTAAGCCTTGAATAAATTATTTCGTCTAACGATAGCCGGGGCTGTTGGGTTTATAATTCAAGAATTTGGTATGCTATCGTTCCCTGGATTTTTTCGGTTGTTTTATTATTTATTATTTCCAATACTTCCTCGGGGGAAGTGAATATATTTATTTTTTTGTGATTCTGTTAAGCTCCTGGACTAAGAGTCTGACTTGTGGGAGGTCGTTTCCTGGTTTGGCGGTGAACTGGTCTTTCATTGTATAGTTAAAAATTTCCAAGTTTGACTTCAGTGGCGCAATTGCTGGTATTTTGTGTAGCAGGCGGCGATTTATCTTATACAATAAGCGGTTTTAAGTTGAGGGTGCTTGTAAATTTGTCCCATGCTGATTGGCAGTATGTTACCCATTATACAGATTGTTTTAATATTGTCTGTATGAAACATTACAATAAACATAATAAAAGTGGATTTAAAAAAAAATGATTTTATCATATTTCAATTCTGAGCACATACATTATTATGTTGATACAAATTATAATTTCACACTATTTAAATTATAAAATTACTTATTTAGTCAAATATCATAATATTTACTTACTTAAATTATCTAGAAAAATAAATAATTGCAATGTTTAAGTGAATAGTAAAATTTATAAAATTGTGTAACTTAGGGTTCATTATGAATTATCACAATTTTAAAAAACAATATAGACAATATTTATTTTATAACTTGTTAACGTATTGTTTTTGATTTAACTTTACTGTTTAAATTATAAATAATGGATACCTACATTTACTGTTACTGGGATCAAACTGATAAATTTATTAATATGTCGGCATAAAATGACAAGAACTAAATTTATCAGTTGTTAGCAATAATTAATAAAATGCATGATGCAAATAAATACGGATGATCTGAAATTTCTATATGGAAGGCTCTCTTTTTGTACCCTCTACAAAAAAGATGCACAAAAGAAGAGTGATGAATGTATTGATATAAAAGTATGTGTGTGTTTTTGTCTAATATTATATACTTTTTAAAGAGAAGAATAACTTCTATCTTCAACTTTAAGGGTTTCTTGTGTCAAGCTAAATGTAGTTGGTATTTGGGAAGTAATTCTCAGTAACTTTTAAAATATTCACAATAAACAAAATAATAAGGAGAGCCCCGGTTGTTATGCAAAATAACATTTCGGTAGAATTAAATTAAGACATAGACTATAAATGTTCACCAAATATTTATACTAGCCATATTGTTATATAATATCACAAAATGCACATTATTCATTACATCATGACAAAATATTTTACTTATATATGATCGATTTATAGATATTTTAAATTTAATTTACAATTTAAGTAAAATAAAACGTATGTTTTAGGTGAAAAATAATGAAAATTTACAAAAAACTATATTATACCTCCAATCATTCAAAATATTTAAGACAAGTTACAGGTGATATAACATTATTATGTATAGGTCATTGCATATTAAAAAATAAATGAATAATACGTACTTTTATAATTCTGAGCTAAATGAAAATATTCAATCAATTAAAATAGAGTAAAATATATTATACTATTGACGCGGTCCCGCGTAATAGCTGTTTGAATTCAAATAGCCTTTTACACGGAAAGCCGCGCTGTGCTTCTCAAACAAACCGCCAATCGACGACGGACGACGCCGGCGCGCGACACCCGAGCCAGGAACCGTCGGCCGGCCGTTTGGTGAACCGGATTGTAAGACTGACTAGTTTTTGTCGACGACCCGCACGAGACGGACCACACGCGCCCCGGCCAATCGTTTTTATTTTTTTTTTCGTAACGGTTATCGACAGGGCTAATAACCTTTGCCATAATCGCCTTGTTTTAATTGAGTGAATAAAGCTAACCATCACATTCAAATTTTTGTTTCTATTTTGTATAAACTTGGTTACCTCAATCCACCTCACCCACGCGGCACCCATTAATTAGGTCCGCATCACTTTTATAGGCATATTTATACATCATGATTAAAGTAAACAATTTAAAATTCAGTGAAAAATAGACACACACAATTTGTTTTTCAAGGTGTTGATAACTCTATTAAATATTATGTTTATTACGGCCTGACAAATATGTTGGATTTTCATTAGTGGTGTTAGACATTGTGTGGTGTTTGTGAATTAGTTCATCGTGCAAAATCTGTCTTATGACTTCTCTATGTTCAGGAATATTGGTGCGGAAGTAACTGTTTTCAGCCAAAATGACCCTTGAACGTTATTACCATGACCGTTTCCTGCTAAGGTTATTTTCTGATTTCCACTAATATCAACTTACTATATCCCGTGTTATTATTATTATTATTTTTATTTTTTATATAAATAATTTAAGACAAATAGGAAATTAAGAATACCTACATTGAAAAACACATTCATGAACATTTAACTTTGTTCAAGTTTGTCAAACAAATCTGTTGAAGTACACAGTTATATAGAAGTTAAAGGTAAATAATAATAAGGTCGGATATATATAATATAATAATAAGTAAAATGATACGATGTACAATAGTGTTACGAGGCGTAATATAAATCAACGACTAACTATGTATACCCGGCTACACTACACAAGACATATATGCTGTAGTATTATAAAAATGTATAGTCAGCGTCTGCTTAACTACAGTGTGAATATATTACTTATGCACTACATTATATAGGGGGTTTTGTTTGTATGTCATATGCATGCCAAATTTCATTAATAATACGTGGGTCTAGAATAAAAAAGTTCTAAATCGATTTTATGAAATTTTCTAGGAGAAAAATTTTAAGGTTAGAGTTCAAATATTTTAATCCTTCAACAAAATTTTTTGAAAATTAAACTTCTAAGGCATGCAGCAACTTTAATAGTTTAATTCACAACATTATAATAATAATTTTTTGTACAAGTTGGTATACAAATTAATAAAATTCAAATTATATAATATTTATTATTTAGTATGAAAAGGTTCTACAATATTAGTACCTTTTCATCGGAAAATAAAAAAAAAATATTTTATTAGAACTTTTTCATTATTTTTTATTTTGTTTATTATTGTTTGTTGAATTCTTTTCAGAATAATGATTTCTCATTGCTACCAATCTTATAACACGAAACTGTGTAATAATTATGAAACTTCGAAATCTGTATCTCGATCGTAAAATTCTGTTGAATATGGATAAATGTATTAATTATTAGGTACTATTGGTAGTGATTAATTTAATTAGAACCTTTTCATACTAATGTATTGTTAATAATTTGGTTCCATTAACCGAGCGTTTTCAATTTGATTAAATTGTCTTTATAATTTAATTTTTGCGATTTAGAACTTTTTACTTTTAAAAAAATTGTCAATAATCATCGTATAATCATAAATGTTAGCTTAAAAGATGCGCCTTTGCATTCTAAAACCATTTTAGTTAAAAAGTGACTTTTGAAACAAATACGATTTTGAACCTTTTCATTCTAGACACATGAATGGTAAAATTTTGTAAATATTTAGACAACCTTAAATGGAATGACCCCATTAAAAAGACAACAATAAAACTAAGAAAAAAAACTATGCTTTCAAAAACTTAGATAATTTACAAGAAAATTAAAATTATAGACCAGACATAAGTAGAAACTATAATTAACTAAAGTATTGCTATTTGGGGTGGTGACTACAATACAACACTAAATACATTAAAAATAATAAACAACAGAATTATAACAAATATTAAAAAAAAAAATCATTTATATCACACATAATATCTGTACAAATAATTAAATGTAGGTACTACCAATAAAAAAAACTGTTCTATAAAGCATCAGTAATTAATATTATAAACAATAACTCAAATCCTAGTATTGAACAAGGTTATAACACATGCCAATTATCAGATATTGCTGTACCTCTAATAATTCACAAAAAAATAACACGATCTACTTACTTATACCTAACCAAATTTGTAAAATAGGTATGCTACCATTAAACATCAAAGAAATCAAACCTTCTATTGCTCAAAAATAAAAATACCTAGCTAATTAGCTTCAGAATTAACTAAGTATATACTTTTAAATATTTTATAAGTACCTTTAATCTTGCTACTTTGTTATCGTAATATTGTACGTTCATATTAATTGTTATTATCGACATTGGGTTTTTTTTTAATATTAAAGTCTAAACTTTTAAAACAGTGAATATGTATACAGTATTAATATCAATGTATATAATTAAGAAGAATATTTTAAATAATTATATTAATAAAATATATATGTGGCTTGGCGTGGCACGTTGGCTGCTACCAGTCCCGGAATGCGACTGGGATTAAGTAACGGCCACAGCTACTAGCTCCCGGATGGGTGACCACCCGGGTTCATAGTAGTTAAAAACCTTGCCACACATACACGTGTTTGCTACCTACCGTAACAACCGTTAAAAACAATCGTAAAACTAACCTACCATACCAATCTTACCCCTACCACTGTTCATAACCCCTACAACAGCTAATGGCCATAGTGACCGGGCTTAAGTTCAATAAAAAAAAATATATATATATATATATATATATTATTTTACATTTTAAACTCATGAGCCCCCACACGAACTTGGTCAGTGAGGCCCATCATCTTTTCGAAGAAATAAACAATAATTATAATTTTAATAATAACAATAATATAGTATAATATTATATTGCATGTGTTAAAATAATATGTTTGAACTTTTGTAACTTTTATGTAATTTTAATTTTTATAATTTAATGTATTATTTGGACGAAAGCTTGTGATGTTTTTAATTATTATAATATTAATATTTATACTGTTTATATCTACTATTTATTTAACTCTATGTTTATCATATTTTATATTATTTAATAATATTTTAATATGATTAATATATGTTATAATATATCCATATGTTATAAAACTATACAAGGTGAGGCTCGTACATCTTAACCATTATTATTTGATAGATTAAGGATCAGAGATTCTCAAAAAAATATCATAAATAATAATAATTTTTTGTGAAAATCAGAATTATATTACCTCTTCGGCGGTAAACGGTCAGAGTTTTAGAAAATGGAATAGGAATATTTCTGAGGCATGCCATAAATAAATTATTTAGTCTATCGAAATCAGAGGCGGGTAGATGTTTAAGTGCAGCGTTCGGTATGTTATCGTATCCCGGAGTTTTGATGGATAGAAGATTGTTTTATTATTTCCCATACTGCCTTGGGGGAAGTGAATATATTTGATTTTATTGTGATTCTTTGATTTTGTTAAGATCTTCGACTGAGAGGAAGTCGTTCACAAGGTTGGTGGTGATCATCATTAATTGTTCTCTCATTGTGTCGGAAAATAGTTCTAGTTTGACATCAGTGTGTTGTATATGCATGCACGCGTATGTATGTATGTATGTATGTATGTATGTATATATGTATGTATGTATATATATGTATGTATGTAATACATATATAGGGATAAATGTGTTGGCTCGGGGTAAGACGAGTGTGTGACCGATTCGGTTCTCACGATGGTCTACGTGACCGAAAGGGCTGGGTCAGCATAAATAACCTCCAACGTAAGTCATTGGAACCTCTATTTATATTTAAAGTTGAATTTCACTTTACAGTTATGTACATATCCATATTATTCATAACTCTAACCATAAGTATAGTTGTTGTTAAGTTTATGATCCAGGTCATAAAAATGTATAGTCCAGAGGTAGCGGATAATATTCCAAGCAATGAACAAGTTAACCCTTAAGTTTGTATAAAAAAAAATTGTATTGCCTTAATTGTAGAATAAATTAAGTAAGTTTAAGCATTATAGACACCATGTGGCGGTATTGTAACTAGGTGTACCCGTAGTGTAAGAAATTTATGGAGTAGTAAATAAGGTCGCAGGGACTGCTCCAGTTTAACGCTGGGGGTATGTTGTTTATGCATGCACGCGTATATGTATGTATGTATGTATGTATGTATGTATGTATGTATGTATGTATGTATGTATGTATGTATGTATGTATATATGTATGTATGTATGTATATATATGTATGTATGTAATACATATATAGGGATAAATGTGTTGACTCGGGGTAAGACGAGTGTGTGACCGATTCGGTTCTCACGATGGTCTACGACGTCTACGTGACCGAAAGGGCTGGGTCAGCACATTCTTAGAGGCCCGGACGGTCCGTTGCGGCGGGCCTCACCCGGCGGACGGCAGTCGTGTAAGGTCGAAAGAGTGAGTAATACCCGCGTTACTGGTCAGAGCATCTTTTATAGTTTATTACAGAGCCTCACACAGTTTTAATTAGAACCTCTCTCAGTGTCAGTATTTATATAGATTCATTACATTAATTATATATACATTAATTCTTTTGTGTTTAATTGAAATATTTAGTATTAATATCAACTTATAAAAACATTATATACATTATTACAACAAGTATCTAATTTAATAAATCGGTAATCTTAGTATACGTAATCTACGTGTTACTTATTTAACACCAATACCTACGGTTTAACGTCATTCGACGGTGGATCACACTTCAAGTGGACCAATTGCTGGATTTTTGTGTAGCAGGAGGTGATTTAGCTTATAAAGTGAGTGGTCTTGAAATTTAAGGGTGCTTGTAAATTTGTCCCATGCTGATTGGCAGTATGGTATCCACCAGACAGACTGTTTTAGTATGTGTATATACCATTAAAATAAACATAAACCAAGTGGATTTAAAAAAAAAACAGTGCAGCATCTTTTAAAATATCAATTTTATATTTCACACAATTTAAACTATATAACTACTAATTTAGTAAAACAACATATTTTTACGTACTCATTGTTCCTAGAAAAATAAAAAAAAATATTGTTTTTGTTAAAAATATAATTTAGGGTTTATTATTAGTTATCACGATTTAAAAATATTAAGTAGAAAATATTTTTTATAATTTGGCAAGGTATTTTTTTTTTGATTTAACTTAAGGGTTGAATTCTAAATAATGGATAAATTTACTGTTACTGGGGTCAAACATATTAGTTTATGAATATGTGGTCATAAAATTACCAGAACTAAATTTATCAGTTGTCATCAATAATTAATAAAATGCGTATTGCAAGTACTTGCAGATTATGTGAAACATCTATATGTATAGCTATTTTAGCTCTATTTGTTCGATTTATAGATAATTTTAATTTTATTTACTATTTAACTATTTTTTTTACGATTTAAGCAAAATAACACGTATGTTATTAGGTGAAAAAAATAATGAAAATGTAGTACAAAGTCCGTTATCAGACATTATAACTATTTATTTTACAATATACATTTGATTGAATATCATAAAAGTTGTAAGCATTTTAAAAATTTAATACGAGTATATCTCCAATAGATCAAAATATTTAAGAAAAGTTACAGTTTAAATAACATATTATGCACATTTCATTACATAATATTATAAATAAATGAATAAAACGTACGAACATCTTCTCCGTCTAAATGAAAATGTTCAATTTATTAAAATAGAGTAAAATAGATTATACTATTAGGTATATATATGCTTATATTTATATATCATGATAAAAGTAAAATCTATATTTCAGGGAAAAAATCGTCACACATATTTGGTTAAGAATTTGATTTAATTTTAGTGTTTGAATTCTAAATAATAGATACATTTACTGTTACTGGGATCAAACAGATACAATCATAAATATGTCGTCATAAAATGACAAAAACTTAATTTATCAGTTTTCAGCAATAATTAATAAAGTGCGTGTTGAAAGCAAAGCTAATAATACCCTATTAACGAGTTAAAAAGTTAATTTTATTTAAACTTTTTAACTTAACTAATTACTTTTGGCTTTTCATTAACTTTAATGTTAAGTTAGCAAATTTCTTTTTTAAATAACGGGAAATTAATGAATACTTTTTTCAATTTAAAAAATAAGGAAAGTTAATTTTTTAATTTAATTATATTTGTTCTCAAAAATAATTTAAATACAATTTTTCATTTTATAACCATTTACAGTATAAATTCGAACGAATATCATAAATATCACAATCATTTGAAAACTAT
The DNA here is from genome assembly GCF_019925205.1 of Metopolophium dirhodum. NCBI lineage: Eukaryota > Metazoa > Arthropoda > Insecta > Hemiptera > Aphididae > Metopolophium > Metopolophium dirhodum. The sequence goes on from NC_083561.1 coordinate 18,619,041, forward strand.
ATTATACTTCCAATCAATTAACATATTTAAGCCAAGTTACAGGTGAAATATCATTATTACATATAGGTATAATTGTATTTTATAAATAAATTAATAATACGTACATTTATTTTTTGAAACTAAATGTAAACGTTAAATTTATTAAAATAGATTATACTATCTTAGGAATATTTATATATCATGATTAAAGTAAAAATATATATATTTCCAGCGAAAAATTAGTCACATATAATTTGTTTGTCAAGGTGGTGATAACTTTAGTGAATATATATTTTATAGTTATAGTTAAATATTATTAAAATATTAAATACACAATTAGGATACTTAAAAAGTCAATAATTAATAATTTAATTAAAATGTCGATGTGTAATATAATATTGGTACAATATGTATTCATATACAACATAACAGGGATGTATTTATAACTTAATATATAATATATTATTCAACAATCCAAGAATTTTTAGATTTTTCAATATAAATTGTTTGTTGCTATTGGTTAATCGGTAGTTAAGGCACAAGTATGCGTCGAATCGAATTTTCGTACACTGCTTACCAAGGTGGTTGAGTTGCAATGAGAGTCACTCATCGCCATGTCAGCAATCCACCACGGGTGGATTACCTACTTGATATGCTGTAGCACATCGTCCATAATCCACGATATTAGTAGGATTGCCTACCAGGGTTTCAAAGCTGCACTTACTTTAGAGAGTTACATCCAAAAGAAGATAAACAATCACAAATTTTTTAAGAGTTGAAATTTGTTACGGCCAACGAAGTGCACGGGATCAGCTAGTACATTAAATAACTAGTACAATAATTAAAAATCTATTTAGTCTATAAATGTATGTTTAATACAACTAGATAGTTGACTTTGCGTTGAAATCGCATGAGACATTTTTAAGAATATAATATATACTTAAACCATAATTTGTTTTTTTGTTGTGGTGTAAAGTCTTAATTTACCATTATTCATTACATAATTATGGCATAGTCATGCATTTCAAGTAGTAATCAATCATATTTTTCCATCTTCCATTTGTCTATCCAAGTTTCATATACACGTCAAGTCGACTATGTAGATGTTTTATATATTTATTTATTAGTCATGTTCGAGATTATCGTTAACAATTCCATCAGATTCAAAGAGTAATGCCAGCCATAGTTTTAAAAAAAACATGTGAAGTGATAGACTCGAGACATGCGTGCTAGAATAAGTCGGTACATTTTTCATATAGAAAAGGATTGAACAACTAATTTTTCAATGTATTACATTTTAAATATTAAATTTAACAAAATTGTGAACTGATTGTTATTAGATATTAGAGAATGGATAGGCCATTTATGAATATCATATGATGGGAACGGATATGAAATAATAGAGGTCTTATTCTAAACAAATTGATGTATAAGTATATATACATACGTCATACAAATTATGATAAGACTTCTGCTAGAATGAGAGGCAAAGATAATAATAGTCTGTCTCTCTTCCCCATTCCGACCCGCTTCTTTTTGTACTATTATTATAGCCATGGCCTATCCATTCTTTAATACAATATGTATGTATGGAACTGACAGAGAGTCACAAAATCTAGTCATTGCTATGCACCGTGTCCGAAGATGATAATTTCAATATGGTTATAATAGAATCAAATAAAAAATGTATGTAACAGTTAATCTAATAATTTAGAAGTGAATAATTTAATTTGTTAAAAGTAAAAAAAAATCCAATAAATATAATATATAAAATATACTTACTATCATATACTGCAATAAATATATATAATATACCAAAGTTATTTTCTGCGATTTCTAACTGATTAAAAAACGGTGTTGAGAAAGAAAAAAATTATTTATGTAAATTGATGGTGCATTTTTCATATAATAATCGACTATAAAGATCAATGAAATAAACAACTAAATAAATGTTTCTTACCTTTTATTTTCACTGGATTATAATTATAAAAATATATAATATTAATTACTAACCATATTATTTGTCAAAAAAATAATAAATCGAAGGAACCCAGGAAAAAAGGGTATCTAGTGTCAAATATTTCCACAACAAATAACTGTTATTTATAATTGGCTTATTTTAAAATTAATCATGACTAATTAATTATAACCACATCATGGTAATAAACTGATAAAACATCAATAATAAACACCCATAATGAAATATAGTATAATATCAATATGGACTTTTAAGTCATCCAAGTATTTCGTTGGCTTTGAATCAAAATATGCTATTTAAAAATATAAAATTCTTTGTTAAATTAATTTAAAACTTCAAACTGTATATTATATACTTTTGTAAATTATGATTTTTAATGTTGAATTAAAGTGAATTAATTGGAAGAATTTCTTATGACTAATTTCAGTTATTTCACAGTCATTTTTATAATCCTTTAAGGTACCTATCTAAATATTTTTCGCCCTTTGGTCTTTAATTTATTTTATTTTTTTCCTTTTTTTACTTCTTGATTTCATTCATAAACATTAAATGTTAATTTTAGTGTATTTTTTAAATATTTTATAATACTTTTATAGTTCTTTTTATTCATTCTTTACATAGGTATATGCTTTGTTATATTCATTTTTTACTCTATTGATTTTAAACTTGTATATCCATGCCTGTTGCATTTTCTAAGACCTCAGTTGTTTATAGCACTGAGTATAAAGGGAATATTATTCTGCATATTATTATTAACTCCTAATCTTAAAGTGTTTTCCAGGTGTTCATTCGTTTCGGTATCCGGGTGCCACATTTACTTTTTTCGCATGACACGATCTGCTCCATACTGGGCACCCATACTCTCCAGCTGAATATTATAAGGCAATTTTCATTTTATTTATGTCACATTTGCTCTTAAAGTTAGTTTCCTGTCTAAAGTGACTCCTGGGTTAGGTTGGCGTTTGTATATGTTCAAGTTAGATGCCTCACCACTGTATTTTCAGTTCCTTTCTTGCCTGTTTATTGTTGAGGTGTGAGAATACACTTACTTACGATTATGTTGGGTTGGGTTCTACTGAGTTCTGCGGGTACCTATAGTAGGTATCTGTCCTATTTATCCAGCACATGACGTGTGAGTGTGAGTTCCAGATAGGTTTGGTTTCATCGATTTAACATCTTTTGGTTCCAATCACGTGCATTTTGTTAATGCTAATCTTAAATTTCACACAATTTTATTTATAAAATTCCTAATTAAGTCAAACAACATAATATTTACGTACTTAAAAGCCCTAGAAAAATAAATTATATTAATGTTATTATTAATAATATAATTTATAAAGTCCGATTACTTCGGGTTTATTATGATTTATTATAAAGTATCTTTTAAAGATTTATTTTTTCCTGCAATTAATTTTTCTAAAATATATGAACTGATGTATTTTAATTCAGAGAAGAGCTATGAATGATTTGTATTTATTTTTGCCTATAGGTAATAATTTTTACGTTGTGTAGCTAAAAAAATATTTGATCTTTAAGTTTGAGTGTTGTGTCTAGAAGAAATTTCGTTGTATTTGGTACTTTTGGTGCGAAAAATTGTTTTAGTACTTTTCAAAGTATTCACAATAAACGCAAAAGTTATAAAAATCGAATTTTCTTGTTGTACGCCTAATTTAAAAATGAATGCCTATAAATACTAGAAATATTTGAATTCGACTTTCTAAATAAACAAAAATTGTTGTACATTTAAATGATGTTTAAATTGTTTTGAGACAATATTTAGGCAACTCGATATTAAATACCCTCAAAAATATTACTTTCTATCTTTTTTGTAATGGATGATTTTACTTTATGGTTATTAAAAACATAGTAAAAATTATTCTAAGTAAATGCGTTTTGTCTATGTTGCGCGTGGGCAGGAGAGAAAAAACAAATAGTGTACTGACATCCTCTGAAGTAAAATAAAAGTTATGTTAAAAAAAATAAAATACAAGTTTCCTCATTATATTATGTATTATGTTACTGTTTTAAGGATATTATCGAATATGTATTGCCATATTTTTTTATAACCATTTTATGATCAAATTTGTATAGATTTCATAAAAATCTCAAATATTTTATAATTATATTTAAATTTCTCTCAGAATTTAAACATCTAAAAGACAAGTTTTTGTGCATTTATATTATTATTATCCTCTTCCATATTATTAAATTAAATAAATAATACGTACCTAGATGTTGGACTGTAAATGATAATTTTAAATCAATTAATATTCAGTGAAATAGATTATACTATTATAGACATAATTATATTATGTCATTATTAAATTCAATAATCTAGATTTTTTGGAAAAAAAGTTTTTGAGAATGTTTTAAAATGTCATTCTAAACTTTAATAATTTACTTCTTAAAATAAATGAATAAAAAGTAGGTAAGTGGATGTCGCTTTGCTGTGCAGTAGGTTACAAGTGGGTCATTGTATAATGGATTGTATTAAACTTGAATTCAATGATATAATATCATTGTATAAGAAAAACGATTCCGAGCGGAGATGGTTTGTCAGTCTGGATATTTGATATTTTTATTATTTATTATATCATGTACCTAAGTTGAATTAATATTATAATATTTTTATTTTTTATTTGTTTCTATGGTGATAAACAAAGCGTTAGAAATTAAAACCCATTTTTAGTGGTTTCTCGTAATTTTTCGGTGATTTTTCCCGTGATATAAAATCGAAAAATGACCCCTTTAAAGTACCATTTTGAAACCAAATTTGCTAAAAGATAAGGTACTATATGTTGAAATCCGAGCACATCTTCTATTAAAAATTTTGTATACAGGATATAAAAAAAAAATAATAAATAAATAAACATTATTGTAAAACCACTAGCTTCCTCGCTCCGCTCAGAATCTAAAAGTGAGAACAATGTGTGCTACGGGACGTCGGGATACGTAAATTTTTAGTTGTACGTGCTTTTGAACAGGAACGAATTCTATAGTCACTCTGATTAAGAATCGAAAGATATTATTATACTAAAGTAATCCATAGCAACTAAGTAGCTATATGGAATAATGTAAATATATTTTCTTTAGAAAGACATTCATATAAGACTTATATTATAAGTTGTACATTTATAATTAATTATAAAGCAAAAATGTGAAGCTGTAAGCGTCAATGCCATTATTTGCTTGTAGAGTTGGTGATAACTTTAGTAAATATTATTTATTTGATAAGGTTTCAAAAATTCACTTTTTAACAAAATTGGTTTTAGAATGCAAAGGCGCCCCTTTAGGCTAACTTGCATAATTATTATGCAACCACTGTTGATGATTTTTGTTGATGAAACGGTTCAAAATTTCCAAAAATTAAACTATAAATACAATTTAATCAAATTTCAAACGAGTAGTAATGGAATATTGATAAAATTATATTTTTATTTGTATCATCTATACATCACTGAGTAACTTCCTTTTTAACTTAATTATATTAGTATAAATAGTATAATGTAATTAAATCTATTAATTAATAAATATCAACATAATTGTACAATCGAGATACAGATTTCAATGTTTCATAATTATTACATTGTTTCGTGTTAGAAGGTTGTCGTCAATGAGAAGGTATTATTCTCAAAACGATTCAGCTAACAATAATATAAATAATAGGTAAAAATAAAAAAGTAATCTAATGATTTTTTTAAATAAAAATAATTTAATTCTAGAATTGTTTCATACTTGACAATATATAATTTGTATTGTATTTGTTTTTGTACTAACTTATACAGCAAATTATTATTATAGTATTTTGAATTAATAATGAATGCAAGTTTCTATATGTTTGTGAACTCCAAGAATAAAAATTCCACAAAAAGTAACATATTTGAATTCAGACCTTACAATTACTAGCTCTCCTGAAAAATGTCCTAGAAACGACTTTGAACCTTTTCATTTTAGACCCACGCATTGTTATATAACGTGGCTAAAGATTTTAATTTTAATTAATATACCTAATATGGTTATAATATAATTATAATGACATTTAAATATTAAAGTAACAGCTTAAGTATTTAGTTAAAAACTCGATCATTTAATATTTCAATAAACCTGTGATATAATATACAATAGGTATTGATATAGGTATGACATAACAAGGATGTATTTATAATTGGACAATGAAATCAATTATTCATTAATAAACGAATTGTCCTGAGCACACATCATATTAAAGAAATACAACGTTCATTAAAAATAATGAATCAAATTTCTGTAATTAATAAATGTATTGGAAAACTCTGAACTATAGTATATTTATGTTAATTATTGAGTTTATTCACTTGATTATTTTTTGTAGTATAACATTTGGTGTTTTATTGATCCAAACTGTGTTTCAAATAAATAAAAACTCAATCCCGTTACAATAACTGTGGGATCTAACATAGTCCATCTTGGCAAACGATAGCAGTGACTTAACAACACATTAAACTATTCTAGAACAGTTTTTGAACAGACATCAACTCGAAACTAGATATAAGTAAGTACACAACTATTTTTGATTTGTCATCTGGTCAGGCTATAGAAGGGAAAGTATAAATATACCGATTTACAGAAAACATACTTACGCATAAAGTCTAAAAATATATATTTATTTAGTATAGGTGTTTGACAAAGTTATTAGTAAAATAAATAGATACAATAATGTGACACTTAAGATTGTGTTCAATGTGATGGACCCTTTGGTTTTATCTAACGCTAGGTAGCAAAAATGTGCTTCACATTTGAATGGTATTTAATTATTGGTTTATGGAATCATGCTTATGTTATTTCTATTACATAGAAACATGCAATACTGTTGTGATTCAAAACTTGGAACGTGACATTTTTGGATAATAACGAACAAAATCTACTCTAATATTTCAGATCTTCAATTTCTTTATTTATCTATAAACGGACATTGAAGATAATTTATGAAAATATAAATATTATTCCCAATATTTGTATCATGAAATCTCATGCAGAAGAAAATATACATACCAACATTGCCTGGACAAAATTATAATAATAATTAATAAGTTATTAATAATGACTATATATAATTTAAAATAAAATTTTAAAAAGAAAAACTTTATATTATAAAAGAATAATTTATTTATTTTTTCAAATATGCAGGTAAAAAATAAATGAAAATTGTCAATACAAGATAGATGTATTATCTACATTGTTAGTCGCTATGGGTATTTGAATTGTGTGATTTAAGATAAAAGCATACTTGAAATAAATATAGATGAAGGGTCTACGATTTTATTGTCACAAATGGAAATAAAATAGTAAAGAATAATGACAAAAGTACAACGTTTATGATAGTTTCCATTAAAAAAAGTATCCAGTTTTTGTATTATTTGGATGACAATTATTATGAAAATAACAGTTATTGACATAGTAATATAGCATAAGCAATATAAATATAAAATTATAATTTATTACTCAAATTTGTCAATCTATACAAATTACATAAATTACGTACTTATCAAAGGTTCTAAATAAAAAAAAAAAATTGAGTGTATAAATAAGGTTAATTTATGAAATAAGTAAAGATAATATGAAAAAAAAAAACTATAGACATTAAACTAACTATTATCATTAACTAAATATTAGATATAATATTTAGTTGTCAACACAATAACCTCTTTCTATATAACTACGAATCTAACAAAGCTAAAAATGGTTAAATTAACCTATAGATAGGTCGTATTTTTTTATTTTAAATACTATAGATCCTTATGAAAATAAAATGGAACAGTTTATTTAAATATATGGTTGTGTAGTAAACTTGAAGGTGACACGTATTAATTAGTATTCTATGCGTTCGGACTGTTGTTAACTTCTATTAAAAATGCTCACGTATTGTAATGTATTGGTCAATCCTTTAACTATTTTCCCCATTCATTTCATGTACCACGTAGCCCAATGAATGAAATTGAATGTGCATATAAATATAGAGTTTTTACACTATGTAATTTAGACTTAAGTTATTACTAGAAGTACTCACTACGGACACGCGGACTCCTACGGAGTGTTTATTGTCGTCGTGTCCATACGTTTAATCAAATAACTAAATTAACCTTAATTTATTGTACGAATAAATATCATTATAAACTTTAACTAAATTCAAAGTGTTGTAGTATATTATTATTTATAACAACCTATCTTCATTTCAAACATACGTCGGAAATAACGAAGCTGCACCGTCGTAAAAGAAACGTTGGTCACAACAGTGACAGGGCTGTGCACTACAGTTGGTTATAATTCAAATTCAGTTAGGTAGGTAGGTACTACAAAAACATCAGTGATTAATAAGTTTAAAAAAAATACAGTGGCACATTACTTTAAAGTTAGAAATTATACACTTACGAACGCACCTCGCGTTCGCGTAGAGTTTAAACGTAGAGCCTAAACAATGTAGATTGAGACTTGCAATTACCTCCGATCAACCACAATATTATGTAAATGTACACTAAAGAACGCATATTCAAAAATTCATATTTTTAAGTGGTGCTTGCACAAGTATTTTGAGATCCACGATGGCTTATGAAAATTTTAAAGTTTTGAACACCATTACACAAAATATTGAATAACGATTTAAACAATGTTTTATTTATATAGAGTTGGCATAGTTAACGGGCAACAAAGTTCACAAGGTCAGCTAGTATAACATAATATGATTAAGATTTCATTGAGATTGAGATCAATAAATTATCACGTCATGATCAATTTACAAATTATTATAATTATGAACATAATGGTTCCTATTGTGCATCTAACCACTCTACAAAATTGTAGAATACAAATGTACTTTTTTTTCAATACAATATTATGTAAATGTGCACTAAAGAACGCATATTCAAAAATTCATATTTTTAAGTGGTGCTTGCACAAGTATTTTGAGATCCACGATGGCTTATGAAAATTTTAAAGTTTTGAACACCATTACACAAAATATTGAATAACGATTTAAACAATGTTTTATTTATATAGAGTTGGCATAGTTAACGGGCAACAAAGTTCACAAGGTCAGCTAGTATAACATAATATGATTAAGATTTCATTGAGATTGAGATCAATAAATTATCACGTCATGATCAATTTACAAATTATTATAATTATGAACATAATGGTTCCTATTGTGCATCTAACCACTCTACAAAATTGTAGAATACAAATGTACTTTTTTTCAATACAATACCTATCAAGATTTGAAACAGAATACTAAGCTATACCTTAGCCACCCAAAAACATTTAGTTCCGAAACTGGTTGAAACTTTTTCAATATTTTGTAACATTTTTGTAATAAAATGAACCGACGATTACTTTGTTTGTAACTTATAGCTAGTTATAGGGTAGTTCCCATTTTTGATTTTTGATACCTACTTTCTTCAATAAGACAAATTATAAGACTCGTAAATACTTACCGTCGTTCTCAACTATAAATACAAATATGTAGTTTAAAATTAATGTTTTCGTGTCTAATAGACCTTTAATTCTTTATTAGCTTTTCTTTGTGCATAATTTTCCCCAACGGTCCGCTCGAATTGCCTCCCGTAACATACCTGGATTATATTAATTAATATATCGACAGATATGTACGTGTACCTACTATCAATTATTATATAATATTACAAGCTGAATAACTCGGCGTTGCCTGGGAACAAATTGTGATTAATTAACTCCTTTTGGATGTAATTCGCTCTGCATAGGTATGGAAGCAAAATCATATTACTTTAAATTTTTAGCCATCCCGCGTGGCGTTGCCCGTGAGTTTCGCTAAAGGTTATGCGAACAGTATATTATCAGGTAGGCAATCTACCTGTGGAAGATTGCGGACACAGTGAGGAGGGAGATAAAATATAGCCTATATTAGTACAGCTTTGTAGTTGAAAAAAAATTTGTATACATTGTACCTAAAATAGTATTGAAGTCATAGTGGGGGACTTTCATTTGGGTGAATGATCCAAAATAACATATCGTTTGTATAATACGTTTATCTAATACATCGTTTGGGCGAGCTATAAATATATATTAATCAAAATGTATATAGACTTATACGTTTTCCTTCCCATTTTTAGATACTTAGGACTCCCAGTTAACTCTAACTGGTATGGTTAAATTTGTATCATATTGTCATATAAAGTATAATATATAAAGTATTATATTATATTTATCATCTCAGCTAATTTTTTTTCATTAGCTTGGTATCTCATGCCCATTTGTTTAATAAAATGTATTATATTCTCATGTAAATTATCATAATATTGTATTAAAAATTCTAACTAATTTTTTTTATTAGTATGATATCTCATGTCCGTTTGCTTAATATAATCGATTATTGTTAATTTTCCAGATTGATATTCTTCCCATGAATTTAATGTATAGTCTTGTTTCTCTTGTAATATATTGAGTAAAATATTTTGCCTCCGTCTTAGAACAATATAACAAATTATCGTTCACTATCTATATTCACCAATCAGCCAAAACGATATAATAATAATATTTAGCTGTAGTAAATATTATAAAAATTATTGTTTACCTACGTAATGTTACTTTCCTATTATTCAATAATTTATAAATTCACCTAAACGATCAGTTAATTTCTCGCCCAAATGTTATATGCTTTACTCAGGTAAATTGTGGGTTATTCACCCAAATGAATGACGATCGTCATAGTTGATCATCCAGGATTTTTAGGAGTGTTTAATATTTATATATTAATATATTTTGGGGGGTTATTTTATTTATTTTTATGGACAAACTGGTGTAATTGTACCTAGTTTTGTAAAATAATTCGCATATTATAAAACTTACAACCAAATGCAACCATTAATAAAAAAAAAAAAGTTTTGATTTCCACCGTGAATCTAGATCCCTGTATTACCATCTCTTTAAAAAGCGAATATTCGAAACTCCTTTCTTATTGCGTATCTAGATCATTAGAGGGAACCACTAAGTATTCCAAATAATATAAAATTATAATTGTAAATATTTATGATGCTACGCGTGTCCGAACTGCTGGTAGTACGGCGTGCAAATGAAATAAACGTGTATACTGTATAGACACCGTGGCAAGGCAATGGAGAGATAACTAATAAATAGAATTTGTATGTGTATTGGTTTATGTTATCGGTGTGCATTTTATCGTTTGAAATATAATTGGAGTATAATTGGTGTACGCGCGATGCATGAGATTATTAATTTTATCGATAAACTTCTCAGAACAATTCTTATTTGGACAACAAGGATAAGTTGCAGGTAGCTGGAAACCGCGGGCTGCCGTGCGCCCGTGCCGTGAAGCACGTCAATACGTATTAGTGGTGAATAGTTATAATTGTTAATTACTCCACTAAAACGCAACTTTTTTTTTTAAATCCTTTCTTAGTGCACGGTGAAAATATGAGAAGAACCCCTATTCCAAATTTCAAGTTCGTACGTTGTGTAGTTTTTGAGTTACAGCGATGAGTGAGTCAGTGCTATTTGGATTTTATATGTATAGATTATTATATTATTCTGTAATGTTCAAAAATATTATTTCATATAATATCGAGTTTCAGATGGGAGGCAATTCGTGAGCGAATCAAATCTTCATCGATCAGCTCAGAATATAAAAATGTATTTTAATCTATTAAAATTAACTTATTTATAGAACATTTCAATTATTTTTAATTTATTTTAAAATCAGCACATAAATTCAAATACAACAAATCCTTTCTTTTATCTACTCAATGACGTACTATTTTACAACAGAGTAACTTACCAGTGTTGTATTTCTTTTGTTTGTTATAAATTGTCGTTGTATTTATTCAGTTTCTCAATTTTTGTAATTTATATCATAAAGTATAGACTAACAGCGCGGCGGTCAACTGTACATTTTTTAAATACAATTTGTAACTGATTTAGTATAGCTTATTGTAATTGTAGAAACTTGTCTTGTTAAGATAATTCAAAATATATTAATCTGTAAGCTATTACACAACTATAGAAAATTATATTATATAGATAAATAAATAAAACTTCATTAAAACAAGAAAATACGTACCTAGGTTTTCTAAAAAAATAATTTAATTGATTATATACAATAGTAAATGAGTATATACATTTTATTTTCAAGCTTATGAAATTATTTGCATAGAATTTTAAATATTGTATTATCTTAAAATGCAATTGGAATGTTTAAAATATTACTTTTATATGTAAAACATTAATGTTTCCATTTAATTGCCATAACTTCACAGAATTTTCTTAATATTAAATCCGAGTGTGTTTGGACATTTATGATTGCTCTATCATGACAGAATTTGAAAATACACAGAATATGACAATTTAGTGGTATACATTACAGGCACGGATCTAGAGCACAGTTCTTGGGAGGGACGAATCATCATTAAGGTGGATCGAAAAAATGAATCTTAAATATAAACTTTCTAATAGTCGAGGATATAATATGTGTTTTGGCCCCTATATGCTATATAGTATATATACATATTTAAAACCCTAGGATTAGATTAAGAAGTGCCGCAAGGCATTTTAAATATAGTACAATTATTATGCTTGGTTTATTGGGTTATTATATTTATCAGTTGTCCTAGTATATCTTAATGTGACATTTTTCATCATTAGTTCAATTGACAAACTCGATTTTACATTCAGTATCGCTGTATATTCGTACCGAGTTCGTTAAATGGCATGTGTTTTGACCAAAAATAAATTAAAATGTTTAATTTTTGGAGATGCTTAAGAACTTGGTAACAATGTACTTCCAACTTTTGAAGATGGCATGCAATATTATTTGTTTGTGAAACATATACTAAAACCAGAAATTACCTCTAAAGAACCTAGTGTAAGCTCTATAGCAGAATTTATAGCAGTTGATTTAGAAAAGTTATGGCTAAAAACATCAATTCCAGTAGTATCTCATACATGTGTGTTGCAAATGATAAAAACGTACCATGATCAATATCGGAATATACTGAAGTCGGCTAAGAGTAGAATAAAAAATGAAACTTTTAAAAAAAAATTAGAAAACTTTCAAAATTAAGCAAAAAATAGTCTTTTTAATATTTCGGCATGTAAATGTGTTGTGTTTAGTTTATGTAATTGTGAAAAATCTCGAAAAGTTCCAACTATTGAGCCGGTATTTATTATAGATCAAAGAACAAAGAGAAAAATGGTTATGACTTCAATTGACATTTCAACTACTAAAAAGCTCCAAAGAAAAATAATAAGAAAAGAAACTGATGTAAAGTGACTAAAAAAAAAAGGTGTTAGTAGTTAACGAGATCAATTTCAATTCCGATGAAGTCAGTACCAAAATTGATGATTCCGACGAAGATTTTATAGCTGTTTTGAATACGTTGACGTCATCTAGTATAAAAACTCACATATGAGACTTAAGTTACCAGCATTAGCAATGGCCTGTAGTATGGTAGAACTGGAATATCGGTCAGATCTGCTGCTACGATTGCAAGTGCCATATTTCCGGATGTTGGTATTATTTCAGTTAATACTAAAAATAATGTGATAGATAGAATAAAAGTTCGCAGTGGAAGGAAAAAAAACGTATAGATCTACAAAAAATAAAAAATAAAAAAATATTTGGACTATATTTTTACCGGCGAAAAGATAAGACTATGGTAAACCATCGCATAAGGAAGGAACTAAATATCACAGGCAAATATTAACTGAAGAACATATATCACTTATTGAAGAACCAGAATCTAAATACATAGGTCACGCAACATCAACTAACAGAACTGCTTTACAAATTAAAAATGGTATTATACATTTTTTGGAAACAAATAATATAGTTACTTCAAACTAGTTGCGATTGACTGTGATGGTACAGTTGTAAAAATAGGCTTTATAACAGGAGTTATTCGGCAATTAGAAGAACATTTAAAAAAACCAATCCAGTGGCTTATTTGTCAACTTCATGCTAACGAGCTTCCATTACGACATTTGTTTCAACACCTAGATGGGAAAACATCTGGGCCTAATGGATTTTCCGGTTCATTAGGAAAACAGTTAGAAATATGTCACAAACGACCAGTTGTTGAATTTGTTCGTATTGAAAGTAACTTACCTTATTTAAAAAATGAAGTTGATTTAAGTACTGATCAAAAATATTTGTTTGAGTTGTGTCTGAGTATTTCTAATGGTAATTGTAGCATTGGTTTGTCCAGAAGGAATCTAGGCAAGCAAGCACACTCTAGATTGCTTACCACTGCTAATCGCATTTTACGTTTATATATTAGTATGAAATTTCCAACAGAAAATTTAAAAATTTAAGCTAAGTTAATATTAAAAGTATATGGTCCCTATGTGGTTCTATATAAAAATGAATCCATTTTGTACATCTGGATCAAAACACCTTTGGAAGACCATACAATTTTCACGGTATCTGCCTGATAACTTAAAGCAAATTATTGACCCTATAATTGAACGAAATGCGTATTTGGGATCGCTCAAAAATATACTTATATGTATGTTATTTGATGATCGCGAAGACAACAGAAAAATAGCTGTATCAAAAATCATAGAAGCGCGAAAAAATAAAAAGAAAGGCACGATTCGTTGTTATAAAATCCCATCATTGAATTTTAATGATAACGACTACTTCGAACTAACTAATTGGGAAAACAATCAAGTTACTGAGCCTCCAATTACATCAAAAATTGATCAAGAAATATTGAAACAGGTTAAATAATATTTAACCTGTTTCAATATTTCTTATTATAATGTTTTTTATTTATTCTTCTAACATATTCATTTTGTTTTTTTAATAGATTATTGAAGGTCAATATAAGGATTATGATTTCCTTGTCGTACTCAAGCTGTCGAAAGAGGTGTGAAACTTGACACAAGCATCTGGAGCTGTATGTGGACAAACTAGAAGGGACGGATTTATAAGATCAATGATTGAATCTCGTATAATTATTATGCCTCAGTTTATTCCAAAAGAGATTTTAAATTAAGTTAAGTTTAGATAGAGATTTGAATACTTAATTTCAATATGGTTAAATAATTAAAATATGTGTATTCAACTCATAAATATCAATTATACTTTAATACAATTAAAACTAATGTTTTTTCGTAAAAGTTGTAATATTTTTTTAATAATTTAAAATAAGTAAGTCGCGGCACCTCTAAAATTGATCGAATTTTTTTCATTTTTTGTAAACACTTAGATGAGTATAAACCACAACTTTTAAGTACTATTAGAATTAGCAAAAAATTTTTTTTCATTTATTCGATCCACCCTAATCATCATGTATATATCATGTAGATACGTATTTTCAAATAAATACCTTTATAAACTTCTGGCTTCACTGATTTATCTTGGTTTGTACCTGAAATGTAATTATACAATGAGTTTTATAATAAACTTATACTACACGTCTACACAGTATTGTTTATGTGACTTTTGTAAAATAACAGTACCCTAATGCAATTTTAATTTGATAACCTAGAAACCTAGTGCATGCATTATAGTGGTAGAGGTACTTCACATGATTTTATCTAAAGAGGACCTGATGTAAACTATTCTTGTTAACATATTGTCGTAAACAAATTGTAATTTATAATACCTAGGTAATTAATTACCACATGGATCATTAATAGGACTATTATATGATACCCATATGAAGTGGCTCGGGATGAAATAAAGTGGTTTATTGATGAAAGGACATCAATAAAACATTATTTATTGTGTTTTTCGATTGATACTGTGGCATGTCAGGAATGGGCTGTTAGAGGGTGGTTTGAGTGCAAGGATTCATAATATAAATATACCTACCTATTATTAAAAGATTTTCACTTAAATAAACACTTAGATAAGATTATGATTTTTGTTCTTGACACAAATATGTAACAATTCCATTATAATAATTGTATTATATTAATAACTATTGTTTGCGCTGCAGTGTAAATCGCACATTATAATAATTTTAACGTTAGCATATCAGAGTGTACCATGTATCAATGGCGCGTGCCGTACAGCGCTAGTTTTCAATTACCGTCCACCACCCACTGATACGGCGGTTGCGCTTCCCATATCACAAATTGTCTATCAGTTATCACTCTCATTATTTTCAGTTTTGTTTATTCGGGTGAAACTGAGGTATCGTTTCATACTTCATTTCATTCGCAATAAAAGGAACCGTGCTTCCACTCAGTTTTCATCTTCGCTCTCTCTGCGTTGTGCCGTCAACCTATCAACATCTCTAAGAATCATAACAATTATCATCACTTGTTGCATCATTTCACACCTTCAATAACCACATGGTTGAAAACAGTCCAATGCCATTCAAATTGTACCTTTGGTGCAATTATTACATTTTCCTGTAAGTATCGTTCACGACCATTTCAATAACCATCTCTAATATCATTGCCCCTTTTAGGATTATCCATTAGACAAAACGATTGGAAATTTACTATTGTCCATGTTCGCTGTGAATTGTATGTGTTGTATTGTGTTCAACGTTGTGCGGTTAGGTTAGGTTAGGCTAGGTTCACCTATGTTATTCTTGTTATATTCTTGTTATTTAACTACAGAACCCAGCATTCCAGCTAACCATAACCTCACAAAGGTAGGTGGTGCACCACAACATTATTATATGGCCAAATAGGCAAATAAGATTTTTCATTATTATACCAAATATTATTGTATTGTTATTATTATTATTATTATTATTATTATTATATTGTCAATTGGGGCACTGTTGCCAGAACTATCAATTGTTTATTCATTAATATGTTATTACATATTTAACATCATTATAAATATTATATTGTTTATGTCCTGTGGCTTATAGGCATATTATATTATTATGTACACCTTTATAACTATTGTTATTTATATTGCCTAACAAGCAAATGTTGATATTATAGATTTATGCATTATACTGACACTTTTGTTTAATCGCAATGCAAAATATGTGAAATAAATATCTGCTATACATACCTAATTATACAGTCCACTCCAACTTATTATTACCATTCTAATTTCCTCGCTTAAGGCATCGCTGACTACTATCCAACAGCAGCGGACAAGCTCAACCAACTATATTATATAAATAATACAGGTAGTCTAGCTTTAAAAGTATAAACGATAAAATCTATACTTTTGTAGGGTGGTATATATTATACCGTTCTATAATTAATTAAATAATACAAATAAGAGTTCGGTATAGGTTAAAAATAAGGTTAGTGAGCTAGAAGAAAAGCTCTCTAAGGGATTAAATTAGAATTTAAAAAAAAAAACTCAAACTGAGATAATACATGCATTCGTTAGTTGAATTAATTATTTTTTTGTAATAATAGCTCCCAGGGTTGGAACAAAAATTAAAAATACTGATCAAATCATAATAAAAAATCATGAATGACTAATGACAATTGTATCGTCCTGGAACTGCATCAACTTTACTATCCATACAATGTTTTGGTGTCAGAAAGTTACCCGTAAAAAAAAAATACTAAAATTAGTTCTAATGATAAATAAATTAATAAATGTTTGTTCGTGTTATTACCCAATATCCAAATATGTAAAATTAAAATATCTTAAATTTACCTCTAAGATCATAAATGTCATTGCTTATAAACTATAATTATGTCTAATATACAATATGATTATTTGTTGCATGCAATTAACTTACTTGTAAATTTAGCACAGTTTTTTAG
This sequence comes from Metopolophium dirhodum, assembly GCF_019925205.1. NCBI lineage: Eukaryota > Metazoa > Arthropoda > Insecta > Hemiptera > Aphididae > Metopolophium > Metopolophium dirhodum. The sequence goes on from NC_083561.1 coordinate 18,636,721, forward strand.
AACACCTGGTAAATTTCAAAATTATTCAATGAATTGTATCAAACAAACAAATCAAACAAATTGTAAAAACTATAATTAATTAGGTACCTACCATAAAATATAATTAATTTATCACTAATTTAAAATGATCCAATCATGGGCCTTTCTATCTTACTAAACATTATATATCATGCTTTTTTTAAGATACTTTCCTAATAGACGATAGCTATGAATCATAGCTATGATCATATATAAATACGGAATTTAGAATTTCAAATTAAGATCAACATTATATAAAAATAGATTCAGAATAAATATTGTTTTTGTGAAATTATCATTTGGGATATTGGGATGATGCCATAATGGTCATTAATCTTGAACTTAATTTAGGAGACACATTATACATCGTTCTTTTAATTTTTTTTAAATACTTAATCATTTACTTCTTCTGTGTCGGGTTTATTCGGCCACTAGGACCATTGTGTCCCACAACTATTTTTCCAGTAATCTAAATACAATGACAAAGTCTTCCAATTTGAATCACCTCCTAATAACTTCCACGCCCCCTTCATTGTGACATCACACCTTATTTTTGGCAATACTAAGTGTCTTGTTTCATCAAGATTCTGTTTCACTACAGCTCTTAGTAATTAGTTTCGTCTACTTATTGCATGTTCTGTGAATTTACCTCAACGATAGTTTATACAATTATTATCTTTTTGTTGTATGTTATTTCTAACTCTCTCTCTTTTTCTTCGTAAGCCTATCTTCTTTTATAACTTCATATTTTATAGGTCCAAACGTGTTCGTAATATTTTTTTTTTGTAGTATTAACAATTTATTTTCATATAATTTACCAAGCGTGCATGTTTCCATGGCTTGTAACCGAAAAAATAAATTTCGATTTCGATTTCGGTATTGGTTATACTCGTGCCGGCGAGAGAACGCTTCTCGTTCGCGCATCCAAATAACGGGGCTTCGCGGTTTCGTACCCAAATTCCACTGAACCACTTAGTCGCAGCCGTAAATTCCCCACTCATTACGCGAGACCAGCGGCTAATGTCAGCGACGGTGGCGAAGGCCAGAGTTGACGGCGGCCAGCGTTCGGGAAGGTTTACTGGTGGGAATGCGCAAGATCGGACAAATTTTGGTCGCCGCCCAGAAGCGTTCTCTCGCTGGCACGATTATGCCGGTTTATATTTTTTCGATTTTAATAATTTCAATTTTGAATACCGGTTTTAAATTTTTTTTTGTTTTTAATTTTGAATATAGGTTTTAAATTTTTAAGTTATTCAATAATTTATATTAATTTTGATTTTTAATACTATTCAAAATCGGTTTCAAACCCTACTTTTTTTATGAATATTCACTAAAATTGGGTATACAATAAAGGTATACCTTGACGAAATATTAGTCATTACTAATAGGTAACTAATAAGTAACGACTACTAGTCAGTAATGATAAAATCAGTTACATCGATGGAAAAAGTTTTTATCAAATAAATATATAAGAATAAAAGATAACTACTTCTTAGGACTCAGGTATCAAATCACTTTTTATTTTACTTCAGTTTATGAAAATAATGTGTACACTGCACAAAGCACAAATTCACAATATTATTATAATATCAATATGGCATTACGGACAACTATTATTCGTCGAATTTATTCTAGATTTATGTTTGGATTTTAGATTTTGCATTAGTAAACAAAATATGGCATAAAAACATGGTTTCATAATTCAAGTAATACGGCTTATCGAAGCAATTTAAAGTAAAAATACCAATTATAAAAATTATAGAAGAGAACTCTTTTAACAATCATAAACAGCCTGATTTTCGATATTTTTATTAATTAGTTAAATAATTAATTGATGAAAAGTATAAAAAAACGTTAATTTACCATGCGATATTTGATGATTGGAACACGATATCAAAAATCGGGCTCTTTACGATTCTAGAAAAAATTCTAATTTATTACTGTATTTATACTGTAAAATATAGACCCAACGATCTACCTCAGACGAGAGTAGCCGGCGGGGGAACGTCAGCCTGGCGCCAGGGCGCCCTGAACTTAACCCGTCGGAGGGATGCGACCGCGTCACAAAGGCGTGAAGTAGCCGCCCTCGAGAAATATGGCTAAAGGTGTAAAAACCCCCGGGGGAATGGTCTTATACTCCCCGTCACACAGTTGTTTACAATGTATTTATACTGTAAAGCCGTTATTACTGAATTAAAAAACCATGTTTTTCGGTAAAAAAAACGTTTAATTACGATCGTCATGTGCTACGCCTGCAAGCAGCGACAACGTTCGATACTAGGTGTTCATACCACCGCCCCGCGCGCGATAACGGCAGTACCGCACCCTTAGATCATATACAATGGATAGAGCCATGGTCTATAGATTACATACAACATAAATGATAAACATATTAGCGACGAGTCACCGCCACTCGTGTGTTATGTGGCCACTAATGCACCTGCGCTAGCTCTACTGCGCATGCGCTTTTAATTAGTTGTAACTAGGCGCATGTGCAGGTCAGCTAGCGCATATGTAGTAAAGGTCACATAACCAGTGAGTGGCGGCGACTCGTCGCTAACATGTACATCAAAATATTGAGCTGTGGCTCCTTCCACTGTATATGATCTAAGACCACACCGAAGGTAAAAACAGGTTTTCTATCGCAGCCATGCGTCCGTATATAATTTATAAATACCAAGATAAGAAAATGATTATTAGTAAATTAATTAATATTAATTGTGACAAATATTATTTATTTTTGTTTGATTTTATATTTTGTATTCGTATCCGAATTTTATACAAATAAAAACTATATTTTTGTTCTTCAAGTAATACGTGTTACTTGTCGAGCTGGCTATAACAACATCACGCCACCTAATTAGCCCACCGATGCTGCCATCGGATCGGATTAGTGCTGAACACAGCACTAACAGCCATCATATGACGTCAATCACCCTCTCCTTAATCATGGCATGTCCCATATAAATAGAGGCCTTTTTCTCAAAGGACTTCAGAGTAACTAGAGAAGTAGTTATCCCAAACTTACAGTACTTGTTTGGGTGGCGGACTAGTAACAGTTGCATTTCCGTCAACATTAAGTACATTCCCAGTTATAGTTTAACTTACAATACTCTCCGGCAGAATTATATATTCTGTCGACAAGCCCTAAAACCTAACAAATCTAATTATTTTTATTGTGTAATAAACATTTAATCATATTTAATACATTGTGTTTGATATTCATTTAACAAACGTTATACCTCTTCCAATTCAATACATGACGTGTGCGTGCCTTCGTCGTTAAAGAAGCGTGCAGTAAACAAGCAGGTGACAGCGACAAGTTACTACATACGGCTATTGTAAAAATTGTAGAGGAGTACGTTTATTTTCATACTATTTTTGAACAATATTATGTGAAATAAATAACACAGCATCTGACATATTATACACTATAATATTATGAACCTATAACCTATGTAAGATATTTTTATTTGATTTAACTATGAGTTAATATTTAACAAATAATAGTATAACCAATGTCCAATAACTATTCATTTTATGTCATACCTTATATGAAAATCATTATTTCTAAACAAACTAATACACTTCCACGATTAACAAAATATTGTTTTTGGTGTTTGAAACAAGTTAATATATTTTTGGAAACGGCTATCTAATTTTTTCTGCCACAAGGTGTAAAGTGAGATGCATAAGTTATTGACTAGTTGTAATATCAGCTCACCTGCTCATATTTAATATAAAACTTAGACAATTATTTTATGTTTCATAATTTGTAATAAAAACAGCACCTTCCTAAGTTCTACATTTCTATTAACCTAACGTAAGTGTGGTACTAGTGTACTACTGTACTACGTTAAAGTGGAACGCCTCCTCAACGACGAACGCATGGACTTACAAAAATAGACGGGCTTCCGCTATCGCTTATATTTTCTTACTGTTTTGGTTTCGATATTGATTATTGGTTTTAATTTTTTTCGATTTTAATTTAAATTTTGAATACCGGTTTTCAATGTTTTTGATTTTGATTTCGATATTGATTACTGGTATTGTATATTTAAGGTTTCCATTTTGATTTTGATTTCGATTTCGGTTTTTAACGCTTTTAACCGGTATTCAAAATCGATTTTGGAATCAGTTTCAAGCCCTACATGTTTCATACCCATGCAATGTTTTTTGTACGAAATTCTATACGAAATTCTTCTTTTTATATAAGATTATTTATATCATAAATATTCTAAGATACAATTAGCTTAGGTACTAATAATTAACTAAAAATATTACCTTCACAAGAACCTAAAAAAAAAAAATTATTATTCAACCTTGTCTATTAACTAAAAATTATTTAAATATTATTGCAAATATTTAACCATCTGTTCGATTTATTTGAATACACTGTACATAATTTAATTTTTAAACAACTACTTATAATAATTACGTTTTAAAACCTAAAGAACAAAATTTATTTAATATATTGTTGATAAAATTATCTCATTGCTACCTAGTTAATTGAAACAAAATCAAATTTCAATATGTCAAACAAATATCTTCAAATAGGTTATAATATTTGGAATTTGTAACATATATCTATACTTCAGCCGATATAATATAATAAGTTTATACAAATATAATGACAGCATATTATATATTAAATCGTATAAAAATATGCACTTTTTAAAACATCTTTAGGTATAACATTATTATTAACTATGTTAATTATTAATTATGTTGAATTAAAAAGTAAAACATGTTATAAGTTCTGTTTGTCTTTAGACTATCATAAAATAACAATAATTGATGTTCGTTTATAAATTAATTCAAAGATTGACAAAATACAAATTATAACACAAATTCTTTTTTAATAAATCAATCCTTACTCATTAATGCACCTCTTGTCAAATGATGTTCACCTGCTATAACGCAAACTATAATAACATTAAATATAAACATTTTTAAAAACTGTTTTAAAAAAACCATTTTGATTTAATATAAAAAAAAAATAATAAAAATTCAGTGAACGTTGAATAATAAATGAAATAAAATATTACTTCTCGATTTCTTTTATAAGCGATATGTTCCTATTCGGTACTTCCTCAGCACACAATAAGTTGTTTATTTAGTAACAACTAATACAATATAACAACAGAATAATAATATAATTTTCTGTAGAACACCATTATTATTATTTTTTTTAATACTTTAGTAAATAATGTGTGTTAATCAAGATGTAAGCCAAACTCGTACAGGTGGCGTACCGTGGATTGAGGAATGAACTCAGGTGTAATAAAGTATAGACTTGGTTTAAATTATAGTTGTATTTATTATTGCTGTTTTCTTCAGAGGAAAATTATGCTAAGTTTGAAATGGTATAGTGTTATCCTGACTCTCGTGAAGGTGCTCGCTCAAGGTCAGGGGTAACACGTCTGAATACAGGCCGTGTCGGGGGCTTCTTTATAGTCCCAACCATGCTCCCCCTGTCTATCAATGAGAGTATCTATGTTCTCACGGACGTCGAGTCTGTCCCCAAACTTCCATGAAATACTAACGTCCCACGCCGAGTCCGAGCAACGCATTTCGTTTCTCGGTTGAGTAATATTTGATAATATTATGCACTATATTCACCATAATATTGTAATATGAATATTATAGTGTATTAGTATATTATTTATCATTAGTTTAAAATATAAAAAAAGCTGGTAAGTGAATGTCGCTCTGCTGTACAGTAGGTTACAAGTGGTTCAATGTATAATGAATTGCATTAAACTTGAATCCATAGTATCAATATATCATAGTATTCATATAATATCATTGTATAAGAAAAATGATTTTGAGCGGATACCTCAAAGCCTGTAAGTTGAATTAATATTATAATATTATACGTATTATTATAATATTACTAGCTCTAAGTGAACCTCGGGGAGGGTTAAACTCACTGAGAGTGGGTACCGATTTTAGATACAATGTCGTTGGAATTATAAAAGTCGAAAAGGCTGTAAGACGAACGTTTAGGATTTGTGATAAGGATTAGTGATATGAATTGGAGTTGTAACGATTATCGTCATCGACATCGTACATTACTCCCTACATTGAGGACGGCTAATATGCTGAGTGTTAGTAATGACAAATGTGTATATATGTATGAAATATATATTAAGCTGACGCGATGTTTAGCTCACATCGTGTAAATAACCGACCGGGACGCCTGGTGGGAGTCAGTGATGATAGAGTCTACAGTGAGGTAGTCGATAGAATATAGTCGGCGATTGATAGTTGGATGGTCAAGAATGAAGAGTCATAGTCGGTGGTCGGTAGTGGAACTCGAGGACTGACAACGACCTGAAGAGGACCTGCGGGCGACCGGTTCAACCCACATTTGGACATCGGCACCCACGACACACCATGGCCCGATCGGTAGCCCGGAGTTATAATTTATAAGTATACTTTCGATGTTGTAACTTGTATTAGATAATAATAATACATTAATATTCAGATATACATATATATATATATTACGTTGAGTACTTGCTTCACATAAGGTAACCCTGATCCCTAGTAATAATATCACACACCGAGGTCGAGTCTCCGAGACCTCGTTAATATAAACAGAACGACACCTGAACGGGTAAGAGCCCAGGTGAAAAAAATATTAGAGAACCAGACTCACAGGTAGAATTAGAAAATAAAGGTACCGATACGGTTGGACGTGGCCCAACAGTTAGAAAATCTGTCAACAAAAAAAAACTAATCACTTTCACCAATTAAAAATACTGAGCAACCGAATAATTTAAAATTTGAATCTGTAGAGGTAAATCAAAATAATAAATTGGACGCTAGTTCAAAAATTGATAATATAGTTAAATTAAATACGAAAAATAAAATGGCGAGACCTCAACAATTCGTACCTAATATTTTCAACGGTTCGGGCGATGAATGCGTTTTAGAATTTTTCGAGTACTTTAACGTGGTAGCTACTGCTAATGAGTGGTCTCCGCAAATAAAACTAACTTACTTGCCATTATATTTAAAAAATTCCGCTTATAAATTGTACAAGACATTAACAATTAATAACTGAAATCCGACTTATTTTGATGAAATAGAACAAATATTTAAGGAAAAATTTGCATCACCGGCTAGGAATCGTATGTTAAGAAACAAATTACGAAATAAAAAATTATAATCGACAGAAACAATATCGGAGTTCTTAGCAGATATTTTATACTTAATTAGTCAAACAAATTGCACCATTCCTGAGACCGAGAAAATTGATATAATAATAGAGGCACTAACACCAGAATATTATAACACCGTAACTATTATGAATAATGACACTTTAGACAACTTGGAAATTAATTTAAAGAAAATAGAAAATTCGAAATTGATGCGCACAGATTTTCAAAATATAAGTTCTGTAGATATTGACACTCTTAGGAAAGAAAATGAATTTTTAATATCTAAAATAAATAATATTAACAATGGTAATAGAAATTTTAACCAGAAAAAGAAATTTAATAATAATATGCATGTGAATAGTCCTAGCCCATATCACAATCTTCAAAATAATCCAAACAATGCATTCAATAATAATATGTGCAATTACGACCCATGCAATAATAACAATATTGGTTATAGTAATCAAAAACAGAATTCAAATAATTCATTTAATCCAAACAACAATTTTAATAATCAAATGTATAATGCAAATGATTCATTTATTCCAAACAATTATTTTAATAATCAAAATTATCACCCAAACAATATTATTTTTTATCCAAATAATAATTTATTACAACACAAATAATGAAATTAGACCGAATCAATATATAGATCCTAATAAACACTTCAATCGAAAAAATACATATAACCCTCCAAATCATTTTAATAGTAATAATGGCTATTTACAACCAAAGTGGAATGATAGGTATAAAAATATGCCTAACCAAAAAAGTCAGCAATATTATAAAAATAATGTGTTTAATAGTAATCAAGGTGCAAATTTTAACGAACAAAACGTAGGCCAAAATTATCAAAATCCATCGCATGATACAAAATATGGTATCAGTCAAAATAATGTAGACGTAAATAACGTGATGAATCAGCACACTATCGGTCAGGTGCCTGATAATGATGCACGTAATTTGAATAAAACATATTTTCATAATAATCAAAAAAACTAGTAAGGCAAGAGAGAGTGGCTAGACTCCCTCTGTGCCAGCAAAAAAATTCTAACAATAACATTTCTAGTACAACATTGTTGGAAACAATAATAGCGAAAAAATATAAAAATGACGAAACCTTATTTTCAATTCCAAAACAATTTAAAAACTTAAAAATTAACGAAAAGCATAATGAAATTGATATTAATAAAAACACTGACATAGACGATTATAATATAGATAGTTTATTCAATGAAAAAAAAGTAGCAGTCATGAGTGACCATAATATTCATCACAAATTCGCAAGTAAAAATTCAGTAACTGTTGAACAGCAAAAAAATAATGACAATACGATACAAAAATGTATAACGACGTGTAATCCGACCTCGGTTCCGGCAGCATTCGAACCAGGTCAAAGACTTGAGGTAGTAGGAAAAATTGAAAACGTAGAACATAATTTTGTAATAGACACAGGGGCCACTGCGTCTATAATTAATGCCGACAATTTACCAGTAGGAATCACTCCAAAGGCAATCGATTGCGTAAAGCTAATTACGGCAAACGGTTCCGATTTAGAACTACTTGGTATTATTAATACAATTGTTGTGTTCGAAAATATTAAATTCCCTATTAAATGCATGGTAGTTAGGAACTTAGTTGGACCTAGTTTAATAGGTACAGACTTTTTAAAATTATATCAAGCAAATATACATTTTGTTAATAAACAGATAGTTTTAACAGGTGATAAAGGTTTAGTTGTTTTGGAATTCGATCAAAAACGTATAACGTCAGATAATATTAAATTGAAAATTGAAAAAATAGTTGATGAAACTTCATTAAATAAGGATACGGATAATGACAACAAAATTGAAAAAATGAGATATTTAATATTAATTCAGCCAACGTTACGTGAAACTGTTAGATGTAGTAGTAAGTGGATTGAGGTCCCGGGAGACGGATTTTGTGCAATATATGCGTTGACAGTAATGCTGGCGCACGAAAATATTTATGTAACAGCAGAAACCATTTTCCATTTACTTGATTTAAATTTACATGAAAAACCAATTTGGTTAGACGGTGAGGACGTAGCAGCAGTAGCTGATTTTTATAATTTCAATTTAATAATCATATGCCCAAATTACGAAAATTCTAAAAAAACTGCAGGCTTAGGGTTTTATAAACCAGGTAGGAAATTTCTAGTAGTTTTTTTTGAAAATGATCATTGGACACCAGGATGTTATGACAAAAATAATGATAATCCCGACCTAGAAATTACACAAGTTACTTTTACGCATAATTTTCGTTCTCTTTACTAAGGGAAAGGAAAATGTTAGAAGCAATCAAGTTACCCGAAACCGAGGTAATAAACAACCTACTGTACAGCAGAGCAACATCCACTTACTCACCTTTTTCATTTTAAGAAGTAAGTTAAGTTAATTTATTTTGTTATTAATTTTATTCTATTTCACTATTTCAGTCTATTTCGTTTTCATGACAAAAAATATTTATTGTTTTATTGAATTGTTTAAAGTTAAAAATGTTTATCATTCGAATCTAACTTATATGGAAATACTTAATAAAGTATAAACACTATAGTCTATAATTTAGTTTTGGGTTGGAAAAAAAATTAAGTACCTACCTACGCTAGCGTTGTACAAACAAATTAACTTTTTTTTAACTTAATAAAAAGTTAACAAAAAGTTTGTATTAACTTTTATCTTAACTGAGTGAACCTATAGTTAAATTAACGTTTAACCTTTAATTTTTTGTTATTGGTGTATATAAACTTAACTTAACTGAGTTAAAAAATAATCATTAACTTGCCCAACCCTGAAAATTACATTTTACGGTGAGGTTGATCTAATTCTCGAATACACAATCTCGAGAGCCCTCCGAACACCTGGAGGAAGGTAGTAGCGTAATTTTACTATTTTAACATCAGATTTTGATATAATTATCGAAAGGAGTAGTTTTTATATTTATCTTATTTTTACATTATTACACTATTCAAACGTCTATCTAAACGAATAATTAATTGAGCAATAAATTGAGGGGTTGAAATCCAAAACGTACTATTGCTTAAATTGACAAATTCTAGTTAGGTATCAATTGATATGGAAAAAAATATCGATTACATAGATTGGCGTCGTCAGAATAGATCAAAACGTACTATTTCCTGGTCAAATTTGCGATTCAAAATGACTGGTTAATCCAAAACGAACCTTTTCCGTACATAAAAATGATATTTAGGAAATCTAAAGTACTTTTTCCAGTCTTCCGTAAAAACGTACTATTGCCCATGTTAAAATAATAGGAACAAATCATTAACTATATCAAAACAAACTATTTCCAAAATGTACTTTTTTATGGTATGCCAAAACGTACTTTTACCCGTAAGATTATACGTATACCATATACCTACAGGGTGATTCATTAAGCGTAAAACACTCATTATCTAAAAAAGTATTAATGTTTTAGAAAATATTTTTTTTACATAGTTTCAAGTTGTTAAAAAACAACGTTTTTCTTAAAAATCATATTTTTAAATATTTTTTTAAGTTTTTTTACTTTTTTGAATGACAACATAGAGTTTTAATTTCATTTTCCAAAGCAGAATATTTTTTTAAGTATTTTGATACATAAAAATCGAATTTAGGACGAGTTTTTTATATATTATAAGTATTTAAAGTTTAGTCAAGCGGAGTAGTGGACAAATATTTTACGTGGTAAGCCCATACCACTCCACACCGCCCATCAAAACTTTAAATACTTATCTCAGAAACTACTCGCCCTAAATTTGATTTTTATGAATCAAAATACTTAGAAAAATATTCTGTTTTGGAATATGAAATTAAAACTCTATGCTGTCGTTCAAAACAGTAAAAAACTTAAAAAATTATAAGGATAATTATTTTTTATATATTTTTTTAATAAAAACGTTGTTTTAACTTGAAATATGTAAAAAAATATTTTCAGAAACATTAATACTTTTTAAGATAATGAGTGTTTTACGCTTAACGAATCACCCTGTATAAGGAAGTAAAAATGTTATTCCAAACGTACTAAAATTTAGTTTTAAAAATTTAATTTAAGTTTTCAATTAAATTAAAAATATAACTCTAGAATATTTAACACATTTGAATCGTTTTAAATATAAAAAAGTGAGTGCTGTCATGGGACACCCGGTAGAAACGAAGTTTCTTTTCCAACAAATATTATAGATTACAAATACATTTTATGGATTTCCACTTTTTTGCCCAGCATTCCGGGGTTCCCATTTTACGGCCCGCTGGACGGAAAAAGGTCGCTTTCCAACGCTCCGATCGCGGTCGAAAATCAAACTTTCGGTGCAGGCGTGACAAAATAGTATATTGTGTGGCAAGTGAGCTATTTCAGTCGCGGGCAACGTGTATGGCACGAGCCACACATACAATTTTTTGTCACACCTCTGCATTCATCGATCACGGCAAAGGTAATGCAAGGTTCTATGCAACAACTACTAGATCATAATTCTACGACAACAATATTACTTGAAAGAAACGATTTGGTTTTTTTTTTATTTTAAGCGTCACGAATGGAGTAGGTTATAATATGAATATAAGATGTAACCAATAGTTTATGTTTTATAAGGACCGTGATATAGATTTCAGTGTCTGGTTGTGCCCCGATACGCGTGTGATATGTGCGCCCAGCACTTTTGAGGATTTCCACTTTACCGTCCGGCACTTTTGGGGATTTCCACCTTACCGCCGGCACTTCTTGGGATTTCCACTTTACCACCCGCTGGACGGAAAAAGGACGCTTTCCAACGCTTTAACTGCTATCGAAAACCAAACTTTCGGTGCAGGTGTGACAAAAAATATATATTACCTAGTACCTACGTACAATTCAATACTTATATAGTTATATATATATTACATACTTATTACATGTATATTTGTACATAAAAAAATAATATAATTATAATAATTATAAATGCATAATATGCGTATTGTAGGATGTATTATCAATAATTATATTATCTATATACGCAAGATATTTATAATCAATCTATCGCGGACCGTCTCTACAACTTACCGCTCCGGCTTTTTTTTTTTTCGTTGCATCCTACCAATTGATCTAATAATGCGATAAAATTTCAGAAAACTGATCTAAATTCGTTAGAATGTCTATTTGAGATCTGTCAGTCCACATTTTAAGATTTCTGTTTTAAATTCCAAATAAATCTCGAATACTCAACGTTTGAAAATTCTGAAATTTCAAAATATTCAAGGTAAATTTTTAGAGGTTGGGGGTGAACTTGGAAAAAGTGGACAAACCAATTTCAAATAGACATAATAACAAATTCAAATCTGTTTTAAAAAGTATTATTGCGTTACTAGATCGATCAGTATATATGATGGAATAAAAATTGGATGTTTTGGCTAAAATAACTGTTTAATATATTATTATAAATATTATAGTATTTCGTCAGGAACGTTTTTTCCCGGCTAGCATCGTGCCATAATAAACTTCCTTTCAATAAAATATTATTAAGTAATTTTAAAAAAAACCTTTTTTTCAAATTGATTTGTCTGGTTGTAAATGGTTTGTTTTTATTGGAAATGTTAAGATACAGAAAATCGCTTCTTCTGAAAAATCAGTATTTTGGCAATAGTACGTTTTGGATTTCCACCCCTCTATTATTGACGTCGCATTGTATACTTATTTTACTTTTGGGTGCATCCAAATATCTACCTTAAGTTAGCAATGAAATTTCCAATAAATCAAACAATATAAAATAATATAAAAATATTCTAGACCAAAAAATATTCTCTCTCGAAACTAAAAATTATCAATGTTCATAAATCACAATAAGTTGTTGATACAGTAACAACTCGTATATGAAATAATAATATTCGCCATTCGTGGTAAAAACAATACAGGTGCATTATAGTAAGCATTTTTTCTTATTTTTTTATCACCTGAGTAAATAATTAGTATGAAACTTCTGTCCCGAAAATAAAAATAATCAATGTTCATAAATCACAATAAGTTGTTGATACAGTAACAACTTGTATATGAAATAATAATATTCGCTATTCGTGGTAAAAACCATATAAGTGCATTGTGGTAAGTATTTTTTTTTATTTTTTTATCACCTGAGTAAATAATTAGTATGAAACTTAAAACGCAAATAAGCTCCACGTTAACAACTGTATTCTTTGTTCAATCGATTTTAAAATACTAGATAGTGATTAATATTTTGAAAGTTATTGCTAGTAATAACTATAGATTGTTTAAAGTATTTAGATAGCAGTTAATTGAAGAATTGTATATTATGGCATTACAGCTATTATAATAATTAGTGTTTGGAAAGTACGTCGCTCATGAACACACGTTCACGTTCATATTATATAGTGAACGATACTTGAACGTGAACGACGTTTATATTTTTATTGAATTTGATCGATTTTTAAGACATTCAATTTATTTACTATTTGATCAATATTATATGTATACAATATATTAATTAATTAAATAATTATAATAATAATATTTTCATTAAAATTCCTGTAATATTTGTTTGATTGCAAAATATATAAATTAAATACGTGAAATTCCAGTGTCCCTGGCTAGACACCAAACAAAAATAATATTATGATTTCCACGAATTTATTATAAACTTAATCGGTTTATCATAATAAGTACCCTAGTATACGATTAATTTTATCACTAGGAAATCCTTATCAAAATGTAACTCAAATAACGTGTCGGATATTAAGTTATTTAAGTATTTAGAGTTACTTTTTTAAGGACTGAACGTGAACGTGAACGAGTTCATTTTTTTAGTGAACGTTCCGAACACTGATTAATGATTATAATATATAGCAGCGTTATAGCAGTTATATTTTCAATGGTATTAATAATTGATAGAGGACATTAAACTGCCACATTGCGTTGCTTTAGATATTGTGGCACTGACATATTTCAAGGGAAAATATATCAATTAATAATAAATGTTCTATTTTAAGATTTTCGGTCTATTCGTTAATATTTTGTCGTTTATTTTATCCACACCGATAAGCTGATTCACAGTACATTATGTATAATAATGCATTGAGTAATCACAAAACAATATTAGTCGTAGCCAGGCACTGGAATCTTTATGATTTTATCGGTTTGGGTTTAGGTTTGAGTTCTCAAAAATACAAAATTTCGGTTTTGGTTTCGGTTTTGGGTAATACCGGTTTTAACCCATTATATTTGACTTTTGCTTTTTATTTTATTTTTATAAATTAAGCACTGTATAAGAAAATTAACATATTAAGAACCTCTATTTAATGGCAGCCAGCCGGTATTAATTGTAATTAAGTGTACCTATTTCAGAGTTTAGGTAATATAATATCATTAACACTAAAACTATAAAAGATATACTATTATATTCAATAATTTACTGACGAGTATGGAATACTATTGAATTCAAAATATTATAAGGTTTAAAAAAACATAACTGGCATATAATAGTATAATACGTATAGTACCTATTGTATACAACTAGCAAAACCTAAACTATAATATTATATTTTAATCATAACTGGGTATCCACTATACCTACCTATTTAATTAGTTATAATATTTAAATTTTAAACTAATAGACGATACCCGCATGAGGTAGGTATTTAATATTATATCTGCAGCCCATCAGACATATTAGTTAGGGGAAATTATAAGACAACTTAATCTAAAACACTGATAAACGCACAAATTGTTATTATTTTTAGAAACTCTACATTAGTTATTGTGAATTATGGTTTGCAATTCAATATATAATAATTGAATACAGAGATAATAGGTACCGAGCTTGTTATAGAATATAGATTACATGGAAATTGGAATTTGGATTTTTGGAATTTGTTTTATGACAATTCTGTTGTACACATAATAATATTCTTATTACTTAGTAATGATAAACTTTTATAGATCTATGATTTTATAGTCATATTTTATTATTAATATAATTTAATAATTTATCACTAAAATATCTATTGAACTTTTGAACCGAAAAAAACCAACATAACCTCTATATCAAAATATAGGTTTCGGTTTCGGTTCCTAAAAATATGTATTTATAGGTTCGATTCCGGCTTCGGTCCCAAGATTTTCAAAAGATTTTGGTCCAAAACTGGTCATTTTTGGTACGGTTCCAGTCCCTGGTCGTAGCTTTGGCGTTACATATCAGTTTCGATGTACGTACACACTACTCCTATAACAGTAACAATTTCATCACTGCCATAGCAGTAATAAAAAAGTGCGTTATATTGGCTGGTTTTGGAAATTAAAAAAAAGGTAAATGTCCGTCAATGTAATAATATTATATACCAATATAAAATACATCAACAAATATTATGCATCAAACAATAAAATAATCAATGTTCATAATAATTTTTTTTGATTTAGTAACAACTCATATTATATGAAATAATAATTCACCTTTCGTGGTAAAAACCGTACCGGTGCATGACCTATAATATATCTTTTTTTCATTATTCTTAACACTTGAGTAAATAATTAGGTAATGCGAACATTTAACAAGACAAAAAGGCTCTACATTTCGTATAATTGTCTTAATAATACTACTGAATAATATTTTCTAAGTAAATGCTAGTTATAACATTCGATGATTCAATACAAAAAACTCAGAAACAAAGTCAAAAACATGTCGAAATACATAATTATCATAAACTATGATTCATAATATAGTAATATACCAATACAAAATGCATCAACAAATATAATTTTCCGACAAATAATATAACGAATGTTCATAATAATTGGTCGATTCAGTAACAATTCATATTATATAAAATAATAATATGCCGTTCGTTGTAAACCTAAGTAAATAATTAGTACGGAAATTTAACACGGTGAAGGGACTCTACATTTAAAATTTTTTCACTTTGTTCGATTTTATTATAGAAACACAAGTGACTATAAATTATATTATTAATTATTATACAAAAAAAAAAATTAAAAATATTGATTAGAACAAAAGTTATTTCATCGGTCAGGTCTTCCTATTACACTCTGTATAATAGTATTCTACATTTATAATAGATATGAAATCGTCTTGTATATTTCCACAGCTAGTACCAGAATCGTTGGGGATAATAATGTGTCTTCCGATAAAATAAATGTAAGGGCAATGAATAACAGGTACGTCATTTAATTTAAATTTTTGATCTTTTCTTGCAACTGATACAGAAATGGCTCCATTGCGCAGCCTATGTATGTATATCAAAAACACCTAGAAATGAATATTCTTTTGATTACAACTACAAAAATGATTTTAAATAAAATTACGAAATACGCATAACACTATATACAGGTACATGTTTATATGTATTGCATTGGTTAATATTACATTATATTGCTGTAAATAATATATTATATTATACATATATTATGTTATTTAAATTATTAGGAAATATAATTGCATATTTCTCAAAATTTCTATTGTTTTATATTTATAGTATATAATATTATATTTGTTTGTATGTTTTTAATTTGTATTTTTCGTAAATTATTTCGTATGTTGTATGATTGGGTTTTTGGAAAATACTATTTTTTTCTTTTCATTTATAGCCGCTCGATTTCGGGTCTGCAATTCCATCGCAGTTGGACTGCCAACTTGATTTGCTGTAGCACATTGTCCCCGATCTTACACTTTTCACATAAGAAAAAGCATCGGTCAAGCGACGGCAAATACCACAATAATCTAAGACCGTGTACCACTCTATCCGCCGCAGCCGGGTAGCTCATTTTTGTTTTATCTTAGCCTGACTTGCTAGACATTCTATTATGCAAGTTTTCGAATTTTCAATTTATGACATATACAAAAAAGCACCGGACATACGCTGTGGGATTGTATCATTCAATTGCCGATTTGCATGGGTCATGGGAGATTTATAGACACTGAAACTCGACTTTTAAACTTTCCCGCCTTCGAAAGAAGACCACCAAAGAGCCAAAGAGACTTATCACCAATTCTCATCACCAAATAACCTCCCACCACCAAAATCACTTTCATTATAAGTGTTACTTTTATAATTTGACTGTGTTTCAAAATTGGTATCGACTTTTAGCTAACACGCGGGGGTGGGGATCTCTCCCAGTCAGACCGGAGGGCTGGTATAATACAATATATTACAATACCTAATAAAAATATGATAATATAACCTTATTTTCCTCTTTGGTTGTATAATAATTTTGTAGTGCATCACCTACCTTTGTGAGGTTTTAGCGAAATGGAGTGCTGGAATCTGTAGTTAAGTATAAGAATATAATAATAATAACAGTGGTGATCCCGCACATTCACAGCTCAACCATTAACTACACAACTTTGTGTGAGCATATCATTACATCCACCCTGCACTTTTTTGTGTTGTGCCCTCACAACACCACTCGTGGGCGAGAGTGAGAGCAATACAAATATTTAAGTAGAGGAGAGATAAAGTGAGAAAAAGTTGAAAGTTGAAAGTTAAAAGTTGAAGTTGAAAGTTGAAAAAGTTATACAATTTAAACTGGACATTTATATATAGGTATATATATATATATATAAAGAAAACAAATTTTACTATACAATCTAAAAGGGGCAATGTAAATAATATTAAAGTTTACATATTACATTGGGAAAAAAAAATTAGGAAGATAGAACTGAAGCTGAAAGTTTGTACTCCCCGCATTCCATTGATGTGTTTCTATTCTTATATATTTTATATTTTAAGTTCCCTATCTGGTGTTGTAATGATAGCTATACAATTTTTTTTTTTTTAAATTTAATATTTGTGTACAATATATTGTCATGTTGACATGTTATGAATTTTTACATATTTTGGTTTTTATCCTTTATATTCTACATAGTTTTAACTTTTAACTAATCTAATTATACATTTTTCATATTTACTTTGCTTACAATGTATTTAGTTCATAGACATTTTTTTTTTTGTTTTTATGATAAATTAAAAGTTAATTTTTTTTTATATATATTTTTTTTTTTTTTGTATTTCTTATGCTTAACATTTATTTTCTTATTAGTACTAACTTAAAATTAGGTTTATTTTTTGTATTCACTGCTTTAAATTGATCTTATACCTTATATTAACTTAAATTAGGTTAATCATTTTACATTTTTTTTTTTTTTTACATTTGTTTTCAAGCTTATGCTGACTTAAATAAGTTCGAAAAAATTTTACACATTGTTTGTACTTGACTTACTTTAACATTTTTTTATATCTTATACTAACTTAAATTAGGTTAATCATTTTACATTTTTTTTTTTACATTTTTTTTTACATTTGTTTTCAAGCTTATGCTGACTTAAATAAGTTAGAAGAAATTTTACACATTCTTTGTACTTGACTTGCTTTAACTTTTTTTTTTTTATATCTCATACTAACTTAAATTAGGTTAATCATTTTACATTTTTTTTTTTTTTAAATTTTGTTTTTTTTTTTTTACATTTGTTTTCAAGCTTATGTTGACTTAAATAAGTTAGAAACAATTTTACACATTCTTTGTACTTGACTTGCTTTAACATTTTTTTCTTATATCTTATACTAACTTAAATTGGGTTAATCATTTTACATTTTTTTTTTTTTTAAATTTTGTTTTTTTTTTTTTTACATTTGTTTTCAAGCTTATGCTGACTTAAATTAGGTTTTAGTGCTTAGGTAAGTAACTTAAGGTATGTTATTTGTATTTGTTATTATTATTCTGTAACTCTTGTACAATAGTTATATAATAGTTATATAGGTAGTCTTAATAATTCGTGATTTTTTTTTTTTTTTAAAGTTATGTTAGTAAAACAAAACATTTATTTGGGGTTTTTATTATTAGTCCTGTAGGAGGTTGATAGTATGATTGAGTCTCCCATAAGATTTGGTATTAATATTTTTTTTGTTTTCATAATATATAGTTTGGATACTTGTCAGGGTAGTATTTTTATTGTTAATTGGTTTATTTTACAAGTGTTGTGTGATTTGTGAATTAAAGATTAATGTTTTTTGTATTTTTAAGAGTGTTGGTTTGTTTGACCTTTTATTATTTATTTTTTTTGTTTGTATATCAATTGGTTTGTTAGGGTATTTTCTTAATTCTTTATTTCTTTTTGTATGATTTTCGATCGAAGTTATTTGTATTTTGTTTATTTTAATCGTTGTGTTTTTACCATCGTTTACCGTAACATTAAGTTTTATATTGTGTATCAATGAATCGAGTGTCTGTATTTCTTGTATGTGAATTTTATTATATTGTTGGGAATTTTATTGGACATTTTTGTTTTAACGGTATACAATCCACGATTCCCATCTTCGAGGACGTTTTCTCCTGGTTTGAATATAGGACATATATTATTGGCTTGATTTTTAGGTTGTACCATGAGTTTTATTTTTATTATTATCATTAAAAAATGTATGAATGTTATTTATTATGTTAATGTGTTCTTTTAATTTCCAACTGTGTGTTATTTTTTGTTCATCTTTATAGTATATATGTATTTTAATGTTAGTATTTTGAAATTCGGAGTATATTAATTGTCTTATTATAGACCAATTTAATTTGTCTATTCGTGAAACTAAGGTGCAGGGTATTGCAATTTTTGAAATATTTAGTTTTGTAGCTTCAAGTTTTAGATAGTGAATTGAAGATTTTAGATCCTTATATTTGGGCTTGTGATAGTGTAATTTTTTTGTTATTAAGTGAAATATAGTTTTATAGTTATTGATTATAGGTATTGTGTCCCCCACATTTATTTCTTGTAATGCAAGTTGTGGTTTAGTATCACCGTATACTTTGGATAATAAATTTGTTATCCCCTTATTCATTTTGAGATCTGCAAATATACAGTGTGCTATATCGAAGTTATCTGGGCAATTAAATATGCTACCTGTTAATTCTATAATATTGTTGGTATTATCTATACTATTGAGCGCGATTATATTATTATCGATTTTTAATTGGATATTTGTATTATTATTTAAAATAATGTTACTGTCTTTGAAATCGATCAGGGCATTATTTTTGATCAAAAAGTCATTTCCAAGTAAGATTGCGCTGCTTAACTTTTTTACTACGTGAGCGTCAATATTGAAATAGTTTTTGTCAATTTTGATTTTAATTTTGGTTATACCTACCACGCATAGTAGTTTATTATCTGGTCCTGATAGCTGTAGTGTACTCGGCGTTATTGTATAATTACTGGGTAGTAGTTCTTGTCTAATACAACATATGTTTGCCCCCGTGTCAACTGTTATTGGTAAGGTAATATTATTAAATTGAGCTCCAATATAAATAGCATCGGGTGTACAGTTAATTTTATTTATATTTTGTTTCCGTATTTCTGTATTTAAAGATGAGCAATTATCAGAAGAATTTAACCTTGTATTTAATTTTTTTGGCTTGTTGTTAGTTGAACTTGAACGACAAGTGATCGCGGAATGTCCAAATTTATTGCATAATTGACATATTATATTAGTTTTGTTTTTAAAGTAACATTCATATTCAGTGTGGTTATTCTTCGAGCATATCGAGCATTATTTTGTGTGTGCTAAGTTATTATTATTATTGATATAATTACTGTTATTTTCGTTATATCTCAAAATTGGGTCGTATTAAGTAAAATTGTTTTGATAATTATTATCATTGTTTATCTGAGATAGTTTTAACTGACCTATAGTTTCTTTTAAATTTTCTATTTCCTCTCGTAATTTACTATTTTTGTTGGTTTTTAGTTTGTAGTTTGTATTTATTTGCTGGATTTTATTTTCAATTATCTCTGTTTCAATTTCATATGGGTTTTTATCTATACTATCTGCTGTCATAAACTATATAAGTTCATATTTGTGAACGTTTTTTTTAAGTTCATCAAGTGTTTCATTTCCTAATATTCCTATACATCTCAATATTGTGGGTTTTAAGCCTTTCATTATACTTCGTACCATTTCTCCTTGTGACATATCTTTGTCAATTTGCCTACACAATGACTCTACTTCATTAATGTAAGACACACTTTGTTCATCCGGTTTCTGTTTGGGTTTTTCAAGCATTATTTGAAGCATATGAGTTTGGGCAATGGGTTCAAATTCTAGTCTAAATTTTTTTTCTAGATCGGACCAATTAATGTTTTCAACGGTATCCATAATATTGTCATAAAATATGAGAGCAGTGCCTTCTAAAAATACGGGAATATATAGACTTTTTTCAGATTCAGACCATCCGTTAATAAGTGCAGCTCTTTGATAATTTTTTAAGAAAGAATCGACGTTTTCAGAATTATTTCCCGTGAATTTTCCGGGTTCAAAGTAAGGTTTTTTACTGTCTCCCATATTTAATTACCTATTTGTATTATTTTTAAAAAATAGTTTTATAATAAATAATGTACCATTATTTAATTGTAATATTTTTGCAACTAATTTAATAGATTTAATTAATATATTTATTACTAAATAAGTCAATTTTTTATTTTAATGAGTATAAATTAATTGGTTTTATTTTTATAATAAATGATGATGCCTATGTTAAATCGTAAATCGTAAATTAGTATGTTTTATTAATAAATAAATAACTTTTTGTTATTATTGTTTTTCTAAGTTTTATTTTTAATATTTTTTTGTATTGATAATTTATTTTTTTATTAATTCTTAAAATTAATATTAAAATATTATAATCTTATATAATAACGAATATAATTTTATAAAATGTATTTGATCAATACTCAGTTTATTTATCTGAATAAACTGAACTTGTGTTGGGCGCCACTTTGTAATAACGTAGAAATAAGATAAAATATAAATAAATATAAATACGACTCCTGTCGATAGTTATATTAAAATATTAAAAGTTAGAGTAGTAAAATTACGCAATTACCTTCCTCCTGGTGTTCGGAGGGCTCTCGAGATCGTGTATTCGAGAATTATATCAAATACACCGTACAATATAATTTTATGGAATAAAGCACCTAGAATGTATTAACTGCAATCAACATAAAATATTATATCATATGCCTTATCTGATTCGCAGTTGTTCGTAGACAATATTGTAGGAGTTTTAGGTTTTAGATAAAATAAAGTACTACTTCAAATACACAAATTGAATTAACGAACGCACTGATTATTGCTTGCATAAGAAGTCCAGTTGTCGCTCGTTGAAATCGGTTTCTTTGGTACTTGAGAGGTTGTTACTCCGGTGGTTGGTGCTCATGCACTGATTTAAGGGACGGACGCGAGGATGCTGACCAGAGAGTGGTGGGTGGCTTTGTCACTAAATTATTGTGGGCCTGGGAACTAGATTATTCTTTGGCGCCAGCATAAAATAAGGTCACACACATCCTACGTAATATTGTTATGAGTGCGTGTCGATATCTTAGTTGTCGTTGTTAATGGTTTTATTTGATGCGACCGATTTCTACAAGCGACAGTCTGGCCGTTGTTTATTATTCTGTAAAATGTTAGTTTATTATAATGGTGTGTGAGCATATCATTACAACTTTTAACACAATACAATCATAAAATTCACAGCAACTACATGGACAATAGTAGATTCCCGATTGGTTTAATTACCTAATAATCAATAGTCCTAAAGGGAAAATGCTATTAGAAATGATAATTTAAACGTTTGAGAACGATACTGACAGGATATAGAAATTACAACATAGGTAGGTACTAGCTGTAACGGGGTGGTACTGGTTTGCGCACAAATACCAAAAAGACAACTTGTTTGGGCACAAGATACCACTCGTTTGGGAAAAGTTGAGCTGTAACCATACACATGGTTGCGCACTGTGACCTTTTAGAGTTTTAGACTTTAATGGTTTAATACCTTGCATATTAATATTTGTTTATTAATAAGTAAATTATTAAAGTACATACATTTTCCTTCCCCCTTAACATATTCAGTAGAGTCTATGAATGCATTTATAGGTGTGGTTTAAAATGCATGTTAATACTAGCTTATTAATAATTGTTAATAAATAATATTTAATACTTATTTAAGTTAAAAACTCATGTTAATAATTGTTAATTTTAATACTATACATATATAGGTTAGAGTTACAAATTCTATGTACGCCATAGTACGCACACTATAAGTTCTCGAGACTTACTGTTTGTAAGGAATTTAATAACATTTCCGTACTCTTAACCGACGATTATCAGTGCCCAACACAGATAAAATATTATTATTTTCGTGTACGCAAACCAGTTGTACATTTAGTATAACAGTGGGCGCAAACAAGTTCCGATTTTTCAGGTAAAATGATAGATTGTGCGCAAACAAGTTGCAGTCCTGTAACGATTGTTGCCATCGACATCGTATATTAGTCCCTACGTTAAGCACGGCTAATATGCTGAGTGTTAGTAATGGCAAATGTGTATATGTATGCAATATAATATATTATGCTGACGCGATGTTTAGCACGCGTCGTGTTAATAACTGACCGGCACTCCTGGTGGTCTACAGTTAGGTAGTCGATGGAGGCAGTCTAGGGTCGGAAATCGATAGTTTTAGAGTCGAGAATGAAGAGTCTTAGTGGCAGTCGATGGGTGACAACGACCTGAAAATGACCCGAGGACGACCAGCTCAACCCACGTTGGATATCGGCAGCTACTAATACCCTCAGTTATAATTTATAAGCAGGGTTGAGATTTTATAGCACTTAAATATCGCTAAATATGTGCTAAAAATATACAATAAAAACAACAAAATATGCAAAAAAAAGGAAATTTATTAACTAATAGTTTTTTAATCACTTACAAATAATTATAGGTAGTTACTTAAGATTTAAAATAATTAAGTCACTGATCAGAATCTAAATTAATTGACTATAGAACGCATTCAACGCTCGTTCGTTTATAATGGGCGATTAATAATTGGAATAGAAATCGACAAAAATAACACAACAAAATCAGCAGATAAGGTGGGCAAGTTGACGCGAAAAAATTATTTTAGTTAAGTTAACAGTTAATAAACAATATTATATATTAAATACTAAAAAGCTTAACTCAGTTAAAAATAAGTTAATTAATTATTTTTTAATCACCACCATAAGGTGTAAGTTAAAACTAGGTGCCTACTGTTGATATGGACATTGGACATAGCTAATAAAAAGTTAAATAATATAATATAAGGAATACAATTATATATTTTATAGTTTAATATTAATATGTTTTATTGTTTTATTAAGTCTTATGTGCTCATTGTATTATCGTTCGGTTACGGCGACACGGCGTTCATTTTTCATACACTCACACGATTCACCTCCAAAATAGCGAAAATAAAAAATCGAACACAAAATATTGAATATAAAACAGCGAATATCATTTAATTAAAAAAATAAAATAGCGAATAAAAAATAATGGAAAATATAAAAAAAAATTAAAATTTTGACAACAATTATTATTTTTGTTGTATCTAATAAAATATTAATAAGCTAATACGTCAAATTATAAGCAATTCCTTTTAAAAAATTTAATTATTAATTAATTAATTAAATTTATCAACAAATAAAATATGGTACCTAACAATGAGCTGAAACCTGTATGCCAACCCTCAATAGAATTATTGGTTTTGGCCCCCTGGAGTTTGGAAATTTCATAACAGTTCCATAACATTATATCAAAACACGGTGATTTCCGAACATATTTTCTTCCTCGACGTCCAATCCACATGTCTTCAAAATAGTTAGTTAGTGTATTAAGAAATTCTTCATTTTCGCAAAAAAATGGGGAATCCAACAATTCTTCAAACGCGAGTATAACATTGTTGGGTGGCACAAAGGCCGATATCATTCTTATATGTAAAGCAAAATTAGGATCTAATTTATACTTTGTTGATAAACCTTGAATTTTTTGAATGTGCCTCCATATAGATTGTGCGAAATGAAAATGGCAACCATTTTATTTTATATTTGGAAATACATATTTGAATGCGTTGAAGCACTACGTTCGAAGTCTGTCATGATTGATTTTGGATTTAAATTAGGTTTAATTTCTTTTAAAGTTGTTAACAGACGAATATACGTTTCTTCAGTTTTGTTCGGCAGTAAAGCATAAATAGTGGGTATAATGATATTTTCCTTAATTAATACATGTATTGTATAAACTTGCGAAAATATTAAAGGCGATGTTTTAAACGTGCCATCAGCAAACCAATCACTATAATAAATTGTCCATTATGTCTAAATTATCATGTGTAGAAAATATAATTATTCGATTATTTGAAGGGCCACTATCGTGAAACAGAAATTGTGCGCCATTTTCGGTTTTTCTAAATTGTTCAGGAATATCAAGATCAAAAAGCGATTTCGGATCAGTAGGGACGCAGTCGTTCCTTTTGCGAATTCGACGAAGTGTATTTTTTATTGAACTTACTGATGGCATTGCTCCCATCACTCCAGCTGGTATTTGTGTAGCACTTATTATTTGTTGTGGTAACTGTTGTGTGTGAATAGCTTCGTTTTTCATATTTGCCACTAAAATCCTTGCATGAAGTTTACTTGCATCAGCCACGTGTGAATGATCTGACGGCCCTTTAGTAATAGATTCGCTTTTAATTATCATTCGGCTTTTACAATGGTGTTCTGTACACCTTAAATACATTGTGTTCCCAATAGTTTTTTCCACTCTAAATGTATATCCAGCAACAATTTTGAATTTTGAATTTTTATTACTGAGTACGTATTCCATATTAGTACAATATTATTTGCTCTTAGCGAAGAATTATACACGTAAAAGTAACACGAACTACACTAACCATCACTCGAATACTCGATTACTACTAACGATAACCACGATTAAAGAATAAAGATATCTTTAATTGTGCTACTAAACTTGTGTCTGAAAAAATCATTATCGATATTATTGTCATTCGCTTTTATCTAGATTCGTCCAAACAGCTTTCTCTATTTTTAATTCGCGGTTTTTTTTTCGTTATTTTATTTTCACATTCTGACGGGATACCCACTCACACGACACTGATGGACTAATGCACGTACAAACATCTCATTCCTATTGGGAAGACAGATTAACACTGGGAGCGCTGTCGACGCCTATCGTACTGATGGTTAGGCGGGTTCCCCCCTACGTGGAGTCGGGACTCGAGTCAGGAGATTGTATGTATTTTCCCGACATTTCGCATATATTTTCCTTTAAGTGAAGTGTATTCGAATGTATTTGATAATATTAGTCGAAATTGTACTTACCAACGTATACAGTTAGCTATAAACGCGTATATAAAGTTTGGATACCAAAATTAATTTATTATAAAAAGTAAAATAACCAATATAAAACTATATCTATACACCCCGGATTGGAAGGTATGATTTTTTCCACCAGAGCGCGTTTTGATAACCTGTTTCCCCAATATTACAAGATTTCGTTTAAGGCATTCGTCTCTGTAATTTAAATTGCGTGTTTTATTTTGAATTTTGTAATTAGTTATTGTATCAATCTACAACGATAGTAGTAGGTACGTACATCAGTTCACAGTTGTATACCTACCTATATTTTCAGTAAGTATCTACATTTTCGGTAAGTACCCAGTGCTCGAATGGGGGTGCGCACTGCGCAGGGGAACGGAGCTCCACTACTATTTTTATTTTTTTTTTTACTTGGACTGGGGGGCGGTACAAACTAATGTCCGAAATAATTTTTATTAAAATATGGATTTCAATTGATGTCAATTATATAACAAGTTTTACTATTTTTCAATAGTTTCACTATTATTAATTAACTTTAATATCTCCCTGTGTTTTGCCTATATAGTCAGTAGTTTACAGATCATAGATCATATTATAAAACAGTCAACAATACAAGTATATTATCTAAGGCACATAAACTGATGTGTGCTAGTACTATCTTAAATCGTGTTCCGAATGAAATGTTATCAGTTTCAGTTATGGTTATCATTCATTGGTGTTTTGTATTTTTAAAAAAATTTTTTATACTTATCAAAAACAATAATTATTAATTTTGTTATCTATTTAGTATATTCAATAAACAATTTGATTATTATTAATTTTTTTCTATTGTAACAACGTATGATGTAGACATTGCTATCAAAATATAGTATACCTATTTGGAATTCAAAATGTGTTGCTGAAAAGTGGTATTCAAAATGTATGTAAGGCAGGAGCGTGGGGGGAGGGTGTTGAGTAATTGCGCCCCTAGAACGCAGTTTTTAAATCGTTGGATTGAGCTCCTCTACTTAACTTTTCCCAATTCGAGCACTGTAAGTACTTATACCTTTTCATTACCTATCATGTTTATTATTGTTATTATTAATATTATAAATTACTAGCTGATCCTGTGCACTTCGTTGCCCGTTAAATGTACCAACTCTATATGACTCAAACTTTGTTCAATTCGTTATTTAATATTCGGTGTACGGTATTCAAAATTTATCTTAACTTTTCTGATGCCTGGAATAAAAATTTTGTTTCGCAGCAGTATATTATCAAGTAGGCAATCTACCTGCGGTAGATCGCGGACCCAGTGCGGTTTGTACGTAAGTGTATGATTTAACTCTAAAGTATAAAAGTTATATCAAGTTAATTTTGATATAATATGGCGGATTAATGTAATCAATTAATACATTGTCCTAACCTAACCTAAACGTACTAAATTCCGACGAATAAAAACCAAATTTAACTCTTTTTAAATTAGCCTATCTTCTTCACAGAGATCTGCACACAAACGTATATATTTTAATATAGGCTATAGCTGATCCTGCACACTTTGTGGCCCGTAAAAAATTACAACTCTTAAACAAATTGTGATTGTTCAACTCCTTTTTGGAGTAGCTCACTGCAGTAAGTGCAACTACTCAGCCACTCTGGTAGGCAATGTGTGAAAATTCGATTTGATGTATGCTTGTACCTGATCTGCCCGATTAACCAATAGCATCCAATAATAAATAAATACTATTTCTATTAATTATTTCTCCTATAACCAATAGCAATCATTTATAAACAAATATTTCCATCATAAATCTCAAAATCCCTGTTTGAGCACTTCTATTAATTGAATGTAGCGTGATGTTATATAGCCTATGACTTTCCTCAATGAATGGACTATCCAACAAAAAAATAATTTTTCAATTCGAACCAGTATAGCCCCTTACAGCCCCTTTAAGCCCATTTCAGCCCCTTACAGCCCTTTTTTAGTAATAAAAAGTAGCCTATGTTTTTTCTCAGTGTCTAAACTATCTATGTACCAAATTTCATTCAAATCGGTTCTGTAGTTTCGGAGCCTATTCAATACAAACAATCAAATCTTTCCTCTTTATAATATTAGTATAGATAACTGTTGAGTTTAGGATTATGTTTGTTGATCGATCGGGACAAAAATGACTACACTGCTTTTAGTAATAACTAATAAGTAACATTTACTAAACGCATGACGTACACATAAGTAATATATAGTAATATAATGTACTCCCTACAGTATGCTAAAAGTCGGCCTTATATACAAGTGACGTATTGACCTAAGTCTCACGACACTGTTTAACAATATCCGATTCGCTAATAATTATATCACATGATATGGCGTGATTTTGCACATTATTAATAACAACGATGTTGTTGTTGTTGCACAATATAATGAATAATGATACGTTATACAATGTTAAATTATATTCAACACACCCCCGTAATTAATATTTTATACAATAAAGAATTAATGTAATTTAAACAGTGATAATTTTTCCTTTAATTTTTTTAATCTATCCTTTGGAAGTGGTTTAGTGAATATGTCTGCATATTGTTCTTTCGTCTCAATGTACTGTAGTGGAAATACGTTTTCTTCAAACGTTTCCCTGATGAAGTGGTACCTGACATCAGTGTGTTTAGTCCTTTTGTGAAACTCTGGATTTTTCACTAGGTGAATTGCACTTTGGTTGTCCACGTATAATGTTAGTTGATCGTACTGTATATCATTGCTGATTTCCTTGACTAATCTTGACAAATCTTTGACTGCTTCACATGTCGCGATATATTCGGCTTTTGTGGAACTGAGTGTCACTATGGCCTCTGGGCTTGCCATGACACCGTAGACAGCCCTGCTATAGCATGCACAGATGACCTGAAGTTGACCGTCTTGTCTCTAAGTCCCCTGCATATTCAGAATCTGAATACACACTTAAACACAGATTTACGTTAGATTTATAATATAGACCAAAGTTTGTTGTTTCTTTTACGTATCAAATTATACGTTTGTAGTAAGCAAGTTACTACTTAACAATAAAACAAATTCCACAGGTACATAATTATACTATACTATAATTTAGATAC
This sequence comes from Metopolophium dirhodum, assembly GCF_019925205.1. Classification (NCBI taxonomy): domain Eukaryota; kingdom Metazoa; phylum Arthropoda; class Insecta; order Hemiptera; family Aphididae; genus Metopolophium; species Metopolophium dirhodum. Next base: position 18,666,214 of record NC_083561.1, read on the forward strand.
TGTAATTCGGCATAAACCGGATAATAGAAACGGAAATAGGTGTTCCTTCTGTTTAGTAAATAATATTACATTATTCTTGTTTAAGAAAATGTATATAAATCAGATGTTGGAAATGGATATTAGAAACTCACTGAACAATATAATTGCTCGAGAAGCCCTGTATACGACAATGTTCAAATATAAAAATATGAAACAATAGAATAATTATTTTTATTACAACGCTGTACGCGACGATATTCAATTAAAATGATATTAAAATTATATTAAAATGATTATTTCAAATTTAATACACAGAATTATACTGGGAAGTCATAAAATGCGTGGGCTGGAACGATGGTCACACAAATCACATCCGTGAGCCGAGATACAGTATCTATAGGCAAGGGGTACGGGGAACTTCATATAAAAGGGAGCCCGAATCGGCCTGTTTTCAGACGTGTACTACCACCCATTAGTGCAAGCACCTTCACGCCACTCTGTACGAGCATATTTTGGACTTAGAAAAATTATCAACAATATAATAAAATTCACAATAAAACAACAACTGTCTTTTATTTATTATCAACCACGACACAACATCAAACAACTTGTCTGCGACCTGCATCTATAATATCTTGGCAGCCACTTATCTACTATTAGTACTACGATAGTAGGTACCAAGCAGCCAAGAATATTACACGTTTAACCATAGTTCAATGTACCGACGTTGGGTTATTTAAAAACCTACTAACATAGTTTACAGCGAATGCTATATCTGGCCTCTATCCCTTATCCGACTGGATTGATATGGCGAAGGTGGACTGTTGATTAAAGTTTTTTGTGATTGAACAATGCTTCTTCATGGATTGGTTAGTTGAGATGTTTGAGAACTTACATTTTTTCATTATATTTTAAAACAATACATTTTATTTTTCACACCCTATAAATTATATTTTAGTAAACTTTACTATCTGTATTCTTAACTAATATTCCCCATATTGTCAACTATCATTATTAAACTTTATTTTAGCTGGATGCCCCTCCAAAACAATATTTCTTTATTAACGAAGTGCAGACTATTTGTGTATTGTAAGTATTTGCTTGCAAGTATTTCTACGATGCCAGAGGCCAATTATACTTTTTATTTATCCAAATAGTGTTTGTCTTACACTCTATACATTTAATTATATTTTATCTTTTATTTTGTTACATAATAATTTTTTTATTTAATAGTTATATTTGACAATATGAGTATGTCTGATGATATAAATACCCGAAATAATTTAATACCTATAATATTGAAAAAAAATAAAAATGAAAGAAATAAACATTTATCCCATAATTAATATCATAGTTTTAATACAATAACCTTAATATATATTTAATTATATAATTTGAATACTGTGGTTAACCCCACTATACTGGTATTTGACATCTCCTGTAGGTATCTGAAACTTGACTTTTAGGTTAACGTTATAAAAATATCTTTATACAATAGTTGATTATTAACCAGAGATAATTAAATCCGTTTTTTATTATAATTTTTATTTTTTCCTATACAATTGTTCATAAGAGTCACGTTACCAAATGTTGATTTGGTTTTTTTTTGTCATAAGTAGTGGTGACATATTTAAAATTATGCTGCATGTGATTTCTTGTATATTAAATTTTAGGAGACAAAAAAAAATAATACATCATTAATGTAATAAGTGGGATCTCCTTATATTTTAAACACTCGTGTTGTTATATATCAGGGGTGGCTAAATCACGGCTCGCGAGCCGCATGCGGCTCTCGTCACAGTCGTATGCGGCTCGCGGTCTTATTTACAAAAACCAAAATATTTTAATTTTTTTTGTATACATTTATAAAAAAATGTTTTTATTGTATTTATTTAAGGCTTAGAACATAGAATATAGATTAAATCAAACAAAAAAAAAATTAATTAATATGAATAATAAATTAAAAAATTAAACATTAAGCTAATTTTGTTTGCGTGGTATTTTTTTCGTGTCTACTTTTTTAGTAAGCTTCTTAAGATCTGGTTGAATTGATGTAAGAGCAGTTCTTAGTAATTCTGTAAGATGATCATCAGTCAAATTTGAACGATATTTTGACTTAATTATTTTCATTGTTGAATAAAGTGATTCACATGAATACGTCGTTCCAAAAATTGATATCAATTTTACCGCACAGTTTTTAATATTTGGGTATTTTAATATAGAAATATGCTTCCAAAATTCCAATATAGAGGGACAATTGTTTATAAACTGCTTAAGACCTTCATCTTCTAATAACTTCAAGAGTTCTATTTCGAGATCCGCTTTATTTGTGATGATAGGATGTGATAATGGACATCCCTTTTCAATGACATTAACTAAAAATGGATTTTCTAAAAATCCGAATGAGGGTTTTAATGCCTTTAGGTCACGAAATCGTTCTTCGAAGTCGGTAAATAGAAATTCAAGTTTAAGTACATAGTCGTCACAATTAATTTTTATTTCTGATTCTATCAGGCACGCTTCTATATTTTCTAAACATGAAAAGTGAGTAAAATTGTTTGATTGTAAATCTCGTATGAAAAGTTTTAGTTTATTTTGAAAACTAAATACTTTTTGCCCTAGGTCATTAACTAATTTATTTCGACCTTGAAGAGATACATTTAATGTTGATAAATGTTGCATGATGTCGGTGAAAAATGCCAAATCTCTTAACCAATTTGAATTTGAAAGTTGAGGAAAACTTTTATTTTTTCTATTAAAAATACTTTGATTGGTTCTATTAATTGAAAAAAATTAGTTAAAATGTTATTGACCGACAACCATCTAACTAGACAATACCATGGTACATCATTAGGAATATCATCTTCTATGTCTTCTAGAAAGTTTTTAAACTGCCGATGTGTTTTTGCACTTGAACGTATGTAATTTACAATTTTTAAAACAACATCCATCACATGATCATATTTAAAATATTTAGTAGTAAGGTGTTCTCTATGTAGAATACAATGAATAGGTATAAAATCTGGGAAATTAGTATCATTTTTTAAAAGTCCTATTAATCCATTTTTACAACCCACCATACTAGGAGCTCCATCAGTTGAAATGCTTATAATTTTGTTTAGTGGAATTTCAGCTTTTTGTAGAGTTTCATCGATAGCAATCTTAATGTCAATACCCCGAGTAGTTTCCTTCAATGAAATTAGATCTAACAACTCTTCTTTCACATCTACATCACTCGTAACATAACGAACAAATATGGCTAACTGAGGTTTATCTTGGATATCGGTAGATTCATCTAAAGCTAGACTAAGAGATAAACAATTAGCAATGTTGTTTTTTAAATTGGTGAAAATATCAAAGCTAATTGTTGAAATACGCCTTTCTATTGTATGTCGTGATACTGGTACATTTTCAACCATTTTTAAAAGTTTTTGATTTTTAGGATTTAAAACAGAAATTACATCTAAAATATTTTTTTTTATATACTCGCCGTCCGTATACGGACCTTTTGCTTGAGCAATATTAAAGGCAATTACAAAACTTGCTTCTACACAGTCATCTGCCTCGTTCGTAAACATTGTCATAACATTAGTTTGTTTAGAAAATTTTAATTTCATCGAACATAGCTTATTTTTCCTCGAATCAGAACCAATAGGAAATTCTCGACTAAATGTGCTGTGATTGGTTTCGTAATGCCGTTTTAAATTACTAACCTTAAACTGTGATAATGTAACTTGACATATGAGACAAAATGGTTTATCGTTTTTCTGTATGAAAAAGTATAGTTCTTCCCATTCTAATTTAAATTCCCGTTTTTCTTCTTCATATTTACGTTTAACCGCTTTATTAGAAATTGACATCGTAACTAACTTTCGCAATAAGTATCGGTAAAATATTACAAATATAATTATTAAATATTACAAATATTTTACAAAATAAATTGAGGTGTTTACAATAGGACTATTCAACACAGACTACAGACTATATTAAAAACGATATAATTTCATATTTCGTAATTTGATATGTTTATCGGCTGTTTGCTATCTTTATTACTTTTGTGGTATAAAAGTACAGATTAGATAATTTGGCTCTTGATATAATTTTATTAATACATGTGGCTCGCGTACATAGTCATGTTGGCCACCCCTGTTATATATTATATATTTTATACTAATTACTACATATCTAAACTGTATATTTATATTAACATGCAATAAATACAAATTAAAATAGAAATATAATGCGTTTAACCGTTTTCTTACCTATATTATTTATTTAATTTCTCGATTTTTAAATTTTTTTAGTTGACTAACGTGTTTTTGTTAATTAACTGTGCATTCTTAGTTATTTCCACTACATAATATGTAACAATTTTGATATTTGTATCTGTATACAAATTTCGACCCTTATTTACTAATACTTTATCCCCTACTACAAATCTGATTTGTTTTTTGTGTGAATCATAATGTTTTTTATTTTTTAGAAACTTTTTCTCCAGTAATTTTGGTAACTCGTCTCCTATGTTATTGTGACATAATGTCCCCGCGTTAGATCAGTTATCGGTGAAATTAATTCTGCAAATCGAGGGATAAATTTTCTAAAAAAATTGCACAAACCTAAGAAACACCATGTTTGTTTTATTGTTTTGGGGGTTGGAAAATTTTTTATTGCAGCCAGACCTTCGGGATTCGGTTTAACTCCGTCCTTATTTACTATTTGCCCGGTATTTTGTAACCCGTCATTGGTATCGTGGTGAGCGCCGCGCTCACCTCGTTAGTATTTTGAGAACCACTTGTTTATTTATGACTTGATTCATTTGATACTATTTATACCTTAAATTGACACATGTCTAAATATACTTTTGTAAATATAATAATTTTATAAATATTTCTTGATTAGATAACAACATGCAATGTCATTAGTATCCATAAAGTGAGCGTTGCGTTGAGTGTAACTCGTCTTTGATCAAGTCACTGTAGTCTCTAATGGATCATGTATGTGTACAATTTTAATTCGATCATTGCGTACAAAAAACCAGTACAGAGCTGAGACAGATCATTCCTATAATTAATTATATTTTTCAATTATAGGTACTGGCAGAGAAAAATGAATATTAAATATATATAATTATATACAGGATGATTTTTAAGCATGTTCGCCCTGTTTTTATATTTAAACTATGCATTTATTCAAATTCCGATTTCTGGATTAATTAAATAGACTAGAAGAACAAATTTAATATTGGAATCTTTGAGATTTGTTGTACCACTTACATAATCATTCGATCTATGTTTAAAATAGGAACTTAATTTTGAATTATTCAGCAGATATTTTTTTTGTAAAGTAAATTGTAATGTATTGAGTTGTAGGTATACCTTCGTGTACCAAGGATAATTACTATGGTTAAGGGATAAATAGAAATAGGAGCCACATAAATTATTCACAGTAAAAAATAGGGGGTTCTCGTTTGAAAAATAGAAGTTTATATCACCACCTAACAAAAAAAGTTAAATACTTAAGTAGGTAGTACAAACAATATTAGAAATGTTAAAATCAAATCTTTAGGTATACTTGATAACTCCTTAAATCAGAATTTGAGTATAACATGTACTATTTAAAGGAAAGAATGAGAATAAACATGCTTAAAAAATCTCCTTGTATTATACCTATAATATAAGTATTTTATAGTAGGTAAGTACCTACCTACTAATATTAATATAAGGCATAGATTGAATTATATTTGGCGAAAATATCGTGTTTAATTTAGTATGAGTTACTATAATTATATAATATATTTATAATTATAATCAAGTTAATAGGTATACATAATAATATAATATAATATTGTGTTATACAATTTAATTTATTTTTATCTTATAATGATTAAACAAAATATTTTAAATCAATTATTTTTTAACTTCAAACATTGCCTTAAGATACAAGCCGTAATCCTTTTTCATAATATTATGATCACAGAATGCTTCAACAGAAACTTCGGCATTTTCTGGAAAATAAATTAGTATTAGATTTGTTGAGTGTGTATATTAGATAATGTATGGTAACATAGTTATTATATTATAAAATTATTTATATTCAAATTTTAATATACACTATAATACACACATACTTCCATTGATAAATGATATGTAACTTTTCGCTACATCTGTAAAAATAAATCACTTTTTGTAATTTTCCTGCTGTTTTTCGATATACTTCTATTGTGTAAGCCAGGCACCGGCAACCCGCGGCCCGCGGGCCGCATGCGGCCCTCGGAACTTTTTGCTGAGGCCCTCCAAATATAATTCATGGTGTTTAAAATTTTAATTTTGTAGCTTAAATTGTTATAAATATATAAATAATATTTAATCAATGCGAGATAAGCTATGATCGAAAACGTAATCTAATCTTATGTAATGTATATATCGTCGATTATGACAAATACGTATTGGTTATGGCCTTAGTGGCTTAGTGCAGTTCGTTTAGAAACTGATATAACAACTTTATTAAATGAGCTGAATACAAAACTGCAAGGTAAATACAAATTGTTGTCAGATATGTATTCAAATATAAAATCATTTCAAGTGAAATTAAAATTATTACACAAACATATTAATGAACAGCACTTGGATCATTTCGTATGCTGTAAAACTGTATTAGAATCAACCAAATCAACTTTAAATTGGGAAACTACAAAAATTAATTTTTAAAATATAATAGAAAACCTACAAAATGAATTTTCAATACGATTTTCTGATTTTTACGTACAAGAGAATAAAATCAAATTGTTTCAAAACCCTTTTTCTGTCGACATTGACGATGTTGAATAAATTTACAGATGGAAGTCATAGAATTGCAAAACAACGATATTCTTAAAAATGCTTTTAAAGAAAGTAATGACCTAAAAATATTTTATTCAAGTCTTTCTGAAATAGATTTTAAAGGCATTAAAAGTTTTGCTAAAAAAATGATTACTGCTTTTGGTAGCACATATATTTGTGAGCAGACATTCTCAATACTTAAATTCCGAAAAAATAAATATTGTTCACGGTTAAGCGATGAACACTTGAACGCTGTTTTAAGGATATCAACATCCAATTTAAAAGCGGATATAAATTAATTGGCGGGAAAAATTCAACCTCAAAAATCACACAAGTAACTTAATATTTGTATACTAAATTGCATTCAAGAATTAATTAATAATTATTTTTAAACTTTTGAATTGTCTCTACTAATGTATTTAATTAAAAATTAGTTAATAAGCACAACTGCAATGTTAAATTCATAATATGTTTGTTGCTATCTGTAAATATATTAGTATGATTTGTTAAAATTATATTTTTTAATATTTTAATTTTGTATGCGGCCCTCCATTAAAAACTGAAACAAATTATGGCCCGTGTAGGTAAAAAGGTTGCCGACCCCTGGTGTAAGCAAATAACACTGTTGCTTAAAATGTTAAATAATCAACAAACTCAACAAATTGATCGTCAGATAAACAATTTTGATTGAATTTCAACATTTGTTTGAATTTTATGTACAGGACTTATATATTACAAAATATGTTGCTTTACTATGTACTTATACTTTTTAGCCGTGTTGTGCATTATCTAGATAAAGATATTTATCTCTTTATTTTATCAAGATAAAATGAATTCACAGTATCTTTCTACCTTATCTAGATAAATAAAACTGCTATCTGATTATCTAAGTACAGATAATTAGATATTATTTTTATTAATTTTACTTGTTTTTTTCTATATTCTTATTAATTTTATCTACATTGTTTTTTTTATATAAAATAATAAATTATATTACTAAAAAAATTTTTAATTTATGTATACAATATTATTTAGTTTATTAAGTTTTAAAAAACATAAAAACTGTATAGTTATGTATTTTTTATGTAGGTAAAAAGAAGGTTGCCGCCGGGAGTGCAGCTAGTGGCCTTCGCTGACGACGTAGCCCTCATCTGTACCGCCCGAACCGGACCGGCAGCAGCAGAGCTATTGAACCCAGTTCTCGACACGGTATCAAACTGGATGCGCGACAACGGCCTCCGGATCGCACCTCAAAAATCCAAGGCCGTCGTCCTGACGCGGAAACACAAGTACGAAGAACCACAGCTGCACGTCGAGGGTCACGCGATCCCGGTCAAGCCCGCCATCGAGTACCTGGGAGTGGTGCTGGACACCCGCCTGTCATTCATCACTCACATAGCCGCCGCATCCAGGAAAGCCACCGAGTCGGCCAGAGCTATAGAACGGCTAATGCCAAACGTCGGTGGCCCAGCCCAAGCAAAACAGGCTCTGCCGGGCTCGGTCACCAACAGCAAGCAACTGTACGCCTCGCCGACTCGGTCGACAATCGGAATCAAGACGGCCAAAAACCGCAACGCCATGGCCAGGTCTCAGAGGACCACCGCCTTCCGCACCATAAGAGGCTACAGAACGATATCCGCCGACGCGTCATCAGTACTATCGTCTATGCTGCCGGCAGACCTCCTCGCCCACGAACGGGCAAGAGTGAAGGATCGACTAGCGGAGCAGCTAGGACCGACTATAACGGCCGTATCCAAAGCCGAGGAGAGGAAAATATCCTTAAACTCCTGGCAAGCGAGATGGGACCGGTCAGCAGCCACTCCGGAGGCCGTCGGACGCAGATGGACGCACCGGTTGCTGCCCGACATCGGACGGTGGCTAGCGAAGTCATCAATGAGCACAGGTTCAAGCGGGCCGACGACAGCTACTGTGCTTACTGCATGGACCCTAATGACACGGCGGAACATACGTTGACCGTGTGTCTGAGATGGATCGACGACCGCTCTCGCATAGTCGAGATCCTCCGGAGACCCCCCGTCGCAGAAGACGTCGAGGAACTCCTGTGCGGTCCCCGATCAGACGCACTACCCGACGACCCAGCATCCCGGTCCAGGCGTCTCGCTCAGGCAGTGACGAACTGACTCGATCTCATCGCGATGATCAAGTCAATCATGTCGACGAAGGAAGCTGACGAGCGAGAAGAACAAGCGAACGGCTAACAAGCCACCCGTACTCCCGGAACGGACGATAAAGAACGTGACAGCCTCACTCTCAATATGATTTCGCGAAATGCGAAACGTCGGTGGTGTCACCGACCACGTTCTTCATCCCCCCACCCGTGACACCAAGGGAGGGACGGCGATCACGGCATCGGAGGACTTCAAGGAGGGAACGAACGCGATCACCAGGGTGACGGACTCCGGTCGGCCCTAGAAGGCGTCAGGAAGTCAAAAACATAATGTATTAAAGTAAATGTCATAATGTACGAACCAGGGGCTTAGTCGGGATATTGTCTCGTTAACCCTCTATGTATATAATAATTTGTCTATGTCAAATAAACGATGGCGGCCTTGCGGAAGTAAAACGAAAGTAATTCCCGCGCGCCGTCGGTTGAAACCGAAAAAAAAAAAAAGGTAAAAAGAAGGTTATCATATCTTTTGCTTAGATACATTTTTTATTCAATTATCTTTGATCTTTTCTATATAAATTGTCAACGCCCACGGACTAAGATATAATGGACTGGAAATGACATGATCGGCGGGGATCGATGGACGGCCACAAAAAGGTGTCACTTAGCTAAGACTGGGCAAATTAATGATTTTTTTTAACTCAGTTAAGTTAAGTTAATATGCACCAATAACAAAAAAATAAAAGTTAAAAGTTAATTTAACTATAGGTTAACTCAGTTAGGTTAAAAGTTAATACACACTTTTTGTTAACTTTTTATTAAGTTAAAAAAAAAGTTGATTTGTTTATACAACCCTAGCGTACTTTTTTTCCAACCCAAAACTAAAATATAGGATATACTGTTAATACTCATACAGTATTTCCATATAAGTTAGATTCGAATGATATAAATTTTTAACTTTAAACAATTTACGATACATATTTTTTGACATGAAAACGAAATAGACTGAAATAGTGAAATATTATAAAATTAAAAACAAAATAAATTAACTTAACTTAGGTCTTAAAATGAAAAATTAACTCGTTAATTTAACGTTAGTTAAGAAAGAAATTTAGTAAGATAACAGTTAAGTTAATGAAAAGCCAAAAGTAACTAGTTAAGTTAAAAAGTTAAAATAAAATTAATTTTTTAACTTAACTTTAACTTTTAACTCGTTAATGTCCAGCCTTGCACTTAGCTGATAAGAATACTGTTCTTGAAGTTTTCATCGCTACCGGTGGTTTTATTTGGCTACACAATTTGTATCTTAGTTCGTGTTAAATACAGAGGGCGCTGTGAACTCAAGGAACACATAACGACCCCACGTACTTTGCCTCTTGTACATACATTTGTGGCCGTGATAAGCTGCTCGTTTCCAGCCCATTATATCTTAGTCCGTGTCAACGCTTTATATGTTATCTGATAATTTTAAAGTTATCTATGCACAACTTTGTTTTTTAGTAATCACGCATCAATAAAATTATAATAAAAAAGGTGGGTAAGTAGATGTCGGTCCGCTGTACAGTAGGTCACAAGTGGGTGACTGTGTGATGGATTATATAAAATTTGAATTCATTGATATAATATCATTGGATACGTAGAACGATACTGAGCGGTGACGGTTTGTCAGTGTGGATATATTATTATAATTTATTTATATTGTTATTACTAATTACTTAATTATACAACAAAAAAAATGATAAGTATACATGTATATACAATATTATTTAGTTTATTAAGTTTTAAAAAACCTAAAAACTGTTTAGTTATGTGTTTTTTATGTAGGTAAAAAGAAGGATATCTTATCTTTTACTTAGATACATTTTTTATTCAATTATCTGTTATCTTATCTATTTAAATTGTCAACGCCTTATATGTTATCTGATAATTTCAAAGTTATCTATGCACAACTCTGTTTTTTAGTAAGCACGCATCAATAAAATTAAAATAAAAAGGGTGGGTAAGTAGATGTCGGTCTGCTGTACAGTAGGTTACATGTGGGTCACTGTTTGATGGATGATAACAAATTTTAATTCAATGATATAATATTATTGAATACGAAGAACGTTTCTGAGCGGTGACGGTTTGTCAATGTGGATATATTATATTGTATTTATATTGTTATTACTTATTACTTATTACTTATTAATACGGTAGCTGGTAAGTTGAATTAATATTATAAAATTACATCCAAATAATTTAAATTTTTATTCTTGGTAATCTATATATATAAAAATGGAGACAAAAAATTCGAAATTGCATCAGTTGAGAACGGTTGGGCCGATTTTGCTAAAATTTTTTTTAAATGTTAGAGAATGACGGGGAGGGGGTTTATAGCATAAATTATGGACCTAACTGATGTGAGTTAGAGATTTAGAGACAAAAACCGAGTTACGCCGGTGGCGCCATCTAGCAGAAAAAAATATAAATAATATAAAAATAATAATAATAATATATAATATAAATAATAATACAAATATCGATAATAGCTGGGCTTGAAATCGATTAATATCGATAAAAATCGAAAAAAAATAATATATTTTTATATTCTGGTAGATATACATTTTTTTTATTTTAGACACTCATAACTCTAGAGTAAACAAATACAAGGACGAGATGGTTGATGACATTTTGCACAGAGTTCGAATGACAAATTTTAATTTTGATATTGAAAGTAACGACGAGATGCGGAACGAAGCATTAGTTATGTTCGAAGACATGTGCGTGGTCATGTGCGGCAGTCTGTTGTCAACTTTGGGAATGCCAGCGCCAAATCGTTCGAGGCATGCTGCATTCAATCTTGAATTACAGCGGGAGAAAAACTATGATCTAGATGAGCAGGCTGAAAGAGTCCGAAAAAATGTGCCGCTGTTGAATTCTGAGCAGAAGAATGTATACGATTCGCTGATGAAGGTTGTTGATGATGGAACGGGAGGCATTAACTTTCTCGATGCTCCTGGAGGGACAGGCAAAACGTTCGTCATTTCGTTGATTCTGTGTACAATTCGGTCAAGATCACAAATTGCGTTGGCTGTCGCATCCTCTGGCATTGCTGCCACATTGTTGGAAGGCGGTCGAACTGCACATTCAGCTTTGAAGCTGCCAATGAATCTTCTCATGGTTGACCAGCCTACATGCACAACGACCAAGAATTCAGCGACAGCGAAATTGATGCGAGAATGCAAAATCATCATTTGGGATGAATGCACGATGGCGCATAAACTAGCTTTGGAGGCAGTTGACCGAACGATGAAATATTTACGAGGTAATTCGAGAGGATTTGGTGGGGCAATGATATTGCTCTCCGGAGATTTTCGTCAAACACTTCCCGTCATTCCGAAATCTACTGCTGTCGATGAAATTAATGCATGCCTGAAATCGTCGTTTTTGTGGCGGCATGTAAAGAAGTTGAAATTGACCACAAACATGAGAGTTGCGTTGCAAAACGACCCATCGGCTGCTGAATTCTCGAGACAACTGCTAGCGCTTGGTAATGGACACATTCCGATTGATGTTGTTACTGGATTAATATCGTTTCCGGCAAATTTTTGTGAGTTCACATCGTCGAAGGAAGAACTCATTACAAAAGTGTTCCCAAACATTGATGTCAATTATAACAATCTTGATTGGATGAGTGAACGGGCAATACTAGCAGCGAGGAATAAGGACGTCGATAGCTTGAATTTTAGTTCAGAGTGAAATTGCTGGAGAACTGCGTTCATACAAATCCGTCGACAGCACGACAGACGAAAACGAAGCGGTCAACTATCCGACAGAATTTTTGAACTCGCTTGATGTGCCCGGAACTCCACCGCATAATTTGCAGGTAAAAGTGGGATCGATCATAATTATGTTGCGGAATCTAAATCCTCCTAAATTGTGTAATGGTACACGATTGTCCGTCAAGAAACTGATGAACAATGTAATACAATCAACGATCATCAAGGGCAATTTCAAAGGGGAGGAAGTCCTTATCCCACGAATTCCGATCATTCCAACAGACCTTCCATTTCAGTTTAAGCGGATTCAGTTTCCCGTTAAATTGGCTTTTGCGATGACAATCAATAAATCGCAAGGCCAATCGTTGGAAGTCTGTGGGATCAATTTGGAATTTCCATGTTTTTCGCACGGGCAGCTGTACGTTGCCAGTTCGCGTGTTGGAAAACCGTCTTCGTTGTTTATTTTTGCACCAGAAAACAAAACGAAAAACATTGTTTATCAAAATGCATTATATTGATTTATGTAAGAATTCATTACAATGGAATACTTGAATTTTATTATCAATCTATGCTTTATTTGAAGGCGTATCAGAATTTTTATTCAGGGCAACGGAAAAGTTAAGATTAATTTTGAAACCATACACCGAATATTAAATAACGAATTGAACAAAGCTTGAGTCACATATAGTTAGTACACTTAATGGGCAACGAAGTGCACGGGTTCAGATAGTTTATTATGTAATTCCTCCAAATTTGAACAAAAAAAAACTGCGATTTATATTTGTGTGATACTGTGACTATATTATTATACTCGATTTATATTGTTATTACTATAATTACTTAATAATGCAGTAGCCGGTAAGTTGAATTAATATTATAAAATTACATCTAAATAACTACAATTTTTATTCTTGGTGATTTATTATGTAACTCCCTCTAAATTTGAACAAAAAAAAAACTATAAAAAAAACTGTGATTTATATTTTTAAGATTTTTTGGTTACGGAATAACCTACATACGCGGAACCTTGTTGTTGTTTATACATTTTTAACTACAAAATCATTTTGAAATTTTGAAAATGTTGTCGAAATTCGAACTTTAAATATTTATAAAAAAAAATTGTAACTTTCTATGTATTACATTCTGAGCGAAGCGATGATTGTATTGATTTTACAATGATGTGTGTTTTTTTTTAATTTTTTTTTAAATTTTTAAATTTTTAAATTTTTTATTTTTGTGTCTGTCATCACCTTTTAGGACAGTAAAAGTGCTTGGATTTTCTTCAACAGTAACTTTTCTGATAGAAAAGTGAATCTAGTTGGTATTTTGGGGGGGTCAAAAGTAAAAATTTCCCAGTAGTTTTCAAGAGCGACGTGAAAAACAAAAGAAAAATTAAGGAAAAACGGGAATTTTTACGCAAAATCTGTTTTCGAGAAAATCGATTTTGGCTTTTTGTGTAACTCTAAAACAAATGACCGTAAAGACATGAAATTTTGACTGAATGTTTATATTTTCTATACACCATAACATTTTCCAAATATGTTGACTTATTTTGAGCTGTTTACGGACATTGTAAATTTCCATTTTTTTTAGTTTTTTTTTTCTATAAATATTAATAAAATTTTATCTGTTGAGTAAAAAAGCTTGAAAATTTAATAGAAGGCTCCTAGGTTATTGTTTCAAAAGCAGATGAAAAAAATTAAAAATCCTTAGTCGCGGTTTTTATCTATAAGCATTTAAAGTTCAAATTTTGACAAAATACGGAAAAATCACGAAGATTAGCAAATTATTTTGAGTTGAGAATTCATAAAAATTTTTCTTTTTAAATCTAAGATTTGAAAATGTAATATAAGATTACTCATAAGTTTTTCTACCTTTATCAAAAAAAAAATGTCTACAAGAAACTTAAATTAAATTTTTATGAGCGTTTGAAATTTATATTTTTACAACATTTGATATTCACTCGATTTCTCATGTAACAATTTTCTTATTTTATTGTAATTAAAAAACCAATGACTGTAGATACTTGAAAATTTCACTGAATGTTTATATTAGCATTTTCTATACACCATACAATTTTGAAAATATTTTGACTCTTTTTGAGTGGTTTACGGACATTGTCAGTTTTCAATTTTTTTAGTTTTTTTTTCTATAAATATCAATAAAAATTTATTTGTTGGGTAAAAAAGCGTGAAAATTTAATATAAGGCTCCTGATATATTGCTCTAATAGCAGTTGAAAAATATTAAAAATACATAGGCACAATTTTTTTTTATAAGCATTTAAAGTTCAAATTTTGACAACATTTATCAAATTTATAATTTATTAATTATTTTGTAGTTAAAAATGAATAAAATGTTTAACTTTTATGGCTAAAGATTGAAAATTTAAAACAAGGCTCCACGTAAATAGGTTATATATAAATTACTTTATTCACAATAATATCATCAAATATACTTGGTAAAATCATAGGCTGACTGACCGTTTTCGCTCAGAATCGTTTTTCTTATACAATGATATTATATCATTGAATTCAAATTTAACACCATCCATTACAGTGACCCACTTGTAACCTACTGTACAGCAGAGCGACATCCACTTATCCACCTTTTTAATTATTTTTTTCAAAAAAATTTTATTTTAAACGTATGTGATTTTGACTATTGTCTTATTAACATTTTTATTATTTTTTCAAACATATTTTATTTTAGGATTAAATGATTATGACTATTATTTTATTAACACTTTTATTATATTTTAAAAAGTTTGTTTTAATCGTAAATGATAATGATTATTGTTTTATTAACATTTTTACTATATTTTTCAAACCATTTTTATTTTATATGTTAATATATTGCAAGACTGATATTTTTTACAGCAATACGGTATTAATTTTTTGTAGGAGTTAACACTATCTTTTATAGGAATTAACACTATCTTTTGTAGGAGTTAACACTATCCTTTGTAGGAGATAACACTACATTTGTAGGAGTTTACTATTCCCCATTAAAAAATTTGTGTGGTGAATAATGCATGTAACTCAAAGCAATGCAACTCAATGATTATAAATGGTCACAAAATTAAATTTAATGTATACTTACTGGCCCCAACTTTTTCTAAAAAAAAAAAAAAATAATAATAATTTATAATAAATGTGATATTTAATATGGATCTGCTGTAAGATATTAACAAGAAGAATAAAAATACTATACAAATGTTTATTTAAATAAACCAATTTGAAAGCGATTGAATGTATGATGAAATATTGATAAGTAATTCATTTTAAAATGTTAGGTAGTAGATTTTAAGAATTTAAGAACCCAGACACTTTTTATAGAAATTGTATCTAGATAAGGTATTTCAACTAAACGGATTCATAGCCAAATCCTAAATAGTACTCAGTGAGTAAGTATAAATATGATGATTATCAGCATTACGTGAGTTATGAAACACAAATCACATTAATTCATTTATAAAATACAACGAATTAAAAAAATAAAATAAAAACAATATGCCCGTACCTCTTAATGCTAAAAATAATATAATAAAAATAATATTTAATGAATAATATAAACCTCATGATTCACAGTCTAAGAATAATTATCAATTGGGAATACCTAATTATTATTTTCCATTGTATCTACAAAATTTATCATTGAAAAAGAATTTCTCAATGATCTACAATGATCTACGGGAGTCAGTTGTTTGCATAAATATTGATCCATTTTTTTAATTCAATATATAGTTATTTATAAGTTACTGCAGTAATTAAAGTAAAACAGAAAATACAGTGATTATATAATAATTCCACAATAACACCTCTCTGCCCTATCCATACAATTATTTATCATTATTGCGTCGAAGGACATTTAAAATATAAAGAAATTAGTTTTGCTGGCAACCAGCTGCTAAATATAACAGTTAAGTCGTTATCACTTATCGGACATGTAAATAATATAGCGTTGGACGCGTGTAGTCATATAGCCTAGCGAGTAGTGACTAGTGTGCATTAAAATTAAGGCCTCTTCAAACCCTATAAATTGTTCATCAGATCAAACAAATCAACTCAGAAGTCACCCAGACGTCAATCAATCATCATCCCGAGACGGTGCTTCTCACAACGATTATACGATGTGCCACGTCGGTGCAGTACACTGCTACAATCAACATACATGACGTCGCCAACATGATTTCTGAAAGAGGGGGGGATCAAAAAATAAAAACGACATAGCTAAATGGGAGGGGGAAATTTTAAAATCCCCCACCCTCTTAAACTTTTTATTAAGGGAATAAAAAGCCAATGGGGCCAATGGGGGATCTGACCCCCACGATCCCTCTTGTCAACACCACTGACCTTAGCAACTGATAAGAATTAAGGTGCTTTTAGTGTGTCATTTTATATAATGTAAAGATTTGTGATTTGATAAAGATAAGTTAAGTTTGCATCTGTTCGAGCATATTATTTTCAATATTTTTTAATATTTTGTAAAATATTTAGTATTCAAAATTAAAAAAAATTATAAAATTTAAAATGTTTATTCCCATCAACAAGTTGATTTTGAATATTTTGATCTAATGATTAAATTATATTGATATATATGCAGGTCCATACTATGTATACCCACACTAATAATAACTTACTACTAACGAAAAGCAAATATTAAACTTCACAACTGTTATACTGATCATAAAAGAATTAATATCTGCTCAATTAATTTCAATTATGAATTATGCAACGTGGTAAATCGATTTGTTTTGCAGATAATTCATTTATACCGATATTTTAATAGCATATAGTTACCTTTTGTGGCTGGAATAAAATAAAAACTGTAGTTATGAATTATAAAATAGGTTGTAATATATAAATAATATACTCTTATATACTTAAATAAACTTATAGAATGAATATACCAAAACGAACATACTTGGGTGTTAAAACTCAAACGCAATTAAAATATATTACGCAATATAAAATAATATTAGTTAACCATACATTCCTTAGCGATTACATCATCATTTAAAAATAACAACACATCTCCACAATAAGCAATTATCATCACGAGGCGGACACACACTAAAAGATGCCCATATTTGGGCATACACAAATAATAAAAATATAAGAACGTTACACAACACCAATACATTATTACGCAACTAGCTTTCTATCTCATTAAAAAACAGCATATAATATTTACACCTACATAGTATGCGCACTGTACGACATTTGTTCAAACAACCAAATATCAGTGCCAAAACTATTCACAACCAGAATAATAAGATAGCACCTAACATACAAAACACTATAATCGTACCAATACTGCCAAAAAACCATCGACAAGAATGTGCAAAAACACAACATGAATGCACGCGCATTTGCAGTTCACACAACAAACGTCTATAGTTTCCTTACATAAATGCAACGCACAGTGCACAAATCAACTCAGAAGTCACCCAGACGTCAATCAATCATCATCCCGAGACGGTGCTTCTCACGACGATTATACGATGTGCCACGTCGGCGCAGTACACTGCTACAATCAACATACATGACGTCGCCAACGCCGCAAACAGCGAAAATACGTGCTACCGCATAGTTTTTCTTAATCTGAAATTAATCTTTCTCCACGAAGTTAACTTAACTATTGCGTTTGTTCTAACACCAAGTATGAGTTAATTTTGGTTTATTCATTTTATTATTCAAACCTAAAGAAAAACATTTCATATAATTTACTACACTACCTGAACAATCCTTTCATAACACCAGACTGTTAAGAAACCTCCTACTCAAATACTATCAAATGCTGCACTTCCAACAGCCAATTCCAATTGACAAATAATACATATATTTTAGATTCATAAAAAACCACTATAAATGAAACACACCTTAGGCGCTGCCTAATGTTTCATTGTCCATGCATTTTTTAAGTGAACAGCACATATATTTTACACTCTATGATAAATTATCGATTCCGTACTCAACTAATAATATTCTGTAGTAGAAATAAAAATAATGTATGTGAACATCTTAATTTTCCATACCCTTTGTAATTTGTCGCACTTCCCCGACTTCCCATCCCTCTATTATTTTTATCTCACTTCAAGGTTTTCATAATATTACTTAACTTAAGATCATGGAATCAACTAAAAATTAAAAATACTTAATTTAGACCAATACTGAAATGTAATAATTGATGAGTGACCAACATTTTTTTTATAAAGAACCAAAATATTCATTGTAGGTACTTTAAAAATTTGCACCCCAACAACATGTTTATTGAATGTAATATAAATTATGCATATAATAAAAATAAAACAACTTACCTGCGGCATCTAGAAATAAAGTCATTGGTTGTAATTTATAAGTATAATAATTAAACATTTGTAATATGTTTTCATTAAAGAAAAAAATCTAGAGATTAGTTTGAAAAGTTCTCAGTAAAATATGTTGAAAAATGAACAATAGGAGACTAAGTTTGAAATCAAAAACATTTGATAGAAATAAGTAACTAATATAAATTTGATCTTAATTATTAGGTTATTAACGGAAAGGTGTACAAAGTGGCCATAGTGGATAAAGTGGTCAAATCAAATCTTATTATTCTGTCGTAAAGAAATAAACAGCTGGTTATGTCACGTGGATTGATTCATACCCAGTATTTGTTCTTATACAGTCCACTATTCTCCAGAACAGTTATCATATTTATCAACTGATAAACCACTAATGATAATATCATTTGCCGCACGGACTAATATATACAGGACTGAATACGAGATGAATATTGTGGTTATGAAATGTAGTACAACAGGCGGAGTTCGGGGGGATATTTTCCTTTTAGCATTACCAGCGCCGTCTTAGTGGATACTTATGGAACTAGAACATATCATACAAATGTATAGTTCCATAAGTATCCACTAAGATAGCGCTAGTAATGCTAAAAGGAAAATATCCCCCCGAACTCCACCTGTTGTACTTTATTTCGTGGTCAACCCACCACACCCTCCAACCATATCATGTCCTGTATATCTTGGTCCGTGGTTTGCCGTTTCCACGGACTAAGATAAAATGGACTGGAAAAGAGCAGCTTATCTGCGGCATCGAAAGTATGTACAAGAGTCAATTGTGGGGGGTCTCAATCATAATTGAGAGTTTACAGCACCATCTGTATAAAACACGGACTGAGATACAAAATGTGACGCTAAATAAAACCAATGGTAGCGCTGAAAACATTCAATTATAATTGTTAATGATAACAGAGGATCATTTTGCGGGCCGTCCCCTATCACCCGCCCACCATGTCGTTTCCAGTCCATTTTATCTTAGTCCGTGGCCGTTTCCATTTGAACCTTTTGAATTTATCGGTATCGGTTCCGGTTTCTGGTTTTCTGGTTCTCAAAAAATAAAATAACTGTTATATGAATTATACGTGTTGCGATTGTGGTTTTGTCAAGCGAGCGGTGGGTTGTCGGTTCGGCGGTCGACGTAAAAGAGCGAGACGAGTGCCAGCGGCCGGTACTCGTCCATGCGACTTGTCTTCCCGTCCCGCGCTGTGCCTTTTACGCAAGGTGGGAGAGTCGACGGTGTCATTACTCGTGGTGGTGGTTGACATAGTGTAGACTGGGTCGCGACGGTGCCTGTACGTTGTACTATAACCTAACCTTTTTTTTTTATAGTCGCCGATACGTACCGGGTTACTATTGACTATACATTCAGGAACTGACAAACTAGCTATACAACGTAAACGTTTTACAACATCTTTACATTTCATGCTTTTCCAAATTGCCAAGTTGTATTTTCTGTTATTTCCAATTGATTAAAACACCATTTTGAGAAGAATAAATATTTCTTATATAAATTTACCAAGAATCATTCAAACAAAAATAAACTATAAATATCAATGAAATAAAAAAATTCAAAAAATGTAACTTACGCTCTACGGTGTCTCCTGGAAAATAATTAATAAAATATTAAAGAGGTAGTAACCATATTATTTGTCAAAGAAATATTAAATTGAAAGTCCAGAAAGAAATTGGTATGGTGTATAATGAAGAGTATAATATATTATAGTACATAATGCACGTTTAAGTCATTCGAGTATAAAGCAAACTGTTATAAACTCCCCATGGAGATTGGAGAACTAGTATCATTTATAAATTACGATAACTTAGGATTCATTATAAATTAACATGCTTTAAAAAAAATCAGTGGGAAATTATTTTTATAATTTGGCAACTTATATTTATTGGTTGAACTAAAAAAAAATATGATTCCTAAACAATGTATACATTAATTATAGTTTCTGGGATCAAGCAGAGATCAAAGTTTTCGGTTGTCGGCAATAATTATAATAATTGCGTTTTGTAAGTACATACGCGTGGTTGAAGTGAAACTTCTATACAGAGAGTATGAAAAAAAAAGATTATCTCCAACTTGGTTGTCATCACATTTAATTTTCACTCAAATAAAATTATGAAACTGCTTATACTGAATAATATTTATGTACTTACTAGACATCCCTAGAAAAAAAATAATATTTTTATGTTAGGTACTGTCATTAATATAATTTGTAAAAAATGATCACATAGAATTCATTATAAATTATCATGTTTAAATATATTTAATAGGAAATTATTATTTTTGATTGAACTATAAGATATGATTCCTATGTAATAGGTTAATTTACAGTTTCGGGGATCAAAAAGATGCAATTAAGGACAAACAAATTTTAAATGTAGTATAAGTTTCCTCATATGTAACATTTTTTAAAAAATATCAAATTCTATGACGAATAGTCATATTTTTTTGATGACCATTTAAACTTGAATTTGTATGAAATTTATAAAAATCACACACATTTGAAAATCAAATTATAACTCCAGTCAGAATCTAAATATTTAAAATAATAGTTAAATGTTAATTCACATTAGGTATCTATTACAAAATTAAAAATAAATAAATTATACATACATATAAATTCAACTATAAATAATAATGTTTAATTAATGAAAATATGGTAAAATCATAAACTATTATCGGCATATTTAATAAATCATGACTTAAGCAAAAACTTGAAAAAAATCTTTCTGAATGTTATTAAATGTTTTTCTAAACTTAATTAATATATTAAAAGGAATATTTCTAAATCCAATAACCGTTTAGGTAATTAAAAAGTAAATTATTTAATACTCTAATTAATATTCCAATTTAATAGGTAATATTATAACGGAATCAATCCTCCAGTCTGGTGACTTTTTCGCTTGTTGTTTTACCAGACAGACTTAGTGTTCGACCTTGTCACGTTGGTTTTGTTGTCGTTTCTTCGGAGATCCTTGATTGTTCTGCGTTTAATTAGTCCGACCCACCAGTGTAAATATAATGTCACTGACACTCATTGTCGTCCAATGAACAACTCAAATATGTGTAACTGAGTATAGCCGGACATCTCAACTAAGTGCTGGTGTGCAACCACATGAGGTGGATAACTCGAATACGTGCCATCTAGAACACAGGGAATTAAATGGACGACTCTAATAAGTGCCATTTTAATGTCCTGTAATCTGCGACTCATATTCCTCAACCATTGTGATAGTCTAGATTAGGCAGCTTAAATAGTTAAATGACCCAGGATTTGTATGCAAATCAACTTTTAGATAAAATTAATTAAATTTGATTGTTGTACCTAGTTAAAAAAATGTCCGTAGATACTTGAAATGTTCACCAAATATTTATAATATAAATCACTATGTATGACAATATTTATATTATTTATTACGTCCTGACATAATATTTTGGATCTATTTAAGCGGTTTATAGATAATCTTAACTTTATTTTGATTAGGTAAAATAAAAATGAAAATATTGTATAAGGCCCTCCCTATGCCACTGTTTTGAAATAGCCATAAATACAGTTAGTCATAATTTTAGATTCTGAGTGGAACGATGAATGTATTAATTTTACAATGATGTGTGTGTTTTTTTTTTGTGTCTGTCATCACGGTTTGGGGCAGTAAAACTGATTCGATTTTCTCCAACAGTATCTTGTTCAATGGGAAAGTTAATCTAGTTCGGGAGGTCAAATTTTATAATTCTCAACAGTTTTCAAAAACAGGAATTTTTACACAAAATCGGATTTCCACACAATCGATTTGGTTTTTGGTGTAACTCTAAAACAAATGAACGTATACATGATATTTTCAATGGTTGTTTATATTTGTATTTGCTGTACACGATAACATTTTCAAAATATTTTGATTGGTTTTGAACTGTTTATGAATATTTTCTGTTTCCAATTTTATTAGTCTTTTTTTCTATGAATGTCAATAAAACTTTATTTGTTGGGTAAAAAGCTTGAAAATTTAATACAAGGTTCCTACTATATTGTTACAATGATATTTGAAAATATACAAGATTACAAGATTGTCCATAAGTTTGTCTACCTTTATCAAAAAAAAAATGTCTACAAGAAAGTCAAATTAAATTTTTATGAGCGTTTGAAATTCATATTTTTATAACATTTGATATTCACTGGTTTTCTCATGTAACGATTTTCTTATTTTATTGTAATTAAAAAACGAATGACTTAAAAATACTAGATAGTAGATACTTTAAAATTCCACTGAATATTTATATTAGCCTTTTCTATACACCACACAATTTTGAAAATAATTTGACTCTTTTTGAGCTGTTTACGGACTTTTTCAGTTTTAAATTTTCTTAGTTTTTTTTTCTATAAATATCAATAAAATTTTATTTGTTGGATAAAAATTCGTGAAAATTGAATGCGAGGATCTCGATATAATGTTACAATAGCAGTTGAAAAATATTAAAAATACATTGGCACAGTTTTTTTTTATAAGCATTTAAAGTTCGAAATTGATATAATTTATAAAATTTAAAATTTAATAATTATTTTGTAGTTAAAAATTTATAAAATGTTCAAAAATGTATAGCTAAGGATTGAAAATTTAAAACAAGGCTCCACGTAAATAGGTTATATATAAATTACTTTATTCAAAATAATATCAACAAATATACTTAGTAATATCATAGGCTGACTGACCGTTTTCGATCAGAATCGTTTTTCTTATACAAGATATTATATCATTGAATTCAAATTTAACACCATCCAATACAATGACCCACTTAAAACCTACTCTACAGCAGAGTGACATCCAATTACCAGCTTTTTTTTTACTTTTTTCAACTATTTTTATATACATTTTAAGTTATAATATGTACGCTTTCCATACAAATCACAATCATTTTAATATTATATAATAACTCCACTTAGAATCTTACACTGAACAGTAAAGGGGCAGTACTGGTTTGCGAACAAATATCAAAAAAACAACTTGTTTGCGCACAAAACTATCACTCGTTTGGGAACAGTTGAGCCTTAACCATACACATGGTTTGTGCACAATGACCTTTTAGAGTTTTAGACTTTAATTGTTTAATACCTTGTGTTAACACAGGCATTGCATTGTGTAATAATATGTAAGATAAGCCCCACCAATTATATGGGTGTAGTCTAACACTATTGTGTATCTTGACATTGACGTAAGTCGGTTGGAGACCTGCATTGGATGCGTCGTCCTGTAAGCCGGACCGAAAGGTGTCTTTTTTTTGTAACAAATAACTAAAGCGTGTGTAATAAGTTTTGGGTAATGAAGTGGTGATATTTTTCATTAATAAGCAAATTATTAAAGTATATACATTTTTCTTCACCCTTAACAGACTTAGTAGTTTCTATGAATGTATTCATAGGTGTGGTTGAAAATGCATGTTTATACTTCCTCATTAATAGTCGTTAATAAATTATATTTAATAGTTGTTCAAGTTAAAAATGCATGTTAATAATTGTTAATTCTAATACTATATATAGGTTAGAGTCACAAATTCTATGTAGGTACGCCATAGTACGCACACTATAAGTTCTCGAGACTTACTGTTTGTAAGGTATTAATTTCCTATACATTTCCGTACTCTTAATCAACGATTATCAGTGCCCAAAACAGATAAATTATTATCCAGTTGTACATTTAATATAACCGTGTGTGCAAAAAAGTTCCGATTTTTCAGGTAAAAATCATAGATTGTGAGCAAACAAGTTGCAGCCCAGTAAAGTATGGAACGCGCATTGTGTATTAATTCTATCAAAAAAAGTGTAACATCTATAGAACCTGCCATATTGAGTCTGCTAATGATTCTTTCCTTGTTTTTTATTTAATATGATTATTTTATTGGCTTATCTCATAGAGTAATATAGAAGCGGAAGTCTGAATGATAATTGTAGTGCAAACCATAGTTGCTGATCACTAGGGATGAGAACTTATAGGAGCTAAAATAGACAAAATATGCATGCAAATATGTAAGGAAAAATTATGATATACGCATCAAAAATTAGAAAATATGCAAAAAATATATTTTAATATGCAATTTTTTCTGTAAATATAAAAACATGTTAACAATAAATTAAAATAAATAATATTTCGTTTAATTTGATTCTATTAAAATATAAATAATTTTTAACTGAGTGATAAAAAATTAATACTAGGTATAAATATGAGATGATAAATGATTGGTAGGTAAATAAAAATACAATTTTATAAGTCTTGTAATATATTTAATAATTATTTTTTCAAACCTGTAAATTTGTTGCATTGAACCACCAAAGTTTTTTTTAATATTTTCGACATCCAATCTCCGACGATTATCTGAAAGAATATTTTTGTTTCGCGAAA
Organism: Metopolophium dirhodum; assembly: GCF_019925205.1. Classification (NCBI taxonomy): domain Eukaryota; kingdom Metazoa; phylum Arthropoda; class Insecta; order Hemiptera; family Aphididae; genus Metopolophium; species Metopolophium dirhodum. The sequence continues at coordinate 18,691,638 of NC_083561.1, forward strand.
AACATCTTTCCACATCAGCTGAAGTTATGGGGGCATACTTGAAGTAAATAAGGTCATTTCCGGTTAAGTCTTCTGGAAATTCGTCCATAGATGTGATTTCTCCATTTAAAATGTTCGATATATTTCGTAAAATACTGAATCTAGTATTTTTTTCCAAAACATTATTTAGTTTTCGGTTTATTGCGTCGCCTACTTCACCAACTACGTCATTTAATTTATTTAGAACCGATTTAACGATCAATATTGAATCAATTGATGAAATATCCTGTCTTTCAAGTTGCGTTATTCTTGATGTTAAAAAACCATAATTTGAATGAATAAAAACCAAGTTAGCTTCTATAGAATTTTCACTTAAAAGTAGTTTAGCTTCTTTAATAGAAACCACATCATTTGAATCTAATTTTTGCAATACACCATGTATTTCTTTAAAATGTTCACAGTAGTATGAAGCAGCATTGATCCATGTCCCCAACGCGTAAGTATGGGTTCCGGTGGAAGCGGAATACCCGGAGCTTCGGTTTTAAATACGATTGTGCGAGATGGAGCTTTTAAAAACACTTGCTTCACTCTTGATATTAACTTGTCTACACGAGGAAACTTACCTCGAATTTCTTCTGCAACTCTGTGCATACCATGTGCCAAACAAGTGACATGCACCATTTTCGAATATAACGCTTTTATTGCTGTACCAGCTTTTTTCGTGTATGGAGCGGCGTCACTCAGAAATAAAAGCACGTTATTGTGTTGTATACCGTCTGGCCACAAAAGGAACATAGAATTATCAAAGAGCTTTGCAATTATTGAAAAGTTAACTTTTTCCAAAACTTCAGTTGTTAATAAAAATATTTTACCTGGCCCATCAATTAACAATTTTCCAACTATAACGTTGGCAATGAATCTACCTTCTACATCAGTAGTTTAATCTATAGAAACCCTTTTTTTTTCAGAGATATGTTTTCTAATATTATGCATTGTTTCATTGTAACAGTCAGTCACATATGTTTTTCGTAAGGCAGATTCGCTTGGAATATCATTAAGTGTATATTTTTATAAAAATGATCTAAATTCAATATTGGTGATTTTATGTAAAGGTATATTAGCACATACCATAACTTTACATAAATCTTTTGAAAAATGCGACTTTTTTGAATTACTTGATGTACTTGGTGTGAATAACTGTTGAGTTTTAAAATTTTGTTTACGGTTCAGCAATCGCTCATGTTTGGATGTCTTTAAATGCTGCGTAACGGTAAATCTTTTGTCAGAGTTAACTTTAACGGAACAAATTTTACAAAATAAAATGTCACCATCTGTAGAAAAAAACTTCTTCACCAAATTCTGTAGTATATTTCTTTATTCCATTCACTTTCGGCATTTTAAATTAGGTTTCTGAACGATCATACGAACGAACACACGATTGTTGTGAATACTAAGAACCCCTGGTTACTTTATATGTAGAATATATGTTATTAGTATTAGTGATATTGTACACCACCGCCGGCCAAAACGGAATGTGCTGAGCAAACCCTTTCGGCCCGGACGGAGCAACGACTCGCTGTGTATAACACAAGCTAGTCAGTCTTGGTTTTAAATCAGAGCCTTATGATTGTCAGAACCTCACATAACATTCGGAACATTTTATATCAATTATATTATTTTAGAAGCATCTGCCGTTACTAATGACACCCAATAAAGTTAATCTAGTTCTTTTCAATTTGTGTTGTGACTATATTTATTTGTGACTGAACACTTAAGTGCGTTCATAACACGATTATACAACAACGGTTGTCACTAGACTAATTGAATTAAAGTATTGATATAGCTATAAACGATTAGATAAGATACTAATCCTATATTTACTTTTATATACTATTAAATGTTATTGATTATTGACTACAAACTTATAAAATTTCTATAAAATAATAAATTATACTAATCCTATATTTACTTTTATATACTATCAAATGTTATTGGTTATTGACTACAAACTTATAAAATTCCATAAAATAATAAATAATTTTACTAAATATGCATTTTTATGCACAAAAAAAATATGAATATGCAACTTTTAAGAAAACTACCAATATATGCAAACATATGCAAATTTAAATACCAAATTTCAATTCATTAGGCTATAGAATAGATTTTTAGCTCACCTAGCTATAAATAGGAGATATAGAAAAAAATATGCAAATCCTATAACTTCTCATCCTTACTGATCACGTAAGACTAGAAATAGGGCCACAAATGTTCGTCAACAAACTCCTTTTCAGGGTCAATGACCGACGATAGGGCTTTAATTTTCTAATTTTGTCATACGTTCATTACAGAGATTTCCTCTATGGCTTATATTATACCAAATATCCACGGTTAATATATTTTAACCACGATTTAAGATAGTATGGTTGCCCTAAGAATCATTATAAAGTGTCTACTAAAATTACTATTACAGATGATGGATATTTAACAGCAGGAAAATTCACCACTAGCACTTATATGTAAGAGTGGCTACAAGCTCGAATACCGCGCTGGCTAATAAGGTCGTAAATCCTGTTCCTATATGGGCGCACATCATGTTACAAGTGATATTGCTAATTATTCTATTTGTTCTGGTCATATTCTATGATTACCAGTTTAAAACGAGTTTATCATAGGTCGGCGGGCAATCATACTATCTTAAATCTTACATTCAACCAAGGGTGTTATCTTCTTTTTTGTGGCGACCCCCACCTCGCTTATCGTGGCGATCACCGCGTTAGTCGTGGCCCGCCTCATCAACGTTCGTTCGCCGACCGCCACCAGTCGTTTCTCCCGCTTTTAAACCAAAACACGTGTAATTATTCTTTTTGTGTAATAAATATTTTTAGTAGCATTGATTTCTCGTCTCTAAGTTTTTTCAAGGTAACCTTTTTCCCTGTTGTGGCCTATCATCGTTGGTGATAGGGGGGAAATCTTGGTAACGCAGTTACCAAAGCCACAAATTGGTGACCTCGTGTTTTCTATCCGACTTTTTACATTTTTATAAACACACGATGTATTTCGGCAATCCTACACGTGACCTTCTCACGCTCGAGAGTGAGAATCAACCGCCGACTAACGAGAACACGAACCCGCCGCCCGATAGCGTGTCCGTCGCGAGTTTCGCACAAGTGCGTCTACCTAATTTTTGGCGGCACTCCCCACGTGAATGGTTTTTCCACGCCGAAGCCGTTTTCGCGAACCACCGTTTACGTTCCGACACCTCGAAAGCGAATTTCGTTATCGCCGCGTTAGACGAGGAAGGCATCAAGACAGTTTGCGACCTCATCGGGCCCGGAGTTTGTTACGAGAGCCTAAAACAGCGCCTCATCTCCGCATTCGCGGTACCCCAAACTACGCGTTTTCGCAGCATCGTCCAGCCAGGCGGTTTAGGCGATAGACGGCCAACACAATTGTTGCGCGACATGCGCTACATACTTCCAGACAGTATCGGTGAGGACGCCCTCAAGCAATTTTGGCTACAGAAATTGCCATCAACAACCGCCGCGATCATCTCCGGACAAGATGGGTCTTTGGAGGAACTCGCAGCACGCGCTGATCGGGTCATGGAGGCGACGTCCACTTACGATGTTCACGCGGTGAACACGTCCGAACCATCAACTGACCGATTCCGCTCAATCGAGAACGCGATAGCAGCACTCACGGCACAAGTCGCTAGTTTGGCCACACTGCAGGCCAACAAGTCTAATCACAGCCGCTCGAGATCGCGCTCCAAATCACGATCGAACAATAACAAAAACAACGGCATGTGTTTTTATCACGATCGTTTCGGTGCGTCCGCTCATAAATGCATAGCGCCTTGCACTTTTAAGTCTCCGGAAAACTAATAGGGGCGGCGGAGGCGAACCAGCCCACCGCCGCACTACGCAACCACCCTGTTTTCGTTTCCGATGTGCGTTCCGGTCGACGTTTTCTTATCGATTCGGGAGCCGACATCTCTGTCCTCCCGCCGTCCGCCGGTCAACACCCTACGTCCGACATCACACTCACCGCTGCTAATGGCACCCGTATTCAAACCTACGGACAAAAAACGCTCAATCTCGATTTAGGGCTCACCCGGCCCTTTACGTGGACTTTTGAAATCGCAGATGTTACCCGAGGAATTATCGGGGCAGATTTCTTACATTATTACGGTTTGTTAGTCGACGTTCGCCTTAACAGGTTGGTCGATTCGAACTCGGGTTTGGCATCCAAAATCGCTACCGCGACTACAGTTCCGCCGACCATTTGCGTGGTCTCTCAGCCACGTTTATGGACCAACTTGATCGCAGATTTTCCTAAGGTCACGCGGGAATCCCCCGTACCAGCCGTTTTCGCACACAACGTCGAACACGTTCTTTCGACCACCGGACCGCCGTTGTTTTCGCGACCACGTTGTCTCGCACCTGACCGTCTCAGTGCAGCTCGGAAGGAGTTCGATTTTATGCTCCGCGCAGGTATTTGCCGTCCATCGGACAGCGCGTGGGCCAGCCCTTTGCTACTTGTCGGCAAGAAAGATGGATCGTTTCGCCCTTGTGGTGACTACCGAAGGCTGAATGCAATCACCAAGGCGGACCGGTACCCTTTACCACACATTCACGATTTCACCAGCAATCTTCACGGTAAAACTATTTTTTCGAAACTCGATCTGGTGCGCGCGTATCATCAGATCCCCGTCGCACGCGACGACATCGCTAAAACCGCTGTAACAACACCTTTCGGGCTGTATGAATTTCCGGTAATGTGTTTCGGGTTGAAGAACACCGCCCAAACTTTTCAGCGTTTCGTTAATGACATTCTCCGCGGTTTAGATTTCGTGTTCGCATACATAGACGACGTTTTGATCGCGTCACAGTCCGAGTCCGAACATGAAACGCACTTACGATCTGTACTTGAGCGATTTCAAAAGTTCGGCGTCGCAATTAACGTCAACAAATGCGTACTAGGTGTACCACAACTAGTTTTTCTCGGACATGTCGTCAACGGCGATGGTTGTAGCCCGCCACCCGAGCGAATAGATCAGATACGAAACTGGCCACTTCCGGTTTCTAAAAAAGCACTGCAACGTTTCCTTGGTTCTGTCAATTACTACCACAGGTTTATACCAAACGCGGCACAACTGCAGTCTCCGTTATTCGAGCTCGCTTCGTCGGTCAAGCAGAAGGACGGCAAATTGTGTTGGTCACCAGAAACGCGACTCGCTTTTGACAAGTCCCGCAACGCTCTCGCGGACACGTTATTCCTTTGTCACCCGAGTATAGACGCTGATCTCCGATTGTGTACAGACGCATCGAATACAGCCATAGGCGCAGTCCTCGAGCAGTTCATCGATGACGCCTGGAAACCACTCGGCTTTTTCTCTAGGAAGCTCACATCCGCTCAAGCTCGTTACAGCACCTTCGACCGAGAATTGCTCGCTGCCTATTTAGCTACACGTCATTTTCTTCACCTCATCGAGGGCCGACACGTTGTACTGCTGACCGACCACAAGCCACTAACGCACATGTTTTCGGTAAAAACAGACAAATACAGCGACAGACAATTACGACACATCAGCTTAATCGCACAATTCGTCCAACAAATTGAACATATCCACGGGGACAAGAACGTCGTCCCGGACGCTCTCTCCCGACTCGAAACCGTCACGCTGCACGCGCAGCTCCCGGATTGCAATACATTGTCAAAGAACCAAGCCGAAGATCCGCAGCTTCAACTAATTCTCGACGGCACGTTCGACACTTCGCTAAAACTCGTAGCGCACGACACAGCTTCGGGTCCCGTATTTCTCGACACGTCAATACCCGGTAGGTTGCGCACTTACGTTCCTGCAACGCTTCGTCGACGCGTTTTTGACATTTTACACGGACAGGTGCATCCCGGCACCAGAGCCACGCTCGCTCTCGTCAAAGAAAGGCATTGTTGGCCTGATATGGATCGACAAATTCGGAAGTGGACAAGTCACTGCGTTGCTTGTCAGCGCGTCAAAGTAAACCGGCACGTAATTTCGCCATTGTCACCTTTCGCGCCACCCGACCGACGTTTCGGGCATATCCACGTTGACCTGGTCGGGCCGTTACCCATGTCCGAAGGTTGCGAATACCTTTTTACAGTCGTCGACAGATTTACGTGTTGGCCCGAGGCGTATCCACTCGCCAACATGACGTCACACACCGTCGCTGACAAATTAGTTGCTCAATGGATCGCGCGTTTCGGAGTTCCGGACATAGTCACGACGGACCAAGGCAGACAATTTGAGTCCGAACTATTTTCCGCACTCAGTCAAACATACGGTTTTCGACATATTCGTACCTCGCCTTATCACCCTCAAGCCAACGGGTTAGTCGAACGTCTCCATCGACCGCTTAAAGCGGCTCTGACCGCTCAAAACAACTCACAGTGGACCAGGACATTACCGACCGTGTTATTGGCACTCCGCAGCATTGTCAAGCCGGACCTGGGTTTTTCGCCGGCAGAAATGGTCTACGGTACGACCTTGCGCTTACCCGGTGAATTTTTCCATGCCGTCCAGCCCGAGCCTCGAGTCCCAGACCTGGTACGCACGCTCAAGGATTCAATGTCGTTACTCCGTCCTACTTCCGGCACGGATCACTCCAATCGTACGATTTTCGTGCCCGAAAATATGTCAACCACGTCGCACGTTTTCCTCCGCGTCGACGCCACGCGAAAGCCTCTACAGCCGCGTTACGACGGGCCTTTCGCCGTCATAGAGCGCAACGACAAAAACTTTAAGCTACAACTCCACAATCGCACAAGCTGGATCTCGATTGATCGTCTGAAGCCGGCACTCCTCCTTCGCGAAGATCCAGTCGCCGACCATTCGTACGTTTCGGCTCCAGTCGAGCAGATCGACACTTCCAACCCCGTCTCCAATCAACGTCAGCGACAGCAGAAACGAGTTCGTTTCTCTCTACCAAGGGGGAGGTAGTGTGGCGACCCCCACCTCGATTATCGTGGCGATCACCGCGTTAGTCGTGGCCCGCCTCATCAACGTTCGTTCGCCGACCGCCACCAGTCGTTTCTCCCGCTTTTAAACCAAAACACGTGTAATTATTCTTTTTGTGTAATAAATATTTTTAGTAGCATTTATTTCTCGTCTCTAAGTTTTTTCAAGGTAACCTTTTTCCCTGTTGTGGCCTATTATCGTTGGTGATAGGGGGAAATCTTGGTAACGCAGTAACCAAAGCCACACTTTTTATGATAACAAACATTATGGCATATCGTGCAGATAATTTTTATTGTTTATTCCACAAAATAACTCGAAATGGCAGCCTAAAAGAATGTTAAGGTTTTTATTCACCATTCCCGTTCCATATCCTACTGCAGTACAGTGGAATCTTAATATTTAAAAGCTAAGTTAATAGCATTATTATGTATCTATTAGATATTAAAAATAAATAAATAATACTTACTTAAAGATCCTGGACCTAAATGAAAATACTTAATTAATATAAATTAGTTAAACTACATTAAACTAGTAAGTATATAGGCATATTTATATATTATGATAATTAATGAAAAACCCTAATATTTTAGGAAAAAAATATGTTAGTCCATATATATATATAAAACGACTTGATGCTGACTCAGCTTTAAAATATCATAACAGCTATGAGGTCAGGCAGACATACGTCAAGAGGGCAAATTACATTTTATTATTCCATGTAAAATGGGCCAATCCGAGCCGGTACGTCCGAGCGTCACCGTTTTCGGCCAAAATGTACTCTTCCCTTTTCGGCCATTACCTACAGTTTTCTATAAAATGTACAATTATAACAACTGAACTTAACAAATTTTTTATTTAATTAATGTAATTTTTGAATAAATATTATTACCTACAACTGAGTGAAAAATTAATAAAATAAAACAATTGGCAATAAAATCATTTAACATATTATTAGCTAAGTCAAATAAATTAACAATTAATTTTTGTTTGAAAAATGTTACTATTTTTATTATCTTTACTCTTCAATGTAAGTTTAATTTCGTTCATAGTTGATTTTTTTGGAAATAAAGATAAATCAATGTTTTTCCTTGTTTGATATAATATAATATAAAACGCGACCCAATGAGATATAGTGATGAGTAGGGCTCGGAAGTTGTAGGAGCTAAACAAGGTAAAAATATGCATGCAAATATGCACGAAAATATTGCAAAATATGCATTAAAAATATTAAATATGCAAAAAATATTATTCTGAATTCCAAAAATTAAATACATCAGTGATGTTGCTTACAAATTAATCATATACATAAAAATTATTTATAACTAAAAAAAAGTATAACTGGTTGGCATTTTGACATCTTATTGAGCTGAAAATAAAATTAATAATATTTTTTCAGTATTTTATAAATTACGAAAAAAATACATGTTTTCTAATACCTGTTAAGTTATTGCATTGAACCACCAATATTTTCTTAAGATTTTCTATTTCAAATGAACGACGATTATTCGATAGAAGATTTTTATATCGAGAAAACGATCTTTCAACGTCAGTTGAAGTCATCGGTGCATATTTATAAAACTTTAAGTCATCGCCTGTCAACTCTTCCGGAAGTCCATCCATTGATTCACTATCTCCCGTTAGTATCATAGAAATCTTCATCATAGTCTCGAAACCGCGATTTTTTTCCAATACATATCTCAACTTCTTCTGAATGGCAACTCCTACTTCACTAGATACCTCTTCTATTTTTTTTTTAGTTTGTGTAATTTCTTTTATTGTTTTAGATAACTCGACCCCTTGAGTTTCAAGTTGCTTAATTTTTGTCGGTAAAAGCCCGTAGTTTGAATCTATAAAAATTAAATTAGGTTCCATTGAACGCTGGTTGACAAGGTTTTGCGCTTTTTTTATTGATACAGCATCAATAGGATCGAGCTGTCTCACTACATCACGAATTTTACTAAAGTATTTGCAATAGTAAGATGTGGCCTCAATCCAAGTTCCCCAACGAGTTAAAATCGGCTCTGGAGGAAGAGGTATTCCAGGATTTACAGTTTTAAATAATACAGTTCGTGAAGGGGCTTTTAGAAAAAATTGTTTTACACTTGACACTAATTTGTCCACTTTAGGGTAATTTACACGAACTTCCTCTGCAACTCTGTGCAATCCGTGCGCTAAACATGTTACGTGTATTATTTTAGGATAGAGAACTTTTATAGTGTCGCCTGCCTTTTTCATGTAAGGTGCTGCATCAGACAAAAATAACAATACATCGTTGTGGCGTATACCATTAGGCCATAGTCAAAACATTGCATTATCAAATAGTTTTGTAATTGTAGAGTAATTGGCTTTTTCAAGTACTTCCGTTGTCAAAAGAAATATTTTACCAGGACCATCTGACAACATGTTCCCACAACTACGTTAGCGATGTACCTCCCTTCCACATCAGTGGTTTCGTCGATTGACACCCATATTTTGTTTCCTGTAATATAATGCCTTATTTCCGACATACATTCGTCATAGCAGTAATTTATGTATGTTTTTCTTAAAGTACTTTCACTAGGAACAACATGTAGTGTGTACTTTTCAAGAAACTTTCGGAATTCGGTGTTAGAAATTTTGTGCACAGGAATATTTGCTGTCATTAGTGCTTTGCACAAATCTTTAGAAAATACCGACTTTTTGTTGGAGCAGTAAACAATTGCTGAGTATATTCTGAGGACTTACTTTCGACCTTTCGACGAGCTGCTAACATTTCATGTTTATTTGTTTTCAAATGCTGCGTGACCGTAAATTTTTTTTCTGCATTTACTTTAACTGAACATACTTTACAAAATAGTATAACCATCAGTTGAAAACACGTCTCCATATTCTCTTAAATATCTTTGTAAATTAATGTCTTTTGGCATTTTAATAAAATCGAAATAAATAATTAAATATAAAATTGATCAAATATACGCACTTCACCTACTAACAATACGACGTCTAAAACGAAACTGTCAAACATCAATCGTGTACAATCGACAGTAACGATAATCGAAGAAACCATCATTATATTTACGATAACTTATCGACGATAAGATAGTACTACAAATAAGTATTTCGGCATAGGTACTAGCGTGATAGACTAAATGCGTATCACATTAGTACACCACTGTTATCAACTCCGTAATTGACTATTAGTCATTTTGAGTTTTATATTAAATATTAGTTGAAATATACAGTTTAAGAAAGAAAAAAATCAATTTTTTTTTGAAAAATATGAAATATGCATAATATGTGTATAAAATCAATGAAATATGCACTTTTTAGCTAAAATTGGCAAAATATGCAAAATATGCATTTTTAATTTTTGTATTTATAGAGTCATTGTATAGAACGGATTTATAGCTTGGTCTGCTATAAATTGAGAACATACAGAAAAATATGCAACTCCTACAACTTCCGAGCCCTAGTGATGAGTTAAAGTAACCTCTATAGATAGTAGTATATATATATACGTATAACGTATAGAACCTTATCGTTTTCATCTTATCTAATATATATATTATATTATGGAAAACCAATTAGATATATGTTATCGTGGTCATAAATTTAACACGACACATATACACATTGTACGAAACAACAATACACACTCAGTATGAAAGTGTTCTCGTATACATAGGTACCTACACACGGACGTTTTTTTAAAATTAAAATTAATTAAATTATAATTTATAATGGCTGAATTTATTGAAAGTAATCGGGGAAAGTCTTTATTGGTTTATAACATTTTAAAATTTTCAAAAGCTAATACAAAATGGGATGGCACAAATCGTTGGAAGTTCATTGATCGGCAAGTGTAATGCTATAGTATATACAGATCAAACAAATAAAATTTTCTCCGAAAGCTAGAATGTAATACACATAAACCATGGTTAAACCATATAAAAGGAATTTAATTGATCGTCAAATATTTAATTCAGCTTGTAAAAGAAAAGCTGAAGATAATCTTCATTGTAAACCAATAAAATTTTTATGCAAGAAATTTGTACTAATGCGTCATCGAATGCCAATATTATAGACGTTGAAAGAATAAGCAAAAATATTTATGAAAAGCGTAAAAAAATTTTTCCTGCTGTACCTAAAGACCTCGCTGGAGTACATAAAGCTTTAGTAGATATAAAACCGGTGACGAAAGAAGGTGAGCCTTTTTTATTATATAATGACATAGAAATAAGAATATTTTCTTGTAATACAAATTTAGAGTTATTATCGGAAATAGATTCAATATACATGGATGGCACATTTAAATTTTGTCCTCAGTTGTTCACCCAAATGTTTACTATCCACATACTTAAAAATGGACATTATATTCCTACTATATTTTGCTTATTACTAAATAAAAGTTATGAAACTTATGTATATACTTTCCATAAAATAAATAATTTATTAAATGAATTAAGTATTCAATCTTCTCCAAAATGGGTCATGATAGACTTTGAGAAGGCAGTTCACAAATCTGTCATAAACGTTTGGCCTAACACTGAAATAGTGAGTTGTAGATTCCATTTGACACAAGCTTTGTGGCGAAGTATACAAAAATTTGGATTATTATTATGATATGTCAACTGAAATAGGACAATGGATTGACACACTTTTGGATTATTGTTTTTAGACCCATATGAAGTATCAGAATCTTTTGTAAATGATTTTATGTCGGACGGTCCTGATGAAAGATTAAAAAAATACTGTGATTACTTGACTGACAATTTCATAAATTAAGAGAGCTTATTTCCACCTCAATATTGGGCTGCCGCGTCGGGAAGTTTGGCTAGAACCACTAATGCTTCCGAGTCGTTACACTTTTTTATACAATGTTTTTATAAACATACTCCATCCACAATGAGCTGGTTAGCTGTCCTTATTAATGAAGTTCAAACAGATATATTCATACAAATTAGAAGTATCAACATTATAAAAACATCTCGTGATGCAAAAGTGATATACGATAATACAATAGTGGTTGATACGATGAGTGAAGTGCGCTTCGATACAACATCGGAATTGAATGATACGTAGAAAACGGTTTTGAATTGATTCTATGCTTTTTATAGCGCCGATTGATTGGGGGGACCATACTGTAGATCCATAATCTAGTAGTGAACTAACGTAGGAACAGTAGAGTGATTTTAACATTAAAGGATTTACAAAGTCGTTACAGCTACGATTTATGAAACCGAACATTGAAGATGCATTATTTTTGATATAAATATAGTGATCATTAAATGAAAAAGATGGGTCAAGATAAATTCCCAGGTCCCTTGTATAGATAAACTCGATCTAATTTAATATTGTTTAAATACTAATTATATAAAGTTGGATTGTGATTTTTAGAAAAGGTTATAATTTTACATTTGTTTATGTTTAAGGATAAATTATTTTTAGTGCACCAGGTGCTAAGGCGATTTAGGTCTTCCTAGAGTAGCAAATTATCTGTTGGTGATGTAATTATACGGTAAATTTTCATATCATCTGCATATAATAATGCATTAGAGTTTAAAAATTCTATGTCATTAAATAAATAAATTAAATAGTAGTGGAGCTAAATGTGATCCCTGAGGAACACCCGTGTTCATTTTAAATAATGAAGAATTAAAACTCTTACATTTTACATATTGCTGCCTTCCAGTTATGAATGAAACTAACCAATAGTGGAAAGGATTACGTACACGTAGATTAAATAACTTTGTGCTAAGAGCACAATGCTCTACTTTATCAAACGCCTTGGAGAAATCAGTAAAAATAACATCGACTTGGATGCCAGTTTTGAAAGCTTTGGAATACTAGTAGGTTCGTGGTTGTTGATTTACTCGGCATGAAGCCGTTCAACATGAACGTCAGAGATAATATTTTTAAATAATGGAAACATTTTTTATGAACAATACTTTCAAATAATTTAGATTTCATGATTTTGTCACCACCAATAACAGTTTGATTATTATATGAGATAACTGACGGGATATTAGAATTTAATCGTTTGCTAAAATATAATTTCAGAACCTTTTAGGATTAGAGGCTATTGAGCTATGAGTTCTCTGTATAAAAATATTATAGTCGGTCTTATTAACAATTTTACATCGAGCACGTAGATTAGAGAATATGTCATAGTTTACATTAATTGGAGATTGATTATATATTTTATGGGCAACTTTTTTTGAGAAAATTAACTGTTTTAGATTTTTGGAAAACCATAAAGGATACTTTGAGGAGAAGATAAGTTTATTTTGACAGTGTACATTAATTATATCGTATAATTTGGAGTAGAATACATCAAGTGCTTCATTAATATGTAAACTTTTAAATGTTCAGCTTCAATCAGTCGAGGCAATACAAGACCTAATGACATTATAATCACAATTAATAAAATCATGAGCAATTTCATTATAATATAAATTATTTATTGTGGATGAAAGTGGAAGTGTAATTTTAATGCAGGATGATATTTATAGTCTAGACTCTAGAGTCTAGAGGGACAAGTGGAGATGTTTCAGAGGTAACATTTACATTGACAATATTAGAGAAAACTAGATAAGTAAAGATCCAGAAGAATTATACATTAAATTATTTTGCATTAAATTAATATAAGATAAAGCAGATAGAATATTTGATTCATACAGATTATTATTTGACAATCTAGGAATAATTTTATGGTTATTACGACGTTATAATGACCCAATTAACATTAGTCAAATTGTAATCACCTAACACCAAGAATTTATCATTATAATGTTTACTCATAAGATTATCGATAACATTAACATGGCTATTATATAAATTTAAATCAGAGCACGGCGGCAACTATACGGAACCGACAATTAAACAAATTAAATTCTTGTATATTAAAAAATATTATATTATGAGTTCTAGATTGGCGGTCCATAAGTTCAAAATAGATTGATTCAACATTAGCTCCAGAAGAGGCCGTGGTTTCTAAAGTTGTTATTTTATCCTCAATCTGCTAAATTTTAGTTCTTAAGGTTTTATTTTCAGAAATAACTTCAGCAAGTTGATTAGATAGGGTATCTAGTTTTGAATCAATAATAACATACTTTTTTTCCTAGGTTTTGTTAGATTCCCAGCATGAATTGATGGATGTTATGATTTTGTTTTGGGTAGATTTAAGCTCATTCGCCGTATCCAAAATTTGTTTGAGAGTCTCACCGGTATCAGTTGAAGCAGACATTGTGAGATAGATATGTTATAATAACAAAAGTACTTATTAAGTTAAGACTAGAATCAATTATGATAATAATTAAGAAAATAATTCCGGCTTCTAATTGATAAGTATTACAGTTTACAATTTACAGAGCAAGTAATTAGGTAAAAAGGGAAAGTATAACAAGGGATCTATTACACTGACTCTCAGACTCCTCACACTTGACTCCACCCATCTTGGCACAAGATGGCAGTTATTTATCAATTTATTCAATTATTCATAAACAGTTTTTCAACAAGATAACAAGACACGTCGAAACTGGATATCAATAGGTACACATTAATTTTTCATTTGTCATCTGGTCTTTCAAAAAGACGGGAAAGTAAAACAATTGTGATATACATAACATATTATACTTACTATCTTCTGCAAAAAATATATATAATAACTTAAATTAATAATAATAAAATTTGATACAATATGAAATATTTTAAAGTGCAGTTCAATGTGATATACCCTTGTTTCTGCTAATGACAATGTATAAATTATGATGTGTATAAATTAAAAATATTGACTGTCTATACCTATTATATTAGGTACCTACCTAGGTACTGTGTACATATTACTATGAGTTCATATTTAAAAATATCTTTTCTATTTATTATGATTCACATTTGAAGGTATTTTAATTTTTGGTTTATGGAATTCACCTTAGGTTCAATTCTAATATAGATTGTCTCAGTTCATATAGTAATTTAATAGTTTATTAATGAATATTTATCATTAATAATGTATCATATTATATTCTTTATTACTTTATATATATACAATTATAACAAGAACTTCATAACTCATTCAAATAAAATGATATAATATGTTTAAACCTCATCCACTATACTCAAATACATCAAAAACTATGAAAAACTAAAACATGTTTCTGGAACATAGAGTTAAAAAAAGAATAAAATAGTTAAGGTTCGGTTAGATTGGGAAAATATTTGTATTTATCAAAACAAACTAAAAACATTTTCGGAATCAAGATGAAAAACAACTCAGGAAATTATTTCTATTTCTACACATAGTGTAGCTTAAAAAATGACTAAATGTTCAGTAAAACTCTAAACAGTGTTCTGAATTTCGAAATTGTAGTTTGAATTTTCGGTTATTTCCAATTGATGAAAAAACATTTTTGAGAATGAAAAAAAAAGTTTATAAAAATATACAAAGAATCATTCAATATAAATAAATCATAAAATCAATAGAATAGAGAACTCAAAAAATGTTTCTTACCTCGCAAAAATGTCCCTAGAAAATAATTTAAAAAATATTAAATATTAATTTAATACTAATTGTGACCCGTAATATTATTTGTCAAAAAATATTAAACAGAAGAAATCCATGAAAAACAAGTAAACTGCCACATAGTTGTTATAAGTGGCTCATTTTAAATTTAACTATCACTTATACATGATCTACACAGTATCATAATAAACTGATAAAACATAAAATAACATCTACATGAATAATAAAATATATTTCAGTATAAAATTCATTCTTAATGTAAACTTTTAAGTCATCAAACTATCAAAGTATAAATGAATTTGTAGACTTGAAACCAAAAGATGCTATATTTTAAAAATATAAAATTCTTCAGAAAAGGAACTACAAATTTCAAATAAAGGAGATCTTTATAAACTATGATTTTTAATTGTCATAAGTCTAGTTTATTTTGCAGCATAGTGTTGTATATGAATGTATGTATGTATGCAGTGGCCATGGTTGTTTATGAGCAAAGTACTAAGTTCATACACAGATATACGTGTGCGTGTAATGTGTATAATAGATAATATTTTGTAATCGTAATATCATTGCTATCAACTTTGAATCATGCGATTTGACATAATAATAAATATTATATACCAACTAAACTAATTTACAAATAACCGATCGACGATTAGGTACTAGTCGATTACACTAATCTGCAACGTGAATACTCAGAATACTCGCACAATTTCATTTTATTTTGAGCTCTCGTTCAGAACGAGTCATTCTGTGTTCAATATTTTTGTATTTATACAATTATTTAATATTTTAAACGTAATTTATTGATTTATTATTTTAAACGTAATTCATTTTAAAAGCACAAAACATTGGTGAGGGTAGTATCCTGTTAGGAAATGCCCTTAATACGGTGGAAAATGGCCAAATATTAGTGTCGGTGATAAACCAATCAAGTGATTCCGTTGAATACACACCACCTCAGCTAGGAAGTGTACAATATAACATTTTTGAAGGGGCGAGCACACATTTATGTTCAAAATCGGAAGACAGTGTAGATAAGGAAGAATGTATAGCGGACATATCTCAGGTAATTCACAAAGACCATCTAAATTATGAAGAGCGAGCTAGCCTGCTTCGAGTGTGTAGGAAATATCATAGATTATTCCATTTGGACGGCCAGCCTCTTCCATTCACCACAGCGATCCAGCATGAGATTAAGGTTCCTGTGGAAACGGCTCCTGTAAACATCAGACCATATAGACTTCCCTACGCTCACCGTCAGGTAATAATCGAATAAATGAAAAAATTGGAAGATGATAATATTATTCAACTATCAGAATCGCCGTGAAACGCACCTCTAGTCGTAGTACCTAAGAAACCTGACGCGTACGGGAAACCACAATTCAGGGTTTGCGTAGACTTTCGGTAACTTAATAAACTAACCATCGGAGACGCTTTCCCAATTCCAAGGATCGATGAGATCCTGAACCAACTAGGACGTTCCAGATATTACTCCACACTGGATCTCGCTAGTGGGTACCATCAAGTACCAATTTGACCACAAGATCGTGAGAAGACGGGATTCTCAACGGACAAAGGCTATTTTGAATTTGTCCGGATGCCCTTTGGGTTGTGCGGAGCACCCAGTACGTTCCAACATATTATGAACTCATGCATTAGCAGGACTTAACGGCATCAATGCGTTCGTATATTTAGATGACATAATCATCTATGCAGCGGATCTTCCCGAACACGAGAGCAGATTAGAAGAAGTATTCCAACGGCTTCAAAAATTCAACCTCCAACTCCAGCCAAGCAAATTTCAATTCCTCAGGCGCGAAGTAGTTTACCTTGGGCATCTGATAACGGATACCGGTGTAAAACCAGACCCGGCAAAAATCAGCTGTGTTCGAGATCACCCGGTACCAAGGAACCCAACTGAGATAAAGCAATTTCTAGGACTCTCCGAATATTATAGAAGGTTCATATAAGCATACAGCCAGATAGCCAAGCCGTTAACAACCCTATTGAAGAAGGGACAACCTTTTGAGTGGACTGCAGAATGCCAGGCAGCATTTGAGGCGCTCATCCAGAAACTCATTCAAGCTCCAATACTTCAGTATCCCAACTTCGAGGAACCATTTATTCTGACAACCGATACGCGTCAGTATGCAATCGGGAGTGTTATCTCACAAGGCCGGGAAATAGGGCAAGATCTTCCCATTGCATATGCATCTCGTACGCTCGCTGAACAAGGCCGAGCAGAATTACAGTACCACGGAAAAGGAACTACTAAGCATCGTGTGGTCAGTCAAGCACTTTAGGCCGTATCTACTGGGCAGACAGTTCAAGATCTACACAGACCATCAGCCACTTACGTGGCTATTTAATGTTAAGGACCCAGGATCCAGGCTCATGCGTTGGAGAATTAAATTGTCAGAATATCAGTACGAAGTGGTCTACAAACCCGGTGCTGCAAACACAAATGCAGATGCACTCAGCCGTATGGGTCGATAATAGGGTAAATGAGGAATCGGGAGATTTATTCGACGCACCATCAAACTACAGCCTCGCACATTGCATATCCCAGGACGTGAAAATGAGCCAGGGCACGGCCCTCATGTTTCGCAGGAAATTTGGCAATGTGGAGATTTTAAAAAGTCAACACCCCAGAGTCCATGAAGTGTTGTACATTCGTCAAGAAAATCGGTACATCCTGTATATGGTAACGAAACCAAAATATTGGCAAAAACCATCTTTGGAGGATATGTTCCTGACTTTACAGAGCCTCAAATCGGTGTGCATCGAGCTCAATATCGACAAACTAGCGATGCCCCGTATTGGCAGTGGACTAGACCAACTTGATTGGTCTGCCATCCGGACCATGATCCGGTTTGTATTTAAGGAGACAGATATCAAAATCCATGTTTATTCTCTAACAGAGTTGACACACGCGGAAAAACTAGAGATCATCGCAGAGCATAGTCTTAGGAGGACACCGCGGTATAAACCAAACCGTAAAGCGCATTCAAACACAATTTAACTGGGAAAGATTAGCAGATAATGTGAAGGAATTGTGTCCAAATGTCCATCATGCCAGATAAACAAAACGTGTAACAAGAACGTCAGGCAACCAATGGTCATAAGTAGCATGGCCACCGAACCTTTCGAGAATGTATTTATCCATTTACATTCATTTACATTTATATCCATTTATTTGGGCCCTTACCGAGAACACATAGCAATAATGCCTACATCTTAACAATGCAGTGTGACCTCACGAAATCCTCCATGGCTAGTCCAATGGAAAATCATGAAGCCAACACTGTGGCGTATCATTTTATGACCTCTTGTGTATGTCTCCATGGAATACCAAACATGCTGGTTAGTGATCAAGGCACAGAGTTTTTAAGCAAGATCTTAGCTGAAACATGCAAACTGCTGAAAATAAAAAAATGCAATACATCCCCCTACCATCCGCAAGCTAATGGAGCTCTAGAAAGAAGCCATAGAACGCTAGGGGAATATCTGCGGCATTTCGTTGACAAAGATCAAACAAATTGGGATACGTTCATTCCATATGCCATGTTCGTATTCAATTCCTCAGAACATCGTTCCACAGGAAAACAACCCTATGAACTATTGTATGGTCGCACTATGACAATGCCAAACTCGTTCACAAAACCACCAGAACCTCGGTACAATTATGAAGATTTCCATGTAGAATTGAAGCAGAAACTCCAAGTGGCACATCAAATAGCCTGGGATCGTCTGTTGGAACACAAACAGAAGACGAAAGAGACTTACGACCAAAATCAGAATCAGATCATCATTTACGTGGGAGATCGTGTACTCCTCAAAGACAACGCTCGAAAAGGGAAACTTAGTCCTAAATGGTTGGGAACTTATGAGGTAATCGAGCTTAAGGCAAATGAAAATGTAACATTGCAAAAGGATAGAAGGAGGATGATAGTACACAAAAATCTTATCCGTCCTTTTGTGAACTGATCATTGTAAATACGCGATAAAATTAAATATTAAGTTAACAATTCTAAAACTAACTTAGATG
Organism: Metopolophium dirhodum; assembly: GCF_019925205.1. NCBI lineage: Eukaryota > Metazoa > Arthropoda > Insecta > Hemiptera > Aphididae > Metopolophium > Metopolophium dirhodum. The sequence goes on from NC_083561.1 coordinate 18,711,168, forward strand.
TAAGAAATTCGGTGCTGTACATAAATCTCTGAGGGGGAGAAAAATTTTCTATTAACAATAACAAATATCTTTGCAGAACTTTCATTCAATTCAGTGTGCTTAGCACTGGGCAAATGGAATACAAACCGGAACGGCAATTAGAGGCAGTCAATAAGGTTTATAACATCACGTCATTTCCAGACCATCAGGGGTTATATTTCGAACACCATGGTCCAGTAAAAGTGACTCGCCTCAGTTGGGATCTCGTAGCTTATATTGACCTAGCAACTCCAACTTCTAAATTTTCGGTAATAAAGTCACGGTATGAAAATACCGTGGAGATCTGTAAGCAGGTGACCGAGCGATTCTTAGGGTTATCGCCCACCTGCGATCAGTTCGTTCAGACGTTTGCCCGTGCAACGTTACCTTACATGTATGAAATTGAGGCCAATCATAGCAACATGATGGTATCAATTGGCTACAATTCTTCAGAAGGGGGAAGAACGCGTCGAGGATTAGGCAGAAAAATTCAACGCATGACGAATTTTCTATATGGTATATATTCAAAGATAGATACGGAACTTATTTTCGATAAAATCTTGGCATTAAGCGAGAGCAAAATCAAGGATTTAAACTTAATCCCGGAGAGGACTAGAATCGTTCAGGTGGAAACGGAAAATCAAATGAAGCAACTGTCTAAACACCAGCAGAAACTCGGGGAAAACTGTCAGTTTTTACAAGAACAAGTTAAGCAGATCATCCAGAAGCTCAATAAGGTAGAATTCAGGTCAAGGTTACTGGAACAATAGTTCCTGTTCGAGGTTATTAAATCAATATGGCTACGAAACCCAAAATCTAATTGACGTGGTACGCAGCGGCCACCAGTACAAAGTACAGGTACCACAGCGACCAGTCTACACTTTTCGTCAACCGCCACTACGGGCTACAGCGCGACAACGCCAACTCCCCCACCGCGCCACAAAGGCACAAGGTGGGACGGGAAGGCGAGTCGCGTAGAACGAGTACCGGCCGTCGTAAACTAGTCAGTTGGAGAAAGACCCCCGTCCGTCTCTAAAAAAACCTGACACACGTTGTGAGCACGCACCACGACCACAACCACATATATATATTTTCATATAGCCCGCCGTCACTTGTTTCTTTTTTTTCTTTGATATTTTTTTTTGTATACATATATTTATATATATTTATATACGTGTACCCGGTACGGTGTGAAATAAACACCAATCTTCTTCACCCGAAATTGTGTTTGTTTTTTTTTTAACGCTCGAGTGTGCCACCCAACCTACCACATCAACGACCGGCTCTCCGCGGACCATCCACCACCACCGTCGTAGCCGCGTCATAATGTCCATAGTTAACTCTGCCCTGGATGGCAAGATTCACACCAGTGTATTCACTTCGAGCAAACTACTTCCAGAATTAAGGGAAATAAAAATTAATCTTCCAGTAGGAACCACCCTCCCGTTAGTAGTAAACACCGAATCTCTAACAGAGCTTATTCGAATCTCGGAAATAGCAATTTTCCATAGAGACGATCATTTAGTATTTTCCATAGGTATTCCTCTGGTAAGTAACGAATAATATACCATGTATTACCCCGTTTTCCTGCCCATTCCATACGACAAAGATACAGTAATTTTAATTGACCCTGAAGTCGACTACCTTACTTTAAGTAATAATAATGAACATTTTTTTGTATTAGAATTAAGTCAATGGGAACTATGTATTAGGCTAGAATTATACACTCTTTGTAAGGGTGGTCAACCAATACACCGCCGAACGGGATCTAGTTTGTGTGAAATTTCACGGTTGTCTAACTCGCAAAATACGTTAGGACATTGTAAAATTAAATTTGTAACATTAGACACACCCATTTGGAATCGATTGTCAAAAACCAATTCTTGGTTGTACTATGCACAACCACACACGTGTACGATTACCTGTTTAGAACCTCTGCAAAGCTATACCGTGGAGATCTCGGGCGTGGGTAGGTTGACCACCTCATTGTCATGTGAAATTTTTACGAAAAATTCTGTACTCGTACCGTTAAATAAAAACATTAGAAATGTACAAGCAGACGTAATCCCAGAAAATCCAAAAGTCAGTGTAATCTCTCTGTTAGCAGAGATTCTACCATCTGTATTACCCCAAAATTTTTCAAACTTAAACCAAATAAAAAATCTTAACTCTTTAGCGCATAAGGCAATCGAAATAAATAACCTCCAACGTAAGTCATTGGAACCTCTATTTATATTTAAAGTTGAATTTCACTTTACAGTTATGTACATATTATCCATATTATTCATAACTCTAACCATAAGTATAGTTGTTGTTAAGTTTAAGAACCAGGTCATAAAATTGTATAGTCCAGAGGTAGCGGATAATATACCAAGCAATGAACAAGTTAACCCTTAAGTTTGTATAAAAAAAATTGTATTGCCTTAAGTGTAGAATAATTTAAGTAAGTTTAAGCATTATAGACACCACGTAAGAAATTTATGGAGTAGTAAATAAGGTCGCAGGGACTGCTCCAGTTTAACGCTGGGGGTATATTGTATATGCATGCACGCGTATGTATGTATGTATGTATGTATGTACGAATATATATGTATGTATGTAATACATATATAGGGATAAATGTGTTAACTAGGGGTAAGACGATCTAGAGATTCGGTTCTCACGATGGTCTACGTGACCGAAAGGGTTGGGTCAGCACATTCTTAGAGGCCCGGACGGACCGTTGCGGCGGGCCTCGCCCGGCGGACGGCAGTCATGTAATGTCGAAAGAGTGAGTAACACCCGCGTTACTGGACAGAGCATCTTTTATAGTTTATTACAGAACCTCATATAGTTTTAATCAGAACCTCTCTCAGTGTCAGTATTTATATAGATTCATTACATTAATAATTATATACATTAATTCTTTTGTGTTTAATTGAAATATTTAGTATTAATATCAACTTATAAAAGCATTATATACATTATGACAAGAAGTGTCTAATTTAATAAATCGGTAATCTTAGTATACTAATCTACGTGTTACTTATTTAACACCAATACCTACGGTTTAACGTCATTCGACGGTGGATCACACTTCAATAGAAAGAACTTTGAGTTGTAACACTATTGTTGAGAAACAAAATGTTTATATTTAAAATATATTTATTGAATAATTAACTTGAAAACTGTAGGTATTCGTTAAACATAATTTCGTAACTTTGTTTTAGAACAAGATATGTTAACCAAATATATTGTGCACAGATTAAGGCTTGGTTAAATTAAAATTTAAAACTGTTGTTATTAAAATACTAAAAAAATATTATTACGAATTGTTAAAAATCAACGTTATGTAGATACCTCATAATTTATAAACTAAAATAATAATATGTTGTTAATAAATTACGAACTTGGTGTATTACTTATTTATTACAAACTACCTACTCGAATATGGTTGCAATTAAATGCAAAATCAAAAATGTTGGTTATGTTGGTATATTGTCGTTATGTTGGTTTGTTCTTAATTTCAACTCTAAATCTCTTGACTAATTATTTTCAAAAAATTGACTTTTATTTGTAATTTATTTTAAATTTGTTTCTCTTTCTAATTGTTAATTTGAATACGTCCTTAATCTCCTAATAAATGTTTAATTCGCACTGGTACACATAATCTGGATTCAGCTATAATTGAAAATTTATTTTGTGTGTTGTAGAACAAATATTTGAAGGACAACGCATGTGTTGGCATTTCTCTATTAGGTTTGATTTTATTAATCGAAACACGTGTGTATTCGAGAATTTAGAGACCATTTGATCATCAAAAGAACAAGATACAAATACGAAAAAAAGTTTGTCACACCGATGGAACATTTATTACAGAGCTTTTTACCGGGAGTAAAATAAACCTAGGATATTTATTCCCCCGGTAAAATTTTAAGTAGGGTAAAATTATCCTAGGTTAATTTTACTCCCGGTAATAATGTGTTTTTAAAGGGGGCCGGTAAGAATATCCTAGCATATAATTAACGATGTGTTTTATAGTAGATTATTTTTTTTTTATTAGAAATATATAAAATATATAATACTTAATAATATTAAATGTCTCACAATAAAAGATTTTTTATTTAAAAATTGATAAATTAAACAAAATTTACAATTTACAAAAACAATAATATTTATATTATCGAGCATATCATATTATGGTATTATAAAATAAGTTTATTATTATAATTTAAATTGCTATACAACTATTTGTTTAATAAATTCTATAAATCAATCTACAATTTGGTAAAAACTACAACTTCAATCGTTAAAAAAAATAAATGTGTACATATGTTTTGTATATTTTTAAATTACTTTAACGAGTGCGGGTTGTACTTGAGTGAAATCTTGTATTCAATTGTCATAATTTTTGACTGAGCATAAACAAATAGGTAGATACTTATGTACTTATGGGGGAGGGTAAAATTAATCTACTATAAGAATTCAATTGGAGGTAAATATATCCTAGTATATTTTCAACAGATCGTTAATTATAATATGCTATATGTCGCGATACATTAATATTTAATAATTTCGGTCACTCGATGCTCACCCGATATTCGCCGTGCGAATTGAACCCCGCTTCCACCTTTCTCAACCACCCGACCAACAATTTGTTGTCGTTTGTGTCGCGTTCTACGCCGTGACAACGGACGCCCACGCGTGACGATTTTGAGCTACTTCGCAACCGTAAGTACGCATTTCGGGCACGCGTCGTCCAGTTTGGACCACCTCCATACAACTGTCGACCATCGGCCGCACGTACGCGGTGTCGTCAACCATCGTGGTATCACCAGCTATCAGGTCGTACACACGGTCATATTTTTGTTTGTTAACATTTTGTCATTTTACTGTTCGCACTACGCGACATTACATTTTCTATTATTTGTATTTGAATTATTTATTTATTGATTTTGCCGATCGTATTGTTAACTACCAACACTAATCTAAGCTATTTATTGCAGAACGTCACAATAAATCGTTCTGTACATTTTCATACCTACATCAAACATTGTTGTTGTCCATTACGATAGTTACCTTCCACTCATCATTAGATACCTAAATTAATACTCGAACCTATCCTAAATAGGTACCCAGTCCACTCTCTCCCTCCCACAGGGTTATCGACAGGTATCAGCGACGACAAGTAATTGCATACGACGGGTTGCGTGTTGTACGACAATAGTGCGCACACATACACGTACATTCGTCGCTGGCTCCGGTGTGCAGCCTTATCGCACAATCTTATAAAATGAGCGGTTTTAAGTTGAAGGTACTAGTAAATTTGTCCCATGCTGATTGGCAGTATGGTACCCATGAGACGTATTGTTTTAATACTATGAGTATGAAACGTTACAATAAACATAATAAAAGTGGATTAAAAAAAAAAAATGATTCAGCATATTTCAGTTCCTAGCACATGCATTATTATGTTGATACAAATTTCAATTTCACACCATTTAAATTATTAAATTACTTATTCAGTCAAATATCATAATATTTACTTACTCAACTTATCTAGAAAAATAATAATTGCAATGTTTAAGTGAATAGTAAAATTTATAAAATTGTATAACTTAGCGGGTTCATTATGAATTATCACGATTTTTAAAAATAATATATATAATATTTATTTTATAAGTTTGTAACGCATTGTTTTTGATTTAACTTTACGGTTTAAATTCTAAATAATGGATACCTACATTTACTGTTACTGGGATCAAACTGATAAATTGATTAATATGTCGGCATAAAATGACAAGAACTAAATTTATCAGTTGTTATTACCAATAATTAATAAAATGCATGATATAAATAAATACGGATGATTTGAAAATTCAAATATATGGAAGGCTCTCTTTTTGTACCCTCTATAAAAAAGGTTCACAAAGGAAGAGTGATGCTCAGTATTGATATAAAATTATGTGTGTGTTTTTGTCTAATATTATATACTTTTTAAAGAGAAGAATAACTTCTATCTTCAACTTTAAGGGTTTTTTGTGTCAACCTAAATGTAGTTGGTATTTGGGAAGTAATTCTCAGTAACTTTTAAAATATTCACAATAAACAAAATAATAAGGAGAACCCCGGTTGTTATGCAAAATCACATTTCGGTAAAATTAATTAAGACATAGACTATAAATGTTCACTTAATATTTATACTAGCCATATTGTTATATAATATCACAAAATGTGCATTATTCATTACATCATGACAAAATATTTTACTTATATATGATTGATTTATAGATATTTTTAATTTAATTTACGATTTAAGTAAAATAAAACGTATGTTATTAGGTGAAAAAATAATGAAAATTTAGCATATAATCCATCATAAGTTACTGTTTTCAAAAATACCAAAAATGCAATTAGTCGTTTTATAACTATTAACACTACACATTTAGAATCCGCTCAGAATCTAAAACAATTAAAAAATATTTATCTTCACTCATTCGGTGTACACTGAATTATCAGCCTTCAACTATTATTAATTTAATAAAACGTCAAATGACACACTATACCATTAACAAAATAACCAATAACAGACACTGAATTTAGATAGGTAAAGATTATTGTTGTGCGATTGCTAGGTACTTCTAATTTAGTCGCAACTTTTATAATGAAGGGTTAAATTTTAAATTAATACTTTCCGCGGGATATTTTGTCATGCAATATTTTGGTTTTGGGATATTTTGTCGTGGAACCGATCGATTTATAGTTATTTTTAATTTAATTTACGATTTAAGTAAAATAAAATGAATGTTAATAGGTGAATAATTAACTAAAATGTAGCACAAGGTCCGTCATAAATTTCTGTTTTCAAAAATACAATTAGTCGTTTTATAACTATTAACAGTACAAATTTGAACACATAGCATAAATATCACAACATTTGAAAACTATATTATATCTCAAATCATTCAAAATATTTAAGACAAGTTACAGGTGAAATAACATTGTTATGTATAGGTCATTGCATATTAGAAATAAATGAGTAACACGTACTTTTATAATTTTCAGCTAAATGAAAATGTTCAATCAATTAAAATAGAGTAAAATATATTATACTATTATAGGCTTATTTATACATCATGATTAAAGTAAACAATTTAAAGTTCAGTGAAAAATAGACACACGCAATTTGTTTTTCAAGGTGGTGATAACTCTAGTAAATATTTATTTTATAGTTAAAATAAAATAACATTATGTTTATTACGTCCTGACAAACATGTTGGCATTATTTGTGCGGTTTATAGATAATCTAAATGGACAGCTAAAATTAGTGCCGTTTTATTGTCCTGTAATAATGAAATATGTGACTCACATTCCTCAACCATTATGGTGGTCTAGATTGAACAACTCAAATAACCCAGGAGGAGTAGAAAATGTATTTAATGACTGTAAAGAAGGGGTGAGAGACATGAGACCTGTTGGAGATCCGCTTTTATCGTTATTAGTGTTGATGTATTCTCAGAGGTTTGGATTAGATAAATATCAATTCTATAAAAAGGATTGAATGATTTTCATTAGTGGTTTTAGGGATGGTAGACATTGTGCGGAGTTTGTGAATTAGTTTATCGTGCAAAATCTGTCTTATGACTTCTCTATGTTCAGGAATATTGGTGCGGGAGTAACTGTTTTCCGCCAAAATGACCCTCGATCGTTATTAGTTATTACCATGACCGTTTCCCGCAAAGGTTATTTTCCAATTTCCACTAATATCAACTTACTACATCCCATGTTATTATTATTATTATTATTTTTTTTTTTTTATATATAAATAATTTAAGACAAATAGGAAATGAATAATACCTACGTTAAAAAACATATTCATAAGCATTTAACAATGTTCAAGTTTGTCAAACAAATCTATATCATCTATATCTATACATGCCAAACTTCATTAAGAATATGTGGGTCTAGAATAAAAAGGTTCTATATCGTTTTTATGAAATTATCTAGGAGAACAATTTTAAAGTTTGAGTTCAAATATTTTACTCCTTGAACAAAATTTTTTGAAAATTAAAGTTTTAAGGCATGTATATAGTTTAATTCACAACATTATAATAATAATTTTCTGTATTAGTTGGTATACAAATTAATAAAATTAAAATTATATAATATTTATTATTCATAGTATGAAAAGCTTCTACAATATTAGTACCTTTTCATCGGAAAATAAAAAAAAATATATTTTATTAGAACTTTTCATTATTATTTATTATGTTTATTATTGTGTGTTGAATTCTTTTCAGAATAATGATTTCTCATTGCTACCAATCTTATAACATGAATTAGTGTTTTTCACGTATATTAGCATTTTCTATACACCATAAAATTTACAAAATATTTTGTCTCTTTTTGAGCTGTTTACGGCCATTGTCAGTTTTCAATTTTTTTAGTTTTTTTTTCTATAAATATCAATAAAATGTTATCTGTTGATTAAAAAAGCTTGAAAATTTAATAGAAGGCTCCTAGGTTATTGTTTCAAAGGCAGATGAAAAAAATTAAAAATCCTTAGTCACAGTTTTTAATTATAAGCATTTAAAGTTCAAATTTTGACAAAATACGGAAAAATCACGAAAAATAGCAAATTATTTTGAGTTAGCAATTCATAAAAAATATTCTTTTTAAATCTAAGATTTGAAAATGTAAAACAAGATTCCTCATAAGTTTTCCTACCTTTATCAAAAAAATTGTTTACAAGAAAGTCAAATTAAAATTTTACGAGAGTTTGAAATTCATATTTTTACAACATTTGAAATTTACTGGATTTCTCATGTAACGATTTTCTTATTTTATTGTAATTAAAAAACGAATGACTGTAGATACTTTAAAATTCCACTGAATGTTTATATTAGTCTTTTCTATACACCATACAATTTTGAAAATATTTTGACTCTTTTTGAGCTGTTTACGGACTTTTTCAGTCTTAAATTTTCTTAGTTTTTTTTTCTATAAATATCAATAAAATTGTATTTGTTGGATAAAAATTCGTGAAAATTGAATGCGAGGATCTCGATATATTGTTACAATAGCAGTTGAAAAATATTAAAAATACATTGGCACAGTTTTTTATTATAAGCATTTAAAGTTCAAAATTGACATAATTTATAAAATTTAAAATTTAATAATTATTTTGTAGTTTAAAATTTATAAAATGTTCAAAAATGTATAGCTAAGGATTGAAAATTTAAAACAAGGCTCCACGTAAATAGGTTATATATAAATTACTTTATTTACAATAATATCAACAAATATACTTAGTAATATCATAGGCTGACTGACCGTTTTCGATCAGAATCGTTTTTCTTATACACGATATAATACATTGAATTCAAATTTATCACCATCCATTACAGTGACCCACTTGTAACCTACTGTACGGCAGATCGACATCCACTTACCCACCTTTTTATAATTTAACGTATTATTTGAACGAAATCTTGTGATGTTTTTAATTATTAATATTAATATTTATACTGTTTAAATCTACTATTTATTGAACTTTATGTTTATTATATTTTATATTATTTATTCATTTTTTAATATGATTAACATCTATCATTATATATTCATAATATGTTATACAACGATACAATGTGAGGTGCGTACATCTTAACCATTATTATTTGATTGATTAAGTATGAGGGATTCTCAAAAAGATATCTTAAATAATAATGATTTTTTGTGAAAATCAGAATAATATTACCTTTGGCGGTAAACGGCCAGAGTTTTAGAAAATGGGAATTTCTGAAGCATGCCATGAATATATTATTTAGTCTATCGAAATCAGAAGTATGTCATCATATTCCGGGGTTTTGTTGGATAGTAGATTTTTTTATTATTTCCCATAATGCATTGGGGGAAGTGAATATATTTGATTTTATTGTGATTCTGTTAAGATCTTCGACTGAGAGGAAGTCGTTCCCAGGGTTGGCAGTGAATATCATCTGCTATTCCATTGTATCAGAAAATAGTTCTAGTTTGACATCAGTGGACCAAATGCTGGATTTTTGTGTAACAGGTGGCGATTTAGCATATAAAGTGAGTGGTCTTGAAAGTTGAGGGTGCTTGTGAATCTATCCCATGCTGATTGGCAGTATGGTACCCATGAGACAGACGGTTTTAATATAGTGAGTATATACCATTAACATAAACATAACAAAAGTGGATTTAGAAAAAAAACAGTGCAGCATCTTTTAAAATACAAATTTTATATTTCGCACAATTTAAATTAAAAATTACTAATTCAGTAAAACAACATATTATTTACGTACTGAACGTCCCTAGAAAAATAAATAATATTGTAATGTTATTGTTAAAAATATAATTTATAAAATTTGATAACTATTAGGATTTATTATGAAGTATTACGATTTAAAAATATAAGGTTGAAAATATTTTTCATAATTTGGCAAGGTATTGTTTTTGATTTAACTTTAGGGTTGAATTCTAAATAATGGATACATTTACTGTTACTGAAATCAAACATATTAGTTTATGCGGTCATAAAATTACAAGAACTAAATTTATCAGTTGTCATTAATAATTAAGAAAGTGCGTATTGCAAGTACTTGCAGATTATGTGAAGCGTCGATCTAGCTATTTTAGCCTATTTGTTCGATTTATAGATATTTTAAAATTTTATTTGCAATTCAATCAAAATAAAACGTATGTTATTAGGTGAAAAAATATTGTTTATAAATGGGTTTTAAAGCTATTATAACGTGTTCTAATCAACCGTACCCTCCCGAACAGTAATCACTGGAAACATATTGCATACGAGTCTGCAATGAAGTACCACATTTTATGTCTTTGTCGTCCTTGAATGTAGCATATACCACATTTTTGCGACATTCGCTATCAGGGACGTAGCCAGAGGGGGGGGGGGGGGGGTCAACGGGGTCCGGACCCCTCCCCCCAAATGTCATCGACGAAATTTTTTTTATACGTATACCAAATAGCTGGGTATGAGGTAGATGACGATAAACCTACGTATACTCGTATAAACTATAAACTCTATAATAACCATATTGATAAGAAATGACACAGTACTAATTAGTAGGTACCTAAGTTAAGATAGATTTGTAATATAATAATCATGATTGTCCTTTATCAACTGACTAGATCGTAAACTTTATCTTTTATTGTTATACTAATCGTATCGTGTATACAATTTAAAGCAAAATATATTCGTACTAAATATATACTAAATATATACCATACTCGTCTGTCGTCAGTCGATGTTTGTCTACTTTCATATAAACGTACCTACGGTAAATTTTATTTCGTTTTATTTCTGTGCTCGTTTCTGTTTCGTTTTTTGTTTTATAATAATCAAATATGACGAGAGGAGCACTTGACAATTTTTTTAAACCTAAACCAAAAAAACCATTTACTGGTGCGCTTTTAAATCAACATGAAAGTCAAGAACATAATCAACCAGTATGCAGTACTTCAATAATTGATGCATCAAATGTTGTGAGTAGTAGTATTATTGACATTGGAACTGTTTCAAATCAATTATTTCAAAATAAATCTTCGACTTCCAATAACAATATTTTTAAAAGTAATGTTTTAAATTCATTATTTATTCCAACTAAGTTTTATACTTTTCCTAGTCAAGAATTTAATAAAAAGAAACTAAAATTTCAATATAATTGGTTGGAAAAATGGGAATGGTTGGCGTATTCTAAAGAAATAAATGGCGTCTTTTGTAAATACTGTGTTTTGTTTGGTAAAGATTATGTTGGCAAAGGTTCGAATCAAAAAGTTGGATCTTTAATTAGCAAACCATTCATAAAATGGAAAGATTCAATCGAAAAATTTACATCACATTTATATACCGATTATCATCGATTTTGTACCTTAACTGCAGATAATTTTCGTAAAGTAGATACAGGAGAAATGTGTGATGTTGCTACACAGTTGAATTCATATAGACAGCAACAATGTGAAGAAAATAGAGCGGCATTAATTCCAATAATAGAAACAATTATTTTTTGTGGTGAACAAGAACTTTCTCTAAGAGGTAATGATGACAGTGGACCATTAAATTTGTCAAAACCACCAAAAAAGACGGTAAATTTCGTGCTTTACTTCGTTTTCGAGCAAATTTTGGCGATGAAAATTTAAAAAATTATTTAATAAAGAGTAATAAAAACTCTACTTATCTAAGCCCATCTATTCAAAATGAAATAATAGACATTTGTGGCCAACTTATTCGAAAAAATATTGTAACTAAAATAAATAAAGCCGGTTGCTTTTCAATTCTTTGTGACGAAACTTTAGATGTATCTGGTACTGAGCAACTATCTATGTGTGTCCGTTATGTAGATCAAAATAATCAGCTCCGTGAAGACTTGTTATGCTTTTTACCAGTATATGATCTCACTGGAGAAAATTTAACTCAAATAATTTTAGAAGAATGTGAAAAATTGGGTTTGGATTTAAATAAACTTATCGGGCAAGGCTATGATGGTGCAGGCAACATGAGTGGACAGTTTAATGGTGTACAATCAAGAATACGACAATTATATCCAAAAGTTCATTGTGCAAAGTTCATTTGTTCATTGTGCATCGCATCGATTAAATCTTGCTTTATCTTCGGCTTTATCTACAAAAAATGTTAGAAATTGTCTTGGTGTGATGAAAGATATTATTAATTTATTCAGGAATAATGCTTTAGCGGGAGAAACTCTTAAAAATTCTATTTTAGAACTTATTCCAGAAACCAAAAAAACACGTTTAGTCGGCTTATGTGAAACACGTTTTATTGAACGACACGAAGCTGTTAATGTTTTTGTAGAACTTTTTGAACCGATTATAGTTAGTTTGCAAAATATTCAAGAAACAGATCGTGCAATTTCAGCAAAGGCTTGTTCACTTTTGGCAGCTGTAGAAAAAAGTTGTTTTATAATTTCTTTACTTGTCTGTGAAAATCCTTTAAGTTTCACTCTACCATTGTCACATTATTTGCAAAGCCCTAAACGTGACCTTTTATCTGCTGTTGATTATGCTAAACATACTATAAAGAGGCTGAAACATGTGAGACAAAATCCAAATGAATCGTTTACACAAATATTTCAAGAGGCTAGGAAATTATCTAAAATGTATTTTGATACTGAAATTAAAATTCCGCGTACTACGAATAAACAAAATTATAGGGACAATTATTCATGTAATTCACCAGAAGAGTATTATAAAATATCTGTATTTTTACCGTGTTTAGATGGTTTTATTTTACATCTCGAAAATAGGTTTAAACAGAATTGTGATATTTTATCGTCAATAGAAATATTGTTGCCAAAATTCGCTTTAGAAAAAAACGTCGAAAAACTAAAAAATCTCAACATTTATTTTGAAGATAAAATTAGTGAAAAATATATAGCAAGTGAGTATTTACTTTGGTGTGAAAAGTGGAAAAATAATGAAGAAACCCCAACAGATATTATAGCTATTTTAGACTCGTGTGATTCGACTTTTTACCCAAATATAAACTATTTGTTACGAGTTTTGGCAACCCTCTCAGTATCTACAACTGAAGTTGAACGATCATTTTCAACTTTAAAAAGAGTAAAAACACTACTTCGAAACCAAATTGGAAATGACCGTTTAACAGGGCTGACTCTTTTATCAGTTCATTGGGAAATATCAGTTTCACCAAAAGAAGTGTTGAATATAATGGCAAAATCAAAAAGAAAATTATTATTATAAATTTTATTATATCTATGTTATATTTATACCTACATTTTTTTTATTTATACGATACTTTTTTTACAATATGTACATAACATAGCTAGCATAATATAGTTACTAGTAAGTCATTACGAATTTAATTTTTGATTGATTAATAATAGAATGGTTAAAATTAGTTATTATTATTATTTTTTTTTTTTTTGGTTTGACCCCCTCCGAAATAAAATCCTGGCTACGTCCCTGTTCACTATATGATCAAATGGTCGAAGTATCAAACACATCGAGCGTCGGTGCAGTCACACCTAACTATATCACAATACGCGTACATAGAGTTTGAAACTTGTATGAGAACAATGATATTTTGCAATTTTTTTCGTAACGTAACGTTTTTCGATTTCAATTCTATGTGCCAAAGCAAAGACATAAAATGTCAAATAATGAAAATGTAGTACAAGGTCCCATCATAAATTAATGTTTTCAAAAATAACGAAAATACAATAAGACCTTATAACCATTTACAATACACATTTGATTGAATATCATAAAAATTGTAAGCATTTTAAAAATATTATATATCTCCAATAGATCAAAATATTTAAGACAAGTTACAGTTTAAATAACAATATTATGTATGAATCGTTGCATATTATAAATAAATGAATAAAACGTACGAACTTCTCCTCCGTCTAAATGAAAATGTTCAATTTATTAAAATAGAGTAAAATAGATTATACTATTAGGTATATATGCTTATATTTATATATCATGATAAAAATAAAATCTATATTTCAGGGAAAAAATCGTCACACATATTTTTTTTTATGATTTTGATTTAATTTTAGTGTTTGAATTCTAAATAATAGATACATTTACTGTTACTGGGATCAAATAGATACAATCATAAATATGTCGTCATAAAATAACAAGAACTTAATTTATCAGTTTTCAGCAATAATTAATAAAGTGCGTGTTGAAAGCAAAACTAATAATGCCCTATTAACTAGTTAAAAAGTTAATTTTATTTAAACTTTTTAACTTAACTAATTACTTTTGGCTTTTCATTAACTTTAATGTTGAGTTACCAAATTTCTTTTTTAAATAACGGGAAATGAATGAATACATTTTTCAATTTAAAAAATAAGGAAAGTTAATTAATTTTTTTTTAATTTAATTATATTTGTTCTCAAAAATAATTTAAATACAATTTTTCATTTTATAACCATTTACAGTATAAATTCGAACGAATATCATAAATATCACAATCATTTGAAAACTATATTATACTTCAAATCAACTAACATATTTAAGCCAAGTTACAGGTGAAATATCATTATTACATATAGGTAATTTCATTTTATAAATTAATTAATAATACGTACATTTATTTTTTGTAACTAAATGGAAACGTTCAATTGATTAAAATAGATTATACTATCTCAGGAATATGTATATATCATGATTAAAGTAAAAATATATATATTTCCAGCGAAAAATTAGTCACATATAATTTGTTTGTCAAGGTGGTGATAACTTTAGTGAATATATATTTTATAGTTATAATTAAATATCATTAAAATATTAAATATACAATTAGGATACTTAAAAAATCAATAATTAATAATTTAATTAAAATATCGATGTGTAATATAATATTGGTACAATGTGTATTCATATACAACATAACAGGGATGTATTTATAACTTTATATATAATAAATTATTCAACAATCCAGGAATTTTTAGATTTTTCAATATAAATTGTTTGTTGCTATTGGTTAATCGGTAGTTAAGGCACAAGCATGCGCCGATTCGAATTTTCGTACACTGCTTACCAAGGTGGTTGAGTTGCAATGAGAGTCACTCATCGCCATGTCAGCAATCCACCACGGGTGGATTACCTACTTGATATGCTGTAGCACATCGTCCATAATCCACGATGTTAGTAGGATTGCCTACCAGGGTTGCAAAGCTGCACTTACTTTAGAGAGTTACATCCAAAAGAAGATAAACAATCACAACTTTTTTAAGAGTCGAAATTTGTTACGGCCAACGAAGTGCACGGGATCAGCTCAGTGGCGTCATTTGGGGGGGGGGCAAGGTGGGCATTTGCCCCTGTCTGATTTTAAAAGCAGACCGATGGGCCTGTGACGGGTTGTTGCCGTTTAATCATTATTATATCTTATTACCTCAAAAACGTACCTATTTTTATAATATTTTCAGAAAATATTTTATCGTGTACTAAGAAATTATTGTCACAAAGATACATTTTTAATTAATAATTGATAGTTGAAATACCTTATACCTATATTGTATATTTATATTTAGACACATGCGGGCACGTGCATGTATGTGTGTTAGTGTGTGTGTGTGTGTGTGTGTTTTGTGAAGGAAAAAAACATAATATTGTATGCACAACAATAATAGTGAATAATAATAGTTAACCTTTATTGACCATTATAGACATTTTAAAATTAATTATGAAAATCTTCAAAGTGAATTTCCATCTGCAAAAAATTTAATAAATCATGCAAACAAAGACCGAGATGATGGAATTCATGACCTTTATTCTATTTCCAAAATTTTAAATCAACTTCCAAATGCTTTTCAAGAAACTCTTAAAATTATAAATATTCTTATGACTCTGCCTGTTACTACTGCTTCCAATGAACGATTTTTTTCTTCTCTAAAATTAGTTAAAACCCATTTACGGCTAACAATGGGAAATGAACGACTGAGTGATTTACTGGTTATTGCAGTGGAAAGTGATGTATCAAGTAAAATTAATTTAGACGATGCAGTCGATACATTTTCAAAAATGAAAAAAAGAAGATATCCTTTAATAAACTAATAATATTTATATAAATTAATAAAAATTTTCAAAATAGTTTACTGAGTTTTAATTGGTATAGGTATACAATAATGTTTCTGTAAAATATCTGGTTCCTTATATTTTCAAATTATGTTGTTACCTAGAAGAAAAGGTTGTATTAATTAGAGAAAAAAAAAATTTTAATTATAATATAAGTGAAGTGAGAATGGTAATTTGATAAAATGTAAGTAGATATTTTCTTACGAGCGAAGCGAGCAATTTTTTTTTACTCATTTGGGCCGGTCTAAACCTTTGCCCCCCTCTATTAAAAACTGAAATGACGCCACTGGATCAGCTAGTACATTAAATAACTAGTACAATAATTAAAAATCTATTTAGTCTATAAATTTATGTTTAATACAACTAGATAGTTGACTTTGCGTTGAAATCGCATGAGACATTTTTAAGAATATAATATATAGTTAAACCATAATTTGTTTTTTTTGTTGTGGTGTAAAGTTTTAATTTACCATTATTCATTACATAATTATGGCATAGTCATGCATTTCAAGTAGTAATCAATCATATTTTTCCATCTTCCATTTGTCTATCTAAGTTTCATATACACGTCAAGTCGACTATGTAGATGTTTTATATATTTATTTATTAGACATGTTCGAGATTATCGTTAATAATTCCATCAGATTCAAAGAGTAATGCCAGCCATAGTTTTAAAAAAACATGTGAAGTGATAGACTCGAGACATGCGTGCCAGAATAAGTCGGTACATTTTTCATATAGAAAAGGATTGAACAACTAATTTCTCAATGTATTAAATTTAACAAAATTGTGAACTGATCGTTATTAGATATTAGAGAATGGATAGGCCATTTATGAATATCATATGATGGGAACGGATATGAAATAATAGAGGTCTTATTTTAAACAAATTGATGTATAAGTATATATACATACGTCATACAAATTATGATAAGACTTCTGCTAGAATGAGAGGCAAAGATAATAATAGTCTGTCTCTCTTCCCCATTCCGACACGCTTCTTTTTGTACTATTATTATAGCCATGGCCTATCCATTCTTTAATATCTATGGAACTGACAGAGAGTCACAAAATCTAGTCATTGCTATGCACCGTGTCTGAAGATGATAATTTCAAATAATAAACCTAATATGGTTATAATAGAATCACATAAAAAATGTATGTAACAGTTAATCTAATAATTTAGAAGTGAATAATTTAATTTGTTAAAAGTAAAAAAAAATCCAATAAATATAATATATAAAATATACATACTATCATATACTGCAATAAATATATATAATATACCAAAGTTATTTTCTGTGATTTCTAACTGATTAAAAAATGGTGTTGAGAAAGAAAAAAATTATTTATGTAAATTGATCGTGCATTTTTCATATAATAATCGACTATAAAGATCAATGAAATTAACAACTCAATAAATGTTTCTAACCTTTTATATTCACTGGAATATAATTAGAAAAATATATAATATTAATTATTAACCATATTATTTGTCTCTAAAAATAATAAATCGAAGGAACCCAGGAAAAAAGGGTATCTAGTGTCAAATATTTCCACAACAAATAACTGTTATTTATAATTGGATTATTTTAAAATTAATCATGACTAATTAATTATAACCACATCATGGTAATAAACTGATAAAACATCAATAATAAACACCCATATAGCGAAATATAGTATAATATCAATATGGACTTTTAAGTCATCCAAGTATTTCGTTGGCTTTGAATCAAAATATGCTATTTAAAAATATAAAATTCTTTGTTAAATTAATTTAAAACTTCAAACTGTATATTATATACTTTTGTAAATTATGATTTTTAATGTTGAATTAAAGTGAATTAATTGGAAGAATTTCTTATGACTAATTTCAGTTATTTCACAGTCATTTTTATAATCCTTTAAGGTAGGTACCTATCTAAATATTTTTCGCCCTTTGGTCCTTAATTTATTTTATTTTTTTCCTTTTTTTACTTCTTGATTTCGTTCATAAACATTAAATGTTAATTTTAGTGTATTTTTTAAATATTTTATAATACTTTTACAGTTCTTTTTATTCATTCTTTACATAGGTACATGCTTTGTTATATTCATTTTTTACTCTATTGATTTTAAACTTGTATAGCCATGCCTGTTGCATTTTCTAAGACCTCAGTTGTTTATAGCACTGAGTATAGGGAATATTCTTCTGCATATTATTATTAACTCCTACTCTTAAAGTGTATTCCAGGTGTTCGGTATTCGGGTGCCACATATACTTTTTTCGCATGACACGATCTGCTCCATACTGGTCACGCATACTCTCCAGCTGAATATTATAAGGCAATTTTCATTTTATTTATGTCACATTTGCTCTTAAAGTTAGTTTCCTGTCTAAAGTGTCTCCTGGGTTAGGTGGGAGTTTGTATATGGGTTGTGTTCTACTGAGTTCTGCGGGTAGCAGGTATCTGTCCTATTTATCCAGCACATGACGTGAGAGTCTGTCCCAAATAGGTTGGGTTTCATAAATTTAACATATTTTGGTTCCGATCACATGCTTTTTGTTAATACTAATTTTAAATTTCCTAATTCAGTGAAACAATATAATATTTACGTACTTAAAAGCCCTAGAAAAATAAATTATTTTAATGTTTTTATAAATAATATAATTTATAAAGTCCTATTACTTCGGGTTTATTATAATTTATTATAAAGTTTCTTTCAAAGACTATTAATTGGTTATTTTTTCCTTCTATTAGTTTTTCTAAAATATATAAGTGATGTATATTAAATTCAGTGAAGAGCGATGAATGGTTTAGAATAATTAGTGTTTTTTTTTTGTCTATAATAATGTTTACGTTGTGTAGCAGAAAAATCTTTGATCTTTAAGTTTGAGTGTTGTGTCTAGAAGCAATTTGGATGTATTTGGTACTTTTGGGGCGTAAAAATTGTTTCAGTACTTTTAAGCAAAAATGATAAAAACCCAAGTTTTTCACGCAAAACCAGTTTTTGATGAAATCGAATTATCTTGTTGTACCTAGTTTAAAAATGAATGCCTATATATACTTAAAATATTTGAATTACCAATAACTACATATTATGAAAAAAATTACATTATGACAAACTGTTTTGGCTCTATTTGACATAAATAGTACTTAAGTGGACGTCAGCGCACTATTTATTTTCCTCTCTGTCCCACGAGCAGCATAGACTATACGCATTATCGCAGAATAATTTTATCTATGTTTTTAAGTTATCTTAGAGAAATATCACCCATTACAAAAAAGATAGAGAATAATATTTTTGAGGGAATGATATATCGATTTTATATTTCATTGTTACTTGACTTTGAATTCGATTTTCAAAATAAACAAAAAATTGTTGTACATTTAAATGATGTTTAAATTGTTTTGAGACAATATTAAGGCAAATCGATATGAAATTCCCTCAAAAATATTATTTTCTATTTTTTTTGTGATGGGTGATTTTACTTTAAGATTACTTAAGTACAAAGTAAAAATAATTCTGCGTAAATGCGTTTTGTCTATGTTGTGCGTGGGCAGGAGAGAGAAAACAAATAGTGCGCTGACATCCTCTGAAGTAAAATAAAAGTTACGTTGAAAAAAAATGTTATTCAAGTTTCCTCATTATATGTTACTGTTTTACAGATATTATCGAATATGTATTGCCATATTTTTTTTATAACCATTTAATGTTCAAATTTGAAATTTGTATGAATTTCATAAAAATGTCAAATATTTGATAATTATATTGTATTTTCTCTCAGAATTTAAATATCTAAAAGATAAGTTTATGTGCATTTATATTAATATCATCCTGTTATACATTATTAAATTTAATAAATAATAAGTACCTAGATGTTGAACTGTAAATGATAATTTTAAATTAATTAATATTTATTAAAATAGATTAGATACAATATTATAGACATAATTATAATATATCATTATTAAATTCAAAATTCTAGATTTTTGGGAAAAAAAGTCTGAGAATGTTTTAAAATGTCATTTAAACTTTAATAATTTACTTTTTACAATAAATAAATAAAAAGTGGGAATGATGTGTGCTACGGGACACGTAAATCATTAGTTGTACCATAGAACAATATAGAAGCGAAACTCCATCAGCCGATTGGGGTCTTGGTTACCTATGATCTAAAGTCTGAACTTACGAAAAACATAAAAACGGTTCCACGCACCAACATGATGTTAGACCCGGCATGGTTACCAATTTATGAAAACGGTTCCAAGACTATGGCTGGATACGTTACGCGGGATGGGCTTGTTTACCATTTCCTATTTCACGTATGCCACGCCCCCCTGGAAACCGTGTTCAAGACTACAATCGCCCGTTTCGGCGAATTCACGGAGTTTCATACCCCTGGTTATACGTGCTTTTGGACAGAAACGAATTCTTTAGTCACTCTAATTAAGAATCAAAAGATATTATTATACTGAAGTTATCTATAACAGCTAAACAGCTATATGAAATAATGTAAATATATTTTCTTTAGAAAGACAATCATATAAGACTTATATTAAGTATATTTTTTGTTACACAATTCATATTTTAAGGAATACAACGTTCATTAAAAATAATAAATCAAATTTCTGTAATTAATAAACGCATTGGAAAACTCTAAACTATATAGTATATTTCTGTTATTTGTTGAGTTTATTCACATGATTATTTTTATTGTATAACATTTGGTGTTTTAATGATCTAAACTGTGTTTCATATAAATAAAAAAACCATATACGTTACAAAAACCGTATGATCTAACTTAGTCCATCTTGACCAAAGATACCAGTGACTTAACAATACGTTCAACTATAATATTCTAGAACAGTTTTTGAACAGACGTCAACTCGAAACTATATGTAAGTAAGTACACAACTATTTTTGGTTTGTTACCTGGTCAGTCTAAAATAGAAGGGAAAGTATACATATAACAATTTACGAAAAATATACTTACGCATGAACTCTAAAAAAATATATATTCATAGTATAGGTGCTTAACATAGATACAATATGACGCTTATGGTTGTGTTCAATGTGATGGACCCATTAGTTTTATCTTACGCTAGGTAACGAAAATGTGCCTCACATTTGAACTGTATTTAATTTTTGGTTTATAGAATCCTTCTCAAGTTATTTCTAATATAGCAACATAAAAAACAATTGTGATTCAAAATTTTGAACGTGACATTTTTTGAAAACAATTTCTCATACACAATTTAAGTCTTTACGAACAAAATTTACTCGTTTTTGATCTTCAATTTCTATATTTAACTATAAACGGACAATGAAGAAGCTAATTATTGACGAAATAATAAATATTATTCCCAATATATTATATATCTTGAAATCGCATGCAGAATAAAATATACGTACCAACTCTACCTGAGACAAAATTATAATAATCAATAAATATAAGTTATTAATAATGATTATTTATAATTTAAGTTAACATTTTAAAAAGAAGGACTTAATACTAAAAAAAATGCATATGAAAAAATATATTTTTTCATATATGCAGATAAAGAATAAATGAAAATCATCAATACAAGATGGACGTACTATCTACATTGTTAGTAGCTATAGGTATTTGTATTGTGTGATTTGAAAAAATGCATACTTGAAATAAATATAGAAGAAGGGTCTACGATTTTATTGTCACAAATGAAAAGAATAATGACACAAATACAACGGTTATGAGAGTTTCCATTAAAAAAGTATCCATTTTTTGTATTATTTGGATGACAATTATTATGAAAATAACATTTATTGATATAGTAATATTCCATAAGCAATATAAATATAAAATTATAATTTATTACTCAAATTTGCCATACAATACAAAACACAAAATTTACGTACCTTTCAAATTTTCTAAATAAAAAAAAAATATGATGTATACATAAGGTAAATTTATGAAACAAGTAAACATATGAAAAAAAACTGTAGATATTAAACTAACTATTATCATTAACAAATTATTAGAAATAATATTTAGCTGTCAACATAACATCCTCTTATACTATATAACTACAAATCTAACAAAGTTAATGGTTGTTAAATTAACCCGTAGGTTTTTTTTTTTTTAAATTCTATAGTTCCTTATGCAAATAAAATGGTACAGTTTATTTCAATATATGGTTGGATGTAATTTAAATTCAGTTAAAAAAAATACAGTGGTACGTTACTTTAAAGTTAGAAATTATACACTTAAGAACGCACCTCGCAAGGTCACCTCCCCCAATAAACTGCAGGTGAATTGCCTACCAGATAATAATATTCTGCCTTGACACAGTAGGCAGCGGCAATCAGTACAAAGTACAGATACCGCAGCGACCGGTCTACACTTTTGCAGTGACGGTTTTGGGGGTGAGGCAAGTGAGGCACCGCCTCACCAGTAATTTTCAAGAAAATAATAAATATTTGTTTATTTATATTGATATTTTGTACTATTTTGAATTTTATAATTTTAATCGTTTACTTTAATTTTTAATTTTAATTTATATATTTCAGACATTAAATGCTCTAGAGTTTAAGTTTAATAATCAACAATAATGAATATTATTTTTTTTGTACAGAGCTTGTACAGTTGTACCTACAAACGCGAGAATGGCTGCGCGTCGCTGTAACGTAACTTATGAGCTATTATAGCCGTTTCCATTTTATATTGCGCCCGGCGCCGCCACCAGTTTTTTTGAGGTTATGGCATTATAGTATTATACAAGTTTAAAATAACCTTCGATCATATAAGCTACATGGTTTATATGGCCAGAGAAAATAACCTAACCTAACCGGCAGCGCTTTTGCGGCAACTTGGGAAATGTTTTTGCCTCATTAAGCGGGAATATTGTAATAGGCGGGAGGGTGAGAAGTTGTCTGACCTTATCTTCTAAGACCGTGCACTGATCACGGCCATCGCAGTGTCACACGTCTGTTGTAATTTGGCAAGAAGTCTGTGTCATTTAGTCATGAAATATTATCCTTATCTGTGATATGATAAAATGATTGTCTTTGCACACAATAGTTTTTAAACATAAATGGCTAATCATATTTTGTTCCTGTGTTTGAGTAATTGTGTATTTACTATTTAATATTTTTTCGCCTCATGTAAAATTACATGTCAAAACCACCACTGCACTTTTGTCAACCACAATTTTTTTTTTTTTATGTTATTCAGTATTTCAATTTCAGTATGTTTATTTTTATTTTTCAACATATATAAGACTGAACCCTATGACCAATATTTATAAACTTATTACCTATATTCCCAGGAAATTCCCGGTGTTGGGAATATTCCCAGTGTAGTAAACCTAAAGCTATAATATAATATTAGATTATATAGTGTAACGTAGAATAAATTATACATTTAGTATAATTTATGATTGGTAATGTAGGTATTAATATGCAATGTAAAATAAGCCTAAGTAACAGGAAGCGTGGATCAAAGGTGAAAACAACAAGTTGTTTTACCTAGTCGCACAATAATGCAATTCGACAATATTAGAGAAGTAATATTAGAATATAGAGATCACGCAACCAATACGTCATTGTTAGAACCGCATAAATACGGATAGATCACCTACTATTACTTAGAAGATAGTCAGCCCTCGTCGTAGGTCTAATAAGCCTGTTATCAGCTGATTAAGCTTATACGAAGTTTAACTGTGGATAGTACAACTGGCCCCTAGTGATGTGCCTTTAGGAATATTCCCCAACCTCTCGGGAAATTTCTTTAGATAAAAAAAAAAATTATTTTTTTTTATGCTATTCAGTATTTCAAATTCAGTATTTTGATTTTTTCAACATAATATATAAATGAAAGTTGGATCGTTTATTTTTTGATCATTGTACATATTTTAATAAAAAAAATTAAATTATAGTTACTAAATAACTTTCTTTTAAAGAATAAATATCTAAACTAACATAATATTAATAAAGAGCTGTCATTTGGATCATTTACAACCATAAGTTTAATTTAAAACTGAAACCTAAGATAATATTTAAAAACTTGTTACCTATATTCCCGGGAAATTCCCGAAACTATATTACTGAGAATTTGCCAATCACAAACCATGCCACGTCGAATACACCAGCTCGCATCCGATAACTGAAGTTAAGCTCTCGACCACCACGTGAACGCTTCTACAAAACACCACGTATCTATAATAGATATGCTATATTGTATAGTACTACTGTGATACCAGAGTGTCATACTACCACCGTCGGTAGTAGGTATATCGTTATTGTTTTATTAACCTGAATAAACGTCCCTCGTGGACTATTCACTCTCAAATTGTGTTGTGTGATTTCTGTGAGTGTCACCCTCACCTGCAACCACACACAGCGACCGGATTACCTTGAACAGCACTCACATCACTCCACCGCCGTAGCAGTGTTAGGTTAGATAATCACAAGCTATTTCGACCGCTGGGAGGGGTGGTCATTGGCCATGGCTATAATATAATACAATCGAACGTGTTCTAACTGACTCACTGACTAATCAACGTAGAGCCTAAACAATGATAGCTTGAGGCTTGCAATTTTCACGGTACCTTTGAACTACCAAAATATTATGTAAGTGTGCACTAAAGAACGCACATTCAAAAATTCATATTTTAAAGAGGTGCTTGCACAAGTATTTTGAGATCCATGATTTTTAAAGTTTTGAACAACATTACCCAAAATATTAAATAACGAATTAAACAATGTTTTAATCATATAGAATTTAACGGGCAACAAAGTGCACGAGGACAGCTAGTATAACATAATATGATTAAGATTTAATTGGGATTTAGATCAATAAATTATCACGTCATAATCAATTCACAAATTATTATAATTATAATTAATTATGAACACTCAACTCAACAAAATTGTAGAACACAGACATAATTTTTTTCTATACAATATCAAGATTTGAAACAGAATAATAAATTATATCTTAGCCACCCCAAAACATTTAGTTCCGACATTTGGTCGAAACTTTCTCAATATTTTGTAAGAATTTTGTAATAAAATGAACCGACGATAACTTTGTTTGTAACTTATAGCTAGTTATAGGGTTGTTCCCAATTTCAATTTTTGATACCTACTTTCTTCAATAAGGCAAATTATAAAACTTATAAATACTTACTGTCGTTTTGATCTAAAAACACAAATATACAATTTAAAATTAATGTTTTCGTGTCTAATAGACCTCTAATTCTTTATTAGCTTTTCTTTGTGCATAATTTCCCTGCATAATTATTATGTGTAATTCGCTCTGCATAGGTATTAGATTTAAATTTTTAGCCATCCCGCGTGGCGTTGCCCGTGTGTTTCGCTTGTAGTAAGCAAGTTACTACTTAACAATAAAACAAATCCCACAGGTACATAACTATACTATACTATAATTTAGATACTGTAATTCGGCATACATCGGATAATAGAAACGGAGGTAAGGGTTCTTTCTGTATATTACATTTTAATGTCTTGGGGAAGAGACGGTAGATATTAGGAACTCACTGAACCATAATTAAGGTAAGGGTACGGAAGATGTTCAAATATAAAAATATATACTATATGATTATTTTGATTACAACGCTGTACGCTGTACGTGACGATATCCAATATAAAAAATATTAGTGATTATCTCAAACCGAATACACAGAATTATACTGGAAGTCATGAAAGGCGTGGGCTGGAACGATGTTCACACAAACCACATCCGTGAGCCGAGATACAGTATCTATAGGCAAGGGGTACGGGGAACTGCATATAAAAGGGAGCCCGAATCAGCCTGTTTTCAGACGTGTACTACCACCCATTAGTGCAAGCACCTTCACGCCACTCTGTACGAGCATATTTTGGACTTAGAAAAATTATCAACAATATAATAAAATTCACAATAAAACAACAACTGTCTTTTATTTATTATCAACCACGACTACAACATCAAACAAATTGTCTGCGACCCGCAACGATAATATCTCGGCAGCCACTTATCTGCTATTAGAACTACGATAGTAGGTACCAAGCTGTCGAGAACATTACACTGGCGCAGTCGAAAAAGGAGGTTCAAGGAGTTTCAAGACGAGGCGAGCAGTCAAAGCGGCGGATTTAAATTTCCAAAGGCGAGTCTAGCAGTCAAGGCGGCTAAATTCAACTTCGGAGATCCAGTACCGGCGCAGCGGCTACACCACGTCAAGCAGCTCCACGGAGGTAACAGTTGAGGTCTGATCAACCAAGGCGACTCCGGGATCAACGAACAAATTCAAGACGGGCCAGCAGTCAATCAAGAAAATGAACACAGCAGTGGCAACAACATTGTTGTGAGTATATTAATTAAGTGAAGATAGATAATTAAAATTAAAATTGTATAGCTTGAAGTGCACGTCTCACGTTGATACATATATATATCAGCGTTTATTTTATACTTGGTGGTGGTGTAAAATATTAGGGAAAAATATTCGAATAAAATTAAATAAAGAAAAAAAAATAGGAAACAAGCTTGGGAAGAACTATATACGTATTTTATGATAGACAGCTGTAGACTGATCTAGGATTTTTATGGTAAATAGACGGTAAGGACCGATCTAAGATTTTTTATGATAGACAGCTGTAGACTGATCTAGGATTTTTATAGACGGCAAGGGCCGATCTGAGATTTTTGTGGTAGGCAGCAGGGACTGACCTAAGAATTTTATGGTATTTTATGGTAGGCAGCAGTGACTGACCTAAGTATTTATGGTATTTTATGGTAGGCAGCAGGGACTGACCTAAGAATTTTATGGTATTTTGTGATAGGCAGCAGGGACTGACCTAAGTGTTTTATGATATTTTGTGATAGACAGCGGAGACTGATCTAATAAATTAAAGTAGACAGCGATAGGCTGATCTAGGAAATTGATGCACGCGCGTAGCATTTTTGAATTATATATGAGAATAATTGATTAAAGTGAAATATTGAATATTGAATTGAAATATAATTGTTGAGAGAATTTAAGTGATATATATTGAAAAAAAAAAAAAAGAGATTTTGAATTAAAAGGCAGTAGATGACCTTATTAAAGTAATTGACGTCAAATTTTGAAAAGTTTTGAAAAAAAAAAAGAGAGAGATTAATTATAGGGGCCCTAGGATAAGAAATAGTATAACATTACTAAGAATAAGTTGATAGAATAATTATTAGAAAAAAAAAAATTGTTAGTGTTTAGAAGATTAAATGGTAAAGCGCGTAAAATAGGAAATTAAATCATTTAGGAAAAATTAGTAATAATACTTTTATAGTCTATAGTCTATAAAAATAGGGGATAGGAAGTCGAATATTATTAGAGGGATTTACGGAGTAGCTAACCGGGGAATTTTTCGTTATAATATTCGAGCGTAGTACGAGCGCGTACGCATAAAAAAAACATCGCGGAACAGGGCGAGAGAAACGGGTGAGGGAATACCGTATCGAAATTTAACACGCGTAACATAGGCGGTCGAACGTTTTACGTGTTATTAGATAGGTACTCATCCATCCATATCCAACGTACGACGTGCGTTTACGTAATTTATTTTTATTATTTGTGCATGAAATTTATTTTATAAGTAATAATTTTTACGTATTATTAATTTTGGTGACGGTAGTTACGAATTATTAGTTATAAATCAATAATAGTATATACATGTAGAGTAAATACTTTTGGTAATTACTCACGCGGATAGGATATTAATAAATTTAGTAGATATAATTTATAAGTACCTAGTAGATATAATTTATTAAAAATTATATATAATATTATGTAATGTTTAGATAAATATATGTCAGAATCCGATAGTTCAGATATTGATACTAGTTCTGCGGACAGTTCAATAAAAGTCGAAAATTATAAATCTAGGAAAGAATTAAAAGAGGCAGTTTTAAAAGACGCTGTAAAGAAAGAATTTTTAGAACAAACTAGGAAAAACATAGTTAAAACTGTTAGGAAAAATTTAGTAAGAACACATAGTTTAACAGAACAGATAGGTACCGCGCCACGAAAACAAACCGTAGGTCGTTTAGGTACTAGGTCAGACTCAAGCGTAATTCACGTGCAGTTAGAGTCAGTGGTTAAGAAAAAAATGAGTAAAATGGATTTAGATAAAGCAATTGCTATGATACCTATTTGCACGGGCAAAAAGGACGTAGCCGAATTTATAAATATTTGTGAAATCGCAATTAAAGAAACAACGGAAGCAGATACACCGATATTATTAAAAATAATTACTTCTAAGTTAACGGGAAATGCGTTAGAAGTAACAAAATATCGAAATTTAGAAACATGGGGAGCAATAAAAACAATATTAGAAGGGGCATTCGAACAAAAAGTATCAGAGAGGGCCCTATCAATAGCTTTAAACACGGCACGTATGGCCGAGGGAGAAAGTGTGGCAAAATTCGCTAGTAGAATCGAAGAGTTATATTATAAACTCTGCGCGGCAAGTACGATAGGTCTAGCTCAGGCCGAGGCAGATATAGTGAAAAAACAAACAAAGAAACAGGCAATGATCATATTTATGACAGGGTTACCTCATCACTTATATACAGTATTGAAAAGTCGAAATCCCAGTACATTGGAACAATGTTTCAAAACGGCGATCGATGAGATGCTCGAATATGAGTCAAAAGTAGAAATGGATAAATTGCAGAGACAAATCGGTAATGGAAAACAGGCGGACGTCAATAACGAGGAAAAACGACAAAATGGTGGTAATACAAATAACGCAGTTAATCGCGGAGGAAACGGTAATTCAAATCAAAGCAATAGAAATAATAATTTCAACGGGTATAACAACCGATATGTTAATCACAACAACCGCAATAACTATGGGAATAATAATCAGAGCGGATATGGCTCACACATGGTTAATCGCGGCGGTCAACGAGGCGGAAACGGCTATGGACGGAATTTCAATGGCAATAATGTACAACAAAATAATATTAACCGAAGCACCGGATGCTACACTTGTGGTAGATCTAATCACATAGCACGAGATTGCTGGAGCAATCGACCTAATGCGCAACAAAATACGTACAACAATAATCGTGTAAACGGCACGCGCCATGCGAACAACAACAATAATGTTCGTAGGGATAATAACAATACTCAGGGCGTACTTTGCAGTTACTGCAATAAGATAGGTCATGAAATTTCAACCTGTTATACAAAACAGAAAAACGAAAGAAGCACGTCGGGAAACGCCAACGGACCATCACCAGTGGGAGTCAGATTGGTCCAAGAAATAGTTCAAGACCCACACACAGAATTTTCCACATCACAGCAAAATTAATAGACAACCACATTACTTTAGAATCACCCAGTTTTAATAAGAATCAAATTAAATTATTAGTCGATACTGGGGCGGATCTAAATATAATTAAAATTAATGCATTAAAAGGAAACACTGAAATTAACGAAAACGAAAAAATTTATTTGAAAGGCATCAATGAAAAAATAGTTTCTACAATAGGAAAAACAGAAATAGAATTAATAATTAATAATGAAGCATTCGAAACACAATTTTATGTTGTAAACAATATTTTTCCGATTCTGGCAGACGGAATTATTGGTAATAAATTTCTAATAGATAATCATGCAGTAATAGACGTCGCTAATAACACGCTAACAATAAATAATAATAAAACCGGAAGCGATAGTGACATCTGTTTTACATTAAACCCGCGCTCAGAGACAATAGTACAAATCGATATACCCGATACAGAAATGAATAATAAAAATATTTTAATTAATAAACAAGAATTAATACCGGGCGTATATTGCGCGAATATTTACAATACAGTCAAAAACAACAAAACTACAATAAGCATATTAAATATATCTGAAATGACGCAGGAAATAAATGTAGGTCAAGTGCGTAATATTTCATACGACACGGATGTTTTGACAGATAGCGTACGGTGTATAAACACAATTGACACTGAACGCTCGCGTCGGGTCAGGGCGTTGATACGTACTGATCATCTTCAAGTTCACGAATATAATTCGATAATAAAAATATGTGAACATTACGCGGACATTTTCTATTTAGAAGGGGATAATCTTACGTGTACTACGGCAGCAGAACACGTAATAAAGGTTCCTAAGGATTTGAAACCGATTTATAAAAAACCATATCGTTTACCGTTTTCACAACAACCGGAGATAGAAAAACAAATAGGTCAAATGATGAAAGATGAAATCATAGAAAGATCAATGAGTCCGTTTAACGCACCATTAATATTAGTCAAAAAGAAGGAGGACGCCTCGGGGAAACAAAAATTCAGAATAGTTATCGATTTTAGGGCACTTAATGAAGTAACTTTAAATGAATTTCACCCATTACCAAATATAACGGAAATATTAGACCAATTAGGACAATGTCAACTGTTCAGTTTGATAGACTTAAAATCGGGGTATTTTCAGGTACCTTTGGCTAAAGAATCAAAAGAACTTACGGCATTTTCGACGGGACAAGGGCATTATCAATTTAAACGATTAGTTATGGGTCTAAGTTCAGCTCCGGCGACATTTCAAAAAATGATGACAAACGTGTTATCAGGGTTGATAGGAATGAAGTGTTTAGTATACCTGGATGACATAATAGTGTATGCTAAAAATTTACAAGACCACAATGAAAAATTAATAAACGTATTCGAGAGATTACGTATACACAATCTAAAAATAGAACCGGACAAATGTAGTTTTTTACAACGGGAATGTTTATTTTTAGGTCATGTAATTAGTGACGAAGGAATCAAACCGGACCAAGCGAAAGTTAAATCTGTAAAAGATTTTCCGGTTCCTAAAAACGTTAAACAAATAAAAAGTTTTTTAGGACTTAGTGGGTATTATAGAAAATTCATAGAAAACTATAGTGCTATTGCTAATCCAATAGTGAAATTATTAAGAAAAGACGTAAAGTTCAATTGGGACGAAGACTGTCAAAAAGCTTTCGATAAATTAAAAGAAATATAATGTTCAGAACCAATTCTACAATATCCGGATTTTACAAAACAATTTATACTAACGACAGACGCTAGCGGTAGGGCGCTAGGTGCAATATTATCTCAAGGTAAAATAGGATCGGATTTACCAATAGCTTACAGTTCTAGAACTTTAAACAGGGCGGAATGTAATTATTCGGCAACGGAACTAGAATGTTTGGCGATTATATTCGGCGTAAAAACATTTCGACCGTATTTATATGGTAGAAAATTTACAATTCTTACGGACCATAGGCCTTTGTCATGGCTATTTAATTTAAAAGACCCATTATCCCGATTGGCAAGGTGGAGACTACAATTGGAGGAGTACGAATATGAGATAGTATACAAAATGGGCAAGTTAAACACCAATGTCGACGCGTTATCGCGTATGTATAATGTTACGGAAATTACGGACGAAAGTTATGATAATTTTATGCAAAAATTCGAAACAACAGTAATATCTAATAAAGACGTTAAAGAAGTACACGGCGAACTAATAAATAGTCCGTCGGAGTACCACATAGTATCTGAAATCGAAAAATATTATAATTTTCGATCAGGTATTAATTACGAATTAAAAATGAGATTTGGTAGAGACAAGCAATTAAAATCTCATAAAGATTTAGGCGACGTCGTAAAATTCAAAAGCGGAGATAGGTACATAATATTTTTAATAACAAAAACGAAAAAGAAACAATTAGCCACGTACCAAAATTTACACGTTGCTTTACTAAATCTTAAGTACTTTTGCGAAAAACATAAATTAACCGAATTAGCAATGAACCAATTAGGACGACAAGACGGACTAGATTGGGCAAAAGTTAGATCAATGATAAGATACATTTTTCGTAATACAAACATAGAGATAATAATTTGTACCAAATTAGAGTTTAGCGGGGAAGAAAAATTAGTAATTTTCAAACAATTACATAATTCAGTATTGGGTGGACACCTAGGGATCAACAAAACCGTGAAGAAAATAAAGAAACAATTTAACTGGCCGAATTTGAAGCAGGACGTAAAAGAATATATAAAGAATTGTACAGCATGTCAGATGAATAAAAATACTAACAAACATATTCAATATCCAATGGTAATTACTACCACTAGTACGAAACCATTTGAAAAAGTATTTTTAGACATTGTGGGACCGTTGGTTACAACCGGTTTAGGTAACAATTATATACTCACGATGCAATGCGACTTAACAAAGTTCAGCCTAGGGGTAGCAATACCTTGTCACACCGCTAACGTGGTGGCAAAAGCGTTCGTAATAAATTTTGTCTGTATACATGGAATACCGGATGAAATTTTAAGCGACCAGGGCACCGAATTTATGTCAAATTGTTTCAAAGACGTATGTAGATTGTTAAAAATAAATAAGATTAAGACTTCCGGCTATCACCCGGCTAGCAACGGCGCGTTGGAACGTTCTCATAAAACGATGGCAGAGTATTTAAGACACTATGTAAGTAAAAGTTTAGACAATTGGGATGAGCTTTTACCTTACGCAATGTTTGTATACAATTCTACGGAACATACGTCCACAAGGTACCAGCCATACGCGTTATTATATGGCAAGAATATTAACATACCAGTTAAACTAAAAGCAAACCCGGAACCTAGGTACAATTATGACGATTACGTATACGATCTTAAACAAAAGTTCCAGGAAGCTCATCAAATTGCACGGAACAGGTTAATAAAGAATAAAGAAGTAAATAAACGATATTATGATAGGAAAACAAATATGGAAGAATTAAAAATCAATGATATGGTTTTACTTAAAGATCATACTCAAAGAAATAAGTTAAGTCCACTTTGGAAGGGACCATACGAAGTACTGGACGTATTAGATTCAGAAAATGTAGTTATATCGCGAAATCGCAAAAAAGTGACAGTACACAAAAACGATGTGAAACTATATTACGAAGACAATAATGTGAATAACGAAGAAATCGAATAAACACATAACAAAATTTTAATTATAAATAATTAAGTAATAATAGGATAAGATAAAATGTAGTCATACAACACAGTAAAATATATACATATATATAGTATAGATATAGCGTAGGATACGGAATATTTATAGTACACAAATTAGGTATACATTAAACGATAAGTCGGCGTGGGATGTGCTCACGATAGCATTTTAATATGAAGAATAAAATATATGGATATTATAGGTGGATTTCATTAATAACGATAGCAATTGGAACAGTAAAAAGCCAGGGAAATGCAAATTCCGGCAAGGGGTCAGAAATCAAGATCTATTATAAAAACGAAGATAATTATAGAAGAAATCTGGTAGGAATAGACTATTATCAATCTGACACAATAATCATGCCACAATTTCAATACAATGAATGTAATATGGAATCGTTACAAATTATATGTAGCACGCCATATCGCGGAAGTGTACCTCAACCATATCCCTTTGAAAATGAGTACCTCATGGAAAAATCATGTGTAGTACAAATAAAAAATAAAAATGGAACATATTATGAACAATTCAAAATGGAATCAGACTATTTTTTAAATTTTATTAAGATAAGAGATATGGAAGAAGTAGACAAAAACAGTGCGATGCAAATAAACATAACAGCAATGACAACTGGGTCAATCGAGTTCAACGCCACGGAAGTAAACAATGATTATAAGAGCGTAACTAGCACAGTAGGTCACACTACACGGGCAGCAAGAGCCGGACGTACAATATCGAATGACGAATTAAATAATATTACGGACGATACATCAATGCAACACTGGAGGACCACAGAAAGTGAAAATATAAATTACGAAACAACGAAGGACAGTTATTATATGGAAAATAATGAGAAAGCAGTTGTGTGCATTCCAGAGGAACGTGTAATTAATTACCTATACATATTATGCGGAATACTAGGAATAATAGTAATAATAATGCTGTTGATAATGACAACTATAGTGAGGCACTATAGATTAGTCAGGAAGGAGAGATATCGATACCTAGTACGAACGTTAGAATGTACGGAAATGGATACAATACGAGTCCGCGACGATATAGTAAATTCGCAACTTTAAAAAAAAAAAAATATATATATATATAATATAGAGATTAAATTAGATTAGGATTAATCGAATTCAAACAAAGTTAGGTAGTACATAATTAACTAATAGAAAATCTAATTATAGGGAAACATACAAATTATTCTGTACCAAACTGGAACTCGCCATTAGGAACGGGGAACATGACAAAAATACGATAGGTGACGGAAGTAATATGCCACCATGTTTTACGAAACATATACAGAAAGCAAACAGCCAATTGACTAAACCTTTCTCAGAGGACAAAATAAGAAGAATGGAACAAAGCATCGCAACATATCTTTACGACATGTCAAGAAGCAGAATCAGAAATAGATATTGTCGGGAATTAATCGAACACCTGGAGTGTATACCGGAACCAGAATTATTATTGGAACATGTATAATTAATGTATGAAAAAAAAATAGAATTATTATAGGATAAGTATACATGGTAACAGATTCCTAGTAAATTAGTACATGCAAGCATGACACAAGCTTCATTTTAAGAAAAATTACGTAGATAGAAATTATTTTTAATATGGAAGTAGAAATAGTAAACACAATAGTAGTTAGATTAACATTAAATAGAAAAAAAAATAATAATAAAACGAAACTTGTAGGGGAGAGGAGATAACAGCACTGGTGATCATTGATTCAGATGGGACTAAGCTACTAGTGCAACTCAGTAACAGTGCAAATGAAGAACCGGAATTCGAAATGATTTTGAGCGTTCAGGCGGGAGGTCGCCTGGTGGTAATAGTATTAAAAAAAAATGATACGTACGTGGGTGAAATGGAGATATACCGATATGCGGGGGAGGAGCCTATGAGACAAACTACACATAATCTTAGGACGTTAATTGACAATTACTACGGAAATAGGAATAACATCCCTCCTGGCAGGTTTCCGGAAGCGGAAATCGTTGAATTATGTCAAACGTTATGGGATTGGTTCCGGAACCCATACGCGTGTAACGTATCAACAATACCATTTTGTTACCACCTGAACATCAATCGAATGACCGACCGAGGCGGAGCTAAACCAATAGGCGTAGCGAGCATAATATATAACCGCACGGAACCACCTGTAACCACGGGCAATGAAGATGAACAACAATTAAATGACAATATAGCACTGGCAAGAAGGGTCATCAATGAATTTTGGGAATTGAATAAGGGAATAAACAGGGTAACATGGGCACAGTATTTGAATATTAACAATCATAGGTTGTATATACTAAAAAATAGCGACAATATTGAAAATAATGTTAGTAATAACAATATAAGCATTAATAGTAGTATTAGTAGGGAAATGGCTAACAATAGATACGGGAGCCTGTCATTAGAAATATTAATATGACTGAAGCAGCTGGACTGTGGTGGTCGGATAGTGATAGTGATAACGATAGTTTAGAAAATATAACACCGAATAATACAATTAGTAATATGGACGAGTTAGACGGATTTAGCGATAGCGACAGTAATATTGACAATTATAGGAACATAAATAGTAGTGATTATGAAAACAATGTTACGAATTTACTTAATGTTAGTAATATAGCTATAGAAAGTATTTTTAATGAAGTAGAAGATAGGTACATAGTTAGGAATAATAATGATAGTCAGTAATGAAAAAAAAAATTAATAAAAAAAAAAAAAGATAGAAAAAAATGGGATGGAGCTAATTAATTTTGACGGTTGGCGGTATAGGAACGGTGGGAGTTGCCACCATATTCTGAACGAACAAGCAACCACCGGAACTCACTAACAACAGGTTATAAATTAATTAGTTCAATTTCAGACGCAATAAGTACGCGTATTTTGTCCAGGCCGATGAGATGAAACGGAAATAATATATATATTAGAGATTATTTCAACAAGATAAAACAAGTTTGAAACTAATGTGTATATATATATTGTTTTAGGTTATCTCTGATTACGGCAGGACATGGTCAAATTCCATATAAGGTGGAAGAATTTAGAAATCAAACACTGATGTATTATGAAAATTACGGTACAGTTCGGTTGACAGGAGCGACCTGGCAACTGATCACGTATTTACCATTAAAAAATTATGACCTTAGGCATGACAAATTACAATTGGAAATAGGTATAATAACTAATCTTTGTAAAAACAGCGCAACAACACTTGAAATGTGTTCTAGGCTAGACAATATCTTTAAAGTAATGTTTCAAGAAATTTCCTTACAACGAGAAAAAATGTACGAATCGATAGGTAGGTACACCGAACAATCGGAAACAACCACGTACACAAGTAGGAAAAGGCGGGGTCTAATAAATTTCGTAGGATCGGCCATGAAAACATTATTCGGGGTATGTGACGAAGAATGTGCAAAAGAATCGGTGGAGGAAATAGGTAAATTAGAACGAACTAACGAACGCATGTTACACATACTTAAAGACCAAACTACGGTAGTTAAATCTACTGTAAAGGGGATTAGTACCACATCGGATGAAATAAATAAATTATACAATGAGTTAGTTAATAAAAAAGATATAATAAACGAAGTAATTAACAAAACAAACACGTTAGAAGCATTAGTTTTATCAAATAAAATACATGGTATATTCACAGCACTATTATCGCAATATTCAATGGAAACGCAATCGATAGGTGCTATTATAACTGCGGCTAGGACAGGGGTAATACACCCAAGTTTAATGACACCGCGAGAAATGGCAGATCATTTAACGCAAATTAAGTTAACTTTACCTATTAATTTAAATTTGCCTATGGGCACAAATCCGAATGAAATTTACGAGTTAAGTAAAATTACAAAAATGGCAGTGTTCTATAAGGATAGTCAAATAGTATTCGTAATAAAACTTCCGCTGGTTACCGAATTGGAGCTCACGTTGTTCAGAATACTTCCAATACCACAGCCGGTCGAAACAATGATAAACGGAATGAAAAATAAAAATCATAGTATTGTTTTAAAACCAGAATTCCAATATGTAGCGATTACAAAGAATAGGGAACAATATACCACGTTCACAGAAACTCAGCTTTTACATTGTACGGAAACAGAAATATTTACAATATGTCCAGAGTTTTCACCAGTCGTACACTCGAACAACAAAAATCCATGTGAGATAGCTTTATTCAAAAATCCGGATGTCTTGCCAGAAACATGCGAGACGGGAGTCCTAGTATTATCGAAAGACATATTTTATAAATTAAAACATGCAAACACCTGGATATACACAACAAAGGGTGAAACATTGACTATTGCGTGTAGGGAAAACTCGGAACCATATATTACAAAAATACGGAAGCAAGGATTAATTTGGTTAAGCTCAAAATGCAGAGCGTACGGAAACGATATCATTTTAAATCCGACACAAGAAATAAAATCAAAACACTATGTTAACTTTATACCCGAAGTAGGACAGGGAAAAATATCATTTAAGGTATCCGATAGAATAAAGAGTATGAACCTACCTAAGATAATGGTAAACCAAGATTCACATAAACTCGAAAAAATACACGAAATAGCACAATCGTTAGATAAGGTGCAACAACAAATCGACAATGAAATATTAACACAATCAGGACAGTTAGAAGTAAGCGATACGCGTAACTATTTATTTTATTTAACATTGGGCTTGATAGTATTCTCGGTCATGTTAATCATTTTTATATACATAACGTATAAATGTAGGCTTACTTCGTTGCGACGTCCGCAATATGAAATGGTACGATTAGGTAGAAGTAAACTCTGTACGGATGATGTCAAGGTTGAACAAAAGTTTAATAAGGTAGACGAGCAAAATACACTCGGAGGGGAGGATGTACCACCTCAAATAAAATAACCTAAGAAGTAATATTTTGATAGAATATATATGATTAGGTTAGGTTAGGTTATTATATGATTAGAATATATATATAGAAAGTATTAGAAACTTTATAGAAAATATTTACACAAGTAGTTAGAAATAGTAAATTAGAATAAAATACACTAATTATAAGTTAATAATGACATTAAATATATTATCGACTTTGAATTAGAAGGGAAGTCAAGTTCGTTGTCATGGATTTCGAATTTACCAATATGAGGAGAACAGACATTGTACTAATATCAGGAGCAATCTCAAACAGCCTAAACAAATGTAAAATTCGTAAGCTCGAGGGGAAACCGCTTCTCCTGCCACTCCACGAACAGATGAGAATTATGACTGTTCGTGAAACACAGTTGGCAGAGAAATCGATAAGGCGGATTTTTCACAACAAAAAGGAAGTGGAGACGACCTGTTTAGCGCAACTTAACAAAAGTCTGAATTCGAAATTAAATAACCTAACACCAGAATTCATAAAAAATTATATTTTGCGTGGAGATAAAATAAATGTAGTGGTATTGTTCGGGGGATCATACGATAGGAATATTTTAAGTAGGCTAGGGTTAGGACACATAGAAGTTCTAAATATCAGATGCTATGATTTGAATTTCGATGGGGACTTCTACATGATACTAGAAAAATTGAAGGGAAAAATAACTGAAAGAATTTTCGAATTCAATGTAGGTAGAATCCAGAAAAGGGGTAGGCTATTGAACTTAACGGAAGCGCATAGCGGCGTATGTACACAAAAACATAAAATAACATACGCTCACGACCCAAAGACTGATGTGAGATTTACAAAATGCATATTTAACAGAATGGTTAAGGAATATGGGTACCAAAATTTGGTGAAACAATTCCAACCTATATAGACAATACCACGCACCTAGCACCACGTTGTAAAAATATAATTTTTTACGAATTTATAAATTTTATTATAGCAAATAACAAAGTAGCTTAATTAACACACTAAAGTAAATATATATAGAAAAAAAAGTAACGCTAGATATTAATAATTAACTAACAGAATACCACAAATAGTAATTTTAATTTCATTAATTTCAGAAAAACAAAAGAGAAAGAAATAACATTAGGAATCGGGCGGTAAATAATAGGGGCATATTTTGTCTATTTTATTGGAGACTGACAAATGGTGCACTATTATGCACCGAACGGTTTGACCACTTAAGAAAAATGTTGGAGTTTGATCGTTTGGTGATTGGTTGGGAAAATCGTGTGAATAGCAGATTTTTTTAACGGGATCACCAAGGGACCAAATGGCCATAATAACTCACAATAAGAAATTACAAAATCTTATTAGTTTAGCCAGTGTCGCGGGAGGATG
Source organism: Metopolophium dirhodum (assembly GCF_019925205.1). NCBI lineage: Eukaryota > Metazoa > Arthropoda > Insecta > Hemiptera > Aphididae > Metopolophium > Metopolophium dirhodum. The sequence continues at coordinate 18,751,068 of NC_083561.1, forward strand.
CTTTGATTTGCAGCACACTCTGGCGACACGGGTTCAATTAGCAAGATGAGATCATTACGAAAATAGAATAGAATAGAATCGATTTAATACTAGTCTTGATCATGTAATAAAACTTGAATACAATAGTTTATTGTTGGTCTGGACCTGTAGTAAAAAGATACAATCTAATTACAGTATAGGGATAGTAATATTAACTAGGCATAAAATATAATGATATAGCGATTAATGGAAAATATATATATAGAAGTAAACGTAAACGTAGAATGAAAAAAAAAGAGAGAAAGTTAGGAACATATTAGCATATATTGGCGTAATTAACATGGTGATGGAATAAGAAATATATTAATCTAATTTATTTAAAATATAATTAACATGGTAATGGAAAAATAAAATATAGTAAACACCACTATTTTATCATATATATATATTGCACGAAAAAAAATATATATTGTAATAGATTTTAAGAATTCATGTTATATTAAAATATTATTACACATATTATATTAACACTAAGATAAGATTATTGATGTAAACAAAAACACAAAAAAAAAAAAAAAAGAATATATTGTTAATCACATAAGATACTAACCTAGATAATAAGCAAAATATATACTGTAATATTGTGAATCATAACCTGTATTCTGTCGATAATAATTAATATGGTGAAATGTACCATATAAATATAATGATGTAATTGATGTAAAACATAAAATGTAAACATGTAATAATTGAATGTAATGTAATAATTGATATATGTAAAATTTGTAATCATAGGAAAGTGCTTGAACTAATGGAGGAAGTTTGAGTTAATTTTTCTCATTTAGACGATAAAAATCAACTTTTAAAGGGGGAGATGTAGTAAGCAAGTTACTACTTAACAATAAAACAAATCCCACAGGTACATAACTATACTATACTATAATTTAGATACTGTAATTCGGCATACATCGGATAATAGAAACGGAGGTAAGGGTTCTTTCTGTATATTACATTTTAATGTCTTGGGGAAGAGACGGTAGATATTAGGAACTCACTGAACCATAATTAAGGTAAGGGTACGGAAGATGTTCAAATATAAAAATATATACTATATGATTATTTTGATTACAACGCTGTACGCTGTACGTGACGATATCCAATATAAAAAATATTAGTGATTATCTCAAACCGAATACACAGAATTATACTGGAAGTCATGAAAGGCGTGGGCTGGAACGATGTTCACACAAACCACATCCGTGAGCCGAGATACAGTATCTATAGGCAAGGGGTACGGGGAACTGCATATAAAAGGGAGCCCGAATCAGCCTGTTTTCAGACGTGTACTACCACCCATTAGTGCAAGCACCTTCACGCCACTCTGTACGAGCATATTTTGGACTTAGAAAAATTATCAACAATATAATAAAATTCACAATAAAACAACAACTGTCTTTTATTTATTATCAACCACGACTACAACATCAAACAAATTGTCTGCGACCCGCAACGATAATATCTCGGCAGCCACTTATCTGCTATTAGAACTACGATAGTAGGTACCAAGCTGTCGAGAACATTACACGCTTATGTTTATGCGAACAGTATAATATTATCAGGTAAGTAATCTACCAGCGGTAAATTGCGGACACAGTGAGGAGGGATATAAAATATAGTACAGCTTTGTAGTTGAAAAAAAATTTGTATACATTGTACCTAAAATAGTATTGAAGTCATAGTGGGGGACTTTCATTTGGGTGAATGACCCAAAATAACATATCGTTTGTGCGAATTTACACATATCATTTGGGCAAAATGTACACGGACCCCTAATTTATCCAATACATCGTTTAGGCGAGCTATAAATAATATTATTCGAGGGTCAGATGGAAGGCAATTCGTGAGCGAATCAAATCTTCATCGATAGCTTAGATTTAAAAATGTATTTTAATCTATTAAAATTAACTGATTTATAGAACATTTAAATTATATTTAATTTATTTTAAAATCTGCACATGAATTCAAATAGGTACAACAAATCTTTCTTTTATCTACTCAAAGACGTACTAAAAATAGAGTAACTTACTAGTGTTGTATTTCTTTTGTTTCTTATAAATTGTCGTTGTATTTATTCAGTTGTATTTATTCAAGTTTTGTAATTTATATCATAAAGTATAGACTAACAGCGGTCAATTGTACATTTTTTAAATATAATTTTAATTGATTTAGTATAGGTTATTGTAATTGTAGAAACTTGTCTTGTTAAGATAATTCAAAACATATTAATCTGTAAACTATTACACAACTATAAAAAATTATATTCTATAGATAAATAAATAAAACTTTATTACAAAAAAAAAAAAAAACAAGAAAATACTTACCTAGGTTTGCTAAACAATAAATTAAAATGATTATTTACAATAGAAAATGAATACATACATTTTATTTTCAAGCATATGAAATTACTTGCATACAATTTTAAAACATTGTATTATCTTAGAATGCAATTGAAATGTTTTAATTATTAGTTGTATATGTTTCCATTTAATTTCCATAAGTTCACAGAGTTTTCTTAATATTAAATCTGAGTATGTTTGGATATTTAGGATTGCTCTATCATTACAGAATTTTTAAATACACAGAATGACAATTTAGTGGTATACATTACAGGTATAGGACACAGTTCTGGGGAGGGATGCATCTTCATGTATATATCATGTATTGATGTACGTCTTTTCAAATAAATACCTTTATAAACGTCTGGCTCCACAGATTTATCTTGGTTTGTACCTGAAATGTAATTATACAACGAGTTTTATAATAAACTTATACTTCACGTCTACACAGTATTGTTTATGTGTCTTTTGTAAAATAACAGTACCCTAATGCAATTTTAATTTGATAACCAAGAAACCTAGTGCATGCATATCAATGCATTTATAGTGGTAGAGGTACTTCACATGATTTTATCTAAAGGAGACCTAATTTCAACTATTGTTGTTAACATATTGTCGTGAACAAATTATTGTAATTTAATAATAATTAACTAGAATACGGATCATTAATAGTACTATAATATTATACCCATATGAAGTGGCTTGGGATGAAATAAAGTGGTTTTTTGAAGAAAGGACATCAATAAAACATTATTTATTGTGTTTTAGGTTGATACTGTGGCATTTCAGGAATGGGCTGTAGAGGTTGGTTCGAGTGCAAGGATTCATAATATAAATATACCTATTAATAAAAGATTTTCACTTAAATAAACACTTAGATAATATTATGATGTATGTGCTTAACACAAAATATGTAACAATTCCATTATAATAGTGGTGTATAATAATTTTATTATATTAATAACTATATTGTATAAATAATATAGGTAGTTTATCTTTAAAAGTATAAACCATAAATTCTATATTTTTGTAGAGTGATGGATATTATACTGTGCTATAACTAATTAAATAATACAAAACAAAATAATATTTGAAAATAATACAAATAACAGTTCGGTATAGGTTAAAAATGAGGTTAGTGAGCTAGAGGAAAAGATCTCTAAGGGATTATATTAGAATTTAAAAAAAAAACTTAAACTGAGATACATGCATTCGTTAGTTGAATTAATTTATTTTGTAAGTAAAGCTCCCATTGTTGGAACGAAAAATAAAAATACTGATCAAATGATAATAAAAATCATGAATGACTAATGAAAATTGTATAGACAAGCGCGTTCTGGAACTGCATCAACTTTACTATCCATTCAATGTTTTTGTGTCAGAAAGTTACCCGTAAAAAAAAATACTAAAAATATTTCTAATGATAAATAAATTAATAAATGTTCGTTCGTGTTATTCCCCAATATCCAAATATGTAAAATTAAAATATCTTAAATTTACCTTTAAGATCATAAAAGTCAATGTTTATAAACTAAAATTATGTCTAATATACAATATGATTATTTGTTGTATGCAATTAACTTACTTGTAAATTTGGCACAGTCATTTAGAACAGCTGGTAAATTTCAAAATTATTCAACAAAATGTATCAAACTATAATTAAATAGGTACCATAAAATATTAATTAATTTAATTAATCACTAATTTCAAATGATCCAATCATGGGCCTTTCAATCTAAACATGATATATTATGCACTTTTTAAAATACTTTCCTAATAGTCGATAGCTATGATCATATATAAATACGACATTTAGAATTTCAAATTGCAATCAACATTATTTAAAAAATAGATTCAGAAAATATTGTTTTCGTGAAATTGTCAATTGGGATATTGGGATAATGCTATAATGGTCATTAATCTGAAACTTAATTTGAGAATACACATTATACATCGTTCTTTTAATCTTTTTTTAAACACTTTATCATCTACTTCTTCTGTGCCCAGTTTATTCGGCCACTAGGACCATCGTGTCTCACAACAATTTCTCCAGTAATCTAAATACAATGACAGAGTCTTCTAATTTGATTCACTCCTAATAACTTCAACGTCCCCCTTCACTGTGACATCAAACCCTTTTTTTTTTTTTATTGGTCGTGAAGCCCGGCAACTTTGGTCATTAGCTGTTTGTTGTTGTTTGTAGAAGAGGGAACTGTAGGTGGTGTAACACGTGTGTGTAGTTTTGCCAGATTTTTTAGTGACAACCATGTGTATCTGCCATGCCCGGGTGGGGGATGACGAAACTTCTCTCCGGACACCGAGACTTGCCCGAAGAAAAATGCCACCCGTGAACCAAGGTTTGAATCAGCGCCTGTGTGTGTCACAACCGATGCCTTAGTCCGCTCGGCCACTCCGCCCTCCCCTTCGTAAACCTATCTTCTGTTATAACGTCACATTTTATTGGACCAAATATTGTTCGTAATATATTTTTTTCTAGTATAAATGATTTATTTTCATATCATTTAGTAAGTTTGCATGTTTCATACCTATTATGCAATGTTTTTTGTACGAGATTCTTCCCTTTTTATAAGATTATTTATATCATACTATTAGCTTAGGTACTAAACTAAAAAATAAACTAACTAAAAATATTACCTCTACAACCAACTAAAAAAAAAATTAAAATTATTAATCAACCTTGTGTATTTTCTAAAAGTTATTTAAATATTATTGCAAATATTTAACCATCTGTTCGATTTATTTGCATACACTGTACGTAATTTAATTTTTAAACAACTACTTATAATAATTACGTTCTAAAACCTAAAAAAAAAATGTATTTAAATTCAGGGCTTGCAAACGTTATAATAACGTTATGATTATAACGTTATATTTGACAAAATAACGATTGAAATTTGTAAACGTAATTATAACGGAAAACGATAATCAAAAATAATTAAATACCGCAAAACAAAACATAACGATTAACAATATATATAATATATCATTAAACAAAAAATATCGCAAAACGTAATTTATAGAATATCATTACGAAAAATAATGCAAAACAAAATTATTTGAAAATTTAAAATCCATTTATTTAAATGTATTTAAGGTATATTGGTTTCGTAGAAATATATTTTATTTCATGCTATTTATTTTTGTCTTAGAAAAAAATCTAAGAATTGATTATATTATATTCCGTATCTGGGACATTACCTACCCGCATTTTTTTGGAGTTATTGATAATTTTTAAACTGAATTTTCAATAGCTAATACCTAGTATAATAATAATAATAATAATTATTATTATTATTAATAATGATTAATAATGCCCCGATAATTGCGCTGTAGAAGTATAGAGTATAGACTTATTTTGTATTCACTATTCACTCTGTACTTTGTCTACTCTGTAGTCTGTAATACTGCGATCCTCTTAGTATACTGTTATTAAAACATCCGTTTTATTTATATTACCTAGCTAAATATTAAAACAAAAACGCTATCATGGGTAGTATCATATATATGCTTGAATACATTACTATTTACTTACATATTGGTGTTAGTATTTATTCCATTATTTGTGTATATAGTAATAGGAATACTATAATATTATAGTCTATACTCAATATTTCTATAATTTATTAGGCAATTGTAGCAAGGTATAAATACATTTCATGGTCATGAAGTTAGCCCCCCCACTTTGGCGGATTCACTTCAAACCAGCGGCAATATTTAGCAAATTAATTGCAAATAATTGCAAATTGGTTTTTAGGATTTGCAAATTTAGTGCACGCTCGCAAACTAAAAAAATGTCAAACAGATCTGTTTGATAAAAAATCAATAAAAAAACCATATTTGATAAAAAAAATTTTGGGTAAAAAATTCACTTTAAAAATATTAATTAAAATATGTTTGATAAAATAATCTTATTGTATAAAAATTCTTAGTAAAATTAAAATCTTAAAAAAATCTGTTTGATTAAAAATCTAAATTTGAAAAAAAATCAATAAAAATTCTGTATTAAATAAAAAAATATGTACTTGATAAAAAGATTTAGGTATATTTGAAAAAAAATCAATAAAAAATCTATATTTGATAAAACCATTAAAATTTGCAAATCAAAATTGGAATTTTGGCGAATCTTTTTGCAAATTTGGTCTGCCCCCCCCCCCCCCCCCCCACTTCGTCCAATCCGTTCCAAACCAACTCCAATATTTAGCAAATTAATTGCAAATAATTGCAAATCGGTTTTTAGAATACGATTATATGATTATATGATTTATTATTTGTATTTTGTTTCTCTTATTTATTACACCATGCTACTAAACAGTCTCGAGCTTCTGTAATATACATTATTTATGCACTATTTATAAATATTTTACTTTTAATAATTTTCAATAAACATAATTTTTACTAATTACTTTTAGTGTTTTGATATTTTGTATTTATAATCCATAATTAGTATATTCAATTTATTGTTTTTATTCAAAATTAATTCAATACTTTAATTTAAATTTTAATTAAATGTATTAATTATTTATGTATAAATCATTGTTATTAATTATTCGTATAACTTTTAGATGCCTATACCTAGTAAACCTACATTATTTTAATTAATTATTTTTAGAAATCTTTTTAAACATTCATAAGCATTATAACAATAATACAAATATATTTTCACCAATTTGCAATTATTTGCAATTAATTTGCTAAATTTAATATTAGCGCTGGTTTGAAACGAATCGGAAAAAGTTGGGGGCTGTGTGTATTAAATAGAAAATCTATATTTCATAAAACCATTAAAATTCAAAAAAAAAATTTCAGTATTTAATTAAAAAATCTGTATTTAATAAAAATCTATATTTGATAAGAAAATCGATATAAAATATATATTTGTTAAAAGAATCTATGTTTAATAAAAAATCTGTATTTAATAATACATTATAATCAATGCTAATAAAAAATAAAAATTAAAGTGACTAAAGATATATATATTAAATATAATAATTATAATGATTCAAAATGATAAACTTCTGTTTTAAATATGTTTTAATCATTTATTGTAGACAATTTTATTTATTAAATTTGTAAATATTGTTTTTATATGATTTTTTTAAATTATATTATTTATTTAATACATTTTAACTAATTATTATGTTTTTATTAGTTTCATATTATTTCCACATTATTTTTATAAATTATTTCTGGGCCATTTTTGGCCATTTTAAAAAAAATATATTTTTCGTTAATTATTAATATTATACAGAATTGTACCTACTAATTATTTTGTAAATTACAATTTACATTTGCAAATTCTAAAAACCGATTTGCAATTATTTGCAATTAATTTTCTAAACATTGACCTTGGTAAAAATAAATTATTTTATCAAATTTAGATTTTTTTATTAAACAGATTTTTATTAAATACAGATTTTTTAATAAAATACTGTTTTTTTTGAATTTTTATGGTTTTATCAAATATAGATTTTTTATTGATTTTTTTTCAAATATACCTATATCTTTTTATCAAGTACATATTTTTTTATTTAATACAAATTTTTATTGATTTTTTTTTCAAATTTAGATTTCTTTTTTAAAATACAGATTATTTTAAAAATAAACTGTCTTATCAAATTTAGATTTTTTTATTAAATATAGATTTTTAATCAAACAGATTTTTTTAAGATTTTAATTTTACTAAGAATTTTTATACAATAAGATTATTTTATCAAACATATTTTAATTAATATTTTTAAAGTGAATTTTTCACCCAAAAATTTTTTTTATCAAATATGGTTTTTTTATTGATTTTACATTTTTTATTAGTTTTTTATTGCTTTTTTATCAAACAGATTTTTTTTAGAATTTACTTCAATTTAGATTTTTTGTAAAAATATAAATTGAATACAAATCTGTTTGATGAAAATTTTCATTGGGACATTGCTACCTAGTTAATTAAAACAAAATCAAATTTCAACATGTCAAACAAATGTTATGAGTTATGATATTTGTAATTTGTATCATATAGCTATATTTCAGCAGATATAATAGAAATGTTTAATCTTTCCTCCAAAATCGTATAAAAATATGCACTTTTTAAAACATCTTTAGGTATACCATTATTATTAACTACGTGATAAATATTATGTTGAACTGAAAAATAAAACATGTTATAAGTTCTGTTTGTCTTTAGATTATCATAAAATAAAAATACTTGGTTTTCGTTTATATATTAATTCAAAAATTGGCAAAATAAAAATTATTCTAAATCGATAAATCAATCCTTACACATTAATGCACTTGTTGTATTTTCATGTACAGCCATAACGCAAACTATAATAACATTAAATATAAACATTTTTAAAAACTGTTGTAAAAAAATCATTTTGATTTAATATAAAAAAATAATAAAAATTCAATGAACGTTGAAAAATAAATGAAATACAATATTACTACTCGATTTCTTTTATAAGCGATATGTTCCTATTCGGTACTTCCTCGGCACAAAATAAATAATACACACAATAAGTTGTTTTTTTAGAAACAACTAATACAATATAACAACAGAATGATAATATAATTTTCTGCAGAACACCATTATTATTATTTGTTTTAATACTTTAGTAAATAATGTGTGTTACTCAAGTTGTAAGCCAAACTCGTACAAGTGGTGTACCTTGGATTGAGGAATGAACTCAGGTGTAATAAAGTATAGACTTGGTTGAAATTATAGTTGTATTCATTATTGCTATTTTCTCCAGGTGAAAATTATGCTAAGTATATAATATGCTAAGTCCAAAATTGTATAGTGTTATCCTGACTCTCGTGAACGTACTCGCTCAAGTTCGGGGAAAACACGTCTGAATATAGGCCGTGTCGGGGACTACTTTATAGTCCCAACGATGCTCCCCCTGTCTATCGATGAGAGTATCTATGTTCTCACGGACGTCGAGTCTGTCCACAAACTTCCCTGAAATGCTAACGTCCCACGCCTATACTAAGGCCCACGAGAGTCCATACGTGCTAACGCGTCCGTCGACGCGCATCGGTTCCCCTTCCCTACGCCGAATCATACCGAACGGAGATCGGCCGGCAACGATCACGGACAGCCGTCGTTGACATTCGTGCATAGGTACGGAGCGACTGTAGCAAACCTTATTTGCGTTCCCTGCTACATTTCCAGGCCGCACGCGGCCGTACTTTGTTCCCGGCGGGCCCGCCGCGGCGGAGATAACGTGCAAACCGAGTGCCGCCGTCGCTCGTGTTTATCGATAATTTTTTAGAAAAGTCGATTTTTACTATATACAGGCATAAATACATGCGTCGAAAAGTTCAATTTTTTTATTGATATATTTACATGTTTTTTTTTTATTTAATAAACGGCGTTATTATTATATTATTATATTTGACTGCCTTGTGTCCTTTTGCCTACTCGGTCACGCCGTGGCATCCTTATATTGGTATTTATATATTTGATTTGGCATAAATATACATCATATAGGTAGCCACTGTATCGGTCTGTAGGTAGGTAAATGTATATAATATTATAATAAATAAACGTATAAATATTAATTATATAATAAAATATCCTAGCTCGAGTCGAGTCGACTATACTATAGGTATGTTTAATCATACAGTCTAACCTACATGTATACTATATGACTTAAAGTGGATCTATTTATTTATTAATATATATTCATAGGCGCAATTTCAACTTTTGACTTTGGGAGGCTGAATATATTAAGGGCAAGCAGACCCGTGGGGGGCTATGCCCCCCACACCCCCCACCATCACCATTCATATTATCTTACCTTATAATATTACTTCATAATCCAATTAAATTTTTTTTTCTTCATTATTACGGTCGACCTACCTCAATTTTCAAGTGGGGGTGTGACTTATAATAACATGATTTTAACAACATAGTAATACATTTATTAATTAATTTCAATATACCTATATATAAATCAACATAAACAAACAACAAATTATAATTGTAACCTTTTATTGGTCTTAGCATACTCAATTAGTATATCATCAGCTTTAAGCTAATTTGATACTTCTCTTTCAATGTTTATTATTGCCAAACTGGAAAATCGCTCCTGGTCCATCGATGTGCGCAGCCAATTTTTAATTCTTCTCATAGTGGAGAAAGAACGCTCACACGTGGCTGAACTAACAGGTTTGTAACATGTTTGTTCAACATGGCCAGAGTCATTTGAAAATAAGCGACAAGCGTAACAAAAAATGGCATCATTTTTAATGCTGTACTCAATCCATGAACATTTTTTATAGTGGGTACTCGAAAATGATCTGTTTTGTTGTCCAAATTTAGTTTTTGGATATACCTAGAAGCATATTAAAGTAATTAACTACCTACACAATTAGTAATTACAACTTAAAATTAAAAATTGCATAAATATAAATTATGACCAATACAATAAGAAAAGGAAATTTGAAAAAAGCACTTACTTTTAAAATTAGCCTCATAGGTCCGGAATTTAAATCGCCAAGATCTAAATATCCACTTGTGGTATTATTGGTATTAGATTCATCATCGCTGTTGACAATATTGGTGTTGGTAGCAGTAATGAAAGAAACCGATATATTTTGATCAACATCTATTTTTGTAGAAACTGTAGAACTTGTAGAAGTAGTTGTGGATTTATTTTTGTTATTGAAAATGTTGAATAACTTTTTACTTTCCATTGTTAAGTTTTTAAAAACGTTGAAATAAGTTTGAATGCACTGATCATGTAAAATGAACCATAGACTAACGTAAACGCGGATTGTTAACTGTTGTAATGAAAACGACAAGCGGATAATATGACATAACCATAATATGTAACCAAAATATAAATGTATATATATATAATATGTATATATTATATAGTAACTGTATCAGTATTTGTATGCAGTATGCTACATTAAATTATTAATTACCAAAATAAGAAAGTGGCTATTTGATTACCTCAACCAGTTAACTCACCTGACAACTGTAATATTATATTGATATGTATGTATTTATCAGTTCATATATCATAGGTAGGTATTTACAATATGTTTTTTTGGTTTGTGTAGTACCTATATCGTTGGCATTGAGTATAGTTATATACTACGGCGAACGTCATTCGAGGTGACTGACCTGCTAGACACCCAAACATATTCGTTGGCTATATGATTTGCATGGACGCTCGAAATTTTTTAAATTTTTTTTCACGTCATTTATTACTTATTTTTGTTTTTTTGATGACAGTAATGAACGTTGTCCGCGATCCGATGCAGTCGGATTGCAATACCTGATGACGTGACCCGGCTGTCGCAAATTGTCCGCTATCCGACGAAATCGGATATCCTACCCTTATTACTACGGCGAAAGTCATTCGAGGTGACTAACCTGCTAGACACCCTAAAAAATATGGTAAAAGTATAAAAAAGTATATAAAAGTATGATTTAAATTATTTTTAAATTAATTATAACCCGGGGTATCACGTCGAACCTAAGGTGGTGGGTGGTCTTAGCCTTATCACAGTTCCTTATCACCAGACCTCCTTATCACACACCAACCGGATCGAGACCGACGACCAGACCAAAAGACCACTGCAGCTTCCGACATCGGTTAAAACTCTTCGCAAACTCGGGGGGTTTGGGGGTCTCCCCCAGCGACGCTCGGAGAGCTAGTAATATAATAAAACAAAACAGTATTTTTGGACTTTCTCTGACCAGACTAAGACTAAAGTTTAAATAGTTAAAACAACAAATTCATCTTAAATTTATAAAAATAACAATAGAAAAACAACATCAGTCCTTACACCGTTAAAAATAACAAGTTATACATATTTAAATCAAATAGTTTAGTACATAAATTTTAAAGTATAACATTTCCAAAAAGTCTTAGGTAATATTGTAATAAACTATTAAACGAATTTCCAATAATAGGTGGCTTGGCGTGGCGCGTTGGCTGCTACCAGTCGCGGAATGCGACTGGGAGTAAGTAACGGCCACAGCTACTAGCTCCCGGATGGGTGACCACCCGTGTTCATAGGTCATCCGTGGTCCATGCCACACATACACGTGTTCGCTACATATCGTAACAACCGTAAAACAATCGTAAAAACAACCTACCGTACCAACCTTACTCCTAGTCCCTACCACAGTTCATAACCCCTACAACAGCTAATGGCCTTAGTCACTGGGCTTAAATTCAATAAAAAAAAATAAAAATATTGTAGGTAAAAAGTAAAAAAAATAGCTTGTTAGTTTTTAAAGTTTAAAGAATAAAATGGCAATTATTGTTTTGGATTTAATGATTAAAAACAGAAACTAATTTTGAGGACTTTTCCACACCTAGTCAATTTCTTAATGTAGAATGGACAATTCCAAATGATGAAAAAATTCTTTCAATTCCTGCAGATGAGGCAATGGTTGAATGTATTTTTTAGGTATGGTTAATATTTCCTTAGACACATTTTTTCTAGAGATAAACACCAGGTTAATGGTGTTTCTTTTTTCTTAATCGGAAGATACGAGTTTTAATTAATATTAAACAATACAACAAGAGATTAAAACAGTTTAAAACATTAAAAAAAAACATTTAACCAAAATCATGTTTAAAACATAAAAAACTTGATTTTTACCAACCCTGCTTTAAAGTACTATCTTGATCCAATTTGCTAAAAGATATGACTCTATATGTTGAAATTGAAGTGCTCCTTCTGGTAGAAATGTTGTATACCTACAGGATAAAATAAATAAATAATTAACACCATTGTAAAACCACTTTTGCTCCAATCAGAATCTAAAATGTGTGTACTTCTAACATCCTGTGTTTTGCTTAATGACCCATGATAAATTGGTTATTCGTATATTCTAGTTGTATGCACATATTAGGTGTCCGTTTTTTTAAACCCCTTTCTTAGAAATGAGTTTCTAATTATTATTTATTTGTAAGCCTGTTTAGTTGATATTTTATATCAGTGTGGTCCAACCTTTTATAGTTGGCGGGCCAATTTACACTTTCATAAAAAACGCGGGGGCCGCCAGAAGAAAAAAATTATATTATTAAATATTTATATTTTATTTTATAAAATGCACAAATTATTATACCCGAGTATCTCCAGTATATTTATCATATGATTTGTGCATTCTCGTGTATGTCTACTTATATAATATTCTTTTAGAACGCTAATAACTTTTAAACAAATTAGGCACATAGGTTTATTGTTATGTTCAATACATAAATACATTAGTTCCCATTTTGAATTAAATACTCTTTTTTCATCGTCAAATTTACGTTTTTTTCTTTCAGACATGGTAAAAATAAAACATATGTTCTGTTGTAACACGGGCACTGTCAGTTTTCACACGAGCACACGAACACGCGGGGTCGAATAGTTAATGATTACTGATTAGATTTAGATTAGACTGATTAGAGAAATATGCTCGCAATTGTGCGATTGTGAATAGTATTCACGCCGTTCATCGGGTCTTATCGCGATATGACCGACTCCCGGGAACTCCCGGCGTATAACAATAAAATTTAAAATTTAAAGTTTAAATTTGTAATAAGATTGTATACATTTTATATCTTCTTATTGCAATTTTGTTATAATATTATTGTGATTTCAAATTTAAATTTTAAATTGTTGGAGGAGCCAATAAAAAAGCTTTGCGGGCCGCGGGTTGGACCACCCTGTTTTATATTATGTGTACGTTTTTGTTTGTAATGTGGTCCGAGACCAGCTAACCAGCCTACGTTTTACAGCCTTCTTGATAATTATCTACAGAGCGGGTTCTACTATTGTTATTATCATTAGCTATTACGTTGGACACTGGGTACGACACTCATTAATCATAATAAGTCGTTGATTCAGTAACAACTCGTATATGAAATAACAATATTCGCCATTCGTGGTAAAAACCATACAGGTGCATTATAGTAAGCCTTTTTTCTTATTTTTTTTATCACCTGAGTAAATAATTAGAATGAAACTTCTATCTCGAAACTAAAAATAATCAATGTTCATAAATCATAATAAGTTGTTGATTCAGTAACAACTCGTACCTATATGAAATAATAATATTCGCCATTTGTGGTAAAAACCATACAGGTGCATTATAGTAAGCATTTTTTCTTATTTTTTTATCACCAGAGTAAATAATTAGTATGAAACTTAAAACAGCAAAGAGGCTCCACATTAAAAACTGTGTCCTTTGTTCAATCAACTTTAAAATACTAGGTAGTGAATAATATTTATATATTATTGCTAGTAATAACTATAGTTTGTTTAACACAAAAAACTAGTCAAAAAAGTAACTAGTTAAAAAGTTAAATGTTAAGTTAAAAATTACTTTTTTTGATAACTTTTAACTTAACTAGTAAAAATAAAAATAGAATGTAGAAAATAACTTAGTAACTAAGTTATTTCTTTTTATAAATAATTGTAACTTAATTTAGTTATTTTATTAAAATTAAAGTTATTTGTAAAAAGTTATTTACAAAAATGTTCCTATTATGATTTATGAACTGTATATTACTTGTATTGATATTTCTGAGAACCGCCAGAATTAATTAAGTAATTTTTTCATTTTGAACACTTCTATTAGTTCTAATAGTTTGATAACAACTTTTAATAAACTGATGAGATTAGGACTGTAAAAATATTTTTGAAGTAACATTTTCATATCTTATATTTTAATGTGAACGGTAAATATTTTCTTTTTTGTATCAATGTTTTAAACATTTTCTTTCAAATTCAAAAAATAAACATTTAGATTAGACAACAACTGAAACTTTAAAACTGAAAACAATTATTAATTTCATAAGTTTGCTTTATAGCAGAACTAGCAACAGTAGATGAATTTATATTTTTTGAGTAGAATATAATTAAATAGGTACTATATTACTATATTCTATTCTATATTTATATTGTATTTTATTGGAAATAAATGTAAAAAAATCATATTTCAAGATTCAACTACTATTTAAATGTTTTTAATAAACAAATACTAATAATTAAATTATACTGCAAATATAATATAATTTTGATCTGTATGTAAGGTACAGCTATAAGAATAATCTAAAACAGTTGTATAATTTATAAAATAATATAGTCTGTGCATTTGTTATTGATTTGTTTTACTTTATAGTTTATACCAAAACTAGTTATTTTCTTACGATGAGATAAAAAAAAAAACGTTTATGAGTAAGTTAAAGGTATTTAAAAAAAAAAAAGTAACTTAACTTAGTTATTATTTTCATGAAAATTTGTAACTTAACTTAGTTACTCAAATTCAGTAACTTTTTAAAACTTTCTTTAACTTAGCTTAGTTATTTTTTATTTTAGGATAACTTAACTTTAACTAGTTAAAAAAATTGGTTAACTTGCCCAGCTTTGATTATATAGGTACCAATATAAGATACCCCCACAAATATTATGTTTCACCAAGTAAAATAATCATAATGTTCATAATAATTGTTCGATTCAATAAGAATTCATAATATTATATGAACTAATAATTCCGAACTCGCCATTCGCCGTACACTCCATACGGTGATGTGGGCTAACGCCGTTGTATCGTTAAAAACAGGAAACAATAGTTTATGAATAAAAATACTCTTGGTTTAAATATTATACACACTAATTTATTATATTTGACCCAGCATACTCAAAACTATTTTTCTGTCTACATTTTAGACTTTAGAGGTTCTGTCTAACTCAAGTCCGTACTCTGACTGCCGATACGGCTCTGACCGTGGGAGTCGTTCAACCACTAGTCCTAGAATTTGCTGACCAACGCACTTCCCACAGTCACACGGCAGTCACAGGTCATTGCGTCAGCCGGCGAATATACAATACACACATAATTGTCTTAAATAGGGCACTTGACATATACAGGGTACAACAACGGGTAAATTATCGTTGTTTTTTTTTCATCAACGCCTGAGTAAATAATTAGTAAGCAAATTTAAAACAGCGAATAGGCTCCACATTTACAATTTTTCCACTTTGTTCGATCGGCTTTCAAATACCATTAAGTATTTTCAAAATAATTGGTACTAATAATTTTAGATGGTTAGTACATAAATCCAGTCAGAAATATATCGAAATACATTATTCTCACAATATTCTATACCAATATAAATTGTGTTCATATAAGCGTATCGTCAAACTTTAAAAAATATTTGAAGGGGTCAGGGGATAAAGGTGTTAACTGAAATTTTTTCAAAAATGTATTTTATTGCATGAATAAAGGTGTTATAATGTTATAACTTATAAACATTATATCTCAATTTGATATAAGAAATAATAACTCTTGTGTTATTGTTGCCTTTTGTGTTAAAAACCGTGCAGGTGCATGACCTAAAATAGTTCTTTTTTCATTATCCTTACCACTTGAGTAAATAATTAGGTAATATGAACATTTAACATGGCAAAAAGGCTCTACATTTCGTACAAGTGTCAAATTAAATTTTTATGAGTTTTTGAAGTTCATATTTTTACAATATTGGATATTAACTCGATTTCTCATATAGCGGTTTTGTTATTTTATTGTTATTTAAAAACGAATAACTGTAGGTACATTAAATTTTGACTGAATGTTTATATTAGCATTTTCTATACACCATTACATTTTCCAAATATTTTGACTTATTTTGAGCTGTTTACGGACATTTTCAGTTTCCATTTTTTTTAGTTTTTTTTTCTATGGATGTCAATAAAACTTTATTTGTTGGGTAAAAAAGCTTGAAAATTTAATACAAGGCTCCTACTATATTGTCACAATGACATTCGAAAAATATTAAAAATCCTTAGTCAGAGTTTTTATTTATAAGCATTTAAAGTTCAAATATTGACAAAATACGAAAAAATCACGAAAATTAGCAAATTATTTTGAGTTGAGGATTCATAAAAATTTTTCTTTTTCAATCTAAGATTTAAAAATGTAATACAAGATTATCTATGAGTTTATCTACCTTTATCAAAAAAAAAATGTCTACAAGAAACTTAAATTAAATTTTTATGAGCGTTTGAAATTCATATTTTTACAACATTTCATATTCACTTGATTTCTCGTGTAACGATTTTCTTATTTTGTTGTAATTAAAAACGTATGACTGTAGTAGATACTTGAAAATTTCACTGAATGTTTATATTAGCATTTTCTATACACGATAAAATTTTGAAAGTAATTTGACTCTTTTTGAGCTGTTAACGGACAATGTCAGTTCTCAATTTTTTTTAGTTTTCCGTTCTATAAATATCAATAAAATTTTATTTGTTGGGTAGAATAGCGTGAAAATTGTATGCAAGGTTCCTGATATATTGTTACGATAGCAGTTGAAAATTATTGAAAATACATAGGCACAATTTTTTTTTTTATAAGCATTTAAAGTTCAAATTTTTACAAAATTTATCAAATTTAAAATTTAATAATTATTTTGTAGTTAAAAATTTATAAAATGTTCAACTTTTGTAGCTAAGGATTGAAAATTAAAACAAGGTTCCACGTAAATAAGTAAATATATAAATTACTTCATTCACAATAATATCATCAAATATACTTAGTAATATCATAGGCTGACTGACCGTTTTCGCTCATAATCGTTTTTCTTATACAATGATATTATTTCATTGAATTAAAATTTAACACCATCTATTACAGTAACCCACTTGTAACCTATTGTACAGCAGAGCGACATCTACTCCCCACATTTTTAAGTTTTGCGAAGTAAAAAAACAAATATCAAATTGTATTTTAATGATATATAATAATAATGATTTATTGCTTTCATATCAAAACATATTATACAAATGAGATATTCTTAATTTTAGATTCTGAGTGGAGCCATGAATATGTATTGATTTTACAATGATGGGTGTTTTTTTAAAATTAAATTAATTTTTGTGTGTGTGTGTACACGATAAGTAGTTGAAATAATATTTTGATTTTCAACTTCAGTAACTGGTTCGATGGGAAAGTGAATCTAGTTGGTGCATTAGGAGGTCAACATTAATAATATTATTTTGTGTTATAAATTCCTCAACAATTTTCTTTTTAAATGTCAGATTTTAAAATGTAATTAAAGATTTCTTAAAGTTGAAATCTTTATTGAAAAAAATCTCATCCTGTTTATATTCATTCTAAAATAAAAAAAGGTGGGTAAGTGGGTGTTGCTCTGCTGTACAAAAGATTACAAGTAGATCACTGTAATAGATGGTATTACATTTGTATTAAATGATATAATATCATTGCACACGATGATCTATTCTGAGCAGGGATGGTTTGTCAGTGTTTTTTTTTTATATTATTTAATATATTGACTTTCTATTAAACTACCTATAGTGGATTTTTTTTTTTTTAATCACCTAAGTAACTAATTTGTATGTAATTGTGTCATGACGAATAGGCTCTACATTTTAAATTGTTTACTTTGTTCGATTATATTATAATACGTGAACAACAAGTGATTAAAAATTGTATTTAATATTAAAAAAATATGTCTAAATATAGATTAGAACAAATGTTATTTCATCAGTCAGGTCTTCTTAATCATGATAGTGGTCTACGTTCATACAATATATTAAATCGTCGTGTATATTTCCACAACTAATACAGGAATCGTTAGGGATATGGGTCTTATGGTTCTTAAATAAAATATAATTTAGAGTAATGACTCATTCTAAATGAGTTATTGTGAATTATGGTTTACAATTCAATATAAAATAATTGAACACAAGGATAATAGGTACTGGGATTGTTATAGAATATAGATTACATGGAAATTAGAATTTGGATTTTTGGAATTTGTTTTATGATTATTCTGTTGTACACATAATACTATTCTTATTTCTTAGTAATGATAAACTTAATAGTAAATAATAATGATAAGTAGTAATTACTAACTTTATAATTATGTTATACCTACTACTACACATAAAATATCTATTGGATTTTGGAACCAAAAAATCCAACTTAACCTCTATATCAAAATATAGGTTTTGGTTTTGGTTTCTAAAAATAAATATTTAAGGGTTCCAGTACGGCTTCGGTCCCAAAATTTTCAAAAGATTTCGGTCCGAAACCGGTCAATTTCGGTACGGTTTCAGTCCCTGGTCGTAGCTATAGCGTTACGTATCAGGTTCGATGTACGTACATCACGCTACTGCTATAACAGTAACAATTTCATTACTGCAATAGTAGTAATTGAAAAGTGTGTTATATTGGCTGGTTTCGGAAATTAAAAAAAATGGTAAATGTCTATCAATGTAATATTATATACCAATATAAAATACATCAACAAATATTATGTATCGAACAATAAAATAATCAATGTTCATAATAATTTTTCGATTTAGTAACAACTCATATATGAAATAATAATTCGTCTTTCGTGGTAAGATCCGTACAGGTGCGTGACCCATAATAGTTCTTTTTTTTTTTATTCTTAACACCTAAGTTAATAGAAACAAACTTATCAACCAATTAACATCATATAGTTTTTCTATATTACTTATTAAGCACCTGTCCCCCCCCCCCGTTTTTTTCCATCCCATTACAGTGTGAAACGATGAGACGAGAAGAATGCTAAATGTTATGACTGTTATGCGGTTGTGAGATGTTTCTGGCTTGACGGTGCAAAGCAAAGAGAACGAACATAAAATTGTGTGAAAGTAAGGTTCCTTTTATTATTTTCGAATGAAATGAAGTGTTCAACAATACTGTAAGCCAGTGTTTCCCAAACTTTTTGCAATGGCGACCCATTAATTTAATCTTTATTGGGTACGCGACCCCCTGCTAAAAGAAACAATCAAGTATGCCATAAATAAACAATATTTTTATTATTATTAATTTTATCATTGAATTTCTATAAAATACAATACTTAATAATAAATACATAATAAATAAATAAAATAATTTATAAAAAAATACAAAAATACTGAAATAAGCATAATTGTAACTGCGAGTCACGACCTATCAAAAAAGTTTTATTTTTTTATTGAGTGTGTGCAGAGTGCGTGGCCGTGCCACACTCTTTACAATACGTGGTAACTCTGGACGATAATAAAAAATTACCACCTAATTACCACACATTAACAACTAATTAAGAAGGTTTATCATATCCGGAAACATTGACACCCACGCACACATTCAGAACAGTGATATAAAACAACGAAACCATCATGTTGTATACACATACAAATGTAACAACTCAACATAACAATCAATCATGAATACACATTTATACCAGTCGATTCGGCCTACAAAAATATACAGTCTTACACACAGTCTTCAATACAGTCCTCAACATTCTACTGAATAGTGATTTCATTTATAGTTTTATAAAACACTTTAACTTCGTAGCAGATTCCACCGATGAATCTACAAACCTGGTAACACGTACAATAGTACAACCTCTCTCCTTACTTTAGTATGGGCAGTGGTACTGGTCAAACCACATTGTTCAAGCTGCCCATACTATTAGCGCTGGAGAGAGACTTGTTCAATTTCCCCTGTATGACGTGAACAGTGGTACGGGTTAAACCGTATTGTTCAAGCTGTTTCCATGCCGTGCAGCGGGACGTTGACTCTCCAGTCTGATGCGACTGTCGAGCAACTACTACCAAATACCACCCAAACAAACGTGCAAGTACAACCACGCCGAAGACCCGCTATCCACGACACTGACTCACATTCGACGACAAGGCCAGCCACCACGTCGAGGACGAGTCTGCATACACCACCCGATCGCCATGTTCGTGTACGTGGAGCCGTGCAGTGTTACGCATCGAGGACTACATCGATACATGCAGCCCGGTAGCCACCAACACGAGCAACACCTCTAACCAAGTCCGGTACATGGTAAATAGGAAAATCAACATGAGTCTACTTCAGCATTGTATACAAAAACCTAAATAAATATCTGTGGCTTGAATAAGCATATGTAAAACCAAAAAGAAAACATTGTAAACGTGATAAATAATTTATTCCTGTGTAATAATAAAGCACCGTTCATTCAAACAAATCCTTTGAGTTGCACAATATCACAATATAATATCGCAATATATCACAATTACACAATATCGTTAATTAATTCATCTTTTTTTATATTAAAACTCATGAAACAATATCAGGTCTATCAGATGCAGTAAGGCTAGGCAATACATTTTCTTCTATTTCACGCCATTGAGGATTACATGTCATTGTTATAAATAAATCTGGTCTATCAAATGTTCGAACAATAGCTATCGCATCTTGATAACATTGTAACATATTTCGTGGCGAACCGGTGAATGAAGATGGGAGAATTACCATTTTTCCTAGTTGGAAATTTTTATTGTCTGCTTCTTGCTGTAAATGATCAATGAATCCCCGATAAGAATCAGCACGAATGGACTATTGATGATCCCTGCAGTAGGTTATTCTTTCTTTTTCCACAATCCATTGCTGAAACAATCGATTACCCATTAAGAATACATTATGTTCGTCATCTCGGATTGATATTCTATACTTTACATAAGCAGCTCTTAAAACTCTCTTTTGCTTATACACCCTACAAATTTTAAAGCCAACCTATTGTACTATACGGATAAAACCACGGATAAATCCAAGGTTCAACATTTGGATCCATGGAGCTAATAAATTGAAGAGTTTTTGAGGCCTTGTTATAAATTGTTACATATGATTCAGGGATATCACCGTCTGCCGTTGTAGTAAAAAGTGCCGCAACCTCATTATCTCTTTGTGGATTGTATCGCCTCAAATCCATACTAGTCCACAGAAGGTAGGCGCAAAAAGCGACTTTATTTGGAATAAATCAAACACAAGGTTTTTATTGGTTTTTCGTTATAGTTAAGGGTCCTGATTATTCTCCTAAAAGTCCCCGGTGATAACAAATATATCAAAAGGTTTAAAAAAAAAACAAAGTAAAAATTAGTATTTATAAGAATTTTTTTTCTGAGAGAAATATTTATGGAAATCTTCGTTGTACGGTTTAAGCTAACACACTTTAACCACAGAATATATGAAATCAGAATGGACACTTCAGCCGCCTGAAAAACAGTCCACCATATTGAATGCAAGCACCAGATTGACCACAAACTCAATATTAATGTTTTTTCAATTTTATGTTGCTTACGGTGACACTGTTGTAACGATGTTTACAATTTACTTTCCAATCTCCTAACTAAACATTTTACATTTTACCGCCGTTGTTGTTGTTTGGATGTCGCGGTTTTTTGTGCCTTATTATATGGTTTTGAATATTTTTGTCTGTAATTTTCAAGTTTACCGAATTGTTCACTTGTTTTACTGAGTGACTTTTTTAATTTGGCACAATGAAGTTTTTGGTTAATAAACGGGCCAAACAGTATTCAAAATGTTGTTTGATCAATTGAAAAAGCCACATTTTGAATAAGGAAACCATAAGTTTTTTACTTTCCCAAAAGAACCTGCCAGGTAAGAAAAATCTTTGTTATCTTTGTTTATTTGTTCCGGTTTTGAATAGCCTACCATAAATTTGATTTTAAGCTGGTTGTTAAAATAATAAATTACACATACCAGGTACCTACTTAATACTTATGTATTGTGAGCATTAATTCTAGTCCAAGCAATGCATATTACACGTATTTTTTTTGTTGGTATTATTGCAACTGACTAAACTGTTATTCTTTTTTAAAATATCTTATTATTTTTTTTATTATTAATTATATTTACAATAATATTTTAGATGTGCTGTTTGGATTGAAAATTTCAAATGTGATAACCTGAAATCAATCAACAATTTGGCTGCTAACACTAAGTATTGTGTTTGTTCTTTACATTTTGAAACTAACATGTTTTCCAATTTTCAGAAAAATATACTAAAGCCAGAAGCTATACCTACTTTGTTTGATGCCATGGGAGTTGATCGTGTGGATGAACCAAAGAATAATGATGACCCTGAATGTAGCACTTCAGATTTTGTGCCATTATCATATTCAACACCTGGTATGAACATAAAATATATTATTGTAAATACAATAGAATTCTCACTTATCGTTGGTCGCCGCAATAACCTATTCCGCGGATAACAATATTGTATTCTAGTTTTTCTTAAAATCGTTATTAGTTGAATTAATTTCTATTTATTAAAATTTTGTTATATTTTGCATAAATGTTAGAGATGACTGACTTGTATGGGATTTTATATTTTAATTTGTATAGGTTCCTCTGCTCGTTTATCGATAAACTCACAAAGTTTATCTGATGCATCAATATCAATGGGTATTGAAACAAGTGTTATTGGTATACAAACACCGAGTTATTTATCATCCAAAACTCCCCGAAAAGTTGCTCTTCAGGAAAAACGAAAAGAAAGTGAACGGGTTCAGGCTGAGTTGAAACAAATTATTATAAATTTAAATCGGCAAATAGCAAATTAACCTAACAATAAATTGGAGAATTGCTTGGAAACGTGTAAAGAATACTTGTCACCTACCCTCTTTATGATTGTCAAATCGCAAATCAAGAATAAGAAAAGAAATTATCGAGGATTCAGGTATTCTAATGAAATTAAGCAACTTGCCTTAAGTATTTATTTTCTAGGTCCAAGAGTTTACAATTTATTGCAAAATCCTCTATCCCTTCCTGTTAGTCGAACACTTAGAAGAGTAACTTCAAAATACGAAATAAATCCTGGTCTAAATGATTTTCTTTTTAATTTTCTATCATTTAAAATCAGTAGTTTTAAACCTGAGGCGCTAGATTGCGTACTTTGTGCCGGTGAAATGGCTTTAAAAACAAATTTATTTTATAATGTCTCTAAAGACAAAATTATAGGTTTTCATGAATCAAATTATCGTAAAAAGTATGAACTTGCCAAATATGCTTTAGTCCTTATGCTTGGAGGAATAAACGAAAATTGGAAACAACCAATTGCTTATTTTCTTGTGTCAAGTAGCTGTACCGGTACTGATCTAAAAGACATAATTATGTCAACAATTTGTCGCCTACAAAATATTAAACTTAATATCAAAGCTTTTATTACAGATCAAGGCACAAATTTTGTAAGTTTTTCTAAGATTTTTTTTTTATTCCAATATTACCGAGTGATCCATAAATTGTATTAACACTCATTATTTGAAAAAGTTTAAACTTACCTTAAATTAACCTTATATAATTTGATGTAATTTTATAACATTTCTGAACAAAATATTATTTTTATGTACCTGCTATTAACGTTATAATTTGTAAACTTTTTAATTTTTTGATTGAGACCATACATTTTTATATTCATATTATCTAAGTATTTCATTTTTTTTTTAAATCAAATTTCTATCAAGTAGTTATTGGTGATCATAAACTTATCAAATTGATAAGTTAAAACAGGCACGCTGTGTATCATTTATATGTTAATATGCCATCTCGCCCGTTACAGACCACCCCCCGCTGGCCTGTAAATTGATCGCCAATAAGTATTTACAGTTTAGATGAAGAGAATTGTGAACCAACATTTTGATTAGTACCACTGTACATCTATATTCCGCTCATCTCATCTAAAAATACTTATAACTTCTAAACAGAAACTTGATTTAAAAAAAAATTAAATACTCGGAGAATATGATTATTAAAATGTATGGCCTCATTCAAAAACGTAAAATGTTTACAAATTATAACGTAAATAGCAGGTACATAAAAATAATATTTTTGTTCAGAAATGTTATAAAATTACATCAAATTATATAAGGTTAATTTAAGGTAAGTTTAAACTTTTCCAAATAATGTGTTAATACAATTTATGGATCACTCGGTATTATTGGAATATAAAAAATCATGTAAAATATTATTTTTCACAATATGATATTAAAAATGTATGTTGACTTGTAAAATAGAAAAATACATAAAAATTGTAAAAAGTATTTTTATAGATGTTAAAGAAGATGTTTTTAGATGTTAAGAAGACAAACAATTGCATTTTTAAAATATCTGATTTTCTTAATTGTATTCAATTTTGAAATAAAAAATAATCTATTATTATTATTATTATTACTACTAAGTAACTCTTTTTATTGCTTGTTTATAAAATAAATAATTACTCAATGATGAATTATGTTTTATTTGTATCCCAGAAGTGTGTCACCTATATTCTTTAATTATATGAAATAAGTGTATATTTTTCTAATTCATTAAAATCTATTATTGATTTATAGTTGTGTTACATTTGGTTTACACCAATATTGTACAGTAATTATATAAAATATAGTACAGAAAAAACCAGTATTTTACCACATAAACTATTGAATTTATTTTGAATATTATGTATTTATGTGTAATACATATTAACATCTTGTTGTATATTTATGAGTTAATCCAAATCTCAATAACGTTACCAAATTACCAAATATGGTATTTAAAAAGAAAAGAAGAATATTAAATAATCTGTTAAATATAAATACAAATATCTTGAAATTTGAATCATACATTCTGAAACAGATCAGTATTTTGATGCATTGATCAGCTTTTTAGAACAAACCCCATAATGGAACCGTTAAATTTATGATATTGCTGAGTTAAAAGTGTTTCTATTCAGCCCGTCTTACAACATAATAACAGTATTCATAATTACAAATATGAATAAATAAAAATAAAATGTACAGCTGAACTATTGTATAGTAAGAGGTAAATTTAAGATTTTTTTTTAGGGCAACACTGACGTATGCATTCAATATGGCGGACCTTCATATCAGCATCCCATAAGAATAATGTAATTTTTGAGATGTGACCATTCTGATTTCATATATTCTGTGCTTTACCTTTCATTGAGTATTATAGTACATTATTTTTACTCTATTCCACACCACCTACGGAGGTTGAGTACTAGGCGCATAAAAAATCATCCCTAGTAGGCCTATTCCACAATTACAATATTTTATTCAGTTGCCTGCTCCATGACATCGAAGGGATTAATAGAAGTATAGGTGGAATTATAATTTTCTCATTTGCGCTTTCAAGGGAAGGGAGGGTGATTGTATGATTGCCCGTAACAGCTAGCGCAAATTGCTGAGCAGTGCTATCTTAGTTTTCTCAGCCACATAGTGATCCACAACCTTTCACGCACTTGCACTTTTTAGTTGTTCAGTTAATATTTTAGGAGATATTTGTGAAAAACTGATTTTTGAACAATTTTCACCCCTTAAAAATTTAGCACATTTGTTATCACCGGGGACTTTTGGGAGAATAATCAAGACCCTAAACTTAAACGAAAAACCAATCAAAACCTTTTGTTTGATTTATTCCGAATAGAAACCCTAACTGCTGTGGACTATACCAGGTTTCAGCAAAAATAACAGTCTCATTTCAGGTTCAGTATTCATTTGATTGTTAATCATTGACTCTCGTATTTCATCATGCATCATTCGCAGAGACTGAGCAAATTGATTTTGTTGACAAGGCATACCATCAATCGCATTAATAATTTCTCTTTTCAGAGTTGAAAACATATTGCATCGCATGTCCGTTGACTCATTCTGATCGATTATAAACAATTGCCCAAAAGAAGAAAGCTCCCTTGCAGCTGGGTAAAGATCAGTGATCATTTGATAATAGATTTGTCCTTGTATTTTGAAGCAATAAGAATCAGGCCGTCTGCTATCGAAATCAACCAAATTTGCATTAAAAGAAGCAAAAGCAAATGTACTATTGTAGCACGGATTACGATCATGGAACTGATTTGAATGTTCGTGAGTTCGAATGAACAAACTTTTTAATAACGGCGGTGGATCGGGTAAAGGATCTAGAGCAACTTCATCATAGCTACATCAAATATTAAACAAATTCTTTTTACCACTAACTACTTCAGCTTTGAAGTGTTTCGCATTGCAATGACGACAAACTACATCTAATTTACCGATATAATGTTCAATTACATCAAGGTTTTGAATATATCCACGATTATTAACTTGAGATTCAAGAAGATTATTAGAAAGTAAAGAGCATCCATTGTCATTATTATTATGAATACGGTTGTTTTGATCTTCATTATTATTATCAGCATTACTTGCGTCGGATTGATTACCAACTACTATTGCAAACTCCTCACTCGAAGTGAAATCAAACTTATCGTTTGCCATTGAAATCAAGTACAATTTGTAATTGTAAATTGTAATTGTGTTTGAATTTAATAAGACTTCAAATCATCGCTTCAATAAAATAAATCACAACGACGTTTGTTTATATATGCTTGACAACGGTAAAATAACAAAATGCTTGACAACAAAAAGAGTCCACATGAAAGAAAGTGTACTTTTTAGTAAAGGATACCTAAAATGTTACGATGCCGTGAATCGCCATGATATTGTACTATTCTTTATTGAACGTAATATTTTATTATATTTTAACCACAAACGCGAATCGCCGTATTTTATTATTGTTTTATTGTCCAGGTGCGAATCGTTGTAATATTATATTGCTTATAATTCTGCGCCAATCTTTGAAAATGTGCGTACACTCCACGTACCCACGCAAGGCGTCGCGTTCCGTTTGTATTATATTTAAATTGCGCGAGGCAAGATTGCCACCTTTGTATAGGTACCATTTTTAAGTGTATGAATCACGATTATTATTATTATTATCATAGCACAGGTCCCACGGGTAGAAGCAGCCTGGCTGTACACTAAAAATCACGTGTGTTTCATTATTGTTTACTATTTATTGTCATATTTTCAAGCCTGGGCATAAACGAGTTAAAAAGTTAAAGTTAAGTTAATTTTGACTTTTTAACTTAACTTCTTTAAATTTAATTTTCATCAACTTGATTTTTAACTTAACTTATTTTGACTTTTTAACTTAACTTCTTTAAATTTAATTTTCATCAACTTAATTTTTAACTTAACTTATTTTGATTGATATAAACTTAATAAATAACAAGTTACTTTTAATCAAATTCAAGTTAAGTTAATTTATAAATAATTAAATAATAAATATAATAAAAATAAAAATAATTATTGATGATGCATATAGCATATTACATAACCATTTACTAGAATAGGTAATAATAAATATAGTTAAATGTATTTATTGTTCCATTAACCAGAATTCTTCAAGAAAAATAACTTAATTATACATATAGCAATAGCCATTTAGGTGTATCGTGTATATAAAGATATACCATACCATATTGCGGCATACGGACATATTGTAATAATAATAATAATAATAATTAATAAATACTAATAATTAATAAGTAGAGCGCGGATTTTTATGCACTAAGAAGTTTTGAAATATGCCATATAATATGCAGTAAACATAATGAAAATATGAAAGAAATTTTTTTTTTTTTAAATATACAGCTTATAATAACTAATTACTTAATAAAAAAAAATGTAGGGAATTTTTGAACAACTTAATGTATTTTTTAAATTTTATTTATTGTTAGGTTAATCCGCATTTCGAGTTTATCGGTTAACATATTTTTAAAGACTGAGAACGAACGTATCAACGTTCCACGTCCACTGAAGTTGTTGGGGCATATTTAAAGCAACTTAGTATTATCGGGTCTTGATAACACTGAATGTTTTCACCTAAATAGTACTGCATTCATTTTTCATAGAACTTCCAGACCTTTATTTTTATTGGAAAGCTCGTTTAATTTTGTCGTAAGTGTTGCACCTTTCGATACAGGAATATAATGAATATTTTCTTTCGTTTCGTCAATTATTGAAAAGCTTTTATGTGAAGTCATATATTTTGAGTTTCCAGTTTTTTATAACTATCACGTTTTAGTATTAACCGACTGACACAGCAAGAGCGACTAAGTTAACATTGTAATCGATTATTTATTTTTTCTTTATATTATAAATTATTATTAAGTCCCTGTAAAATTTAGTTTTAATTGTTCTACTCGACAAAATATTATTGTATACATTTTTTTAAATTTTCGCTTCAATATGCAATAAATTTTGAATTTTGCCAAACTATGCCAAAATATGTAATAACATTTAAATATTCAGAAATATGCAAAAAATAAATTCACCATTAGTTTCAAATTATGATGGTTCGTGGAGATAACTGACAAAAACCCAAAAATATTAAAAGGAAAAAAATATGCAATTGCATAGAAGTCTGCGCTCTACTAATAAGTTATAATATGATATTATATTATTATATTGACATAGATACAAATCACAAATGTACAATTCTCAAAAACATAATATTATTAAATGTTTTCGCCATAAATAAGTTAGATTTTAGTTAAAACCAATTAGGTTATACTCATATATTAGCTGTTTCCTGCGTTCAATAATATTTATGATTTTTATTATTTTAAACCATATTAATAGATATTTATATAGATATTAAAAAAAAATAATAATTACTTAACTTAAGTTAATAAGTAATTGAAAATGTTCATATAACTTTTAACTTAACTGAGTTAATTTAGGTTAGGTTAGGTTAACTATTAACTTTAAACTTTTTAAAATGTTTTCTAACAACTTAACTTAGCTCAGTTAAAAATTATAATTAACTTGCCCAGGCTTGAATATTTTTATACGAGCAAAAGCTCGAATAGCTGCCCATATTTTTACTTGTTGGGCCAAAAGAGCCGTAATGTTTATGCTATATAATAGTATATATTGTGCATTATTTAAAATTGTATATTTTATAAATTTGTGTATAATTCAACAAGCTTGTTACCATTTATTAATTACTAAAAACACATATTAACACCTTACACATCACTACATTACATAGCTCGCTAGTATTTGCGAACCCAACCATTTCTAGCTGAGCTATAACACCATTATGCACATGATACACAGATCGGTCGGTGCGTGATAATGTGCGTGTAAGCACTTCGGTGCCTGGGCGCAAGAACTATTATTGTTTCGTTCCCGGCCCAAACATAATATTATAGTAATAATATTTTCAACATTTTAGATTCTGAGCGGAGTGATGAATGTATTGATTTTACAATGATGTGTGTTTTTTTTTTATTATTTATTTATTTTTTTTTGTGTCTGATAACACCTTTTAGAGCAGTAAAAATGCTTCGATTTTCTTCAACAATACCTTTTCTGATAGGAAAGTGAATCTAGTTGGTACTTTGGAGGGTCAAAAGTAAAAATTTCCCAATAGTTTTCACAAGCGACAAGATAAACAAAAGAAAAATTAAGGAAAAACGGGAATTTTTACACAAAATTGATTTTTCACAAAATTGAATTTGGTTTTTGGTGTAACTTTAAAACAAATGACCGTAGATACTTGACATTTTCACTGGTTGTTTATATTTGCATTTTCTATACACTATAATATTTTCAAAGTATTTTGATTTATTTTGAACTGTTTAGGGACATTTTCATTTTCCATTTTTTTTTTTAGTTTTTTTTCTAAAGATATCAATAAAATTTTATTTGTTAACTAAAAAAGCTTGAAAATTTAATAGAAGGCTCCTAGTTTATTGTTTCAAAGGCAGATGAAAAATATTAAAAATCCTTAGTCACAGTTTTTTTTTTCTAAGCATTCAAAGTTCATAAATTGACAAAATATGGAAAAATCGTGAAAATTAGCAAATTATTTTGAGTTAAAAATTCGTAAAAATTTTTCTTTTTAAATCTAAGGTTTTAAAATGTAATACAAGATTCCTCATAAGTTTTTCTACCTTTATCAAAAAAAAAATGTATATAAAAAAGTCAAATTAAATTTTTATGAGCGTTTGAAATTCAAATTTTTACAACATTGGATATTCACTCGATTTCTCATGTAGCGATTTCCTTATTTTGTTGTAATTCAAAAATGAAAGAATTTAGATACTTGAAAATTTCACTGAATGTTTATATTAGCATTTTCTATACACCATACAATTTTGAAAATATTTTGAATCTTTTTGAGCTGTTTACAGACATTTTCAGTTTTCAATTTTTTTAGTTTTTTTTTCAATAAATATCAATTAAGTTTTATCTGTTGGGCCAAAAAGTGTAAAAATTTAATACAAGGCTCCTGATATATTAATACAATATCAGTTGAAAAATATTAAAAATCGACGCTAGAGGACGCTAGTAAACTTTTTGTCAAAATTGATAAGAACATTCGGCGCCGGTCAGTGCTGTGATCCAATATGGGCCGTCGTGCAACCATAGTATCTTTATCCGTGGTGCACACACCAGTAGATCAAAGTTGTTGCTAGCTTCAGATGGTAGAGTTTAAGCCAGACCTAACCATAAAAACTTTTTATTATTATTCATTCTTGAGCAGTCAGTCGAGCAACGTTTTTTTTTTGTTTTAACGGCTCTGGCTCTTACTTATCTTTATGTGTGTGCAATCATTGTGTTTCGATTTGCAGCCACACATTACCTGTTTTCATCCTGTTTTGTATTCATCATTGTCAAGTCTTCTGTAAGTATCGTTAAGTCATAATATCATTTCAAGCCATTAAATATTTTCCCCACTTCAGGGCGGTCAACATACTTGCAGAAGCACGTGAATTTTGTCTGGTAATTTCATGTTGTGCCCATTGAATTATTCGTTTGACTGTTTGAGCTGGTGGCCTGTTAGTCGTACGTGTCGGAATTGCCACATATTTAATTATTATAATATTGTATTTGTCTTTTATTGTGCAAATATGTGCATTCCGAGGTGGTAGCGTTAAGTTCAAAGCCGCTAACAGACATCAGCTCTCCAGGTAAACCAGCTGACGAGCTGTTTATTATTATTTCTTACTGTCATTTATATATGCTAAATTAGCATTAGGTACACATTTATTATTATTTATTATTGTCAATTAATTCATACATGCTAACTGAGCATTACATATAATATTTTATTATCATTTTAAACTGTGTAATATCTGTGTCATCAGGCCAGAAACAACCATTTTATGGTCTTATTTATTCATCTGTGCCATCAGTCCAGAAACAACCTATTATTGTATTATTTATTCATCTGTGCTATCAGGCCAGAAACAACCAATTATTGTATTATTGATTAATCTGAGCAGTCAGGCCAGAAACAATTAATACATAATATATTATTACTATTTTATTTACCAACAACATCAGCGTTATGATTCATTTCATAATACAGTCCACTAAACCGTCCACCAAAGCTAGCCTAAATAAGCTCTTTGGTCCTTAATAAACACTATTAATATAGTTTATGACTAGAACATAGGTACATGAAAATAATTATTTGGTTAAAAAAAGATTAACGATTTAAATAAGTATTTATTGTTTAGCGTCATAAGTACATTTTTTTTTTGTAAATTATTATGTACGAAAAAGTCCATAGTAATATTATTTTAAGATATGTCATTAAAACTAAAAATATTAATGAGCTTACAAAATAGTAAATTCGTATTAGCTTAAATATTGAAATACATCTTTCTTGGGAGATTGCAAAACCCAACATTATAATATTAGATTCGGATTAATATATTGTGCTAGACAATTTAATTTATATTTATCATGAAAAAGTTAGACAAAATATTAAAATATTAGTTTTTCTTTGTTTTTGTTTCAAATATTTTCTGAAAAAAACTTTTGAAATTCGTATTTGTAATTTTGTCTTTGCAGAAGCAAGAAATCGGGAACTCCTTATTCGGATTAACTGCAAAATAAATTGGCATTAGATTGGTTGACTCTATGTTAATACACAAAAAACAATCTAATGATTGCCCCACTACAAACTTTTATAACTCGATTGTTTAAATATATGAAGACTACAAACAGGCAACATTTTATTCAACACAAGGTAATTTTAATTTTAATTATTTTTACAATGAAAACATTGGAGTTTTCTTTTATCATAAACTGATCAATATTTTTATTTAATTTCCTGATTTTGATAAATATTACCAATACTTTTTACTAAACATTACAATTTTATCAACAAGAATTTAAAAAAAAAAAAAAACAAAAAAAAAAAAAAAACATAATGACTTATACATAAGACACAGGACTCAATAATTAATATCCACCCCCATCGGTTAACCTGTTCATCTTATACTATTTAATTGTATTGGAAAAATTAATTTATTCTCACAAAATGCATGTGGTTTTTTATTGTAGCACTGATGTTCAACTATCGTTAGGTACGTTTGATTCAGGTAATCATTTCTTTAATCACTGTCTTAGTCAGTTGCTTACTTAAGGGGATTCTACCTGGTGATTTTTCTATCTTTGTCCAACACACACGCAACATAGTATTTTAGACGTATTTTTGCCAAACATATCAATTGATCCAATGAAGCTATAAGAATTCTGAAAACAGATTTAAATTCGTCGTCAAGTCTACTTAGAATCGACTTCCCCACATTTTTAATATTATACCCCAAATTCCAGAAAACGTCATATTAAAAAAAAGTATTTAAACATTTGGGCGCTCACGAATTGCCTCCTAAGAGGGTCACTATCTACTCTTGTACTGGAATCGCCTGCGATAGCTATAATTAATCGATTTATAAAAAAAATGTATCAAACATAATTTAGATGAAATACCTATCATTCTGTTATACAGTCAAAAACTTAAGTTTGTATAAAATAAATGTTGTAATAAATAGACTGACAAAGCAGTAATAATTAATAATATTAAAAATAATAATGACGAAATATCATTGGATTATACAGTCAAAAACTTAAGTTTATATAAAATAAATGTTATACAGTCAAAAACTTAAGTTTGTATAAAATAAATGGAATGTTTATAATAAAGTTTACTGGTTTTCAAATAAGCTGTACATATTTTTTTCGTACATGTCCACCGTTTAATGTCATTAGCTAATTCTTTTTAGTATCCAAACTTAAAACCATCACAAATTATAATGGTTTTACCCTCTCGCTGATCTCGCTGATCACGTTAATTTTTATAAAAATATATGTACGTACATGTATACTATATAATAACGTGTTATTAATCGTGGTTTCAAAAACGAAACTGACTGTATTGAACTGGCAATGATAGACTAATCATATTAACTGATAATCATTAATCGCGGATAAGATTATTGCATTCGAAAAAATAATCTGTCTGGGAAATACTGAACATCTTAAACATTTTATTTTTGACCATAACGGAATAATATAATAATCGATAGTACACGTACAACTATCGATATATTAATTAATATTCCAGGTATGTCATGGGAGGCAATTCGAGTAAAAAAAGGTCACCTACCTAAATTTGGGAGTCAATTCGAGTGTCACCAAACATTTTTGTATTTGCATTTTTGGAAAATCTAAAATTAAAAATCAAAATTGGGGGAAAATTGATTGCAAGAAGACTTGATGACAAATTCAAATTAGAATTGTTATCGCTTCATTAGATCAATTGGCATGTTTGGCAAAGAATCCGTCTAAAATCCTATGTCACGCGTGTGTTAGACAAAAATAGAATTTCATGGTGTGGAATCACCTTAAGCCGTGGCCAACACAACTTACCCAAATAATTATTTTGTTCCTATTTATAGTTATCATAATATATTCAGTACAAACAGCAATAATTGGAACACAGCATTCAAACACCATAATATTTCCATATTCTTATTTGATGATCAGTTCCACTCCATTTGACTTTGATTATAATATAGACACAATATAGTTACTACTTACTATTATTATTATTATTTTTTTTTTTTTTGTTGCTTTATGGGCCATAAAGGCCTTTTACAGCTTCTACTAAACCTCTCCACCTGTCACGATCAATTGAAGTCTCGAAAGTTGCTGCTCCGTCCACCATTCTTATATCTGCATTGACTCTATTCCGCCATCGTTGAAGAGGTCTTCCCCTGAGACGCTTGCCAGTTGGGTTATTAATCAGCACTTTTTGAATTATGGTTTCCTCAGCTCGCCACACATGACCGGCCCATTCCAGACGCTTGGCTTTTAGGAAGCATTTAATAGTTGGTTTATTATAAAGCGATTCTAAGTTGATATTTTTTCTCCTTTCATAATCTCCAGTTAATTATTTCTCGCAGGGCTGAATATTTTCCTCAACACCTTCCTCTCGAAGATAAGAAGCTTCTCCTCATCTCCTTGAGTTGTCAACCACGTCTCACAGGCATTATATGTCACTATTGGGCGTAAGTAAGCTAAGTACATTTTTTCCTTAGTCGCTCTTGATAACATTCTTGGACTTAACAGTTTATTCAGTGAGAAATATGCACGATTCGCTGAGTTTATCCTAAGTTTAACTTCATTGTGCATATCGTTTTTATTATTTATATTTACTCCTATATATTTGAAGTCATCAACCCGTTCAAAGGGGTATGGTCCGACCACCAAATCGTTCATAATATACGTGTGGCGTACCATTAGCATGTATTTTGTTTTTGTTTCGTTAATTATAAGTCACATATTCCGACTAGATGCAAGTAATTTTCCCACAGTTACCGTTTTAACTTCATCCAATGTAGGTTCTGTGATTTCTGGCTCCGCTGTAGAGTAGATCATTTTTTCGTAGGGTGTGATGTTATCTTGAATATTATTCAAAATTCTCTTCAAAAAATTCATTAAGTGCAGAACACTTTTCTTAGTGTCTATTATAAGGTTTCCCTGATCGTCCTTTATTATT
Source organism: Metopolophium dirhodum (assembly GCF_019925205.1). NCBI lineage: Eukaryota > Metazoa > Arthropoda > Insecta > Hemiptera > Aphididae > Metopolophium > Metopolophium dirhodum. The sequence continues at coordinate 18,786,990 of NC_083561.1, forward strand.
GACTAAAAATGCATTAGTAACCTTGTTTTACATATTTACATTTCTCAAAAAATAATCTCAGATTCCTTTTGTATATTTCAATATCCTCTATCAGTTTCTTTTCGGGTAATCTCTTACTCTGTCTTAATATTTTACCTACTTGCTTGAGACCTTGCATTTTGATAGGCATGTATGTTCTCCTGTGTAGCATTTTGTAACGTGTTAATCCTGCATAAGTTGCGCTCCCTGATTACTTCGTGACATTCTGTATTAAACCACTTGTTATTTTTCTTCAATCCCAAGACTTGTAAGTTTTCTGCGGTTTCATTCACTGATTCTATGATATTTACCCATATTTCTTCAATGTCATTCTGTGGCACACTTTCTCTATCAAGTATGTCAGCCAAATTAATTTGGTATGCTTCGACTTCTGCTGGGTTTTTTGCTTTATCGGCGCTGAATTTTTTAGTTCTTGGCTTATGTTGTTTTTTCTTCTTCCAGCTCACTGACAACTTAAACACGAGGTTCGTGATTACTAGATAGTGATCGGAGTCACCATCTGCTTCCCGTCTTCTATTAATTATAACGTGGTCGATTTGGTTCTTAGTTTTTGCATCCAGAGATATCCATGCGTGCTTAAAAATATCATTTCTTGGGAAAAACGTGCTACTTACTACCAGGTCCTTAGGTCTTTTTGCAAAATTGATTACTCTCATGCCATTATTATTCGATATTAAGTACGAACTTTCCAGTCCTATTGTAGGTCTATACAAAGACTCTCGTCCGATTTGGAAGTTGAAATCCCCCATTAGTATTTTTATGCAGTTTCTAGGTTGGGTGTCATATATTCTTTCTAGTTCTTCGTAGAATTCACATTTTATGTCGTTGTTTTCTTGCTCAGTTGGAGCATAGCAGTTTATTATCACAATATCCCAGAAATACTCTTCTAATTTTAAAATTCACAGACAATCGCTTACTGGCGTAAAGCTTTTGACTAATCGTGAACCCTACTCCATATTCATGTCTACCATTCTCCGATCCACTATAGAAAATAATGTAATTTTCAGATTTTACATTGCCATTGCCAGGCCACCGTAGTTCTTGTAGTGCTACTACTGGTAGTTTGTACTTTTGTATCTGGTCTGTAACAGTTTTCATAGCACCCAGCTTAATTAAAGTTCTTATGTTCCATGAACCGATCTTTAATGCATTTCTGTCCTTTTTCCGTTTTCCATTTCGTGTTCCTAAATGACTGTCTCAAGGCTTATTTAGAAGATTCACAACAAGTCGATTTTTAACGAGGACGGGTTGTTATCCCATCGCTCAACCCCCAACCTGGAGGGCCAGATCACAAAAACCATTTCTGGTTGGAGTGATGGCTATTTCAATGCATCATTGATGAATTGAGTGATGGGGACGCCACTTTCCCAATGCCGGGACTATTATTATTATAGTATTAATAATCAATTATTACTTTTAATACACACTAACCTAAGGCATAAGTTCTGAATTCTTCTTCAAAATCTGTAAAAATAAACTACATTAACACAGTTTCCAATTGTTTTTTGTGTGTCTTTAGTTAATACATTCAAATACATCGGGTTGGAATTAAAAGCAGATGGAGATAACCATAGAGAAATCTAACGAAGCATTAATAAAATTCAGCTAACAGATATCTCTTCGCCCTAAAACTTGTTTTCAATTCTAAGGTTGTCTCTTTTAAAATAAAAACTACATTCTAATTATACGTCCAATTGTTTTATACGCGAGTGAAACATGGACTACTACAAAAACAGATGAGTAAAAAGTAGCTTTTTCGAGAGGAAGGTGCTAAGAAAGATATTTGGCCCAACAAAAGATCGCTCAATCGGCCTGTGGTAACCACGAACCAATTTAGAACTTAGGGAATTATTCAGTGAGGCAGACATAGTATCAACGCGGAAAAGCAAGCATATTAGCTGGGCAGGACACATATGGAGAGCACAAGACTAGATAACTCGAGAGGCAACAAAATGGATCCCCGATGAAAAGAGACAATAACAATACAATTTTAATCTTAAAAAATATGAAAAATAGGTGTTTCTGTATTTTAATAACAAACTAAACATAATTCTTTTTAATATAATTGGTCTACAACTATCCATAGTTTAACTACACTTATATATTTTAATTCATCATTATAGTATGCATTTAAACATTATTTAATAATCCAAATCTGATTCTGCATTTTAACCATTGCACTATGGGAATTGTAAAATAAAAATCCATAAATTAAAGTACCTAAATTTTATTTTACAATAAGTTATTTTTCTGTCATCATTAGCACCAGTAAAAATGCTTCAATCTTAGACTTCGGGAGTAGAATTTGGTAGGAAATCGAGTATAGTTTGTACTTGATAAATTAATGAAAAATGACTGAAAAACCGCAATTCTATTTTTATTTCAAACGTACGGATACTTAAAATGTTCAATTAATATTAGAAAAGCAACATACACAATATAGTTTTCATAATATGATTATTATTTTTTTTTTTTTTGGTAGATTGTTTTTATAGGCATTTAAAATTATCTCGGAACTTTTTATTTGATTAATGTTAACTACATTTTTTTTTGTGTCAAATCATTAAAATAATTTAAAAATATGTTTATTTATATTTTCATTTTAAGTTCCAATGTTGTCGAAATTCGTATAAACCATAAATATTTGCATTATATTTTATGGTTATATTTTAAATAAAAATGCATTTTTAATATCTAAGGTTTGAAAATGTATTATAGGTACAGACATAATTCTACTAATGGTTTGGAGGCCGTTTTTCATAATAATTTAACTATATTCTGACTGACACATTTACGTGTTATATAAAATATTATGTAACACATTTATTACATCGACCTACTCAATGACGAATGACGATGTACATTGAAAACCTACTATACAGCACTCCAAATATGTCAGGCTAACTCTAACTTAACTAGTTTTTTTTTAAAGCCCCTCAATAATTAGTTATAATTAATATCAAGATTATTAGAGAATTTTCTAAAAGTATCAGTTGTAAAGGAATAGCTTTACGTACTCAATTCACGTGTTAGTGTATAAGTATTATTCTACTCGCAGAGGCAGTTCTTCTTGAGTTGTTATGATCTCCTAGACGTAACCTCATAGTTAGAAACCACATTCTATTTTGGCAAGCTAATCAAGGGGGCGGCCAACAACAAGTTATCATTACGAGGCGACGGTTGCGAGAATAACAACTTATTGAACCAGCCACATCCACCTCAAGGACGCCCTGTCCATGCGCAGGATCCATTCAAGGAACCGACATCATATATAGGAGGGCTGGGAACACAGTAAAGACAGATGTACCTGGACCAGCAACGCTGAAGCGACTTCACGCCACTAGTCATATACAGGACTACTACTACTACTACTGATTGCGCCGGGGACGGAACAATAGTTAGCCCGTACGGCCCGATCGCCTTTTACTTCGCGCGCTGTACTCACACACCGACCGACCTGTGTATAGATGTGTATGTGTGTGTAGCGACTCAAAGGAAGTGGATGGGGTCGCCGAGCAAGACCAGAGAGTGCTAGTGTGTGGGTGGGTGTGTAAATGTGTGTGTAATGTGATGTGTATATAATTAAAAGAAAATTGTAACACGTTTTAGGTAAAATGCGTTGCTGTATAATTCACAAATTTAATTTAATAATATTGATAATACACAATATAATATATAATAATACCACAGCGGTACAGATGTATAAATTATAATTATAAACGGCGCTGGTTGTACCAAACCGATAATACAAAAAGATATTTATAAAAGTATATATATATAAGAAAAACTTACAATACGACGGTGATCAGCTGGCCAGCTATCCTATGGTTTTTAATAATATTTATAATAATAATGACGGCACACACAATGCGTCGTAACAATAATTAAATACAATAATTAAATACAATAATAATAGCGCCGGCGATTCGCGCCCGACCAAAAACAATAATAATAGCGCCGGCGATTCGCGCCCGACCAAAAACAATAATAATAGCGCCGGCGATTCGCGCCCGACCAAAAACAATAATAATAACGCTGGTGATTTGCGCCACGACAACTAGGTACGGTATAAAAAACGACGGCGATTCGCGCCTATAAAAAGGTAGCTACGTGTCGACTGTTTGCGACGAGCGAACGAACTGATTGCCGCACCGCGCCTGGCCCTTGCTGGACAGTACCTGGTTGCGGTCTAATCTACATATTACATAATAATTAATAATCTTAATAATAACTGTGTGTGGTCGGTCGGTGGGTACATTGCTATTGTCGCGGCGGCGACAACTACTATTACCACGACGATACTATACATTTCATTTTGTTCTAATAAAACATTGTATTTATAAATCTAATTTGACTACTATTATTTTCAAATCATCTACATGGTGAATCCCTGAAGGGGCAGCACGTAACACAGTGTCGTAACTTATAAGTCAAAAGTAGATAGTCAAACAACCAACAAAACAGTTTCGTAAAAATAAGCACTATCAAAATATAATACAATTTAAAAAATACCCATAATAATGTAAAGATCCGTAGTGAATATTGTAGTGTTTGTATAACTGCTTTATAAACTTTAAATTATTTTTAAAAAAAGAAGAACCTATTCTTTTTCTTTTAATTTTATAATTTTTATCCGCAACCAGACGTAAAACAATATAAGTAAATGTTTAAAATGAAAAACATATTAAATAACTGATCTTGCACGTTGTTGTCTGTGAACAATTAAATGCCCATGGATTTACTTTTTCTTACACTTCATTAAATGTAAACGGCACAGATTTTTAACACAGAATTTTGTTCAAATATAAAATATTAACCGAAATTATATCCAATCATAGTAAATTAATAACTATTTTATTTTCTGTAACCAATGACAACAATAATTTTTAAGAAATTTCCGTTTTTTGTGAGTCAACTAAATATTCAATATTTATGAGTAAAAAAGTAAAAAGAAGATTATCACACTACGGATCTTGCTAAATCTATTGACAAAAATTAAAAATAAAAGCTGCCTTAGATAAATTAAATAATTCCAGTGGATTTATCGTATCTTAAACTCCTATGTGTATTTTTATTTATATTTATTAAATACTTGTAACAGTCATCAAATTTTGGAGTAGTAAAAATGCATCATACTTCAACTTTGTGGATGGTTTCTAGTAGCGAATTGAACCTTGTTGGTACTTTGAGTGGCCATCAGTAAAAAAATCAGGGCTTGAAACCGAAAATATTTTTTATGATTTGGATTTGGATTTTGGATATTGGTATTCATTTTTTCTGATTTCCTTTTGGTTTGAACACCGGATTTTATTTTTTCCTATTTCAATTTCGATTATGTTCACTGGTATTGGTTTTTTTCGATTTTGTTTTTGGTTTTAACGATTTTAACCGCTATTCAAAATAAGTATCCAATATCAGTTTCAAGCCCTGAAAAAAATTCAAGTTACTGGGAAAACAAAAATAACGAAGGAGAAATAGGAATTTTTGCAAAACTATTAGGTATAGGTATTCATAATATAATATATTGTTAATATTTTATGTAATATTATAATAATACAAACATTTTTGCTTGTACGTTAAATATGATCATACGCTAAAGATGATTAAAAGCATATTTTTAGAATTTTTAAACTCGATGGTTGTAAATATATTTCACACAATATTAAATGAAATATATACGTACTCTCCAGTATTTGAACTACAAAATAATAATAATAATAATTATTATTATTTTTAACTAACCCAATAATAATGGGTGACAAGTCCTAACTGAACAGATTTATAACTATATAATGATACTCAGTGCGTGACTGAAACCCGATCAAGCACAGATGTATCAAATAAAGAAATCAAAAAAATATCAAATACGATACAACTGTGCACAAAATTGGAAATTAGCCCCCAGGCGACAAATTCTGAAAGTTGACCAACAATGTCCAACAAATGGAGATGAACATGTGTAGCACAAAAAAAATTTCCCAACAATTAGTTGCGCTACTGGCGTGAACTTAGCAGCGCTACTAGAAATTTTTATACCGGTGAAAATAAGGTCCAACAAAGTTTGAAAGTTGTTGTCCAACAGTGTCAATCAATGAAATTTTTTATTTTGCGTATACCAGTATACCAGTATTTCATAAGACGCGTAGGTATGTGCAGGCGTTCCTTGGTTGTTGATGGACAGAACAATTGACAAACTTGCATTAACGTCTGACTGTTCTCAAACGTCTTGTTAAAAAATACGGACAGATGCTTAATCGGGTAATTAAAAAATATGGACCGGTCTCAATCGGGTTCTACCGCAGTGATAAGTACGAATTTGTGGATGGTAATCATTGCATAAGTTATGAGACACAAATCACATAATTTTACTTACAAAATTAAACACATTAAAAAAAAAAAAATACTAAATATAAATTGGACGTACGTTTTTCATCTAGATTTAAATTAATAAACATATTATTATTATACCATATTATTCGCAACCTATGAATTATAGGGCTTAAATTATCCTACAAAATATATCATTACATATACATATTCACAAGTATCTACCGATGGAAGTTGAACGTTTGCGTACATTTATGTTGATTGTATATTTTTTAAATTTAATATAAGGTTATTCATAAATGATTGCAGCAATTCAAAAAAAAAAAATAATACCTACATATTTAATAATAGTATTGTATTTTTGTTATAACTCACAATAAATCAGAAAATATACAACGATGACCATTATAACTTATAAGGAAGGTACGTCACATTAGACTTGAGAATAGGTGTGTCAATTTTTTTACAAAAACAATATACTATACTACCAAAATACTATTATTCAAAAATATATAACATAATCTATACTCTGTTCAAAATAAGAAGTGCATAGATTTACGTAACAAAACCGGTTTTTCCCGTGGCCACCTATGCGCTTTTTATTTTGAACAAGGTATACAAAAGTATAAGACGTGTGGATATAAATACAGTCTGACAACCGTCTCCGTTAATAACATTTTTTTCCATAGCTATCTAATGTACTCTGTTCAAGATCAGAAATGTAGTAGGTGGCTGACATATGCGCAAGATTGTGGCTACACTACAAGGTATGTATACAGATAGTGGACTCGGTGGGGGGGACAAACGCTTGTAGCCTGACTGCGCACTGACGAAAACTGGTCGCCGCCGATTATGTTTCTTAACATGAACGGAGTGCCTATACACAATCATTTATCATGATTGAATTCAAAAGCATTTAAAGTATAAACTATAACAGCGTCGACGTTGTGGAACTCGTAAATACAGCATTAAACGGGCATGTTCGCACAGCATCGTGTGCAATAAACTTATGTACGTTATTTGTTTGGTTGAGAAACGAAACGAAATCAGCCGAACGCATTTAACGGATTTTGTAAACACACAACGCACAAATGACCTCCATAATCATTTAGGTACTCTGAGTTACTAACAATACGCAAAAGTTACACTCTACTAACAATGTAGCCTATAGGTACCTTCTTATTATGAAACACTTAATAACTGCAAACTTAATTTTAATTATGTATTGTTTTTAATGTGGTGTAGCGAGCCACAGTCCTACGGATTCATATTATTATTATATTATATTATATTCATTATTCATACTATATTATATTGAGATAACGAGCTCTACACTATCTATTGACCTTGCACAATGTATAAACAATGTAACAGCTAGGCGCACGTGTTGGAATCTCAAACCAGTCGTCCTCTTAAAATTTGGGGACTAGAATCAAATTACCATTAGAAGCAGCAAAACCAAGTGGTTGCGTCATAACAACAACAAAAACTTTCAAACAACCTCACTCAAAGACACCTGTAAATGCACGAGCTGGAAATATAAAAAGAGCCGGCATCATATTATATAGAGGAACAAAGAATAATCAGATGTACCAAAGCCGTTGAAACCAGAGTAACTTCACTCCACACTCAGCTACTTACACACTTTTACGACTACTGTACAATTTATTTTATATTATTAAAATAAAATCATTATTTCATTTTACTGTTCAAATTGACTACGACTCATTTAAATCATCATCTTTTGGATCTCTGACGGTCCGCAGACAACAGTGGTAAATCCACAGGTTTAGCGAATAAATAGTAAACAGCGATATTTAAATATGATATAATTATGAGTGCAATAGATTGGAAAGTTATAGTAAAGCTATAGAAAAATATTGTAAGAAAATGCATGAATTTTTTAATGATAAACTTTGTAAGAATATTAAGACAATCATCTCTTACAAAATAAATATGATTACTTACGGGTTTCAACTGGAATACAATAAAAACTGTAGTTAATAATTATAAAATAATCAACATATCATTTTGTTATATTAGTATCTACTAATAATATGATTCAAATAAAAACTACAAAAACGTGGTTTAACACAAATATTAAAATTAAATAATCAATGGCTAACAGCTTTTTTATAAGAATTTTGAGAATTACATGTAGGTACTTAAAAATAAATGCATATCAATTATTTGAATAATATTTAATATAAGTAAAAATATTGGAGTCTTCAACTATATACGAATGTAAGATGCATTTAATATTTAGTATAAAATACATATATTATTAAAAATAAAAAATAAACTTACTATATGAAACTAGAAATAAAATACCCGGTAATAAGTAAAAGTATATAAGTATAGTTATAAAATATTTATAATATGTTCTCATTAAAGGGACAAAATAGCGATCTGTTTGAAAATTTCTCAATAAATTTACAAAATGTTCAGGTTATGCCCTTTAATTTGTATAGTAATTTAATTGTTAATTAATAAATTATTTATTTGTACATTCTTTGTAACTTTGTAATATAAAACTGTCGTAATAATATTAGGTACTCTAAAATTCATAAAAATAAAAGATTATAATATTTTTAGGCTCTATCCTTTATGCTCGAATTTGCACTGAACTATTAAGAATCCAAATATGTTTCAGGAATATAGAGTTTAAGAAACAACATTTTAAATAGGGAAGGTGAGCCAGGTAAGATAAGGAAATGTTTGCAAAAAATATGTTTAGAATTTTAATTATAGTTGCACACGGTTTAGCTGACTTAATAACTATGCATCTGGGAAAAGCCACAGTCACCAATTATGTAAAGCTTTTATATCGTCTAAACTTTATAAAATATTCCATAAATTTCAAAATTACAAAATTTTCTGATTTCCAATCGATTAAAATAAAATTTTGAAAAGAAAATTATTGTTTATTATATGTAAATTCACCAAGACATTTTCAAACAAAAATAAATTAAAAGGTCAATAAAATTCAAAACTCAAAAAATCTTTCATACCGTCATCTGAAAAATAATTATAAAATATTAATTAATAACCTGATTATCAATCTAAAAGTATCAAATCGAAGGCCTAGGAGGAAACAAGTACTATCAAATATTAACACAATTGTTTTACCTAATTATCTTATTTTAAATTGAATTATAAATAGCAATTAATAATCATCATAGCTTAAGAATAAACTGATAAAACAACAATAATATCTACTTTCTATCTATATAGTATAATAATATTATATTATTATAGTATAATATACATTATATGGACTTTTAAGTCATCCAAGTTTAATGCATTTCGTAGGCATGGAACCTAAAGATGCTATTTAAACATATCTTCTTTAGGAGAGCAAATTAAAACTTTGAACTGTGTTATCTCCTTTCGTAAACTATGATTTTTAATGATTATAAAATCGGTAGTTAATTTACACCGTATAGATAGAACATATTTAATGTAACACTATTTTTTATAAACAAAAAGGTTCTAATTACGGTGTTCTATTTGGTATTTTTCTTTTATTTCTGTATAATTAACTATACGAATGTTAACTCTTTATTACATCACAAACATAGGCTTAAAGGAGTAGATATATTATTCTTTATCTGTGTCATGTATTTATAAGGATATTTTTATTAATTTAAAAAAAACGTTTGCCAAGTCAAGGATCGGTATGTAAACTGTTTGAGTGCTTGTCGGTGGGTGTCCCCCAGCCAGACTTCCACCTTGCACGTATTCGCACACGAGTTGGTCGGGCCCGTGTGCTCTCAGTCAGGTTCGTGCTAGAAGCGCCAGTGCGCCCACGGAGGTCCGCATGTGCTTCGCCCGTCGCGAGCTGGCTCCTCTCGCCCAATCCCACTGGTTTGTCGCAGGTGGTATGGCACCCCCACTCGGGTAGTTTGTTCCCGTGCGGAAAAGGAAGGTGCCCTTCATCACCTCGGTCACCCTTATTCGGGGACCCACGCCGAGGTCTTTTGACGTGCCTACCAGGTCTGCCCTTCATCAGTACTTTGATACGCCTGGAACACGGTTATTGGTTTTTCCCGTGAGTCCGCACTCAGCGATTCGGTCCACTCCGAACGCTTGCACCTTGAGCGCGGAGCTTTTTCGTAGCTGACGGTCGGGCAGTCGTATGTGTAAGCAGATACTCTGCGATCCAGAAGGACCTGCGCTTGGCAAGCTTCCCATCTCTGGGGTATACTGTTGAAGTAGCTGGTCTGCTGAAAACTGCCTACCCAGTCCTCTTTTCCTTCACTGATGACCATTCGCCCGTCACCACCGGTAAGTCTCTGAGACCACCTCCAGGTGCTTCCTATTCCCCCGGGAAGCTCGGTTTGGAGATACGCCCTCCACTGGCGTTGAGATCGGGACGGGGTCCTTAGGTAACCCGGGGGTGCGAAGACGCCTTCCGGCCGTTCGTCAACCACCCAGTCCTGCTCCCAGGCAAGACATCGTCAGCCGCGGTTTCAATCCCGCGGCTCTTTTTTCGCTTTGCTCGATTCTGCACAATCATGAGTAAGCGCTCGAGGGTGTAACCTTGTTCGGGCGCCCCCCGCCTTCCTACCCATTGCAGACCTTTTGTGACTTAGCGTGCTCTAAACCACCGGGTTGCCACCCTGGAAGGTACAGGTGGCCCAGGGTACTCGGAGGCCCTAGGTCATTTAGCTAGCACCAAGCTTGGCCTGCCCCGAGCCCTTGTGATTACAGTTCAGTTAACTCGAAGCTCTAGGGCTAGCTTCGTTAAGACCATACCCTGCCTGCCCCTTTCCCGGACCAGATTGGTCAGCCAGTTACTCAACGTGACCCGTCTTAGCGGTCGGTAGCAGGTGTGTACTCGTACTGGTCGGTCAACCCGCCTGACCCGTCGTGACCTGGTTGGGCCGTTCAAGTCAGGCGGGTGGGCGTGCCAGTAAGTCTTCACGGGGTTACCTCGATGCCCCCTCGGTGACCTAGGTTAGACCGCTCCAGGGGCCCGCCAGCCCCCCCCCCCCCAGACTGGCGGGCGCTTCACCGAAGAGGGCGCGAGAACACCGGCCCGGTGAAACCAGCAGTCCCCCAGACCTGCCCTCGCTCTGCCGCCTTCAGAGTTCTGGTGGCCCCGTGTTGTTTGTATCGGTCGGTTTCCGCTCAGCAACGGAGGATCCGAGCCCGCCGTCGCCGTCGTCACCGCAGTTTCTTTAGCCGTTCTTACGGCAACGGCGGGCCTTAGCACCCGTCCCCTTGTTTCCACCTAACGTTACTAAGATGTTACCTGCCCGTAGTTCAGGTATGTGGTTCCTGACTCCGCCCACTCGTCGGTGGTTTCAGTCTTACGGTAGCAAATTGTGCTTGTTTTTGACGACAAACTAGGTTTGCCGGCCCCGAAGGGCTGGTGCGTTCAAGGTTTTGCCGCTAGCGGCACCGTGCTTTCGAGGTTGGTTCCGGAGCACAGCGTCGGAGTCCTCCCTCCAAAGCAGGGTCATTTGCGAACGTTTTTGACTGAATCCAGTTCACCACCTCCCCACAGCCGGGTCACTGGTACGCCTTTCCTTCCCCTCGGTTTGATCTCTCCCGCCAGGGACGCATCTTTGCACGTAGCTAATGCGAACCATCTATCGGCCAAGGTACTCATGAGGGAAGTTCGGAGAAGTAATCACCCGACGCGTCGCCTTAAGCTTATAGGAGCTAGCGACGGCCTTCTCTGATTCTCATCTCGCGTACTTCAAGCGAGACGTCCGTCGGAGACGCCGTGATTGGATCTCGTGTCACCGGTTGATTCACGTAATCTACCGTAAGTGGGACGTTGGCTTGTTGTTAGCAAACTTTCTAAGTCAGTATCCATCCGCCTGCGACGTGGACGCCCCGGCCTTCGGCAAGCGCCGCGGTCTGTCAACCCCGCGTCGCCCAGCGAAACTCACTGGCCTCACCTCCTTGGCTGTGGTTTCGCTAGATAGGTATGAACATATATAAATACTCATCGAGTTGAAGTTAGACGATAATTTATTGATAGTTTTGGTACAAATGTATGAGCATATACAATATACACTAATCAATAAATATTACACTGATTATTGAGTCACCTCTCTGGAGACAACAATTAATGAGAAACGTATGAATAATGAAAATTAGATCCAAAAAATGCATTAGTCCAAAAGCCAAACTTTCATTTTTTTATGACACTCGACGAATGGGAAGACCATTTATCTTCGTTTACATAATATGTATATTTAAAATATTTAAATTTGTATGGATAATGAAATTGGACTTTGATGATAGAGAATTTGGTACAATAAATACAAAGTATTTAGCCTGTTTTATAAAGAGTGGATTTAAAAAAAAGGTTCGATTAAGCACCTTTTGGTTCCAAAAAATGCATTTAATTAATACAAATTTAAAATTTCACACAAATTAATAATATAATAATAGTAATGCGTACTTATATCCGCTAGAAAAATAAATTATAATAATGTTATTACTCCTTATATAAGATATTAAATATGATAACTTAGGGTTGATAATCATGATTTAAAAATATTTAGTAGGAAATTATTTTTGAATGAACTATAACATTTGATTTCCATGTAATAAATACATCACTGTTAGTAGGATAAAATAAATACAATTACAAATATGACAAGAACTACGTTTCCCAGTTGTTAGAAATGAATATAAAAAAAAGCGGGTAAGTGGATGTCGCTCTGCTGCACAGTAGGTTACAAGTGGGTCTCCCACTCCGTTCAGAATCGTTTTTTTTATACCTACAATGATATTATATCATTGAATTCAAGGTTAATACAATCCATTATACATTGACCCATTTGTTACCTACTGTACAGACGAGTGGCTTCCACTTACCCACTTTTTTTATTTTATTTTATTTTTATTACAAAACGGCCCAAAGTACTGAATAATAAATATTAAATAATAATAGCATGAAAATACATATAAATTATATGTTCAAAGAGGATAACTTTGAAGGAAAATTGAGATAGAAGACTAGGGGAATCAGTTTTACTTGTAAGGATATTTTAAAAGAAAAAGATTATCCGTATAATATGTCATTGGGAAGTAAGACCAGAGAGTTGTAGGAGATTTTGGACTGGGAAATATTCGTGTAGAAAGCGAGAGATATTGAGTCTAAGAGCGTACATTCAAAAGAAGTATCCTTGAACCATTTCAATTATGGAGCATGCACATGCAGTAAGGGGGTCCTAATGGACGCATCCGTACTCAACAATATGGTGAACTAGAGTTAAGTAGAGCGACTTGAGAGGGGTCGTGTTCAAGCAACGGTGATGTTATCGATCCATATATCAATATTATTAAAGTTAAAAATTCATAGAATTTTAAATTTAAACACCTTAGACTTGGAAATTCTATACATGATTAATTTTCACATAATTTTATTAATCTGTAAAAATTAATTTAGGCATTAGAACGTTTTGATTTTTATATGTGTCGATAAAAATTTGAGGTTTGTTCAAAATTATTGAAAATCATTTACTTCATGCTAAACAAATTGATTTTTATCTAGCTATTTAATAATATTTATTATTCATGATTATTTTAAACTTTAACACATTTTATTATTATAGTTTATTATACACAATGATATTTTCAAAATATTTAGATAAATTATAATTTGTAAGACAGGTAACCTATTATCTTAAACTATAAACCTATTCATACCATTCTAAGTTAAATATGTATCAACTTAAAGTCAATAATATGTTTTCAGTAAAAATGTATCCAAACTACAGTGTTACTAATAGTAAACTACACATTGGAGCTAACGTATTTTCTATATTTATAAATTCAATTATAACAAATTATGATAGACCTCAACAAAGTTTAAAATTTTAAAAAAAAACTGGAAATACCAATTATATATTATATATAATATATATATATATATATATACAGCTCAAACGAATGCAAAATATATTTAAAATGTCAATAAAATGTATTTATTAGGTAATTTTCAAATTTCTACGTATCTTCTTTTTGAGCCGTAGTGGCCACGGCTACTACCAATATTACAGCATAAAATCTAGGGTTCGGATTTAAAGGCAAATGCCATTTTTTATTGATAAAAATAGAAAATTAATTTTAAATTAAAATGGGTTTCATTTAATTTTCAAAAACATGATATAAAATAAACCCATTCTTATAATACTGATACCTATTAGTGTAGATACTTGCCCTGCTTTGGTAAAAATTTTAAATACTTATACATTCCATACAAAAAAACATTATTTTGTACCTATGCCATATAACAAATAAATATACATACCCAAAGATTCTGAAAATGATATAATGGTTACAGTAGGAAATATTGATATTAGGAAAAAAGACTTTCTGATTGTTATGTAATGTTAGAATATACTATATATTATCATATTAAACATGATACAATAAATAAAATAAAATAAATTAAAACAAGTAACAACCCTTCTATTAAAGTCAAAACGAGGGGTATACTTACTAATTTCGTCTGTAAAAAAAAAAATAATTTACCAAAAAGTTATTACATATTTATTAATAATAGAATTAATTAGATACAATATGAAATGTAAAGTGGTGTTTAGTGTAATGGATCCCTGAGATTAGATCTCCAATATTTATCTACAAATAAACATTGAATGACGAAATGGACAAAAAAATTAATATTATAAGACAATCTAGAAATCTAATTTGAATATATTTTAATAAATATATATAATATGTACACACGTACTAAGATATGCTAGAAAAAATAAAAATAATAATAATTATTATTTTTTTTTGTACATAAAACAATTAAAAATGTTTAGTAGAGGAACTTTTAATTTGAAAACGAATAGTTAATAATTTTTTTTCAAAAATAATAATAAAAAAAAAATTGCAAATTATTAACTTATACGTAGGTATAATCTACATTGAGTTATTTTGGTTATTTGTATTATGTCGTTTGAAAAAAGCAGACTTAAAATAAGTAGAAAATAATGGGATACAATCGGATATTAAATAGTAAAAAAATAGTAAAAAAATAAAAAAAGTGGTGATTGTCTGACATTAACATAGCACGCTATTCAATATTTTCCTCTTCGAAGAAAATGTATGAATCATAAATATGTATTAAGAGGACGCTATACCCGCATGCGTTATCCTTCTTACAAATGTACAACATAGCAAAAAACTGTTTTGCGCGGGATAGAACAACTCCCTCGGTATTTATAGTAGAATTACCAAAATTCTACAATATATAAGGAACAACTTTATCTGTGTCGTGGCGTTTTTATTTTTTTATAGCTTTACCAAATTTTTTTAATAATTAAAAGAAAAAAACGAAAAAATCCTAATGTTCTCAAAATGATAACTTTAATTTTATTTATGTTATCCAAATAATAAAAACGCTGCGATACAGATAAAGTTATTCCTTATGCGTTGTGAAATGTTGTCAATTCTTCTATGGTAATAAGCAAAGTGTTGGAAAAAATAAGTTAGAAAAATAAATAATCTGTACTCAGCCCAAAAACATATTTATGCTAAAATAAATTATGACAAAAGTCCCACGTATTCAATAGAATTTTTAATTTATTCAGTATCCTGTTTTTGTATAATTTGGATGAAAAATAACAATAATTAAAATAATATTCTATAAGAAACGTAACACATAAAAATACTAATTATATGTAACGGCACACAACCTACACACGTAATAAAATAACTCTTTCCAGAGTCACCACTTCCACGAATGATGATAGAAAATCATTTAACAGCAGTAATAACACGATTTACATGGAAACACGAAAATACTGAGTGCGGCGCGGTGACCTCTGAATTGGCTCCTAATTTTGGGTAAATATGAAGTCAGCCCTTGAATTTGCTCCCGAAAAAATGTATATTTGAATTGGCTACCTAAACTATAAAATATTATTATTTTACAAAGGCTTTTCATATTGTACGCGCTTACTTTTACGACGTCATTGACACTTAGCACTCAAGTTTAGTCTAGCACATGAGATACTATTAATATATTATAATATATACTTTTAAATTTAGTCTTATGGTATTAATCGTCATAATCTTCTACAATTATAATCGATAAGCATTGATATATATACACTACTTTAATGTTGTTGTTAATATTTGATGACCATGTATAACTTTAAATTCAAAAATATGACACTGGTGTAAGTTCAAGGTTAAGACATGATCATTTATACATACAAATATTAGCCAATAAGTATAAGCCAAGACAAATAGTTAGGTAATTATAATATTTTTATTAAGCATATTATTTTATCTATAACATAATACATTATACATAACCTAAACATATATTTTATAACAACGCGTTCAGCTTTATAATTGTCCGTGTTTTAATTTTTTATTTATTTAGATTTTATTTTTTCTCCACTCTAATAAGATTTTTGTACTACATTTACTAAATACATTTTTGTAAAAAAAATACATATATTCAGATTTATAACTAGATTAATTATGATTATTTTTTTTTTCTATTAAATAGATAATTTTAGTTGAGTTTATTTTTATGTCCATCTAATATTTATCTGGGCTTAACACTACTGACGTCAACTACTCTAGGAGATAACGTTTAACTTTAGAATATTAATAACAATTAGGTAACCAATACATTTTTTAAAAAAAGATAGGGTTCCTAATCAATTGAAAATTCTTGGGAGCCAATTCACAGATGCTTTTTAAGGACAAAATATTGACTACCTGTGTGGTTGTATTTGGGAGCCAATTCAATTTTACCACTGAGTGCAACACAAAAGGTTGCCGTGGAGTGCATGAGTAGATACCACGATGAATGAAACGTTAAAAACCAACCAGCGTCGAGCTTGTACGATCAGATGGGTTTATATACCTATGGGTGTATTCTGGTCGTACTAATCTTATAACAAGTTATACTTCAAATTCAGTGTTCAATGCAGAAGGTCCTTCGTATCTTCAAGCAACAGTTATTTCCTCACACATCGCTTCTCGGCTTTCTGCCTCGCACACCAAGGGTCACGGAGGACGTACAGCTTCGAGAAAATGCCCACTCCGTCGATAATGCCTGTCAAAAATTTTGCAAAGAATCATAGTCACCCTTATCGTTACCAACCATAACGTAACGCGATGACCTCTGTCTCCCAAAGTCCCAAGCCGTAAGGTCTTTGTCACGCAACTAGAAACCATGGTATGTTTTTCCCGATCATTAATAAGCTTAGCCAAGCACCAGCCAGAACTTGCTGAAACGTGCTGAATACGGGGCTGAGTAAATTGGGTCCGGAATAATTTGGGTACATTTTGAAAGCGGTAAGTTGAGTTCCGGGTAAAAAAAGTAGTATACTACCATACTACCTATAGGTAAATTGAGTCCCGGCTATAAACTCACTAACCTACTTATTGAGCCCAAACATTCAAGTTTTAACTAAGAACATAATATTATAATAAACACATATATTTTAATTTATACCATTTATACAACCTATACCATATTATATTTTTGTAGAACATAATAATATTATGTAATATAACATAGTATAATATAATATATATGATATAATTATACAATTGGACTTATAATAAAGATGATTAGATATTAAAAAAATGAAATGAACATACTAACATTTCCCTAGTACCTTTTTTTCCGGGACTCAACTTACCTCTAACCTTTTTTTGCCCCAATTTACCGAGATAAGGTTGGAACACAATTTACCAATCTCGCTGAATATACACGTCACAACCATCTTGAAGTACGCTGGCGCTACCTGCGTTCTCAACATCTCCTAATCTCAATTGGGTCAACTTGAGGCAGTCCCGAAAATCGGTGCAAGAACGATAGTAGGCATTCCAAAAAACGTACAGAATAATATACCTCCAATATCATACAATCTAAAACATCGATCCAATTACAAGCCTCTGCAATTTTCCATAAAAACAAATTCAAGGTTCTGACACATTAGGGAGCTAGGCCCTTTAAACCACCAAAACCTAGTCCCCTCGAGTAGGGCACGGAAATTCCAAACCTAAATTAAAAATATACCAACTCCTATAGAAAAGACGACGGTATAATAAAATACAACAGGTTCGATCTACAATCAAAGTAATGCGTACAAACCACTTCGTTTTCAACTCTTCGACCATCTACATATCTTTGAGATTGAATACAACTGACAATATGACACCAAAAGACACCAGACTACAGCCGATAAGAACCCGTACAGTTCATTGCGAGATAACCAGTGACAATCGCCAGGTATAAGCCTCACCACAGTGATAGAGCCCACTGCCCTCTCGGCTCTCGGTGGCATATTTGTCGAAAATTACCATCAGCATCCGAGACACCTTGCATTCGCGGCTTCCTATCCACCAACCTATAATAGACCAATTCAACCAATTAATCCTCCAATCGGTTCAACGAAAATTTTCCTTTTCAGGTCAACCTATACCTACAGATATCTCCGATTGCGCATGCCTATGTCACCCGCTTCGGGCGGGTGTTGTGCTTGGACACCATTTGTCGAGCAAGCCCGACACAACGAACATTCCCACCCAACATTGTACAAAAAAAACATTATCCTATTCCCATTGTATTAGAATTTTGGGTGTCTTGGATTCTCGAAACCGCCTGCATAGGTAATGTATGATAATCTGAGCTCATGTGTATTAACTAATATAATTATATGGAAATAAAGATAAGTTAGTCATATAGGGAAAACTAGTTGTAATTTTATGAAGAGGGGATATCTCACAATAATGTGAGTAAGTACCTACTGTTCCAACTATAGTATGTGATTTCACATTAGATAAAATAAATAACATAACAATTACGTACTTGCTAAATAACCTAAAAAAATACAAACGCAAGCTTAGTTTTCGTATTAGGTAATTGGATACAACTCATTAAATTTATAAACAAATTATGGACGTATGACTTACTAATGGTATCTATAAAAAGTTATAAATAATATTCAGTTACCAACATAATAACCATTTAATATTATACTATTCAACTACAAATATATTTGATAATGATTTTGTTGACGTTGAGATCAATATAACTATCATATTATGATCAATTAACAAACTAATATTATATTAATTTATATTAGTTATATTAAAATGTTATTACTCATTAATATAATATTAATGATGATAATGTATTTAATCACTCGATATATAAAATTATATTATTGTGAACATAAACATAAATTATTTTAATACAATATGTATATTTGAGACAAGATGCATGTATCTTAACTACACCAGTTAGTTGAGTATTTTTGTATGAAACTTTTTTAAGATTTTGTAATAATTTTGTAATGAAATGAGCCTTCTTATCTATATGTTTTACATAGGTACTTCGTAAGTCAAATTATAAAACGTATAAATACTTACCGTCACCCAGTGCTATAAAAACGAATAATATATTTACAATATTTACAATATGTTTACAATAAATAAGATCGTTACTAATAGTCTGTAAGAATCTGGTCGTTTTTACATTACCAGAATACTACCCACAACCGAAGGGGAACACTTCGGTTGTGACCTATGAGCAGCACCGCGTGTGACCCGAGGGCCAAGTCGGTGGAACTCATAGGTTTTGATACACGCATTAAAAAATGAATTGTAATGATTTATTTTAAGGGGAAAAGGGGTAATTAAGAATAAGAATAAATCAGGTAATCATGTTACTGTATTTTACCAGGTTATAATAATAATATATATGGCAATGCATAAAAAAAAACAATAATAATAATAATAATTTTGGCATAATATGGCAATGCAATAGAATTTAGGCCATGTTTTTCCCGGCCCACGGGAAGCGACGCACCATATCACTCATGGTTTGCCCTCACAGGGTTACCGGAAAAAATCATGGTACAACCAATATACGAGCTTGTGTAAGGGGGACAGGGAGAGAAACATATTACGACAACGACCGACGGTTTGTGGCGACTCCATGCCTGTTTTTGTCTTGGCCACCAGCGGCCCATCGTTTCCCTTAGCCCATCATGGCGGTGTCTTCACTACAAGGAACCGGGTTCAGTCTAGATAAAACGTGTAGACGGGTCGACGGTTGTAGAGCAAGCGTGTAGACGGATCGAAAGTTGTAGAGCAAGTGTGTAGACAGGTCGCCGGTTGTCGAAAACGCGTGTTGAGTCCGCGACGGAGCGTTGTATATTGACTTTGACTATTGAGGAGTGGGGCAGGTCAGTGTCGGCGTTGTTTTACAATAATATAGTTCATTATTGGTGACAGGTTGTTCTACCGGTGTTAAGATGCCGAGCGCGACCTAGGCGCTGACGGCATCGGCGGCCGTGAGCAACAGCGTGCGGACACTGAACATTGCAGGTTGTGGGGGTGGGGGGATATTTGTTACATAATACTGCGATCATTTACGCATCAGCGCGCGATACTGTTATTAATTATAAATGACTATTGTATGAGAGTAGGTACGGCTCGGGGACTGTTTTAAATAAATAATACGCGAAAAAATGCTGTGATGTTACAAGTTCTATCATGCTTGATAAGGGATTTTAGATTCTGAGCGAAGCGATGAATGTATTGATTTTACAATGATGTGTGTTTTTTTTTTTTTTTATTTTTTTTGTGTCTGTCATTACCTTTTAGGACAGTAAAAGTGCTTGGATTTTCTTCAACAGTAACTTTGAATTTAGTTGGTACTTTGGGGGGTCAAAAGTAAAAATTTCCCAGTAGTTTTCACAAGCGACGTGAAAAACAAAAGAAAAATTAAGGAAAAACGGGAATTTTTACGCAAAATCTGTTTTCAAGAAAATCGATTTTGGTTTTTGGTGTAACTCTAAAACAAATGACCGTAGGGACATGACATTTTGACTGAATGTTTATATTAGCATTTTCTATACACCATACAATTTTGAAAATATTTTGACTCTTTTTGACCTGTTTACGGACATATAGTCAGTT
The DNA here is from genome assembly GCF_019925205.1 of Metopolophium dirhodum. Lineage (NCBI taxonomy): Eukaryota > Metazoa > Arthropoda > Insecta > Hemiptera > Aphididae > Metopolophium > Metopolophium dirhodum. The sequence goes on from NC_083561.1 coordinate 18,808,290, forward strand.
TTCAATTTTTTTAGTTTTTTTTCCTATAAATATCAATAAAATTTTATCTGTTGAGTAAAAAAGCTTGAAAATTTAATAGAAGGCTCCTAGGTTATTGTTTCAAAGGCAGATGAAAAAAATTAAAAATCCTTAGTCACAGTTTTTAATTATAAGCATTTAAAGTTCAAATTTTGACAAAATACGGAAAAATCACGAAAAATAGCAAATTATTTTGAGTTGAGAATTCATAAAAATTTTTCTTTTTAAATCTAAGATTTGAAAATGTAATATAAGATTACTCATAAGTTTGTCTACCTTTATCAAAAAAAAAATGTCTAGAAGAAACTTAAATTAAATATTTATGAGCGTCTGAAATTTATATTTTTACAACATTTGATATTTACTCGATTTCTCATGTAACAATTTTCTTATTTTATTGTAATTAAAAAGCGAATGACTGTAGATACTTGAAAATTTCACTGAATGCTTATATTAGCATTTTCTATACACCATAAAATGTTGAAAATATTTTGACTCTATTTGAGCTGTTTACGGACATTGTCAGTTTTCAATTTTTTTAGCTTTTTTTTCTATAAATATCAATAAAATTTTATTTTTTGGAAAAAAAGCGTGAATATTTAATATAAGGCTCCTGATATATCGTTCTAATAGCAGTTGAAAAATATTAAAAATACATAGGCACAGTTTTTTTTTATAAGCATTTAAAAATTAAATTTTGACAACATTTATCAAATTTATAATTTATAAATTATTTTGTAGTCCACCTTTTTTTTTGTGTTTCCATCAGTGTTGGGAATAGATAACTAAAACATTATCTAGATAAGATAAGATAATTTTAACAAAATATTATCTAGATAAAAATAAAGATAACATAAATGTAATTTATCTAGATAAAGATAAATACAACAATACATTTATCTATATAAATATCTAGATAAATATCAATTTTGTACACTTATTTTTATTGTTTTATAGTATTTTTGTAATATTAACTTTATATCAGTATAATGACATAATATTTATTATAACAACGAATTGAGCCCTTTGAAATACAGTTCTACGAAGTTAATTTTAATTTATTTTTAAAATTAATGGGGAAATAAACTTATACCTAATAAATTTGAATATGCTTATTATGGCTATTTTTTTTTATAGTTGAGAACGATGTATAGTGCAAGCCCGCATGCAGTTTCTCGTATTATCGTAATATTGTCGTTGGCAATAATAACAAGAAATATATTCTTCTAATTTTATAAATAATTCATATTATATTAGAATTTTAGTAACATTGGTTTTATATATTTTTAGGGCCACTATAATATTTATCTAGATAAGCCCATTTTTTACCTAAGCTAAACATTAGATAAATTGTAACATAATTATCTAGATACTTTAAAAGATAATTTATTTCAAAAAATCTTATCTAGATAATTCCCAACACTGGTTTCCATCATCATAGTTTTTTTTCAATGAATATTAAATATCACTACAATATTTTTCGTTGAGTAGAAATGCTTGAAAATTTAATACAACATTCCTAATAAGTATTCATAATAACAGTTGAGAATTATTAAAGATACATAGATCCAATTTTCTTTTATAAATATTTAAAGTTAAATTTTGACATCTCAAAAATTTGAAAATTCTTAGTAAAAAATTTATAAAGTTTTCAATTTTTATAGCTAAGTATTAAAAATTAAAAACAAGGTTTCTTGTAAGTAGTTCATACTGTATCCATAAAATACATAACAAATATATAACAATTTTTTTATAGATAATTTAAGTTCAAATATGGACAAAATTGGGTAAGAAGAATAACAATTTCAGTTATTATATATTGTACACACAATAACATTTTTATGAGTAATGTTTTCACCAAAAATTAATTCAACTAATTGTAGTAAAATAAATTACTTTAATAGCAATAATATCAGACACTTTATATAGCAGTTTAATATGACAGACCGTCTTTGTACAGAATCATTGTTCGTGTATAGGTACAATGATTTTATGTCATTGAATTCAAATTTAATAAATAACGCCTAAAAATGTAATACAAAATTCCTCATAAGTTTTTCATGTATAACTATTCACAATTTTTTTTTTTCATAGTCACGCCATGTACGCCGTCAGCGTAACATCGTTATTTCGTCGTTCTGCTTATAGTACTAGCTGTGCGAGTCAATCACCACCGAATTTTTTCGTTGAAGTGTCTAAACATTCGTATTGTCTCAACCTCAAACATAACGTCAACCTTTCTTTGATCGGACCTGTGGTTGTCCCAAAAATCGAAAATCGGTAACATATTTAATTGCTTACTTGGGCGGCGTCTGCCCGCCCATCCCGTGCGTGTTACCGGCCGACCGGCTTATCGGTCTAATTGCCTACCGTTGCTCGCTATCTCAAGTCGACGATGCTCGATTCAAGGTCGTCGGGTAAAAATAATAATTCCGCTCGTGCTAATGTCTCGAGTCAAAAAAACTGTAATCGGCCTCCCAAGCCGACCGATAAAAACGTAATTAAGAAATTAACTATCAATACTAACTTAAACAGCGACGTACGTAATCTCTCCGATGATTCCGATGACCAATCATGGTCTACTAATAAATCCAAACGTCTCGTTTCGCCAGGTCTTTCTCCAAAATCCAAAGAGCCAAAAATCTCTGAAACTAACACCTCCAAATTCTCCACGCCAAATCGCTATGAAGTACTCAGTGAAGTGGTTACCCCCGACCCCATGGATACGGCTGAACAAACAAATGAACTTTCTCCTTCAACTCCGCCACCTATCTTCATCACTACACCAGTTGATTTTAACGATTTTTGCAAATCCTTACTATCGATCACGGGCGAAAACGGTTTCGAATGCAAATCGTCTACCAAACACCTAAAACTCACTACGACCAAAATCGAATTCTATCGCCTTATTATACATCTGCTAAACGAAAACAAATTCGAGTATTTTACTTACCAAGTCAAAGCTGATAAGCCCTATCGGGTTGTAATAAGAAATCTTCACCCAACGACGGACACAAATTCCATTAAGGATGAACTAACTTCTAAGGGCTTCGCTGTAAGAAACATCTCCAATATCCAGGCAAGACTATCTAAATCTCCTCTCCCGATTTTTTTCGTCGATCTAGACCCGGCTCCTGAAAATCCAAATATCTTCAAACTTACCTCACTTTGCTACACCAAAATTAAAGTCGAAGAGCCTCACTCCCGGAAGGACCTTCCCCAGTGCCATAGATGCCAGGACTACGGCCACACCAAAACTTATTGCAATCGCGATCCTCGTTGTGTCCGCTGCGGCCAAAGTCACCTCTCTGAACTCTGTGAAAAATCAAGGGACACCCCGGCATCCTGCGCTCTCTGTGGGGAAGCACATCCTGCAAACTATAAGGGATGCATCAAACACAAAACTCTGCTGCGATCAAGAAACTCCAAACTCAAGAACCTCGCCCAAACCAACTACTATCAACACTCAAGCAACCCATCTACCACCAGCCATGTTAACCTCACCAGTTCGGACATCTCTCGGCAGACCAACCCTAACCTTCTACAAACCAGTTCGGCCACCCAACAGAACTCCTTCGCCAGCGCAACTAAAGGTAAAACCCAATCCCCTATTAACGACTCCCCTCCCGAAAACCCTCTCTCAAATCAACTGACATCATTCATTCATGAGCTCCAATCACTCATCACACCTCTAATAACCCTCCTCTCCTCTCTCATCAATAAATTAGTTGTTACCAATGACTCTGAATTCTAATCTAAACTCTCCCCTGTCCATAATCTCCTGGAACGCCAATGGTCTTTCCAAACATAAGCACGAATTCCAATGCTTTCTCGAAGCTAAAAATATCGACATCGCCCTTATCTCCGAAACGCACTTTACCCCCACATCTCACTCAAAAATATTTGGATATCAAGTTTATCACACTTGCCATCCGGACGGTACTGCCCACGCTGGTACCGCTATCTACATTAAAAACAATTTATCCCATCATCAATTAGCACCACACTCTGAACCCTACTTACAAGCCACTACAATCCAAGTCAACTTTGTCAACTCTACCCCCATTGCCGTTTCTGCAATCTACTGTCCCCCTGGACCCAAAATTTCGTCTGTCGATTTTCAAACCTTTTTTTCCACCTTAGGTCAAAAATTCATAGTTGGAGGTGATTTCAACTCAAAACACCCCTACTGGGGAAACCGCTCCGCTAATACCAGAGGCCGTGCACTTAAATCTGTCTTAGACACTATGAACTACTCAGTAATATCCCCCCCTTCTCCTACTTACTGGCCTTCTCACTGTAACAGACTTCCTGATATCCTTGATATATTCGTTTCCAAAATTCCAAACCACATACACTCAACCATATCAAACTTAAACGATCTCTCCTCTGACCACACCCCAATTTATCTTGAGGTGGGTGCCTGGGCTACTAAACAAATTAAACCTTCCCTTACTTCTGGCAGAGTAAACTGGCCTAAATTCAAAAAATTAGTAACCGACAACATAAACCTTAAACCCTCCCTAAAAACTACCTCTGAAATCGACAGCGCTATCCTTTCCTTAACTTCCACTATTCAAAATTCTGCCTCCGCTGCCTCGAGTAACCATCCTCCGCCCCGGAATAATACTAATATTCCTGCCCATATCATGCTCTTACTCGCCGATAAACGCAGAGCCAGAACCCAATGGCATAGATTTAAATACCCATCGGACAAAGCAACGTTTAATTATCTGAAAAATAAACTAAACAAAGCTATTCATAAACTCAAAAACGAAAGCTATCAAAACTACATCCAAAACCTCTCAACTAAAGACTCATCTTTATAGAAGGCCACTAAAAAATTAATCCATCACAAGCTACCATCCCCCCCACTCCGTATGCCAAACAATTCGTGGGCCTCCTCTGACTCCGATAAAGCCAGCATTTTCGCCGAACACTTAGCTAACGTTTTCAAACCACATAATATCATCCCAAATAAAATTCATACTCTAAATATTACTAGATTTCTTGAATCCCCTCTCCCCATGGCCCTCCCTGCCAAACATACTAGCCCGGGTGAAATTCAATACATCATCCGCAAACTCCCAACCAAAAAAGCCCCTGGGCACGACCTAATAAGCAACTTAGTTGTCAAACACCTCCCTGAAAAATCTATCATTCTTTTAGCACTAATTTTCAACTCTATGTTTCGTTTATCCTACTTTCCTACAGCCTGGAAACATTCAAACATAATCCAAATTCTAAAACCGGACAAACCGCCTGATATCCCGTCTTCCTATAGACCAATCTCTCTCCTCCCCACATTCGCAAAAATTTTTGAAAAAATACTCCTCAAAAGGCTTCTTCCACTATCGGACAAACTCAACATCATCCCAAACCACCAATTTGGATTTAGGTCCAAGCACTCCACCATCCACCAACTCCACCGCACTGTCGACTTAATCTCTACCAGCATGGAATCAAAACTTTACTGTGCGGCTGTACTCCTTGACGTGGCTCAGGCCTTCGACAAGGTGTGGCATGAAGGACTTCTCTTCAAACTCAAAAAATTCCTCCCTGCCCCCTACTACCTTCTCTTAAAATCATACCTCGAAAATCGCACCTTCTGTGTCCGCGTTAACAACAGCTACTCATCAAACTTCCAAATACTAGCTGGAGTCCCTCAAGGAAGTGACATAGCTCCCTTCTTATACTCTATATTCGCCCACGACACTCCGACCTCTCCCCATACATCACTGGGTACATATGCTGACGACACGATAATCCTGGCTTCAAACCATGACCCCCAGGTAGTATCTCTCCGGCTACAAAATCATCTCAACTCGATTCAACTATGGTCAAACCGCTGGAAGATCAAAATTAATGAAGCTAAATCATCCTTTATCACTTTCTCTCTTAGACCAGGTGACTGCCCCTCTGTATCGTTTAATAATAATCAAATCCCAATCACCCCGACAATAAGATACCTAGGTTTGATCTTTGACAGGCGCCTCACATGGGCCCAACACCTTAAAATAAAAAGAAAAACAGTCAACTCCAGACTCCATTTACTCCGCCCACTTCTTAGATCCAAGACATCATTAAAAAATAAACTATTAATATACAAAACCATCATCAGACCTGTTTGGTCCTATGGCATCCAGATTTGGGGCTCTGCCAAACCCTCCAACACGAGAACAATCCAGGCATTCCAGTCTATCTGTCTGAGGCAAATTGTCTCTGCTCCATGGTTTATCACAAATAACAATCTCCACAAAGATCTAAATATTCCATCGCTCTCTCAATTAACAAAGTCTCACTACGTCTCCTTTCATTCCAAGTTAATCCAACACTACAATCCATTAATAAAACGCATATCTTCTCTAACAATCCCTGATAACCCCCAGAGACGTTTAAAACGCTCCTGGCCTAGAGACCTTCTAATTTAATCTGTCGGGTGGCACTACTGAGTGCCCTCCCCTATCTGTTATTCTCGACATGTAAATACTTTATCTAAATTACTTATTGTACCAAATTGTATAGATTGTAATTATATTTTAAATAAAAAAAAAAAAAAAAAAAAAACTATTCACAATTTTTTTATTTATAAGTGGTTAAAATTAGAATTTAGACAAAATTCATTAAAATCGCGAAAACTTGCTAATTATTTAATAGTAAGAAACACACAACAAAATTTTAATTTTAATTTAAAAGTTAAAAATGTAATACAAAATCTCTTATAAATTTGTCTACTATAAAATAAAAGAAAGTACCAAACTTTCATTAGTTTTTAGCTTCATCTCAAAAGTACAACAAGTAGCCAAAATGTTCTACAAATGATTCCACTCAAATCTATACAACTACCGTCATTCTCTTATTTCCAATCTATTTACTCGAAACATCCCAGGTGACCACAAAAGGCGACTGAAATAAAATTAGTGTCGAGACCTCTTAAATGATTAGGGGCTATTCCCCACCACCATTCTTTTCTTAAAACCACAAATCATCAAATATTAATAATTTATACTCATCGTATTATAAATATTGAAATAAAAAAAAGAAGATATTTACGCTTCACAATCGATTTTTGATATAATATTGTTGTAATTCAACAACGAATAATCATAGATACTTGAAATGTATACCAAATTTGTATTTTATTATTTTCTATACATTGTATACTTTCGTTTTATTTCTTGAAATGTCGATAATTTTTTTTCGCTTGGTCATAACGCTTACAAATTTAATACATGATTCCTCATAAGTTTTTACAAAAGCATTTATAATATATAAAAGATACATATGCATGATTTTATTTAATAAGCATATTTTAAAGCTCGAATTTTGACACAATTAGTCATACATAATACTATGAAACAAAGGTGCTGTCAAAAATCCAAGTATCTACCTGTTCGCGCCAGGCAGTTGCTTATCGCGGGGCGCGACATCTCCCTTCTAGGCCATATACCACTCTGTCTTTTAATTGTTTAATAAATTATTATAATATTGTTATAATGTGTATTTACTCTCATTGTCGTCGTCTTCTGTTTACTAAATTTTGATCGGCCTTTTGCCTCATATTATTATAATTTATTCTGTATCATTATAATATGTTAAGATTTGTATTGTTTACTTTTCCGCGGCCAACATCGTTTTTCTTTCTTAATTATAATTGTTATTCGCACGTATATCGTTTTCCCGCTACTACAGTGTACATTTTTTCGTCGTCGATTATTTTTATTATACTATATTTTTATTAATTCGCACTGTCCGCATCCGTTACTTCGAGCATTAATATTAATCTGTGCTTCAGCAATCACGGTCTATTGATATTTTTTGTAAATTTGTATACTTAATATTCATTGTGAGATCAATCAATAAAAGTAAGTCAGCGCATTTTGGTGGTGGATGTTTGTCCATCGTCCCTCGGGCCTCGGACAGGATAGTGTAATTTTACTGTATTCGATTTGAATGCAATGATTGCATTCGATAAAAAAACGATTCTGAGCAGACGAGGGAATCTATTTTATTAAATATTTCTTGTCATTTTTCATTTGAAGCAATATTTCTGGTAGAAAACGTCGTCCGTAATTATTTAATATTATAAATTTGAAATCGTACATTTTTTCTCCTTTAACCGCTTTTATTTCGAGTAGTGTTACGAAAATCGAAAAATGACTTCTTTAAAGTACCAGCTCAAGAACATTACCTTTCAGAAAAGATGCTATACTTGATATTTTTGAGCAAGTATAGAGGGAGAAAAAGTGTTTACAGAATAAAAAAGAAATAAACATCATTGTAAAACTATTACATTTCTCGCTCCGCTCAGAATCTTATAAACATACTAAACATTACAAAATACAGTCTTGAGTATCCTTCTTATATTATTATATATTCCTGCACTATCGTCATGCTAGCGTTGGCTTCTTCACCATCCAATTCAGCGGCCATCGGCTGTCGTGTGTCGCTTTTGTAAAATTCAACGTCACCGTCACGGGGGTGCCAAAGCGTAAGTTGGCCAAATTTTTTTAATTAGGCTAATTTTAAGTATCCTATTTTGTGTGATCTCTGTGGCCAATGCACCAGACCGATTCGACCAAAGAGACCGCCAACCCCATATAATTAACTTACACTTTCCTGATTACCATCATCGTGTGTTGTCCGTTCGCTCGGGCGTGTGGTTTGGATTGCCTATGCGGGCAACGGGAAATATTAGGAGCCATCGAACAAAATATATTATCAACGATCTTAACTTAGTCTCGGTTGTCACTGAGTGGTCTTTCAGCTCCCCCCCGCCCCTGTTGTGGGCGGATACACAACTTATTATTATTTAGACTCTACGTTGATGCTCAGTCAATAAAGTCAAAGCCTCTTAAATACTGAACGGATAGATAGATAGGTAACAAATGTATAATATTAATAATGTAACCATAATATTTACACTGACATAAGTCGGGTTCATAAAACTATGATTATAAATTTCCCCATGATATACTCAAACATTTAAAAAAAAAACAGCATGCCTATCAGATAATTTGGTTCCCGAGATCATTAGCATCAAAGATCTCATTTTCCCATTTTTATATATAAGTAAGTATTTATACGTAGAGATCGATTATTTTACATCAATACAGTAGTCCGTATTTTTGATCTCAAAGTAGAGATAGATATATCAGTCAATCGAAAATTTTTAGTTGTTTTACTTAAGCATATAGGTGTAATGACTTGTCCTTTAGACAATATTTAAGCTATCTAATATGTTACAGAACTATAGAACGTTTTAATCTATAAATTATCTAAAAAAACAATGAGTATACGTACATTTTTGTTCCACTAGAAAAAAAAACCAGAACCCATTATTTACAATAATAAATATATACATTTGTTTTAAAAATTATAAAATGATTTGTATCGAAAACAAATTTTTTGTGGTTATTTATTTAAATTATTTACGGGCATTGTGCCCAATTACTGCATATATTTCTAAAGCTAAATATACAGGAAGAGAAAAGGTAAAAAAAAAATATATAAAGTAAAATTTTTTTTTTGGTTGTTCCGGCCTTTAAGACCGTCCCGCAAAACAAATTTCCCTCCAATTTATTCTATTTTCTGCTATTTCTCTCCAGTTTGCTCCTGGATCAACCTCTTTAACATCTTTAACATCTTTCCTCACACAATCTTCCCATCTTAGGCGTGGCCTGCCCACAACAGTCTTCTTTTTTTGATTTCGTTTGAAATACATGGTCTCTGAAACAAGTTCTGTAGTTCTTCATTGGTTCGAATTCTCCACTCTTGGGTTCTTAAGTCGAAACAGGGTCCGTATATACGTCTTAAAATTTTTCATTCAAATGTGTCTAGTTTTATTTCCTCTATTTTTCTTGGTGCCCATGTTTCTGACCCATATAGGACGACAGGACGTATTAATGTCATGTATATTTTTATTTTTAAGTTCAAAGATATTGATCTCGATTTTAGCAGGGTTCCCACACCAAAATAGCAGTTAAAGGGCCAGTTGCATTCTTTTGGAAATCTCTACTTTTAACTCATTGTCCTGAGTTAAGAGGACACCTAAGTATTTAAATTGTGGAACTCTTTGGAATATATGTCCATCTACATTCATACTCCTCCCGTGGCGATACATCCTGTCTTTTCTGTTTAGTTTCATATATTCTGTCTTTTTATCATTTATTCTGAGACCAACTTTATTCGCCGCATCCATCAGTTTTTTACAATGTATTTTTACTATTTCGATATTGTCTCCTAAGATGGCAATATCGTCGGCATATGCTAGCAGGCCTATCTTTGACTGTCCTAAAGTTACACCTTCTGATATGTTCATATCTCTGACAACCTTTTCCAGAACTAGGTTAAAAAGGATTGGAGATGATGCATCCCCTTGCCTTAAACCAGAAGTTACTTTGAACGGTTTAGATGTAGAGCTCGCTATTTTTATTTTTATTTCAGAATTTTTCCATTGTCGCTTTAATCAGGTTAATTAACTTTTTTGGCATATTGAACTCTTTTAATATCTTAAATAGTGTTGGTCTATGTATGGAATCATATGCTTTCTCAAAGTCTACAAACAAAGTATATACCTTCTTATCAAATTCCCACATTTTCTGAAATATCTGCCTAATAGTAAATATTTGGTCTGTGGTGGATCTATTTGGTCTAAAACCTCCTTGGTAGTCTCCCAGTATTCCTTCGGAGATTGGTTTAATCCTATGAAGGATGCAATACGACAAGACTTTGTATGTTGTATTAAGTAGAGCGATACCCCTATAATTATTACACTCGAGTGGATCGTTTTTTTTGTATATCGGATATACTAGAGCGGTTCTCCAATCTTCCGGGATTTTTTCTTCTTTCCAGACTAATTCTACTAGGTTATGTATGTTGGATATGGCTTCTTCATCTAATTTTTTTAGAATCTCAGCCTGGATTCCATCTTCACCTGGAGTCTTATGATTTTTTAACCTCTTAATTTGTTCTGCTATCTCAATTCTGGATGGTGGAAGATATTCGCTTTCATTTGGTTCTACGTCAGTCGAATTAAATGTGTCTATGGGTTCGTCGCAATTAAGGAAGTTCTCAAAGTAGTCTTTCCATTTATCTAAGATATCATTTGGGTCCGTAATTAACATACCATCGCAATTTTTTAGGAACTTTTCCTGTTTCTTGAATCCTTTTCTAAGTGCATTAATATTTTGGAATAGCAGACGTGACCTATTCATTTTTTGGTATTCTTCTGTTTCTTCTAGCATGTTCTTGGTATATCTTCTTTTTTCGTATCTGATTATATTGTTTACTTCTTTTTTTGCATATTATGTAGTTGTTTTCTTTTTCTACGTTGTCTATGTCGTCGTTATATAAAGTAAAATATAAAAATATAATAATATATTCTTTAAGTGTGCAATTTAAGATATATTCTAACCTACGAAATATGTGTTATTTAAAATTGTATTAATTATTTAGTTTTATATACATACCTTCATAATGTATTGATGTATAATCAGTCGAATCATCTGAAATTGTATTATTCTAGTAATATACTACACAGCAATATAAATGTTGTGACGTAACTAATTGCCTCTAGTGAACAATTTAATCATTTTAAATCTGCAACCCAAATTCCTTTTGTTTTGTCTGGCTTTTGGGGGTCTATCATACACTTTTTTCAATTAGATAAAGTTTATCATTGTCAGAGCTTGAGCGGACGTAAGTTAATTGACCGCGAGTATAAGACGTAACGACTGACTAGAGATGTACAGTTTACGTACATTTTTTTTTTGGTAATTTACCGAGAAAAATGTATGTAAATTTTGATAATTTTGGTATATTACCATAGGAACACCCCCAGAAACTCCTCCCTGACGCATTTTCATGAACTTATAATTATGGTAACATTAATTTTTTTTATTTACTGGATAGTAGGGTGTTCAATTGACCATGGCTGATCGTTATTTTTAAATTTTTTAAATTTTGTGACTGGGGTTCTAGTTCTAATATGTGTAAAAACACTAAAAATTATGTATAGTCATATAGAACATTTAAAAATAATTAGAGAAGTTTAACCGGTGCCCCAAAGCCTTCAAAAGTTTAACATTACCTACTAATATTTTAAGAATAAAACAAATTTTAATTTAATAGACAATTTATAATTGTTTCTACATTTTTAATTAATTTCAGTAAATATTTTATTTTGCATGGGTGTAATATAATTATTCCGTCAGTGCTTTTGTTGGAATTTAAATATTTTGGTTAGGTGCCTATAACATCAACAACAAAAAACAAAATAAAGTCAACTCTAGTCTTTTAGTTTTATATATTACAGTTCACAATCTTTGTGTTAGTTATTTCTCTATATATGTTTATTAGTTAAAATTATAATTATTAACTTAATAACAAAAAATAAAAAGTAATTTTTCAATTTTAATATTTTATAGGTACAAATAAATAATAATGAACAGACACAAATTAGAAAAAAAAGTTGACTAGGTAAGCGAACGTGAAAATGTTCAATAAGTTTTAAATGATTAGGTTGATAATAATTAAGAACTTTATAATCGTAGTAATGAATGATGAGGTACAACAGGTATACGGGGTGTAACCACTGTAACGGATAAAGTATTTATAACGTGGTTTGTTATCTATATCTGTGATAAAATCAAATTCATATAAATTGCGATAATGATTGATCGTATCAGATATTCTTATGGTGTATTCGTATGTTTAATGTTATGTAGTAGGTATACTATACTATCAGTGGTTGTGGACGTTTTACATTTTATAATATAAACTATTCTATTATATAAATATGTTATGACTGATGAATATTGGCACCGCGAAGACGTTTAATTTGAGGTGTCACATACTACTTTTTTCAGTAAAAAATAATTGGTAAATTTACGAGGTAAAAATTTACCGAGCTTACGACTGACCTACCAGGCTGTATTATGCGGGCCTACTGTAATAGTTCAGGACATTCTATGAAATATTGACCGAAAAGAATTACAGGCCATTCACATACATACGTGCGTTTACTTTGCACACACTATAATAATTATGTTAAATTTCCTACATTAATTCTCTTAAGGCACAACCGACTGCTGCAGCGCCCTTAGCGCCCAAGCGGGGTTAGTGAGCTGTGTGCATAGCCCTCTAAAGTACCATTCAAAAAACTAATAATTATAATTTTGATAATAAATATAAATTAATTGTTTTGTGTGAGAAAATATCTCTTGAGGTAGAACGAAAGTTCAAAATGCTGAAAAAATAATAAACATGATTTGTGATGTATTAAATAACAATCAAATCAGCATTGAACAAAAGTATATTTTTTGATTTAATTTAACAACATTACAACTTAATATTTTATAACATATTTTGTTTCTGTCATTACACATGTGAGAGGAGTGTGTCTGTTACATCACTCCCTCTTATCACAATCATACTACTAACCTAATTTAATACATGTACATACATTACACGATTCACTAATGACTTATGAGAATTGTATGGAAATAGCGTCACGGAACCGCAAAATCATTAAGATTATCAACATTCACATCCTTTCAATGTTTTAGCGTTATATAACATCTCATAAAAAATACTAAATGTATTTATTATATAAATTAATTTATAAATATTTGTATGTGTTAATTTATTATACAAAAATATCAAAATACGTAAAATTAAAATAGATAAAATTTACCTTTAAGACAAAAGTCAGTGCTAATAATTATGTCTAATATATTCCAAAAAAGGATGCGCCAATTGACAATAAAATTACTCATATTTTAATTAAAATTAACTTACTTTCAAATCCAGCAATATTTTTTAAAATTTCTGTTAAATTTCAAAATTATTCAAATAAAATTGTATAAATTGATGGTTAAGTAGCATAAACAATTGATCAAATTAATGGTTCACTTATCTCTAATTAATCTCCCAATCATGGGCCGTCCACTAAATATTGTTTTGAGGACCATTAGCTTACTATTGATATATATTAAACATTTAATGGTTGTTGATCTTTAAATAAAGCTGGTAAGTGCCTATTGGTCTGACAATTTATTTGTAATTTTTGGTTATTTTGATTATTTTTGATCATATTTTTGAATTTATTCGACCATCAAGGCTCAAATTGAAATCAATGCCAAACAAAAATAGATTAATAAATTATTGTTTTTGTGAAATTAGGATAATAGATATAGTCATGTAACGTGCTCAACTCGTTCTAGTTGAAGTGATGGAAGTGTTTTGAAATTATTTACAATGATGATTGTATAATTTGTATTTATTATTACTCAATATAATAATTAGGTATGTAGAAATATTCTAAGTCCAATTTAATTTAAACTTTAAGTAAGCGAGTTGTGACTAAGTATTTAGCTTTAGTGACTATTCTGATGGTGGCTTGCTGCTCGTTTGATGAACGCTTGTCCATCAGCGTACCTTGTAGGTCAGTCCCTATGTCCCTTCTATACTTCGCACAACCGTACATGGTCGTCCTGCGGTTAGGCCTAGCGTGAGATTGTCACACGCTTTTGCACACGCCTGATGTCTAACATATATTTATTGTTATTGTGGATTTGTGGTGTTATTTTATATTACAGCACAATTTCTACACGGGCATAATAAAGTTATTTATATACGTAGTCATATATATTACCTCGTTTATATGCAGCAGTTAATGCGCATTGAGTTAATCCGGAAGTTGGGTGCATATAAATGCATTTTTAATTCGCATTAAACTAATGCGCATTTTCGTCAAATCGAATTAACTCTTACTGCGGGATTAAGAAATGCATGTAAACGCTTTAATGCGAATTAATTTTTTCGCGGGAATTTTGAAAAACATTTTTAGAATTGTTTTGGTCATGGAATACAAAGTATAAAACATGGACTAAAAAACATTCGCATTAACTCGAAATCTAATCTTGATATTTTAGGTGCATATAAGCCCGCTCCCTAATGCGCATTATATAAATGCGCGTTAACTGCTGCATATAAACGTGGTAATATATATTGACAAACGGCGCTCATGATCACGCGCTTGATATTATTATCTATCACAGATATCTATATAGTATACTATCTAGCGAACTCTCACCGTGAATTGAAGCATCAAGGTCGGGGGGCAATCGCATGGTATTTCATATGACAAATAAGATGAATTACGATTTATTTTGTATTTTATTTTATTATTTCTAAACTTGTAGTTTAAAAAACAAAAAAAATATTTTAACTAAGTCATTTTACATTTACTATTTTATTTTACCAATAAAAACGATGTTGTTCCTAATAAATTTTGTATAATGAATGAAATGTTTTGCCCCCCGAGAAAATGGTGGCCGTGCTTCACTTGATAGCAATGTAAATTATAGGTACCTTATCTAGTAAGTACATAGAAATCTGTGTTATCTATGCGTTGTATACGCGGTATCGTTGATATTATCTTCATTCTCTGATATTATTATTATTAATCACGGACTAAGATATAAGGGACTGGAAACGACAAGGTGGGTGGGTGACGGGGGACAGCCCGCAAAAGGTTTCTCTGTTATCACCAACACTCATAATTTTTATTTGGCGTCACATTTTGTATCTCAGTCCGTGTTTTATACAGATGGCGCTGTAAACTGTCAATTATGATTGCAACTCCTCGCATTTGCCTCTTGTACATGATACTACGAGACCACTGATAAGCTGCTCGTTCCCAGTCCATTATATCTTAGCCCGTATTATTAATGTTACACGAGCACTCGCTCGCGTATTACCTTATTTTAAATATTTATATTTACGCGGCGTGTATAATATATGATTACGTACATATTAGGCATTTATTTACATAGGTATTTGGATAGGTAGTCACAGCTCACTACAGTCATTAATCTCAACCCATCGTCCATCATAAGAATAAAAATTTGTATCAAACTTTTAATTTTTTTAATAATATTTTATTTCATTAATATTCTAATAGTATAAGTAGTAACTATATTAATTTTGTTTACTAATAATTAATTAAAAATATTACCTTCACACTTGTCTAAATATAAAAAATACATTTTTATTAATAAATATTGTGTATTTACAAAAAATTATGATATTATAATAATATTCACACAATCACACAACAATAAACTCTAAATAAGTTTAACCATCTATTCGAATATTTTGTATACGTCATTTAATTCTTCAACAATTTTATAATTATGTTCTAATTCTATGTAAAAAAAAAAATAAGTTATTGTTGATAATACTAATTCTTTTTTGTTTGACTAAAACAAAATCAAATTTCTGCAACATGTCACACAAAAATTATGAGTCAGTTTATACAAATTTAATGTGTATAAAATATAAAATTTATATCGTAAGCTATGCACATTTAAAAAAATCTTTAGTTAAAAATGTGTACAACCTACATCAGAATAATATTATGGTATAGGTACAATTAAAATATAATACATGGTACACATTTAGTTTTACTCTAAGGTAATAAATAATATTACTACAATAGGTAATTGAGTTTTTAAATGAATTTAAAGCTTTTTTAAAACTTATTGCTGATAATTAATATCAACACAATTAGAAATTACAATATAAATATAGTTATTATATTATATCAATAAATAATTAATCCTCACTGCGTAAATCGCATAATTTGTTTGCATTAGCCGTAGGAATAACCAAAACTGCAATTAATATAAATGTAAGTGTTATTAAGTACTGTTTAAAAGAAATCATTATGATTTAATTTAAGAAAATAATAACAACTATGTGATCGTTTAACAATAAATGAAATCAAATAAAACTTCTCGATATATTTTATAAGCGATCTACTCCTAAACCATAGGTACTACATCAGCACAAAATAATTATTGTTAACAATTTGTTATTTATTTAGTAACAACTAATATAATATTATAACAAGAGATAGAGAATAATTGTATTCTCCATTTGTCGGCAAACGCCATATTTATTATTTTTTTTAACGCTTAAGAAAAATAATGTGTACCTATTTAACAATAAATGCGCAATGCGTGTCACGACAACTTGAGGCAGATAGCAATAAGTTACGCTTTAATAAAATTAAGTACTCCATGCACTTTTGTAGCTGATGTGTTTATTAATTGTGTGGTTACAATCTAAAACGTGGTTTTGCCATTTTTTTCCTTTATTGAGTTATACATATATCAAAAAGAATGGCAATAATTAAAAAAACCAATTCTGATGTATTTGTAATATACGTTAAAACGGGTTGAAAATCTGCCTTTTTTCCAAAACTTACTATTCCTATCATAGAATTAAGTCAAAACGTGTTATTGCCACATAGGTAATATACGATGAAATGTATTATTCACATTCATAATTATTTAAAAATGCAAAATAAAGTATTTTATCAAACCAGTTTACATTTTATTTTGAAAAAGATGACAAAATTGTCTACCTAAAATTATTAACATGTTATCAACTAATGTGATTTTAATATCACGAAAATTGCAGCAAAAATGCGTTACTAATATCGGAATATCAAACAATCAATTTTTATCAATTTAAACGTACGATGCAGTATTTTGACACTTCACCTATATTTATCCATAAAATATTTATTTTATTGTTTTTAAAATATTTTTGTAATACGTTTTAGAAAAAAATATAACTGAAGTAGATCATTCCTGCTACGCATTGTAAGTGTCTTAATTGATAGTCATTTAAAAAATATATTAGAGATGACAACACATTTACATAATCATGAGCCGAGTACAAAAAGATCTTTAGCTATAGATATAATTCGAAGTTCTTCTAAAAAAAAGCTACTGAACAAACACATGAAAAACCTAATAAAATTATTAGGAAATAATTATTAGAAGATAAGTCAAGACTTCAGGATGAACTTAACTATTCTGATATTAATTTAATTAGGCGATCAATTTATCGTAGTCGTAAACAGCAGTACCTACTCATCAATATTACCAAAATCGCAAAAAGAGTCATTTGATCAATTATATGATATGCAATCAACAATTAAATACAATAATCAGCAATTTTGTTTTGTAAATCAACAAAAGTCAATTGTTATTATAACGTGTCGTGACAATTTACAACAACTCCTGTGTAAATCTAAAAATGTCTTTGGAGACGGGACATTTTCGTATTGTCCCAAGTTTTTATGTCAACTATATACATTATATGTCTAAACTTACAATTATTATGTACCAGTAGCATATATATTTTTAACATCAAAATCAAAAAACAGTTATTTGAATATGTGGTTTGAAATATCTAAGTTATGTAATGAACTAATTGGAAAAATTCTTCAAGTAGATTTTTTTCATTCGGATTTTGAAAAAGCTGCACATTTAGCTACAACGCAAACATTTCCTAGCTGTCAGTTAATAACATGTACATTTCATTTAGGCCAAAGTTGGTATAGGCAAATAGTAAAACATAAAAACTTATCGAAAGCGTATTTAATTAAAGATTCTGAAGTCGGATTGTGGCTCAAATTTTTTTTTGGTCCATCATTTTTGCCACCAGCCGAAGTAGGAGATGCATTTACTGAGTTGTTATCAATTATGCCAGCTGACAATGAATGTGTACAATTTGCCGATTATATTTTGGACACCTACATAGACGAAACCTCAGAGTTCCCCCTCATTTGTGGGCGTCATAACCAATATTTGACCATCCCAGAACCACAAATGGACCAGAATCATTTCATTCTCACTTTAATAAACAATTTTACACACCACACCCTCATGTACATCAAGTTATTGCAGTATTATTAGAAATCCAAACTGAAAATATGATTAAAATCAATTCCATTTCAAAAAATATCCCCAACGCTCAACGAAAAGAAACTATAAAAAAAAAAAGTTTGTGCAAGAAACATGGAATAAATATGAAAGAGGGAACATTAGCCAATTAGAATACATAAAATGTTTAGGTTTAAAATATCAGGCTAATAAATTACTTTAAACTGTACTATAATTATATTAAATGTAATTTTATTTATAATTGTTGACTTATTATTAATTATTTATGTGTTAAATTATGATTTTTGGCTGTAGATTCCTTATATTTTATATGATTTTTGACCAATTATTTATATTTATATGATTTTTGACTGTAAATTACTTATATTTTATATGATTTTTGACTTATTATTATTAATTATTCACATTTTATATGATTTTGTTTAATTAATTGTTGAGTGTATATTATAAGCATATTCATACCGGTATTTTTAATTGAATTATTCTCGCCTAAACTGTATATATCTATTCGCCCAAACGGTAGTTTTAGTTGACTAAGCCCTCGCCCAAACGGACTATATTTAAGGGTCGATTCGCCCAAACGGTCTACGCCCACCGGGGGTGATTACTTCCCTTTTTAAATTAGCCTATATGACACTCACAAAGAATGTGGCTTTGTATTGGTGATAGAATTTTTGAAATCAGTTCAGTAGTTTCGGAGTTTATCCCGAACATACAAACAAACGCTATCATTGTATATATTAGTATAGATAAAAATGAATGTTTGTGTGTAGATTAGACCTCTGGGAAAAAGATAGGCTAATTTAAAAAGTGTTAAATTTGTTTTTTTTTATTCATCGGATTTTAGTACGGTTGCGTTACGCTTTTGTCTTAATTGATTATATTAATCCTCCGTAGGTAGAATTAAGTAAAAATGACAAACTTGGTACAATTTTGATACTTTAGAGTTAAATCATACACTTACGTACAAACAGCTCGGGGTCCGCGATCTACCGCAGGTAGATTGCCCACCTAATAATATACTGCTGAGAATTAGACTTTTTATTCCGGGCAACAAAAAAGTTAAGATAAATTTTGAATACCATACACCATACACCGAATATTAAATAACGAATTTAACAAAGTTTGAGTCATATAGAATTGGTACATTTAACGGGCAACGAAGTGCCAGCGGGATCAGCTATAGTATATGATAATAATATAATTTTCAATCAAAAATGATTTTGTATACCCTTCTTATGTTCAGCATGTTGATGCAGATATGATGTACGAGAATTTGGTGCAGGTAAATAGACAATGCACAAACGATGTACGATATTTTGGCACAGGTAAACAGACGATGCGCAAATGATATTATATGGCCCTAAGAAATATTAGCTGGTCAGATACGTGTAGAACCCAATACATTTGTACATCCGATCATTTAAATAAAATAGAACATTGACCTACTGAATGACGAGGCTAAATCGGAAACTACTATTACAAGTCGGATTGAGTTCCCCGATATTTTTATAACTTTTCCCTAGGACTGGAAATTTGAAGATTTGTTCTGTATCGTGTGATTGACCAAGATAAACTTTACAAACAACATTATTGGAAATATCGACCTAATATTGCGTTATGAAGATTTTTTTTTTTAATTGACTCAGATCGAGAAGCGCTAAACTATCAGTTCAATAATCTACACAATTTCGGCACAAGGAATTTAAAATATTTGAAGTTTATTTTGCATGTAACCAGCATATTGTTATAGCACAGTATCGTCGTTATCGAAAGCGTAAATACAGAGTTGAATACAATTGTTCACAATTCAGCCTAGTGTGCAATATGCTGAACACTACAAAATTTTACTACACTACCTGTTATGCGATTTATTAATAACACAATGCACAAGTAGCCTACATAATTTAAGAATTTTGCTAAACATGCAATGTGCAAAATCTCCGAAATATTATAACTGTGTTACTATAATCATTGAGTATAAATACTCATCTAAAATATACTCAATGCTATAATGATGCGGTAACGTTAGACTCCGCTACCGATGTAATGAGTATGAAAGAACTAATAGATGCAAATTTAATTATAATTAGGTATGTATTATAAATGATATGTATTATAGTTTTTAATTAATGATTTCTGCAACACGGAAAAACTATCACCGCGCCGTGAAGTTGGCCCTTACACTTTTTCAAAAAAAGTTTTGCATAGTGCCATTATTTTACAAAAATTAGCAAGTATTTGCAAGTCCAATCCCAGAATTCAGAATTTGCAAGTCAAAAACAAAGAAGTTATTAAAAAATAATAATATTGGTGGTCTAAAAATTATTTTCAGACAAAAATAACTTTTTCCAACGTACCATTACAGTAAACTTTTTTTTTTAAATTCCAGTAATAAAAACATAAGAGGAATCTTATATTAAATACTCTATATTAAGAAATGCGAGGGCCACATTTCTCCCAAGACTAGAAATTTCTTTCCTGCAAAAGCCACACATACTTTTTTTTTGTCACGCCTCTGTGTTCATCGATCACGGCAAAGGTAATGCCGGTATCTATGCAACAACTATATTATTCTACAAAAACAATATTTCATGAAAGAAACGATTATGTTTTATTTATTTTAAGCAAATGGAGGTTATCTAATAATATGAATATAAGATGTAACCAAAAGTTTATGTTTCGTAAAGACCGTGGTATAGATTTCGGTGGCTGGTTGTGAAGTAGGGTGGAATGAAACAATCAAAAAGAAAAAACAATTTTTTTTTTGTTTTTAATAGACATTTTTTTATGTATTTTAAGAGTATTAAAAAGTACAAAAACTTTGAAGGTCATGGGATAACTTTTTGAGGTGCCGCAATGTACTTATTTATTGTACGCATAAATACATAATATGAATTTATTTTATTTTTATTTTACATTATTGTTTACCAAAATAATAATAAAAATTATAAAGTTACCTATCAATAGAATTTTACTTATTGTATAATTTTATAATTTAAACAATTCATATTCTTTTTTGTATTAAATGATGGCCCGCGACGCAATTCTAGCTCGTATAAATCCATCTCTAGCTGATTCACCACAAACCTCTGTAGTTGCATCGGTGACTAACTTAACGGCTCTCTCAACAGCTTGAGTATGGCATGGAAATATATTAATGTACTCAGTAACTTGTCCGGACATAACAATCTGGAAGAAACAAAAAATTAAGTATTTAAATTTAATAAACAGCTTAGTAAAATATATATAATATATATATTACTCGATTTAAAACTTAATTTTCAATCATTGATAACATTGGTGGCTCAGTTATTTCACATTTGTTCCAGTCTACTAATTCAGTATAATCTGAAGCATCGAAATTGAGTAAAGGTACTTTAAAGATACGAACTCCTGTTGCTTTGCTAAGTTTTGAATTAAAATTTTTTTGTATAGCAAGTTCTCTTATACACATTCGATCATCAACTAGCATACTTAAAAGTATATTTTTAGGTGCTCCAAAATATGCGTTTCTTTGAATAACTGGATGAATAATTGTTTAGTAATTTTTTGGTAAGTATCTTGAAAACAGAATGGTTTGCCAGACATGTTTTGAACCTAATGAACAAAACGATTTCATTTTTATGTGAAACCACATAGGTGCATAAACTTTTAAAATAAATTCAGTTAAAGTTATTAGATTTTCGTCCGGTGTTTCAGTGCTAATGTATAACCGCAAAATTCTATTTGCAGTAGTCAGCCACCTTGAATGTGCTTGTTTAACTGGATTTGTACGTGCTTAATCTATGGAATATTCACCATTTATTATGCTTACACAAATGTTGAATAAATATTTCTGTTCAGTACTTAAATCAATTGCGGTTTCTAAAAACAGCATATTACCTTTAATAGGTTTACATTTTCTAACTGGTAACTTATGACAATTCTCTAGTTGTTTTCCCAGTGTTCCAGAAAATCCACGCGGTCCTGAAGTTTTTCCATCTAGTTGTTGGAATAAATGACACAAAGGTAGCTCGTTAGCGTGTAACTGAAAAATTACCCATTGTAGTGGCTTATAATTTAGCTGTTCCTCTATTAGCCTAATTACACCCCCTTTAGTACCAGTATTTACGACGGTCCCATCACAACCAATCACCAACAATTTTGAAGTACATATTATGTCGTTCGTTTTTAAATAACTTATAATACTGTTTTTAATACTTATAGCAGCTCCATTTACAGGAGTACAATGTCCCATAAACCGAGACCCTGGCTCTCTTATGGGTGTAATGTGTTCTTCTGTTATTTTATTACGATAATATTTGTCATCTGTTTTTTGATTTATAATAGTATGGTCTTTACGTCCATCAAAATATAGACTTTTCGATTGCCTATCAGTTTGTATTTTAAGATCTTGACATTTCATATTATGTCTCTTTCTCCTTATTTTTATTCTGTCGATCACATGTTGTTTATCATCAGTTTTAATTATTCCAACATCTTGTAATATTGCACTAGCAATAGTAGCAGCAGTTCGATCAGATATTCCCGTTCTATCACACGCTAATGCTAGAGCTGGTAACTCGAGTCTCATTTGTGACTGTTTATTAGCACTATACGTAGAAGGCAATGAGGACATTGAATTTGGTAAATAATTGGAATCTTCGTCAGTATTGTCGTCAGTGTCAGTATAATATGATTCATCCGTTTCTATTGTTTCAATTCTGATGATGTTTCTATTCATTTATTTACACACAGCTCTTTTTTATTTTGTTTGTCAATTCGATTATTTTGCTTCTATTTCTTTTCTGTGCATGTTTTTATTAAAATATTTTTGGTTGTTAAAACATCAATCGATGACATAGCCATTTTTCTCATTGATCTTTGGTCTTTCAGAAACATTTGTTTGATAATGGGAACTTTACGAGATTTTTCACAAAAGCAAAGATAGAATTCAATACATTTGCACGCTGCTAAATCAAAAAGTGTGTCTTTTGCATTGTTCTGAAATTTTTCTAGATTTGATTTAAAAGTTAATGTATTTTTCCTGTTTTTAATAGATTTAATTATTTTTTTTTTTACTTATCGTGATAATTTATTAACTATTGTAGTGCACGTATGTGCGATACTATTGGAATAGAGGCTTTCCGCCATACTTTTTCTACATCTGTCACTACTATTTCAGAAATTATTTTAACAGTTGGATCTTTTCCATTACTATTTTGTTTTAATTGGTTTCTTCCTTGTAAATAGAACTTCATTACATCTGCATAGATAGGTAAAACTAAATTACTAAGAACACGAGTGTCACCAAAAATTGGACATTTTGACTTAATTCTGGTACAAATAGCCATTTCAGAAATGAATTGAAAATTAAACACGTTAATAACTTTTTTATTAGCACTATAGAACGTCGTTTACGTCCACACTCGATGATAAATAGTGCGATACTAATCGTAAGTCAAATGATAATAATGCTAATTGCCTTATTTAATCTATTAAACTATTAACTATGGTCGAAATAAATTTGGTGATATCGAAAAGTAATAAAAATTATAATACTTTGGTTTTTCGTTACCTATTTCTACATATATATATATGTTGACAATTTTTTTTTTACATATTATACATACTAAAACACAAGTTTTCCTTACTATTATAAAATTAAATTACAAAATAATTTTTTTCGTTCCACCCTATTGTGCAGGGCTAGCGTGAGTGATATGTGCGGCTAGAACTTTTGGGGATTTTAACTTTACCGCCAGCACTATGGGGATTCCCACTTTACCACCCGCTGGACGGAACAAAGTCGCTTGCCAATACCTCAACCGCTATTGATCGCGCCGGGAACGATACAATTATAGCTCGTGCGCCCGGTACAGCAATACTTGTACGCAACGTTCACACACCGATCGACTTGTGTTTGTGTGTATATATGTTATAGCGACTCAAAGGAAGTGGACGGGTTCGCCGTGCAAGACCAGAGAGTGCTAGTGTGTGGTGGGTGTGTGAGTGTGTAGATGTGATAGTGTGTAAGCTTATAAAATAATGACAGAAAGGTAACTCTATTTAATAATGGATAACACGGTTGCTGGTAAAAAGGTTGTTGTATTGTACACAAAATAAATAATTATTTGTGGACACAAGGAATATAAAAAAAATCACAGCAACATAAAGGTATAAATATGACTAATAATATTGTGGCCCTTCTGGCCCAACAGGATATAATAATAAATAATAAATAATAACTCACAATTTGGACGGTGCACGGCTGGCCAGCTGCTACCCTTGCCTGTATAATAGTTTTATAATAGACACACAACAATAATAATATAAATTCACTGGCTATTCAAGCCAGACAATAATTTAAATAGCAATAACTAAGTACAGTTATAATATGATACTGTTTAAAATAACCCGACGATTAGCGTTGCGGTATATGCCAACAAAATAATAAAATATGCAAACGGCTATTAGAGCCGATGCTAACTATATAATATTTGTGGCGATTCGCGCCTATATAAACAATGAATTATTACAATAATAATAACAGACACTGACGGCGATTCGCGCCTACAAAGAGTATAATAATATTTGTGGCGATTCGCGCCTATAATACACAATGAATTATTACAATAATAATAAAAAGACACTGGCGGCGATTCGCGCCTACAAAAAGTATAATAATATTGTTGGCTATTCGAGCCAAAAATGTATCTAATAAAATGCCGGCGATTAGCGTAATTTCGGCGTTGGCGTAACGGGATAGACTGACGATTCCGGCGGCCGTGTTAAAGCTTCCACACAGCGAGCCGTCGGCGGCTGCATTACATAATTCATTATCTACATTTATCTATTACATAATAATTCACGGACGACACAATTGACATAAAAATAATAAATACAAAACTTGCGGTGTGTGTGTGTGTGTGTGTGATCGGTCGGTGTGGACGGACTATTACGACGCTACCGCCGGCGCGAACATTCTCCCCCCCGTTGAGAAATCTATTTTTCAACAGCCTCCTCTGCATCTATTGGGAGCTTGCAAAGTTTTGCGACTGGACGGCGCATTGTTTTACCGGAAGAGTTACGTACGGACACAACCCTTACGTTACCGTCACAACCTAGATGTAGTTCTATAACGCGTGCTAAGTGCCACTTAAAGGGCGGTAGGTTGTCTTCTTTGACAATTACTAAATCGTCTATGGCTAGGTTGGAGCTTCCTGATGTCCACTTTCCACGGACCTGTAGTTGGGGTAGGTACTCCATGTGCCATCGCTTCCAGAAAGTTTGAAGAAGATGTTGTACAAATTTCCAACGTCGCATTGCATGTGGTTCTTCGCCATTTAAATCAGGTTCTGGGAACGACGTTACAGGTGCACCGAGTAAGAAGTGCGCTGGGGTAAGTGAGGTGAAGTCGTTAGGATCGCTGCTCATAGGTGTCAATGGTCGGGAATTGAGGCAGGCTTCAATTTGACATAGCAGTGTACTGAGCTCACTTAGAGTTAGCTTTGCCTCTCCAGTAGTCCTAGCCAAGTGGTGTTTAGCGCTCTTAACTGCTGCTTCCCACAGCCCTCCAAAATGAGGGGCTGATGGGGGATTGAAGCGCCAGGTGATCCCTTCATTTGCTAGCTGACTGCCAAGATGTTGAGTATATTTGGTCAACTCCTTGTTCGCTCCAACGAAGTTTGTTCCGTTATCGCTCCACAGTTCTGCGGGTTTGCCTCGTCTAGCAACAAATCGTCTTAAGGCCGCTATAAAAGCCTTGCTCGTTAAGTCCTCGACTGCTTCTATATGAACCGCTCTTGTAGAAAAACACACGAATATTGATACCCACGCCTTTGTTCCTGATCGACCCCTGATTCCGCTTCGGATGATTAACGGTCCTGCAAAATCCACGCCCGTGTACGTGAAGGGACGTGAACATTGTACTCTTTCCTTTGGTAATGGCGCCATTATTGGAATTTGAAAGGTCGGTTTGCTCCGTACACACTTCACGCACCTTCGAACTGTTGAGCGCGCTAATAGTCTACCAGACAGCGGCCAATACCTCTGCCTGATTTCCGCTAATAATAACTGAGGACCACAATGCAATAATTTCATGTGATAATCTAAGAATATCAACTGTGTAATTCTGTGATTGTATGGAAGAATTATTGGTTGTCTTTGGTCTTGTGAAAGATTGGCATTGTCAAGACGACCACCCACTACTATCATGCCATACCTTAGACCGATGTTCAATGACCTTAACTTGCTTCGACCAGGAATGTCCTTATTTTTTGCTAATGCTTCATGCTCCTCCGGAAAGGCCTCCCTTTGAGCATAAGTTATCAGTCTCTGTTCAGCAACCATTAACTCTTTAACTGTCAGATAGCGTACTAGTTGTGGGGTGCGTTTAGTTTTTATGAATTCAATGAACCGCAGAATCCACGCAGTTGCTCGACGTAGGCGTTGCCAGTTTGAGCATGAATCAACAAGTCGCATTGGTAACGGCACTGTTAAAAGAACGAAACGTACGGTTTTCTGCTCAGGTAATTCTTCTCCAGTTGGCAGTGATACTCGTTCGAATCGCCAACCATTTTGCTCATGAGATAGCCATTTTGGTCCACTCCACCACAACTCGATGCCTTTCAAGTCTTGCGCCTTCACACCCCTCGATAACACATCTGCTGGATTATCATAAGTCCTCACATAGTACCATTTCTCAGTATTGGTAATATCTAAAATCTGTGCAACACGGTTTGACACATAAGTTTTCAAACGACTAGATTGGCTATTCAACCATCCCAACACTATAGTTGAATCGGTCCACAGGTAAAATTTATGTATGTCAACCTTCCATGACTTGGCTACCTTCATTGCTAACTGAGCCAGTACTAGGGCTCCTCCCAATTCTAATCTAGGGATCGTAGCTCCCTTGAGAGGGGCGACCCGAGTAGATGCGCACAATAATCGTGATTGCCATACTCCGCTTGGCAGTTTACACCGTACATAAATACATGCACCATAGGCATTTTCTGATGCATCACAAAAGCCGTGAAACTCGGTCCTTAATCCTGCACATGCGACTGCCTTTCTTGGAATTTCCAGTGTTTTAAGCGTACTGAGGTCTGACCAGTAATTGTACCATTTTTGTTTTATTTCAACAGACAATGAACTATCCCAATCTGCTTTAACGAGCCATAGTTGCTGCAGAAAAATTTTTCCTTTTACCAACACTGGAGCAAGGAATCCTAGTGGGTCAAATATACTGTTTAGAGCGGACAGGAGACTACGCTTAGTTGCTTCACTGTTCTTGTCAGAAATCGCTACGTTGAACTGAAAGACGTCTGCCACTGGCTTCCAACATAGGCCTAACGATTTAATTACGTCATTTTCACCCAAATCTAACACTAATAACTCATCATCATTTTTGTTGTCGATATGTTCGAGTACTGACTGCGAGTTTGAACACCATTTTCGTAATGGCATTTTTGCTGAATTCAATATCCTAGTAATATTCCTCTGTAGACGTAAACACTCTTCCTCAGTTTGTGCACCAGACAGGAGGTCATCCATGTAGAAATCTGTTCGTACTGCCTTAGCTGCATTGGGAAACTGACTGTTGAATTCTTCTGATAGGACTGACAGACATTTTGTGGTCATGAATGAAGCAGAAGTTGTACCGTATGCAACTCTTCCCAGTCTATAAGTCCGTAACGCTTCACTAGGGTTTGACCTCCAGACGATACGCTGCAAGTTTCGGTCTTCTTCTGCAACCTCTACCTGTCGAAACATTTTTTCTACGTCCGCAGTGATAACGAACTGATGACTTCTAAACCGACATAAGATCGAAAACAATTCTTCTTGGATACTCGGGCCACACATTAGGACATCGTTTAAAGATAGTCCTGATGAGCTCTTAGCTGATGCGTCGAAAACTACTCGTACCTTTGTAGTTAGACTGGCCGTTTTGACCACTGCGTGGTGTGGTAAGTAAAATTGCCTTGATGTTGGAATTTCGTTTTCAATTACTTCCTCCATGTGACCCATTTCTAAATATTGTGTCATGAAATTTACATACTCGGTACGTAGTTGTTCATCTCGTGATAATCTTCTTTCAACGCTAATGAAGCGTGACATGGCCATAGATATGCTATCGCCTAGTTGGCTAACTTCTGGTTTTACAGGTAGACGGAGCACAAACCGACCATCAGCTCTCCTGGTGGCAGTTTTTTCGAAATGTCGTACCGTTTCCTGTTCTTCTACATGACGCTTATTGGCCTTGGATAACCTACCGAACAATCCTTGATCTGTTTTCATTGTTCGCCATTCGTCTTCTAATGACGCTCCAATACTCACTAAGCAATTAACGTTAAACTCTCCGGTCATAACCCAGCCTAATTTTGTGGATTGTAATGTGAGATTACCAGTTTGAAGCGGAATCCTTTCTGACTCTAACAACTCAAAAAATATTCCTGCACCCATTAACATATCGATGGTACCTGCTTGGTCGAACTGAGGGTCAGCTAACTGTGAGAGTATATTTTCTTTGATTCCCCAGCCGTCTGAGGGTCTTGTACTTGATGATAATGTGTTGACAATTGATGGTAACACGTAACATGATATGTTAGCTTGGAATGGTGATACTCGGGAACAAACCTTGATGTCTACCCTTGTAGTCGATTGTGTTCTGCTTGAACCAATTCCACTCACTGGCAATGCAACCCTTTCTCCTGATAGTTTAAGTACGTTTTGTAACCTTTTAGATATAAAATTCACTTGAGCGCCGCTGTCTAACACGGCACGACATATGAACTGCATTCCATTTGTATTTTTGACGATCACTTGTGCTGTAGCTAAAAATGCATAACGGTTCCCTGATGACCATAAGGTAGCTGATAACGCACCAGTTGCAGATGATTCTCCTTCACTTGTATTGCTAACCTTCTGGTCATCGGATACACTTTTTGAGAAATGTAGTAGAGTATTATGCTTCAACCCACACTCTCCACATGAACCGTTTGACTTGCATGTTTTCGTTGTATGATACGCGGATAAACAATTAAAACATAAATGAGTGTCTCGTATAATATTTAGACGATCATTTATACTCAAGTCCTTAAACTTGTCACACGCATATATCCTATGCAACCCGGTACAGCATGGACATTTTGTGGTCTGACCCCTTCCAGTGACTAAAAATGCCATTTTGGTAGTTTTCTCCGACTTTCTTTGTTTACTAGTTGATTGGTGTTGGCCTGTTGCCATTGGTTGACTATGAGATCGTGACTGTATTTCCGAGTTTGAATTTTCAAATGCAATACATCTTCTGGCTAAAAACCTTTCTATGTCTATGTACTTGGGTAATTGCGAGTCCTCTTGTCGAAGCTGCCACTCATGTGCCGTATTCTTGTCAAGACACCTTAGAATAATGGTAACTAGCCATGCGTCCCACTGCTCTATTGGTTGGCCTAAGGCCTTAAGCGCAGCTACATGACTTCCAATGTGTGAATGTAGTAATTGTAACGCTTCTATGGTAGCGGTATCTACACGAGGTGCATCAAGAAGCGCTCTTATGTGCGTCTGTATCACGAGGCTTCTGTTGTCATATCTCTGCTTCAGCCGTTCGGTAAACACCTCATAATTTCCGTCGACCATCGGGATTGAACTAACGATATCTAAAGCTGGACCACTCAAACAGGATCTTAAATAATATAATTTTTGTACTGACGTAAGCCCTTCATCATTGTGAACCAACGCGCGAAAAACATCATAAAAGGCCTCCCAGTTTTCAATGTCACCGTTAAATGTGGGCAAAGGTATAGGTGCCAATCTAACCCGGTTTGTATTACTTGACGATCCAAACGATGTATTTGGCCCTACCGTACTTGAAGAGCTCCGGGTGTTGATGATTTCTTGCATTTGAGATCTTGTTTCGAAGTAGTTCCTTTCAAATAATGCTCGTTCTTCTTCTTCCTTCTCTGGTTCTTCCGTAATTAACTCAATCTCACATTGAACTGCGTCAAATTTTTTATTTATATTAGGTAATTCTTCTTGACGAAACTCGAGGAGAGAGATTGACTGTTCATTGTGATCAAATTCCTTTACAAAATTACGAAGTCGTGTTAATGAGGCCTTCACCACTCCACGTTTTTTTCTTAATAAGATCATCTGTTTCTCATTATCCTCATCGAGAACCATAATGACAATAATGCGATCTTGATCCGATAAACTTACGAATTTACGACGAATTAATAAGGAACGAATATACAGTAATATATCGCGAATCTCAATTAATTAAGCGAATCAAGATATATGTAACAGTAATTGATAACTCTAAAACGATATTGATTTGCATTAGTAATTTTTTGTGACATTTATATAATAAAACACAAATACTCAGCTTATTTCATTCAAATATTGCTATTCTTGATATAATATAATCGCGTACGAAACGTTATAAATCGGCAATTATAATTATGACATATATAACGACGATAATACTTGTTACGCGTGACTCTTAGATAATATGATAATCACGTCGAGGTCACCAAAATGATCGCGCCGGGAACGATACAATTATAGCTCGTGCGCCCGGTACAGCAATACTTGTACGCAACGTTCACACACCGATCGACTTGTGTTTGTGTGTATATATGTTATAGCGACTCAAAGGAAGTGGACGGGTTCGCCGTGCAAGACCAGAGAGTGCTAGTGTGTGGTGGGTGTGTGAGTGTGTAGATGTGATAGTGTGTAAGCTTATAAAATAATGACAGAAAGGTAACTCTATTTAATAATGGATAACACGGTTGCTGGTAAAAAGGTTGTTGTATTGTACACAAAATAAATAATTATTTGTGGACACAAGGAATATAAAAAAAATCACAGCAACATAAAGGTATAAATATGACTAATAATATTGTGGCCCTTCTGGCCCAACAGGATATAATAATAAATAATAAATAATAACTCACAATTTGGACGGTGCACGGCTGGCCAGCTGCTACCCTTGCCTGTATAATAGTTTTATAATAGACACACAACAATAATAATATAAATTCACTGGCTATTCAAGCCAGACAATAATTTAAATAGCAATAACTAAGTACAGTTATAATATGATACTGTTTAAAATAACCCGACGATTAGCGTTGCGGTATATGCCAACAAAATAATAAAATATGCAAACGGCTATTAGAGCCGATGCTAACTATATAATATTTGTGGCGATTCGCGCCTATATAAACAATGAATTATTACAATAATAATAACAGACACTGACGGCGATTCGCGCCTACAAAGAGTATAATAATATTTGTGGCGATTCGCGCCTATAATACACAATGAATTATTACAATAATAATAAAAAGACACTGGCGGCGATTCGCGCCTACAAAAAGTATAATAATATTGTTGGCTATTCGAGCCAAAAATGTATCTAATAAAATGCCGGCGATTAGCGTAATTTCGGCGTTGGCGTAACGGGATAGACTGACGATTCCGGCGGCCGTGTTAAAGCTTCCACACAGCGAGCCGTCGGCGGCTGCATTACATAATTCATTATCTACATTTATCTATTACATAATAATTCACGGACGACACAATTGACATAAAAATAATAAATACAAAACTTGCGGTGTGTGTGTGTGTGTGTGTGATCGGTCGGTGTGGACGGACTATTACGACGCTACCGCCGGCGCGAACAGCTATCGAAAACCAAACTTTCGGTGTAGGCGTGACAAAAAAATATTTGACAGTTTTTAAGTGTACTAATAGTGTGTATTTTATCAAAATGGACTGATAGTATACGGCCCGCAGTATCATTATAAATTTTGAGTGTAGCCCTCAAGTTTAAAAAGGTTGGAACGCTTGCTATACGCCATATTCTCTTCTAGGTCTCATAATATAATAACGATTATACATCTATATCTATATCCTACTAATATTATAAACGTAAAGTTTGTAAGTATGTTTGTTATTCTTTCACGTAAAAACTACTGAATGGATTCTAATGAAACTTTACAATAATATAGCTTATATATCAGAATAACACATATAGGCTACAATTTATAAAGATATATTGTGTGAATTTTTTAATTTTAATTTTAATTTTAAAAAATGTGTAAATTGTATACCTATACCTTTTTTAGTAAAAAATAGTCGCTGGCTAAAAATAAATAACATTCAAACAATTATTATTAGTTTAGCAAAAAAAAAAAACAATTAATAAATCACGGAAGCGTGATTTTGTTTTCTATTTAGTAAATTAGAATTGTTTGCAAGTTAGCATTTTTAAAGTATAAACATAATAATAATCACCGTACTGTATTTTTCGGAAGTGTAGAAAAAGTACGTACTAAGAATTATGCCACGAAAGCGTAAGTCTAAATAAGTTTAAATTTGGTTTTTTTTATTTATAAAATCTTAGTACGGTTAGGTTAGATTAGGATTTTGTATTAATTGATTGTATTAATCCATCGTAGATGGAATAAAGTAAAAACGACAAACTTGGTATAACTTTGATACTTAGGGGTTAAACCATAGAAATGTTTGTTTATTAATGGTTGCTATGGGTTATAGGAGTTGAGAATAATATTTATTTATTATTATTATTTTTCAATTTGAATATTAATTAAGCGTCCCAATCTCATTAATTTCAATGTCAGGCTAATCCCACCCATGGTCAGAAATTGACTTTTTCAACTTTTTCCGACGCCAATATTTAGTGCTCAATTCCTGCCAATTCCTGCCACCACTTTTAAAAAAAATAAAAAAAAATATTTCAAAACTTGGCTTTGAGAATTCCCGACATCTACAGCATTAATACGCGTGCTTTACCACTATGATACGAGTAGTAGTACTGAATAGTTCAATATTGATTTTATATTCAAAATTATATTCAAAAAAATCAATTATAAATCTAAATTTGATAAGAAAATCAGTATTTAATAAAAAAATGTATGTTTGATAAAAAAATCTATATAGATTTGTTAAAAAGAATCAATTTTAAATTAAGTTGATAAAATATTAGTATTTAATAAAAAAAAATACATGTGTTTAGAACAATTTATATCCCCGTTGTGACGACCATCTGTTCGTTCCGTTAGTCACCAGTTGCGATTGTTGATATTAATAGATATTTATATAATTATTATTTTTCGTAGTTATTGTTTCGTTGTTCGTTTATAGTTACGATTGTTATTTGTTTATATTGAAATATTTAATAACGTTTGTTGATTATAAGTACTGTAATGATATGCTCACACACCATTATAATAAACTAAAATTGTACAGAATAATAAACAACGGCCAGACTGTCGCTTGTAGAAATCGGTCGCATCAAATAAAACCATTGACAACGACAACTAAGATATCGACATGCACTCCGAACGTCCGAACAATATTACGTAGGATGTGTGTGACCTTATTTTATGCTGACGCCAAAGAATAATCTAGTTCCCAAGCCCACGATAATTTAGTGACAAAGCCACCCACCACTCTCTGGTCAGCATCCTCGCGTCCGTCCCTTAAATCAGTGCATGAGCACCAACCACCAGAGTAACAACCTATCAAGTAACAAAGAAACCGATTTCATCGAGCGACAACTGGACTTCTTATGCAAGCAATAATCAGTGCGTTCGTTAATTTATTCAACATGTGTATTTGAAGTAGTGCTTTATTTTATCTAAAACCTAAAACTCCTACAATATTGTCTACGAACAACTGCGAATCAGGTAAGGCATATGATATAATATTTTATGTTGATTGCAGTTAATACATTCTATGTGCTTTTTTCCATAAAATTATATTGTACGGTGTATTTGATATAATTCTCGAATACACGATCTCGAGAGCCCTCCGAACACCTGGAGGAAGGTAATAGCGTAATTTTACTACTCTAACTTTTACTATTTTAATATAACTATCGACAGGAGTCGTATTTATATTTAGATTTTAGATTCTGAGCGAAGCGATGAATGTATTGATTCTACAATGATGTGTGTTTTTTTTTTTATTTTTTTATTTTTTTTTTTTTTTGTGTCTGTCATCACCTTTTAGGACAGTAAAAGTGCTTGGATTTTCTTCAATAGTAACTTTTCTGATAGGAAAGTGAATCTAGTTGGTACTTTGGGGGGTCAAAAGTAAAAATTTCCCAGTAGTTTTCACAAGCGACGTGAAAAACAAAAAGAAAATTAAGGAAAAACGGGAATTTTTACGCAAAATCTGTTTTCGAGAAAATCGATTTTGGTTTTTGGTGTAACTCTAAAACAAATGACCGTAGGGACATGAAATTTTGACTGAATGTTTATATTAGCATTTTCTATACACCATAAAATTTACAAAATATTTTGACTCTTTTTGAGCTGTTTACGGCCATTGTCAGTTTTCAATTTTTTTAGTTTTTTTTTCTATAAATATCAATAAAATTTTATCTGTTGATTAAAAAAGCTTGAAAATTTAATAGAAAGCTCCTAGGTTATTGTTTCAAAGGCAGATGAAAAAAATTAAAAATCCTTAGTCACAGTTTTTAATTATAAGCATTTAAAGTTCAAATTTTGACAACATTTATCAAATTTATAATTTATTAATTATTTTGTGGTTAAAAATTTATAAATTTATAAATTTTTAACTTTTATGGCTAAGGATTGAAAATTTAAAACAAGGCTCCAAGTAAATAGGTTGTATATAAATTACTTTATTACACAATAATATCATCAAATATACTTGGTAAAATCATATGCTGACTGACCGTTTTCGCTCAGAATCGTTTTTCTTATACAATGATATTATATCATTGAATTCAAATTTAACACCATCCATTACAGTGACCCACTTGTAACCTACTGTACAGCAGAGCGACACCCACTTATCCACCTTTTATTTTATCTTATTTCTACGTTATTACAGTACCTACATAGTTACTTATTGTATAAGTACAATAGGTATATAGTAGGTAAATATTCAAACTGTCCTAAATACACTAAAAAATATATTAAGTTTACCAAATTCTATTTATATTGTATTTGAAATACAGTGAGTACCGCTTAATGTGATCACTGATCACATTGGTTCAGGTCATTTTGATTCCATTAACCAGTTGATTCCATAAAGCATATTTTTTTTTCAATATAATATTTGGTTTGGGATTTTAATTTTTGATTCTATAAACCAGTGATCACATTAAGCGGAACCCACTGTATTATAATTTATTGCTTTGTATTAAAATACGTTTAGAAACCGGGAATTTAGCACGCTCGCAGAGTGAACTTTTCAAACTTGTTTTGTTTTTAAATTTCGGTTTCAAACTCGTATTCCATCATTTTTGTTTTTGGCATTAAGTTTATGACACAGTTTAATTTTTCACTGTGGTATACATGCGTGTTATGCGTCATAAACATAGCCCATAGGTAGGTTTACGTAGGTACCTATCTACATATACAAGGACCACGACGTCGGACGTGGTGCAATTTATGACAAACATTCGGAAACTCACGTCACGCAAGAATAATAACAGTGCAATATCGTAGGTGCAGGGTAAACGTGGCGCAAGTTATCTATCTCCTTTTATATTTTCCTCCCCCGAGTATTGTTTCGACGCACGCGAAACAAAGGCATATTGCTTTCAGTACACTCGCCGTTTTGCCGATGCGATATGGCCATATGAGCCCGAGATACCATCATCTCCGTCGCTCGATTCACATAATATCGAACACCATAATATAATATATTATTATTATTATCCTGTCACGAATTACTCGCCTATGGGAGAGCGCACACCAAAGCAGTGCGGTTGCAGTGCGGGCGGCGGCAGTAGCGCGCGAAAAACACTGCGTCCGCATCGCAAAAGCGCGCTAAAGCACACCAATGCAGTGCGGCGGAGGCGCGATCTGTTTTATTTTTAACTATTTTTACTATTTTGATAACAGTGATTAATACCTAGTGATTAGTGTTTTTCATTAAACATTTTTTTATTTGCTTTGTTTATTTTATTTTATTTCAATACTATTAAAATTATAAATATTTAAAATATTAAAATATCCAATGTCAAGTACTGACGAAGACTTATTGGTGTTGTTGTTATTAAACAACAACAACAATAATAATAATAGTCAAAAATGTAAACGCAAGTATTGGGTGCATCCATACCTAAAGAAAAACGCAGACACTCTAGGAACTTTTTCTGTTGCAAAAGAGCTTTCTCTATATCCTGAAAAATTTCAAACTTTTTATAGAATGACACAGAAATCATTTGAAATCTTATCAGAGTTAGTGCGGCCTATGTTACATAAAAAAGATACTCACTTCAGAAAAGCCATTACTGTGGAAGAACGGTTATTGATTACATTGAGGTAAGTATTTAATAGTTTTATTGTTCAACTATTTGAATAAAAATATTAATGTTTCAAAATGTATCATCTTGTTGCATTCTAACTTGAAATGGTTGCAAAGGGGGTAATTTCTGAACAAAATCAGAAAATGTTTTCTCTCATGATACCTATCCTTATATAAGTTTAAATAGTACCCGCAATCACATCTGTTACTAGGTACTTAATTTATACAATTAACATTTATTAAACACCTTTTAATTTATTTTATTTTAACAAGTTTATATATTAGTAATAATATATTAAACATAAATCATAAATGTATAAGTTACATTATAAAGGAGTCCAAATTGGGGCATGCGTTGCTGGTGGTTGATATTGAGTCATTGGGTCGATTTCATGTTTATGGTGTGTAGATCTTTGTTGTTGGGTTGGTGGTTCTTTGTCATAAGATGAAGGTGGTCGTTCAAGATGTGAAAATAGCTGTGGTGGTTGCTTATAATATAGTTCTCTTGGTTGAAAATTAGACAGTGGTTGTTGATCTTGTGAAGGTTGTCTTGAATATGATAGAGTGTCATGAATATTATGAACATTTGTATTCTTATTGTATGATGCCTCTTTACAAGCATCATCGACTAATTGCATAATGTTAATTTTTAACTTTCTTTTATTATGGGAATCTAATGATTTAATATCAGGTAATAAGCTCTTTAAAAAGTCCATATCATGATCTTGTAATTCTTCTGATTTTTTTTAGGATCTTTTTTCTTTAAAATACCCAGCAGCTGCAACATTAAGTTCATCTAATGAAGAGCATTGTTGTTTTTT
This sequence comes from Metopolophium dirhodum, assembly GCF_019925205.1. Lineage (NCBI taxonomy): Eukaryota > Metazoa > Arthropoda > Insecta > Hemiptera > Aphididae > Metopolophium > Metopolophium dirhodum. The sequence continues at coordinate 18,846,190 of NC_083561.1, forward strand.
TGATGAACTATCTATGCCACTTTTTTTTTTGATACATTTATTGATGCTATGTGTATCTGTCATAGATCTTTCTTCATGTTCATAACCATATTCTATTTCATCTACTTCTAAATAGTCAATACTATTTTCACTTACTGTGAGACCTGTAAGGTTGCCAGTTTGAGGTCGGGATGTGGTGTAAGGGTCAATAAAGTGTAAATAATCAGTAAGGTAATAGACTTTCTTTCGTTTGGTCCCTGATCCACTTGGTGGCACATCTTTAAGTTGGCGTAAATATCGTCCACGGATATTTCGCCACTTTTCTTTACAATCAGCCACTACAAAAATTAATAATCACAATTATAATATTTTTGACACTTTAAAACTAAATATGTTCAGTAAGTGTATAATATATAAATATACTCATACAATTATAAAAAAATAATTTGACGTAAGTACTATGAGTTGTTTACTACTCTTTAGATACCTTGCAATGGGAGGTAACGTTAAAGCACACTCCATGTATTTTTTGAGAGGAGAGTCTACTACAAGGAATATCATTGCAGAAACAACTATGGCCATTTGGGAATGCCTAAAAGAAAAATATATGCCGCCACCAACAAAAGAAAAATGGGAAAACGTTTCGCAACGTTATTTGGATTTATGGAATATACCCAATTGCCTAGGTAAATTTTATACTAAAATGTCTACCTAACTTAAATTTATATAATTTGAAGAAAATAATTAATGTTATTTTGAAGGTGCTATAGATGGCAAACATTTTAAAATTAAATGCCCTCCAAAAACGGGATCAGCTTTTTTCAACTACAAGCAATATTTTAGTATTGTTTTAATGGCATGTGTAGATGCTGATGGACTTTTTTTGACCATTGATGTTGGTGATTATGGTAGGAACAGTGATGGTAGGGTGTTTAGAAGAAGTTCGTTAGGCAAAGCCATTGAAAATGATTTGCTGGATGCCCCTGACCCAAAGCCTTTACCTGGCTGGGACTCAAAGGGCTCTTTCCCACATTTTTTTGTAGCAGATGAAGCCTTTCCATTGAAAAAAAACCTGATGAGACCTTTTCCCAAAAGATCATTAAATAAAACCAGAAGGATTTTTAACTACAGGTACATATATAGAATAATATTAAAATAAATATAATATTAATTAAACAAATATTTGAATGCTATTGTATCTTATTGTATATGCTATATATATAATATTATTTATATTTTTGTTTGTACTATTAAATTAAGTATTTACTGTTTAAAAATTTATCTTTCGAATGCTATTGTATTAAATTTAATTAATTCATATAACTGGGTCTAAACGAGTATAATATTTCAATAAATAAATTAATTAATTAAAATAACTTAATTAGCCACTTATAAAATATAAGTTGGAACCTAACCTAAGAAGACTTCATAAAAATGAATAATATATCTTTCTTTATTTACTAGGTGCTCCAGAGCCAGAAGAAGCGTAGAATGCTCATTTGGAATGCTTGTTTCTAAATTTAGAGTATTTGAGCAACCTCTAGCTTGTAAGGTAAAAACATGTGAATCTGTTATTAAAGCAGCATGTGTTCTGCATAATTGCATACGAATGCGAGAAGGTACATTTTCTACACCATCACATCCTCAATCAATTGATTCAATGGGAGTACAAAATAATAAAGAACTACCACTTATTCAAGTAGCAAGACCCACAAGAGTTGCAGAAAATAACAGAGAGTTATTGTGTAGTTATTTTATATCAAATGAAGGTCAGGTACCTTGGCAAGAAAATTGTTCTTAATGCACATTTGATATAGGAAAATAATAAATAACTTTTAAATGTTAATTAAATAGTTTAAAATAAATACTATGGTCTATGAGATATCTTATTGATTTTTTACTGAACTCAAACTAGTTTCAGGATTATTGTATGTATAATAATATGATGAACCTATGTTAATTTATAATGTAATTGTCACTTAAAATCTTGGTACAAATATTTTAATATTAATAATATTATTTTAATTAAATTATAAGACTAGGCTTCTTATAATAAATATAAAACATTAGTATTTGCTTAATACATTTTTATAAAGTCTATAACCTATGTAACTAGGAAGTAACATTTATTGCCATAAGTCATTAATATTAGTAATAGTATTTAAAAGAATAAAAATAAATAAGTGAACAATCACATTTACTTGCCTCCTTAACAATATTATTAAAAATTAGAGGGCAGTATTGGGCAAAAAAATTACTTACAAACTTTAATTATCAATTAATCATAGAAAATGTTTGCTCAATACTGCCTGAGGGCACAAACTAGAACAGTGTAAGAAATTTAGTTGCTGGTGAACAAAAATTGTGAATAATTGTAAATTATACAACATATTATATGCATTCATCACACAATACATGGTTCTGTTTCATATTTATTATAAGAAGGTAATTTAATTAAAATTATGTTATTTACCTGATAAATTATTTTCCTTTGCAATTTCATGCCATGCTGCTGTCTTGACTGTGTCGTTAGAATAATCCGCTCTATTGTAATCAAAAAGACATGGGTGGTTTTCGATGTGCTTAACCAATTGCACCATTTTTTCACAATCCTCCGCCATTTTTATAAGTTTCAAGTGTATAGGTAAATATATTTTTAAAAAATACCAAAAATAATGTTCTGTGTTATTAGATAGTTTGAAGTTTGGTACAATCATTACAATTGATAACGTATTGATAACAACTTGAACAATGTAAATATAGATAATTCTTTATATTTTGACTTTTCACCGCACGCGCACTGCAAGAAAAAACCGCCATGCCTCACCGCATGCAGCGCGCCGCATACACAACACCACTGCACCGCCGCCGCACTGCATCGGTGTGGGCATTCCCATAAGATAACGTGTGTTCTATTTTAAATGCGGCACTGCATGCAGTGCGCCGCAACCGCACTGCATTGGTGTGCGCCGGCCCTATGTAGTCCGGGCTTACGCGTGCGACGTGTGGACTACTGTATTATATTGTGACTATAATATATTCAACGATGAAAATATAACGTCATAGTAACGGGTGTACGACAATATGACAAACATAATAAAGGCAGGTAATCATAATATAAAAATATCATGACTGATCGCAGGACTAAGCGCGAATCTCGTCGGGCAACGATGCAGGATATTATTAAACAACTAAAAAAATTTTAAGGAAAGCTAATGGAAAAATAAATTATATTTTAGTACCTATCGTTTGAAAAACCAACATTATATTTTTCTAGGTATTAATCAGGCATTGATATAGAATATCATCTAATTTGGGTGTTGACCAGTTGCCCCCCACAGCTTATGGGGTTTTTAAAAATATACAAGTTACCCTCACATGTTAATAAACACACGATTACAATATAATGTAGTCCGTAAAATAGGGGAGGTAAATATATAAATAATAAATACAATTATTTATAAAAATAAAGTAAAATAGAATAAAATTATAGAAAAAAAAGGTGGATAAGTGGGTGTCGCTCTGCTGTACAGTAGGTTACAAGTGGGTCACTGTAATGGATGGTGTTAAATTTGAATTCAATGATATAATATCATTGTATAAGAAAAACGATTCTGAGCGAAAACGGTCAGTCAGCCTATGATTTTACCAAGTATATTTGATGATATTATTGTGTAATAAAGTAATTTATATACAACCTATTTACTTGGAGCCTTGTTTTAAATTTTCAATCCTTAGCCATAAAAGTTAAAAATTTATAAATTTATAAATTTTTAACCACAAAATAATTAATAAATTATAAATTTGATAAATGTTGTCAAAATTTGAACTTTAAATGCTTATAAAAAAAAATTGTGCCTATGTATTTTTAATATTTTTCAACTGCTATTAGAACGATATATCAGGAGCCTTATATTAAATTTTCACGCTTTTTTACCCAACAAATAAAAATGTATTGATATTTATAGAAAAAAAACTAAAAAAATTGAAAACTGACAATGTCCGTAAACATCTCAAAAAGAGTCAAAATATTTTCAACATTTTATGGTGTATAGAAAATGCTAATATAAACATTCAGTGAAATTTTCAAGTATCTACAGTAATTCGTTTTTTAATTACAATAAAATAAGAAAATTGTTACATGAGAAATCGAGTAAATATCAAATGTTGTAAAAATATAAATTTCAGACGCTCATAAATATTTAATTTAAGTTTCTTCTAGACATTTTTTTTTTTGATAAAGGTAGACAAACTTATGAGTAATCTTATATTACATTTTCAAATCTTAGATTTAAAAAGAAAATTTTTTATGAATTCTCAACTCAAAATAATTTGCTATTTTTCGTGATTTTTCCGTAATTTGTCAAAATTTGAACTTTAAATGCTTATAATTAAAAACTGTGACTAAGGATTTTGAATTTTTTTCATCTGCCTTTGAAACAATAACCTAGGAGTCTTCTATTAAATTTTCAAGCTTTTTTACTCAACAGATAAAATTTTATTGATATTTATAGAAAAAAAAACTAAAAAAATTGAAAACTGACAATGGCCGTAAACAGCTCAAAAAGAGTCAAAATATTTTGTAAATTTTATGGTGTATAGAAAATGCTAATATAAACATTCAGTCAAAATTTCATGTCCCTACGGTCATTTGTTTTAGAGTTACACCAAAAACCAAAATCGATTTTCTCGAAAACAGATTTTGCGTAAAAATTCCCGTTTTTCCTTAATTTTTCTTTTGTTTTTCACGTCGCTTGTGAAAACTACTGGGAAATTTTTACTTTTGACCCCCCAAAGTACCAACTAGATTCACTTTCCTATCAGAGAAGTTACTATTGAAGAAAATCCAAGCACTTTTACTGTCCTAAAAGGTGATGACAGACACAAAAATAAAAAATAAATTTAAAAAAAAACACACATCATTGTAAAATCAATACATTCATCGCTTCGCTCAGAATCTAAAATTCATACACTTGGAATTATATTTTATACCTAATATTGTATTTTGTAATAACTACTAACAAAATAATATGAATACGATAGTCAGTAAAATAATAAATATTATAATTATAATGATAAGTAGCATATTCAATGTGATAATTTATCAACAAAAAAAATAGTAAAATAATTAGATATAATATTATGTATTATGTTTTGTTATAACAATTAATAACAGTTTTTACAAAATCTAATCTACCTACTGATAATATTCTTGGTTTTATGTTTATTAATAAAATCTTTGATTTTGGCTTTTTTGTTTAAGTATGTGCAATTAGTAATAGTTTTAATAATTTTAATTTCGTTTATACTGCTTATAGCAATGTGTGTAATGTTTGTGCTTCTTTTATAATATTTACGAAAGTAAAAATATTCGGATGTGCACTACTAAAGTTCCTCGAAAATGACGGATGAAATGATTCACATGCATTGGCAGTCCTTTCTGAATCATATATCAATCTTGAATTCATAGCCCACAGTGAAGGTGGAAAGTTGAACTTGAGGAAATATATGTGTCAATTATAGTCAACAAATTCAATACATTTTTCTGAGAAAGGCTGAATTGACATCAGATTTTCCATCGTGTTAACAACGTCAGTGCTTTTCGTCTACTAAAATATACCTATCAAAGACGTAGGGTATACATCGTATCATATTATAATAATTTCTAAAAACCATAAAAATACTAATAAAGATATTATAATAAATGATAATAACAAGCGTATTCCGATAAAGCCTAATATAACTGACAACAACTGCAAAATAGGCTATTATTATTAATACAATTTTCATTTTATCCATATTATTTGTATGATATACCTATTACATTTATTGTTTATTACAAAATACAATATTATCATATATAATTACAAATTTCAAAATTTGATTCCATCATGTTATACTATTTTACTTTTTTTTATAAATAATTTTATATTCTATTTATTATTTGTATATTTACTTCCCCTATATTACGGGCTATATATTGGAGTCGTGTACATAAACATATGAGGGCAACTGTTAAATTCGGTTGGGGGCAAGGCAACTGGTACATTTTGCTATAGGTTGGGTAGAATTGGTATAAAAAAAGGTACTTTGGGTGGCAACTGGTACGTGCCTTCTAATTTGTTACTAATAATTGCTGTGTAAAAATGAATGTAGAATCCCGAATTATGCATTTTTACAATAATTGTTTATTTGATCAGAGATCAGTGCCGTTCTGGTTCAAAGCGAAGTCCCACGCGTCTTGTAATTAAAACATAAAACACCGACGTTAGACACGGCGGTACTCACTATAATTCAATTATAATTCCACTTTACCGCTATAGAACAAAACTTCTTCATTAATATGAAGATTAAAGCTGTTACTTGTTATGTTACACTCTACGGGACATATTATACAGTCAACACGCCGCAAATACCTATACGGCTATAATATATAGCGTCCGCTCTACACAACCTGAGTGATAGTTTTTTTACGAATGCTTTGTGTTAGGTACATAAAATTAGAAAAATGTTGAGCAACTTAAAACAATACAATACAATGATGAACAATGAATAATTCATTCTTAAATCACATATATAAACATATATCTATGGTTTTTGGGCCGGGTACAACTTTTTTTTTTCTAACCAATTTTCACGAGGTCGATTTCCGTAACGTTTTGTTTATTACAATAGAAACGCAAATAAACAAACAAAAAAAAAATTATAAATTAAATCCCGTACAAAGTGTGGCTTGCAGGCATCCTCCTAGATATTTTTCCACTACACTGTATTCATAAACATAATATTATCTACGATTCCTCAATTTTTCTTGTATAGGAAAAATATATAATACCACACTATACTTATAAAGAGGTTTATTATAACTATAGTCTATAATTATTATTTTATTATATTATTATTATTCCAGTCATATACTATAATATCTATTTTCACAGCATAGCGATGATAATTATAATAGTTTTACTTTAGCACTAAATGCACGAATATAGAATGTTCACATCTAATCAACAGCAGCTAACACTTAGAATATTGTCTACATAGATAGATACACCGTATACCAGAAGAAGTGATACGTTACGAAAGTATATAATAAGTTCAATGCTTCAAACCAGAAAGATCACTGCAGACCGGGGTTTTATCGACTCCGCCGTTTTAATATCGATTCCGTTGTTTATTTATTTATGTAGATTTCGCCGACTGTTTATTAAACAATAACCGAAGTATCATAATATTACACAGAATTTTTTTTTTTTTAATTAACAGTATAGGTTAGGGTACACATAGTTTGCCATAATTGTATAAAGTAAGTTTTATTTAAATAAAAACATTTCAAAAAATCAATTCAACCATTGTCGTCCATAACGGATAATATTTATTAAAATAATAAAATAAAATAACTCAAATATCTAGTGATTATTATTTTTACAAAATGAAGTAAGATCGTCATATTTTTAAATAAAGTTGTATAATATAATATTCAAAATAATTAAAATATATAGATATTGTATATGCCGTATACGTACCGACGTACCGTATGGTCAATTTTTAAAATAATGATTTGGATAGCCAGTTTTATATAAGTGAATAAGTTTTATATAATCGATTTTTTTTATTTAAATATTCGTAAAAAACGTTTGCCGTATTATTATGGTATGTATTATTGATAGTCGGCGCCCTGCAGCGGAATCAATATGTAAAAATGTTCGGCGGAGTCGATAGCCGGTGGAATCAATATGTAAAAAAGTTTGGCGGAGTTGATAGATTTGTACAGGTAAAAAAGGTAATTTCGGCGCAATCGATAAACTACAGGTAAAACTAGGGTTAAAATTCTGGGGGGGGGCTACAGCCCACCTAACAAAAATATTAATTTAAGATAACCCATATACGGCTTATATCTAAATCAAAAAAGAATATTTTTGGGGGGGCTAAGCCCCCCCCTAGTTGAGCCACTGTGTAGACGGCCAAGGTGTATAAAGGAACCGGACAAGAATAATAATTCATGAATTGAAGCAATAATTGGTATCTATATTATAATATATACACAATGGAGAAAAATGTAGTGAGATAATGATGGCGACGTTCTTAATGACCGTTGAGCCGATAACGAAAAATAAAAAAATTAATTCAATTAATTTACAAGATGCGTAGGTGATTCAGGGTAGCTATAAATAATAATGTAATTCTAGTACATGTATACGTATAATCCGGTGTGTCAATGTTTTTATTTGAAAAACCGACATTAATCGTTATAAGCTTTTAATCCGTAATCGTTTATTAACGTACTCAAATTAATTTGTAAGCAGTGCAATAATCTCCTTGAGATAATAAAAAAAAAAAACCATAATTCAATTTATATCAATATTGTATACTGACGTTTATGTCCTACTTCAATCAAACCGTCAGTTTAAAAAATCATAAGTGACAGCAATATTCTGCAATATACATGAGGTATAGTAGGTAGTGTTGTATCCATGGTTTTAAATTTGATTCTCTATTTATTTCACAAGACGACTTGATGTCTTGATCACGTACATTTAGGACGTAGGTACTAGCTAAAAATTAGTAGATAAATATTTATGGTCATCTCCCAATATTGTAAGTAAATACCGGATTTACAACAAATGTTGGTGTTAGGACAATCACACATTCGTTCAAAACGGACATATAATTTTTACTTTACAGTGGTCCTGTTAAAATCAAACACGCTAAAAATAGTTATAAATCTGATATCGATTTAGACACTCGCTGCACCTGTAGTAGCCTATATATTGTAATAGTGTACGTTGTATGCACAATAAAACGAAAATAAATAGTTCAGAGAAAGGTAAAGTGAAAAGTACAGGTGAACTTAAAGAGAGATATATAATATTACCTATATACACAATATATTCGTTTGAATTATTCATACACGTCGTATAATATGGAGTGCATAATGGTACTCCATTATGGGTGGATAATGGAATAACGGTGTTGCTCGGTAAGTCCTATCTTTGTTTACCAACTTCAAAATTACCTGAATATTATTAGACAAAATATTATTTCAGACGAATATGTATCACTCATACTAGTCACTAACTATTATATTTTATACCATTAGAGGTCGAGCCTAGAGAAAATGTACACCTCGGCAGAGTGGTGGTGACGATATTATATTCTATAGAAAGTCTGCGAATATACTCAGCGGTATCCGCATATATCTAATATGTATATTATTATATAATGTACATGCGGATACGGACGCCATTCAAGTGTGCATAGGGAACACTGTGGTAGTTTCTGAATACTTTACGCACGCAAAATTAGAATTTATATAGGTACTTTCTTTCCATGTATAACAAATAACTACCCTGTACGGGTTTTTATGCATTCCTCGATCCTAGCAAGGTGTCAAATAATCATTTTTCGCCCTATTTGCACACCATTGTCTAGATCAGCGGTTCTCAAACTTATTATATCCGCGTACCACCCACACAGTTTGAAAATGTTCATGTTCCACTTGACAAACTAATAACCTTTTTGTTATGCTTGTCAAAAATGTATACGTTATTTTATGTTTTTACATGTATGGAATTTCATTTGATTAGGAACTACAAAATTATGACAATATCAGAATTTAATACCAAAAAAAAAATGTATTATTTATATTATTATTAATATTAAAATAATATTTAATGTGACGTAGAAATGATTCATTTCATTTTTTTTTATAAGGGGAGATTTTCTTTGCGTACCATCTATGAGTTTTCCACGTACCACAAGTTGAGAAACGCTGGTCTAGATCAATTAGAATCTTTTACTCTCTCGCCTAACACAATATAATATATTGTGTTAAGTCCTCGTGCATGGTTAAACAAAAACATTGTTTTGTTAACCATAGCTAACGTCGACGTTAAGATGATGATTAATAATAAGATGCTTCTATAAATGGAATCCTTGATATTATAATAATATACAATAGTTTTAAAATATTATTTAAGCACTGTTATAATATTATGGTCTTTAACAATGACCTACATTTTGTAATAATTAATTTCTTGTATTACCTAACTTAATAGTAGAGAAAAAATAATTTTAATTCAAAAAAATATATATAACGATATTAATCAATAACCAATAACAATTAAAAGGTTATAGTCTTATATGCGATCTACTTATCAATTTACGGTTTAATGCGTGTTCTACAATTTAATATTAAAATACATTTCACTAACTAAAACTGATTTTAAAAGGGGAAACGTTGAAACCACTCTGCTGTAAACCTTTAGGCTTTAATACCTTCAATGTGCAAGCGGCATTAGTAACTAGTAAGACGTGACTGTAATGGATATATTAAATTTGAATTCAATGATGAATACCGTTGCATACAAAAAATGATTATGAGCAGACTTCAAGATGGTCGATCATTGTATATATTAGTAAGTATATTATATAATATATTGATAGAAAAACATTTTTTATCAACATTTATCGAAAAAAATCTGTAAATTTCAAATGTCTATAAATAGCTCAACATCACCATGTATAGCAAATGTATATACAAACATAAAATATATCAAGTAAATGAGAAAATCGATTTTTTAAACACGCTCAAAACATGTTCTATTCATCTATTCTGCAGATGTTGTCAACAGCTTAATTTACATTTAACCGATTCCTTCAGTAAATGTATTTTTCATGTCAGTCAAAAATGTTTTTGGGATTTAGGTAACGGGATCTCCACCGATTTTCTTGAAATATTGTTGATCTAGTAAAGACAATTTGCCCCGTTTATTTAAATATTGTATTTGGGTTTTATTATTCTCTACAGTTTTTAATTTTTCGTCTGCGTGAACATATTATTAAGACAGTGTTTTATTTTTTATTAGATTGTAATTTATACGTTAACACGACGTGATGGTTACCCTATAATATCATGCTATGCCGTAATCACTTTATAACCTACATTCAACCCTCCGTTTTGATTGTTTAAATAGGTACATATTCTGATACCTATTCAAATGATGAATGACGAACGAAAAAAATTATTCTAAACCCCTCTCGAACATAATATCCTTGTCCGGGGCCAGAGAACGCATAGCCGATAGGCGCATAAATAATATAATAATGTACGCACACGATACTGCCACTACATTTATTATGACGGTGGTACGCACAGTAAAATATAATACCGTTATTTGTACGAGAAACACGATCACTCGAGTGGATATCAAATTAACAGTTGTCGGGGAGTTCAAGGGAGACATCTGCAATACTGGGTGCGTGAATTTTTGCATAAGATCATCGTTATCATTATTATTGTGTATATCGAAAGTTCGCGTATGTCACTCGCCCGGATCACTCGTTTCAGCGGTTTTCGTTTAGTGTTTTCATTTCCATACTTTATTTTATGCTCTGCAATCTGTCTATAATAATATGCTACATAAAATACAAATTTTTAATTGGTTTTATTTTTTTAATTTTAATTTTCATATTTATATTATGATCTAATCGTTTAAGTTTAAAATAATGCGATCCAGGTTTCCTAAATCTGTACGGTTACCGGGAAATTATAATATTATGATATAAAGGAACGTAATAGTACCTACAAACGTATTAAGCAGTGTAAGGGTACTGATGTATTTCACTATAAAACTGGTATTTTTTATGGCAAAAATATTTGTAGTGTTATACATAATATTATGTATTATCGTAATATGATGTCATCGTGGTTCCGTAAAATTCGACATTATTATTGGAGGAAACTATCGATCTGCTAGAACTCGAGCAGGGTATATAATATTATGGTCCATTGGTTTCCAAAAACCTATGGTGTAGAATTAATACAACCTAATCTATACATAGGCTATTCACTTCGTTCGCAAATTCACAATATCAAAACCATCACCCAATGTGCAGGTGTGACAGTGACACAGGTCCACAGATAATATGATGAGTTTATTGAATTAAAATGCAGCTCGGCCTCAAGTTTGACGCAGGTAAAGATGTTTTTTTTAAACAAAAGAGCCTCGTTTTAAAAAGAATAAGAAATAATATCATTCACTGAATTTATTATATAAATTCTTATACGGTAAAATATACATTTAACAGTTTACCAGTAACACCTAGAAAATATGAAATTTAAATGATACAGTCGGATAGGTAAGTACTATTAATGGTTAGGTTAGGTCCTTACTTAAGCCATTAATTATGAATTATGATATTCCTAGGTATAGCAATAGATTATAAACTTCAGTGGCGTCATTTCAGTTTTCAATAGAGGGGGGCAAAGGTTTAGACCGGCCCGAATGGGTAAAAAAAAACCGCAAAAATATTAATAGTTTATTAAGATATCTTCTTTTTTTTATTTTTGAAAATCTATTAACAGCATTATCTATAAATCAATTTTACCTGATTCATTATAAGTATATAAGTATATATTATATAATATATATATATCTTATATAAGTATATGATATATTTACAAATTAATATTATCTTAAATTATAATATATTTTTTTTTTATTGCTTGCTCACCGGCTCAAGTTTTGTCTGTTTATTAACATGCTAGAAATTATTTTCGATACTTGTCGAGCAGTTTGCGGTAATTTTATATTTTTAGTCGCACCCCTTAACCACCCATCTATTTTTTTTAGATCATATTTTTCCCAAATTAAAAGATTAATGTAAACATGCGTCACGAAAAAAAATAATTTTAATTTAGGTACTCAACTAAATTAACACAATACGCAGAATAGTTGAATCATACACGACTGTCGCAAGTTATGAAGTCCGTGATCAATGATAAATAATAAGAGCGTCAATCGGTTGTTGTTTTTAGAATTTGTAATCATTTTAGATTTTAGAAATTAAACTATACGAGATTATGATACTAACTGTTCATTTTCCTTCACAAAACACACTCACACAAACAAACATACATAAATACATACATACAATGTGTACGTCCCCGCATACGTCTAAATATATTCGAACTATCAATTAGTAAAAATGTATCATTGTGACAATAATTTCTTAGTACATACTATAATATTTTCTGAAAATATTATAAAATTCCCAGACAGCAAATGTTTGACTAAAAATATTATTATAACATTATTATTGGCACGTTTTTGCACTAATAAAATATAATAATGGTAAAACGGCAACAACTGGACACCGGCCCATAGGGCTGCTTTTAAAATCAGACAGGGGCAAATGCCCACCTTGCCCCCCCCCCCAAATGACGCCACTGTTATAAACTATACACATTATTACACGGTATAGTATATATTACTTATTCTACATAAATGATTAAATTACTTCACCTAATTGATAATATTTAAAAAAAACCAATTCTTCGTTAGTAGTTAAATACTATATTATACATATTTGTATATACATATAAATTATTATAATTTATTATATACTATTTTAATATAGTTATTATATAACATGAAACATTTAAAAATACATATTTATTTATACTTTTGAATGCTGTTATAAGTTTATAACAATTAAATTCCAGTCCAACCTACTAGGGATCATAATTTCCGAAAAAATCCAGTTTTTTTCGGAAAAATTGGAAAAATTTGGTTTCATTTAAAATTTCCGGAAAAATGGTTTTTTTTTCCAAAGAACTGAAAAAGTAATGTATAGAGGAAACAAATAATTTATAATAATATAAACATATATTATCGTATCCCGCATTTCCGCCAATGATGTTTTGTTGTTACGTATTTTCCTAATAATTATTAATTAATATTGTCATTACTCATTTGTCAATCGTGCGCTGTCTAAATATTTGATCTACAACTTACAAGTAATATTAATTATATAACATTTAAAAATACAGGTGATTTATTTTCGGGGAAATACACTCTCCGACATGGCCACATAAATTTGATATGTAATTACGTTATTTTTAGAACAAATATTGAAATATCCGTATTAATATTTTTAATAGTTAAATTTTAAATTTTAATACATTGATAACCGTATTGACAAATGGAAATTACAATGACAGATTTCCTTATCTATTTTTTAAAATGGTTTTTTTTTTTACAGAGATTATTTAAATTTTTAAGCGCAAATTTCCTAAAAATCCGTTTTTTTTTTAATTTTTCAAAAACTTTGGTTTTTTTTGGAAATGTATTATTTTAATATTCTCCAATTTTTCCACGTTTTCCGAGGCTCTGGAAAAAAATGGTTATGAAAAATAGATAAGGAAACCTGTCATTGTCATTTCACATTTGCCAATACAGTTATATCAATGTATTATTGTATTAAAATTTAAAAATATTAATACGGATATTTTAATATTTGTTCTAAAAATAACGTAGTTACAAATCAAATTGGTATTTATGCGGGAGTGTATTTTTCCGAAAATAAATCACCAGTATTTTTAAATGTTATATAATTAATATTACTTGTAAGTTGTAGATCAAATATATATAGACAGCGCACGATTGACAAATGAGTAATGACAATATTAATTAATAATTGTTAGGAAAATACGTAACAATAAAACATCATTGGTGGAAATGCGGGATACGATAATATATTTTTTTAAATTATTTATTATTATTTTTCAATTTCTCAGGAAAAACCCGGGGTTTTTTTTTGGAAAACCTTTTTTTCCGGAAATTTTGATCCCTACTAGTACTTACATATTAATATATTATATCACCTATACGCGTAAAATAAATAGTTTATGAAATTAAATGTAAACTTACACTAAAAGATTAAGCAAGTTTTTAATTCGTTTTAGACTATAATCTCCAGATCTCTGTATAAAAACTAAAAAGCACCACAAGTCACAGAATTTCTATAATTCATTCTAGCAATTAGAAAAGTGAATGTCGTTCTGCCATATTTGGCAGCCGACAATTTGCAGATCAACATCAAATGACGTAATCGCAACAATTATTTAATGTTAGTAATCATTTTATAAATGATAAATTTATTTGCGAAATAACTAAAAATGTATATAATTTATTATTATAGGTACTTATATAAAAAAATATATATATTTTTTTTAAGTTAAGCAATGAATGTTTTTCCTGCGTTTAAAGTTATTGAGCAGACGTAGTGACTGTCTTAAAGTATTCTCTAATGCTCAGCTCTCGCAATTTTCAAGATAAAATACAATATTTCACACTATCTTGGTAATATAACATATTAATTATTCTACAGCAACCATTTTGATTTTGATTTGGCACAAATTAATTCTGGAAATACTTATATTATATTTTATAGAGACTTCTTAAAATTTTAGAGTTTAGATGAACGGAACAGTGTAGAAAAAACTATTCTAATTTTGTAGATGAAAATATAAAAGTTGAATTGCATATAAATTCAACGTTAAAATTGATGACAATCCAATGGTTTAAAATATATAATATAAAAAAGGTTTAAAAAAAAAATTGAGAGGTTGACAAAAACTAGGTAATAAAATAAGCAAATCATTTGTTAATTTTAAGTTCTTTGATTTTTTTAATTTTTCAGTACAAATAACTTCAATAAGAGTGTTGTGGTAAAAAAAATCATCTTGAATATCGGAAAATCAGTAATACAACTCAAACGAATAATATAGTGCACTGACACAGTTCATTAATTGATTTATTATTCGTTTGTCCAGACGCATAAATACATACAAAAATAAAAACCATATTATACATTTTTAAGTATCAAGTTATTTACCTACAACTTACACACAGGGTTGTCGTATTATAGGTACCTAGCAATTAGCATGATACGCATTACGCTTTATAATGTATAGGTACATAAATTGCATAATAACTTTTATAACTCGTTATAAACATTAAAAGTAGTAATTGCAGAGTGCAGACTGAGTGTTGTAATTTGTGATACTGTTGCGAAAATAAAACGACATTTTAAACACTTCGTACGAACAGTGTTATTAATAATTATACTATTTACTCGTGTCAACGAATTATTCGTCTCTGTAGCAATTTTATAAGTTTAATATTTACCAGCATATTATTATAACTAGCAAGTACAAACGTGAAGCAAACCCATTTTAAAACAAAATATGAACGAATGTTGTGACGAGGTGGATATTATTTATTATTATTATTCCTGATAAAAATATATTTCGGTGGTACAAATGTACGATGTAAAAACTAACCTGTACATTCATTTTTATAAACTTTTAATCGGTCGCGGATGTGATTAATCTGCAGCTGGGCCGTTAAACCGACTTTTAACCTCCGTTAAAGATACATTTAACACGTTTGTGCTGCGCCTTTGCTTTAACGAACTGCTAAACGAGATAACGGTCCATTAAAAGTTTATTGCCGACGTAATGTAATATTTTTATGGTATTTTATCATTTTCTAACTAAATATGAGATATTGGTACAAATTAAATTATTTTATCATAATGGCCGTGTAATATTGTTATCTCTTTTTTATGTAACAGGCAACAGCTATATAGGTTGAAAAATGTTTAGGTTTTAAAATATGAAAAATATGAACTTCCAACGCTAATAAAAATTTAATTTGATTTGCTTGTAGACATTTTTTTTAACAAAGGTTGACAAACTTATGAGACCTGATCCGGCTAATGTAGCAGCAGTGACACAGTTCCCAATTCCTAAATCAATAGCCGATGTGCACAGTTTTGTGGGACTAGACAGTTATTTTAGGAGGTTTATTGAAAACTTTTCCATTTTGGCAGCACCACTGTATGCGCTGTTAAAAAAGGGAGCTCAATTTAAGTTTGGGGAGAAGGAGTCACAGGTCTTTGAGTTGTTAAAAAGTAAGTTAGTGCAAATGCCGATTCTGGCATTATATTCCCCGTCAGCTGAAACTAAAGTGTATTG
Organism: Metopolophium dirhodum; assembly: GCF_019925205.1. Lineage (NCBI taxonomy): Eukaryota > Metazoa > Arthropoda > Insecta > Hemiptera > Aphididae > Metopolophium > Metopolophium dirhodum. Next base: position 18,862,994 of record NC_083561.1, read on the forward strand.
TGATGCTAGAGCGTTGGGTTATGGAGTGATCCTTTTACAGAAACAGAAAGACGGGTTAATGCATCCTTTGTTTTATTATAGCAAGAGAACCACTGAGATAGAAGCTAAATATCATAGTTATGAATTGGAGTGTTTGGCATTAGTATATGTAGTGAAGCGTTTTTATGTTTATCTCAATGGAATTAAGTTCAAAGTGTTCACTGATTGTGAAAGTTATAAGTTGACCATGAACAAGAAAGATATGAACCCTCAGATTGCAAAATGGGCATTACTATTTCAGAATTATGATTTCTGTATTGAACATCGTGCAGGAAGTAAAATGAAACACGTTAACGCGTTAAGTCGGAATACCAATATATTAGTATTATATGAAAATACTTTTGAACAAACATTGTCAGTTAAACAAATTGAAGATAAAGATATTGACAAGTTAAAAGAGCGGTTGAGGAAGTCTGAAGATAAGTACTTTGAGATGAGGAATGGTTTGGTATATAGAAAGTACAAAAGTGAGCTGTTATTTTATATAACAATAATAATAATAACAATAATGAACTTTATTGCAACAACAACAGTACATACATAATAAGAAATAACAAAAATAACACGAGTTACATATTGCAGCACCCCCTAAAAGCTAAGCTTGTGCTGGGGGAGCGAGTTCTTTTGACCTACCTAGAAATATACATACATTTGAATAATATAATAATAAATCTGTTTTTTTATACTATTACACTATAAATATAATAATACATAATACAATATCTTAAATAATAGTCTCATTAAGTATAATCATATTTTCTTTAAGTCAACATGTCTAAGATAAGTTTTGAAAGACTTTAAATTTTCAAACTGATTAATATTAATATTTAATAATCGACATAAATTTAAACCAGTATACAATACACTTTTTTGCCCAAAGACTTTTTGGCATTTCAATAAACGAATATTAACATTTTGCTTATATCTAGTATCATGATCATGATCTGATACAGGTATTAAATGTTTATGCTTAAATAAATGAACTAATACAGCTTGATTATATACTACCTTAAAACTATTTACATTAAGTTTTTCATAAATTAAAATAGTATTTGTTTGCAGTGGAAGATTTAATAAATATTTAATAATACCATTTATTGTTACATTTAAGTTATGTACAATGCTGTTACAAGCTCCTCCCCAGATGGATATACCATATGAAAAAATAGATTGCACTAAGGCTAAATAAACAATTCTTTTATAATTTACATCTAATATATACCTGGCTTCATGAAATATATAGAAAAATTTATGTAAAATACCATTTAAATAATTTACATGACCATCCCATCTAAGTCTATGATCTATTTTTAAGCCAAGATATTTTAACTCATTGACTTTTTCAAGTTTTACACATTTTGGATCACATTTATTTAAATTAGTATTACATTTTAGGGAATGTACAATCAAATTATATCCATGTAAAACATTAATAACAGATAAATTAAAACATATAAATTTAGATTTCAGTAAATTTTACTTTAACTTATTTTTACAAAACCAAATATATACTTCATTTAAAATATTATTTGCTTCATGATACAAATTTTCGATTGTTGGTTCGGATATTAGAATAGCTGTATCATCAGCAAAACTAATGAATTCTTTATTACTATCTGTATTTATATTCAATAAGTCATTTATAAAAAAGATAAACAACAATGGGCCTAAGACTGTTCCCTGCGGAACTCCACAGGTTATTTATTTATTTATTTATTTGTATAATTTAAACGAGCGAACCCAGTTACATTTACTATAGACATACGTCTACAATTATATAATATAGTAATAATAATAATAATAATAATAATATTTTTTATCACATGAACACTAATTTTAAAATAATAATAAGACAATTATACAGATAGTATCCATTTGGTAAATATACAGGTTTAAGTAATGTATGTGATGAGACACTTATGAAAATAATTCACTGAAAACAAAAAGGTTAAGAATACAGAGTAAAGTAGTATAACATTGGAAATCAACTTATGAGTAATTGACATAGATTATATTATTTATACAGCTAAAATATTATTTAGGTAAAGATCAAAATCCTTTAAGGAGACGCAGGAAAATAGATCAACATTTAAATAATTAACAAGTTGCATTGATCTATTCATAGGAGCACTTAGACCATAGTTTGAACGTTGGAGTTGCACATAAAAAGTATTCAATTGCCTAGTTCTACGATTTGGGATATAAAAATTCAATAAAGAAAGTAGTTCAGGACAGTTAATATACCCATTCGTTAATTTAAAAATAAAACATAGATCAAGTCTTTTCCTTCTTTTGACAAGGGTTTCTAGCTTTAAATAGGACAATAATGGTTGATACGATGAGTGAGGCGCTCGTTCGATACAACATCTGAATTGAATGATACGTAGAAAACGGTTTTGAATTGATTCCATGCTTTTTGTAGCACCGATTGATTGTGAGGACCATACTATAGATCCATAATCAAGTAATGATCTAACGAAGGAACAGTAGAGTGACTTTAACGCTAAAGGATTTACGAAGTCTTTACAGCTACGATTTATGAAACCTAACATTGAAGAGGCTTTATTTTGAATATAAATATAGTGATCATTAAATGAAAGAGATGGGTCAAAATAAATTCCCTGATCCTTGTACAGATAGACTCGATCTAATTTAATGTTGTTTATATAATAATTATATAAAGTAGGTGTACGGTTTTTAGAGAAGGTAATAATTTTACATTTGTTTATGTTGAGGGATAAATTATTTTGAGTACACCAGGTGCTGAGACGATTTAAGTCATCCTGTAGCAACAAATTATCAGCTGGTGATGTAATTATACGGTAAATTTTCATATCATCTGCATATAATAACGTATTAGAGTTTAAAAATTCGATGTCATTGATAAATAAATTAAATAGAAGTGGAGCTAAATGTGATCCCTGTGGAACACCAGTGTTAATTTTAAATAATGAAGAATTAAAACTCGTGCATTTTACATATTGCTGCCTTCCAGTTATGAATGAAACTAACCAAGAGTGGAAAGGATTACGTATACCTAGATTAAATAACTTTGAGCTAAGAACACAATGATCTAGTTTATCAAACGCCTTGGAGAAATCAGTATAAATAACGTCGACTTGGAGTCCAGTTCTGAAAGCTTGTAGGATGTAATTTTGGAGTACTAGTAAGTTCGTGGTTGTTGATTTACCCGGCATGAAGCCATGTTGAACATCAGAGATAATATTTTTAAATAACGGAAATTTTTTTTTGTGTACAATACTTTCAAACAATTTAGGGATAATCGAAATTATAGAAATTGGGCGATAATTAGTGACCAAAGTAATGTCTCCCCCTTTAGGAATCGGTTTAATATAAGAAATTTTCCATTTATCCGGAAAAACACCAGATTTAAGTGACATAATAAATAAGTATAATAAAGGGATAGACAGAACACATTTACAGTTTGTGAAGAAAGCATACGGAATATTATCAGGACCAGGACAAGTAGTGGATTTTAAGTTGCTTAACTCATCATAAATATCGCTTAAAGTAATGACGCAGGTGTTCAAATCGACTTTCATCGATTTAATATCATCTGGTGGTTTTTGCATAAAATTTAATTGTTTGTAAATAGTAGAATAATAATTGGCGAAACTTTCCGCGATTTTGTCACCACCAGTAACAGTTTGATTACTATATGAGATAACAGATGGAATATTAGAATTTGATCGTTTGCTATAAATATAATTCCAGAACCTTTTAGGGTTAGAGACTATTGAACTTTGAGTTCTCTGTATAAAATTACCATAATCAGTCTTATTAACAACTTTACATTTAGCACGTAGATTAGAGAATATATTATAATTTACATTAGTTGGCGTTTGTTTATATACTTTATGGGCAACTTTTTTTGAGAATATTAACTGTTTTAGAGTTTTGGAAAACCATAAAGGATACTTTAAGAAGAACATACGTTTTTTTTGACAGTGTACATCAATTATATCGTGTAATCTGGAGTAGAATATATCAAGTGCTTCATTAATATGTAAATCTTTAAATGTGCAACTCCAATCAGTTGAGGCCATACAAGACCTAATGGCATTATAATCACAACTAATAAAATCATGAACAATTTCATTATAATATAAATTGTTTTTTGTGGATGAAAGTGGAAGTGGAATTTTTAATGCAGGATGAAATTTATAGTCTAGAGGGACAAGAGGAGAAGTTTCCAAGGAAACATTAACATTGACAATATTTGAGAAAACTAGATCTAGTAATGATCCAGAAGAATTATGTATTAAATTATTTTGCATTAAATTAACATAAGATAAGGCAGATATAATGTTTGATTCATACAAATTATTATTTGACAATCTAGGAATAATTTTGCGGTTATTAGAGACCCAATTAACATTAGTTAAATTGTAATCACCTAACACCAAAAATCTATCATTATAATATTTACTCATAAGATTATCGATTACATTAACATGGCTATTATATAAATTTAAATCAGAGCGCGGCGGGAAGTACACGGATCCGACGATTAAAGAAATGTGATTTATATGTATTTTTACAAATAGTTGCTCGACCAAATCTTGTTGTATAATTAAGCGATGACATGGATATTGAACTTTGATTGCAATTAAGACACCTCCTCCTCGAATGTCGGGACCATGAATTTCGTAACGATCACATCGGAAAACGGTGTAATGAGGACAAAGTCCAAGTTCAGAGTCATTAACAGAACGAGATAACCAGGTTTCAGTTAATATAATTAAATCATAATTAAGAAGTGCTAGGTTACGTATAAATACATCTAATTTGGTATTTAGACCGCGGACATTTTGATAATATACAGATAGATTTTTTTAGGTAGTTGATGTTATAAGTTTTTTGAGATAGTAGGTACATTGTTGATGTATCTAATAAATAAATTATCCTCGCCGGTATCACTACGTTGCTTAAGTTGAGATACAATGTTAGTAAAATATTGCCGTTGCTGTGTTGTCCGATCAGATGCAATGCGAATATCCTTGAAGTTAGCAGTACTAAGTAATTTACGTTTTACTTTTAAGACTTCAAAAACATCGGATGAATTAGGTAAAGTAGTAAGCAGAGGACGAGGTTTATTTGATTGTTTACCCAAGCGACGGACAGATACAGGATTAATTTGTAAATCAATGCTTTTGAGTATTTCATCAACAGTAAGAGTGTCAGTTAACTGATCAGGTAAGGAATTAAATTCTTGTATATTAAAAATATAATATTACGTGCTCGAGATTGACGGTCCATAAGTTCAGAGTAAACTGATTCAACGTTAGTTCCAGGAGAAGCCGCAGTTTCTAAAGTTGTTATTTTGCCTTCGATCGGCTCAATTTTAGCTTTCAAGGTTTTATTTTCAGAAATAACTTCAGCTAGTTGATTTGATAGGGTATCTAATTTCGACTCGATAATAACATACTTTTTTCCTGTGTTTTGTTAGATTCCCGGCATGAATTGATAGATGCAATGATTTTGTTTTGGGTGGATTTAAGTTCATTCACCGTATCCAAAATTTGTTTGAGAGCCTCATTGGTATCAAGCGTTTCATTGGTTGAAGTGGACATTGTGAAAAGAATAATTAAATGTTAAAATAACAAAAGTACTTAAACCGTAAATGTTAAATAAAGTTAAGACTAAAATAAATTATGATAACAAGATTAATTAAATCGTTAATTGAAAAGATAAAGTTCCGCGAGAACCGCACGGCACGACGTCTGAACAACGACTTATATCTTTAGCTTTACTATAACACTCATTTATTTGAACTATTTGAGTTCTTTCATTTAAGAAAGATTTTAATAGATTATTAGCAACTCCCCGAATACCCGAATATTCTAGCTTTTTTTAATAATAACTCATGATTTACGCAATCAAAGGCTTTTTGCACGTCTAGAAAAATACCCATTACTTTGTTATTAATGTCAATATGTCTACGAACAAAGTTATCAAGTTTAAAAAGAGCATCACTTGTTGACAAACTAGCCAAAAAACCAAACTGTGAATTAGAGAAAAATGAATTCTTTTTAAAGTAATTTAATAAACGGCTTTTGATACATTTCTCAAAAACTTTTGATATAGTTAAAGAAAGTGAGATAGGTCTATAATTTCCACATGATAATTTATTACCTGATTTAAATAGTGGAATAACAATACACTTTTTAAAAGCTAAAGGGAAAACACCTTTTAATAAAGCATTATTAAAAATTAACGATAACGGTATAGAAATAGATTTAGAAATTTTCTTAAGGATATAGTTTGTTAGACCATGTTCATAATACGAATTAAAATTTTTAATCTTATCAATATACTCACTAATCTCTTCACTACTAATTGGATTAAGAAAAATACTGTTATTGCTCTGATTTTTATCGTTAAAGTAAATAGCAGAATTTAAATGTTCTATTTCTAAATTATTTCCTACATTTACAAAAAAGTCGTTAAACTCATTACAAATTTCAGATTTAGATTCAACGATAATACCATCTTTATTTATAATTTTATTAATATTATTCATTTGTTTGCTCGGTTTACCCATAATTTCATTTATAACTTTCCAGATTTGTTTGCTGTCAGATTTATATTGCTTTAATTTATTTTGATAGTACATTTGTTTTGATTTTCTTCTGTTAAGATTTAACATATTCCTATATAATTTGTAGAACTTTTTAAATTTTAAATCAAAAGGCCTATGTCTCAGCTTAGAAAAAAGTTTTTCTCTATTTCTAATAGAAGTAATAATGCCAGGTGTAATCCATGCTTTAATATTTAGCATTTTTTTTGGTATAATCTTATTAATAGGGGTAGATGAATATCTAATAAATTCTACCATTTTGCAATTAAAAGTATCAATCATAGAATCAACGTTTGAAGAACTAAAACAAGAAAGCCAGTCTTCAGTTTTAATTAATAAATCTAAATGATTTATATTAATTTTACTTATATTTGAATTATTAGATAATGCATTAGATTTATTGTGATTGTTAAAAATTGGAAATACTATAGCTGTTGCATAATGATCCGTAATATCACACCTTAATATGTATGGAGTAATTTTAGTCGTATCAATATTATTAACGAATATATGATCAATACAGGTTTGAGAAAAGCTAGTTACTCTAGTATAATTATTGATACATGGCAAAAATCCATTAAAAGCCATAATATTTAGATATTCATTACTTATTTTTGAACTTTTCATAATATTAATATTAATATCTCCACAAATAATGTTATGTACATTTTTTTTATACAAACTAGATAAGAATAATTCTAAATTATTGATTTTATGTCCCAAGTAGTATGGAAGTCAATGTGATAAGATATGTGCATGAGGAATATGGTCACTTGGGAGTAGAAAAAACCAGTGAGGTGATTTTGAGAACATTTTGGTTTCCTAATTTGAGGAAAAAGTAAGAAGTTTTATTTCAAATTGCTTGAAATGTATTTCATATTCTACAGTATATGGTAAGAAGGAAGGTGAGTTGCATCCTATCCCTAAGACTCCAATACTGTTTGATACAATCTATATTGACCACTATGGTCCACTTGAGAAGACTGGTAAGAAAAATAAATATTTGTTTGTGATCAGTGATGCATTTACAAAATGTGTTAGATTATACCCTTATAAGACGACTAACACGGTAGAAGTAATTAAATATATGGGTGACTACTGTTGCGTGCACCCGTCTTACAGGAGATGGTGACAAGATAGAATGATGGTAGAAACGTCAAATGATCAACAATTTGTAGTTCGATGAATTATTTATTAAAAATTGTAAAAAAGACAAGTTAAATTTATACTGGTTAGCTATTCGGATTAACGACGAATACTGGTGTCTTAGAAAATAGCGATTGCTCAAATATAAGTCCGGAATACGCCGTTAACGAATATAATCTAAGTCCAACGAGAAAATAGTGATTACCATAGTCGAAGAGGTACAGGAGTGCGTACGTATGGTGGTAAGATCACGTCTGAATAATGGGCCGCTTCCAGGGCTCCTATATAGTCCTATCCCCTCCCTTTACTAGATCCCTGGCTGACTGTGTCGGTGGTTCTCACAGTCCGTGGGGCCTTCCATAATTAGGTGGTTGACTATTTCGTAGTGCGAACACTGACCTATGACTTAGGGTTGCAGATGTGCCATTGGTCGATGCGGGGTATCGTTGTAAGAAGTGCGTATACCCACGGCCGTGTTGTCACAGTGCAAAGACCTAATTCATAGAATCTATTGCGCGTCGCGGAGTTCCCACAGATATTCTTACCAGCTCGGGTTCTATCATCTGGCAGATGCTGAATCTGTTGCTAACATTTATAATGTTGCTCTCCCAGGGTCTAGTGCACTACGCTGATATCATCCCAACCATCTATGTGTTATCCTAGTACATTAGATATTCGTATATTCTAACTATGTGTAGGAGCGGAGTAGAGGGGTCCCGTACGTAGCACTACTTTAGATGTTATAGTAAACCGAGACGGGTAGTGTCAGGCAGAGATTCAGCTTTCACATCCAATGCGTTTAAAGAATTTCTAACCCAGAGAAAGATAGGCTTAGTACTAGTGGCAACTGCAACACCTCGGGCAAATGGGCAAGTCAAAAGAGTGAACCGTTGTACAACTTCAATGCTGACAAAAAAGACAGTAGCCTTAAATAAGTGGGACAAAGTACTAGGTTTTTTTTATAAATTTCGGTAGATTTTCACGGATGTCAAGTAAAAAAATGTCAATTTTGTAATAAACATGTTTATAGCTGATGATGGTACGGAACATTTCGTGCGCGAGTCCGACTCGCACTTGGCTGGTTTTTTTTATTTTAAAGCTATTTAATTGTCATATCAACTAACATAGTCAATTAAACCAAAAATGTGCAAATTATTTTAAATTGAAAAAGTAGAAAAAACTAGCATTTTAAAAAAAAAAAACCGTGTATTATTCCAAATATTTTATTATTTACTACGGGTTTTTTGTTTGATGATAAATTTAACTTTTCAGACATAGAAACTAATAGGGCCAAATTAATACAGTGAGCATAGCAGTGGATATAATATATAATATTTTTTTTCCATTTTACACGTGTACTCCTCTAATACTACCAGACATGGTACTTGCACCATCGAAACAGACTTAGATAACCGATTTCCAATTTTTTTCCATCGTTTTAGGCTTAAGTAATTAAGGAATCACGTAGTTTTTAACATATTCGTACTATGCATAGTGCATACTCATAATGATAAATAATTTAATAAGTAAATTAAGATCAATACCTATCAATTTAACAATTTTAAAAGCTATGAGTAGGCAAGAACGTAAGCAAGAACTTCGATTTCTGGCAAACGGTTAGTCAAAAGCACTATCAAATACATAAAAGAAGTATTGACTTGTAAGGTACAACATACTTACTCACTTAGGTTTCAGATTTTTAAAACGAATGCAAATAACAAAACTAATCATTCCACGTGGTCAGCTAATTTTTAGTTATCAAAGTTTCGTAAAAATCAAGGTGATTACCCCTTGACCGCATCATTCTTCCATTCACCCCCTAAAGATCTTAAATTCTTAAAAGCATAGACGAAAATTGAATCCCGCTAATATGTGTGATAGTACTAATGAATAGTGCCATAGTGGTAATATAATATCTATCACGGTGTAGAGAAGATCTCCTAGCGAACTATTATATTATATCGTGATCTGAAGGTTATTCGAGCCTTATTTTAAGAACTCACAACTAACAACAGAGTTCTTGATCAGAAAAATAGATATTTGTATAGATTTATACAAAGATATATAAATTATAAAATACCTATCTTAAGAGTTATGAATAGTTATTTATGATAACAACCAATAAAAAAAAATGTGGTGGTTGAAAATTGAAATGTCAGGTTAGGGTCCCGTAGAACCACCTATGATAGACCTGTAGTAAATTAATATTTTAATATACTTTTGAGAAATATTAATAATAGTATTAAAATTTAATCATTTAAACTTTTTCCATAAACGCTTAAGAAAATAAGCACTAATCTATCCCCAGGATCTCTGTTAATAATATATAATAATATATAGGTAATAGCAATGATTTTATAATATACTATAAATACTATGAATATATTATAAAATCAATGATGATAGGTACAACTGAGTAATAAATGCTTATAAAAAGGTATTCAAAATATATGCATTTTGGTAACACATAGGTAATATGAATACTAGTATTAACCTCAATATCAACATATTATGAATTGTATTTAAAATCCATATATTAATTCATAATTAATAATTATTATTTGTTAATTGTAACACTTTGAAACATTATGTATGATAATTTAGTGAATAAACTCTCACATTTTTCATATATTTTTTTTTTAATAGGAAATTTAAAAATGACAATATTTAATAATATTAATAATTGTTTTTGATTAAAAGAAAGTATTTAAATATATGCATATAAATAATTTAGAACATAGAAGTCATTATGCAATGACAAATTTTGAATTTTATTCCTTAAATCATAATATATTTTCAATTTTCTATAGCTTTGGTGTACAAAACTGTTCATTATCGGCCTCTTTAGGACATACAGCGCTCCCGGTGGTGACGACTATCTGTAGTAAAATGTTCAATCAAGTTTTCAAACAAGTGACGACACCTTATCAATACACCTTGGTTCATGGTAAACATTGCCAAAGTTGCAAATGGCTGCCAGCTTTGTGGCGATAACATGACTTATCACCACGGCAAGGGGTTGTTTGTTCGAAAATTATGTGTACGAATGAATATGTACGAATGAAAAGTGTCCGAATTTTATATGTTAGAAAATTTAAATGTTCGAATAAGTGTGTCTGAATTAAAAGTGTTCGAATGTTATCCGTTAGAAAGTTTAAATGTTCGAATATTATTATTATTAATCTTAACTATACAATTAAATATGAAATTATATTATCTAAAAAAAAAAATGTTTTAAAAAAATAAATTATAAGCAATTCCCCTTAAAAATTCTAAAATATTAAAATCAGCATTGTCAGCATTATTTTTACAGCTTAGAACAAGATTTTTAATACGTTCTTCTCGTTGTTATTTGGACTCTTTGAACTTTTTTGGAAACCTGTTTTGAATCAACTGTTCGATCGAACTTTCTGTCTCGTTCTGAATGTGCTGAAATTGGGTAATCAGTTTATATACACCTGGCTTCCTGGATGTTAACCTATAAATAAATATAACATTGAGATAAATATTTGGAATACCAAACAATGCTCCGATACGAATAAAATGTAATCTCGATTATCCGATATCGTTGTAGTCATTGGAGTGATGACTACACACTTCTATACATATATACATTTAATATGGCTGGTTTATCGCGCGATCGTAAAAGTATAATATCTATTATCTGGCTTTTTAACAAATTATTAGGTGAATTATATCTGTGACTATGAACGATATTCGTATGATACTCGTTATTATGTTCAAATAGGAAAATATAACATTCGTGCATAATACTATTCGAACACAAGTCCATTCGAACAGATTTGTTCAAATACTCGATTCGAACACATACATTCGTACATAATACTATTCAAACACATTTCCATTCGAACACTCTTCATTCGAAAACAATTCATTCGAACACTCGACTAGTTCCCCTTTTTTGCGTTACCATTCCGCACCGCGGACTTTTTATATTATATTCGTGATTTATTCTATATTTTATATTATTTTTGTATTTATACAATTGCTGTGACAATTTATGTTCCAGTAACTTTGATCTCGCGTTTCCCCCATTGGCGACGCCAGGCAACTTGTCACGTGACAAGTGCGACACAGCCGTCCGACCGGCCGGCCATCGTCTTTTTCTTTGCTCACAGACCTCGACCAAATCACACGTCTCCGACCGACCTCTCGACCAACGTTTGCGCTGACCACGTTCGACCATCTCCGCATGCCGACCGTTACGCTCTGACTCGGATCGACTCAGAGCCCGATCGATCGACTGGTCAATCGACCGACAGTATACATCGTGACCCAACCATTAACACGTGCGGGCACATCTATGTATTCTTTTACCAATGAACAATCTTGACACAACCATGGCATAACCAAAAAAAATATGCTGGTATGGTTGTCGCCACTGTGATGCCCATCCTGCTTCGGAACATCCATACCACCGCTCAAGCGTCATTGATAAGACGGAGTCGGGTATCTAGTAATTATATATATCTGTCGCTGTGCCACGATGTAGAAAAGATAAGGTGATACCACTTCCCTATCTCACAATATAAAAAAAAACTGATGCCAAAATGAACGGCAATTCATGAGTTCAGAAATCTCTCAACAGAGTACGCCACTATTCGCCCAGGGGCCTATTTTATTTCAAGTTGTAATGCGTAAAAAATGCGTTATTATATATTTAAAGATGTAATTAAAATGTAAATATAATGCTAATAATATGAATATAAAATAGGTGAAATATATTATTATTTTATAGATATAAACCAAGCTATTATTATTATATTAATCATATTATATTGCGCCTATACTACGTTATTATGTTAAATAAGTATATATGCAGTTAATAAACATTAAATTGAATAAATAAATAAAATATTTAACTATTAGTTTATTTATTTGTTATCGATATATTTTAGTATAATTATAATTATAACTAGCTATATTTTTTAGGCTTTCATTTATGCTTATGAAAAAAAACATAAAAATGTTGACCCAACGATAAACATTTTATTGACATTTATACAAAAAAAAACTTAATTAATTTGACTTTTCGATACTTTATTTTTGTTTAATTTAGGAAAACTTGGAGGAATCTAATTCAGGAATTTTGTATTAAATTTTCAAATTTTTATTCAAATAAATGAAATAAATGAATTTCTAACTAAAATAATTTGCAAATTTTAATTATTTTTTGAAAATTCTTACTCCAGACGTTCATAGAAAATATTGTGGATTTACCTAACCAACCTTGCACTTAATTTTCAAGTTTTTTGAAAGAGCAAAAGGTCTTTTAAAAAAACTTATAAAAATCCGTTGTCTATAAATCACTCAAAAAGAGTTAAACGTTTTTGAAAATTGTATAGTGCATAGAAAATGATAATATAAACATTTTTATGCCGGGCTTAAGGATCAATAAAAAAAAAATATTTTGTGCGAACATTATATTGTGTAAATGGTTATACCGACCATTTAGGTTTAGGAGTTACTAAAAATTGGAATTTAATTTGTCGAAAATTGGTTTTACTTAAAAAGTAAAAACTTCAGTTTTCCCTTAATTTTTTGTTTTCCCGACGCCTTAGACGCCTTAGAATCCTATTTGATTATTTTATTTTTGACCCCCAAAGTACCAACTAAATTCACTTTTCTACAAGAAAAAATGCTGAAGTAGAAAATCGAAAAACTTTTATTAACTCAAAAGGTGAACACTCACATTTATTTTTGATTTCATTTTTGAAATACCAGCAATAAAAATATGACAATACCTAATACCTAATACTAATACCTGAATATTAAAAGAAATTGTATTTTTCATTTTAGTTTTATAATACTATATTATGATTTGATTTTTAGATAATTATTTATAGGTACTTACTTAATTGTTGGTTTTTATAAGTTGAATTCTTAAAAATAGTAATTATTCAAGGAACATATAAAATATGTTAATTTATTAGTTAATTAGTTATTTATGTATTTTAATATTATAAAACTAAACTCTACAATAAATAATATAACCGAATGTGTCCTGACCCCTGACTTACTGATAAATCATAAATATAAATGTTAGTAAAATGTAAACAGTAGCTATTCCGTTATTTTAATTACTGATAATAGTTCTTCTTCAACGAACACATTGAAGTATATTTAACACTTGTTAAGATTTAACTTCACAAACTTATTATTTTACAAAGAAAATCCTCTCTTCCTCGTGTTTTACATGCAATAAAAAGGAAAAACAGGCCTCCGGGCGAATGGTGTCGCTACCTACCGCGCTCCCGCGGTACTATCAAACTTCCGTCGAAATTGGCACCCAGAATATTTAATAGTGGTACCTATCATCTTTTCTTCTCTACATCGTGATCTGTGCTCATGGCCATGATTAAAGATAATATACAGGTTGCAGTGTTGCACATCGCCCTAAATAAACGGCTTTCAGATTGATTTACAAAGTGACTATATAAAACAGCTGTTAATAATCAACTACTAGCGCTTGATCTCAACACTCAACCATATGTGTCGACATTTAGAACTAATTTTATTATTATAAAATTTTCGTAATAATGATGTAAAATAACTATTTTGCGATTTTCTAAGATTCTACCTACCATTCTGACGCCTGACCCTGGCGCCCTCTCAAAATTTGGCGCCCAGGGCCCAAGCCCCCTGCCCCCCCTAAACACGTCTCTGGCTATTATAATTTACATGTGTGTACTGTGTGTATGCTTCCAGAGATATATAAAGGTGGAAGAAGATAATTTTGGGGGTTGATTTAGCTTAGCCCCCCCCCCAAATTGCGCTTATGGCCGTGCTATATACCCATTTAAAAAAAAAACAAAAATATTAAAAATTAAATAAAGAAAATATTAATTAAACAGAAAATATAATATGTATGTGTACCCTGCTAAATAATACATAATGCATTCAAATGAGGTTGATTCTGTGTAATCATGGTCAAGAAAAATATCATCGCAACCATAATAACCATCTTCTAAAATTGTATCAATTTTCTTTTTTAGTGACTCTATTTTTTTAATTCTATCTGGAGTATTTTCTGGATCTAAAATTATGCCCTTTAAATCTGAGCCTGCAATAACTGGAATATTTTCTAAAAAAAAATATTATGTAAATAACTATGTACATATTATAATTTTTAAAATTTGAGATTAAAAAAAAATAGTATATTTGTTCACCAGTGGATACAAAATAATTTCTGGTTTTGGGAGCCTTTACTAATGACTAATGAGTAAGGCTGTGAATTTAATGCACTAAAAAACCTTAAAAAATGCATTAAAAATGTCAAAAATATGCAATAAAATATGCACTTAAAATGCAAAATGCAAAAAAAAAGGAATATAAAATGCCAAAAATTATAGTATAATATTGTACCATCCGTACTAAAAATATCACCGCCAAATTCATTGACGTACTTTCGTAATGTTGACGAGAAAAGCGGTTTTGATTTCGGCATTTTACTGTTAACATACTTCACTGCACACTCGCGAACGCCGAATAGGTACTATATAAACGATATTATACCACAGAATAGATAAAATTACCTTCGCATAGATAACAATATCAATTGATAAGCAATAAAGCAAGCGAATTTGCTCCGAACTTCATGTGTATGACACGCAATTATAAAATCGTGTGGACTGGTAAAATAATAACAACATGATATTAGTGATATTACATTAATGATAATGTGCCTATGTGTCGTGCGTGTTCTGTTGTAGGCGTTCGACTTTGATCTGCGGATTGGGTGAAAGTGGTTCGTTAGAAAACGGCGAAATGTCTCCGAACGTGCAGCTGTGAGCATCGGTTTCTTAACCCTAGTAGATTGCAGCGTTCAAAGAAGATTCGTACCGCTGTCGCCACAGTTATGATCTTGGGCCGCCAGAAGAGGACAGCCGTCCGCCGGTTGTCGTCGCCGACGTTTGGCCTGTGCTGTGCCGTCGCTCTGTTTTTCACGATGCTGGATGACGCCAATGGCCAGGCGCAGCCAATGCCTGCTCAAGAACAGCAGCTACCGCCGGCTCAGCCGACAGCGCCGTGGTACGAGACCTTGCCAGCCGTCGCAATGGATTACAAAGTGATCATCGACCCGGGCAAAGAGGATTGTTATTTTCAATTTGTCAACCCGGGAGCAACATTCTACGCAAGCGCTCAGGTGCGGACAAACAGATAACAAGCCTTTGAAATTATTTTCGACTGCTTCGGTGCTGGTCAAATACCTACTAACTACGTTGCTTTTGACAGGTGCTGAGAGGCGGTGACGGGATGGCTGGTTTTGCCGTCAGACATCCCAACGGGCAAATTGTTCACCCGTACCAGTGGAAAGCCAGTTCCGATTACCAAGACCAAGAGTCCACAGGAGGCTATTACAGTGTTTGTATAGATAATCAGTTTTCCAAATTTGCTGCCAAATTGGTAAATTTGTACATCACAGTCATTAGGTTAGTATTATAAACATTAGGTACAATTTATAGTAGTGAGAAGTTTGTTCACATTTAAATGATTTTTGTTTATTTTCAGGTATGATAAATGGGATGAATACCATAAAGAAATAGAAGACATGAATGTCGGCGTTGAAAATTTTACAGTGAGTCTTATAAATAATATCTTGATATTTAATAAATTCTAAAAACTAATTTGATAAACCATAGGCTATAGTATATACATTTCATGCTATTAAAGAGTCACTAAACTATAATATTGAAAATGTAGTACTTAAAACCAAAATACTGTCAAATTGTGTATAAGATACAGTCAAATCTATGTAGTTCAACAAAAACTATTAAATTAAAAATTTTATTTTGTATTTAAATTGGTATATGATAAAACACACCAAATCAGCGAATTCCTACTAAAATAATAAAAATAAATTTTAAATTAATAAAATAATAATTATTGTGTTGTGTTATATCGACTTTAAAATTATAACCAATATTTGTGAGCAGTATTAAACCTATCTCAAAAATGCTATTCCTAGCTAAAAAATAATCTAAAACCAACTGATGAGATTCTATGATAGGTTGCTATATGTAACGTCTTCTAAAGAGTGGTGGTTATGCAAAAATTGTTATTTATTTATTACGTATAGAACATTGTGCTGAATCTGACTGTTATATTGTGTCCTTAGTACTTAAATTGATTGCTATTTATATTAAATGGGCATATATATATATATATTAAAAGTTTAAAGTGAAAATATACATAGAGGTGAAGCAAAAAAAGTTCTCTTAATTTCCCTGCTATTGTGAAAACATCAATTTTGAATACTGGACCTATGATTACAACACCTCCTGAGCATCCAGTTTAATCAGTTAAAAGTAAGTACACAATACAGTAGTTACAGTCAGTACAATATTTTATAAATAATCGGCTTTATGTTAACCTAAAATAATAAAATCAACACAACGTTAGTAGCCAGGAATTTTGTGGTGGGGGGGGGGGGGGGATGGGCTAAGTCTCACAAAAATATATAAAAAATACAAATACAATATATTAATCTTGATAAAATTCTAAGGTCAACACAGTCAATGGGTAATAAAAACTTAGCCCCCCCCCCCCCTAACAGTTTTAGCCACCGCTATCTCAACATAATATACAAACTGATCCATCAATGAGTCTCGTCAAACAGTTTTGATGGCTAAAAATAAGTAAAACTAAGACACTAAAGTACATCATAATATAATTTGTAGGTAGTTCTAACCTCTCACTATTAATAATTATAATAATTAATATATATAATTTATTAAATTATTAATAGGTAATTTTTTTTTTGTTCTAGTAGGAAAATTTTTGGTTGTTTTTAATTTTTTTTTTTTTACATGATTTATTTACATCAAAGTATAAAAACATTATTGAATAAATTTTGTATGTAATTATCAGTATTTGAACAAGTGGTAGTATGAGTACATTTTATTAAAGTTTATCTAAATACAAAATAGTATACATTTTAATCTAATTACATTGTTAATTAAATCTTGGTGTTTCTGAAATTCGGTATAATTCATAAAAAAAAAGGTTATTATTTAAAAAAATAAGGTGATTAAATAACTACTAGTCTAAAAACTAATTTATGTCTTGTGTACAACTCTTATGAATGAATCACTAAAACAAATGAAAAATGAACATGTTTTAATTTAACTAATTTAAATAATACACAATTGTTTAAAATTAGGTATAATTAGTTACACAGTGATGACATTCAGAATCTAAACACAATCAAATTGTATGCCTTCCACCAGTCCCACCCACTTATCCACAATCATTTAAAATATATTTATTTACCATTGTAGGTATAAAAAATTATTTCAACTTGTACTATTAGTAAGTTATATTAATTTTTATTATTATGCATACCACTACCTTCCCACCTCCCAAATTTTCAAATATTTTAACAACTGCTAGATATATAAAAATGCTCTAATATACTGTTATTATATAGATATTATAAATCAACTATGTATTTTATGCATGAAACTATTGAAAGCATGTCCATATATCAAATATTTGTAATTATTTGTTTCAGTCTACCGTGAAATCAGTTGAAAACAACATAAATCACATGTTGCAACATCAACACCATGTCCGTAGTCAAGAAAATCGTGATTATAATTTATTAGTTGATAACAAAACATATGTGAACAGATGGTCGATAATGCAAATTTTGTTAATAATGGGAACGACAACTTTACAAGTTTATTTTGTTCGTAAATTATTTGAAACTAAAACTGGAAAGTCAAAAACAAGGGCTTAAAAAAAATATCATATTTGTGTGTGTATTATATTATGTTATTTTATTATTATGTCATTCCTTTCTTTTTTCTAAGAATTATATATCTTTTTATAAAGTAATAACATAAATAATCTGTGATTAATAAAAATGGTAAAATAGAAGTTTAGCTTTGTTAAATATATATTTTTTAATATTATAATTTTTAATCACAAGATTTGTATAATGAAACTGGCAAAAACTAAAATTGAATTATTATTAATATTTTTAAACCTGTTTAATATTTATACAATTAATTTATAAAAACTACTGATTAGAAATAAAATAACAACCAGAACATATTTAAAATAGTACCAGTAAATAACAAATAACATTTCTATAGTTATTAACACTAACATTCAAATAAGAATAATTATTGATAATTTTGAATGACTGATTTAGTTGAAGATGAATGATTTACAGTGGTGGTTCTTTAAAATAGGTTTAAATAATTATACATTTAACCAAATAATATGTTTCAATAAACTGCTATCTATTAAATATTAATTAACTAACATTTTAATATTACCAGATACAAGGATTTGAGAAGAAATCAAATATCTAAATGATATCAATAAGTAAATAAATTGAATAGACATTCAACTTACTTTTGATATGAACATTTGAGATAATAGGTTAACTAAACAACTTTAAAAAATTTCAAAAAAAAGTTGAAAATACTTAAAATAAAATCTGATGATTCTAATGGTATAATAAATGTTATTTTTTTCATTTTTATATAGTGTTCTTAAGTTTCTTCTTCAAAATTTAAGAAAATGGTAGTTCACATTTATAATTGTTATTAAAAAAAAAAAATGTACATACCTATTATTTATATTTTGTTTTGTTTCATTTCATTCTTTGTGTTAATTTTTTGATTTATTATTACCATGAATATTATTGTGGCTACCATTGGATTCTTTGTCGTCCAACGAGC
Source organism: Metopolophium dirhodum (assembly GCF_019925205.1). Taxonomy (NCBI): domain Eukaryota; kingdom Metazoa; phylum Arthropoda; class Insecta; order Hemiptera; family Aphididae; genus Metopolophium; species Metopolophium dirhodum. The sequence goes on from NC_083561.1 coordinate 18,882,494, forward strand.
TGTTCAGTGTCTCGGCCCTCTCACTAAAATCATTATATTCTGCAAAGTCTTCCACGTCCGCTGTAGGCGGTATCAATTTGTCGTCATAATAGGTCGTCCACTTCTTTGTTCTGTACCCTTCATCGACATTTTCAAAACTATCATAGTGTGAAGACTGTTTTGTTAACCGTGAAAATGATTGTTTGGAAAAAGTCAACTTCTTCGGTTCAACATTAAATTCCATGTTGTAAGTAAGTGGTTCATCGTTGATTGTCCATGATTCCTCGCTCTCCTCTTGTGGAGTAGCAGGTGTGGCTAAGGACCCGTCATTGACTGCCTGACTTTGTATTGACTTTGTGTACGATTGTTTTACTAAAGGAGGGAACATTTTGCCTTTGCATTTATACATGTTTATTTTCTCACTTATGTCTTGTTTCCGCTTTAATAATGTATCATATGTTCGTTTAATGGTATTGAGTTCTGTAGTTAATGATGATTCCATTGTTAACCTTTGAAGTTTTATCTTGTGCATTAGAAAATAAATATTTATTATAAGATGGGTTGGTAATTTGGTATAATATACTTATTATTGGTTTTTGAATATTATGTTCTAAATTGTGATGTTCTATGTAAGTATTCAGGGTGATTCTTTTAAGTTTTAATAGTATGTAAGCATTCATTATCTCAGAAAGTATTAAAAATATTTTCAAAAATGTTAATAATTTCCATGATAATGAATTTTTTCCATTTTAAGTATTATAACGAGACCATAAACCTATAAGCTAGTTTATAGGTCTATAAATGGGACCAACATTTTAATCAACTAATAATCTTGATACCTTAAGACGAAAATTAAATTACTAAAAAAAAATCTTATTAGAAAAAATATATTTACATTAATTTTTTTTTGTTCCATCAAACACTGTCTAATTTTTTTTATGTTTCCACAAACATCTTTTAAGGTTTTTATTTTGAAAGTATTCCATTTTAATAAATCAATGATTAACTCTGTTTGAGAGCTGATTTTATTCTGAAATAAAAACAATTCCTAAAATAGTACACACTACATAGGTAATATTTAAAAAGGATGTTTCTGTATACTAAATTATAATATTGTAATATACTAATAATATGTATAGGTACCTACTTCTAATAATCTTATTTCTCGAACGAAACGTTCCTTTGTATCTTTGGCCTTGGACTTTGATTTAATAATCATATAGTTGATTATAGTCATTTCCATTTCATCTAAAAAATTCCAATCCGTTTCAATTTTAAATTTCTTTATCATTTCATCCTTAATTGCTATTTTATAACTTTTTAGAATGTTCTCCATCTTGGTTATTTCAGTACGAAACTGTTGAGCAACTACCTTTTCATTTTTGAATGTATATATTATCTCTTTTTCTTCTTTTTTTAACTCCATCACTCTATTTATTAGATCTTGCATAACATTTCCATATAATAAAATACAACTTTTCAATAATTTAGCTTTGGTCATTTGAGATTTATTCAGTACAATTGTGGTTTTAACATCATTTAGTTTCAATTGTTTTTTTATCTATTATTCAAACAAATATAGTATATAAAAATGAATTAACAAGCCGTTATAAATAGGAAGTTAAACAAATTATTATTTTGAAAATCGATTAAAATTAACTCCTGTACCTGCAGAACTACAGTGCACAAATCGCTCCCCTAAAAGAACAGTTAAAAAATATATATTTTGTAGAATTATTATTATCGAAATACTGTAATCCAAAATGTCATTATTTATAAAATTGTTTAATTAGCAATAATAATAGTAACACTGCTAAGATTTTACATTATTCTTGCTGCCTACTGGAATAATGTGTTGGCACCTTAACAATTAAATCAATAAGTCATACAAAAATACAAATTAATACAAACTAATTATAATATTAGTTAGACATACCACCAAATTTGTCAATAATAGAATATAAATATTGATTTTGATACCTACCTAATTATTATCACTGGCTTTACATACCATTATTATTAAACAATTCTACTTTGGAGTTGTCTGTGTCACCGAGACAGTACCTATTATTTCAAGTTTCAGGGGAGCAAATGTGCGGTTATAATGAGCTTACATTTAAGGTATTAAATAATATTAATACCTACCCAAAATATAAACCTAATAGTAATTATAATAGTAAAATTCTAACCCGGTATGCTTCTAGCTCATTTATATTTTGTTTCAATTCATTTTCAATGGCATCAAATTCTTCATAAGTTAAACTTAAACGTGTATTAAGAACATCCATTTTTTTTTTATTATCCTGTATGGTTTGTTCAATTTCATAACGTTTTGACCTCAACTCTAATGTAATATTAAATAATTTTGGATCGCAGCCAATTGGTAATACTTTTTCGTCAAACACCACTACTCGACTCATTGCCGTAAATGATTCTGCACTCTCATTCATTAATTCTAGATCAGATTCATCACTTCCGTCGGATGAAGACGATGAAAGTGTATCTAAAACATGAATAGATCTTTTCCATCAACATACATTTTTTATGGAAAATATATAATTTTTTTAAGTAACATTTTGGAGAAGAAACTAAAATAAATAAAAATTATTAAATTCATTAAATGTATTATTATTATAATGTACCATCGGCATCATCAGATTTGAGTTTAGGTACTTTCAATTTCTTTTTAAAAATTTTTTTAAGATGTTTAGCAAACCCATCATTCCTAATTTCCATATCAAAAGTATGTTGAATGTCTATTAGCATATTTGACTTGGTATTAATAATATCGTTCAAATATTTTATTTCTTCTCGAATGCTTTGTATCTAGAAATATTAAATTGTATAGTTAGCATATTTAATTGGTAGCAGTTTATTAAAATCCATTACTTGGTTGACTTTATAATTTTGTAAATCTGTTTTAAGGTAAACACTGTGTGAAAATTCATCCTCAACTAAATCAAAATCATTCAAAATGATCAATTCTTCTTCAAATGTTAACGCCAATAAATCAAGAAATTTAATTCGGAGCTTAACATCTTTTCGCATTTTATTCAATTCCATTAAATTGTCATCAAACACATTGATTTTTGTTAACATAGTTTCATGCAAATGCATGTGTCTATATTTCAATTGTTCTTTTCTCATATTTCGCATAATGATTTCTAAATGAGTAAGCTCATGACTATTTCCGGGCTTTAAAATCAAATCTGTCGGATCCCAATGACCAATAGGTTCAAATGGATCAATTAAGCTAGGCTGAAATATAAATAGAAGAAAAATAAAAAATTAGATACCTACCTATTTCATTTATATACAAAGGTAAAAAAAATATTATATTTTACTATGTTATACTATATAGTAATGTTTAAACTATATGTATTATTTTATTTATGTATTTTATTTTATAAATTGTACGGGCTGGTAGCATACCGATTACATTACAATAATAACATTTACATACCTATATAAATAATTTTGAATAATTAATTACCTAATAACAAATTAAAAAAACGCTTGCCAAGTCAGGGATTGGCATGTAAACTTTCTTTATATTTAATTTTTAGAAATTTATTAACTGATACTATCACACCCAAGCGGTATAACAATTTGATCCAGAAAAATGTCGGTGTGAACAGCCCCACAAAAAATCATTTTCTTTAACCCAACCGGAGAGCGGATTTCGTTGTTTGGGGTCTTGTTAGATTCACATTGGTTAAGAGAAGTGCAGTGAAGATTTTCAAAACTTTATATTTAATAGTTAATTTAATATAGAACATTAAAAAAAATTAAAACAAATTTCATTAGGCGTTTTTTGATGTTTTTCATCATTACAGCTTTGAAATGAATACCTAACCTAAAGATTGGAGATAAAGTTCGGAAAATCTTCATTGCACTTGTCCTAGCCAATGTGAATCTAAAACAAGACCCGAAGTTATTATGTGATGAAACAGAAGGGGCTATGTATAATGGATTATATTAATATAATGATATACGGACATTCAGTAGACAAAAAATAAAAATAAATGTTAACACTGGAGATGTATGGATGTTGTTATTAAGAGACTTTATGTTTGAAAGTAATTTAGGTACTTCATATTCAAAACTTCTATAATAATTGTTATGAATTAGGTAGATATAACATTTAAATTGTACTATAATCTTGGTACCTAACTAATAATGATAATAAATTTACTATAGTATTATATCTTACATCAATAGATTCATCCATTACAACTTCAGGGAAATTTGACGGAGTCGTTATTTCTGAATCATTAAATTCCTTTTGTATAAGACAAGCATCAAACTTAAATTGTTTGTAATCATGTATTAAACTTATTTTGCGTAGTCTAAGGCCTAACACTTTTTCATTAAAAGTTGTTTTCAAATTGCATGCCTATTACATAAATACATATAGGTATATACTTAAATGTATAAGAAATGTATTTTTAAATGTTTTGAATAGGAAATGGATAAATAACCTCTTTTTTAACATTAATGTATTGTTCAAATTTATCTTCCATTGTAATAATTTCACTTTCAGTCAGCTTAAAATCCGATCCTGTTTTTAAGTTCAAAAAGCCAATAGTATCCCAAGCATTATCTAGTAATGCTTCTTCCTCAGTATTATTATTATCTGGCTTATTGTTATACATGTTTTGAATTTTAAGAATTTCTTGATTTTCAAAATCTCTTCTAGCAGCAAACCTATCTATGGCATTCTGAATTTTCTTTGATAAAAAAGGATATTCTTCAAGTACATTTCGAAGAAATATTTCTGATTCAGATACATTATGTATCTGATTGTGAGCTCCTTTGTTTAATACTGCCGATCCACGTCTTCTACAAATAGAATAATAATAGTGATTATTTTATAAATTTTCCAGCATATTTAATTAAAAATTATACGGACCTTACACTGTTTGAATCTTTTATTTCCTCAAGCCTTAGCAGCGTAGGTATACATTTATTAGTTCATTAAACATTTGATTCAATTTTAGATACAATTGTTGAAATTAATTACTTACGGTAGTTTTGGAAGTTTCTTAGATACAAATTCCTTCACTAAACTACTAAATAAATTGTCACGCATTTCGTGGTATAATGTTTTGACTCCTACATCTCTCCTATAAATATTTAATTTAAAACAAACAAAATTATGTATAAACAAAAATAACACATGAAAAAAAAATGTATGTACAATTAATTACACATACAAAATTGCTTTAACTGCAAACTTATTTGTTACAATTGGATCGATGAAATAATTTTTCAAATACTTAAGACCTAATGAGCTCTTTTCGTAATCAAACGCTAGCTTCAAATGTAATTTATCCATTTCAAATTGTGCCTCTTTAATAAGTGAACTATTGATTCGCTCATCTAATTGAAAATAGCCATCAGATAATTGCAGTGTTTCTGGTAATGACTTGTTGCTAATTAAAACTTGTTTGAACTTATCTCTCAAACTGTATAATAAATAACTAGTCTTATCCTTTTCTCTATTAGCTAAGTTTAAAGCTTTAAGGTTTTCTTTATGAATCTTTCTCTCTTCCAAACTTAGTTTTAGGTCTTCTTTAATAATTAAAATGTCTTCTCCCTAATTTATAAAACAATGTTAACATTTTTCATTTAAGATAATTGAACAAGTAATATTGACATATTGCTCTGCTATGTTAGGTACCTACAGCAAATACAGGCGACTGAGGCAATTCAGAAACAGAAATCATACACTTCTCTATGACCTTATTATCACATTGAAACATAAAACTAAAAATGTTCCCATCATCACCACATGTGTATAACATACAGTTATCGTGACTAAAACACAACATATTTACTCTTCCTCTTTTGTTATCGTGAATCGAATATTCAATATAGTCACCAAAATCTGATACATTATTGAGATGAACTTTTGTAAGGCGTATTTTACCATCAGCAAATCCCATTAAAATGTTTAATGGATCAGTCCCACTTGAAATCATAATGAGGTATGTGTTAGATTATTAGAACATGAAAAATCAGTTATATCACAAGGTGAAAACATTGTATGATGGATGGTTAGAAAATGTTTGTATTTAAATAAAAAAAAACAATTCTTACAAAAAGTAATAGGATTTATTAAGGTAATTTAAAAAATATTCAGTGTATAGTGTATTTGTTTGTATAATATTACTACCTATATCGTTTATAAATAGATACATACCGATATTACCTATGTAATAGTTCATACTCTTTGTGTATTATTAAATATTATACATTTATAACTTATAAGTGCCTAACACCTAAGTATGATTGATCAAATTAGAAAGGGATGCAAAAGTTTAATAAAAATTTCCGCAACTCAAGATTTAAATTTCTTATTAATTAGGATAGGTACAATCAATTGATTTGAATAAACAAGTAGATTATTATTAATTTTGTTTTCTACTGTAACAATGTAAGATGTAGATATTGCTATCAAAGTATAATATTATACCTATTATTGGAATTCAAAATGTGTTGCTAAAAAGTGGTATTCAAAATGTATGTAAGGCAGGAGCGTGTAGGGGTTAAGGCCCCCCACGGGTCTGTTTCGAGTAAATGCGCCCTTGGAACCCCCCCCCCCCTCCTGGCTACGCCACTGCATGCATAGTATTAGTATTTAATAGATACTATATTATATACTTACAACATTGTAATCGCAGTTAGTGGAGTATTATTTTTATATGGTATTAATATGTGTGAATTCATTACTGGTCTAGACGTATTAAAATCATATTCGTATAAATAACCAGCATCATATCCATCAATCGACACCCATATACCTTTCTCTGATGGAGTGTAAATTGCAAACAATACGGGGTTCGGTAATGGGGGGATATAGATTTTTGGCGGTTCTTCGTCTCCTTCTGCAGAATCTTCAAAATACAAAACTTCGTCAATTTCTACATTGGGATCTTTTTCTCTGATCATTTTCAACTTCTCCATTTTTTTGTTGATTGTATCTTTTTTTTTGTGCTCCAAATCAAAAAAGTATTGTTGGCGACGTATTTCTGACTTAACGCTCATTGTTTGTATTACACGTGATTCAAGTTTCAACAAAAAAGATTCTGTAGTGTACGAAGGACGAGTTGTAGGGACTTTCACTTCTACAATATGCCCACTAGCGCAACTTATTAATGCCATTTGTTTCTGAAACAATCAAAAATTCACAAACTATAGTGATTATAGCGATTACTATCCCGGTAAACAAATAAAAATATTTTTACTTCTGAAGATTTTCTCCAATGAATAAAAGTGATTTTTCCAGTTAATGGAAACATTCTAATGGGTAGTATACTCAATACTCAACTATGATTATTGATTACTATTGGGCTGTGCGATTGTAGGGAAACACATTTTTTAAATAATAGTTACGCATAGGTACCTTCAAAGTTCGAGTACAATCTACTGCATATATCTTTAAATACATTTATAACTTATATAATATTCTCTTTAATCTTTATTAATCTATTTAACTTTGAATTTGTATAGCTTAATACGTTATATTGCATAATCTGCGTGAAAGTTAAAAATATGTGCCATTAATAAATTAAGATCGTATTAATTACAGTCAACTTTTAGGACCATTTAAATTATAATTGAGAACTTTTTTTGGGAACCTTTTTTTTGTGATCAATGTATATTATCCTATTTTTGAGGACATTTGGATATAGAATCCTTTTTACACGTGTGTTATGCCGTTATGGATTCATTATAAATTTTCATCATATTATTCAAATAATTTTTGTGTGGGTATTAATTAAAATAATTAAAAGTACCTACCCATAGTTTCTTTTTAGTAAAACTTTATAGATTTTTATACTTTTTAAACTTTGATTCTTGGAGGATTTTATGCTAAATAGTAAATATTTTGTGATTTAAATGCATTTCTTGAGGGTTTTAGTACATTTTTAGGGATTTATAGTATTAAATGCACAGCCCTAGTGATTACTATACAGTATTACAGTATAGGTACCTATTACACATTATAGGTAAACACATATAAATATTTTTACTTCTGAAGGTTTCCAATGTATAAAAGTGACTTTGCCAGGTAAAAGAAACATTCCAATAGGACTGAATTGGATAAGTTCAGTTTCTATTTTGAAGACAAATATTGTGTTATCATCACTTCCAGATATAAGAGTTTTGGCGCTAGAGTTTATGGCCAAATGTCTGATAGAACTAATATGAGGTTTCAAACTCTAAAAAGAAAAACAATAAAATTTCAATCATATAAGTCTATGAGTATTTAGTATTCACGTACTAAATTATTTTAAGTTAGTTCCTACAACCTACTTGTATTTCCACTAATTTGGTATGATTTTGTGTTTTTTCTTCAGTACATTTTTTGAGGGGTACTGCGACTATTTTCAAAATTCCAGTTTGATATCCAATAACGAAAATATCTCCCGAACTAGCTATCTACACAGAATATAAGTTGACATTTTATTTAGACATCACCTATAGGTATAGGTAATTATGTATTACGAATTATGATATGCATAATAATATGTAATTATTTTTTAGCCACGTTCAGTGCCGTATTACAATGCCATGTCGTTGTGGACGAGGAGGAAATATTGGTCGACAGACTCGGCATTCACAATAAATTAGTCCAGCCGTTTAGGAGGCGTTCAATGACATACTTAGTATAACTTTGATACTTTAGAATTAAATTATAAAGTTACGTACAAGCAGCACGGGGTCCACGATTTACCGCAGGTAGATTGCCTACCTGATAATATACTGCTGCGAATCAGAATTTTTATTCCAGGCAACAGAAAAGTTAAGATACATTTTGAACACCATACACCGAATATTAAATAACGAATTGAACAAAGTTTGAGTCATATATAGTTGGTACATTTAACAGGAAACGAAGTGCACGGGATCAGCTAGTATATATATATATAAATGAATGTTTGTGTGTAGATTAGACCTCTGGGAAGAACATAGGCCAATTTTAAAAGGGTTAAATTTGGTTTTTTTTTTCATCAGATTTTAGTGGAATTAAGTATAAACGACAAACTGGTATAACTTTCATACTCTAGAGCTAAATCGTACACTTCCGTACAGACAGCGCCGAGTCTGCGGTCTACCGCAGGTAGATTGCCTACCTGATAATATACTGCTGCAAATCAGAATTTTTATTATGTGCAACGGAAAAGTTAAGATAAGTTTTGAACACCATAAACCGAATATTAAATAACGAATTGAACAAAGTTTGAGTCATATATAGTTGGTACATTTAACGGGCAACGAAGTTATAAACTATAAAGTTACGAAATTATAAAGTTACGTACAAGCAGCACGGGGTCCGCGATTTACCGCAGGTAGATTGCCTACCTGATAATATACTGCTGCGAATCAGAATTTTTATTCCAGGCAACAGAAAAGTTAAGATAAATTTTGAACACCATACACCGAATATTAAATAACGAATTGAACAAAGTTTGAGTCATATATAGTTGGTACATTTAACGGGCAACGAAGTGCACGGGATCAGCTATTTTAAATAAAAATATATATATCACTGCTAGAAACATTTCAATACGTTTTCATTAACTGTTTTTTATATTTACTTGCCGATCACATTAAACGATAAAATTTGATTAAAAAATTATTCATATCATCGTCCGAAGGCAAAATAAACAACTAATCACGGGCGAAGCTGTGACGGGTCGGCTAGTTAATAATAAAAGTGTGGCTTGACTGCTACCAGTCGCGCAATACGACTGAGAGTAAGTAACGCCCACTGGTACTAGTTACCAGATGGGTGACCACCCAGGTTTGTAGTAGTAAAAACCTTGCCACACATACACGTGTTTTCTTAACTACCGTAACAACCGTAAAAACACCTTACCATACCAACCACAGATCATAATCCCGTACAACAGCTAGGAAATGGTCATAGTTGCCGGGCTTAAGTTCAATAAAAAAAAAAATAATAATAGAATAGTAAAATGAGAATCTATTAATAATATCATATTGTTGATTGCCATTATTAAGTTTATGTATTGTTGTATTGACAATTATTAAGCTCCAGTGAGATTTTTGAAGAAAAAAAAGTAACTTCTATTGTAATTGAGTTACTTTTTAAACTCAAAAGTAATGTAACTTAACCAAACAAAAAAAAATTAACTTAAAAATAATTTTGTTACAATTTTGATAATGAATAGTTCATTACACAATATACCTTCAGCGGTAACCAAATCGACGAAGTGATTGGCACTTTGAAATCGTGAGTGAATACCAACTTTTTGTTAAGGACATCATGCACGTGGAGCCAACCGTCCAACGAAGTGGTAGCGATATAATAACCGACGGGCGATGATTGCAAAGAAGTTATTTCACTACCGTGGAACTTGGCTAGCCGTCTAAGCGGTTTCGCGTCTGCGGCCATTACGATGTCAGCGAGCCACATTCCCCCGTTACCATCCTAAAATAGTATAACATGTACGAATTATTAAACGACGAAACCGATAAAACATAAAAGTTTATTGAAATCAAAAAGTTTACAAGTATAAATATTATAATTATATAATACAAATAAAAACGTTTAGTTGTCTAATTGTTTATCTACTAATGGACATACGACATACCTATATACCTAATATTGTACCTATGTTATTTACATTTCTCTATATACCTAATATTATTTAAAGCGGTCGCAGTTATAGGGTAAAAACACCCAAAATTTAAAACAATAAAATAAAATATATCGATTATTTGTTGGACAGTTATTATTTTTTTTTGAATACGTAACCTGCATAATAGGTATATTAATTTACTCCAAAAAAATATTGATACTTTAAAAAATTTTTAAAAATAAACTACTAAAATAAACGTTTTTACATGATTTTATTTTTAAATTATATTTATAAACTGGTAGTTAGGTATTTTAAATCTTAAAATATTTATTTTTGTATTAAATAAATAAAAATAAAAACTTGTAACCCAATAAGCGTCCAAAAATTATATTTATAAAAAAAAAAATGTTAAAATATTGATTAGAAGTTAGAACACAAGTTACTTACCTAGTTAATTTGTCAGATCATTATGTTACACCTTGTATATAAATATTATATATTAGGTTATTAGGTATAATCTGGGGTAAATTCTTATTGGGGGGGGGGGCAGTCAGTGACACTATAGCCCACAGTTTCCCCCCCCCCCAGATTACGCCTATATACCTATAATATATGACTTTTTATATATATAAAAAGGCAGAACTATAGGGTGGTGAATACGGGGATTGATCCCTGGGCATACAATTTTCGTGGGCGTAATTGTTTTATAAGCCTAAGTTAAGTCTTTAGTGTTTGGTGTTAGAACTTAGAAGTTAGAACACTATTTTGATTTCACATACATTGTTTATGATGTGGTGATGACCACATTTGAAGGAAAGAAAAATATAAAATCATATCGGTACATACAAATTATCACAATCACAAATCATAAATGTAGTATTTTGTCTTACTTTGTACGACGTTTGTCCATTGGCGCAAATAGGGGGGGGGGCTTGGTGGGACTTAGTCCCCCCAAATGTCAGTCAAGTCCCCCCAGTTCAAAATCTAGTAATTAGTACTAATTTTTATATTCTGTGGTACTAAGCAATATGGCAATATGGTGAGGGGGGCATGAGTCCCCCCAAAAAATGTAGTCAATTTGCACCTATGCGTTTGTCATACGTATCCTATGATAAATAATAATAAATAAATTGTGATTGTGATCTCGGATTCGTCATTTGGTTAACCAGCCATCCAGTCATCCAGGCATCAGTCATAGTTCCAAAAACATTAAGATTATAATATGTATAGATATTAGATAATACCTATATATATTAAAATATATTTTATTAGATTCCCATATTATATAGAATATAGATACACTATAATTTATAAGTTTCTAAGCACATATAACATGTAATATTGCTGTGTTTTCATTAAAATGTATGATTCACAACCCATTCTATGACTTATCGATCAACATTTTATCAATTAACGTATACATATATATTATATATGCACAGGCGACAGGCCACAGATAATTAGGTTTTAAACTGTTTTTCTTTTATTTAAGTACTTATGTTTACAATGGAGTTTAAAGGTAGTTTAATAAGTGATAGTTTTACTTTAAAATAAAATCTCACACAGCATTTTAATACAATTGGAATTTAAATTGTATTTAAAATGAATAGTTGTACGAAATTGAAAATATTATTTCTTTTATGTTGTAACCAAAATATATGCCAATGACTACTAAATATTTGAATAAATACATTTAATTGTGCAAATTATGCTAGTTAGTTGAAAACAATTATAGGAAGGTTATTTCAGTCTTTTTTGGGCTATGATTAGACGTAATTTTAACGTTTTCTCCAGGCGTAAAAAATCCTAGTTATCTATATATTACTATATTATATATATATATATATAACTGTATAATATTTGTATATCACATAATATAGATACAACATAGTATAATAATATACCTCCAGAAATATCATAATAAATAATAATCATGTAATTATATAGCTAAATTTCATCCGGCGTTAATTATACCTACCTGAATGAAATAGTCATTCGATTCGTCGTCACCGTCGTCGATCTTGCACATGCCCATGATTTTCGCGTTACCCACAGAATCTTGGACACTGATCGTAAACGACGGTTCCATTTCCAGTACACGGTCGTTTTCCGGTGGGTCCGCTGTGTCCACTGTACGATAGTACCAGAATTTTATCGTACCGTCCATGCTGATGCTCGTCAACAGATCGTCATTTTCGGAGTACAAAAACATGATGATCGGCGCTGAATGACACGGTTTTCGAAACTTCCTAGTCACTTCGACATCGATGAGTTCTTCATCCCACACCAAAATATTACCCCAATCGCAGCCCGATATTACCTAATGTAGTAATGTATAATCAACAAAATAGGGGCTATAATATGCATAATATAGTTGGGTTTACATAATAAACAATTAGGTACCTAATAACAATAATATATTTTTTTCCCATCAATTACAATTTATTTACAATTTATTAGATATAATATTAATATGATACCTATCTTTATAAAGATTGGTAATAGATGGATAATCTCCAATGTAAATATGGCTCAGCTGGAGAAGACAGATTCTAATAACTATATAGGCTAAAGACTAAATTAGTTATATTAACTAAAAATTTAGAAACTAATTCTTTGTCTAAATATTAATAATATTATTATATGTATATAGTCGTATAGATGTAAGTGGTTGATTTATTGCAATAATTGGGAGCTGTCTTCCTCTTCTTTTCCTTCGCTTTTCATTCCTATATGAGCCACCAGTGGGGCACAATTTACGGGAGTGCTGGGTGTGTAACCCGATTTTGGGGGAGGGGCGAGAATGACGATGACCACCACATTCCTATATCTCCATAGAGCTATGTCACCCACAACTTTTCTTAAAATCTTAACTCCCACCAGCTGTTCTTTCATATCATTCTCTTTTCTGTGTTATCCATCTCTTCTTCTGTCTTTTCATTTTTCCTATCTGTCCTTTTCCTTCTACGTTAATTTTAATAGCCACTCTTACTGCCTCCCAGTCACCTCTCCCCGTAGAATGACCGATTCCATCTCAACCTATATTCTCCCTCGTGGCTCATTATGTCTACGACTGGGGACACTCCTACATTACCCCTAATTAATTAATTCATTATTCTATCCTCGCTAGTCATCCCACACATGTACCTTAGAATTCTAATCTTTGCTAAACCCACCCTCTGTTCTGTTTTATTGTCCACATCAGGTACTACCCAACATTTTGTAATTTCCTACCAAATTTAATTCTTATATTTTTAACTTAAAATATTAAATGTATACTTATTATTTCTCTACACTTATACCTATATACATTCATAAGTACAATTAATGGTGGGTGAAAGAGGGGCTAATATTCTTAAATTTCTAAAAAATATTTTCCTCACCTCACTTGAAAACACAGTTATAAATTAATGTTATTTCACAGTTATTAATTTATTGCTTGATGGGTATATATCAATACCTATCTATATTGTACAGGACTTATATCTTTTATATTGAGGTATATGATGAGTGATGACTATTATTGTAATTCGTATTTTGAAATCCTGACTGAAAGGTCTGAACGTATATTGGTATTGTAACTCAAATATAAAATATTAACACTCCAATAACCAAAGTTTATGAGTTTACTTTTATGTATTGCCAATAGGCAATAGTGATTAAGATTATGTAATTATGTATAATACTGAAATAATTTTACTTTTTCATCGGGCATCGAAAAAATGCCAATTACGTTTGATATTTCTGTTTTGCCAAAACGTCCAAGCTGACCTTGAAGCTTTAATCCGGTAAATGTTTTTGCCATCCTCCAAAATTTTAAGTGCCCCGACCCCGCAGTTACTAAATGGTCGGGAATAAAGTTCGAAAATCTACAAACGTATACATCCTGATTGTGAGACTTTGTCCTCAAAATTATTTTCGATTTTTTCCAATCCCAAATTGTTAAAGTATTATCGGGTTCCCCTGCTTGTGAACACAAATATTCTCCATTTTGGCTGAAAATAAAAATTTAATTTATATTATACTCAAAATAGAGTGAAGAATATTTACTGGTTTTATACAATAAATTGTCTGATTAAAAACATCAATTTTTGTAGTTAAATAAATACTATAAATAAAATTAACATAGAGAGTGGTTTCTGGTAGGTACTTTGAGGGGTTCAAAGGTGGGAATGTTAATGAAAATAATTAACTGTGGCAAGTCAAGTTAATTAAATTAAATTGCCTTCAGTTTGGTTAAAAGTTAACAAAAAAAAATTAACTAGATAAGTTTAAAATTAAGATAGAAAATAAAATTAACTTATCTCAGTTAAAAAAAGTTAATTTTTTTCAAGGTACAATATTTTTAAGTCATAAACTGCCATAGTATTTGGTATACACAAACATTTACTAAGACGTTTAACACTGTTTAAAAAATGAGATTATTATAATATATAGGTAATTTGAAAATAAATTACCAAAATCGAAAAAGAGTCGACGAATCAGTATTGTCTAGACTCTAGTTGATTGCGCGCATGACTCGAAAAGAAAATTAACTTAACTGCACGGCAATGATAAAGGATAATTAACTATAAAAAGTTAAGTTACAACAATAAACATTTTAACTGAATAAGTTAATAAGTTAAAAACAAAAATAATTAGCTTAACTTTAACTTTTTAACAAGTTAATTCCCACCTTTGGAGGTGTTAAAACTCAACTTTAAAGTAAAAATTCACAGTACTTTTCAAAATAATCGGGATGATAAAAATTAGGATAACATACATACTTACTCAAAACCAGTTTTTGACAAAATCAATTTGGTTTTTTTTATGTAATTAAAAAACGAATGACTGTTTACTGAATACTGTAGATAAAGAATTTAAAGTTTTACAAAATATATTAGCCTTACCCAAGGCCGTAACTGGGGGGGTCCAGGGGTCCGGACCCCCCCCCCCCCCCCCCGAAATTTTTAAAAGTAGAAAAATTTTAGCGGTGAATATAGTTTATAAACTATAAATTGTATTAAATAATAATTGTATATTTTTGTTAAAACAGTAATTTAAAATAAGATTAAATTTATCATTTTATTTTATTTCAACGCCGTAATAAAGATTAGGATCAATAGATACGATTGGGTACTAGCATTTATAATCAATGGTACTAGTTACAATAAAATGTGATTGTCACAACTCACAAGTGATATAAACTTATATATGAAATACGGGCGCAGAAAATCCAAATTATTTAAGATTATAAAACAAGAATATAACAATATTGTGTGTATTGTAAAACATTCATTTTACTGCTGTTCGTGCTCACGTAGTGTATAAAATGAGTAAAAGAAACCAAATTCAAAATTATTTTACAAAGAGACAAAATGTATGTTAAAAATGTACTATTTTATTTAATTATTATTATATAAAATGGTTATAATACAAATGTATTATATTATGTATTAATAATTATTAATACGTTCAATGCCG
Organism: Metopolophium dirhodum; assembly: GCF_019925205.1. Lineage (NCBI taxonomy): Eukaryota > Metazoa > Arthropoda > Insecta > Hemiptera > Aphididae > Metopolophium > Metopolophium dirhodum. The sequence goes on from NC_083561.1 coordinate 18,898,552, forward strand.
AGGTCGACACGTAGATTGACTTAATTAATGCCTCATTATTTTTGCTGGTGTTGTTTGATTGTATTATTATTATTTTTTTTTTTTTTAATAATTGAACGTGTTAATTACCATACTATATAGAGTATAGATAAATTAAAAAGTACCTTCTACTTTATTTATTTTAGACTGATGATGTCCCCACTGTCAAAACACAAGTAACTAACGAAACTAACGAAACAATTGAGGTTGAAAACAACGATATTAGTTACTGTTTAAATAAAAATGTGTGTGATGAACTAAAATTAAAATTTTTAACTTCTCCTTGGATGCCAGATAAAAATTATGTATTTCCAACATCCACAACTTCAAAAAAAAATCTAAAATTTCAATTTCACTGGTTTGAACGTTTTCCGTGGCTTGTTTACTCTACAATTGATAATGGTGATGCCCTATGTAAATACTGTGTAATATTTGGTCAAGAATTCGGAGGCCAAGGCAATAATCAAAAACTTTCCTCTTTAGTATTCAAAATTTTTAATAATTGGAAACATGCAATTGAGGTATTTAGTGAACATTCTAAAAAAGATTTTCATAAAACCAATGTTTTACGAGGTGATAATTTTATAGCTATCTATTCAAAAAATCAGCAAAATATTGCGCAAAAATTAGATTCAGCGCGTGCTGCACAAATAAGTTTAAATCGAAAAAGATTATTACCGATAGTTGAAACTATAATTTTATGTGGCCGGCAAGAAATAGCTTTTCGTGGTACCTACTAATGATTCCGGATCACTTTCATCAAAAGATGTCGAACCCGAACAAAATGATGGAAATGTTCGTGCTTTATTGCGAATGCGTGTTTCATGTGGCGATAAAAACATAATTGACCACTTTGAAAATAATAAATTAAATGCTTTTTATTTAAGTCCTCTAATACAAAATTAATAATTATTTTGTAAATTTAATATTGAAAAAATTGTATTTTATATTTTATCTTTTTTTTGATTTGTGCTTTTGTAATGTGAATAATAGTTAAATAGTCTATATATGTATATAAACAATCAACTATTATGTTTATGTAAATTGAATATTATAATAATGACCTAATATGTTTTTAATAATGATAATAATACAATTTTATATTTTTAACGTAAAAATGAAGTGTTTAGTATCTATATTTAAAAAAATGTTGGACCCCCCCCCCCCCCCCGAAATTTTTTGCCAGTTACGGCCTTGGCCTTACCAGCATTTACTGCTATTTACTTAAATAAAATGTTCAAAATATTTTTGAGTAAAAAATATTGAAAATGTAATAGGTTCTATACAAGCTATTTTTATCAAAATTAAAAATTATCAAAAATGGAGTCATAATTTTTTTCATAATGGTTGAAGTTCAAATGTTTCCAAAATTTATCTTAATCTCGAAAAATTGCAAATTATTTTGTTGGTAAAATTGCATACAATTTTAAATTTTAAGCACAATATGAACAGGTATATAGAAGGTTTGAAAAGATTTAAAAATTTCTTATAAGTAAGACTGGGAATGTAATGCCCTATAAAACCCTAAAAATTTCCCTTAAAAAATGCTTAGCTACCCAAAACTTCTAAATAAGACACTGAAAAAATTAATTTAAATTGTTTTATTTTTAATAAATTTAGTATACATTTTAAATAATATTTGATTAAATTAATTAAATTGAAATAAGTGATTAAAATTTTTTTTCTGGTCTAAGCTTCAGGACATCTTCAACTTGATTTCTTTTAATCTCGAAAAACAATTATTTCCTTATATTTTTTTAACCATTTTGATAGATTTGGATCATATATGTATTTACTTGTAGGTACCAGGCGCGGACTGGTTGGGATGCTACAGCATCCCTTGCCCTAAAATATATTTGCCTAATATTATTCATTATATATTTAAAGACTCTAGACACTGAATGAACAGCAGATTTTTACCAACTTACGATAACTAGGAATCTATAGTATTGTACAATTTTGATTGAAAGTTAGTTGTAACTTGGTACTTTACGTTTTTACTTTTTAACGTATATTCAATATTTTTTTAAAATAAAATAAAATATATTAATATTTTATAAATAATCTACATGTTTGCCCAAACAATTGTTATTATTTGCCCTTTAAATTGTGTAGTATTTTACCCGTGTCCTATTTTACCACTCCGCATTTATTGCCTGAATTTCCGATACGAGATACGAGTAGTGACTAGTGAGTACCTACATTATAGTTTGTTATAGAAATAAAATATATATATAATATACATAATATTATATTCATATAAACTCACGATAGCGTGTACAATCTTAAAATAAAATTTGAAATTTGAAAATTAAATCCAAAAACTCCAATAATGCCCTAAAAACCCTTTAATGGCCTAAAAAATTAAGGAAACGAAGTTAAAATAAAAAATGTAAAATTAATTTTCTTATTCTCATTCAAAAGAACATGTAAGTAACGGATTTGTGTCCAGGTGAGCATTGCTCTGGAAAAAAATGAAAAGTTCATCAAAATCCCAGTCCTACTCATAAGGTAATTATTTCTGGAAATTAAAAAAGCTTATACCTAGTGTACACAATACCCATATTTTTTATGAGTGATTGAAGTTCTAATTTTTTCAACATTGGATACTCAAACAAAAATATAAATTGTAGTTTTTTGTTTTTATTCAAAAACAGTATTCATGGGGACTTGAAACGTTTACTTACATTATTATATTTTATTGTCTATAGGTACCTACACAATAACATTTTCAAAACATTTAGATTAATTTTAGAATAGGTACCTATCTATTCATAACGTTCTACGTTCTACGGTATATCGGTAGGTATTAACTTAAAAGTGGATATCAATAGTTAGTTAATAATAATTTAACATATAATAAATGCGATATTTTTGTACAAAAAATTGTTCAAATTCAAAAATTAATTCAACGAACCGTAATGCCATAATAGGTACCAACAGTGGCTCAAAGAGGTGTGAGGCTAGGCCTCCTCAAAATCACTCAAAGTCCCCTCAAAAAATAATAATATAATATATATAATTATTTAAAAAAAATTTTTTAGGGGCTTAAACCCCCCTAAAAGTTTTACCTATTTGCGCCCCTGGGTACTAATAGGCAACAGTAATTACTAATTAGTATTGATTATAAATAGTAAATTCTAGTAAAATCAATGTGAATAGCAATTTAATTGACAAAATCATTTTTTTTTTTTGTGTAACTCTGGTGAAATAGTAATTGTAGATACATGAAATTTTCAAATTTCCAAATTATTTTGTAGTTAATAACTTATAAAATGTTCAATTTATATACCTGAGAATTCAAAATTTTAAACAAGGTTTCAAAAAAGTTGTTCATACTGTAAGTAACTAAAAATTTTTAAAAATATTTAAACATATTTTTTTTTTATAGACATTTGAAGTTCAAATTTGATTGACATTAGATATTTAAATAAAGAATAACGGGTTTAGTTATTTTGCTGTAATGTAAAATTATTATTCAAGGAATAAACTTATGACTTATACCTATAAGACAACCAATTGTTTTGTTGTTCGGCACTGCCTTTGAGAACACTAACTATTTCAAATGTTGGCCATTCATATACAATAATCAGTGGATTACAGCAATTTTCTCCTACCGCAATGTGGCTCAAAACGGGATTTTTCTGGTTAAACAAAACTTAATTATTATAGACTGTTTTACAAAAACTGTTAATATTATTCAAATAAACTTACAGCTATATGTCCTATTCCTCCATTACCGGCACATTTTCTAAAATTCAATTTCTCCTCATTAATGTTGAACATAATTATATAACTACCTGCTGCATACACAACTGTATGCTTGTCTGCAGCACATATATTAAACATTTTAGAACAGCAATCATATCCAAAAGAATGACTTAGATATAGTGCTTAAGGATTTTTAACTTCTGAAAAAAGCAGTTTTTGTAAATACACTACAAATGTACTTGTATTTATTCAATAAAAAAAAATTTTTAGTAACTAAACTCTATTATTTATATATATAATTATTATATAATATACTCTACTATACTTAGGGCCATTTTTATAATGTCTGGTAAAGTGTTGGTTAACGCTAACCGAACATTGTAAGAACGGCCCTTAATTAGTTACCTATTGATTAAAGATATTTCACATTTTATAAAAACCATATTTAGCTATTAAGTATAGACTATAACCACAATTAAACATTAAATTATATAATATGTGCAAATTACTATTTTTATCTGATAAAGGATACTGAAGTTGTAATATATTTTCATCTGTTGTACATCTTACACTTTTAATTGGTTTGGATATGAAATCACTACTTTTTAACAAACGATTTTGATCATTATTTACTGCTTCTTCTGTAATGTGTTCATTGTATTCTTTATGATAAAACATTTTGTAAAAATTAAATTAAATAGAAATTTTGTATGCAGCATATATATTGAATATCATAACAACAACAGTTCTGTTGCCTAGCAAATAATCCTGCATGAGTAAATACTAAGTTTGATCAATAAGATGCGGAGAAGATTGAATATAAAATATCTAAGTGAAAAATTATTCATCTAGAATCTAGGTAATATTATAACACGGTTATTTGCTAAATTATGTATATTTAATATGTCATTATTTTATGACACGATAAAGTTTATTGTATTCAAATTTTTAACAAAATTATATACTTTTACATAGAAATATTATTATTATACATTCCAAATTTCAACACAAAAATGTAAAAATATAATACAATCTTCAAATGTATAAATGTACTATATGTTAAAGTTGAAACATATTAAGTAGGTACGAACTAAACACATTGTTAAACTTAACACCATGTTTAAAAATATTAACATCACATATTTATTTTGAAATCCACATACGTTGCATAATTATTAATGTATAAAAGCATCTTCAAAAATAGACAAGATCCAATACAAGTAACCTAAACTAAAAAGTTTATAATTCAAATTAATAGTATGTGTATTGAACATTTTGTCACTATAAAGTAATTTTATGAATTATTTTTGGGACGTTAATTATAATATATAAACATTTTCATCACATCATTTATTTATAATAAACCTTAACACTATAGGTAATGCAATAATTATAAATCATAATTAAAACAATTTATACTAGGTACTGAATCATAAATTAAAAAAAACAATTTATTATTTAATACACTTGAATTGTGATAACTAAATTACTAACTAATTGTATATTAATAGTATACACTGTGCACGTTGACATAAAATACATTTTCAGATATTTTTACTTGAATTTAATTATTTTTAATATTGTATCATAAGATATTGTTCTGTTAAAACTTTAAGGATGGCTTAATATAGTTAATATTTAATACATCATTTTTAGATTTTATGCTAATGATCTGGCACCGTTTTATTTAATATCTTAATGTAAATAATAAAATATTAAGTATACAAACAATTGAAGTTATATGCAAATGTTAAATTTAAACATATCATGTTAATAAATATAATTCTTAAAAATTAATTTATAAAAATAAAAATCATTTCAATTTCATACTCTACAAATAAATAAATAAAATTAAAAAATCATATAATACAGGGACCTGTTGTTGAACACTAGTATCAATTTACTTGCCATATAAGAATAGGATAGTAATTTATAATTATAAAGTTGAATGTAACATGTTTTTTTTTATAAATTTGAAACTATTTAAGTTATCAATGTCGTATGTACTATGAATGAAATTTGTTCAACAGTTATTCGTACACAGAAAATGTACATAAGTAAAGTTGGGGAAGAATTCATTACAACAGACATTTTAAATTAAAATTGAGAAGCTAGCGGTTATGAAAAGATCAGTGAATGATTTCTCAGATAATTGTAAATTAATAGTGAAAGAAATAAAGCTGAGAAGAAATTATAATAAGCCAGATAACAAGTGTGTGTATACAGTATAAATAGTATGCACTGAAATTGACAAAATATTATTGTAATTTGTACCATAATAAACACAAGTAGAAAAAAAAACACAAAATAGTAAAATTTTAAAATCAAACACAATCTTTGCTTTGCCTTTTTTCGGATTAAAATATTTTATGATTTTGTGTTCTTTATCAATTTAAATAATACGTTGAAATTGATTCGCAATTTCGCACAATGAACCACACGTATAACATAATATGCCTATTGCCTAATACAAATTTAAATATTTAATAATTTAACAAGTCTCTACATTAATCATACAAAGTAACAATAAACAAATTATACAGATCGAATATTAAGTTTGGATGTAGATCTAGATATTTTTGGCCATCGACAAATAACTGAAAACAAATATCTATGTAACGGATTTGGACGTTTGTAGACTGTTTGTTCAATTGTTGTCTGATCATTATAAATAGCATCCATTTGATCATACAAAATTGCAATAACAAACATACCAAAGAGAGCACTTTCCATTATTAAAATTACTGAATGTAAGCTAAAAAAACAAATAAACAAAATGTGTTTTGTAATTAATTGTAAAATAAAAATACCTAATCTAGTAATTATGAAAAACCTATGAATCAAATTTAGTTGTTTTATTAAAAAGTAACATCATTTTATTAATACGTAGGTACATAATATTTTATATTTAACATGTGCAGATGAGCAGAGATACTAATAATTATTTTTATTTCATTTAAGTTATGGGTAGGTATTACAGATTACAGTAAAATTGTTATATCAAGTGTACAAAAAAACTTACACTTGTGTTTGTCTCGTATCCATGTCGTACATTTTACACTGCCGGCACTCGCGCACCCATGACATGATAACTAACATGATAGTGTATGCAGAAATAATACAAACAAAAAAAAGAAATTGGACAAAATACTTTTGATTTTTTTCACCAACGCAATTATTAATCCTATGTAAAAAAAAAAAGTTACAACATAAATAATAATAATAACCAAATTGCATGAATTTTTTTAAATTAATAATTACCATGGACAATGATGATCCATTCGTCTAATGCAGCGCTTACAAATTCGACAGTGATGAGCTCGAGGTGGTCGGTATGCTTCACACCTTGTACACATTGTCCAATCTTCTCTTTTCACTAAAGGTTCATTAACTATATAGGTAGGTAGGTATGTTCACAAACGTCATAGAAAGGGTCATAGATATTTGTCAACTAATAATTTTAAATTTACAACAATAAAATAATAGTATCTAATAACAAATTAACATACCTTGCCGTAAGTCTGATAGAGAAACATTAGTATGTGATAGAGGTACAGTGCCAGGATCAGAAAACATTGCTCGTAAATGTGATACTGTCAATAGCAAAAGAAATGTATTGAAAAGCACTATGTGAAATGGAGCCCATAAGCTGAAAAATATATAAAATATTGATGTTAGGTATATAATTTGTATATAATATAAAGAAATAATAATGAAAAAAATAGGTACATACTTAAATTATTTATTTAAAAGAAATAATGAAACATTACATTTAAGTTTAATGGAATTTGTAGGTATACCTACTCTATATATTTTATTCTCTATTTTATTTATAAGACACCCTATGAGTAAATAGCAAATATTCTTAAATGTTTTTGTTTGTTTGACTGGCAAATAAATTCGGTAAAATAGTATAGGTAACTAGATTGGTTTTTTAATACTTTTATAGATCTATACGTACTCGTATTAGAATAATTTGTATCTAAGTACGGATTATGTTTTTATGTAAAATAGGTACCCAAAAAAATCAAAAAAAATGAAATATTTATACCTAGGTTGAAATTAAGTTATTATAGGTATTGAAAATGTTACTTTATAACGTGAGTTGATTCTGTAACAGCTCTAAAATGTAATAAATATATTAAAAAATAGGAAGTATAATAAATTCAAATGTTACCTGTCTTGCATAGTGTGCAAAACAACCCATTGAATCACTACGTAGTCGGCGTATATGATTGAAGTATATGTGAATAATATGCAAAAAATGCCACAAGGGTCATTAACTAATTTCATCATTGCTGTAGCCTGTAGGATTCGAACCAGACGAATTTGAATTACATTACTTCCAAAATACTAAATTTGATTACAGCCTTAAACTTTGTTCCCATCATAAATAATGATAACCAAGTATACTTAAGGATATGCTTATTGCCTAATGCCAACGTACTATTAAAAAATACTGATAAATTAAAACAAATTAACAAAACAATAAAACGGACTGAAGTGTTCCTTTAAATATTCATGTCTCATATAAAGTTAAATATTATGTAATTATTAATAATAATATTATATTCCTATTATACGATTTATGAACTTTATTATGGTAGCAAACCTAATATCTATTATCTACATTGAATTTATGTTGTGTAGTGATAAGCGCTACGAGATAATAATAACGAATGCCGAATGGTAATCGATATTTTACCTCCAAAACAAATTTCTTCACGGAAATGCTGGTTCATAGTTTATACAACATAGGTACTACATAACAGGGCAGCTCCAAAGACCAGAGTCCAAGGGGCAGTGCCGGATTTAGCGGGGGTGCAGGGGGTACATTGCACTGAGGCCTCAAGACCAAGGTTGTATAAGGGGCCTCAGGTTGAAGTCCTAAATTTTCTAACTTTCTATAACTTTGTATTATAAAATAAACAAATTTTATTATTTTAAGATGTTACTGACAAGTGACAACCATTTATTTTGGACGATTTGAATTTTAAATAATACTATTTATCTTTGTTATTGATTGTTTTACATATTTATTTGTATATACTATATACACAATAATTATATAATATACCTAGTATGCATCGTATACTATTTTCGTATAATCGTAGCCCGTAGGTACTATTTATTTAATCTCAGAGGCTCGCGCAGTCGCGCTAGTGCAGTATCTTGCTGGACAAACTAATAAGATAACTGTGCTTATATATATTTATTGCTTAGTATAAACGGATTATAATTTACGGACATGCCTTGGTGCAGTGTTATTGGTTTCGAATAATATGTTATTTTGTACTTTTTTCAGTTTTATTTTTTGCGTACCTACCTCTCTATTATATCAATTTTTCATTGCCTTATTAAAAATATAAACTAGCTACACTATATTTTATTGACTTTTGAAAAAACATGTCTAACAGACAATTTGAACGTGGTGCATCTAAAAGGCGGAGAAAAATGTTCAAAACAATGAATTGAAAAATATAAAGGATTGATGAATAATTTTTAAGTACCCGATTATCATATTTGTGTTCTTTCATTTTAGGACAATATAGAGAATATACAGCTATTATCATATTTATGATATTTATTCTTAATTTATATTATACTAGCAATAAGCATAGAAGCATACATTAATGATTAATATTTAATACATTATATTTAAGCGTGGTATAATATAGGTAGGTATGAGAACAGTGAGTGAATGTATAATTTCATAATTTACCTATTAAATTTTGTGTTTTTAGTTTGTTTAATATATCAACACTACAACACATATCAAATAAATAGATAAAGTGTTTTGTTGAGCAAATTTTTTATTAAGGGGCCTCCAATTGGTAGTTGCACCCCGGCCTTCTGAGACTTAGATCCGGCACTGCCAAGGGACCTAGGGGCTGCCCCCATCCCAAGCACGTAATTCTAAAAAAATGTATGTTGTTGATATACCTATAGGTAACCTATGTATTATTATAGTATTATACGTCTAGCCGTCTAGGTATCGAAAGTTTTCTGAAAATTATGACTTGCCCCCTCCTGGCTCCCTCCTTCAACTAAGTCTCTAGATCCGTTAGGTAAATAATACGCCAACAATTTAATACTTGAGCAGGTCGCAGGTGTAAGTTCTAGTGCCCCAATAATTTTCAATTTATAAAATTATAAGATTGTGATAGACGATAATGATACTATAATGTAGATATATAGTAGGTAGGTATACCTACAGCCTACTAACCAGTACCTATAAACGTAAATGTATGTCGACCCTATATTGGCCGTCTACAAAATATATAGAGTACAATGGTTGTAATTACGGCTGTGTATATATATAGCCATTAGCCATGTAGATATAATTCATATTGTATATTTGTATAGGTATATCAATAGCCGTGGTTGTAAGGATACCTTCCTAATTAATAAAATAAAATTATATAATAATGTTCTTTACTTTATAATTTAAAATAAAATGTATTATGAAAGTGTTGAATTACGCATTATTAGGGATTAGAGACGACCGAGTTAGCTGTACTTTATTGAGTGGATATACTATTCAAGGGCGTATATCTCCCCCCCCCCCCTTTTTGTCATATCAAATGTATGATAGAGCAGTGAACGTATATATTTATCGTTATAGGTATTACGTGATCTAAGGATAGTCAAAAATTAATATCCCTCCCCTTTCAAAATACCTGACATGCCACTGATACTGTCGACAGTTCGTCCCAGTGGCGGCTATTATGTATCTAAAATGATGCTCAAGCCTCCCTTTCATAATTGGGGTGGGAGTGTTGTAGCCGTTGGGTCTCGGATATCCAGATTCCAGACCCCAGTATCACAATGACATATTTCAATCTGGATCAGGCCGACAGGGCCTATGCTTCATGGATGTTGTCGGCTATTTTGAGGATGACCATGCTTCAATCAGAATGCCCCTTTAAACGGCAGTGGTGAATTAGGACTGGGTATCACTTTTGGGCAGTAATGAAAATTCAATATTTATATGCTTTATATAATGCTTTTTATGCTTTTTATGCTTTTATATTTATCATTCATGATCCACGAAGGAAATAGTGTCTTCTTGTCTATGATGGCCCTAGAAAACCAAAACTAAAGCTTTGAAGTTCGAACTTTAGCTCAGCTGATGCATAGGTAGATAGCGGTTGCTCTGAGCCCGTCTCCCTGTTAAAAGCATGGCATTTTTTTTCGCATTAGACATAAAGACGGCGTATGGGAAATATTGAGTATGCTCGAAATTGGACTGGATCTAAATAATACTCCGGAAGCTAGCCTTAGGTTGAAATCGTGTAAGTACCTACTGTTTCAATCATTTTTTCTGTGATGTCGAATTAATCTTTAGGATTGGGAACAACATTGCTTTGCTTATTGAAGTTTAGATGATAAGTGTGACAACCAAGTTAATATTTTCTCCAACGTTACACCAAGATGTTGCATGAAAATGTTCAGTCTAAAAATCAAAAATTTTAAATGCATATTTTGCATATTTCGTCAATTTTAAGTGACAATTGCATATTTCTTGATCTTATACGCATATTAATATATTTTGCATTATATTTAATATTTTCTACAAAATAAATTGATCTTTTTTTTTCTTAAGCTGTGTATTTTAATAATAATATTGAATATTATATAACTCAATATTAATGGATAGGTATTTATTGTTATCACCGCAATCGAATATTCGACAATGGTGCGATGCGCATTTATAATCTTTAACGCGCCTATATTCCGATGTACTATCTTTTAGAATATATTTTTTTACTATATTTTTCTGTTCAACAAAATGTCAAAATGTCATACAGTTTTTCGCCATATTTTAAATATTATAAATTTATTTTTCCAAATTTTGTATATTTTCTTTTAGTACAGTTTAATAACAACAGAAAATGGCTTTTTTAGGATTTTGAATTTTTATGAACATTAATTATCGAACTATTTTTCATATTTGACATTTTTTTCATGCATATTTTACAATTTTTTTATGCATATTTTTCATTTTTTAGCTCCTATAACCAGTGTATTTGGACTTATCTAGATGAATATCTAGATAATTATTTGTTCATCTTTTAACTTATCTAGATAAATATGAGTTAAGTTATCATTTATATCTATCTAGATACAATATTTGAGTTGCATTATCTTTATCTTTATCTAGATAAAAAAAATACTTATCTAATCCGAACACTGCCTATAACTTCCAAGCACTATAGTTATAAGTTATAATATACATATTTTTACAGGCCACTACTTTTAACAGTTTAAGTGCAAATTAAGTGTCAATTTAATTTATTTTAAATTACTTGAATGATTTATATATCTATTTCCACTATGCTAACGTTGGTTTATTGTTACTGTTACATTTTTAACCAATATCTATATGTAAGTATTAAAAAAGTGGCTATCTCCCAACATGCGGTCTACCAAAATGGAAGTGGTCTACCATAATAATACTGATACCAAATAATATTGAACAAAATTGAAACAATATTGAAACAAATTTAATTTACTAAGAAATTCATTTATAAATCTTATACTATAAAAGACAATTTAATTCTAAGCACATGGGTACTATTATCGATATTACAAATTATCCACAAAGCATATCTTCATATCTCTAAGGAAAGCATAAAAAATATCATCAGTTTTATTTAATCCTCGCCACCAATACTCGGCTAAGACGCTAAGTACCTCTCTAAGAGGTCTTCATGACTTCATTAGTACCACACATTTTTTTAACAACTTTCAGTCTAAGAGGCCTCCAAAGACTTTCTATTTTTTGTGTATTGGCACCAGTTTCCGGGTCCACAAAATTCTTTGAATGATTAACTGTTTCATGTACCTACATAGCCCTTTTCAGATATACTTTTATATCCTGCAATCCAGGAATCAAAATGAACTGTTGTACCAGGTAATACCTTAAAAATAGAAAATAAAATATATAATAATATAAACAATAAACAATAAACAATACACATTATTTCATAGGTACCTCATTTTTAGTTATTTGATGTACATGTAACGTTTCTTTGTCTCTTTTTTCAACAACAAAAATCTTACATCAACTAAACCATTTTCCAAAACACAACATAATCCGACTACCTACGGTCCACCAATTCTCAGACCATAATTGCGATTAGTGTCTTCTTCATCTTCTTGTCTAGGTATAAATGCAGCTTTTAAATCGGCAAGTCGAAAGCATCCTTTATTATTTTTCCGTGCACCCCGCAACAAACATTCGTCTATTTGAACGATCAGACCAGGACCTACAAAAGGTTGCCTTTTGTTGAATAGTCTTACAGGGATGTCTCTACAGATATTCATCCACTCACAAATAGTATTTTTGGATCTCCCCGTAAATTTTATTATTTGAACAAGTCGATTGTCCGTAACCCAGAAGTACACAATCTCCATAATTTCATTGAGACTCAATCCACTATTTTTTCGACCATTTGAGTCTACGTAAGTAAAAAATGAATTATCATTACGTACCTATTGGGTAGTTGGCAACCTTTTTTTTTACACCGGAAAACTTATCTTTCTTTTCCACGGGCATTTCCTTGGTACAGTTAAGCTTCACTACCACATTTGTAGCATTGTTTTGAACAAGGTAGTAGGCCATAATCTTGCAGGTATTTAACAGTGGATTCTTCAGTTAAAAAAATTTTATAAAACTCTTTAACTAGCATTTTAATATTTTAATATTTTAATATATTGTTTCACCATAAACGACTTTAAACCAACTAACCTAGTAACCTGTATCATGACATGATAAAATATATATCGTTATGAAAAATTAAGATACAACATATAAATTGGTAGATAATAAATATAAATGATGAGGGATTCCCAGCTACAGGTAGGAAGAACACATAACATTGGTAGACCGCATACTATACTCATATATATAGTTGCGTAGTACACAAAACGGAGCCACGGAGGTAGACCGCATATTGGGAGATAGCCGAAAAACGATTCTGAGCGAAGACGGTCAGTCAGCCTATGATATATTGATATTCCTAAATCCTAAGTAGGTATATTTGATGATATTACTACGAAAAAAATAATTTATATATACCTATTTACGTAGAACCTTGTTTTAAATTTTCAATCCTTATCCATAAAAGTTGAACATTTTATACATTTTTAACTACAAAATAATTATTAAATTTTAAATTTGATAAATTTAGTGAAAATTCGAACTTTAAATACTTATAAAAAAAGAACTGTGCCTATCTAACTGCTATTGTAACAATATATCAGGAGCCTAGTATTAAATTTTCACGCATTTTTACTAAACAAATAAAATTTTATTGACAATTATAGAAAAAAAAAACTCAAAAATTGAAAACTGACAATGTCCGTAAACAGCTCAAAAAAAGTCTAAATATTTTCAAAATGTTATGGTGTATAGGAAATGGAAATATAAACATTCAGTGAAATTTTTATGTATCTACAGTAATTCGTTTTGGATTAAAACAAAAATATGAACTTCAAATGCTCATAAAAATTTAATTTGATTTGCTTGTAAACATTTTTTTTTTTGTTGATAAAGATAGACAACGTTATGAGGAATGTTGTATTACATTTTTTAATCTTAGATTTAAATAGAAAAAGTCTTATGAATATCTAACTCAAAATAATTTGCACATTTTCGTGAATTTTACGAATTTTGTCAATATTTGAACTTTAAATGCTTAAAAAAAAAATTGTGACTATGGATTTTTAATTTCTTCATCTGCCACTGAAACATGATACTAGGAGCCTTCTATTACATTTTCAAGCTCTTTTAAAGTTTTAACCAACAAATACAATTTTATTAATATTTATAGAAAAAAAAACTAAAAAAAATGGTAGCTGACATTGTCCGCAAACAGCTCAAAATATTTGGAAAATGTTATGGTGTATAGAAAATGCTATTATTTTTACTTTTGACCCCTTAAAATACCAACTAGATTCACTTTCCTATCAGAAAAGATACTGTTGAAGAATATCTAAGCATTTTTACTGTCCTAAAAGGTGATGACAGACACAAAAATAAAAAATAAAAAAAACACACATCATTGTAAAATCAATAAATACATTCATTGCTCCCCTCAGAATCTAAAACACGCAATGTGAAATACCTCATGCATTTAAACGGACCAATGTTGTCGTTTTTGAGCAAAGTTGGTATGGAAATTTGCACATAACTACCTGTTGAATAAAGAAATTACTATGTATAATGTATAAATAAATGTCTTGTATACACAAAACACTAATGCACTCTTTAAGCATTAAGCTATAAGTTTCGTTATAAATAATTTTAGGACTTACCTATTGCATGCTCAGTGCTCACCCAATTTGAATTCTAGTAATAAGGATTTATTAAAATTCTGGTTTTTGGAATTTCTAAGTATATTATAATATATATAGTCAAAGACTATATAGTTATCGATAAAACTATATTAGTATAAATAGTATAATATTACTACTATGTATTTTCAATAACGTATATTTTACGACGTTTAAAAACTGTATTGAGGCTATACATAAATATAGTTATTTTTTTAATGATAATGTATAAGTATAATTATGTCCATATAAGAAATAAAATAAAAATGTACACTAATTTTTTACAGAGTTATTATACTTTATATCCTACTAAGGACATAGGTGAGTGCCCTTTGACGCAGAGGGTGACCTGGTGCGTACCCAGGGGGCTAAGGGCTTTTGCCCTCCTTTCTTAACAATTTTTGTTATTTTAAAATTCATCATTATTATATCTAATATAGTAATATGAATTTGAAAAAAATGTTGTCCCCTATTTTAACGGATATCGGTACTCTTTAGGTAAACAACTAAAATAAAATCATACGCCGAACATATTATATCCATAGATAATAAATCGTTATTTACACATCTTGTTACTTGTCCTAAACTTCATCCGTACATGTGCCTATAGGACATAGGCTATACTGTGTACGGCGTATGCCTAATACGTCCATCGAGGAAGACGTGATCGAAGACAATATAATCGCTGTGACGCTGTGGTGTCTGATTTAATGAACAAATCGAAACGACCGTCCAAAGGGGAAGGCTCGGCCCTCGAGGACATCATATTATATTCATACGACATATAGTCATGGAATTAGGCCGATCGTTACGTCCTTCTCTTCTAATTCTCCTTTCCTTTTTCAGATGCTTCGATGCAGGCTGTAAGTACGGCGTGGACGATAACGATTCAGACACGACGTACACCAGAGTCTGGTGACCAGACTGTCAAACAGTAAATCTAAGCCTGGATTAAGGGTCGTAAATAGTTATAAGTTAATAGTTCAATAAAATGTATTTCAAATTAAGCAGCCAGTATAGGTATGAATGCATTTCATTGCAATTTAAGAATTATATGTACTTAGGTATTATTGTATTAAATATTAATAGGTACCTACTACCTATTATAGATAATGTACGAATAATTGACAAAATTATGAATATTGAAGAATTAAGCCTTGTGTGGATTTTTTATGGGGGGAGATGATATTGTGTATTGAATATTTTAGTAGCTTCTTAATTTGATAAGCCGGGGCGGGCCTCCCTTCGAATCACTTCTGCATTAACTACTGTTATATCTATACCACGGTTATATTATAACCGTGATCTATACATATGATATCTATCTTGTGGTTATAACAAATTAAAATCAAAATCAACTCTGCGGTGCAGATATTTTAACAATCATTAATTCGTGAAAGTTATTTTGGTTTTAATTGTAGATTTGTAGATACCTATGTATACATAATATTGCAATACCTACCTAATACAGATTTTAAATGATATAATTATTGCCTAACTAGACAATAATGTCATTATAATTTGATACAGTAAGTGATTCTGTTTTAGTATTTCTTTCTACAATAACTGTACGTCTGTACCCGGCAAAACGATTTTATAATCATATTTTCGTATTAGCTTTCTAAAATCATAGAATACACTTATAGGTATACACATGATTATGTATTCATAAATACAGGGTGGTTCACCAAGCATTCACCACTCAACATTTTCAAAAAAAATATAATTAAATATAAACTGAAAATATATACCTATTACCTAATATTTTCATTTGTGTGTATTGTGTATTGAGTATTGACGTATGTCGTATTGTATAATATATTAATATGCCTAATATATTATGTTTGTATTTAACACAACTTTAGAGTTAATATATTGTTTTTTATTATCTTATATCGTGCAGGTAATCAAATCAAGGTATCTAGAAGGTAATTAAGTTTTATTGTAAGGAGGGATAACAATGATATTAAAATATCTGGAATGAAAGACCCAGAGGCAAAAATCCAGATAGTAAATGTCACTTCATGTGATACCTACTATTACTATATTATATGGACATATGGTATACAATATTATGCAAAGGTACTTAAAGTTTAGGCACTTATGCCAACTACCTAAAAAAAACACGCTATAATGCAATGCCGTATACACGTATACGGTATACCTAAAGAAATCGTTTTTTTTTTTTTTATCTACCATCGTCCATCAATAATCACATGCACGAACTGAATAGTAAGTTGATATTACAAGTTTTCTATTAAATTCAAAAATTCAAAAAAGGGTTCTGCAGTGAAACTTACTGGCTACTATAACTAGTATACAAACTATTTGGGTAATTGGAAGAAATCCTTAAGATAAGGACTGCGCCAGCCATTTACCTACACGCTTGTGAGGTTCCTGTCCTATACAACTCCTATGGCTCAGTGGCGTATACGCAGCGGAGAAGGGGCTATCGGGCTGAAGACTCTAACCCCCTCTCCACCATTCCCCGTATTACTATTTTATTTACAAAAATATTTATCAAGTTTAAACTGTTTAGTCAATTAGTATCTAAACAAGGACGTAAATAGTAAATTCATATACATTTTAAAAGATAAGCTAAGCCTACGTAAATAAAAAATGGGACAGCGATGGGAACCACTCTGCAGTCTACTGTACCTTAGTACCTACAACGGGTGTCGAGTGGGTCACTGTAATGGATGCGTTAAATTTGAATTCAATGATATCTAATATACTATATACATCATTGTAAACGAAAAACGAGTCCGAGTGAAGTCGTGAAGACGGTGTGTCAGCATAGGATATTTTATTTTATCTTATAGATAATATTGCTTTTATTAACATAGGTTAGAGGTATAGTATAATAGAGGTTTGGTTGATTTCATTTTAAATTCTATTTTTATAAAACCATCAGTGATTATTTGGTAAAATTTTGAATCAGGCACTTATATGAGGGACCTTTTACCTATTCATTTTCATGCCCCCCACAGTTGAAAAATCCTGCGTATCTATGCCCCGCAGCTCTATATATTATCAATATATGCAATACGGATGTCACTATCGTGCGAAGGCTGTTGTATATAGTGTTGACGATTACAATTTACGAACATTGCTCTTATATAACGTAGGCAGTAGGCACCAGTGTATATTATTGTACATTCGACTTCAGCTGCTTACGATGCTTACGTAACCACCGCGGTATCGTCGCGTGCGTTCAAAAAATTACTCAGAGCTACATTTGTAATGGTTGACTAGCGGAAAGCGGTACCGTTCAACCGTAGCCGCACTAGCCCGCAGAGGACGTACCTACCACAGAATATAACAATGTACCTACCTACATATTCGGGATCGTCAGGTATTTTACCCAAGTGGACAAGTGGTTACGTATAGGTACTTTCGGCGGTATCCGCGGTAACGATTCACCGACTGTTGGCACCAAAGCGGGGGGGGGGGGGTCGCGACACGTGTGGTGCGCTGAGTGCTGACCCGGAAAAACAGCAGCGACGCCGCCGCCGCCATTCACCAATCGCGACTAGCCCGCCGTGGAGCAACGTCCGTTGATAACGATAACCCGTTCGCCCGAGTGCCCCGAACGGCGAACAGTCAACACTCGTCACTCGTTCGTCATGGGAGTGTTTTGTGGTGTGCGCTGTTAACATCCGTCGTCTGTGATTATACCGTCTTCTTGTGAACACGTCCATAGCAGACGCTCGACGTCCGACCGACCGCGATATTCTGGGCCAGTGCTACAGCGCTAGAGTGTCGCCCGGTCGATATTGTCACGTCGATAATACGGGTTTTGTCCACGTCGTCAAAATATGAATTCCTTCGTGTTGAACAACAACAAGTGAGTTTCGTTTGCGTTGCATAGGGTCTATAATATGATATAACATTATGCTGTGATGACTATGATCAATCACCTATTAATCATAATAATATTATTATGGTGTGGTAACCGTGGAACCGGTTGGTCTGTGACCGGAGACATAATATTCGGTTTGGGCCCAAATTCTCGGGTCATCCCCGGGTAGCAGATGGTCGGGTATTTACACTATTATGTTGTCTACGGTCAGAGCACACCGATCGTCAATTAGAGTGCAACTGCTACCGGGCAATGCACCGTACACGACGATGACATCTTGCTGCTCGTAACGCTTTAAATTATAGGCACCCAATTGGGGAAGGCAGAGGCATTTGCCCTCTGACTTTTTAAAATTGGATATTTTATTGTCTGAAATAGTTATGGACACTGTGAGTTCATTAGTGTAGTAACTAAACATTGATGATTTTGAGCTTATCAAGTTTTCAATATCATTATATTTATACCTACTATATTATATTTTATTATATAGTTTTAACGCATTCAATTTTTCCAGTACGACATAATATACACTAGTGCCTTGTAAATAATGCTATTTTTACTATAAGAAAACACGTGCAACTCAAAATCGTCAATTTTTGAGCTGCTACACTAATGTACCTACTCACAGTGCAAATTATTAGGTAGATTTAAATATATTAGGTTTAAATATTGAAGCTTAATCTTTTTTTTTAAGTGTCTGCTGGAATCTGTAGGTATGTATTGTATACCATATGGTACACCTTTTTACGGGTTTTTCAATGCATGTAATCAAGATAATTAATATACCTATTACTTGTGACAGTGTGGTCAGTTTTAACACACTGTAATCGATATATATTGATAAAATTTGTTAATTACACTTTTGCACAGTGTGGACTTACCACTACACGCGTAACTATATTTTATGTACACATAATACAAGGCATAATATCGTACAATGTAGGTACCTACCTTGCATTATATCACATTAATTTCCCTTATTGGCTCCAATAATTATTATATTTTTCTTTATGATTTGGAGTAGCTAGTTGGTAAGTATCTGCATACAGATAAGTTAATAGATGTTCGACGTGTAGTTAAGAAACATGCTAGGTATGTTTTTTATTTCAGAATAGGTTATTTATATATTATTTATTTATTTATATAGGTATACATTATGGGCGTGACCAAATTTAAATACACATTAATACAATTAAAAACATGATATAATACTAAAAATAGTTATTAATAATTATTATTAATCTAACAAAGATTGAAAAGATGAGTCTTCATTTGCTAGTCGTATGCACGCCTATTGAGTGGAGAATTAAGCACATCATATTTGTGGTGCAGAAGGAAATGGCAATATTATGCCTAAAATATTTAGGCATCTTTATATATTAAATATATTTAATATTTAAACTGTGTTTATCTTATAGGTATGTTAGTACTTAAACTTTTATTTGGTAAAAAATAACCTTTAGGGATTAACCATACTTGTAAATATATTATTTATAAGAAAGGTTAATCGAATATATATCAAGAAATTAAGGCAGGTACTTAATTTTATAGGCATTATAATTTATATACTGTCAAACTATTTTGAGTGGGATTTCTGTACCTAGATCTGACTTCTGTCTTATTATAAGCGTCTATACATTTAGAGTTAAAGAAATATGTTGATATCTATTTAATTATTCTTTAAAATGTTTATCAATGGTGCATATCTAGTTATAGTGTTCGATTCATTCATATTTTTTAGCATATGAAGACATTTTAGAATGACTAAGTATTGAATTCCTTGTTCCTTAAATGATTTCCATATTGTACAGTAATTTGTTGTTAATGTAGTTATTTTATTTAAGAAAATTACAGGGAAAATTATGTTGTTTATAATTAATAGTTAAACCTACACTCGAACCTACAGTAAGAGGATGTCATATTTGCATTTGTTAACTCTGTCTTACTAACACTGAGTAACACACAACATATTTCAAAGCAAGTTGTAAGCATTCTAAAATTTACAAAACTATTCTTGTATAAAAAGTAAAGTAAAATGGATTCTTATCAATGTTAAATTTGCTATTTTATGAGTTAGTAAGATGAAGACAACACATTTGGGTCTGATGTGCTCTAAAATATTTACCTAAGTTATATTAATTGGTTGTTGGAACTTATTCATTGCCTATTTATGTTAATAGCAGGTACCTAATGTATTTTTTGTGTTATTATTATATTAATAAAAATTGAACAAAAAGTTTATAAACATTTTTTTACTTCAAAGTTACTTAAGAGTTAACAGATAGAAAACAATGTTTATCTTATGTATTGAGCAGAGTGAGCTTCCTGGAAGTGATCCAATACAGTTTCCGTCCTTTAAAATATTTGCCTCAATCAACTTTCTATTTATATGGTATCTACAATTAAAAAATAATTACCATGCTTTAAATCTTAAACTACCTACCTATATTGTTTTTAGTTGGGTTGTAACTGGATTTTATTTTTATTAAAAATTATATTTGGAATTAAGTATTAATTTTGTTCAGTGTATGTTTTAAATTTTGTTATTTATATTAACTTTTTTCCCTATACTCTACCAATAAAGTCTGCTCTCACCTATGATTTTCAGTCTGATGTACTGTTATAACGCAATATGTACATAGAGTTAGTCTGTTGAGAATCTTATAAATTAAACCTTCAGTTCACTTTCACTTTTCCTCAAACTAGCAACTGCTGAAACAGTAAAACCTGTTTTTTTTGTTCTCTGAATCTATGTTGCTAGATATAAGTGTTAGAGAAATTTATTTAAAAAAACATTACTTATTTAACTTACTATTAAACACATCCTAACTATTATACAATAAACAAAAATTTTAGAAAATGTTTGTACAAAATTAATTTAATTTTAATTACACAAAACACCAAAATTCTAAGATTTAAGAACATTTTTAATGTTTTTTTAATAAATCGGAACTTGGAATATCTGTTTTACTGTTTGTTGTACTATTCATAGGTATTATATATTTTTTTATCAATACATTGATCTTAAGAAGACATTAGATATGTATTCAATGTTTATACAAATCATATGATTAGGTCAAGGTAGTTAGAAGTTACTTTCTCTCTAGAAGAAGAATTGTGTAATTATTTGAAAAGAGAATTCGTTGATGCAACTATACACTTAAACTCACTATGCATGAAAGTTAACTATATGATTATTAATCTTATAATTTCATAGAAACGATGCTAGTGAAATTTTTACTATGTAACTCTTGTGGTTCCAATGTTTGCATAAAATATGAATGGACTAAGTATTCAATTTTTGTTTTGGTTCCTTATATTTGGGTTATTGATTTTATCGCTTAGGTATGTCTATTGTCTGTATATTATTATAATTCTACTGATTTTTAATATTTTTTACAATAATGAAAGACATTTTTGTTAGCTTTTTGCAATGTTGCCAGTTTTTAAAAGTATTATAATCATTTTTTGGTAGATTTGATGATAACGGCACCTACATAATAATATTATAAGTACTACCTACTTATATCTTATTTTTATTGTCTTAAAAAACAGTTCAAGGTTTGAAACAGATAATAGGACATGTTGATTAATAATTGTATTCCTCCATTCATGGAAATAATTTATTTTTTTGTAAATTATAATATGCAGTATAGGCATACTGGTTAAAAAAAATACTTCTACATTGAAGTTTAAATTTAAACATTTAAGTAAGTATTTCAATTGTCATATTACTGTCATAATTAATTGTTTTTATACAATTATTGTGACTGTTATTTCAAAAAAAAATATACCATGTGTGATGTGTCATAATATACTTATATACCTAAGGTAGGCACAATAATATATTGTACAATCAGCGTACAGAATACATAACTTATAGGGATACAACAAATAGAAGTCTTCTTCAATCATACAGATGTTTTGTACATTTTAAAACAAATTATGAAAAACATCATGATGAGAAATAACTTTGATCATAACTTTGTGACACACATATTGGCAAAAAGAGTGGGAGTTTTCCGATCATTTTCTAAGATAATATAATATTATTATAGGTACCTACATATTAAAATTTGCCAAAAAACGAGGAAGTCTTCTTATGCACAAGTCGAGACTAGTGACAACATTTTATAACATTTGAAACATTTTCAAAAAGTTGAAAATTATGAAAATTTTATAAATTTTTATATTAAATATAATATAGGAAATCCAAAATACTAATAAATTTATCTCGGTAATAAATTTGCATTTTAATCTGCTTTGAAATTTTACTTCAGTTTTAATTATGAGTTTATAATATAAATGTTTTCTTACATATTTTATTGATTTTTCTTTTTTGATATTTATTGTTTGAGTTATTTCCATAATTTAATACAAACTGTTTTTTTATGAGTAGTTATTAGTTATTACAGATTAAATGTTACCTGGTTTTGACACAAGACCACAAGTCAGAACTATTTATAATTGATAAATATGTTTAATTTAACATGTAGATTGTAGATAGGTACATACCCCCTAGTATATATTTTAATTTTATTTAATATTCACAGTCGATAATTCCTAACTAAATAATTAACATTTAACTAACATACCAATCGTACAACCTAAAAAAATACATCTACGTTAGACTGAATACAATTTAATTTATTGTGATATTTATTTTGTCATAATTAAAATAATAATAAATTATTGTGTTCAAAAATAGGTAATAAAATTGTAATAGGTATTTATACTGTAAAACGCTTCAATAAGCCGTATTCCTGGAATTACGAAACAATGTTTTTATGCCATATTTTGTCTACTAGTGCGCCCTCTTAATGGAGGTCGGTATTAGTTATTACTTATTACTATGTCGAGCTTTTGCTGTAATAATCATTGAAAATTATCAAATTATTAAAAGCCTTGGTATTATAATATTATTCTCATAACTTTAAAAGTAACAATAAATCTTCTGAATTATCATGATACTCGGTTTAAATGTCATATGTAGCGATTTATCCTATATTTTTATTAGGTTGTTAATAATTATTTTTATCTTCACTCTAACCCTTTTGCATAGACGAAAATAGAGGGGAGGCTTTATTGGTAAGTCTCCTTAAACATTTCAATAGCCCCCAAACATTTCAAATTTGTTTTTAAGTTTATTCATATTTATTACGGCTTCAGCCCCCCTCCCCCAAATCTCAAACGCTTTTTGCTCCTTTGCCCTTTTGTAACAATTAAGTGTACAACACTGATTTTATTTTTACGTTTTTAAAGGACGATGTAGGTATATCTGAAAATATCAGAAGATGATTAATTTATTATAATTTATAACCTATACATATAAATATAGTCTATAGCAGGAGTCCCCAACCTTTTCCGACAAGTAAACCACATGAAAAATGTTAAGTACCTATATGGTTGATCTACCATTTTTTGTTTAGGTACACTATTTATATTATTATATGCAGCATAATAATATTCTCCTTTCATTATTTCTTCATCGGAAAATGTGTGTTTTTCTTCGCCAATAAATACTTTACTTTGTATATAAAGCTTAAAAATGTGTTTAAATGGTACGATTACGTATGCGACCAAAAGATAGTTTAATTAATTTTTAATAAGATCGACTGTTTGGTGATTACTGATCTATTGGTACACTATAAAAGTATAAAACATACATAGCTACGATACAATATCAATATATAATGTACTTATTGGTATTTAAGTTATATTTATATTATCTTTAAATTTTCTTTTGCGTGCTAATTTTGAAACCACTGTAACTAATTGATTAAATAACATTACGCATTACATTACATTACCTAGTTTTTAGAAGCTATTATATAACAAAACCTATTTTATACACGTTCTTATATTTCATTATTATTTATAACATAATTTAATATTTATGTTTATCCTCGTGTTTATCTATTAATTATTTTAAAGTATTAGGTATACTTTGTAAATATGTTGGCGTTCATAAAGATCATGCTATACAAACAAATTAAATATTCTATAAAGACAATTGTTGAGTTAAAATAAAATAGTTATGCGTACTACTATTTTTCGATATTTCTTCATTTAAAATACTTAAATACCATACTTATCTAATAAATTATTTTTTTTATATTCTTACAACCTATACATCGCTATTGCTTTGCTTCTTTGGGTCTGTCGTTAACACGCAATACATTATTGTAAGTGCAATACTAAAATTGATTTTATAGTATTAAAATAGTTATACTTATTTTAATAGAAAGTTATTATATAATGAGGTTCTTGGTAATACATGATTTTCTCAATAAGATCGAAATGTTTGGAAAAACAGTATCAAACATGAAAGCATACATTATTAAGTAGATAGCAATGGGTTTTTTTACATTTTTAATGTAAATCCAATATCTTAGTTAATGTCAAAATTTTTATGATTTTACTAAAATCAGGAGTTACATTTTCCTACATTGTGGGTTAATTTGATTTAATTTTAGATTCGTTAAATCACACTATTATTTATGTTTGATTCACTTATATATTGGCACTTTAAATCAATTTAGAATGTTATATTAACAGACAATGCATTTAAAATTTGAGAATAAAAATAATAGAATTATAACTAATAGAAAGTCGGTGTCAGCATCGTTATAATGTTGATGGGTGACGGAGAATGTCTTTTTGTGAGATGTGTATGTTGAGTAATGAGTAATGACACAACGTTATGAAATTTAATGTATATAATACTAATAGATATGTAGTACCTAGTACTTTTGTTTGTGTTTACACCATTAATAATATAAATTATATTATTAAAACAATAGTTATTAAAAAAAAACAGAACCTATTAAAAACGTCACGGTTACGTAACACAACATAAGTATCACGCGTGTATTTTGTTTTGCATTATACGTTTTTTTAAGGCATTAACGTTGTATATCCATATTTCAATTATTTATATAATTGTACATGTACGCTGTACCTCCTACGTATCTTACATCAGCGATTCTCAACCCGGGGGTCATGTGTAGACATACAGTACCTACATTACTTTATAATATATTATATAAATATGCATACAATATTATACGTACTATATCGCGTTTAATGAATCCGATATTTTAAATACATCATAAATCATGTTGGAAAAATCATAATAATTGCTATAAATAATGGGTGATTATTTTATCATATTCAACTTATATCTATATCATTGCGTAAAAAATAGTTCAATAACATAAAATGATTAAGAGATGTGTAGTTTTTAATAATAAATTGCATATTTTGTTACATATTATACTTTATTTGATTTAAATGATGCTCCGTTATACAAAGTGTATTAAATATTTTAATTTTCACATATTAATAAGCTTGATGATCATGAATATTATACATATATATATATATACATATCTATATATATAGTATATACATTTCAAACCAATTATTGTATATTGGTGTAATACATTTGCCTGCGAAATTTGTTTAAGCAACATGTTATTAACTATTATAATTTATATAAATTTGTTTCATCAATCGACACAATAATGCTTATAAGTTATAACTGTTCTAAGCATACTGAAATCCCTAGGTGATTATCAAAGGCTGTAACATAACAGTCGTTATTACAAAATAAACATGTATGAGTGTGATGATAATTATTACAATAAATATCTATACATGTAACGCACAATTTACGGAGTGTATGGCATTATTATTTAATAGTACGGCCTATAATACTAATCGGATGTTAGAATTGTACGAAATATATATATAGATGCGTGGTAGTGTGATATTGCGTATGTACATCTACTCTTAGTAATATTAATTTCGCCATGTATTCCTAGATGTCTGTAATAATTATTATGATGATTTATGAAAATGATTTATGAGTATACTTAATAAATTACAAAATACTTATATATTATAATTCGTGAAAATAAGAACAAAATATATTATTCTTAGTATTCATACACGGGTCATATAATTTAATATGACGTATGCGGATTTGATGATAATGAAATACTTTATACCTATTTCAAACACTACAAAATGTTTACTATAAATTTGAGTGAATGTATTTGTTATTAAATCGATTTTAGATATTAAGCAAGTCTTTTGGTTGTGAAAGGTTAACTGAAATATAAAAAAAATATACATAAGTAACTATATTTTCAGTAAGTTATTTATTAAACGTATTTCTATATCACGTTTAAAAACACTGCCATAAAATGTTATGTATTATACCTCTAGGTTCAAAATTATACATTGATGCCTGTGGATGTCCTCGTCCTCTCTTAGTTTTGAATGAAAAGTGTTCAAACAAATACCATTTTAACATTCTGTGTTTTATTGTGACAAACTTGTAATAATGGCGTATATAGAAATTATTTTCACTATGGGCCAATTTCATTTATTAAGGGACCTAGGGGTTATAATTATGACATATACATAATATAAATTTGGTATATTGCATGCTTTTATAATTGAACCTGTAATAATTTCACTATGGGTATCGTCCCCCCTCCCTGTATGTCTTTATAATCTTGGTAGGTTGGTAAATTTGAATTCTATACTGCAGTCTATAATTTTCATTTAATGTTATTGTTTTTATATATTGTGCATTATGTGTCGAGTGTAATGTATAATACTTTTAAATTATTCCATATAATTTAATAAGTATTTAACGTTAATCAAAAAGTAAAAGATAAATATATTATTATATTCGGTTTATTAAATTAATAGCGTTTACTATCACAGTATCACACATTCCATATTATTGTGACCTACGATGAGATAAAAAAAAAACTCATTAATTATTCCTTTCAACATAGTTATTAAAATATGTTTGAATCGTAGGTATAGAAACACATCATACATGCAAAAAATCTATCGTAAGGTCTATATTATACACAATTATGTATGCCTATGTACGAATTATACACACACAAATATACGAAACAAAATATGATAAAATCGGTGGCAGTGAGTATTTAATTGTTTTTAAAGTAATGCAAACATTTATTACCATCTAAAACTCCAGTTTGTACCTGTTATAATATTATATTCTAAATTATAATGGCTTATAATATTTTAATAAACCAGTCTTATATTATTATTATCTTATACAGTTATACCTACTCTTTGTTTGTTAGATCACATGTCAACAATAGTAAGTAATATTGTTTTTAGCTTGTGAAATTGGCATACTGATTACCTATATGCGAATAAATATACAAATTCATCTATATAAGCTATGTACGTATTCATATACATATACATAATATACGAATACTGAATAGGTGGTTCTACAATAAATCTAGTCTTTGAAATAGGAAATTTAAGTCATTTTGACCCATCAACCACATAGACGTATATTAATACGATTGACCGACTAATAATCATTTTCAAATTTTAAATAAATTGGTAAAACAATTTTAAAGTTGTTCAAGCCATAGTAGATTTTGTTTATTTTTTTACCACAAAATAAAATGACCAAAACACATAAAAATACAACTTTTAATACAATATGAAAATTACCTCAGAAGCTCAGCCTTCCGCCCCATTTCAATATATATATATATATATAAATATTATATTATAATACGAAATACGTCGAAAATAATCGAAATACGAGTATTTAGTGATGATGGCAACTTGCCAGAAAGTATAAATATTTGGCTATACCTACATATTAATAAGAATTTGTTCTCATTTTATTTGGTATCACATAATCACATTGTCTGTATACTTCAAAAGTTATGTTATACATACGCGAAAATACGTATGAAAAATACTTTTATTAGAATAAATTGAATACAAATTAGGAACAATAGTAAATCTAATGTTGTTTTCGTATTCAATTGTTGAACATTCATTATGTGAATGTTTGTGTTGGATATATTTAAGTTAAGTTATTCTTATTAAATAAATTAGCAGCCAATTAATATAATACAGACTTTATATACTAAATACTTATGAAATATTTATCAGTCAGTTGTAAAATCACTTTATTTAAGGTACTTATAAGTTATATTGTATTTACTTTTAGACTCGACTTTAGTGACTCCATGGTTTATGTTTAAATGTTATATAATCTATCCGGATTATTTGTCTGTTTATTTTAAGTATAATATTAGTACCTACACCAAAAAAAAATTAATAATAATATCCTATTGGAACATGAAATAAGTAGGTATAGAAATAAAATAAAACACGTCGATGCCACAGGTTGATGAACACGGCTAATGATTGCATTATAAAATATTGATGACACAATAATATGTTATAATATTATGTAGTAAAATAAATTATTTTAAAGCAATCGGATAGACCATAAAAATTATAAAATAAAAGTCCTGTATCGATTTAAAATAGCAGACAGCAGTTTCACTGCAGGGGTGTGCCTACCATTTTGACAGTATTTCGACTTTATGTGTGGGGGTACCTGCCTGCGCGTAATGTTGTTATAAATACAAAATTATTGATTTGCAATAAACTTCACGTAGTGCTTAAAAACGAATTAAAAACTTATTATAGTATCGTGCTCATTTTATTGATACTATAATACTGTAGTCTGTATAAAGTTGTATACATCAAAAAGAATAACGCAGAAAAATTACCCTCCGTGACGTTTAAATTCACGACGGACAGACCAACTGCACACGGTCATACTGCAATACGTCATAACAATTATTATTACACACACACGATAATATTATTTTGATTTTACTATTTTGCCGGGCTATCGGAAATAGGTAGTGTGCGTATACAAGCTCGTAATTTTACCGCGTACATAAACATAGAGTCGTCACCAGAAGTGGGGAACGACGGCGGCGTCTTTCAAGGCAAACAAAGGTTATTTCCTAGTCCCTACTATTAAAACATTCAGTCGCCAACTGTTATTATATACGTTATATATTATTATATATACACGCGAGCGCCGCGCTACTACAGCGCGCAGGCAAATAAGTAGTCAAGTCCAACATTAGTAATATTATGCAGCTAGTAGTGGTTGCGATGAACTGCAGGCAAACGGTCCTCGTACGTTCCCGATCGAATTATGCGTGATATTTAAAATAGGTTTTTTTATTCTTTTCGAATTCAATCCGTACGGAAACCGGACGCTGATATCCGTACGACTATTATTTATATATTATATAAATATATAAACGTACTATCAAACACTGCGCGCAAAAGTTTTCATTCTGTTGCCGCTGCAGCGATAATTATTCATCATGACCATAATCGATGAATCCATCGTCGTTCCCATGAACGAGCTGTCCAACGTTAAACAAGACGGCCGTTTAATTATCGATCCCGTGTCTGTTGACAGGAAATCCGGCGCGGTCAAAGTGACGATCACGCCATGCCAGCCCAAGACCCTGAGTCACCTGCCCAAGAGGCCGCCTGTGGACATTGCCTTCTCCGACCTCATGTACACCGTGACCGAAGGCACCAAAAACAGTGAGTGTATATTTAAACATTATATTTTCATACATTTTATATTCTACGCAGATATATATATATATATTGGAATTATATGTTGCAAATTTTAAAAACATGTATGTATATTGTATACCGTAAAATTGACTAGTCGAGTAGACGGATAATAATTATGTTACCTAGTTATATTATTGCGTATTATTGTATTTGTGTCGACGAGGCCATTGCAGACGATATTATCATGTTCGATACTTAACCATTTGGGCCGTTCTACCACCGATTTCGTCGGTATAATTTAGGTATACGGTTTGTTTACATATCAACTAATATGAATAGATGGGATTTAGAAGTTGATGGGTATGTTTGTACGCGTCCTTTCAGAAATTTTGTCAATTTTTGGTTTTTATGAACACGTTTATTATTTACATATAATTACAACTCATTACCCTTATGCCCTCCTCACTCATTCCTCGCTACTTTATAAAACGTATTATCCTGATTATACGGTTCATATAATAATGAAAGGCGGTGGAAATTTGGTAATAAGGTTAATTTGGCCAATTTAACTGGTATAATAATTTGATAATGACGGTGCGAATACATAATATGTATAAATATTTAACGTAAGTAGGTATAACAGATCTGTGGTGGATATAAGGTCACACCGGGAATCTAAAACATGATATTTATGACACAACGTAAAATTAATTTATTGAACGTCCGAAGTCCATCTTGATCACGCGTATTATTATGTCGGACACATATTATATTATTACAGTAGGTAAATTATTA
Organism: Metopolophium dirhodum; assembly: GCF_019925205.1. NCBI lineage: Eukaryota > Metazoa > Arthropoda > Insecta > Hemiptera > Aphididae > Metopolophium > Metopolophium dirhodum. Next base: position 18,929,699 of record NC_083561.1, read on the forward strand.
CTGTTGCGAAGGCCGACGAATCAGCGTTTTCTTATTGTTTTCTTATTAGGTAGTTGTTATTGTTTTTGAGCCCAAGTCCGTTATAATATTAGTTATATACTTATATGTATAGGTAATAAACGGTTGGAAATAATATCTCGCCTATAATACCAGTGGCGTATATTATGCTGGGTCTATTTCTTTTGTAATTATTTTTCCCCTGCTGGTTTTAAAATTTTAAAAATAATAGTACATTAGCTATAGTGTACCCTAGGCCACGTATGCTGCAGCAAGATATTTTCATTATAATTTATAATAAATTATTAACAAATTCTCAGCGACGATTAATAAGCGGGAAAGGCCAGAAGGTCGAGTATTCCCCCTACCTGCAATCATAGCCCATAGGTATAGTCCGTGAAAATCATTGGATCTCCTTAACAGTGTTTTACAAACTGTGCATTGTACAACGAAACTTAAATAAAAACATTGGGCATTTAATTGCTTCCATTAATCTGAAGATAGGTATCAAAAAGCTACGATATCAGTATTATACTTAGGTACCTAACCTTACCTAACCTTTATTTTATTTATGGTTATATGCGTGGTGTTCTTCGTTACTATGCAAATTCGATACATGTTAGTTTCTTTACGTATAGAATTAAATTATGAAATGAGGTTATATTACCTATACATGACATTAAAACTCGAAGGTTACATATTTTAATTTGTATAATGTATTAAATCAAAGTATTAGTAATTCAAATTCTTCCATTTATAAAACAAATTGTCAACAAGATATTTTCAGAAGCAGGAACAGTAACAATTTTGCTACCACCAAATTTAAATTAACATTGCGTTTCACTATCCCATTATCAATTAATATTGAATATATAGTAACCACAAAAATCTGTTTATGATGGAGAAATTTACGAATTTATAATAATTCCTGGATACATTTTATAGTGAAGAGGCAATGTTTCCGTAATTATCAATCCCCTGCAAACAAAACTACATTATCATAATTTGTTTGAAAACAATTAGGTACCATCTATAGGGAGGTAGGTATATATAATAATACAAATATAATTGCTTTTTTTAAATCTTATATTTAATGGATACATAGTTTAAATATGAATTTAATAACATATATATATATATATATTATATACTATTAACTTAAACCTACCTACAATTTACTCACCTATAATATAACCGTTATATCATTCACCCGAATGTTGTAGAAGAAAATTGCTTCAAATGTGGATTTAAAAATATTTATATTATATATTCGATTAGTTAATATAATTAAGAAGTACCTAATATTCATTATTTTAATTTCAAATTTAATATCCGCCTTAAACGAAAAAAGATGAATGTTCAGTTATAACTAAATAGGCAATATCACAACTTTGAACTTTTTAATTATATCTTATTCAGGCGATGCCCATCTTTATTGATCCATAATACGTGATTTCACGTGGTGAATTTTAATCAATAGTGATATTCAGCAAATAAGTATATTATGCAACAAATTAATAATAATAATAAAATGTATTTATTAAAAATATTGGAATTTAACCCATTAGATATTGAACTGTTGATATACCTGCATTATGTACATACTTATTTCTATTGTTTATTAGGTAATTAATTATTATGATTTTTTCCCGTCTGCCAGCATTATCTATTCCATTTAGGAATTGTCTTATCATTTAATTTCGTTATAGTTAGACTTTTATTTTAGTTTTTTATTTAAGTCTATATACATAATGTATAGTATGTTATATACTTCAATACTTCTCATTCCTCGCAATTATCTATAACCACCGGATGTGTCTCGATCACTATTTATCCATGACCAAAACTCGTTTGTGTATTTCAATAACAAATACATGACTCTCACTTATTAGTTATTATGTTCTAAAGGCAATTTCCTCATTGTGCTGTCTCTAAAAATAAAACATTGAATCGTTGTAATTATTGTATGAATAATATTAAATTCGATGATATTTATTATTATAGAAGTGCTAAAAAAGTGTTACGTAAACCAAAATTCTTGGGAGTGCTGTACACTAGTCTGTACATAATTTTTAGAAGCTTTGTATTTATTGGTTATTACTTAGAATTTATTTTTATTTTTGAACACTTTCAAGTTAACCACCATAATATTTTATAAAGCACCTACATAGGTTGTAAATTTGAATTTAAGATTTAAGTTTGTATTTGAAACAGCTGCTTTTACTTGATAGTTTTTAGCAACCTTGAGAAAAACAAAAATAAACTGCAAAGAAACCATGAACTCTGAAAAATATTTTGATCATTTATGGGCAAACGGCTGGGATCCGTTTTGAATAGGTATTGTTTTTTGTATGCGGTGATAATAATTTTTGTTACATACCACTGATCATTTGAAAGTCTATGAAATTAGCGGTGTTTTTGTATGGTATTTATTCAACGCCCAAGTTGTAGTAATTTAAAACTATATTTATTTTATTTTTTTTACTTGTGACTTTTAAAAAACGAAATTGGCATTGTTTTTACAGTACATTAAAATAACGAGGATTATCAAGTATTACATTACATGTGTGTGGAGAATTCTAAGCGAAATTTTAATGACTAGTAATGTGTACATTATAACCATTGACTTAAACGTATACCATTAGTTTTTTACTAAACGAAGGAATCTTTGTCAGGCTTTAAATGCAAGGTCACGATTTGTGTAGTGTCCTCGAGCAGACCGGTTGTTCGCAATCGTATAATATCATAGCATAAAACTTTTCAGACATAAGGAGAACCCCTAATCATATTGTCTCTCGATTCGTATTGCATGCTATGGAAAGCCTGTATATTTCATATTGTTATTGTAATTTAATATTATTTATTTATTACATATATTTGGGTACTTCTGGAATCTCCAATCAGAAAACATGCCATGTGATGATTTAACTTTATAACATTATTATTACTTTATTTCTACAAGTAGTTGTGCACAAATCATATACATTATTTTTGAAGGTCCTACGTAGCGGATGAAATACGTTCATGATGATATTAAATTCAAATTATTTTATGCATTTCTACTAGCGAATACCTTCTATAAATATTATATAACCTCTTTTAGAATAATTATAAGCTGTTTACAACGTTATCCGATTTCAAATCATGATGTCAGTTACAATTATCATCAATATTTTTTTGTAACCTATATCATTCAAGAGAATGTATACAATTTTTTGAACTTGAGTCTTATGTTAAAAAATTGTATCGACTTGTGTGTTTATTTTTACTACTGTTCTCTCTGTAGGTAACTTCTTATATAATATAGATTTTAAATTTTAGCTCATTATATGTTGCCTTTAACCGCTGTTTAATAAAATGTGTTTCATAATATCATATTTGTATGCATAACTCACAATATTGATGTTAAAATATATATATAAATAGATAAGTATCTATAAACAATTGCGGAAATTATGAAAAAATTGTCATGGTTGATGACCTTACTTAGACGTAGGTAGTTGGTAAATTTTTTTTTTTGACATTTTTACATTACATAATATACATAATTAAACACTTACCTAGGTATTCGATTTTGTTGATTTCGATTAAAATAACGCATACACTTTTGCGTATGACTTATTGGATCATTTTGAGTTTCCCGACGTGCTAGTCTTGTTCAAAATACTGTGACAATATTGCGAAAAAAAAAATATTTATAATTACTAAGTCGGTTGTTTCTGTAATACAACTGCAATATGTGTTGAGGCCGTCGACGATATGGAGAAGATCGAGGATCAGCTGCATCACAGTGAAAACATTTCATAAGGAATAATCTTTAAAACGCAATAGTTTTCCGAATTATATTTTTTTAACGGATTTTATAAAGAAATTGTTTATTAAGAGGAGATTGTCTTTTTCATCGACTAATGCCCGTATGCATGGTCTATTTATGTTTCACATATCGACATTAGATCCAAAATGTTGAATTTTTATGTGTATCTATAGGTATATATATAGAAAATGAATTAAACGAATTCACTTTTTAGTGTGACGTTTTTAACGGTTTCTGATGTATATCTTGATTATGTATAGAGGTACACACAAATTCAATATTTTTGCTTTTAGTCGCTTTAGGAAAAAAAAAAAAATGTTTCAGATAATGGCTGGGTGTTTTTATATTTTTAATTTTTCTATATGACATTTTGATTGCTGAGATGCTGCCGTTCACCTTAAACTGAAATATTTTGTTTATTTAGTGTTTATAATTCATAATAATTTCTTTCTTTCAGCTTCCAAAAATATTTTAAAATCCGTAAGCGGCCGTTTGAGATCAGGCGAGTTGACTGCCATCATGGGGCCATCCGGTGCCGGGAAATCCACACTGCTGAATATTCTCACCGGATACAAGTAAAAACACTTTATTTAATGTTACTATTATAATCAATCATGATTAGGTCGTTGTCTCGTATTATTTATATTGCTTTGAATTTTACTATCGGAGAAGTAGCAGAAGATTAGAAAATCCTTTTATAGTGTTTGAAATATGATTTTTTTCACCCAATGTTAAATGCTTTTGTTTGCAATATAGAAACTGATTATAATTATTTAGGCCATATCAGCTGGACAAGGTTATACGCGTGTCTGTATGGTATGTTCACAGTGTTATAAAGTTCACTATGATAGTTAAATGTATTGGTTATTGTTACATATTCCTTTGTTGTTGATTCATATTTTATCACACGAGATATACATTTATTTTCCGTACTATGGCATTTGTTGGTTCTGTTCAATTTTGACCCATACACCCATTTATCACTGTATGTAGGTAATACAAAACATGCGCAATACAATTTTTTTGTAATCATAAATAATATATATTAAATAATAATTATATATGTGTTATACCGTATGTTCTGCTTTACCTTTCAGATGTTCCGGAGTTAAAGGTTCCATCACGATTAACGGGCACGAAAGAAATTTGAGTCAATTCAGAAAACTATCATGTTATATTATGCAGGACAATCAGCTCCATGCCAATTTATCTGTAGAAGAAGCTATGCAAGTGGCTACTTCGCTAAAGTTAGGGTCAGACATATCGAAGGACAGCAAATATCAAGTGGTTAGTCGCAGTACACGTACTGTTTAATGTTTATTTTTCAATTATTGCCGTCCCCTACAACCAACAAAGACAAATATGAGCTCGGAAACAAATATCGCAATTTTTCGTTAATCTAACTTTGTTTTCAGATTCAAGAAATATTAGAAACATTAGGTTTACAGGAACACCGAAGGACAATGACAAGCAATTTGTCAGGTGGACAAAAAAAACGTTTGTCCATTGCTCTTGAACTTGTGAACAATCCTCCCATTATGTTTTTCGACGAGCCAACTAGGTTAGACACATTACCAGCATCACGACAAACGTCCGAACACATACAAATATTAATACATGTTAATTTATACAATTTTAGTGGCTTAGACAGTAGTTCTTGTTTCCAATGTATTTCCCTGCTGAAATCGCTGAGTCGTGGCGGCCGTACAATCATCTGTACGATTCATCAACCCAGTGCTCGGCTGTTCGAGATGTTTGACCATCTGTACACCCTTGCCGAAGGACAGTGTGTCTACCAAGGATCCACGAAACAACTCGTCCCTTTCCTCGGCACCCTCGGACTCGAATGTCCCAGTTATCATAATCCCGCGTCTTACCGTAAGTCAAACTTTGTAGGTACTCGAATAAATAAACTCGACGTGTGCTAATCGAATTCCTTGTGCAGTTATCGAGGTGTCATGCGGCGAGTATGGAGACAATGTACGTAAATTGGTGACGGCCATTAACAATGGAAAATATGATATTCAAGTTGGTAAACCATTCCCGCAACCAGAAAATTTGAATAATGTCAACCAGAAGGAAATAATGAAAAGTAAATATTTCTATACACACTGATCATCAATTAGACTAACCAACATTTTTTAAAAATTAAATTTTTAAATTTTTATTCTTTTTTTTGGTTTCAGGTAGCAACTTGTCTTCTAACTTTATTGAAATAGATAAATTATCAAAATCTGTGGATTCTGATAGTTTATTGCAGTATTCAGGGAATCAATTTTCTAAACCTGGTAAGTGCTCATTAAATGTCGTATAAATTCTTCATGAACTAGATTACATCATATTAATATGTACATTAACTTTTCGTTACATTGTAGATGACGCTATTAATACTGAATTGAGTTCGATTAAAACTGGAAATCTAAATAATGCAGATGAAGCAACTGATACCTTATTAAAGAACGGTTTACCAAGTAGTCAACAGCGATATGCTACATCTGAGTTTGCTCAATTTTGGATTGTTCTCAGGCGGACATTACTGTTTAGCAGAAGAGATTGGGTACGGGCTTAAAAAATTAGCCAAATAAATAAATACAAATGTTTATAATTGGATTAAAAATACTATACTATAACAACTGGTTAATCTTATTTCAGACTCTTATGTACTTACGTTTGTTTGCACACATTTTGGTCGGGTTTTTAATTGGTTCATTGTATTATGATATTGGTAATGATGGCGCCAAAGTACTTAGTAATCTTGGATTTCTATTTTTCAACATGTTGTTCCTTATGTACACATCAATGACAATTACCATTTTATCATGTAAGTTCAGCAATTAATTGTTTAATAAGAAAATCACATATTAATCAAGATATATAATCCATTTTTATAGTCCCTCTAGAGTTGCCCGTTTTGATCAAAGAAAATTTTAATAGATGGTATTCTCTTAGATCATATTATTTGGCAATTACATTATCAGATATTCCGTTCCAGGTAATTGTTTTTATATAAGTATAATAAATCAAATAATCAATATTCGATAAATTTTAAAATTTGCCATAGTAATAAGAATTATTATTAAATATTTTGCCATATTAAATTATTCTCATTTTTGTTTTCTGTTTAGGCAATATTTTGTGTCATGTATGTGGGTATTGTGTATTACATGACTTCACAACCACTTGAAATGTTCAGATTTGGTATGTTCTTATCAGCCTGTCTTCTCATATCATTTGTTGCTCAAAGTGTTGGACTCGTAGTTGGAGCTGCGATGAATGTACAAGTAAGTAAACTAAAGTTGATAGTATTAAATAATAATTACATTACAATTATTCTAAAATCGCTATTTTTTTTTAGAATGGAGTGTTCTTAGCACCAGTCATGTCTGTACCTTTCTTGCTGTTCTCTGGTTTCTTTGTGAGCTTTGATGCTATACCTATTTATTTGAGATGGATCACATACTTAAGTTATATCCGTTATGGTTTTGAAGGTACAGCATTGGCTACTTATGGTTACAATCGAACAATCCTCCAATGTCACCAGGTATATAAGCAATATTTTATGTGATGTCATAAACATGGTTTAACATGGTTTAAATTTTAGATTTATTGCCACTTCAAAAAACCGAGTACCACACTAAGGGAATTAGATATGACAGATGCAAGCTTTTCTTTGGATATTGTCGCCTTGATTATAATATTCTTTGTGCTACGTATATCTGCATTCATATTTCTCCGATGGAAGCTCAAGTCTTCACGTTAATTTATGTAAATTATTTAAAAGCTCTTCTATTATGATCAACTATACGCTAATAGTTAATTAAGATATAAAATTTATCTGTGAATGTATATATAGTATATATACAAATCTATTATTATATTTTCTATATTATTATTGCTCGGTTATGGTTTATACAGATTTTATAATAATTAAATGTAATTTTGTGATATAAACATTTTTAAGCAATATATGTATTTTGAAGAAAAAAAAAACTACAAGGCATTTGTTTTAATAGATTTAACATATCGTTTTGTTAAGTAACTGTGGTTAATAGTTTTCATTTGTTTATTTATTTTTTTATTTTTTTTTATGTGTGTTTAATCTTTAGAACTGCGACCAAATTTTATCAGATTAATTAATAACTTATTATTATTGTTTGTATTTCTTTTTTATATATGTATACATACATTATACATAATGTTAAATCAATTGTATTATGAAATATACTTTGATCTGATTCCTTTTATTTTCTTTGAGTACTTCATATATTTGATAATTATTGAATAATATAAAAATTAAATAGTTTTGGATACACAATTAAAATATAAAATTGTAGTTACAAAACTGATCCCCCTCCCCAAAGTCAGTCAATCCCCCCCTCCTTTTTTAGGTTTTTAGGATTGAAGCCCCACCCCCGCACACATTGATGTTACATTATGTTAACCCCCCCTGAAATTTCAATGGATTTCTGCCTATGCACCTACCTATACAAATTTCTAATTTTATAAAATGTTCACGGGCCGGTTGGAATATTTCCGCTGGCTGGAGAAATGCCTAGGTTGGGTACGCCTGCTGTAGAGGTACAATCAGTGAATTTTTCGGTGAGACGGCTTATATATCAACCCTCCCCATTTCATAGCAAAAATTAGACTTTACAATAAATGGAATTTAATAGAAAGCACGGCAGCACGTGTAAACAAATTTAAACGAACCAACACAACTACACAATCGACGATTCGAACAAGACTGAAGAGGATCTCAAAAAGATCTGAAAGGTATGTCAGCGCACTATTTGTTTTCTCTCTCTGACTCATGCCCAACATAGACAAAACGCATTTACACAGAATCATTTTTTCTATGTTTTTAAGTAATCTTAGAGTAAAATCACGTCATTGATGAAATGACATATCGATTTGTCTAAATATTGTCTCAAAACAATTTAAACATAATTTAAATGTTCAATATTTTTTTGTTTATTTTGAAAGTCAAATAACAATAAAATATAAAATCGATATGTCCTTCCCTCAAAAATATTATTCCCTATCTTTTTTGTAATGGGTGATTTTACTCTAAGATTACATAAAAACATAGAGAAAATGATTCTGCGTTAATGCGTTTTGTCTATGTTGCGTGTATGCTAAAGAGAGAAAACAAATAGTGCGCTTACATCCTCTGAAGTCTGAAATAGTGAAATATATTATATTAATATTAATAATATTACAACAATACAACAATAAAACGGTTTAATTAGGGCTGTCCTGGCTGTAACAATAACAATAACAATTACCAGTATACCGCATTTATTTTAAGTAAACTTAGATGAAAATCGAGCCTCACGATGATCACTGCGCATGCGCAATTCAACTTATTTAACAGTCGTCCGTGCTTACACGTCTAGTACAAACTCAGAGGCGACGTTAGACAGTGCTTATCTGACGTCATCGGAACAATGTCGCCGGCTGAAATACTAGCGTTTGTTTACGTAATACAGTAATACCTCTCTATAAGTTAACAGAATCGCTTCACGTTTGGGACCAACACATTTTTCAGTTATAAAGAGTTTTTCGTTATGGGGAAACTAAGATATACGGTACATAGGTTATTCGGGAACGTTGTTATTTTCTATTCTAGGGAGATTTCCGTCTTATAGGGTGACCGTTATAAAGAGGTTTTACTGTAATTATTTCGTGCATTTTTTAATTGTTTATCGCTATTTTTGGTAATAAGTACGAAATAATATACAGTATTATAATAATTAGTAAATGATAATTCATAATAAAATTCATATTGTTAAACTTCGTAAAGAAGAATTTTTTCTCAAATAAAATCATAAATACGCTAAAAATTAGAAGTATACTTTTTGAGAAACACTGAAATACGTACCTATACCTATTCAATAGAACACATAAATCAAATAGGTAATATTTATATAAACAAAAAGTACCTATACATGCCAACATGTGGTTCACGGTTATCTACTCAAATTGGTCCAGTGCCTTTGGGCATACGCCAGCCGCCAAGTTACAAACGGTACTTACATAGCAAGTATGATCTATGACTAATGGTGCAAATAGCAATTACACGTGTAATACAGAAAATTATAGTATGCTAGCGCCCATTAATTACACTTTTTTTCATCTCGAAAATGGTCTACAGGATGACGTTAACACATATTAAAAAAAAAAATGCATTATCTTCAGGTAGCCCACAAATTAATAACTTGATATCGGGATATAAACGAACCCAAAGACGGAAAATGCAGTCATTATTTAGTTTCTCGTTATGACTTTACAAGAAATTTTATGCGCCGCAAAAAATAAACTTTCTAGACAAAGAAGTGCGTCAAGTGAGAAAAAAATTCTAGATTGAATACAATTTAAATGAAGATTTGATGCATACTTTAATATTTACGTCCGATCCATTTATATATATAGTCCTCGCGAAATGTTCCGAAAAATATGTACAGGAATTTTCAAAGGACGTTAAGAAATTATTAATAATTCCAGAATCAAATACCAATGATGGTAGTATAATATTGATTTAAATCAATCATTATCAGAAATTGATTTGTCTGCTTAAACTATTTGATGCTAAAAAATTTGTGTAAATTACAAAAACAATTTTGGGGCAAATTTTTTTTTTTATTGATGACAACTTGTATTATAACATGTGTGCATTTAATACTACGTAAAACTGCGTAATTTTTAGTTATGTTCTTAAATAACCAATAAACAATGGAAATCTTGTGTTTTTCGTGTTCAATTTCGTATTACTCTTGATTAAAAAAAATTATTATTATTTTCTGACGGTATTAAGAACAAAATAATAAGTGTGAATTATAAAAATTTAAACTTTAATTAAATTATTTAGAGAGAAAAAGTTAATTAATATTTATAGCGTAAAAGTTGGAAGTAATCGATAAAAATCAATATTTTTCTAATCAAACAGTTCTATAATATTCAATAATCAAATGATTGACCTCATTTTTTAATTTACTTTCAAAAATAAATAAACACTAAAATGTAGCATTTTTTAGTTTTTATAGGAATAGCATTTTTGGCCAGCTAAAAATGGGTTTCAGACTTCTGTACGCCGATACATTCAATGAGCAATGAGGTAAAAATAGAATGGCGGTAATTGATATTTTTTAACGTGTTTTCTGTGAGTAGTTTTGTTTTTTGGGTATACGTCGTGCAAGTATTATGATGATCGTTTTGCACATTCAGCAAATTACCGAAAAAAAACACTTGCAACCTAAAATGTACGTGCTGAACTTTAAATGGCACACCTACATAATATGTGTACTGGTACATCTGTTTAAGTTTATGAGGAAACTGTATCGAAATAAAAATAAAATATTGTCGTGAATCAAACATTAACAATATGCTGATGCTGAATATCATTGTAATAGGTAAGTAGCTTTATAAGTACTATAAGTATATGTTATTTGCATCATATTGTTAAGTTATCATAACTCGCGATATTAACTTATTATTTATTGGAATAAAATAATTAGAAATAATGTATCAGCTTATTAAAATGATGATAAACGTAATATCTCTTTTATGATTTTTGTTGTTCAGTTAATTTTTCCTATAGTTAGATTCTATAGTTAGATAATGATTGATAATTATTTATTTATTTCACGCTTTAACTAATCATTTTATTTTTTTTATTTTAAATGACAAAAAAAAAATTATTGTTTTAAAACGTTATTTATTTCTTATAAACAATAAGACGAAAACTTATAACAATATTAGATGACTGGATAAGTGATGACTGATGAGTCTGACCTTAAAAATTGAGTACAAATGATCAGCGTCCTTATATATATTATATCATTGTAGGCAGCAAGGCGGATTTCTTCCATAGGTATCAATAATGCCTCCGCATAAAAATTATATGATTACAATTATCGTTTTTAAATATGAACGCACAAGTCGCGTATATGACACGCGGACCTTCGAGACACGTCCTTTTATTTTGCCGCTAAAAACAATAAAATGATGGTTTTAAAAAAATGCACACGAAATGCATAATATTATAGATACGCCTAAAGGATAAAATAATATCGTTTTTGTTCATAATATTTTTTTCGAAATCTTTTTGAATTCATCGACCTTTGAGTAGATTACTAGATTGCCATCCAGTAGATAATGAGTAAGGTGCCTAATGCCTATATAACGTCCAGAGGGTACATCTGTGGTATCATTGGTCGTTGCCGTACCTATATGTGTGTATAGAAAAGCAAAATGCCAACTCACTTGAACATCTAACGCGCCAAGTTGTATTTTTTTTTGACCAAAAATGAAAATATTGTTTGGTTTTACACTTTATTGAGCATTCATTTACAATGAGCATCTTTATTCATGCTGGCGAATAAAATTTAAATTTTCGTATCTGCCTTATTCTGCTATATCAGCGGTCATCAACCTTTTTATATCCATTATCCACGTACCGTTTACTGCACAGTTTGAACATTTTCATGTAGCACATGACCTGCAAATGACGTTTCTTATCAAAAACGTATACGTTATTTTACATAATATTGTATCGAATTTTATTTTATTAGGAATAATTACATAACGATGATAATATAAGCATTTAATGCACAAAAATAAAATAAAATATATGTACAAGTATTATTCCTTTATTATTAATACCAAATAAACCATATAGGTACCTAATATTTAATGTAAGTTATGATAAATTCCACTTTTTTTTGTAAAGCGAGGTTTTCTTAGCGTAACGCAGGTTGATAAACGATGCAGTGCTGTTGATTAGTATTGAAAATAATGGTTAAAACAGTTGCGTTAATGTTTTAATAATTAAATCCAAGTGAGGATATTATTTTTACTCGTTAAAATATACAAAATTATAAAAAACAATCATTGCACCTAATATTATGTAAAATGTATAGTATAATACAATAGTAAAATTATCTACCTGTATATTATATTGAATATTTAGGCACCTAGGATTATAGACATAGCCACATAGGTAATAATGATACACAAAACCATAAAACGTTTTTATTAATTTGACTGTCGATTCATGTCTAATGATAATATAATCACTTATAAAATATAATAAATATAACGAATATGAGTACCTGTATGGTAAGTGGTAAGTAAATAAATAGTAGAGGTATGCTAATGACAAAACAAAAAAATTTTCGTCGTTGTAATTGAAACCTTGGATTAATTTTTCAAGCCTTAGCTATAAAAATTGAATATTTTATACATTTTTAACTAAAATGTAATTTTACGTATCTACGTGAATTTGACAAATTTTGTAAAAATGTTGACATCAATTTATTGCTCACCAAAAAACCGTACATATCGTAGGATAGCGTTCAAAATTTTTTTTTTTCTGGGGGGGGGGGGCTGAATCTCTAATATAATAATACTGAATAAGCTTAAACAAAATTTACAAAATGTTTGGGGGGCTCAGCCCCTATTCCTAAAGCCCTCCTATTTGCACCAATGTAATATGTATTTTTAATATCTTAAAATAATTTTAATTTAAACGTATGAGACCTTGTATTAATTTTTCAAGTTTCTGGACGGTGTGAAAAATTGACCTTCTTGAAAATTTTTGAAAAAAATCGACTAGATAGTAAAATTTTTCATAGACAATATTTTTTTTAAAAAAACTAATAAAAATTGAAATTTCTTTTGCCTACATATTATTTTATATTCATTACAATACAATTTGCATAATTCAAATTTAAATTATAATTATAAGTAAACTGTATAAAAATATAATGCATTTACAGTACCAATATATTTACATAATTATTTATGTTTTAATATTTCAATCCAGTCACTATTTATTTTAAACTTAAAATACCAATACCATCAGTGGCGTTTTCGTGAATTTTCATTCGGGGGGAGGGGGGATAATTTATTGGAAATTATGTAGTGTGTCTATTGGCGCGTTAATAAACAGCCAATGGTGGGGTGGGGAGTTGTTAAACCCCATTTTCTCCGCGAATCCGGACCTTTCGGCGTACGACCGTTTCGGCGTGGGTTTATTTCGGCGTGGTCATTTTTTCATAAAATGATTTTAATCGCGTTTAGATAATATAATGTTAGCATTGATTATATTGTACCGATATAATTTATCAGTTTTTATCTCACTTTCGTCGGTTGGATGGAGGTATGCCGTATGAACTGTATATAATAATAATTATATATGTATATATATATATATATATACTATGGGATTATACTGTCATACAACATAATTTATATTACGGTCTAAGTTAATAAAGATATAGGTTTAGGTATAGTTAACCTATACGCTGTATCGATAGACGATCATTGAGTAGATCATCAAGTAGTCAGTAGTTAGTAGTCACCATGGCACAAGCAATTGAAACTTTTCGTGGACGTGAAATATTTGTACATGTATATTTTTGATGCATTTAGTGCAAATAAATTAAAAAAGTTTTGGCGATGTCGTTACAAAGATTCGTGTAAGGCGAGAATTCATACAACAGTTAAAACTTCGGAGGTAATTTATTTCATTATTTTAACTATCAGTAGGTATTAAATACATGTATTATGGTTTTATTTATTAGGTCTTAAAACAAATAAATGAACATTCGACCCATGACTCAGAAGCGGCTATGATTGAAGCTAATTATTCTGCAATCACTAAGATGAAAAAACGAGCACGTGAGACAATGGAGCCTACATCAAATATCATCAATGAATGTACGAGTGGATTATCACAAGCAGGAAAGGTAAATATCAAAATCTTAATAACTTTAATTGAGAATTAATTTTAAATTAATTAGGGAGCGTTGACGGCCGATGGAGCTTTAAAAAAACAGATAAGACGCACACGTGAAATTCAAGCTGCACTCGATGCTCCAAAAGATTTAATTTCATTAATAATATCAGTGAATTACCGTCGTATTCGCCATCTGAAGGTGTAACTGAACAATTTTTATTACACGATAGTGGACCTGGAGTCGATAGAATTTTAATTTTTTGTCGCCCTCAAAATTTAAATATTTTATCAGAGTCTTCCAATTGGTATGTCGATGGCACTTTTAAAGTAGCACCTCATTTATTTTCGCAAGTATACGTAATATTAAGTAAATACCTCGATGGCGTTCATCCTCTTATTTATGCTCTTTTACCCGATAAAAAAAAATCAAACGTATGAACGGCTATTTAAAATACTAATTGAATTAAAACCCGGGTTAAAACCAAAATCAATTGCTTTCGATTTTGAGCAGGCTGCGATCAAAGCAATTAAAAACATTTTCCCTAAAGTTCAAATTCACGGATGTTTATTTCAATTGACAAAAAATTTTAGACTTAAAATGAATGACCTGGAATTATTTTCGAAGTATAAAAATAATGCAGAATTTTCAATTTATATTAAGATGATTTTGGCTTTAGCTTTTGTTAAAATTGACGACATTTACAATAGTGTAAACTTATTTTATTTTATACGACGAACTGCCTGAAGAAATATTTCCTCTCTTAGAATGGTTTGAAGAAAACTAAATTGGTACAGTTGTAAGAAATCGTCGTCGAATCCCAATTTTCCCCCCTATAATCTGGAACGTTCATGATCGAGTACTTAATAAAGAAGATCGAACAAATAATCATGCAGAAGCGGCAAATCGTCGGCTTAATCTACAAATGGCAGTTGACCACCCGACACTATGGGCATTTATATCATGTTTAAGGAGAATACAAAGTGGCCGATATTGCCAATTAGAAACAGGCAAAAGTCCACCAAAAAAGAAAAAAAAATACATCGACGTCGATAAACGTATTTTAAAATTAGTCAGTGATTATGATAATCGTAATATTATGAGTTTTTTAAGAGGAATAGCACATAATTTAAGTATGATGACCTGAATATTTTTATTCATAATTTTAATAGCAATTCTTATTTTAATACTAATTTTTGTATACAGTTTTTTATACAACAATTATTTATTTATTTATATTTTACACCTAATTTCTGAGTGACCGGAATATTTTTATTCATAATTTTAATAGCAATTCTAATTTTTATACACAGTTTTTTATATAAAAATTATTTATTTATTTATATTTTATACCTAATTCTGTAATGGCCTTACGCCGAAACGACCCTACGCCGAAACAGCCACGTCGAAATGGCCACGCCGAATTGGCCACGCCGAAATGTCCTAGACCGTGTCCTCCGCCCCCGTAAGTAAGCCCATGGTCAATACTATATCTAAATTATTTACATTAAATCACTTATTATTTTTTATAAAAATATAAAATATAAGTAGGTAGTAGGTACCTATATAATATTTGTAATTGTATTGTATTATAATATTGTATTTCTAGTGAAAATGTATTATATTTTTATTTAATTTACTAATATTATTTAAATTTTAATGATGGTTTAAAATACCAAGGGACCAAACGTCCTACCTTAGTAATTGGCGGGGACCAAACGTCCATGGACTCAGTTTTTTGACGTCCGTGATTCATTGGGTACATACTACATACGTACAAACACGTATTAATGTGTACAACTGTACAAGTCATAAGGTAAGTACCTATTATGGTACCTAACTACACCTAAGAATACTAATACGATTTTTGGGTACTCGAGAGATGTATCGAAATGTCACTGCATGTAGTACAACATTTATCTTTATGTTACCTGTTGAATACAAATTTTAAAAATAACTACCTACGTAGGTACGAATATTATAAATATAATTGAAACTATAAGTCTTGACCGTATACATTGCACATGTCCTGAGATATTACTTAGGATATTAAATAGGTACTAGGTTTTTACTTTATGGGGTATAAGACATCACAATCAAATATTTGACCGAGAATCGTCTAGTCATTTCAGCGGTATATTTTGCGATATTTAACAGTGGGCACGATAATGAGAAATTTCGTGCTTCAAAAAAGGTATTGCGTTAATGAAAAAAGTGAGTAAGTGAGTACCTACTAAAAAATATTAATAGACTTTTCCAACGACCGACCCGTCAGAGTACAATGTACTCTGCTCAAAATTTTCTCAAGTCAATTATCCATTCAAAAAATTACGTCTAACACGTACGCCGATTAAGTACCTTATACTCTTTCTCTTCCACTATATTATATTAATTAGGCACCACGCTATTCGCGTATAGGTCATTGACCCCGTTGAATAAATTATTATTTTAATTTTTAATGATATTTATCGGCATCCGCAATTATTAATTATTATATGCCCATGGTACGAGTAGTTGGGTAAACATTACTATACACTAACATTATCAGGACGATTACGGTTATCGATCTTATAGGTACTACCGACGTCGCTGCTTAAAATATATACCTACACCTGGCTACCTATGTGGAGGGTTTTTCGCGGTACGTATAACAGACGCGCATAATATATTATTGCAAATTGCAAGGAAGACCTGACAAATGAAATAACTTTTGTTCTGGTCAATATTTTTAAAAATTTTTATATAATTTACAGACGCTGGTGTTACACGTATAGTGTAATATTTTTTAATACTGAAATCAAAAATGTTCAATCTGATATGATTTTTTTTTGAAAAATTTAAAATAGCCAATTTGTAAATCTGGTTTTTAAAAAGATGTTCATTGTAAAATCATTTTATTTAAGTCATGTAGTTTATTTTTTTTAAATCTTATTATTTTTAATTCAAAAAGTATAAGTTTTTTTTAAACATTTTATGAGAATTTTGAAGTAGGTGTATTGAAATAAAGATATTGTTTTTAAAAGTAATTGCTTTTCAAATGAACGAGTCTTACGCCTAGTTCAAAATAATTTGATATTCTAAAAAACCATAAAAACTAAACCACTTGACTTAGATGAATGATTTTACAGTCCAAATTTTTCTAAAAACAAGATTAACTAGTTGGCTATATTCAAATTTAAATCAGATTAAAATTTTTTTTCCATTGTTAAAAAATAAAAAATGTTATATTAAATGTGTAACGCTCAAGACAATAAGTTATATATAAAAAAAAAGTTAAAAATATTCATTAGAACAAATGTTATTATTTCATTTGTCAGGTCTTTCTGTCATATTATCCTCTCTATACAACATACCTATATAAGTACGATCCAATGAGTTGAAAGATGGAAATTTGTATACCTAGTACCTACCTGGTATTGTTAGTGAGGAAAAACCGTGATGATAGATGCGTTTGTTCGTTAGTCATTTCTACTGATTCATCCGAGTATTAAGAATTTATAATGTACTCGTTGCAGTTAAATTGCAGAAATTGCGTGCAGCTTAATGCATATATATATATATATATAATCAATATAATCAATATGGTATTATTAAATAATATATAATAATATATTATTAAATCATGATATTATATTTAAATATAAAAAACATTCAGTGAAATTTTCTAGTATATACAGTCATTCGTTTTTTAATTACAAGAAAATAAGAACATCGTTACATCATAAGAAATCGAGTGAATATCAAATGTTGTAAAAATATGAATTTCAAACGCTCGTAAAATTTTAATTTGACTTTCTTGTAAACAATTTTTTTTTGATAAAGATAGACAAACTTATGGATAATCTTGTATTACATTTTCAAATCTTTGATTTAAAAAAAAAATTTTTATGAATTTCTAACTCAAAATTTTTAGGTCATTTTTACGTATTTTGTCAATAATTGAACTTTAAGTGCTTATAAAAAAAATTGCAACTATGGATTTTTAATTTTTTTCATCTGCCTTTGAAGCAATATACTAGGAGCCTTCTATTAAATTTTCAAGCTTTTTTAACCAACAAATAAAATTTTATTGATATTATTAAAAAAAAAAAACTGAAAATGTCCGTAAACAGCTCAAAATAAGTCAAAATATTTGGAAAATGTTATGCTGTATGGAAAATGCTAATTTTAACATTCAATCAAAATTTCATGTAACTACAGTAATTTTTTCTAGAGTTGCAGCAAAAACCGAAATCGATATTCTCAAAAATAGATTTTGATTAAAAATTCCCGTTTTTCCTTAATTTTTCTTTTGTTTTTCACGATGATTTTGAAAACTACCTACTGGGAAATTTTTACTCTTGACCTCCCAAAGTACTAACTAGATTAACTTTCCTATCAGAAAAGATACTGTTGAAGAAAATCTAAGTATTTTTACTGACCTAAAAGGTAATGACGGACACACAAACAAAAATTTAAATAAAAATTTTAAAAAGGTGGGTAAGTGGATGTCGCTCTGCTGTACAGTAGGTTACAAGTGAGTCACTGTAATGGATGGTGTTAAATTTGAATTCAATGATATGCTATCATTGTATAAGAAAAATGATTCTGAGCGAAAACAGTCAGTCAGCCTATGATATTAGACATATTACCAAGTATTATTGATGATGTTATTATTGTGAATAAAGTAATTTATATATAAGCTATTTACGTGGAGCCTTGTTTTAAATTTTCAATCCTTAGCTATAAAAGTTAAACATTTTATACATTTTTAACTACAAAGTAATTATAAAAAATTTAAAATTTGATAAATTTTGTCAAAATTCAAACTTTAAATGCTTATAAAAAAAACAATGTGCCTATGTATTTTTAATATTTTTTAACTGCTATTAGAACGATATATCAAGAGCCTTATATTTAATTTTCATGCTTTTTGACCCAACAAATAAAATTTTATTGACAATTATAGAAAAATAAAACAAGAAAAATTTAAAACTGACAATCTCCGTTAACAGCTCAAAAAGAGTCAACATTTTATGGTGTATAGAAAATGAAAATATAAGCATTTAGTAAAATTTTCATGTATCTACAGTTATTCGTTTTTGAATGACAATAAAATAACAAAACCGATACATGAGAAATCGAGTGAATATATCAAATGTTGTAAAAATATGAATTTCAAACGCTCATTAAAATTTAATTTGACTTTCTTGTAGACATTTTTTTTTTTTTGATAAAGGTAGACAAACTATGGATAATCTTGTATTATATTTTCAAATCTTAGATTTAAAAAGAAAATTTTATGAATTCTCAACTCAAAATAATTTGCTAATTTTCGTGATTTTTCCGTATTTTGTCAAGATTTGAACTTTAAATGCTTATAAATAAAAACTGTGTCTAAGGATTTTTAATTTTTTTCATCTGCCTTTGAAACAATAACCTAGGAGCCTTCTATTAAATTTTCAAGCTTTTTTAACTAACAAATAAAATTTTATTGATATTTATAGGAAAAAAAACTGAAAATGTCCGTAAACATTCAGTTAAAATGTCATGTACCTACGGTCATTTGTTTTAGAGTTGCACCAAAAACTAGAATCGATTTTCTCAAAAACAGATTTTGCGTAAAAATTCCAGTTTTTCCCTAATTTTTCTTTTGTTTTTCATGTCGCTTTTGAAAACTACTGGGAAATTTTTACTTTTGAACCCCCTTAGTACCAACTAGATTCACTTTATCAGAAAAGTTACTGTTGAAAAAATCCAAGCACTTTTACTGTCCTAAAAGGTGATGACAGACACAAAAAAAAAAATAAATAAAAAAAGAATTAAAAATTTGAAAAAAACACACATCATTGTAAAATCAATACATTCATCGCTCCATTCAGAATCTAAAATGTATTAAGATTAAACTTTTAAGTTTAAGTTAGGACAGTCTGAACAACCACCTTATCTGACTAACCCAAAACTGTTATAACCTTAACTATAGGTACCTATTATATATTTTACTAATTTAGGAGTGAAACTAAACAAATTTTGAAATTTGAGTAAAATTATGACCATTTGGGGGGGAGGGGGTTTACATTTGCGTTGTAGGGCCAGTTTGATCCATATAATCCCGGGCCGAAAAAATTCACCAATCCGCCCCTGTTAGTAGACATTAGACATTTGAAAATAATAGTATAAGTGTACCGTCTGCGTCCCACAGTTCAAAATCTTTTAAACATTTTATTTGCCTTTCAGCACACAGTATATAATATACACTAAATTATTTATACGGAAGATGTATCAGCTAGGACTACCTACGCATAGACTGCCTAGGTGCTATACTGACGTCACTGTTTGAAATTTGAATACCTATGTAGAAGGGGATTCGCGGTAGCGGTAACAATGCAAATTATATTCAATATTTTAATAAACGATTCAATATAGGTGGAGTGGTTGGAAGAAGAAAATTTGTATCAGGGACTGGAACCTTTTGAATTTATCGGTATCGGTTCCGGTTCCTGGTTCTGGTTCTCCAAAAATAAAATAACTGTTCCGGTTCGGTTATAATAAAAATACTTTAAAAATAAAGGTATAGGTTCCAAATAATTTCGGTACCGGTTCCATATAATTTAGGTACCGAAAAGTATAATAATTTTAAATACCTATCAGGAATGCGGGTTTAATTAATTGTATGCGGAATATTAGAAAACTCATATGATCATATTCAGTTTATACACATGACAGAAATACCATTCAATTATATAAACACCATTTAAATAAAATAATTGTATTTTTGAGCCTAAAAGAACCTATTTAATTAAAAAACCCCAGTTCGTTTCCGGTACTTTATTTATTAAAATAAAGGTTTCGGTTCTTAATATTTGAAAGGTTCCGGTTCCAGAACCGGTTCTTTTAGGTTCGGTGTCAGTCCCTGATTTTTATACGTCATATATTACCTGTTGGCTGTTATACTGAGGGAATACCGCGTTGATAGATTCGTCTGTCCTTAGTAATTTCTACTAATTCATCGAGTATGACTACTGATCGTTTTAGACTTCTTTAATAAGGAAAAACAATATTATTTCCATAAATTATAACTTGTTTAGATCACATACTCATTTGTACCTACATAGTAATAGTTTTTTAAATGTATATAAAAATCATGTAAAAGCATTTAAAAATCTTAAAATAAAATTTCAAATTCAAATGTAGAATTTAAGTACTTCAAAAATCATAAAATGCTCTAAAAAATGTAAAACAAAATCTTCTTGTTCTTAGATACATGAAAAACGTGTAGGTATAACATAAAACAACGAGCGTCGCGTAACAAGATTCGGAAAACAATGCAAAGTGCATCGAATTCCCAGTCTTGATTATAATTATATTATTGCAACATTATAGGTACCTACGATCCAATAAATAAAGCAGTCGGAAGAAGGAAACTTGTATAACGTAGGTATACCAGTTACCGAGGAAATACCGTGATGATTGACGCGTTTGTTCCTAGCTTAGTCATTTCTACTGATTCATCCGAGTATTAAGAATTTATAATACACTCGTTGCTGTTAATTACGTGCAGTGCTATGCACTTATACACAAATATAATATTATTATATTATGTTAATACAATATTAAACACTCACTAATAGTATTATAAGCGTAACGTCAGAGTACTTTACAGTTCAACGACTTTTGAACGTTTTAGTCCCCTTTCAGCACACACTTAAGAAGACGCTATACCCGCATGCGTTGTCTCCGTCTTACAAATGTACAATATAGCAAAAAAACTGTTTTACGCGCTATAGTACCGCTCCCTCGGTATTTATAGTAGAATTACCAAAATTCGACAACGCATAGGGAACAACTTTATCTGTATCGTAGAGTTTTTATTATTTGGATAACATAAATAAAATTAAAGATATCAGTTTGAGAACATTAGGATTTTTTTTGTTTTAATTATTAAAAATTATTAGTAATGCTATCAAAAAAAATAAAAACGCTACGACACAGATAAAGTTGTTCCCTATGCGTTGTGGAATTTTGGTAATATTCTACTATAAATACCGAGAAGCGGTTCTATAGCGCGTAAAACAGTTTTTTGCTATATTGTACATTTGTAAGACGGAGACAACGCATGCGGGTATAGCATCCTCTTAACCATATTATTTTCTGGAAGAGGTGGGAGTCCCATGGTTATAAATAGTTATACAATATAGTTAAGAACAATATTGAGTTAGAAAAAGAGTCAAATTTCGTGCGCGTGGTTAAAAATTTGATTCGAATTCTGGAGACCATATTTTCGTGGACCCTCGTTCTGCAATAAGTAATAACTGCAGTGAAGATATTTCCGTTTACACAAAAAACAGGTTTGAAAACCGATTATTTACATTTTTATCCAATTTACCTATGTCGAGTAATATTAGATACATTATAGTAATAGTGCTTGGAAATTTGTGAATAATTTCAAATATATCGACATATATAATATATGTATTGCATATATTACTCGAAATAGATAAATTGGATAAAAATGTAAATAATCGGTTTTCAAACCTTTTTTTTTCGGGTATGCGGGTATAGCATCTTCCTTAGTGTGTGCTGAAAGAGGACTAAAACGTTCAAAAGTCATTGAACTGTAGAGTACGCTGACGTTACAATGTAATTAGAAATTATAAAAATAATGAAATATCTATTGATGATTAATATTGATTATGTAGAAAATGTATTATTACTTAGGGGATTTTGACAAACGAAAATAATAACATAGAAGTGATTTCATTTGATTGGTTTTAAATTTTTATTTTAGAATTTTAGATGATTATATTTTGCCTCGTCTTTATCATTATAATCATTAATATTTTTACGATTTTTATTAATTAAATATAATTGAGAAAATATGGGAAGTATAAATGTATTTAAATACTTATAAGTTATAATAATTAATCTATGATATGACTCATATTATTAATATGAATAATATGACACATTTACAAATTTGTATATTAACAGTAAGTAATAAATGTATTCCATTTAAACCTAATATATTTTATATTTTGTTACATTATGTTACATTATGACTATCCCTTCTGCCAACAAGGTCTGCGCCTATGGGTACGCCCGTTTAAATATACAAAAAAATAAATATTAAAAAAAACTTTGTAGAAATTAGGTACACGGTTTTGATTGAAAAATACAAAAAAAACTAACTTTAAACTTTTAAACTTCATTAAGTAATAAGAACTTTTTACTTATACGTAGGATGTGTTTATAAATTATAATTTTTTTTCCAGAGGAATTCACATGTACCTTATTTTACCTGTAGTTCGTTTCGAGCGGAATTTACCATATTCGGGCGGAATTTGCATACGCCTCTAACTGAGCCCAATACCTAATGGCCAATGCTATCACCTATGTTAAAAATGTATTAATTATACTATATTATTAGTCTTAAATACGAGTGACGTGAAATCGGTATACTAAAAGGTCACACAAAGAGCGTACGGATTTCCATATTAGGTATAAAGGTATAAGGAGACACTGTTTAAGCGAGAGTTGGTTCACCTTATACATATTTTAGGTCATTTACTTTGAAGTTTGAACCTTTTGACGGTTTTACGAATATTTTCGTACCACGTGGAATAATATAACTACCTATACATGTTGTTCCTTTCCTTTTGATAGAATTTCGGACTGCATACCTACCGCAGACATGCATTTCTTACGTCTAATAATATTATTCCTGAGAACAATAGACAGTATGCACCCTTTCCCCACTCGATCGCTGTACATTATAATTGTAATTTATACGTTCGCTTTGATATGAATATTTAAATTTCAATACAATGTACAAATATACCTACAGCAGTCGGTAATTGGAATAAAAATCCTAAGGAAAAAAATCTCCGGAACAAAAATGAACACAATGACACAATAGTATATAAAGGTAAATTAAATTGAAATCAATATTAAATTTAAGCATTAAATATAACTTGGTTTTTTCTTTTAAAGATTGGGTATTAAATACTTGGTTTTAATTTTTTAATTATTGTTGAACTAATGTACAGTATTTTAATATGAAATATTAAAACTACTGCAGTAGTAGGCGCCCTTTGCCCACTCGGTCGTTGTACCTTATAATTTATTGTAATTCATACGTTCGCTTCGATATAAATATTTCAATATTATTTCAAAATATACTATACGATGTACCTACAGCAGTCATACACCAGTAAAATATGGCGAAGTAGACCCCTTTTTGTACACGCCAATATTTTTCTAAAATGTCCGACAACACATTTGCGCCAGTGGCGTAGACATGATTTCTAAAAGGAAGGGAGGATCAAAAAAAAAAACGACATAGCTATAAATGGGAGGGGAAAATCCCCCACCCTTTCAAAACTTTTTACTTAAGTAGTAAAATATTTAACAATAAGGAACAATGAAAACCAGTTTGTTGCAGTAGTGTACCGATAAGATGGCATGACAGGAAATGAGCTACAAGCCCATGAGCCTAGAGTGCACTCCAAGAAATGTCACAAATCCATAAAACAGTTCACCATTATTACAAAATTTAAAAGCAAGAATAGGTCACACACACCTCACCCATTCCTTCCTCATCACCAAAGAACCTGCTCCAGTATGCAACACATGCAAGGAGAAACTCTCGATCGACCACATTGTCACTAGATGCCCAAAATACGCTGAACCTCGGAACATTTTCAAAAACTCAACATTCCTCCAACTTGCTCTCAACGAAGAGAACACTGAAGCAATTTACAAATTTTTCCATTACATATATTTGAATTACAAATTGTAAATACATATCTGTAAATACTTAACGTTATTTCTATTCACATTTGTTACAATTGTAGGCTAATAACCTTAAGATGTTGAAGCATTTATCTTAAATAAAAAAAAAAAAATTTCAAATATGATGTCACGATAATCTTTAAAAAAAATTAAATCCTTGTAAATTTGAATTTCTTTAAAATATAATAAACTTACTAGGTATTTAGAACGATGACCAACACACGGTTATATTTTATAGATTATTTTATCTGTTAGGACTTTAGCAGTGTCAGCTCTGATATTGTAATAATTGTGGGACGGTTAGGTTAGGTTATCGTTGTTGATGAACTAAATGGTTCATGATTGAAAATCGGCATGCACACACTAGACCTTTTGCTAAAAATATAGACAGTACCTACATCCTTTTCAAAAAAATATTATTTTACAGTGTCCATATCTAGTTTAAAAATCGGACGTTCGTGGCTATGTTTTCAAATATTCGATTATAGTTCAAAAACCGTACTGTAGGTTGTGCTGGATACTTGGAGATCTCACATCCATGGCTTTCAAGAAATTTGGTTTACAGCGGGTTGCTATGGTTGGAAGGCGTCAATAAATTACTTATACAGTTATAAGTTATAACCTATTGGCTGGGGTAGATCTAGATACATTTTGTGGATCGATCAATCGATGCATAAAGTTCCTCATACCCTTTCCCCTAAATTTGTAATGCTAATGACCCCTATAGACTAAAGATTATTTTGCCGCGGTCCTTGAGCAATGAGCATTAGAAGTTCTAGTGTCGCCACTGGCTTGTAGGTACAGTGTTGGGTGTACCACTAAGATAACATAAACTGTTTTCATATCTTATAGGCCGGTCTCACAAAGGACAGCGATTGCTTTCACTCTTAGATCATATACTATTGATAGAGCTACTGCATTATAAACGCGTACTACGTGTTGAAAACATCACAAAGACGAGTCACAAGGATACTGATTTATATTGCGCATGCGTGTCAATATTCGTACTGACTCGTACTCGCATATTTATATTAATTATTATTATTGTACTGTTGCACGTACGAAAATTTATCCTTAGAACCGCGCCTGGTCGTATCTGTAGTGGTGCAACTAGAGGGGGGAGGGCTAAAGGGTAGCTTAGCCTACTTTCTACGATTTAGCCACTCCGCTAAAATATCCCTTATTGATTTAGATATAAGCCCCCAATGGATTATGTTAAATTAATAGTTTTGTAGGCTGTAGCCTGTAGAGGGGGGGGGGGGGGCTTTAACCCTAGTTAATCCAATGCGTATCTGCAGTAGGTATAACTACTTCTCGTGCCGCCCGAACCACCACCACGAAGAATGCTCTCTTGTACGCAAGAGATATCTATAATAATCTATGCGCGAGGACGATGGATTTAAATGGTTTTTTGCGTAATATTGTCTTAACTCGCGAGTGAGTTGGAATGACACCATAACATAATGACTTACGGTGTAAAACAACAAAGTAATTAGTAGAGAAAAGAAAACGAATTAACCGCCGCCGCTGTCCTCTGTAGATGTCTATACATTATTTTTCATTACCCTAACAAACGCGTTACGTCATCATCATCGACCACTTGTAGCGCGTCGCCGACCGTAATAATTATAACAATAATACTATTATTATTTTAAAAGCATACTGCGGAAACAGATTTTCGTTATATGGGTGCGTCTTGCAGTGGAGAATAGTAATAATCATAATAATGATATTATAGCAGGTATTATGCGTGCGTATAGTGTTTACCCGTAAACTGATCGTATCTCGGATCCAGCAAAAGAATAATAATAATAATAATCGCGCATAAAAATCGCACCGAAAACGAACTTTTCCCATTCGCGCGCGTAATAATCATATACAGCCGGATAATAATACGCGTATCATTACTATTATTATCATTATATAGTACCTGCTGTACCTACGTATATATTATTATTATAGCGATAATCATATAACAACACCCGACTTGCTACACAACATACCTACCTACCATATTATCTATATGGGTGTTACAACCGACTCGCACGGCGAAAAATAATAACGACGTTTCACGTAATCACAACACTATATGTATAATATTATACGCACACGATCGGCATAAATCGTATTTTATTTTTTTTATAATTTACGGGTACGTTTCGGTTTTGCAATACAATCATATTCGGTTGCACACACCGCAGGACACGACGACGTGATGGTCGCCGATCGAAGCTCTACACCCGCACTCGCAGTGGCGTCATTTGGGGGGAGGGTCAGGTGGGGGCATTTGCCATTTGGCCCCCGTCTGGTTATAAAGCGACGAAATGGTAGGGTCGGCTGTTGCGGTGAAACAACATAAGTAATTATAATTTTTCTAATTTTGAGGAAGTATATTACAGTATTGTGTAAGCCACTATATATAGAAAACTATTGTCACGACATTAATATTTATAGTTTCTTAATTCAAAATATACAGAGTGATTCACGAAGCATGCTCACCCCTTTTTTCTCCAACAATGCAATTGTTCAAAACCTGATTTTTGGAATATTTAAATTTACAATAAGAAATTTAAATTATACAGTGGATAATTTATCTTAAAATGTTGACGTATCAGAATCATAGTTCGTACGAGTAGTTTTTGAGTTATTTAACTTTGTGTTATAAGGATAAAAGGTCCATGGTAATTGGTTTATAATAGATATGGGGGGCTATGGCGATTTGAACATTTTAGTCATTATCATTAATCTAACAATATTAATAATTTGTAAAAATGGCCCAAGTATAGTCAATACTATATCCAATTTTATATTTTTGTAAAACCATTTTTAAGGACTATTATTTTTAGAAGGTACAAATATTTTAATAACTAAGAAACTCATTTGCGTTTACAATTATGTACCTACATCAACATTTTCAAAAAAATTATTCATTAAATAATTTAAAGTGGGGTTGTCATTTGAAAAACAATAGTTTGTATCACCACACTCCTTAAGTAGTACAACAAAATTCAAAAATTTGAAAAAATTGTCCGAGTACCAATATTTAAAAATTCCAAAAATCAGAATTTGAATAAATTCATTATTAAAAGAAAAAGAAAGTGATGAGCATGCTTGGTGAATCACCGTGTACAGAAGCTAACTGATACTATAGAAAGTCTAAAAGCAATACGATCACTCTTAAATTTGACCACAATTTTGAAAAAAAACCTTTATAATTAAGGGTATTTTAAATTTTTACAACCCGTCTAGAGAAACATATAAAATAACGCCATTGAGGTGCCATAATTATTTAACTCCTCCGCGTCTTTTTCGCTATAAATAAGATTGTTTATGTCTCAATCACACTTCTTAAGTTATGTCAGATTCAGACGGGAATTTGATCGATATAAAAATGTGAGTGGAAATTAGCTTGCGAGCGACACAATGTGTGTACCGATCAGAGGTCTGACACCGACCTCAGTGCGACGACTCGGACGTCTGAGGTGCCACAGACTACGACTCTTCATCCTATCCTCCAAGGCTCCAAGGAAGGGACAGACGATCATATCACAATTGTACCTATATTATTTATAACGAAAATTGAATTTCAATAAATGATGTTTCACGGGGGTGTAAGTATTGTATAAACGGTTCACTCTTTTTATTTGATCCAGTTTGAGGGGGGGTTAATCATGTATTTATTATGTTATTTTATTCACGTATAAGTTTACGTCACGCCATATACTAACACATCTGATTGACCATGGGAGAGGCAGGCCCCTCTGCCCCCCCTCCCGTTAAATCCACCACTGATATACATGAGTGGTAATGTGGTATAATTTGAATTATAATATCATGCGCGCAATATAGGTAATAATAATAATGATTGTCCATGATTTCCATCGCTGATTGGAAAAAAAAAACAGTAGGTACAAGCGATAATCAATAATATTATTATTTTCCCGTGCACATAATTCCGTGGGCTCGGGGGTTCGGTAAAAAACAGACAGTTGTGCGTCAACGCCCGTCATCACAATAACCTACGTCGTAGGCAAAACTATAAGTTAGCCACAACTACGTCGTAGGTATAACTACAAGTTATAGTCACAACTACTGGTGCCTATACCGCGCTATGTTATAATTATTGTACTATTATATATTATTATTGTTCCTTTATTATAAATTAATAATAGGTAACAATATTATGATCACTGATCGTAGCTATATTATATGACGTGTTACAGTAATAACAATATTCCTCCGACCGTCGTTTCCTCTATAATTTGTGGCCCTAGCGCACGTTATATTATACGCATGTACGCGCAGAGTTGCGATAACGCGTATATAGTCAGCCAACGATTTCGATGCTGAGAGTTTATGATAATTATCGTCACCGTCATCATCATCGAATCCGAGAACGATTATGTTATTATTATTACTATTATTATAATATGTATCCTCGGGTCTCGACCGCACGCCCCGGATCGAACCTGCGTCATTCGCGCCCGAAATCTGCGTATAATATTATAATAATTATCACCTATTATTATTTTTTATTATTATTATTAGTTATTACTACTTAATATCTGCGGGTACTGACGCAAGAGTTGCGCGTCCACGTAAAATATACACGAGAGTATTATATATGTATATTTTATGCACGCGGTTTGCCGGACGAATTGTGCACTAAAAACGTAAACTACCGTAAATTTGTACATTATAATATCTTAAATTTCACGGTCAAAAATGCGTACAGGGCAATTTATTCACGTAGCGGTGATCAGTTCTTTCGAATCACTGTCCACCCCTTCTAGGGTCTGATACTCTGATGGGTTGGATAACATTTATACGAACCCCCTATAAATATAAAAACTATGATTCCAAATCGCCGTTTCCACGGCTTCTGAATTTGATTTAGAGATAATCTCGCCAGTTTTTGTGCACAAACGATCTGCTCGAACACTATTTGAAAATGCCAATAATTTGGGGGGAGGGGCGTAGAGATTTATGTTTTTATAATCATAAATACATTACTTGATCCGCTCGAATTCTAAAATACATCCGTTCGATTTTAATTAATTTTCGGAATTTAGATTATAATGTGTGGTCGAAAGCGTCTAACTTTTAACAACTAAAATACGTAAATATTTATAGTGGTTTAATCGACACAAATAAGAGGAGGAAATCAATCAATGATGAGCTTATATATATATAAAGCCGAGACAAGATAATCACTCTGTAGTCTATATACCTAAATGTTGTTCATAATATTGTCATTTGTTCCGCATATAACACCACGTAGATTAACTGGTGCTCTCCGTGATGCGAATGACTGCGTAACGATTATTAACATTTTCATCGTCGTCGAAGTGTATCTTGTCGACGGTTGTCAATTGAAAAAAATCTAAATATATTGTGTCACCGATCGCCGGATTGCTGGCCGACAGTGGTCGTTCGTCTGCGGTGATATGATTATTATATAAATTTTGAACGATACATACCAATTTGTTGGACAATCGTAACGGTTTAACACAGAGATAACTCAACCTCATCGTTGTATACAACAGTAAAGTTGACAGTTGCACGAAAACGAGCACCGCAGGAGTGTGTGTATAAGTGTATTGTTATCAATCTCAACAATCGGTAATAATAACAATATGTATTTAAATGATAAATAGTTATACATAGTGTCGGTATGCAATGAGATGATTAATTTAATAGTGAACACGTCTTATAATATTATCGTTAATCATCAACGTTTTTGGAAATTTACCAAACAAATTTTTGAAAAATAAAACTTTCTCGCAATAATTATTTTAAATTTTTGAAATATTTTCAAAAACGTTAATATTCTTCTCTGAAAAATAAACGTTCACCCTTTAAAAGAATCACATTTTGTATTGTTTTAATATATTTCATTTTAATATTTAATCATTAATTGTGTAATAATTATGCTGTTGATCATAAACGCATATTATAAAACTATATAGGTACTGCTGTTCAAACACACACATTCTATGCGTTTGGACTATTGTGAATACTAACAATAGCTAATTAGTTACACCATTAAACAAATTTTGTTTAATGACATACCTAATTATGTTAATATACGATTTTATATTTTAATTATTTTTTTTAATTTGTCTACTTATTTGAAATAGTAGGTAGGTACCTTTATTATAGTGTACATCGTAATTTTAATGTACAATCAAAAGAATGGTAATACGGTATAACAAAATCAACTTCACAACCGCGACGCTGTAACTAATTCGGTCTGGACCAATCGAATCAGTCTCATCGGTCTCACTCCACTCGAATGTCATGTGGTTATGTGGTATAATATCTATACATGCTGTAGATAATTACTAATTACTAACATTATGCTAAAAACAATTTATCTACTTATATCTAATCTCTTTTCATCCGTTCCCTTCAAAACAGAACCATATAAGCGTTATTCAATAATCGAACGATATCCATAAGTCATAACTCATAACATGAAAGTTATTAATTTATCGAAGTCTTTCCGACCTTCGTATATTATACATCAACATGTAATCGTAAGATGTACAATTTATTATATTTGCGCGTAAATTATCTGTTATAGGTATCTATTGCTGCAGTCGATTACATTTGTCACTTATCGTTTCATTTTATAATTATAATTATTATAATAATTTTTTTGTTTTTAACATAGTCATGATTTGAGCTGGGTGCAACTTTTTTTTTCTAATCGATTTTACTGAGGCAGATTTTCTTAACGCTTTGTCATTTGCCATAGAAAAGCGAAACCAAGATAAAAAAAAATTATTAATTAAATTCCTAACAGAATGTAGCATGATACTAAAGATATTTTTCCACTGCACTGTACCCAAAAACATAGGAATCTTCAATTTTCCTTGCAGAGCCAAGATATATACTAACATACTACTTATAATAATATAATATACGAATTCACTCTATGATCTAAGTCCAACTGTTTAATAATTGTAAGCTAACAACCGTGTAGCTTATGATGAAACAATATAATATATATATATGTATACGCACAAAATGTGCTTAAAAATATTGTATTAAATATTATATTGTAATTCTATGATATAAAACTAACGAAACAGATTTATTGAAAACTTCAGTAGCATACATATTTTGTATGTTGTCAGCACATCTTCATTTTTATTTATATTATTATTTTTAGTTTTTTTTATTAATACTTGATAACAGTCATAACTCATAAGTCATAAGTGTTGTTCAAATTTATATGAATCATTACATTTTTTTATTATTTTACTGATACACTGCGTCTATAGATATAGAACTTTAAAATGTATATATAACGACGATTTTTGGTAAGCTGACATCTAAACTGAATCAATATTATATAGTGTAGTTGTTCGATATGTATTGTCGTTTCTAAATTTATAACGATAAATTGCGACAGGATTTTATATTTTATAAATAATATTATGGTTGTTTCAATGATTTTCTTTGTGATAAGTTCCATGATAATATACCATTATGTATTATACTGTTCAAGGTTTAAAAGATTATAGTTAAACGGTTTTTAACAAGCATAATATATAATATATTATATTATGTATTATATGTAATTATATTATTATACGTGGTAATCTATATAAGTTATGTTGTTCAACTTAATGTATACCTGTAAATTGTAATCGACTTAATTAAAATTCCCTATATTAAACCGATGTGTATAATATACGATACTTGGTTAGAAAATCTAACTATACCTAGATAGATAATATGTGAAGTGGAGTCAAAATAGCTATGAAAAAAAAGTAATATTCTTCGCCTTATCACTAAGAATAAAATACATAAGTATATTATGTAGAGACAAATATGCCGTCATTACTGTGGACTGAGGAGATGAGGATGAGTGAGTAGGTACCTAACCTTAGTACCTTACGTATGTACTTGACCAATCGTACCGACAGTACGTAATCGAAAATACCACCAACAATTACGGAGGTCAAGACGTCGAACATCGGAAACACATCTATAAAGACATAAGGGGCCTGGTGGCTGGTGCCAGTTTTTAAAATTCTCTGCAATTTTATAAAATTTAATTTTTACATTTTATATTTTTGTTGCCACCTTAATTATAATACTTTTCAACTAATCTACTATCCGATACCTATTTAGGGAGGGTTGATAGGGTGTATTATATTGAAAAAAATTACCTCGCGGGAATAATTCCCAGGCCTTAAAGAATTGTCGGATTTTGATAACTATTTTTTTTTATTTAAAAAAAGAAGACTTCCTATAGGCCGCATCGAACTCTGATTTTTTATTTTATTTGATGATATAATACAATTTATAAAAAAGAACGCTTAAAATTGTATTATTTTTGAAGACATATTTTAAAGTTTAACAGTAAAATATTGAAAAACGGAGTTCAATGTGGCCCGTAGAATATTACCCTCTACTAGTTAAAGAAAAAATATCAAATTTGGTCGATTCTACAGAACAGGATCATTATTTCCGTAAAGCCTATTTTTGTGTACAAAATTACATTGGCACCGGGTGCCTTAACATAATATTTAATATTTTTAAGCAATACAAACTTATAATCGACCTTATAACCGCATAGGCGTGCGCACGGGTGTGACTTGTAATCCCTATCTGGAGCATCTGGAGTTTTTATTTTTAGACATCAAAAAATGGACAGAAAAAAGATTATCTTCTAAAGTATTTTTCACCCAATTATTGAAATTTGACAGTATTATCATGTCGATAACATTGCATTCCACAACACGGAAGATGCGTTATTTAATTTGTATACTACGCCAGTTTAATTTACTGTTTGAGTATGTTTTATTTATGCGTTTAAAAATGTATACTTTTTTTGAGTGGGGACAGTTTGAACTGTGAAAGGTTGTGTGGGTTGTGAAAAAAAACGCCAAAGTCTGCGCACGCCTATATTATGTACCTAACCAGTTTATTATACTTTAATACACACGCGTGTAAGCATTTATATTAAAGTAAAAATACTAAAATTAAGATTATGCAAAATAATTTGTAAAATTGAAGCTAGGTACTTAAATAAAATAAAAAGTGATAGGTATTTTAAAAATAAATATCGGAAGAGTTCTTAAACGAAATTTTGAAAATGTTAGAGTGAACTGTTATTTTTTTTTTTCGTTCCAAAATTATCTACGCTTTATCTACATAAGTACTCGACCACGGACCAATCGTACCGTCCGTACCTCATCAAAAATACCACTAACAATCACGGAGGTCAAGACGTCAAACATTGGAAACACATCAAAAGACATTAATATTTTTAAGCAATACTAACTTATAATCAACTTAATTAGGTATTATGTTACCAGTTTAATACCAGTGGCATCATATCAGTTTTTATTAGAAGGGAACAAAAGTTTTGGGCTTATTATGGCTGAACGAAAAACAGCTCACAAACTTATTTCTTCTTATATTTTTTGTACTCTCGATACAATTCCCATCTTACACAACTTTATTTTATGTCTGAGCGAAAATAGCCTCATTTTTATAACAACAAAGACGCGGAGGAGCTAAATAATTGGTACCTATAGATCATCTTAGTCCTAGAGTGTCTCGATGGCATAATTTTAAATTTTTCTAGGGAGGGATCGAACAAATTCAATTATTATAAAAATTAATTGAAAAATCTAAAATTTTTAAATACCTAGGTACCTACCACTTTTGTTTTTTTTTATTTAGGTAACTCCAGTTTTACAAATAATTTTGCATAATATCAATTTTATTATTTTGATTTTAATCTAAATGCTTACACGCATGAATATTCAACTTAATGCATTTATATTAAAATACCTACATTAATACGTGTGTCCCTACTAACCGTACAAACCGTCTCATCAAAAATACCACCAACCATCACAGAGGTCAAGACTGAAAACATCGAACATCGAAAACACATCTAAAGACTTAACATTAATGTTTTTAAGCAATACAGATGTATAATACTATAATCAACATATTACCCAATAGGTATTGTTTGATCAGTTTAAGAGGACGTTATACCCGCATGTGTTGTCTCCGTCTTACAAGTGCGTAACATAGCAAATTTTACGCTCAGCAAAACACGTGTAGCTCCGTTAGTATACAAATTAGAGCGAATTGACCTCTTATAAAATCTAAAGGTAAGTTATTATCTAGGCAACCTCGTGGGCTATTTATTATATTTTAATTTTAACGCGAGTTATGAGTACTTTAAAATTGTAAATTTTTTATACATCTTAAAATACTCATAACTCGCTTTAAAATTAAAATGTACTAAAATCCCCACGAGGTTGCCTAGATAATAATCTTAACTCTAGATTTTATAAGAGGTCAATTCACTCTAATTTTTAAATTAACGGAGCTACACGTGTTTTGCTGAGCGTAAAATTTGCTATGTTACGCACTTGTAAGACGGAGACAACACTTGCGGGTATAACGTACTCTTAATACACATGCGTAAGCATTTATAAGTACTAAGTAAAAATTCTAGAAATTCTAAAACCTATGCAAATAATTTTTTTAGATGGAAGATACTTAAATAACGAAAATTTAGTAGTAAGAGTCATAGGTAAAATTAGGGCCCCCCGGCTTAGCTTCCCAGTTTTAACCGTAGCCCCATAGTTTTTTTAATAATATTTTGGTGTAAAATATATATTATCAGGTTCTGTGCTGCTAAATGCTGATACAATTCTAGACCCCCCCCCCTAAAAAAAATGTCCCTAGTGCTGCCTATGGTAAGAGTCCTTTTGACGACGATAGAGTAAATTATAATTATTATTTGTGCTTAATCCATTCCAAAGCTTACCATGCTTTACCTGCACATTAGGTGGAGACCAAGACATAGGTACTAAATTTAGCTCTGAAATATGAATCCCACCTATAACTTTGTAAGATTGGATGGTAGATGGTTCAAGCAAGAACGTAAAACACAAGTGTTTATTGACGTCAAAAATTACATAACTATTCATAAATTAATAATAAAATTATTATTATGAAAAAATAACCTTGAGTTATTCCAATAAAAATGTTTGCAATAAGGTATAATTTGTGTGTTTTAAATCAAAATTCGTGCAATGATTTAATTGTGTTTACCTCCTATAATAATTTATACCACCCATACTTACATTGTTTTCACAATAGTTAAGGATCAACACATTTCTCAATATATTTATAGGTTTTAACAGGAAATAAAATTAATACTTATTTCTTGTACATAAATATAATATATAAATAGCTTTGGTTTCGTATTGGACAAGTTATATAATATTATTATTATTGACGAATAGCATCACAGGCTTTTCTACTGGTGTGGCAGGGTGGGCAGCTGCCCCTCTATGAAATTTTTGACATGCGATATGTTATATTTTAATAACTCTCGAGGACAATATTCCAAAAATGATCGATAGAAAAAATGTGGGTACAATCCGCCTCATCAGACGTGAAGGTCTTGAAGCGCCTATATGTATAATGTATATACCATACAGGAGATATCATTTTTAGTAATTTCCTAAAGAATTATTCGCTGTTTTTTCG
Source organism: Metopolophium dirhodum (assembly GCF_019925205.1). Taxonomy (NCBI): domain Eukaryota; kingdom Metazoa; phylum Arthropoda; class Insecta; order Hemiptera; family Aphididae; genus Metopolophium; species Metopolophium dirhodum. The sequence goes on from NC_083561.1 coordinate 18,966,554, forward strand.
TAAAACGATTCTGATATATTAAAATTTTCAGAAAAATTATCCACTGTATAATTTACAGTGGAAAAGGGGTGTTCTCAATTGAAAAACAAGTAGTGCTAATCCTTAAGTAATATGAAGAATCTCAACAATTTGAAAATATGGTCTTATATAGTATATTCCTATATACAAATTCTAAAAATCAGATTTTGAATAACTGCATTATTGAAGAAAAAAAGAAGTGAACAAGCTTGGTGAAGAATTATCCCGTATTATACTAATACTAAACATACCTTCACCACATTAAAGATTATCATATGAATTACACAATTGCACATACCCATTAACCTAACCTAACCTATAGTATATCCAACGCATAACAATGACAACAAATTCCAGTTGATTGGTTTTACACTTTTTCCTATATAGATTTACATATTGCGTGTAACTACAATGACAATTTCGAATATAATATGTATAATTTATACATACGTTAACCGTTCTTTACAAAGCCATGTAGGTATATTTAACAAAAGTTGACGGTGATACATAATCGAATTGATTTAGTTTTTCGATTTGTTAAATAAATGACGTTCACTTGTTATTACGAGCTTATCACTGACACAATATTTTAATACTATATATTATACACTAAATAACCATTAACCAACACATAGTCTCACAATATGTAGATACCACATTAAATAGTATTATTAATTATACGTATGACATATATATATATAGTACCTACCTATATCCTTCACGATACCAACAATTCCAGTTGATTGGTTTTACACTTATTTCTATATAGATTTACCTGTTGGCTATTGGCTATAATTGTAAATTAACAATTTCGAATATATATTGTAGGTACATATATACATTTTGTACGTCATAGGTACATTATATTCGGCCACAGGAGTTGACGGCGGCATTGTTCCAGAACTCATTGAGTGTTTTGAATAAAAAATTATTGTTATTATTAAGACCATTAAGGTTATATTATATCATATATGTATTATATCCATATGTATATAATATACACGAGTCATCATACAATAATATACAATTTATTGGACAAAAAAAATTGCATTCACAGTGCAATGTAATATCATAATGTGGCGTAGTATAGTGTGTCACTGCCGTGCACGAGAAGGTTACACCACTGCTGCAGAGAGGTATAATAATGCTCTTCTGTTGTGCTGTTGTACATTTTAGTAGATTTTTTAAACAAAAATATATCACAATCTCGATTTTCAAATCTCTAAATAATAATATTGTTGTGACACGTCGTTAATGTATCCATTTTATTTTCTACGCACTCGAAATCTCGATAGGTCAACCAGCTCTTATCGCTGTTCAACATTTACTGCCGGCAGTGTGTACCTACCTATACGTCTTGTTAAGGCCGTGGAAACGAACAAAACCATCATAATATAATAGAATATGGGCAGATAAACATAAATGTTTGTGTTGTAAATATTATAGGGCTCTACGGTATAAAATGTTTAATATTATAATATAAACACACATTTGGTGTGATGTTCCGAGTCACCGTAAATTACAAAAATTCATTAATATAAAACCTACAAGTAGGTAGGTACCTAATAATAATAATAATATTTTCATGATCTTATCGTTTTATCTAATAATTGCCGGCTTGAAATACAGGTACAGCTAAATGGTGCCTTCAAATATTTTCATTTTTTATAATATATACTTACGATTCCGCGAACTGCTTAGCGTATAGGATATTTTTGCCCGTGTCCTTTACCTTGTAATAATTTTTCATCGCAATAATTCGGCAGTGCCCGAACAGGCCAAACTATATTATACTGCAGCGGTCGAGCGGTCCTACCTAATTTTGATTCTATTATTATATACATAATAATATGTACCAAGTACATTGTACTTACTGTCTATTATACATAACATCTATAGTTTTGTATTATTTCGTTTTTTACACTCGCGTGGTTAACTCTACATAATATTATACCACTCTGCATGGTTTTTGATCACAACCCGACTCACTGTAAATATATAATAATAACAATAATAGTTATTTATTAACCGCGAACCCGTCCAATATAGCTCGCTTTTTGTGATATTTTGTATAATATGGTTAGACGCATTGTTAGTTATCTGCCGAACGTGAATCGCATATTATACACGTCTCGTTCGTTCGAAAAAGTTTGTAATCTTTTTTCAAATAGCAGGTAATTATTTTCCTACTGATATATTATCTTTCGATATTAGTCTTTCGGTGTGTCGGTTTAAAGTTTTTTAGACAGCCCATCTATTATGATAATCCGTATAATTACAAACGTTATTGAGATATTGAAAACCGACATCGCGGTGGTAATGCGGTATGGTACACTACTACACTTATTTTATAATAATAATTTATAATATTTTCTATTAACTTATTTATAATATTATTGAAGCATATTTCATAGATCTATACTATAGGATAAGATAAAATAATACTATATAAAGTATATTACGTTAATTTATGTATCATTTTCAAAATCATTAAAATATCCACACGTAACGTAATAACAATTATAATATAATAACATAAATTATTATAATAATGTTAATGTAGGTACGCAGCAATATGCGTGACAATCGTTGACATTGAGTCAAGTAGGTATAAGTAGGTATTATAGGTAGGTACCTAGATAATAATAATATAATGGGAGCAAAAAATCACATTACTCCAATACAGAGATTGTTTACAACAGCGTTGTTGTACCCATGTTCTAGAAATGAAATATTGTTATTACAATCTTATTATATTTTATAATCTACTTTTCTAGAAAGAAATTCAAACAACATTTTTTATGTTTTAACACACTATGTTTACAGTCAAGTCATTTTTTACTCGTGTATTACTTGTGTTCACGATGTAGAGAAGATATCTTCTCTACTTCGTGTTTGTGTTCTTATTTTAAAATGTATTGTGACAGTAAGTTTTTTCTTTTTTTATAATTTCTTTTACAGTGCATTGATATTTTTTACTGGTGTAAAAACATATTATGTTCCTATGATAAGATTGTACAAGAAAAATAGATATATTGGACCTAAACGAAGTGGTCTAAGTGTAAAGTATATACAGGCAATACTATTTATATTATAATTTATAAATCAATGGTAATATAATTGTTGTGTGGAAATTCAAAATGTGAAAGACGATTATTTTCTATCCGTATAGAATATAGGTTCTAGGTTCTATGTGGTTGACCGTTGTATATCTATCCTGACCCGATATAAACACTACCTACCAATTATAGTTGTGCCTATTCAAATATTAACTCCTCGGTCGGTAGTCCTTACTATTTATATTTTATTGAGGCTACCCGGTATAGGTACCTACTATATTATAAAAGTTGGTTGATGGTCGATGGGCCTATTATAACAACAATTTAAATTTAATTGTGGAGATAAGTCAGAATAACGACCTTGTAGATTTTAGGAAATCATTAGAATATAGTTTTGTCTTTATAAATTAATCTAAAAGCGCAGTGGTCTGTTTGTATAAGTCAATAAAAACGGACATTTATTTTATTTAAGAGCTAGGCGTATTTGTTGTTTAATACGGACGTACACAAAATATCAAGGTTTTTTAGATGTTGTTTTTGAATATAAAATGCATAATATTTAGACAAATAATCCAAAGTAAAACACATGGCTTAAGATCCTTTCTTTCCTCTGATTGTATAATATGTAAACATCTGAACTAAAATTCTATTGTTAATATTTATTTATATATAGCCATATAGGTATAACGGTATTTTACACAATGCAAATAATTATGTATATTTTATCAATACAGCGATATAAACATTTGAACACTTTACATAAATATTAGGTAAATGTCTATACTCTGATATATAGGTAAGTATACATAATACATATACAATTTTGAAGAATTTTAAATACTTATTAGATATTAATATTATATATATTATAGATAGATTATTATACATAGATTTGTACTCGTCGCAGGCGTTAATATACCTGATGATTCTTTTATCAAACAACACTCATTATTTCAAAAAGTGTAAATTTTTTTGAAAATATTTTTACCCTTATAATTTTTTAAGTTTTTTACTTTTTTGAATGACAACATAGGGTTTTAATTTTATATTCCAAAACAGAATATTTTTCTTAGTATTTTGATACATGAAAATCGAATTTGGGGCGAGTAGTTAATGAGTTATAAGTATTTAAAGTTTAGATGTGCAAAGTGGAGTAGTGGTACGGGGTTACCCCTCGAAATGTTTGTCCACATCACCGCTCATCAAAACTTTGAATATTTATAACTCATAAACTACTCACCCCAAATTTGATTTTCATGTATCGAAATACTAAGAAAAATATTCTGCTTTGGAATATAAAATTAAAACCCTATGTTGTCATTCAAAAAAGTTAAAAAGTTAAAAAATTATAAGGATAAAAAATATTTAAAAATATAATTTTTTAATAAGAACATTGTTTTATAAGCAACTTGAAACTATGCAAAAAAATATTTTCAAAAAAATCTGCACTTTTTGAAATAATGAATGTTGTTTGATAAAAGAATCACCCGGTACACTAATGTGCAATCCATCCATTATTGGATCAAATTTTTGTTTATATAATATGTTTTATAATTTATTTATATCATATTAGTGGTATAACTGTAACTGTAGTACCACTGTACCAATGGGCCACGGCCGTGGAGCTTTCATAGAATACAATAAATTATTTTATAGACACTTATAAAGTATCGTATTATGCCAAATACCCAAAACGATCTTATTGCTCAATAATATTGGTATTTATAATAATAATTAATGATATATTATTGTGTCATCAACAACATATTTTGAGTAGGTAGTACAGTAATAATTATTAAAATATCCACTGCACGGAACTGGTCGGTAATGTGTCTCAATTACAATGTAATTACTAATTATTTGTAGTTGGATAATGTTAACACTTTAAAGTACTTTTAATCTAACCTGAGAACTGAGAAGTAAAGGTAATAACAGTCACAATGTTAGCATAGGTAGGTGTATAGTTACATTCTGCGTGACTATAACCGTGGATATCAGCGAAAACTAACTAATATATAATATAGTTACCTCGTAAAATCTCTCATTGTTCGTATAGGTATATTATTACGTCTATTACCTTGTTGAGGTCTGGTGGACTATAGGTAGGTACACATTAAAATCGACGATTGCATGAGATAATAGTTGGGCCGAAAATCAATATACCTGTTGCATGTTTAAAATTGAATAGTTATGTTTCGAATAGCCACTTTCAATCCAAATAACCACATTGTAATGGAGAATTGTTATTGTGGGATTCACCGAATAACAGTCCACGCAAAGTATAGTGCATTAGTGCCGCTTGCTTTGATGTACAAAATAACTACTTTTTAAGTACCTAGGTAGGTAATTAAAAAAAATGTTTTAAATTAAATAGTAAAAGTTAAAAATTATTATTATGGAGTTCACCGAATAACAGACATCGAAAACTTATAGTGCCACGATAAGTTTGCTTTGATGTAAAAAAAAGGCTACTTTTTAAGTATATATTAAATACTTTTTAAGTACCTATTTAATTACAAAAGTTTAAAAAAAAAGTTATAAATGAAATACTTACCTACTAAAAGTATTTAAATAATTAATATTCCAAATGAATTTCAAAAGTGTTTTTAAAAAGTATCTATGAAAAGGGGAATATTTGAGATAATAATATTATAGTTTATGTACTATGCGTATTTGTGCAGCGGTTATGTCCAATGCAGTGGCATATCCAGAATTTGTTTTCATAGGGGAGGTTTAAAATGAATTGTTGATACATTTTATCTGAAAATGATTTATTAATGAAAATGTTGTTATGATAATATATGTATAATTGAACTTTGGTAATTGGTTATAAAATCAGAGTAACTAATAAATATAAAATAATAATACTATATCAATTAAGAATAAATAAATTGATAATTGGTGGTTTTGACGAAAATGTACAATGTAATTAAAGAATGTGAAAACAAATAAAAGAATTCGTTAATGTTGTGTAAATAAATATTCATATGAATTTTGAATAAAACCTGATTTAATTAATAGTTTTAGTTCTATATCATAACGTTTTGGTGTGAAACAGTAAAGAAAAGTGTTTTAACAGAACTGAATAATTAATCACAGTCTCATATATTTTCGAGTTTAAATGACCTCCTATTGTTAAGTAGAAGGTTAAATAAAATATTAAACATTATTATGTTATATGATGTACCCATGTTTACCCACTTCCGTGGATGTAATTAGAGTATACTAAAAAAAATATGATTTATTTACACTTCAATATATTTCCGGTAAATTTTTTATATTATATTATTGTTTTTTCACCTTTGAGTAATGGGTAAGGACTAATGAAATACTCTGTCCATCAAGAGAACGCGCCACGGCACGGCGATGATCGATCTTCCGCGCATCCCTGCGCTCAACATCCAGCCATCGAGACCGGATCCACCAATGCAGTGGCCAGGGGGGGGGGTGACCCCCTCCCTCTAATTGACATTTTTTCCCCTAATAAATGTATTATAATTTATGTACAAAAACGGTAAAAATCTTGGTTTAATTTATACTTAACTCTCAGAGGACCTCATTTAACATTTCATAATCCTGGCTCTACGCCACTGCACCAATGGCAAAGTCTCCCGTTGGAATGCGCTGACTCTCTCCAGCAAGAGAACGCGCCGCGGCACGACGAAGATCGGTCTTCCACGCATCCCTGCGCGCAAAATCCATCTATCAAGACTGGATCCACCAATGCAGTGGCCAGTGGGGTTTTTGGGTGACACTCCCGACCCCTCATTGACATTTTCCCCCCATATATGTATAATAATTTACACATTTTATATACGAAAGCGGTAAAAATCTTGATCTAATTACTTAACCCCCATTTCATAATCCTGGCCACGCCACTGCACCAATGGCAAAATCTCCCGTAGGGATGCTCAGAATCAGCGTGTTCTATCACCAAACAGAGTATAATTCTCACATAGGAACATTCTTGTCAAACACGTTTTCGAAGTGTCAACTCCACCCCAAGTGCGATAAATGATTATTATAAGTTCGGTGTAAAATGTTATGAAACAAAAAAAAACAACCCTATATGGAGTTAAGTTGAGTGATTTAACTTCCATAAAAAGTGTTTTATTATATTATACTATGTGAAAAGCCATAGTTATTATTTTATAGACCATTTTAATATACCAAACAAGTAAAATATAATTATAGGTGCGTTATATATATGTTAAGACATGTACTCAAAAAATAAATAAATTATGAAATTAACATTTAAATCTTACTTATATGGAGATATTGAAAATAATATTGCTTAGACAATTATAGATATTAAAATAAGTATAGATTCTATACCTATCACAATTTATTCTATAATTACGTAGGTCCCCATATAAAGCACTTATAATGCCAAAATATTTATCTTTTGCACTACATTTTGAAGTAAATCGATTCAGTTTCACCTTGACCCGTTGTTAATTTACAGACGTATATATTATTATTATTATTAATAATGTTATAAACAAACCAAATACATATAGATCATTATTTTGTCTATTAGGCACTTTAGAAGAAAATACATCTGGTATTATTTGAGGAAACCGGTCGAACAGATAATTGTTGATGTTCTTAACCAGGCTGACGTACTATAAGGTCAGATGAAATGCGTACAATATAAGTCAAATTAAACAAAAAAAATTGTGTTAAGGGCTACACACCAATATTATTAATATTCATAATTACAGTAAAAGTGGTTTGACTTGATTTAGTAAAGTATAATTTGATTATTTGTTGTTGTCATTGACAATGAGTAGAATTCAAAATTTTACGATACTAACCTTCATTTACTCGTAGTAAATATGTGTACTTTTTGTTTGGCAGTTTTAATTTTTTCTAAACGATAACAATTACCAATCAAAACATGAAAGTATTTTTTATTAAATTATCGACACATAGTTAAAATACCTCAACGTGATATAGAATTGTCCATACAAATTTATAATGAAAAAAGTAAATTCATCTTTATAGTCGGTACTTACAGAATTATAGTTCATTATACAAATTATAATATTTATAGATTAGGTACAATACAATAACAACTTTATCAAAAATGGGAAAAGTCTCTACTTTACAGAATAGGTGTCGAGTGTATCTCATCATTAAGGAGTAAGTCACTTAGTCACTGTATAATGTAAGTATTAATACAGTCTTGTAAAGAATACTAATTTAATTTTGTATTCAGGATTCGTATTCAAATACTATAAGAACATATTCTTTTACCCCGCTATTATTTGTTAGCTTGTTTAGTTTGTTAGTTTATTTGTCAGTTTTGGAATGGTTGAAATGTATTGTGGGTCAATTACATTCAAAGAGAATAACTATTGTTTATAACTTATAATGTGCCCGACATTTAATAGAAAAATTTGTTTTGTCGCCAATATAAACTATCTTTTGAGTTCAAAAAAAGTATTTTTTAATGAATAAAATATACAAAAAATAGTATTTGAATACATATTTTATTCAAATACTTTACAAGACTGGTGTTAGATTAGAATTTCGTTTTAAAAAACTACGATTCTGAGCGAAGACCACCATCCTATGCCTATATTACTTATACTGTATTTTATGATAGGAGGTACCTATATATTTATATTTATACTAAAGTAATTTATTTTACAATTAGTAAAACAGTAGGTTGAATTAACTGTTGCCAAAAATATCCCGGGGTTGGTCCTCGCCCTTTTCAAATTGGCCTATCTTCTGCAGCCCAGAGGTCTAATATATCTATATAAATATCTGATCCCGTGCACTTCGTTCCCCATTAAAATTGCCTACTCTATATGAATAATATGTTATACATATTACCATGGCAACCATTTACATACAAAAAATTCCATCAGAAATCTCAAAATAATATATGAATGGTTTTCATGGTAATAGAATGGACACACACAGACGGAAATTTCAAAACAATGTACGAATGGTTGCTATGGTACCTATTTTGGACACATAGACACACAGACAGACAGACATACATTCATTTTAGATTCTGAGCGGAGCGTCTCCGCTCAGAATGGGTTTTTTTTACAATGGTATTAATGTTAAATCATTGAATTCAAGTTTAATACAATCCATTATACATTGTCTCACTTGTAACCTACTGTATAGCAGAGCGACATCCACTTACCCGCTTTTTACATATTATATAGATTGGATTACATAATTGTATTAAATAGTTTAATTATATTATTGGCATGCATTTTTTTTTAACTAACATTTTTAATGACTAATGAGAGTAATGTACTACCTCGACTATATACTAGAATTTAATACATTTTGACGTGGTTAATCTTTGTTGAGGGTTATAATATATTTGTATGTAGTGCTATAGGTTAAATTTTAAGCACGACGAATAAAAATATGAAATATTATTGCTTTAACGATTGCCGCCATACTTTTTTTAAGATTTTTTTAAATTTATTACATTACAGTTTTAATTTATACGTTGTAGCATTGATTTTATATATTCCATAATATATTATAAAATAAACGGTTCATGGTTATAATAACCATAATAATATATTAGATACATGAATTTATGATATAATCACAAAAATGTACATATATTTGTATTCTGAATAATTTATTTATCAACCATATCACAATGTCTGGTATTAATATGTTTGTTTATCGATAACGTAGGTGCCTATTTAAAAGTGAATACATTTTTTTAAATAGGTATTGAAAAAACAAAACATCATTTTACGTACCATTAAACAGTAATTATATTAAGCTGTTTTATTACAAAGATTTAAATTTCGGCTGCAAAAATATGTAAATTTATAAATACCTATACTGTATATTAATTACTTCCCATATTGAATTGATCTTGTATCTTGATTTACATAATATTATAATCAACAAATTTAATTATATTTTACCGGATACTGAGGCTCTTTTATTAATTGCAGGAGAGGGTTATTTCTTACCTTGAATACATAAATAGATATTTTTATTTGATTTAAAGTATGAAGAGAGGGCATATTTTGTTATCTCCGTCTTACAAACGTGCCTACAACATACAATATATTACGTTCAAAAAAGTACATTTTACTCTGTAATTACTAAAATTAGAGTGAATTAACTCTTATATAATTTAAAGGTAAAAATATTATCTAGGGCATCTTGGAGGATTTTATTAATATTTTTATTAAGAAGCAAGTTATATGACCGTTTTTAAACTGTACATTTTTTTTACATTCTAAAATTATCATAACTTACTTAAAAATAATAATATCAATAAAATCCTCCGAGATGCCCTAGATAATATTATTACCTTTACATTTTATAAGAGGAATTTATAATTTTAGAAATTACAGTACAAAATGTATTGTTGTGAACGTACACTATTTATTTGCCATGTAGTACCTATCTACGTTTGTAAGACGAGACAACAAATGCTCGTCTAGTCGTGTGGCGTCATCTTAACACGATTGCATGACATTAGAATAATATTTTTAGTATTAAAATAAGTATTATTGCTGTAATTATATTTGAAACTGAATCGTATTTATGGTTAGAGGATAGGTACTCCAGTTATAGGGAAATGTCATTTTCGATCTAAAAAAAATAATAGTTTAAAAATATTACCCTGTAAAAATCAATAAATCCCATGCCATATATTATAATAACTAATTACACTCTATTCACACTTAATTGCATCTAAAAATTGTTCAATAAGGAGCGACAATTTTCCATGTTAGAAGTTCCACGGTGATCGCATTGGATCTCACTTGAATCCTTAGTCCAAAGGTTATCAACTAATTCCCTGATAATCCTCCAAGATGTCTAAATAATGACATACAAATAATCTGGAGACTCGTTAAACTAATAAAAAAAAAACCTATGGTTGCAGGACGCAGATGTATACTAAAACAAAATTTGTTTTAATCTAAAATTTAGATTTTAATGAAATTATAGGATCAGATTTTAAATTAATAATTATATTATCAACTTTATTTCACTGGATCCTTATAAAGTCTTTTACTACGTATACTCTTAAGTCGTAGACTTTAGTTTTTTGTTTATATATTATATTTCGACAAAAAGTATGAACTACTATTGTTGTTTTTTAGACTTAAGGAATATTTCTAAACAAATAGCTGGAGTGGGAGGGAAAAACCCAGAAATTCCCAATACTTTTATTAGTTTAATTGGGATATGATACCTAGGTATAATAATTAATATTAAATATTAATACAATTTATGGTTGGGCGAATAACTAACCAAAAGCGGTGGAATAACGGGAATATTTACGCAACACCATTTTTGACAAATTAATTTTCTTGTTGTAATTCAGAAAGAAATAATCGCAGAGACTTGATGCATTAACCTCAAATATTGATGTTGCCATTTTATAAAACTAATACAATATTGAAATATTTTGGTTATCTTTTAACTATTTATAGATATTTGAATATCATAACTTTGTTTGATTTATGTTTGCAAATTGTTTGTTTCTCAACCACAATATGCTTGGAAATATAATACAAGGTTCTCATAAGTTGTTACTATAAAAATTTAAAAATATTAATATAATTTTTTTTTAAAGTGTATCATGACGTTCAAATGTTGACGAAATATACCATTAACGGTTTTTCATAAAACGATTTCAATTATAATGTTATATAGGTAGGTGATCCAAAAAAAATGTGCCATAGACTTGAAACTCATATTATTTTATTCATATTGTTTTCTGAAAGAAAAATTCAAAATATCTACACTAATTTTAAGTTATTTACACCGGGGACTTATTTACACATTACCACGGCACATATACGTCGAAATCGACTTAAAATATGTATATAATCGATATTTTTGGCCAAAATTGGTTCAATCTACTGAATTAAGAAAGAACTAATACTAATAATAGTTTTAATCAAAACAATTTTTAAAAATATAATATGTTAATCCGTGACTTATTTCATTCGTTCATTCGTTATCATAGAATTAAAACCTAACACATATACTGCATTACAGTAACCTACTCAATACCAAGGTAGTTACACTCGCGAAACCTACTATACAATATAATATTATTATAGCACAGCGAGTTCCCCGATTTTAAAATTTAAAGCGGTCAAGGATTTTTGAATTTAACCCTTCAATATTTTATTTTAGCTTAATAACTATTTAAAGATATACGAAGAAAAAAAACTCCGAGATTCTGAATAATCATTCATATTACTAATCAAAAACGTATTTTTCTTATCCCCCACTGTTAAATGAACCCACGGACATGTTTATGTCATCAATAATTATTATCATATGATGGTTTTTTTGATGTAGTGACGTTCGTATTATGACTGAACATCATAATATAACATGTCCAGCGGTCTAATATAAGCGAACATTTAATAAGCTAAATAAGTACTACATACCTATTTTTGACCTTAAACTATATTATATACCCTATACCATAATATTAATACAATAACAATTCACTTAGAAGTATTTATTATTGCATTCAATTAAACTGACATTAAATTGATCATAACGAAATAAATATATATTTGTTTTTTTTTAATTATAAGAAGTTAAAAGTCATATTATAAAAAAAAAATATTGAAAGGAGACTGAGAACTGAGACTGAGTATAGGTGTTTTGCTCACCTTGGGGCAAGATAGTGCAGTGCTGTATGTATTATTGTACAATAAATTTGAAAGCAATGACAAAGCATCGCATTGAAAAAAACAATACCTACTGAACGAAGCTCGGTTAATTTAAGTGGTTGTGTAGTTTTTGAAATTTTAAGTACTCATAAAAAAAATATGGGTAAAGAGTTTTAAAGTTTAATAAATATATACCTATTATATAGCTAGAATATAATTTGAGTACCTAACCTTGGATAAAAATTGCAAGTCTTAGTATAGGTATATGAAATTATATGTCTTATCATAACAAATGTACAAGTAAATAAAAGTCTCATAAAATGATACCGTTATACACTTATACCTAATACATTTCCATTTATTTTTTTAAAAATTATTATTCAAACGTTTTGCACAACTATATTTTATTAAATATGTTCTAATAATAGTAAAAAGTTCAAAGTTGTATTCCATATTATCACCCGACAATCGAATTAAATACTATTATTTCATTATTATCGTATGCTAATTTCTTTAACCCCAACAAATTTCAAGCACTTTTTAAGTTTTTATTCCGGTACTTAAATATTGTATAAATGTATTATGTACTACAACTAGTACAACTTCTTTAATGCTTTAAAAAAATATCGACCTTGCATTGTGAATAATAGGTTAGCTTTGATAAAATGTTGTGCTATAATAATAATATTATATTGATTACTGTAATTAAATAGGTAACACAAAATTAACAACTAAATCCTCATCCAATCATTTAAACTTTAAAATAACATATGGTATTCGTGAAAAAATACAAGTACCTATTTAAATACATATTAATTCGAAAAACAGTAATAATTCCTTCCGGCCATTCCTTTTCCAATTAATTCAAATAAATATTAAACATAATAATATGTAGGTACGATATTAAGTTATGAAATCGTATAAAATAGGAAGAATACATTGCATTGGTTTTAAATATATATTAGACCACATCGTAGACCCAACCTAACCAACTCTGTCAGAACTGTTTTCAAAACATATCATTTATTTTGCTTTAAGACGCCCGGTGCCAATGTAATTTTGTACACAATATAACACGCTCTGCGGAAATAATGATCCTGTTCTGTAAAATCAACCTATTTTGAGAATTTTTTTAAGTAATATAGGGTAATATTCTACAGGCCGCATCAAAATCCGTTTTTTAATATTTTAATTTCAAACTTTATAATATGTCTTAAAAACAATACGATTTTAAGCGGTTTTTTTATAAATAATGTAATACCGTTATTTAAAATAAAATAAAAAATCGGAGTTCAATGTGGCCTGTAAGAAGTCTCCTTCTTTCAGATAAAAAAAAATAGTTATCAAAATCCGACAATTCTACAAAGCCTGAGAATTATGCCCATGAAGTCATTTTTATCGATATAATACAGCTTATCAACCCTCCCTAAATAGGTATCGGATAGTAGATTAGTTGAAAAGTATTATATTAATGTGGCAACTAAAATATAAAATTTTATAAAAATTCAGAATATTTGAAAACCTGGCACCAGATCCCTATAATTGGCTATTAATAAACATAGAAAATACTAAAATAGTGTTTTTCAAAACTGGTGAATGTAAATTAATTTAATCTGATGTTAAACATTATCTTATATTATGATAAATATTAATATAATGGTCCAAGAATTTTCAATTTTATATTTATGATGACTTATTGACAAGATTATAAGATTGCGATAGGTTCCATCAAAGCAATTGGAGCAGGGTTATAGTATTTATATTATTTAAGTAGGTATGATAGATTGAAATTATTCGGATATTATGCAAAATTATATAAGCTGATACCAATATATTAAACAAACCACCAAAGGTGGGCAAATAATGAAAATAATTAACTCACGTTAAGTTAAGTTAAGAGAACACAATATTGAGAAGTTAGAAGTCAACAGTTAACAAATCATTTATGATAGCCTTGCCGATTTCAAAAACATGTCCACGCAAGTCACGAGCCCGCGAAATAGATAATAAAATCGAAAAAAAACCTATTTAAAGTACAGTAACGCACCTGCCTATAAAGCGAACGCCTCTCTCGAACGGATCGACAATATTTTAATGTCCCGGCAAAAATGTATATCATATTCCAATGTGCTGTTCCAGTAAAATTCGTTATTTATTAATAATATTAAACGTTCGATATTTTATTCATACATTTTACGTAATTTAATAAATTGCTGTGCCAACTACCTTTAGTTATTATGGTTATCCAGATACATATTATATAGATTTTTGATACGGCAATTAAATTACGTAAAAATGTAGGTACCTATGAATAAAATATCGAACGTTTAACAACAAGTAACGAATTTTACTGTAATGCATGCAGTGGTCGCGACTGCTGCACACCGTTTAATCACGTACCTTCCTACCTATTTACCTACCATTTACATTTCGTATCGCATAGATAATTGAGCTCTTAATCTTAGTCGTCATTCGAACAACCGCGTTCGAGAGAACGCTAAAAAAAAAATTGCCATCGGATGCGTTTCTATGGTAACGCACGGCGCCGGTTCTTGGCGGGTGACCGGCGGAGCGGTATCAACCGACGTCTATATACCTACTCGCTGTTTAGACGGTGGCGCGTAGTCTGAATTGAACGGCTTGCCGAAACGCACGTTCGCCGTTGTAGTGTACGTATTTCGCGCGATCTCGGCTTTCGTTTCCAACGAATATTTTTTCGCAACCGTTGATTTTTCTGTCTTACTTCTTTTTTTTTTTTTTGATTGATATTTTTGTCAACCGAACAATATATTTTCGTTACCGTCGACACAAGTTCTTCTGACTGGGTACATTTCAACGTGCCCATGCGTGCAGTAGTGTGCGATTAAAAACTAGTCGAAATATTCAACACCACCATAATAATATTAACTATCGGATAAATATTGAAATACGCTCGAAAATATAATAACTGTTATAATATTATTATCGTGTACACTACGAATACCTATAATACACCGTACGAGCGTTTTGGACAGATGCATCAATAGCCGCCGAATCGATTTTGAATAACTTCATCAAGGTACATCGATTTTCTATGAAGTTTATTGAACTCCATAACATTAAGGCTAATTTATTGAAGAATAATAATATATAGAAGACAATAATTCATTCGAAAACAATAATGGGGCTAATGACCTAACCTATATTTTATAATATTATATATGCACCAGACAGTTCATTAAAGTATACTTAGATTCATTTTCAATTTGACGTTACTTCTTACGATACTTGAATGATTTTTTCTTTTTTTCATATTTAAAACATTGTTGTAGCGATGGTACATTCTTTCCTCTAAATTTGTATTATTATACCTATTTAAATATAAGATGATTATTGATTACCTACTGATTTACTATACGAATTTTTACATATACATGTATATTACTGCAGTAATAGGCACATAATAATTATAATATATTACAATTGTGTTAATAATGTATGTAATTATTATATGTTTTAAATTAATCATTTGACCATGATGATCAATGGCTCATTTTTGAATATTAAGGATGATTATGAACAAAAAAGAATATTTCTAATCCAATAACATAACATTGTATTATATACGAAATAGTCGACATTTTTAAAGACTATAGTGTAGTCTATAGTAGGTATATAGACTCTATATTATACATATATCAATAAACCATCATATTGTATGGTTTCACATGACCTAAATGTACATCATATTGTATGTAAAACATTTAGATATTATTGTTATTGAGCGTAGATGGCATGTTTTGTGAAAATTGATTATTATTTCTCTCTAATTCAAATAAAAAAAATTTCTTAATTTTGACTCTGTGCATAATATATTTATATTATAGTATCTGTATTTTCATTTACAGTTTCAACTATTATATAGAACAAAGTAGGTAATACAAATAGTTATGTGTCAAAACGCATATTGTTTCACATTATATAATTTCAGATTGTAATTTTATAAAATGTAATGAGTATAAATTATTATAGTATTTTGATGTACAACTGAAACCTATAAATTTGGTCTATCAATATTATCAATAGTAGTAACTACTAACTAGTAGGTATTAAAAAAAAACAATTTTTGAGCAAAGTTCGTTACGACCAATATTACAAATTAACTTTTGTATCTTTTAAGTGTTCACTAAGCACTAAATAAATAAATAAAATACAATTATAGTTAGTGTAAATAAAATAATATTTCAAATGGCATCTCATAATATTCATTATCAATATTATGTTAACAGTCATCGGAATTTAAAATTATTAATAACTGGAAAAATGTATTCCACGCATTTTAAAATGAAGAATTTTTTTTTAAATACTTTAATTAAATCTACAGAACTTACTATTTCTCTTGATAATATTGATTTAATTTTTACGTTTTTAAAATAGGTGTTTTAATTCTAAAAACCATTCCCAATAATTTATGACCGATCTGTGCACTGAACATGTTTAGCATGTTACACGTGTGAGTGAAGATATAGATAACAAACTTCGGTGTGGCGTTCTAATATTTAAAATAAAGACGAAAATATGACTAGGTCTTTCTTCATATTAAATTATCCAGTAAACTTGTTTCCAATATATTATGCAATATGTGCTTTTAGTGTAGACAGTAGTCTATAATATATAGTCTGTGTTTGTTATTATCGTGAAAGGATTACGTATTTACGTTTTATGCTACACAACGCGTTACTATATTTTATTTATTTTGTAAGCATAATATGTCGTGTAAGTATTATAATTTTTATTGCTTTAAATTAGGAACGTATTTTAATAAAACGTTAATAAGTATTATTAATTTGTTTAGACCTTCGTACAAAATAATAACGTCAAAATACCCATGAGTGATTGTACATTTCTGGAAATAAAACTCTATACAGTATTATTTATTAATTTTTTTAGAATATTGAGTAATTATCTGTGTGCCTGTGTATACTGTATACCAAGGTGGATTGATATCAATCCATATTGCTGTATAGTGTGTACAATATATTTTACGAATCTATTAGGTACCTATAATATACTTTAATATATATATATATATATATAACAATAATAATAATAAATAATAACATAATAATTTAAAATATCAAAACTGTGACAATTTACAAATATTAAATAAAATGTTCTAAATCGATTAGTTAAGTATAATAATTAATAGTATATTACATTAAATCGTAGGTATTTGTTCTTTATTATATATTGTGAACTTCGGGACTCATGTACCTACACACTATTTACTAAATTACGTTTATAATTATTTTACATTTAATTAGGCATTGTTATTAAAGATCATGAACTTTGAAAACAGTATACTATAGTATAATTATTATTTATTTTAATAGTAGTAACTATTAGTATACATTATTGAATAAATGCTGATTATAATTTTAATGCACCAAATCTAATAAGATATTTCAAACATTAAGATTCAATTAAATATAAAATATTTATTGAGTACAAAGTAAAAAAATAACAATATCATTAACAGATTTGTGGGATATCAGTACCTATATTATTCGCATTCCTTTTGATGGATTTGATAATGTTTTAATAATAAATTTAAAAATAATATAAGTAGATAAATACAAGGTAATTCTTTTAAAAGTAAGTAAAAACGTATTTTCACGAATAGTATTTGACGTCTAAAATATTACGCTGAAAATCTGAAATATTTTTTTTACATCATTTGAAATTACAAAATGATGTTTAAAAAAGTGGGGAAGTGGATGTCGCTCTGCTGTACAGTAGGTTACAATTGGGTCAATGTATTATGGATTGTATTAAACTTGAATTCAATGATATATAATAATAATATCATTGTATAAGAAAAACGATTCTGAGTGGAGACGGTTTGTAAGTCTGGATATTTTATATTGTTATTATTTATTATAGCATGTAAGTTGAATTGAATATTATAATTTTTTATTCGCTTCTACGGTGATAAACAAAGCGTTAGAAATTAAAATCCTATTTTCAGCGGTTTTTTTGTAATTTGTCGGTGGTTTTTCCCGTAGCATTAAATAATTGTTAAGAAAATCGAAAAATGACCTCTCTAAAGTACCATTTTGATCCAATTTGCTAAAAGATAATATACTATATTATGTTGAAATCGAAGCACTCCTTCTGGTAAAAATTTTGTATACTGGATAAAAAAAAAATTGATTAAAATAAGCGCCATCATAAAACCACTAGCTTCCTCGCTCCGCTCAGAATCTAAAAAAAATATAATTTTAATATTTTTATCGTCATAAATGTTTCAAGTTCTTAAATTTTTTGAAACGACATCATACATTATTAATCTCATAATTTTAAGCAGAATATTTTTCAGAAATGTTTAATGCATAAAAGGCAAATATCGAACAACTAGTTTATATAATAATATTATGTTATAATAGTTTAAAGTTTAGATGCATAGTGCACTGACCAACATTTTTCGGAGTACTTCGCTCATCGAAATTAAAAATATTTATAACATATAAATTTAATAAGTAGTGGATTTAATGGAATCACCCTATAGACACCTACTTAATTGTAATAATAATATGTTATACCAAAGTGCCATCATTATTGTACTATATGGTTTTATAATAGATATTTTTACAATACAATAATAATATTGTCACAGTTTCGTTATAATTTATGTAATTTTGTTTTTATTAATCTATCATTAATTTAAAAATATATATATAAACGAATACGATTGATATAGACGATTGATGAATATTTTGAATAGGTAGTACTTATTAATTAATTGATTCATAAAGCAAAGGAATAAGTGATAATATATGTCCATTGTCCATACACAACCATAAAACCAAATACATAGATGATTTAAAACGTTATAAAGTGCCTTATTGTCTATGTTTTATAATAGCTTACTGTAAAGGAATTGAAAATAAAAAATAAATTGTATCACAAATTCACAAATAAGGAAGATAAACTATGTGAGGTATTCCCATTAATATTATTACAATTTATAACTATATTATGACCGTTAGACAATAATCAGCGTTATTAACCGACATGTTACCTAAAAGGAAAAAATAAAAAAATTTATCAAACTATCTAATATTACCTATATTGAACACAAAGACCTTGTGATAATACGCGTGCCTATCGCTGCAGATGCACAAACATAAAATATATATAGTGAAAAAAGGACACCCCAGACACGTTTCGTCAGTCGTTTATTTTCGGTCCTGCTAACAACCGTGTCAAGGATCGCACAATACGTTCGATGATATCACATCAAAGGTATAGGTTATTTTTGTCTATTGTCTTTGGAATAATGTATAATTTGTGGGAGCATTATACGTTTACGTTCGGGAAACAATAATGCTGCAATAGGATGTACATATAAATATTTTATATTACTCGCCATGGTTGGTATTGCCGTAATTTCATACTTAAGTGTTTATCACCACCACCCCACAACATATACTCTAATGTGCATTATTGAATATTTACTTAATTACTTATAACAAAGTTATGATGTAGGTAGGTAGGTAAATAAAATTCGACCGAAAGACCGTTTCCGGAACCTTAGCATAAAGTTCGGCGCATTCTAAAAGTTGACACAGCTGCGTAAAAATTGACCTGCGTCCTATACCCTATTGCCTTGTACCTACATCACGCGATCACCTCTTTGGTTTTCTCGTTTTTAAATCCCACGGGATGATTATTGTGTTATTTTTTTTTTTCCACCGATTAGTGAAAATTGCTATCGCGATGAATTCGATCGATTCGGCGTGGGCCGCTTATTCTTTGTTCACTTGGCGGTGGTCGCCTCTTCTTCCGACACGATGCGATTATTGTATTATTATTATTATTATTTTCTTCAGTACATTCGTAAACATCGCGAGGTTAGGACGAACTCTATCGATTTGATGATGGACACGACAACAAATTGTGTTTATTTTTATTCACTTGGCGGTTGACGACCCCTATGCGACAGACGAAGGATATTGTGATACAGGATATTAAACGCGCGCTGGCATCAATGAGGTCACCGGCTTCCTTGTCTAAGACGACGAAATTGCACCGCAACTGCTGCTGTAAACCGCGGTTTTGCGTAACTCACCGCCAAAGAGGCTGTTCGCAAGTAGGATATATATATATACACCTGCATAACATAACATAATTATTATAATATCCACACCGGTTTCAAAATATAATATATTTTATTTCGTGTGTTTATAATAATATTATATAGGTACGCGCGCATCCTTGATGGCCGGTGCGTTTGCAGCAGTTTGACTGGGTAAACGTCACAGTTGCTTTTCGATTATATAATATTATGAAGTTCACTATCGTACCCGTATAAACAAACAAAAAATAACATACAGTTATAAGTCATTACGATTATTTTTTTATTATACGCGCGTCGACCACTGCAATAATATTATAATAATATTATAAGGAATAAAAAAAAATTTTGGAATATAGGTCATAAACTCATATAACGTGGAATTAGACTAAACTGTGCCGATCTGATGTAAAAACGGTTGAACATACTTCGTAGAATCTTAAACGTGGTTTATTGCTCAAACTACAACTCGGTTTATTGACTCATAACTAAAAAGAAAGGAGCATGTTGATTGGAGTCCTGTGTAGCTGTGACGATGTATTCACAAGCACGTGGACATAAAAATAATACCAGTACAGGTATGTCAAGTATACGCATAGTATATATAGGTATAATAATATTATTATTTATACTGTTGTAGAAAATAAAGACAGATAAAAAATATTATATAACGATGCGGACTATTATTAATAATTGATATGTTATGAAAGATCATGATGTTAGATGCCTGATTGTTTCAAGTAAAAATGTTTAAAACAAAATGGCGAATAACGTAGTTATAGTATACTTTGATAAAAGTTAGGTTACCTAAGTGTTGTGTTTAAAAAAAAATATTTTGTAGATTTAAGACATACGTAAAATACCCATATAACCTATAATTTGTAACCTCAATCCCCATTAATTTTATACTTAAAATGTATAAAATCATACATCAGGATAGACTATAGAGTACCTATATAAGAGCGACAGGAGCGAAACGCATATCTCTTATAATATGTTTAAATTTAATATATAAAGGTAGGTAGGTACTTATCATTTAAGTAAATTTACTGAATTTGCGTTTATCTCTTTTAATCTTGCTTTACAATCATGACGAATATAGTCGCATTATATTCTATTATAATAAATTATTATACTTTACTCAGTAAAATAAAAAAAAGTAAAATTTCAGTTTTTATACGATAAAACCATTTTATTCACAGGTAAATAAAATAAATGTACCTAATCCAATTCAGTTAATTTGAATTTTATTAATTTATACGATTTCATTTTATATTAAAATGTTGATCTTGAAAACTAGTACCTACAGCGCGTAGGTAGCCTACCTACATTACATAATATTCTTCCTGTCTTCGTATAATTCTATACTAAAAATTTCAATGTTAACAAGTATTCTAAAAAAAAAAAAAAACGAGTTACTAAAAATGTGTATTCTATATATTTCGTATACAGTATATCTATCTATTATTTAAGTACTTTTTCAAGATATTTTAGCGATTGCACTAAAGATGAAACGACAATACTGTAAAGTTTATTTTTCATATTATAGTTTCTTAAAATGTTCTCCAAACTTATTGGAAAAAGATTCAGATAACTAAATTATAGGTATGTTCTTAAAGTCAAAAAAATATCAATATATATGAAATATATGAAATATTTACAACTCATTAATCCTTTAATACTTAGTACTTACCTGCTGAACAGATAATTTTTAAATAAATATACTCCCAGAAGGCTCGCACCAGATTAATACAATTTAAACAATAATATTTGAACATTGTGTCGAATGATTATTTTATCGAACATTGATCTTTTAATTCATTACCTACTCATGTTTAAAACTCAACATTTTTAATCCTTTTTATTCATACTTTTTTATTATTTATATAATCACTCTGAAAGTAATATATTATATTATTATGTATAATTATTTAATTATTATGACTATACATACTTGCCCAACGTACTTACTAGAATAATAAAATATATTCATTTATAAAAATTTTTCTTGCAATTCAAAAAAAACTTAATACATAAATTATTATATTGAGTTAATGTTTGAGGTCTGGAAAGTGAAAATATTCAAGTGCCTACCTATTAAAATGTTTTTGTGATAACAGTATAGCGGTAGTTAAAAAGTTGCGTACCTAAAAATATAATATTATATTATATTTAATACGATTTTTCAGCATAGTCACAAGGAAAACATTTTTAAAACAAAAAGGTGGATAAGTGGATGTCGCTCTGCTGTACAGTAGGTTGCAAGTGGGTCACTGTAATGGATGGTGTTAAATTTGAATTCAATGATATAATATCATTGTATAAGAAAAACGATTCTGAGCGAAAACGGTCAGTCAGCCTATGATAGGAGCCTATGAAATAAGTATATTTGATGATATTATTGAGAATTAAGTAATTTATATATAACCAGCTATTTACGCGGAGCCTAGTTTTAAATTTTCAATCCTTAGCCATAAAAGTTAAACATTTTATACATTTTTAACTACAAAATAATTAATAAATTATAAATTTGATAAATGTTGTCAAAATTTGAACTTTAAATGCATATAAAAAAAAATTGTGCATATGTATTTTTAATATTTTTCAACTGCAATTGTAACATTATATAAGGAGCCTTGCATTAAAATTTCACGCTTTTTTACAGAACAAATAAAATTTTATTGATTTTTGTAGAAAAAAAAACTAAAAAAATTGAAAACTGACTATGCCGTAAACAGTTCAAAAAGAGTCAAATTATTTTCAAAATTTTATGGTGTATAGAAAATGCTAATATAAACATTCAGTGAAATTTTCAAGTATCTACAGTCATTCGTTTTTTAATTACAACAAAATAAGAAAATCGTTACATAAGATATCGAGTGAATATCAAATGTTGTAAAAATATAAATTTCAGACGCTCATAAAAATTTAATTTAAGTTTCTTGTAGACATTTTTTTCTTGATAAAGGTAGTATTCTAAAAGTATTTTGTATATCAATATCTCATATATATGCGTGGTCAAAGATTTAAGATTTAACTATTAATTTTTTTGTGTTTAAAAAATAATAACTGCCTAGTAAACATGTAAAATATTGCTAGGTCATTTTCACATATCAAAATATATATAAACTGATAATAATCGATAAACATTGGCGATGTGTTCTTTCAGATTCAGTCAACAAATATTTTGATAATAGTATTGATAATTTGTATTTCATAGAATAATAATCAGAAAATTTCTAAATCCTGATCAAATATTAACTGTGGATTGTGTAAGCAACTACATGCAGAGTGTTTTTGAAAACATGAAGTTTTAACCCGAGGTTAGATATACTTAATTACATCACAACAATCAAAAAATTAGAGTTTACAATATTGTCTAAATAACATATAACATTTTAATGATGGTATAATTTTTTTTTGAATTTTACTATTGTAGTATTACTTGATTTCTATCAATACAATTTGTAGTTTTGGAAATTAATATTAAATGAAATTTTGTTACAAGCCACAAGGTTACTTATTACCTTTGTATTATATGCATTTTATACACAATACATTAAAAAATAATATGTTAACTCACCATTTTTCTAAGAGGTCGTAACATTAAAAAAAAAAATAGTCAACATTACTTACTATAAATGATATTATGATGGTGTAGGTATTATTATAAACTCTGCAGTCTGCACAGAATCATAGTTCAATGATTTATCGCTGTATTCATAATTTAAATAATAATAAATACAATTCTTCAATACACCTACATTGATGTTTGATAGCATGTTCATCGGTGGAGTCGAGGGGGTGATTTAAAATTAATTAAAAATAGGGAAATAAATGAATTAAGAAAGGTGGCGTCTCTATATATCACTTATAAGACAGTATAGAAGCGCCTGTGGATTTTAAGAGACCACGGGGAGACGAATTTGATAAACTATTATTTAAAAGTGATAATGATAACATTATCAGTGTCCAGTTGCAGCATTCCGTATCTATATATTATAAATTAACGATTATAGAATCTAGACCAGTAATCTCAAATGTGTGATTCAAAGAGATCAAAAAAGATTTAGAAGAAACAGTACACTGTTTCTCCAACTGTTACTTTTTACTACGAAATTTGATAGGTAATTTATCAAATACATCAAAGAACTACCCATTATTATTATTTTTTTTTTGTAATTTTAAATACTAAACTAAAAAAACCTACCCCTAGTATAAAAACGTTAAAATATATTTATAAATATCTGAAAATTAAAATTTTCACTCGTTATGAAACTTTTGAAAAATGTATAATGCAAACAATATGTGCATTAAATTTTAATTTAATTAATTTAGAATATTTTTTTAATATGAATAAACATGGATTATATTATAATAATATTATGTATACGGACTTTTTTTTTGCAATTATTATTTTAACTTTTAAAAGAGCATTTTCATAAGAGAAATATTTTGATCTGTGCTCTAGCATATTTAAACAAAAAATTACAAATTATTGATGATGGATATGATCACAATTCAATTATTGATTATTGATTATACTCCACTGATTATAAATAAATATTGAAAACTTTGTAGTCCGTCGAGTATTGTATTTAAATGCTAATACATTTCTTATTAATGTTATTCAAAACAAATTGTTCCATTATGGCATTATATACGAAAAACGATTCTGAACCGAGACAGTTTGTCAGCCTAGGATATTTTATATAATATTTATATTGTTTTTATTAATACGTATCTGGTAAGTTAAATATTAATATTATTTGCATATTATCATATTTCAATATTTGTATACAATAATATATACTTGAGAAATTTCAAGTAACCACTAATAATATTTTTAAATTACAACAAAATAAATAAAATCGTTATTCTTGGTTACTGAATATGTAATTTCGTATTATTTGAACATAAAATAACAACTATAAAAAAAAACTGTGATTTATATTTCTTAGAGTTTTTGGTTACAGAATAATATAGTTACGTGGAACCTTGTTTTAAATTTCCAAGCCTTAGCTATAAGATTTTAATATTTTATAATTTTTTAACTACAAAATTATTTTTAAATTTTAAATTTTATACATTTTGTCAAAATTCAAACTTTAAATGCTTAAAAAAAATGTGTGCTAATGTATTTTTAATATTTTTCAACTGCTATTGTAACAATATATCAGGAGCCTTGTATAACATTTTCGCTCTTTTTGACTCAACAAATGAAATTTTATTGACATTTATAGAAAAAAAAAACTAAAAAGTCCGTAAACCACTCAAAACATAATTTGCACATTTTCGTGATAAAGGTAGACAAACTTATGGATAATCTTGTATTACATTTTCAAATCTTAGATTTAAAAAGAAAATTTTTTATGAATTTCTAACTCAACATTTTTATGTAATTTTTACGTATTTTGTCAATATTTGAACTTTAAATGCTTATAAAAAAAATTGTGACTGGATTTTTAATATTTTTCATCTGCCTTTGAAACAATATACTAAAAGCCTTCTATTAAATTTTAAAGCTTTTTTAACCAACAAATACATTTTTATTGATATTTATAGAAAAAAAACCTAAAAAAATGGAAACTGAAAATGTCCATAAACAGTTCAAAATAAGTTAAAATATTTGGAAAATGTTATGGTGTATAGAAAATTCTAATACAAACATTCAGGCGAAATTTCATGTATCTACGGTCATTTGTTTTAAAGTTGCATCAAAAACCAAAATCGATTTTCTCGAAAACAGATTTTGCGTAAAAATTCCCGTTTTCCTTAATTTTTTTTTGTTTTTCATGGCGCTTTTGATAATTACTTTAAAAATTTTACTTTTGATCCCTTAAAGTACCAACTAGGTTAACTTTCCCATCAAAAAATATACTATTGAAGAAAATCTAAGCATTTTTACTTTCCTAAAAGGTGATGACAGACACGACAAAAAAATAAAAAAACACACATCATTGTAAATCAGTACATTCTCCATTGCTCCGCTCAGAATCTAAATGAAATTTTACTCATTTTTAAATTCTTAAAATCATATTAATTAAAAACAGGTTTATTTGATTATTTTAAGATATTTTTTTATACGTTTATACGTTCAAACTCTTCAAACAACATATTATATGTTATAAATTACAATAATATAACTGACAGTGTGTGACAGGGTTTTTTTGAAGAGTGGTTTGTTTAACAAAAATATATCCATATGAAAAAAAAAATAATTCGAAAATAATTTACGTTTAGAGTGGTCAGTATATTTAATTACCGTGTGTTACTATCATACGCCCTTTTATTTTATTTGAAATTTCATTGTATTAATATTTAATTTAAAATTGCTCAATTGTGTTATCATTAAACTTAATATGTTGATAAATTAAATTTATTTTAAATTGTTACTATAAAAGGCCCTTAAAATACTCTTAATACTCGTTAAAAGTTTTGATTTTAAAATTGCAAATGATTAGAAATTACAGTAGACACTTAAATACGCATTTAATAACTATACGAAAGTATACTTTTATATTACTATCTTGATTTTTAATCAAGTAAGTAAAGTAATTGAAATGAAAAAGTCTGAATTTTGAAATCTTCAAGAATTTGTGTTAAATAGGAAAATAATAAAAATTTAACTCAATAATTATGAGTAAGAGGGTAATTTAGCTAGTTTTAATGTAAAATATTAATGAGAGAGATTTGATATCAAACCAAGCGGACCTATAACCACTTGAATCCATAAAAATGTTGGCGTGAACAGTCCCAAAATTTCTATTTCTTAATTTTTCTCCTAAACTATGATAGCTAGAAAGTTGGTTGATAACTCATTAAAAAGGGATTATCAAGTAGATACTTAATATGGAATTAAAATTTTTTTTAAAAAATGATTTTATTTTTCGCAGATAAAAAAAAGTTATTTGTTGCTAGATTTTCATTCAGTGAGGTACATTTCCGAAACTGGAGAACGGATTTTGTTGTTTGGGGTCTTGTTAGATTCACATTGGCCAAGAGAAGTTCAGTGAAAATTTTTAGAACCTTATTTCCAATCGTTAATTCACTACAAAGCTGTAAAGCTGAAAAACATAAAAAAACGCACAATAAAATTTGTTTTAACTATTTTTTAATGTTCTGTAGTGAATTAACTATTAAAGATTAAGTTCTGAAAATCTTCACTGCACTTCCCCTAACCAATGTGAATCTAACAAGACCCCAAACAATGAAATCCGCTCTCCGGTTTCGGAGATCTATCTCACTAAATGAAAATGTAAATGATTTTTTGTAGGTCTATTCACACCGACATTTTTCTGGATTCAAATTGTTATACCACTTGGGTGTGATATCAGTTAATCAATTTCTAAAAATTAAAAATCAAGAAAGTTTACATGACGATCCCTAACTTGGCAAGCGTTTTTTCTATAAAAATTAACTTACAGGCGTACAATTGAAGTCGACTTATAAGTTGAATACTTTAAATTAATTTTGTCTCGCCAAAAAGTGTGCTCTATAATGTATATAAATATATAATATACAAAACAATCCTGCAAATAATGTATTGCTAACATGTAATTTACGAACACTCTTTTTAATCTAAACAATTTTAATGGATGGGAATTTTTCACAAGATTAATTTTAAAAACATTTAAAGGTTATCAGATGAATGTGTATACTATTTATCACAGTACCTATATTTCACAATTAAAGAATTTTAACATTTGAAAACATAATAATAAGTAGGTCAATAAACGTAATTGTGTACATCTGTAGTCTGCATTGACTGTAATCTGTACCCATTATTTGATATGATTATTTTACTGATAAATCATATTATATTTATATAACTTTGAAAAGGATAATATTAACGGAATAATTGTTAATTTATTATTAATTCTCAGTACAAAAAGGTATACGTTCAGTTATGCAAAAGTTCAAAATCGTGTAAGCTTTGGAAGTCAATGACTCAATACGGAATGTTATGTTTCATAGGTGGATATTACAATGACTTTGAGAATTCCCTCAGGATGTTTTCCCAGAAGGTTTAGTCCATCTGCAACACTTTTAATATTAATAGGTTTATAACATTAAAATAAACATAATATTATTAGCATCACTCGTTATTTATTTATATACCTATACCTCCATAATATGTCTGGGGGCAAAACGTAGGTAGTAAGTTCAAGGTTGAAATCTGCTTAAC
Organism: Metopolophium dirhodum; assembly: GCF_019925205.1. Classification (NCBI taxonomy): domain Eukaryota; kingdom Metazoa; phylum Arthropoda; class Insecta; order Hemiptera; family Aphididae; genus Metopolophium; species Metopolophium dirhodum. The sequence continues at coordinate 18,995,585 of NC_083561.1, forward strand.
TTTTATAGTAAGTAAAATTGTCAATCCCCCTCCCCCCACACATACTAATCGACCAAATATACACCGATGGAGATATACTATATACTGTCTAAATATCCACCTTGCTACCATAATACACGGTAACACTCAAATAATTTGACCCGAGCATAAAAGTATTTATTTTTAATGCGAATTTGCAAGATTTATACTTACCTATGACTAACAGAGCGTGTTTACACATTTAGCACTAATGTACTACATAGCTGAGTCATTGCGAGTGATCCGCGGAAATTTGTTTGCTATAACGAGCACCTTTAGTAGGTATATAAGAATGACCGTCATCGTATAGACACCTGAAAAAATGTACATAACATGGCTTTCAATATATCTAAGTTGCACGTGAAAATTAGTAAGCACGCATACATTAAGTCTAAACCTCATTTATACATATTATTATTATGGCGTTGTATATCCACTCATTGGCACCACCCAACACATGTCTAACTTGCAAATAATAATTACAGTACTTAACGGTTTACGGTTATAACGAGTACCTATAGTGTGTGTGTGTGTGTGTGTGTGTATATATCTATTAAGAGCAGTGCGCAGGTATTGCGTATTACGCGTGTGTAAAGGTTCATTCACCATGCATTGCGCCCGGACAAACGTCAAACACATCTTCGCAGTGTCGGAAGACTAAATTTTTCCGTAGGTACAGCACCGTTGCCGTGGGGTTTGGAAATATTATATTTTATTCCTGTGGGTACGTATATAGAAAAAAATATAGGGACTTAATATAGGCACACCGTCGGAACGACACTGCCACTCACCTAACACACACACGCCAGTCGATGGCACCGCGTTATAAAACATAATTATATGATTAATGACCAATATCACGCAGCACGTAGTCAATGACCTATAATATTATATTGTTTAATATTATTGTTATTACTATTTATTTTGTTTCGTTAAGCGTAGATATACTACGGTATACGCACACACATTATACGTAGTATATTATATATATATATCTAGTAGTAGTAACCTACCTATGGTTTTCGTAGGATTTTCGTACATTGTGTTCGATTCGCAATAGGTCACAGTAATGTAGGTACACGCGTGTGAGATAGTATTATCACATCGATAATAATAATAATAATATGTAAGACAAAAATGTGATTTAAACTGCAGCAACAGCCGGTATCTACTATCTACGCCTATTTTTTCGCTTTTACATATTATATTGTTGATATTATTATTATCTTTGCACGTTCACCTAACCGTTTGATATTCACATGACCCACATAATCCGACCGGACAATTCCTGATATGAACAGATCTCAGCCGCAGTCGATTTACATTGTACGTTGCCGCCACTCGTCGTACACGCAATTGATGTAACACACTCGTAAAACATACACAACGACTAACAATACTATTACTGAGCAAGCTGTGCAAGTGTGTAAAGACGTATATTATACGGAGTGATCCATTTAACTGACCCGTTCATTTTCCTAGTCAATTTTAGTGTTTAAAAAAAAAATGTTCTGTGCGTATCTATAAATATATTTTATAATACTTAACATTATTTTTTTTATCATTTTGGTTTGTCAATATATTTTTTAATGGCGTAAGTATATACCCTCTTGTCACTATCCAAACTTAAAATACTTTTTAATGATAAAACGATTTATTCAATATTCGATAGGTGTTTTACCAGTTGGTACCTACATCAAAGTTTTAGAAAAGTATTGTGCTTATAATGATGAAATTATTACTAAACATAGTACTATTATAGGTATATAGGTTGTATCAAAACCATAGTTTGAAAATCCAAAAAATAGTTATAAACAATAAGTAATAATAAATTGTTGTGTAAAATTTTAAATATTTCAAACAATTTCTACAAAATAACGGTATTTTCAACACACTAAAATGACGAGGACAATTTTAGCGTAGCCGTGTTGTAGATATGGATCACTCTAGCGCTATAAGGATGTATACAATAATATACCTATATGGGTTATTTGTATTATATATATATAATACGAGCTGGCGACTGTACACCGCGCGTACCATATATAATAATAATAATAATAATAATAATTAATAATAATAAAGAGTTCTGTATAATATTTCTGCTGCAGCCGGTCAGACTGGTGAACTGAGTTGTTATGCGTCGGTGAAAAAAAAATGATTTTTTTATTACATGTTTTTTTTATAATTCACTCGTACCTATAATACTACTGCAGCGCGAGTATTATATAGATAACGAGAATGACATAATATTCTGTACATCTGTTTACGCACACACACACACACACACACACACACACACACACACACACACACACACACACACACACACACACACACACACACAAATCGGGAAGAGAGTATAGGCAGTGTATATATATATATATAAATATTATATTATGCTAGAAAAACGTACCTAAACGCCATCGGGTGTTGGGCAACGCGGACGATATTACACGCGGTCGTAGCGCGGAATAAATGCGGCCAAGTGATAGTGAAAGTGCCGGCGACCGCCATCGCCATGTGATCGTATAATACATAATACGCGATGCAGTAGTGGCATCTCCTCCAACGATAATAATAATAGTAATAATATAATATTATTATTACGTTTTATTTTTCTTCTACCATACGCATAATATACCCAATGATAATAATGATATTATGTGGGTACCTATCAGGCCTATAATATTTTATACGCGTCTTATTATTTGTTAAGCCGCTTCTATAAAATAATATACAGTCGTTGGTCGAAATATCGGAAGGTTTGGAGGAGGGGGATTAGATTATAATATTTTAAGACATGATATCATTAAAAAATAAAAAACCACCGTTGGTCGCCGCGATACGACGGGGGACGTGCTGAGAGAAGCGAGAACGATTTTTTCGTTTTTTTCCGTACGTGCCTATTTTATATCAGCCTCTCGCGAAATAGCATGTACCCCCCCCCCAAAAAAAAAAAAAAAAATTTGTGCTAATTCGTGCCCCATCAACAATCGTACCCGATTTCCTCCGATATGTCAAAAGTCGAAAAGTTCAAACTCCATATTCGCCAAAACTATACCACTTCGGCAGTCGTCACGTTCACCCCGTGGTTAGTCAAGACCATAATATAATAAACCTTTATGTACCTACGTACAATGTGCATTGACAAGATTCTCCGCGGTAGAGTATAAAAATCGAAACGATACGCACGTGTTTCTGTAGGTTACGCTGTTATAATATAATTATAATATTGCTGGCCATTTATTTGGCTCTCGTAGTCTCGTCTGACTAGATAAAAAAACGCATCTACCATAAAGCCGGGTTCACACTACATCGTGTCGTGTCATTTAGAATAATTTTCTCCGATTGGCTGAACCCGGTAGTATCATTAAGGTATGCCACTATATTATGGCATATCGTTATTTTATCACACGATACCACAGTAACCAAACAATACCGCATAGTTGAATATTATATTATATTCAACCTTTGACCGTGTGGTTAAATGTATGTGCAGAAAAGTGATAACTAAAAAAAAAATTATAAAATGTTATCATCCCGTATAATATTCATATCATTGATATTACCATTTTGGTATAAACCAAGGTAGATTATAATCTTCGGTGGTATAAACCTGACAAACTGCACGACACAAAAGCACACGATCATGACAAGACACGGTGTAGTGTGAACCTTGCTTAAGTCATACACAGTGATTAGTGAATATCCATATTACGATGTCTCATGGGGCATAAAAAAAACTTGTATAATAGAGAATTTCGTTAAATAGAATTGAATAAATTTGATTCTCGAAAATATATCATTAAACTGAAAATTTAGTTAAATAGTAAGTTCGTTACATCGTGGAAGTTTCACTGTATCATACCATCGTCCATTCCGTAGGCACAAACAGGTAGGCACAAATGGCACACATAATATTATTTTTCAATCTGTACCTAAATGGTAAAAATTACAAAAATATAATACGATCAATTTATACATACCCGGTATGCTAATGAACATCGCATATAGAGCCCTAATCTAGTAAATAAATATATACATAGGTACCTACTAGTATTATAATTATTGAAAAACCTATGATGGTTGGTTATTGCGTCTTAAAACATTTTGTAGTATTTAGAAATAATTAATAGGTATACATTATTACCTACAGAAAATTATAAAAGCCCGCGTAATTATTATTTCGTAAAGTATAATTTCATGTACGACGCAACAATTTCGTATAATTTGAAATATTTTTTGTCGAATACGTTATTTTTAGAATATCTTAATTTTAAATACATAATGTTATATTGAAAAGTTGACAGTTCGTTTTTAAATTAAACACTATGCATTAAAAAAATATCATGTCTGCGGAGCTCTCGTCATATACGCTTTGTGAACAGTGTAAACACTTAAATTACGAGCTTGAGACATAAATAAAAACTAAAAAATGTATGATGATATACCAGTTCTTATTTATTTTTTTTTTTTTTTTTTTTATCAAAAACGGGTTTTACGATTTACCTATACCATAACAATACAAAATCTATCTTCGGGCAGATACGGGTATTTAGCATAAGATAAAAACCTGTTAGTTATGACATTTTAAATAACATAGGTATCAAAGAAAGTAACGAATGTATAAAATGTAAATGTTTACACTATTTGGAATATTTAAAAGTACCCATTGTACTATTGTTTGTTAATAAAATATGTCTAAAATACTCAAAAAGTTATGACTGAGGCCGGGATATTGATTGTTATTGATTTTATTGGAAAATTACGATGTGTCGATGTTTTTCTCGTAACTAAAACTTTTCTTCTGAAGCATATTAGAGCATGGAAGAAAAACTCTTAAATAGCGGAATTTATTATTAGGCACCAAAGTGAAATAAATAAATACTAAGCCCATTAACTATATAGTTTGTATATCAGTAAAGTAGTAAACAAAGTTCTATGAATCCACAGAAATTAAAATCTGGTAAAATTATCGACAAACTGTACGTCTTTGTTTTCATATTATTATACTTGGTCACAATTTTTGAAAACTACAATAATTATTTTTCATAATATCATCATACGAATTGACATCCAATTCTCGATACGGTATCTATATAATATCTAATTACAGTTCTGGATCAACTGAGAAACATATTTTTCAATTTAGATTAATAGAATTTGCGGTTTTTGGAATTGTATTTGAAATAACTGTATGCGTCTATATTTACCTATTATATGCATTTATAATATAATATCTGCTTATTATATTTATGACAATACCATCAAAATTTTATTCCCAGTGAATTAAAAAATCTTATTTGATTTTTTTTATAAGTGCATGGGTATATCTATAACTTAACTGAGTTATTGTAATATTACTATAGGATCAACAGACCATATTAAAAATGTTAAACAATATCCAACAAACCTAGCATTTTTAAGATACTTGTTTATTTAATAATATGTATTTTGCAGTAGTTATAACGAGAATTAATATCGATTTATTCGGCATCACTGAAGAAGTGTATACAAGGTCTTGATTTAGATTTTTCATGTTTCCTGAATCTGAAAGTAAGACGTACAGTCGTACAGAGTATAGTATTATATTTTATTTGTTAACCTTATTGTTGCACGCCTCTTGTTTACCTTCAATTTAAATTTCAACTAGAAATACGAGAAGCAGTTACGGGTAGTAAAAACAAGAGGGGAAAATTAAAAAAATATATTGTCTTAAATTATAAAAATTAGGTATTACATGTATAATTATTAGTTATATAATAATAATAATATGTAGTATGTGTATATGTCATGTTATGCTGCTAATAGGTACATCGTACCTATATTGGGTTAAATTATATAATTTTAGAAATTGTATTCAAAATAAAATAACATATAATATGGTTAAGTACTTAAGTCTGTGATCTTATGCTGCAGACGTATAAAAATCAAGTTCAAGACATAATTAAAACACATTGGTAAAAAAATAAATCTAAACTGAGGGTGACCAAAATTACGTGTACAGTGTACTAAAATAAAATAAATATACTAAGAACCAGACACACCAGGGTGACACAAGGATATGGTTATTTATAATAGCTAAAAAGATCCACCAATATGTGGAACCTGTAGATTAATGGTTAAACATTTAATATTTAGCCATAAAGGTAGAGACAGTAGAGGCAGGTAGAGACCACACAGACAGATTTCCGACAATATAAAGATGACCTCAACATAATATAATATAAGATACCCAACTCTTTAGATACTGCGCTCGGACAAAATGAAGACAATTACCAAAAAGGATATTTTAAATTGTTTATATTATTTGTGTATTTTGTTATTAGTAAATAAAGTAATACGGTAGGCTTAACTAATTTTTGCCAAAATCATGCCATATATTTTGTAAAATTATTATTATATAATATATTTATTTCATATTATTTACCCATAATTCAATACCACATAACGGTGTGTAAAAGGTTATAAATAGCTATTTAGATCTATAAATAGCTACCTATCTGGATAAGTTTAAATATTTCAAAAATTTAATTTTGTAAAATAATAATATACCTACAACCTACGTTATGGTGAATAGTACCAAGTATCCCTACGTTTAATATATTTTGAATTTTAACAGAATACAAAAATCGCTTGAGGAGAGTTATTTTATGTTAGAAAATCTAATTTCGACAACATTGTTTGAAACGCCTAAAAAATTGAATTAAGTGGATTTACGTTAACCTTTATTTTAATTTCAGCAAGAACAACTTATAAGGAATCTTGTTTCAAATTTTTAAGCATTAAAATTAAAAATGTTGGGTATTTAAAAAAAATGTGAACTTCAAATACTTATAAAAAGAAGTGTAACTATGTAATTTCAACATCTTTTAATTTATGCAAAAACAACTTACGATGAACCTTGTATAACTTTTCTGACTTTTTGATTTAGAAACATACATTTTATTGACATAGATCAAAAAAAATCAAACATTTTATACGTCCATAAATATCCCTAAAAGAGCTAAAATATTTTGAAAATTATATAATGTCTATAGAAAATTCTAATAATATGGTTAAATGGTGAACATAAGTATCTACGGTTATCTATTCATATATTTTTAATTCGACAAAAGAATCCATTTTGACAAAAACTGGTATTACGTATAATATATTAAATAGGTACATTTCCTGTTTTTTCGTAATTTTTACTTTTTTAGTGTTTTTAATGTAATAACTAATACATTTACAAAAATATATATAAATTAATAGGTATATGAAGGAAAAGTTTTAATTTCACCAATATCGAAAAGAAAAGAATGATAGCAGCAAAGATTATAAATTTGAAAGCAATTTTATTTACATTTGTAATTTAAATATTATCAATAATTATTATAATTACAAACTAGATTAATATCTATCATTAATTAATAGTAAATAATAATTTTGTATTGTTTTATCTAATATTTTAATTATTCATAATTTATAATAGGAATACTTACCTAATATTATTATTCATATTCAAAAATCAAACTTTGTTTATTTTATGATTTATGCGAAGGGAGGTAGGTACTCCACAAAGAATAAAGCCCTAAATATTAGTTTCTCTAATTAAATTAATGTAAATACGTATAGGTATTATAGTAAGTTCATAACTAACCAGTAACCAAACAGTAATTTATGAACATAATACAGTTTAATTTGTCATATCTGTACTGTTGTAGCGCTGTAAGCCGGGTAATGAGTATATTACTTATATAATATATTTATATATATATTATATTATTAAAGTCAAACTGTCAAAGCACAAATAAATAAATCATGACTTTCGAGAATATAGACTATAGACACATCAAACATATTAGTTATAACTTGTAAGTCATTACTTTTTATGTTGAGTGTAGTTTTAAATGTATAATAATTGTGAGAACTAAAAAATAGTAAAAACTAAATACGCTTACAACTATTTACAGTCACCAATTGATTACAATCAATGTAAAATGTGTAAACGGAACTATTAATATTAATTAAAATCAATACGACGCATATCTATTTAAATTTCAAACAGAGGGGTTAGATTAAAATTATAAGTAAACTATTAATAGTTCGATTTTACTAATTTAACCTGAGAAAATAAAACAGTACCTATAGGTAACCTACAATAAAAATAATTTCTTGGTTTATATTGAAAACAAAATGTTCTTAAACATTGTTATTCATCAGTTGTGTATTTTTCTATTAATTGCATTATCTTCTATACATAAATATATATTTCTATACTACAATTATTTGTCATCGTTTGTGCTTATATTTTGTTAATATTATACAACTATAAGTATATTAAAATAAATAAATGTACAACGAATCCACATTTTTTTTGTTATGACAAGGACGTCATTTTCAATTATCATTAATAATATTAACATAATAACATTCTATAGTGTCATCGTGATAATATATACATATAATAATATATTATTTATGGTCGGTACTTAAAAATATAAGTATTTTTTTTAAATTGCGTTTTAAAAAATTTTGTCGATTAATGAAAAACTAAATTGATATAGGTATATATATCTATACCTAATATCCGAAATTTTAATGCTTATTAAAATGAATAATTTTTAAAGTTTGAAATTCTATTGTTTTTTTTTTTTAGTTATTTATTTTAAATTGAACTACTAAGATATTGTATTCACAACAATGACATACAATTAAAATAATTAATAGTTATTAATAAGAAATGTGTAATAAAATATAAATACGTTATGCCCAATGCTTAAAGATAATATTTTTATAGGTACTTATTTCATGATTATACTATATTATTTTAAACTACAATAACGCAATTCTATTTTTCAGATTTATTTTTAAAAATGGATCCATTGGACGATGTTGAAAATTGTGAACCCCATCATCACCTGCTTAAAAGACCACCTGTCGATATCGAATTTTCAGACTTGACTTACAGTGTACCACAAGGACGAAATGGTGAGAAATTAAAAAATATATATATTATTGACCTTTTTACGGTAATTATTTTTTTTTTCAAAATATTATGACCTTATCAATAGTATTGTGTTTGATGAATAACAATTTATTAAATACCTACTTGAGACGATTATAGAGTGAGATAATTAATCAAACATTAAACATATAATTTTATATGTACATAATATTGTATATATGTACCTATAATATAATATGATATATTATACATGATGATAAAAATATTTTAAATTGACACTAAATTGTTGTCATTCTTTTATTTTGCATCGCAGTCCTTGTAGGTATCGGTGAATTTACGGAAATGTAATTTAACGATTAATATACGTTAATATTTATATCATTACTATTTCGATAAAAATATATAACCTACACAAATAATAAATGTATAGACGGCGTTGATCATTAATAATAATAATTTTAATATACGCGCAATTATTGATTAGGTACGTAGTAGTAGTAGTTTATTATTATTTCAAAAGAATAGTAACAAATTTAATTTAATTTATAGGTACGTCCTAACTTGTCAGATAAATATATATATTTTTTTTTATTAATTAACCAGCGGCAACTTGGCAATTGGGTGGGTTTTTAACTGTGGGGGAGGGTACTGTAGGTTAAACAAGTGTGTTTTATATTTTGGCAGATTTTTTAGTGGGCACCCGTAGGTATCTGCCATGCCCGGGTGGGGGATGGTGACACTTGTTCTCTGGACACCGTGACTTACCCGAAGAAAAATGCCACCCACGGCCGAGGTTTTTAACTGGCGTCGGCGAGCGTCGCAACCGACGCCTTAGTTCACTCGGCCACTCCGTCCTCTCCGATAAATATTAATATTGTCGATGAAACGATATCGTGAATTCACAATAATAAATTATTGTTGGTAACCTATACCTACGATGACATTTGAGAATAGTTTTTTATTTAATGAATTAATTATTATTCAATATGGTGGACGTGTTTTTGAGCACTCTTCTATAATGTTTACTCACCTCTGCACCGCAAGATAATAGTATATTGTCGTATTATTTATTGTACATTTAAAAGCATTAGTAAACAATACCGTTCGAAAACTCGAAATTTTTCACAGTTGATTCCGAGTGTTGGACAATTTACTATCATTTTTTTTCTGTCGACGATGATTTTTTGGACACTTAAAACTTGAAAATATTCACAAAGTTTATAGGTACTGCGACTTTTTACACCAGAAATCTTCTATTAACGGTTAAGTCGAAAAACAACGTATTTATACATCTATAAACTATAATACGGTAAATAATAAAACGTCTTAGAAAATGCAAATTTGCATTTAATAGAACCGATTTTGTGTTGTTTGGTGGCTTATATCAGAGTTAATTGACCTATTGGACTTAAGGTTAAAACCATGTTTGTACGTCAGTTTTTTACGATGTTTCAATTTTCAAGTCAAGTTATGACTTATGAGTGTCTATATGTGCATATGTACAATATTGTAATTTGGTAAATGTCATAAAAACCCGAATTATAAATACAGATTGTTCTTATAATGCGGCAATTCAATCTAATGTCTATAACTAACAACAGGAGATTGGTTCTGTTGAACGCAAATTCGCTATGTTGTTCTCTTGTAAGACAAAGACAACACTTGTCGTCCTCTTAAACAATCAAATTAAATATATAATATTATATTATAGGTACCTACGTTATAAATTGAACACTATTAATTTACCAATACTTTTACAAATTACAAAGAAAAAGTCCGTATGTAGTCTTGAAACAAATATAATAATAATAATTCAAAAATGTAATCTTTCTGTTTTTAACCTATATACTTGTTATTTTTAAGCTATAAATCATTATATAGGTACATTATTTTCACATATATTGATTATATACCTACCGAATAATAATAATTCAGTAGTTCACGTAAATTAATATTTATGATTGATGTCTGATGATATTACAATGTTCAACCATCAAATTCCTATTTAAAGAAAATACCTATACATTTGAGATACGATTTATTATGGGATTTTAATTTTATATTTATTATATTATATTAATTATGATAATATTACAAAGCTCAATCAATCAAATATTCCTATATTTAAAGAAATACATTTGAGATACGATTTACTGGGGTTTTAATTGAATTACCTTAATGGCTTAATGGGTACCTATTTATCTATATACTTTATATTCACACACTTTCTTCGTTTAATTCGTTCGTAAGTAGATGCTAGATAAAATTCTAGTATAAAGTATTATCATATTATAATATTACTTCATCTCAAGACTAACGAAACCTGTTAGTTTTTTTTTCACTTCTGTTTTCTAGTAAAACTGTATATAATATTATCTTATAAAATGGGCGTAGATGATTAAAAATAATGACGGTTGCTGATAAACAGTTTTAAGTAAATGTAACTTGCTCTGCAGATTCCTGAGGCTCTACAAATTGCGAACGCAGCTGATATAAGTTTTTAGTATTAAAGGACAGTGACCTCTTTAACGAAACTAGTTATTCGTTGCTAAATCTTATATACAGGGTGAACAACATTAACCTATTCCTCGGTTATAAACGTACACCTATGGCTTATTTAGTTTTTTAAATATGTAAAAGTCATTAAACCATAATGGTATTATCGTGATGAATATATGACTTGTAAATTATATATGAAATTAATTATTTACGAATATTATTCTAAATAGGTATAATACGATGTCTCAAAATATTATGAACCTTAATTATTATTATTTTAAAGTGTGACTGTGTTTTCAAATTAGTTATATTTGTGTTATTGAGTTAATTTCTGACGTTAAAATATTGTATTTTTCATGACACTTATATAAGGAAAATATTGTTATATTTTTCGCAAATACCTACTATGTTCATAATATGCACATAGGATATACCATACCAAGTTATCGACTCTAAATAATTATTTGACTACCTCTTGAGGTGAATCGCATTGTACTATAGAACTATAGTAGGTATATTCAACTAAAGTCTAAACTATATTGCTATTAGTACATTAGTATTATATTTTAATGGGCATAAGTCAATGTAATTAATACTTATACTTAAACATACTTATTATAATTTAGAAATCGATTGTTAAAATGTAATGACTTAAAGTTATAGCTTTTTGTATGTACCTATTTTAAAATAAATTTGTTTTTCTAAAATCTATTAACATATATATAATATGCATAACTTAATTCTTGTAACCATTTATATTGTACAGGTACCTATTCAATTTTGTAACATAACCTTAACTGATGATTATCAGTCGAAGTTATATTAGATCAATAAAAAAATATACGTATATAATGTTTATTGTTTACACTTCAAATTTAATTATTCTTTGATAATTTTTTTTTTTTGGTCATTGCATAGGTGATATACCGGATACAAAGGTCAAATCCAGCCAATTTGAATGAATTAATTATACTGTTTTTTATCATCTACCTTCGTATTTGTGCTGTTTAATGTTTAGTTAATTTTTTTTTAAATAGAAACTTAGAATAAAAATACTTCAAAAAATATAATATGATTTATAAAAAACTGCAACGTTAATTTAAAAAATTATATTTTGTTTAATTTAAATTTAATGAGTTTAATTAATATAATTACAGATTTAAATGTATTATTAATTATTATATACCTACGTATATACATATTTTAATATTTGTGACAGTTTAAGATTTAAAATAAATGGCAAATTATGTTATTTTTTAAAAAAATTATCAAATATTATAAATCAAAAAGTACTTATTACATTATTCCGATTTACACTGCATGACGCGAGATTTTTTACGTGTTTGAATATAAATAGTAAATAAAACATTCAAAAATTATCTCCAATTTCCAAATTCAGTATGTAATATTATAATCTAAGAAATACGTACAATTGTAAACTAGAAGTTATATAGAAAAAAGTTTTTTTTTTTTTATTGAACTTGAGCCCGGCGACTATTGCCATTAGGTGTTGTAGGGATTATGAACTGTGGTAGGGGTAAGGTTGGTACGGTAGGTTGGTTTTACGATTGTTTTTTAACGGTTGTTACGGTAGGTAGCAAACACGTGTATGTGTGGCAAGGTTTTTAACTACTATGAACCCGGGTGGTCACCCATCCGGGAGCTAGTAGCTATGGCCGTTACTTACTCACATTCCGCGACTGGTAGCAGCCAACGCGCCACGCCAAGCCACAGAAAAAAGTTTAAAAATGTAATAGTGTTTAATAAGTGATATAGTGCAGATCGATTTGTTGCATAGTAGTTTTATAATAATTCTATATAATATATACAACTATACCTAAGTACCAATTGATTATTTTATCATTGAACACGTAATGTTTTATTATTTCAAAAAGTATAAAATATGTTTTTGAAAAAAAAAATCTTTACATGGTTTCTAGTATAAACAACATTAAAAAAATATTATTGATGTTGTCGGTACCGGTTTTTCCAATTTTCCACAACTCTACACAATATGGGAATTATATTTATTTTATATTTTAGTTGCTCCCTTAATTATAATACTTTTCCACTTATTTACGCCCAATACCTATTTAGGGGGGAGGGGGTGTTTAAACGGTTATTATATCAATGAAAATTACTTCACAGGAAAATCACACACGCCTCATTGATATTTCGAATTCTGATAATTTTTTTTATCTGAAATATAGGAACTTTTGTCAGATCGGATCAAAGTCCGAATTTTCATTTTTCTTTAAATAGATTTTTAAATAGGGCTAGAAAAATACGTTTGAAAAATAACAAATATTATACATTATTCAAATGCATATTTTAGCTTCTATAATTATAAGTTTCTAAATTTATAACTTTGAAAATCGGGCTTTGATTCATGTAAAACTGACTGACTGAATATTTATTTAATTATATATTTTTAAATTTATTTTTTGGAATTACATTTAAACTGGTAATATAATACCGACCCGTATTCCTTTAAAGTAATAATAAAACTAATTAAACATTTACAGTAATAGTTAAGATCGACTTATTCATGTTTAAATATTAAATTGGTATTAATTCATGCATGTATTACCTATATTCATAAAACTATAATTTTTAAATATAATAAAAAAAACGTAGTTATTTTATGGATTAATGCTAAAAAATTTGAAGAAATTATATTATGATGGTTACACAAGTCACTTTAAAATAATATCAACTACTAAAATAATATATATATATTGTAAAAATGTAAAATATATAATTTAAATACCTGAATATCATATTATGTTTTTTTTTTCTCTAACAGGATCAAAAATTATTCTTCGGAGTGTAAGTGGTTTGTTCAGATCCGGTGAACTGACAGCGATACTCGGACCGTCCGGCGCGGGGAAAAGTACATTGATCAATGTATTAGCTGGTTATAGGTATTATTTTTTCCGTAAACATAATATTTATTATTTCACAATTATAACCGTTTTCAACACTATACTTCGGATTTGTTAGATGTGGTGATGCCCGAGGTTCCATCATGGTAAATAGCCGACCAAGAGAAATGAAATCATTTCGAAAAATGTGTCGTTACATAATGCAAGAAGACCTCTTGCAACCGGCACTTACAGTATTAGAGTCCATGGAAATAGCTTCAGATTTAAAGCTTGGTTATACGATTTCCAAAGAAAACAAACTTGAATCAGTAAAAATAACGCGATTATGAATGACCCAACAACAACATTTTTACAATGATATTTTTTTTTTTTAGATCGAAGATATCCTACAAATGCTTCGGCTTACTAAAGCGAAACACACACTCATGGAGAATTTATCTGGCGGAGAAAGAAAACGATTGTCTATCGCTTTGGAGCTTGTTAACAATCCCCCTGTAATATTTTTGGATGAACCTACCACGTAAGTGTTTCTATTCCTTTATTTATATAACTATTATTACTATTATGGCGTTACATCAATCATTATATTAAAACATCGTAGTCTATCAGGTCTTGGTTAACCATAGCCATAACTCCATCATAATAATTCAATATAATACATATTATACCTATGTAATCCCATAAGACATAACACTTTTCATTTTTATTTCAAGGATTCATATAAAATAATATAATATAATTATTATTAATATTCATATTTAATATCCTAAATGGATTCGTTGTGTTCGTATATGCATTTTAAAAAAGTAATATGCCTTTTATTTATTTTTATAGAAACTATTATAAAGATCAATTAAAATATCTTTGCATTTGACATAAATATTAAAATACATTAAAATTAATTTCCTATAGGTATAGCAACTTAAAGCGATATTCCCTTGTACCAAATACATTCAATTAATAAACTATTATTATTTTTCACTACGAAAAAAAGTGTTAAAGCTGTAGTTCCAAGATTTTTATATAAAGATTTTAATTAATATATATACAAATATTTTAAAAACAGTTAAGTGTATAGATAAAATGTAATAAACGTAATATTGTTGTTCATCCTATTCGAATATCTGCACAAGATAGACGTATCGACGTATTTGATACCTAAATGCTGATAAATGGTTGCTAAATATAATAAACATGTCTAAAGTAGTAATAAGCCATTTAAACTTTAAAGTAGTTTGAACTGGGAAGAACTTTATCTGTGTAGTAGAGTTTTGATTTTTTTTATAGCACTACCCAATATTTTGTAATAATTAAATGAAAAAAACAAAAAAATAAATAATGTTCTGAAACCGATAACTTTAATTGTATTCATGGTATCGAAATAACAAAAACGCTTCGTCATAAGTATAAAGTTCTTCTTTACCATGTGTACAATTTTGATTATTTTATTATATATGTGTGCGAGAAAAGTGATCCGGCGCCAAACGGTTTTTACTGAATTACGTGTGTTCTCTTGAATGTATATTGTTATTATTATTTTTCATAGTGGTTTAGACGACTTATCCAGTTCGCAATGCGTGTCATTACTTAAGGATCTTGCCTATGGCGGTAGAACAATCATATGTTCTATACACACACCCAGCGCAAAATTATTTGCGATGTTTGATCACATATATATAGTAGCCGAAGGACAGTGTATGTTTGCAGGAGTTGGCCAGGATATGGTTCCGTACCTGTCTACCGTAGGACTCAATTGCCCTAAGCACTACAACCCAGCGGACTTCAGTAAGCATTGACGAGAATGATATTACAAATAACTGAAGTGCTCTACGATCGATAAATTGGTATTAAAATCAAAAAATTGTTTGCCCTGTTGTGTTTCCTCCAGTGATAGAAGTTTGCAGCAGGGAGTATGGCGATTATTCGGAAAAAATGTCAACGGCCGTGGACAACGGTAAATGTTTGAGGTGGTTCAAAGATAATGCTGAAACAAGGAAGCCAATCGTACGTCGAGCGTCACAATACGACACGGTCTCCAATCATCTGTACGATTTTTCTAGTACGGGATGGTCTCAGTTTAACGTGCTCCTCAGGCGAATGATGATACAACACAAAAGAGATTACGTAAGAAACTTAAAAAATAATAATAATAATAATAAAAGAAACCCTCAACACGCTCTTGGAAAACGGTTAACATTTTTGTATGATTTAATTTTAGACGTATTTATTGTTCAAACTGTTCATGTACACGTTTATCGGCCTAGTAGTCGGCGGCATGTTTTTTCAATTCGGAAATGACGCTTCTATGACTATTTTCAACTATGGGTTCATATTTATTACCATAATCGTTTTTATGTACACACCACTTATGCCAGTATTGTTAAAATGTGAGTCTTGTCGAGCTTTACTATTTACAACACGAGACGTTTGATTTACAATAAGAACATATTATATGATTTCAGTTCCTACAGAAGTTCAGCTATTGAAACGGGAATACTTCAACCGATGGTACGGACTGAACGCTTATTTTTGTGCGCTCACGTGTTCACAACTCCCGATGCAGGTAAAAAAAACCATTTAACTATTATAGCCAGTGGCGTGGTTGTGAACCATTTTTTTTTTTTTTTTTTGGGGGGGGGGGGGTTAAATATTAAATACTTTACTTTAAAACCATTAAAATGTAAATAAGTATAATATAATCAAAAATAAATATGAATTAAGCAAAATAATAAAAAGCATCTCAGGGGAGTAGGGGCAAATGCTCCTGTTGCCCCCCTCCCCATAAACACGCCACTGATTATAGCTTACAAATTATATCAAGCATATTAAGCAATATCACTTTATAACATTATATTTTTGAAAATATATTTCCCCGTTATATTATACCTTATAGATAATCCTATCGTCAATCTACATAGCGATAACTTACTTCTTGACAAACCAACCGTTGGAATGGGAACGAGGGATTAAATTTTCCGTTGTGTGTTTGATGGTGTCCTTGTCATCAGAGAGTTTGGCGTACGCGATTTCTTCACAATTCAACGTTACGGTAAGTTCTTCGAGATGTACAGTGCATTTCGATACGCTGGGTCATTTTTTATCACCACTTTACAACAAAATCGCAAATTCTAGTTTAAAAACATATAACATAAATGTCGTAAAATTACAGTATGTTAGAAGGTTGCAAAAAAATTAAACAAAATATTTGACGTCAAAAACAGTAGGTTGGGTTATCACTTAGCAATTATAAAGTAGAAATAACTGGGGAGATCATTACACTGTATAATTATTAAATACTATATAGGTAGTACCCATAGGTTTCAACTTTCAAGTGTACCTCGGCATTTGGTAATACCTACCTAGTACCTATATAGGCATATAGCTACTAGCTGGTCACTGTAATGGATGTGTTAAATTTAAATTCAATGATGAATTAATGTTAACGAAAAATGATTCTGAGGGGAATAAGGCGAAAGGGTTTAGCATTTATTTCTGAAAACAGTTTATGCGTATCACATTATTATATTATTCAGTGGCGAAGCGTCATAGACTCATAGGAGATAAGGAGACAACGTCTCCCCACTTAGAAATTAGAGCACGGTGAAATTATAATATCAATCCATCCTGAAAATTTCAACCAGATCTGCCCTGTGGTTTGGGCTCTACGTTGATCCCTCGGGAGGACAAATTACTTTGTATAATATATAGATGTATGTTTCAGTATTTGTTAAAATCGGTTTTTCGTTGTACCTACCTAGTGTTGTACAGTTATAGAATTCTTAAAATAGATACAACCGTGCGTACGAGCTGGCGATAGGGTCATTCCAAATAATTATGGTATTATATCTAAATCTAATAGACGTTGCGACGCAACGTCTCGAAAATATGGGCGCGCGAGTACAGGGGAATGCTAATGTGAGTGGGGCTTTCCATGTACGCTACGAGACACGTCTCGCCGTTCGTAATAACCTCAGTCCTCAATATTTATTATCAATGTCGCCGTCGCATTGTCACGCTATCGTGATAGGTACGTCGTACATGTTTCTTAATATTTATTGTTTTATATGGTAATTAATGCCATTTTTTAACGATGGAATTATTAACTACTCATACGAAAAATAATGTGTACATTTCGATTTGCTATTATATTAAATTATCATTTTAAAGAAGTTGTAACGTTTTTAATTTTTTAATATAATATTTCAGTTCGTTTTTAGTTTTTGAACATTTATTTCTTACCACTTAGATAAAATAAAAATGGGGGGGGGGGGAATCTAGGCATATTAGTGCCATCTTTTTTCAGTGTCTCCCCAACCAAAAACCTCACGCCTTGCTACTGATATTATTACAAGTATTTTTTTAATTCAATAGGTATTAAACTGATTTTTTCAAAACGCATCGAATATAAGTTAAAAGTTTATAACTTATAACCGACGAACCGTAGAATGTTATGAGTAGGTTATGAGTAGGTTATGAGTAGGTTCGTATTATGAAAATAGTCCAAATATTTTGAAAATCGTATTATGTATAGAACATAAGAATATGTGTAGTAACGAAAAATATAGAGTACTTAAGACTAATATTTTTTTAACACCAACAAAATTATACTAAAATCGTTATTTTTCATTTAATTTTGTCAACATTGCATTAGAATAAATACACGATAGCGTAAAGTTTCAAGTTTCTATGATAATATTAATCCTGAATTACAACAAAATAATAAAATCTGTTTTGTCAAAAACTAGAGTTGCATAAATATTCCCGTTTTGTTAGTTTTTTACAGTTATTAAGAGAATAGAAGTTGAATTTTTGGTTATACCCAAAATATTAGATCAAATTTGTTATCAGAAATCACCCTCAAAGTTGAAGATTGAAGTCTCAAATTTCTGCTCCGACTGGTCGTGATTTAATGATTATTATAATTAATAAAAAAAACACTTACGTGACGGAGTGTCCGAGCGGTCTAAGGCGTCGGTTGCGACGCAGCCGGCGCCGGTTTGATTCCTTGGTCACGGGTGGCGTTTTTCTTCGGGCAAGTCACGGTGTCCGGAGAACAAGTACCGCCATCCCCCACCCGAGCATGGCAGATACTTACGGGTGCCCAATCAAAAATTCTGCCAAACACAAACACTCACGTGTAAAAACCCACCACTTCAAAACCCTACTAACAGCTAATGGCCATAGATCAATAAAAAAAAAAAAAAACAAAAAAAAAAAAAAAAAACACTTACATACTAGTTTTTAAAACTGCAACGTTACGTTTGAACCCCCAAAACAACATATTATACTTATGAGAGATTTATCAAAATATTATGTATAATATATCTGATATTATTTCCACGGTAAATATATTATATTTAATTTATTTAAGTTATCGATATTTAAACTGAATAAAGAATATTTGGACCTATAGTGATGTGAACTTAAAAAAATAGAATACCAACCTATTATGTTACGTAGGAACTTAACTGAGAATATTATTTAAAATAATTAATATCCTATCATCAATCTGGCTGAATCGATCTGCGGTATCATTTATCTTACTATGCTACAAACCATATTTATAAAATATTAATAAACATTTTCTTATTTTAACTACCCGACATCAAAGTAACCTGTTTAACAAAATATGTACGAGACATTATTTATTTTCCAAGTACAAAAAAGACGTCGTTCGTCCTTCGTGTGAACAATTTCTGGGTTTAGTTACAGCGTGGTATCGCCAGGGCCGGAAGTATATAGTTTACCTATCAACTACCGTCGCACTAATTCACTATAATATAGCTGATGGGCCATGAGAAAAAATGAGTTATAAGGTTCTGTATACATAATACATAAAATATGAAGTATAAATCAAATATTATAAAATATTAAAAAGTCTTTTAAAATATTTTAAACAAAAGCTAACATTATATTCAATAAGTATACATTGTAAGTCGATCGTTATTTTTTCCGTTTAGTTAAGTACGCATTTCCGTCAAAATGGAATGCCGATAATGTATAAAAATAAAAAACAAAAACAAGTTTCGTGCAACAATTATTTCTGCGGACTGCGTCTACTTATGTCATTGAGCACGTATAACATTACTACCTAGTACATACTAACATTTTTAATAATTTATACTTTGCGCAGTTCAGTACACACATTAATTCTTCAACGATAAACGGTGAAGTCTATTGT
Organism: Metopolophium dirhodum; assembly: GCF_019925205.1. NCBI lineage: Eukaryota > Metazoa > Arthropoda > Insecta > Hemiptera > Aphididae > Metopolophium > Metopolophium dirhodum. Next base: position 19,016,121 of record NC_083561.1, read on the forward strand.
CGGGGACATACGAAGCAAATGCAGAAAATATTATCTAATTAATTACCTATGGTAGAAAAAATTTTGGAAACTAAAACGCATTGTGGATAAATATAATACAAGTTATAGACGTCATATTCTAAATAGTTTTATAATCAAATCAGAGTTTAAATTATATATTTTGGAAAATAAAATATTGAATTCGTGTCTGTAATATATATATATATAGATAGGTAGTTATTGATGTTTGCTATTTGCATACATATTAAAGGTGATACATGCTCGCCCTATGTTTATGATTAAATTATGCAAGTATTCAAATTCTGATTTTTTGAATTTTTAAATACACTCGAAGGCACTAAATAATTTGTAGTAAAAAGTGGGGCTCTTATTTTAAAAACTGAAGTTTGTATTGCCATAGGATACTCCTTAATCAGTAACGAAAATATCAGTAATTTGAAAATATGGTATTTAAGTATAATTCACAAAATCAGAATTTGAACAATTAATGCACTATTAAAGGGAAAAATATGGGTGAGGATGCTCAAAAAATCACTCTGTAGATACAATCTTGTAAATATGATAAAATATCTACGTTTTAACAAAATAAGGGAGTTCGTACCCCTCTCCCCCCCTCCGATCAGCACATTATATTATGTAGCTTACAATGTATTAGTAGGTATAATAATTATATGTAACATTCCTTTGTAAGTTTATTATTATACAACAGTGAATCTCGTTCTACTAGACGGTTTTGCAACTGGAATGTGAAATACGTCGTTTTAAAGAACTTCAGGTGTCATATACCTACCTATATTATATTATACAGGGCCCCTCCTAGCATTCGCCTATTCGCACATGCCGAGTAAAATATTTTCTCCGCTGATGAAATACTGTTTTTATATGCCACCTGTGATCCGGCTCTGTAATTAGTTATAACTATTATAACTAATTCCTTTTGGTTGTATTAATATATTAATATAGGTATTTACTGCCTTACAAGTTGGAACGCGCCCATTATTATCGCCATCATTACTATCACTCATTAGTCATTATTTATAACTTTTGTTACTAATTATTATGATAGTAAATATTTTACATCACTACAGGAGTTGCGGGAGACAGCACTATTATTGATTTAAATTGTGACGTCGGTGTGTGGGGCTATGTTCAATAATTTTGCACTCGGAACGATTAAAGATATACCTTAAGGCAGGGGTGACAAATTCAGGCGGACCGAGAACACTTTTTTTACGGACACTTATCCGCGGAGTAGTTTTTAAATTTTTATAATATAAATATGAAAACTTTAAGACGTGTGTCATAATGCGTACCTATTACAATTTATATAACGACAAAAAAATAATTTAAGTAGTTTAGTAGTTGACAATTATCTGCAGGTATTTCTATATAATCATAAATGGGGTAAAACCAACGTGGTGACATCAATCGTAGGTAAATCCTTAAGGCTTGAGGTATACAATATCTTTAATCGTGCTCGGGACGCAGTTTTTAAACAATCGTTGGACCGAGAATCCTCTACCTACTGAATTTTTTCCAATTTGAGCTCATAATATTAATGTCGTACACTTAACCTCCGTGCTTACAGAACAGCGTGTTCTTCGGACCGTGCGTGGCTTGCCCAATGATGCTGCTGGCGTCGTTCGGTCTGGGCTACGAAGAGGACGAGATCCCCGGCATCATCCGGCTGGGCATGAACTTCAGTTACCTGCGGCACGGCGTCGAGGCGCTCGTCATGGCCGTCTACGGCAACGGCCGCGGCCGGCTGGAATGCCCCAAGAGCGAGGACTACTGCGATCTCCGGGACCCGTCGGCCCTGTTCAAGACGGTCGGCATGTCCGAGGTGACATACTGGAGGTCAATGAGCGCCCTGTGCGGCATGTTCCTCGCATTCAAGGTGGCGTCGTACGTGATGCTCCGGCGGAGGCTCAGCACCAAACCGTCGCTGCTGCTCAAGCTCGGGTTCGTCGGCCGTTTCATCAAGGCCAACTTTAACATTCCTCGCTGACGACCCTATATATATATATATATATATATATATATACGACTCTATCATATTATATATATATATAGTTATGTATATGTGTATATATAGGTAGTATGTACATAAAGATTATGACTTGACGCGACGGTGCGTGTGTATACAGGACGTTCGCCTCGCGAGTCATGATAAATACCAAACAGCATTTGTGATATACTTATACTTTATTATAGGTACTATAAAAAATAATAATGAAATCTATGTTTGTTTATAATAATAATATACGTCATCATTGTCCTAATAATAATGCAGGTACGCACATCATAATAATATGCGATTTGTCTACTTGAATCGCGTGATATATGACGTATCTATATATTATATTACCTACGATATTGGGAAATAGGAATGACCAATTTATATACGTATAATGTGTGTAAGCGTGTAATATTTATAGAAATAATTTTTCAAAATATAAATAAAAGTATTTTTTAATGATTTGAAACTATACAATATTTATATAACTTTGCCATCGTAATATTCGTAATACGAGTGTTATACCTATACCTATACCTATTATCTATGTGTTATATTATACTGCGAGTCCACGTAAACAGAAAAAGTGATGCTTTTGCGCCTGCTCGAAATACAAGAGTTAAACATTTTTAAGCCGTAGCAATATTTATGATCCAGTATCGTATGTTATCGCTTAGTATCGTATGTCCCCTCAAAAAGCTGAATTCAAAAATATTATGTTCACCGATTACAATAAGTCAATATTATGAGTCACTGAAAGTTATCGAGTGTACGTTTTAGGACCAGTTGTACCAGTCTTGTTTTAACTCGAGATTTAAAAATTAAACCAAGTTTAAGATTTGCCGATGGTCGTTTAAGCAATTGATGGTTAAACTAGGTTTATTAGAGCGGTCAGTGGATTACACATCACCTCGATGTTTAAACCTGTATAATCAACAGGTAGGCACTAGCTCGCGTCTGACGTACCTACTCTGTTGCTAACAATACGATAATTAATAATAATAGTGCTTAGATGGTCTTTATTCTACAGTGCGAGTATATTATAATATGTATATATATCATACAGTAGAACCTTAACGTGCGCGTGAATAATGGACGTATACTTATTGTATAACAATGCGCATATTCATGGTTTGAGATTACTATCGGATGGTTCTGCAGCAGTTGCTTTTGTCTCCGGAATGATATTTTACAATTCGTAAAGTTTATTAATGATGGAAACGTGCTAACTATTATACGAATTCATACATCCGTGCGAGAGTTTATCAACAATATATATATAAAAGAGTATGGGATGAGATTATGGTCGACTCAAATCAGCCAGAAGATAAATTTTCAACAATTTTAAAGCGTGTGAAAACAAAGAAATCTTATTGTTGATTAATCACAATATATAATTCGTTATTACCGTGCAAAATTGATTAGTTTTATACTCGGGTACGTTTAAATAAACTAAATTATTATCAACTATTCTAAAGGACAATAAAATACTTATTTTTAATACTTTTTAGTGTCACGAAGCAGTTAAAAAATATTATCAACCCATTTGAGTTAAGTATCTATTAATTTGAAGAAAAAAAATCTTGAATATATTGATCAGAAGGCTGACAAGTTGGATTCAATATTAACATGATTTGTAATCTAAAAGAAAATATTTAAGTTTCTATAAAAGTTTATCTTATTTGGATTATGCAATAGGTACTCAGTGTTGATAGATAACAAGTTATACAAATATAAATAGGTACCTACTCGTATTTCAATAAAAAAAAACATTCTAAAATACACCTAAGTACCTACCGACCTATCTATAATACATCCAAACAGGTAATAATAAATTGTTAGAATTAAACTTTTGAAATTATTACATTCGACGAAGCGACCTGCAACTATAATAATTATTAAATATACTCAACATAATCATTAATCGCTTGACGACCGACGTCGAATTTAAGTCTGGTCTTTAAATAAATTCTAAACATATTATAATATATAATAGGAAATAATCTGCTGCAGACACCTGCAATAGATAAATTATTCATATATGTAAATAATAAATACTTAACTATATAATATATAATATTCATATTCAATTATACGTCTAGCTGTTTGGTAACTATCGCTGGATTGATGAAGTGCGTGCTGAACATCATATAATAATATAATATTATTATACTACTTATAGGGCCTAGCCAGGTATATATTATAATACATCAATCGCAATTACATAACTTGAACTGTCAGTGTAATCACCTCAACCGCAGTTTTTTTGACGTTCATATATCATTATTCCTCCACTCTCGCATATACCTAGGTAGGTACAGACCTATGCAACTGTGACACTGTATATAATAATATTATGTACATACCAAAAGTACGAGCAACAGGCACGACGACCTAATATGTTTTTTTTAGGATGTAGAAAGGTTCGAATGTTGTTTCACGCACGCTGTCTGATCATAAGTATCAGTTGGGTACAAAATAGTTTTTTTAGAATATTGAGAAAATAATTATTGTAAATTAAAAAAATGGAACAATTCACCAGCATGCTGTATAATTATACCTAGTAGGTGACGAGTTTACCTCGTCATTGAACGGATCACTATATTAGTAATAATAGATGGAGTGTTCGATTTGAATTCAATGATGAATCAATGTACTATACTGGGTGATTATTTTATCATTGAACACTCATTAATTCAAAAAGCATAATAATTAAAGTTTTTGAAAAAAAAATTTACATGGTTTCTATAGTCGTTAAAAAACTTTATATATTATTTTATCCTTAACATATTTTAAGTTTTTTGTTTTTTTTTTATCACACTTTGTAGTTTTAATTTCATATTCTAGAGCAGAATATTTTTCTAAGTATATCGATACATAAAAATCGAATTTAGGACGAGTAGTTTATGAGTTATAACTACTTATAAGTAAATTTAAAGTTTCGATGAGAAGAGTGGTAGATAGGTACGCGGTTACTCCGCAAAATGTTGGTCCTCTACTCCTCTCATCTAAACTTAAATACTTTGCAAATGTTTGATTTTTGTGTATGGAAATACTCAGAAAAATATTATACTTTGACATTAAAAAATAAAACTATGTATTGTAATTGAAAAAAAATAAAAAAAACTTAAAAAATTATAAGAATATAAAATATTTAAAAATATAATTAAAGACGTTGTTTTGTAACGACTTGAAATCATGTAAATAATATATTTTCAAAAATATAAATACTCTGAAATGAGTGTCTATTATGTTAAATGAATCACCCGGTATACGATTCTGAGCGGAGGCGGTCTGTCAGCCTACATTTCTAAGGATACTTTACTATTCACTTATTTATATTGCGATAGTAGTAATTTTTATTTCTAGGTATTCGTTATAGGTACAGTTGGTTGAACTAATTTTTGTTAAAAACAAATCGCATAATATAACTATTGTATAGTAATATTAATACATATTAGCATGATTCATGAATAAGATTTCATATAATATTATACTATGAACCTTAGGTTAGGTTATATAGTTATATAGCCTACCTATTTAGGAATTTTTCGTGGAGGGGGGTCCGGCTAATTTCCTAAACACATTTGGGGGCTCAGCTACAGAATACATTATTATATATATTAGATATCTAAATAGGTATTTATGGGGCCAATTAAGGGAGGGGGTCCGGACCACATGAACCCCGCCCCCCGTAAATACGTCACTGGTTGTTATAATTTAAGATCGTGGCGTAAATAGCTTATATATTTTAGTATATTAATTGTGTTCACAATTTTTAATAAAAAATAAAATAATGATAATTAATAATAATAGAAGAATGTTTCAAATGTCTACGATTGATGTTTTTTGAATAACTGCCACAATAAAGTGACAGACACAAAAAGAAAACACACATCTTTGTATAATAGGTATCTACCTATAATCAATATATTCATCTCTCCATTCAGAATCGTATAGCCGAAAAGTTCGAATTATGGACAAAAATACTCTTAACGATGGTTAACCTTTTGACATTTTTAACAGTAATATACTCGAAAGGACGCGATCACTATGTAACTTAAACTGAGTTAATTGACCAATTAGGAAGTTGTCAAAATCAATCGCTCATAACATTAGAAATCACTGTAGGTAATGACTAATATATAATCATCACATTTATTATTTACTTAATTTTTACTTAAATGCCTACTTATATTTAACGTGCAATCGTGAACCTAAACGTTTTTTATTACAATTTTTAACATGCACGATTAATTTAAATTTTAATATTTTAAGTGTGGATGATGTTATTATAATATAATTTAATAATTTATAAAATAATTCTTATAAATTATTTATATTTGATTAAATTTAGCACTCACATTATTGTCTTAATTTTTATGATGAGGATATCCAACTACCGAAAAGTTTGAATGGCTGTTTATAGCACAAATAGAGCACCAAGCACCCATACAATTATTTAGGCACTGATTGCGCGATATATTAAATCTGGAAAAATAATAATTTAATAGATATATGAAACAATATTTCATTATTTTTACCACAAGGCAAAAAACGAAAATAAATATTTATACCTATAACTTGGCTACATTCTATTAATTATATATAATAAATTATAATAACTGCTATAGTGCTATTACCTATATCAAGTATAGCGTATAACTTACTATACTTATATAGGTACCTGCTACCTACTATATGCCTATTTGTTTTGCATTAATAACTATTCGGAGTGCACTTCAATTATAAATACTCACGATTACACTATATAATATAACATATAATTATTACTCGGCTATAATACCTATATACGCGTCTCTCTAGTCTCTGCGTAGCCATATTTTGTTGTGCACAGGTATGTATTATTTTAATTTTGTTTTCGTACATTTTAGGTCACACATCAATACTTCGTATTACATATTATTATTGTTTAGAGAAAATGAAAGTTGGCATAAATGATTTTCTCTCGTCTTATAATAACACAACCTTCCCAACCATATACTTACCTATAGTTACCTACCTAGGTACCCATTTGACGAAGTATTATATACCTTTCGATTATCCTCCTCCTCCTCCTCTTTCAATACGGCCATACGGACAATAATATTAAAATAGTAAATTGCAGTTGGTACTTGGTACGTTTTTAGTAGATTTGCAATTGCACTGCAGTGTGTATATATATGTGCTACACCAGGCTTAAGTAATAGTGCCCAGAGGCTAAAATACAATTTTTTTCGTACTTCACACTTTATATTAAACTTAGAGTTGCCATGAGGGGCTTTGCCTGTGTATTTCATCCTTACACATAAACATAGAGACTCAGGGCCTTAAATTGTGTGCAGTATCTAGCTAATATTAAATGTGCAGTAGCAAATTTAAAAGTGTGCAGTACATATACATTTTTATTTTGTTAATATTCAAAATTGATTATTGAAAATTACTAATTAGCATATTGTATTCGTTTAAAATCCTTAACACTAAAACTAATACCGACTACACCATATTCTGGGCGGCTTATACTTTAATAATTATATTAACCCAAGCTAGTTATTTCGTTTTTAATTTTAAAATGTTCAGTCGTATAGCCATATAGGTATCAAGGAATTTTATAGAAAATTTTCTTAGATTGTATTATAACTAATTATTAATGAATATCAAAAACAATTATGCAATGAAGTTATATGTGGCATGTGCACTACGGAATATTCATTATTTTAAAATATTTTGGTGTAGAATTAGGTGTGAAGTAGGTAGCAAAATATCTTAACTTTAGGTCCTGCATAGAGAAGTCAATTTCTATTTTTGTTTATCTACAGAGTACAGACATCACAATAAAACGATTTACGTCAGTATATTTGTACGATTATTAATAATTATACATAATTTTACAGTAAATGCACTGAACTATAGTATTAGGTATACGGACAATGCAAATTTCAAAATAAAAATCCACGGAAAAAAATTCCCGATTCTAGGAAAAATTATCTCCAGACCACAATATTACTCATAACCAAATGAAATTGATTGATCAAATGTTTTTTAAAAGCTAATTAGTGTAATTACCATCACATTTTTAATATTTTGAGTCGGCTAGTCAATACCAATTTTAGTTTTTCAATTTTATTTCTGTTACCAATGGCAACCGTATAATATATAAACAGAAGAATTATTTGATTTTCAAGATCCACAACGAAATCCCGTTTGACTGTGTGGCTCCATTGCAACCTATAAGGGTTCAAAACGAAGGTAAGGAGTAAGGACACCACTCTGGATTCCGCAGAGATCACTTCAGGGCTACGCGAAACTTAAGTGCTTTTTTCACAATTTTAAATCGATCTCTGTATTAAATGTTGGTGCATTTCAAAAGATGGATATCCTCAATCGTCACAGAAGGCCGTGTTGCCACTTTTACCATTTGCAACCAGTTATATGTGTGAAACGGGGTTCACCACCTATGTACCAACAAAAACAAAATACCGCAACAGACTTGATACCGAACCTACTACTACTTACAACTTTTATCAATAAAGCCCAATATTAAGAATATTTGTAATAATAAAAAGTAATTTTACTCATCTCAATAAAATTAAAATTTAGAAATCCTGTTATTTTCTGTTGTTTAAAATATTTTTTGAATTAAATACAGAATAATGTGTACACATTATTATTAAATGAAATTATTATAATTTGTATTGCAAATAATCCTTACATCAAATGACACATTAAAACTATTGAAACAAAGTATGGGTTCTAATTGTCGAGCTAAAATAACTTACTGTTGAAAGCTAAAAAAATAAAATAGTGGTTCCTCGATAAAAATGGATATAAAAAAGGGTTCCACGGATAAAAAAGTTTAAGAAACGCTGGTGTAAGTATAGGTACCTGCTCAACTGTTTTAAAATATGTGCGCCTAATATATTTGTTGTACCATGGTACATGCTGCAGCAGGTTTAAGTACTGGGTAGGATTGCAAGTAGACAATATACTATATTATCTATGATTCAAACTTTAAAGGTCTATGGTATAAAACGCATAATTATGGATGGTGTCCAAGTTCATAAATATAACGTGGGTATGTCTATTATCTTCCAACATTTAATTGGATAATAATTTCATGTCTTTCATGTTTCAGGCTTTTTTTTCTCACATAATTGATCTAAAATTCAGCATATTTTACTTGTATAGCAATTAGCAGTGGTCAGAGGCTGTGTTGGGTTACTGGGGAATAGTCCCTTAATGTACCTATGCTACAAATTATTACTTTTAAGTATTAACGAAATTAACAAAATTTCAGGATGTTTTTACATGTTAAAAGAGTAACATCATTTGTAATGCCATACTTTGTAGGTATTTTATATATGAAAAACGAATGTTACACTACGGTCACAACCTACCTACATTTTAAAATTATATATTTAATGTAGTTAACAATTAGTACTGAAGTACGTACCCAACGTAATTGTATTACTTTATAAGTTATTTACCCAACAATGACAGTGGGGAAGCAAAATATAGGATACTGGGTATGGTCGTATTACTGGTTTAGGGCCGTTGGGCCCATAAATCATATTTTAACATATTGAACGTTCATATTATCATTGATTATAAATACTAGTATGTCACTTGTCATTCATAAAGAAAAAACATCATAAAAATTGATAATGATATAACATGCAAATTTTGTTTTCAAAATAATTGTTTTGTATTGACTTCTTATTATGTTAAAAATATATTTTCAAAAATGTTGATGTGACGAGTCAAGGAAATAGTATTAATCGTCAAAACATATGTCATTAAATAGGAAAAATGTGAAAATATGCACTTAAAAATATACATTAACCACATTAACTAGTGTAACGAGTTAAAAGGCAAATTTTTTCGTACTTGATAGTAGGTATAGGTATAAATCAAGGATAGCTTGTTTGAGCCCAATTAGTGAATGAGACAATGAACAATGAGTTCATTATCAATAAGCGGTGACTAATGCCTACATTTAATGCTGTCTAGTGTCCAAAAACATTGTTAAAACAAATCATGTTTTTAAATATGACTTATGTAACTAGTTCACAACAATCAAATCATATATACTAATTTAGTTATTAATTTATATCCTGATAGTGTACCAATAAATCTGATGAAAACTATATTTTATTATTAAGGTACTTAAAATAGCAATATAAAATAAAATCTTATTATAGTATAAAACTTGTATAATACAATATTATAATGTATACATAGTATACAAATTACATGGTGGTAAATAATGTGAAAACAATTTTAAAATAGTGTTTTGATGGAAACTCCAATATCCTATTACAAAAAAAATATATAGGTGCATCATTGTACACCATGTACGTAATAAATATACAAAAATTAATTTTAATTAAAATACAACATAATAATCCAAAACGGAAAATATTTATAAATTATAAAATAGATCATAATATATCATATTATATTACTTTGAAAATGGCGGATCACATAGACAATGTTCTATGTCTAGGTGCTTTTTTTATAAGATCTTTGAAATCTTTACTATCAACACTGTCTATCTCTTTATTCTTTAGCATTGCTATTAAATTACTTTCTTTTGCATAGTTGATTTTGAATTTATCATCATGTGTGGATCGAGTATTTTCAGTTGGACTTGGATGACATAAATTGATATTGAAATTAACATTTGGAAATGCAGGGATTTGAGGTGTTGTATGTTGGGCTGATGTTGTTGGATGAAAACTATTGTTAATTCTTTTATTTGTTGTATATTGGTCATTGTTGGTTGGTTCTGCACCAATTTTTGCACCACCATATCCAAATAAGTATTTTGTGCTTAAACCTCGACCAACTAACAATGAGCACGATAAAAATACTGTGTGGATGATTACAACAATAACGATAGGAATCAAAATTATTTGAGCCCAAAATGGTATATCCTCTAAAAATAATAGTAATAATATTTTTATTAACACAGAAGTCTATACATAAACTCAAAATCAAAAAATCTTTGTGAAAATTCCAGTTCTCATGAATCAAATAAAATATAAATAGAAAATATATGATGAAATGCAATTTTTCTTACTTAAAACCGATTTATTGAACAGATATATAGATTCTCCTAAGGCTTCTATCGGCTTCATCAACATTTTACTGACCATTTCAGCTAATATATCAGTCATGGCGATAGAATATTTAGGATCCAAAAAAATTGCTTCTTTGTGCTTTTTGCACTGATCTAGAGAAATAAATATAAAAATACAATTTAATTAGAATAACATGAAAATTAAAAGATATTACCTAAATTGTTGGATTGAAACCAAGAAAAAGTAGTCCAGCCTGTCTTTTTGCGACACTCAGTAGGCATGTACTCCAATTGAATACTGCGATTTATTTCAGCTTTCTATAATTACATAACAATATAAAAACACTCTAAACTATACAATCATTAATAAAGTTGTTACAATGATCATTGGTATTCTAATATTTTAATAATTATAAAAGTAGATATTTTTTTAGGTCCACTATTAATTTAGCACAGTAAATGTCTTAATGTAAGAAATTTAATGTAATCATAAATCATCATTTGTAGTAATTGCACTATGAGTCCATGAGCAATAAAAAACATTTGAAATAAATAAAAATATGGGTTTCTTACCATGTACATGGTATACCAGGTTGAAGCAAATCCAAGTGCAAAAATAATAAATAGAACAAATGTTAGACTGAAAATATAATTAATTTTTTTAAAAATAATATACAGTATAACAATTGAAATACAACCAACTGAAATCCAATACGGCGCGTCTTGCTTAAACTGAAACAATGATTATAGTTTGATATTAAGTAAAGTATTACCCAGCATACAAGTATTTAATAAAATTCTAAATGATATTTAATGGTTAATTATACTAGGTACAGCATGAAGGTGCAAATACAAACAAGTAATATAACAGCAGGTAACACCTTTTTTAAAATGTATTTATAAAAATAGAAACCTATACCTACATATATTTATGCATAATTAAGGTAGGTAGCTGATAAATGAGAAAAAAATATAAATATATATTATATGAATAACATTAGTGAGAAGGTTAAATATGTGGTAATTTTTTTATACCTATATAAAAAAAATAGTTTAGCTTTAACCCTCATTTGATTTAATGCCAGAGTATTTGAGAAGGGTTACATTACAATATTAGAGACAAAGTATGGAACATTTTTTGGCATAAAACTATTAAATGAAAATAGATATAAAAAGATATTTTATTCCCTTATTGTCTATACTATTAAAATACATATCAATAAATCATTTACCAAAAATTGACAATCTACTAGAATCTAGTACCTAACTAGATTACCTACTAATCAATAATCACAAAAATGTTTTCAAGGATGTTTTCTATACTTATTAAAAAGTATTTATAATGACATTAAGTTGTTTGCTTACTAATTGCTTTATTAGTACCTACCTAATTATCTACTACAAAATATTCAAATTAATAGTAACTAATTAAATAATAATATAAATGACAATTAGATACCTGATCGTATATTTTTAAACGACTGTTTCCGTGGCCATTTTCTTCAGTAGAGTTAATTTCCACTGGAGTAAATAGGCCGTTTAAAATTCGATCAACTTCTGTGTAATCTACATCCCTTTTATTGGCCATGTTTTTCAACAACTCTAAATCTTGAACACTGAGGGTCACTGATGTGTATAACTTCAGCTCTTTGTTTTCGTCATTGTTTGACACTTGATCAATGTTCTAAAAAAGAGCCACAAAATCAAATAGAATACAACACTGTTCACGAGCAATTCTTTAGAGTATATTATGTACGGATAAATAATAAATATTTATTTATTTATTTAAATATACACACTTACAGATAGTCCAGTGTTTATTAACAGTATGTTGATGAATCTTGAAAGAAAGACTGTACAACGTTCATTTTGAACGGGTTCATTAGCCATTGTTTTTGGTGTAGGAATTTTCATTGATTTCGACGACCTATCGTAGTTGAGCATATCCAACGGATCGACAAAGTCGTCTTCAGAACATTTTAGGGTATACTCACTAGATAAACACAAAACCAAAACGGTGATAGAAATAACTCTCATTGTAATTTGTAATACCTTTACGCGCTAATAATAATAATAACGATAATTTTATAATTTTGCTACAAAACCGTATTATAATGAAGGAACGACACGACCCATAATTATTAACTACCAAACTAGTAACTAACTAACTAATAAGTAGCTATTGACTATTGAGTAATTTCAAAATAATAATATACTGGTTATGTGACAAAACAAACTGACAATGACATTGTCTCTAGATAAATATTGGATTTCCTCCATTATAGTCCTTATATTATTTATTATTTAATCCTCAAAATTGATAATAATCATAGATGTATATATATACACAGTTCTAAATATCTATGATAATAATTCCCGCCGTTATTTAAATAACAATCATAAGATATATAAATAAAAATTTGTAATGATTGTACATTTGTACTTGGATATAAGTATTGGTTATAAGTGTTATAACTAATTTATAAGCAGTATTACATAATATGTATATTAGTAAATAATGCATATTGTTATTTTATTATCGTTTGACATAATTTATAACACTGAACACTATTATAATATTAAAGTTCGAATTTGTAGGCATTCGCGTTTTTATTATATTGGTCTAAGACGAAGTTACATCAGCTATATGCCATTTTATTATTATACTTACAATAAAATGCATGCAGTTTTGTTTTGCTTTTTAAGTTATAATTTTTTGAAATACTTTTTTGTGATTTTTTTTCTTTTGATTAAGTATACTTGCAAGATTTTTAGTACCTTGTATAATCTGATTAAATAAATCCGGCACGCAACCAATACAATCTATTCTATTAATTTAATAATACCCACACAAAACGGAACAATTACTTAAACAAGCTCCATGTAAAATAGGTTGTCGGCAAATTGGAAGCGTTGGTATTGAATATAGAAATGTTGGGTTTTAAACGCTTGAAACTGTATCTGCGAAGATTTAATAACTTTAATTCAAGGAATCCTGGAAGATATGACATCAGAAGAGATGGTCTATTTAAAATTCACGCCCATTGGTTTTTGTTGATGTCGAAAAAAAAATTATAATATAGGTAAGTAGATAATCAATAACAAAAAAATCCACTCTGTACTACTACCATTATAATATTATTAATTAGTTTATTTGCATATTTGTATCTACGTATTTGGTATTTAATTTAATTGCGCCTGTACTCTATGCCTTTGGATAAAACCTTTTATTGAAATATGATTACAAATAAATTATTAAATAAAGAATAATATTTTGTTTTTATAATTACAAAATGTGTAGGTTAAATTTAATTAGGTTTACATAATATAATTTACACATATTATAATTATAATATGTGAGCAATAATTCCGCATGCTGGTTGACATTTTTTATGTATAATATTAGGTATATTATATATTAGCATAGTAGGGTACTATAAAGAATATAGGTAGGTACCTATAAAGTAGCACTGTAGCTGGACACTTCACTTATACTTTCAATATAGATGATATTTGTTCAAAATACCTACCTATTTTGGTTCTTATTATAGACATTTGAAATGTGCTATAGATTTTTTCGATTCATAGTTAATGTAAGCTAGTACCTATTTGTTTCATTGTTTGCAAGTAAAAAACTTGGATATAGGCACGAGGTATTCCTCATAAATTATTCGATTTGAGTATGTATTAGGTACTCTAATTACAATAATATTCACATCTTTTATATATGACTGTACATTTGTTCATAAATCTATGAATTATTATAGTACCTATCGCATTAATATTTAATACAATGATACATTCTAGCCTTACACTTTTACGGTTAAAATATTAATACTGGCTAAATGCGGGCCGCGGTTGTTGGGTTGTCATTATTATTAAATCGTGCGTGCATGGCGACCGCCACCTATATCATTATTTATTTACGTAATTTTGACATTATTGTTATTATTTTTACGCCGCGCATAAACCCGCTGCAGATATTGAAACTACGAACGAAACTGTGCCATCACGAACATACAAATTTAAACACAGTTATGCCGTATAGTGAATCCGTATCTATGAATCGGAATATTCCGAAACCAAAAGGCTCTCCGAAATGGAGAAGACCTAAGCCGTCCGCCGACAAGACTCGTTTTACAGAAAAGCCGAATTTTACTGAGCCAACACAAACATACAAATTGTCTTCGCTAAACACAGTTATGCCGTATAGTGGATCCGTATCTATGAATCAGGATATTCCGAAACCAAAAGGCTCTCCGAAATGGAGAAGACCCAAGCCGTCCGCCGACAAGACTCGTTTTACAGAAAAGCCGAATTTTACTGAGCCAACACAAACATACGAATTGTCTTCGCTAAACACAGTTATACCGTATAGTGGATCCGTATCTATGAATCAGGATATTCCGAAAGCGAAAGGTTCTCCGAAATGGAGAAGACCCAAGCCGTCCGACGACAAGACTCGTTTTTTGGAAAAGCCGAATTTTACTGAGCCAACACAAACATACAAATTGTCTTCGCTAAACACAGTTATGCCGTATAGTGGATCCGTATCTATGAATCAGGATATTCCGAAACCAAAAGGCTCTCCGAAATGGAGAAGACCCAAGCCGTCCGCCGACAAGACTCGTTTTACAGAAAAGCCGAATTTTACTGAGCCAACACAAACATACAAATTGTCTTCGCTAAACACAGTTATGCCGTATAGTGGATCCGTATCTATGAATCAGGATATTCCGAAAGCGAAAGGTTCTCCGAAATGGAGAAGACCCAAGCCGTCCGACGACAAGACTCGTTTTTTGGAAAAGCCGAATTTTACTTCGCGTACCGGAAAACTGGTCGATGTGTTGTACGGGCGCCGTCACTGCAACCCCAGAGACGACATAACTCTGCTGTGCACTTACTTCGAAGCAAATAAAAGGTACTTACATATTATTCTTAACAGGAATGTTGGAAACAATTTTTATTATTTTCAACACCTTATGTGTCAGGGGTGACTCCAGAGATTTGTATTGGTTGGGCTAAGTCATAACTTTCAGAAAACTATAATATGTTTATTTTTACAAAAATGTACAATTTTTTAGAAATATGATCTTGGGGGATTACG
This sequence comes from Metopolophium dirhodum, assembly GCF_019925205.1. Classification (NCBI taxonomy): domain Eukaryota; kingdom Metazoa; phylum Arthropoda; class Insecta; order Hemiptera; family Aphididae; genus Metopolophium; species Metopolophium dirhodum. The sequence continues at coordinate 19,032,327 of NC_083561.1, forward strand.
GCCCCTGATACGTATAATTTGATCGGTTGAGTAAACAGATATTTTTTAATTGAGGAGAGATTTATTCAAGCAATTGATACAAGTTCTTAAAATAAAATAATCAGGTAGAAATTATGTTAATAGACATTTATTTAAAGTAATGGTTTTTTTTTTTGGAAAAGTTTGGAATTTGGAGGTGAGCTTCTCCTTGACTCTTTCCCCGCAGAACTACACTTCTAATTTACATCTATTTTGCAGTTTTAAATATTTTGTCGTGAGTTATCTGCATAGTTAGCTGTACCTATACTAGCGGCTTTTAAAATAATAAAAATATTTTGTTCTACATTTTTATAGGCACGAAAGACTTCCAAAGGGGTCGAAATCATTTGTAAAAAATGAAACCTCTAATGTTACCTTCTATTCAGATAAACGCAAACGTCGTACTACTAATATTGAAAACGAACCAAGCTACATGTTGTAAGTAATATTTATAATTAATTTTGTTTAAATAATTTTAATTGAATAAAATGACTTTAAAAATAATGATGTAGGTATACGATTTTACAATACAGCAATATTAAGTATGAAAACATGCTAAAATGACTATTCGATCATTTTTAAAAATAGTTTTTCTTTTCAAAACTGTATACATTTTTACCGTTTATCATAATTTATAATATAATATTATGTTGATTATTGATGCATTAACGAGTATAATATGGACTATGATTATTATTGCCAAATAAATCTATACTCAGACCAAAATTTAATAGGTACATTAATTGTGTATAGGTATTGTCTAAGGCGGAATCGTATGGGATCAACCAAATGTTCCGCTTTACAGAATAAAACCGAACAATTTTGGATTATTAAATTCGATTCTAAATTGTATATAATGTACTATTATTATTCCTTTTACATAATTATAGTTTATAATATTTATAATTTTAATTTTAAATGTAGGTATTGATTAATTTTTAATTGTTGCAGACTTTTTCAAATGTTCAAAGTTTTCATTCATATTTCGATAAGTTGATATTTTTCATTCAATTATAAACTTTTTTTTTGGCATTTTGATGTTTGAAAGAAACGTAACTATGTACAAAATAAACTGTTCGATGTAAAATTGTTAGTGCACAACAGCACAACTGTTTTTTCACAGCTACGAAAAATTTTATTATAAAAATAGATAGTACTATATGGTATAGGTAACTATATAATTTTCGGCTTTTGTTACACCCGCGCGTATCGTGTTTCCAGTTTACTTATGCACATAGGCGCAAATTGACTAAAGTTTTTGGGGGGACTCAAGCCCCCCTCCCCATAGGCCTTATTGCTTAATACCACAGAATATAAAAATTAGTACTAATTACTAGATTTTGAACTGGGGGACTTGACCGACATTAGGAGGGACTAAGTCCCCCACAAGCCCCCCTCTATTTGCGCCAATGCAAGGTTTTTACTATTACGGGACCTACAAAATCGTTCGGTTTTCAACTTTTAGAAAGGATCTGTTTTTTTTGGGTTCGACGTGCAGAATTTGAAGTTATAGGAACACACGCCGGGACCAAAGAAGAATTCCTGATTCGATAGTTCATAGATATTCGTTTTATTCAGGGTTCGCTTTAGACAATTGTACTATAATATAATATTATATACCTACCGTTATTTTCAAACTAAATACTTACCTAGTTTATCACGTATATTAAGTTGAGTTGTATATTAGTTATGAAGTTAACAGTCTGTTATATGAATCCATAAACCAATCAAATGAGATTTGTATTTAGTTTATATAAATTAAAAATAATATTATGGAAAAGCCGAAAGTAATTGGCATTTTTAACAGTATTTATTAAATATTACTTTATAAAACAAGTACCTGCATGGCTGTATAGTATCTTACTGATGGATGATTTATTGTTTTTTTTGTTACAGACAACAGTACAATAAACCCTCGGCAAAAATTAATGCTGTTCTTAAAGATCTAGGTTTTGTGTGTAATAGTGATAAAATGTATACATTTTATCCATCACAGATAAACTATTATAAAGACTCTCAAAAGCATATTACCAGATATGGTCAGAAAAGTTATATTGCACCAAAACCAAAAGTAAATATATGTTTTGTTTATTTACTAAAATATATTAGTGATAGAAAAATTAAGACTGGTGGGTGTTTAGGTAACTAATTTTAACAATTTTTTTTATACAATAAAAATAGAAGTTTGGGACAAATTTAATATTTTAATTTGTAAGTTATTTAGTTATGAGTTTGATAATTTATATTAATACTACATATTTATAAGTGTATAGTTTATCTGATTTCAAGTAGAAATCAAAATATCAATAATTACAAAATATCAAAAACAATAATATTTCACCAATACTTATAGTACTCACTGTAATTTATAATTATTTATTTAAACATCAAAATATAAGCATACATTTTATCTAACAATTTTTAAATATTATGTTTTTATTTTAGAATTCAATAGGTAGTTCTGATGGATATAATCAAAACGGAAGACATCAAAAGCCAATTCGCTCTAAAACATACTCGGAAAATAATCGTTACAACAAAAACTACAAAATTGAAGTATGAAACATATTTAAATTAATATTACTTTTAAAATTTTTCTTTTTAGTTAGCTCTTGAGTATAATTTCAAAATTTTAATTCCATTTGTTGTGCAAATAATTAATCATCAACTATTTTATAGCTGAAATTTAATACACATTACGTTGTACAATAGTTATTGTAAAATTCATAATATTTAGAACTTAAATATTTAAAGTTAAATAAATTTAGTTATTTATATGTATATGTTAGAATCATCATCAAAATTCAATAATTAAGAAGACTTACTCAAATCAATTGAATTGCCAAAAAAACACCACTAATCTTCATCAAGATAAACAGTTGCCTATTAAATACTGGTTAATGAGGCACTTGTTATTTACAAATTTTGATCGCGGTATTCTTTTGGACACAGGTAATTCAACTATTTTCTGTTTAAATCTTATGTTTTTAAACATTGTTTTATATTTACAGAGAGCTTCTATTCGGTCTGTCGGAGGTATTAAGTTATCATATAGCAAAGCGTTGTAAAAATAACATAGTGTTGGATCCTTTTTGTGGAGCTGGTGGTAATATTATACAGCTAGCAAAAACATGCAAACGAGGTATTATTATAACAATGTTACATAATATTTAACTTAAAAATTAAAATATATTAAAATAAAGATTTAAAAAAAACTATTTTTGTTTAGTTATAGCATGTGATATTGATCCAGATAAGATAAGATTAGCACGGCATAATGCTGAGATATATGGTGTTGCTCATAAAATTGATTTTGTAGTTGGTGACTTTTTTCAAATTTACCCAAAGTTAAAAGCAGATGTAGTATTTATGTCACCACCATGGGGTGGACCAGGATATTCAATTGAAAAAAGCTACAGTTTAACGTCTATGTGTGACAATTATTTCGGGGGAGGTTTTGGTATTTTTGATATTGTTAAAACTATTGCGCCTAATATTGCATTTCATATGCCGAAAACCACAAATATATTAGAAGTAAGGCACATGATGTATGGTGTTCAATATAATCTAACCTTTATACTATAATTTTTCAGTGTATGTGGTTGGCAAATGATTTTGGTAAAGTGGAAATTCAGCAGAATATTATTAATGGTAGACTGAATTCAATCACAGCATTCTATGGAGACTTTCACTCAAGTAACTGACAGTTGTCGGCGACTTTTGAAAATATTCTTTGCAGTTTTTGATTAATTGTGTTTGATGATTAGAATAAAGTTATTTCCAAATTATTTCATTATTTTAACGAGTATTTTATTGTAACAAATTAATATAATTGTGCAACCATCATATATTTATTGATATATTATAAATATATAAAATGTATACACTGCTAATACGACAAAATTTTATGTTAAAAAACTATAGAAAATTAAAAATTATACCAGAGGTTGACATAATTTATACCAATTTATGATTTTTAGTAACTAAATGTATTATTTTAATTGTCTCGTCAAGATAATAAATTTAAATAGATTTAGGTTACAAAATAAATGTTCCTATTCCAACTATTTTATTTTATTAAATATTAAAAAAAAAAAAATGTCAACTGAAAAGTAGTGTATTGTGAGAAGATGAATTTATAGAATATAAATGTTAACTATTTTAATATAATATTTTTTTAACTCATTGATATAAAATAAAATTATACATATTAAAACAATACAATTGCTGCAATTTAAAACTAAGTTTTATAGTTTATTGACTATTACATAAAACAAAGTTAACTCTGCGTATGTATACATTTCATTAAAAATATTTAATCAATAAAATCATTGAATTGAAAAAATAATATAATAACAAAATACCTAAATATAATGTATTTGTAGTGCTAAAAAATACTATACTTACTAGTTTAGTTTTTATCTTGGTATCTTTTAAGGATTGAAATAGTTAACTTTTAATCAAGGAAACCTACTATACACTATACAATAAAAAAAAAAATGAATAATTTATATTCACACTTTATCATCGCTTCTTAATTCTTCCATTTTATTTGCAATATTTCTTTCCATTTCAGCTTCATATCGCCATCTCCAATAAGCTGCCTAAAATTGAAATGTTCAAGTTAAATTATAAAGATATAAAGTTTTTTTTTAAATTTTGATTAAAAATATATTTACTTTTGAACGATCCCACAACGCACCAAATGAATCTAAGGCTGGCCTTACATCCAAAACAGCCACTTGATATTTATTTGGTGAATTATCTGTACTGTAATAATCAATAACATATCGTACTTCTTTACCACAACGGTCTACTATCCAATCATGTCTATCAAAAGGTAGTTCATATCCCATCCAATTTCGTATTTTTGCTCTTGGAGAAAAATGTTTAGCTTTACCCCCAAAGCTTTTCAACTTTGGATTCATACATTCACTTGCGTGGAAAGCTTCCCATTTAAGTACCTCTCGCCAAGCAAGCTCATTGTTGATGTTGTGTATTTTAATTATAACATCCATATCTTTTGGTGATAAATCATCGTCTTTCCAACGCCACCCTTTTCGTAACATTGCATTCCAAAACATCTAAACGATTTTCAAACAGTTTTTAGTAAAAAATATTGTATTCTATAATTTTATTATTCGTTTTACTTGAGCTGACGGATAAACCCAAAAGTCACCCTCTCCTTCTGACTTAGGTATAGTAGATACTTCTCGTTCTGTTGGTAATAGAAATGGTTGATCCGGTGCTGGTTTTTGATTTGGAGGTGGCATCTATGAGTATAATACATAAATTATATAAAGATTTAATAATTGGTTTTAAGTTATTAGGTATGATGAATGGTGATGGTTTATGAATCCATCAGAATATTAATTTAATCACAGTCAACATTTTTTAGGTTAGATTAAGTACTGACAACCACTGTCGGACTGGCTCGAAAAGACCCAGTCCGCGATTTAGAAAAAAGGGCCTCCAACAGGCAAATGTTTTTATTAGCCCAGAAAAAAAGGTCGCTTCGCTCGCAATCCAATAATCATGTACATAGACAATTTTTTTTTCAATTCAATTGCCATCTTGCATAATATTTATCATACAGCCATATAGGCACAAATAACTAAATACGTACCTAACTAAAATTCAATCATTCGATATAGTAACTGGTTTAACTAGAATTTATATTGAGCATATTCTCAAAAGTTATGACATTTTCTGCAGGTTCTAAGTAAATTGGTGACAAGATACCCATCAAACTGTTTTTATTATCAGACAGGGGAAATCCCATCTATCCAGACATCTAACCCCCAAATTATGCCACTGGGGGGCAGCCCTATACTGGCTACACCACCTGTGACATCAAACATTATAAAGAAAAACACCGATTCGAATTGTGTCATATTGTGCACGAGTACAATAATTATCCAAAATATACCTAAATAATTCAGTGATAATGCGAAGACCAAGTCATACGCATAAGCTCGTATGAATTTAATATAATATTATTTAATAGTCACAACAATTTTACACTATTTAAAATCAATGGTACATATAACATATTTGTATATAGACACTATTAAATTCATAGAATGATAATAATAATGTCATTATTTTAATAATTATTGAAAACTTCTCAAGATTGTAAACAAAAATGTTTCCCGATTTGAAAAAAAAAATTTATTTCATATTTCTATTTACTTTAAACGAATAATAATAATATTAATAGGTACAAAATCAAGGGCCACGTCCGCAATTGCGGACTAGCGGTCCGGACCAGTCACTCTGCTGACAACTGACAAGTATCCACAACTGAGAGTACAATTGATGTAATAGTTTTTAATAGCTAACAAAAAGAACAAATGGCGATTAAAAATAATTTCCTATATAATATCTAAGCTGAAAATAACGTCTATAGACAAATAGTAGATGAACGAAAAATTTAACTATAAATAGATATATTTACTATAAGCCAGGCAGTCTGTTTTGTATTTTTATAAATAAAAGTTAATCTCTCTCTCAAACAAAACTAAAATTAAGTCATTTTAATATTATAGGCAAATAAGTACTAGGCAAAGTAGATTATTGAGCAATATGTACATTTAGGCAATTATAATACAGTCCGATTTTAATGGATATGTCAAAATTATATATTTGTCGGGCTATAAAGAATCAAGGCTGGGCATTAACGAGTTAAAAAGTTAATTTAATTTTAACTTTTTAACTTAACTTGTTACTTTTGGCTTTTCATTAACTTTTAACTGTTAACTTACTAAATTTCTTTCTTAATTAGCGTGAAATTAACGAGTTAATTTTTCATTTTAAGAAGTAAGTTAAGTTAATTTATTTTGTTTTTAATTTTATAATTTTTCACTATTTCAGTCTATTTTTTTTTCATGTCAAAAAATATGTATCTTAAATTGTTTAAAGTTAAAAAATTATATAATTCAAATCTAACTTATATGGAAATACTGTAAGAAGTATTAACACTATATCCTATAATTGAGTTTTGGGTTGGAAAAAAATTAAGTACGCTAGCGTTGTATAAACAAATTAATTTTTTTTAACTTAATAAAAACTTAACAAAAAGTGTGTATTAACTTTTAACTTAACTGAGTTAACCTAGAGTTAAAATAACTTTTAACTTTTTGTTATTGCTGCATATTAACTTAACTTAACTGAGTTAAAAAAAAATCATTAACTTGCCCAGCCTTCAAAATATCACAGGAAAAGTATGTAAAATCCTGTCAGGAAAAATAGTATTTTAATGTATCGCCCCAAAATACCAGGTTAAGTATACTATATACTTATATGCTGTTTTAAAAGAGAACAATCGCTTTTTGTGCATAGTGAATGATGTGATAGGTACGCTAAAAATCAAGTGACCACACTAAAACTGGGTCGTTGATTGGAGAATCGCAGTACTGACGAAAATTGGCCGGTGGACTGATAATTGAATTATTCTCTTTTGAGATGGACTCTAGACCGGGTTATGTATCACATCGCCCGTAAAATATATTTATTAAACATTAGGTAGATATGTAATAGATACTTTGACACTTTTACATTAATGAAGCTAAGTAAGGGAGTTGCATTATTTAACGTTTGTGGATTCAATGGATTACAATGATTACCCATTTTATTATACCTATCCAAATTCAGCATACCACACTTTGTCATATAATATGTTTACCATATTTAGCGGATTAATGTCATCTGGGTTTCCTGCCACAGCACATCCAGTGGCTTTCTTATCGTCTGTTTTGACGTGCATTGGACATTCCGGTGGTGGGCTCATGCCAGCTGTGTTGGTTAGGCCGTGTGGATTTTTAGGCGCTTCATTGTTGTTAGTTTCGTTCTGTGGAATGAACGCCTGCACCACAAGTTTTTGAGCTCCAGAAACCGTATTTCCCATAGCTACTCGTCAAAAAATCTAAAAGACGCAACGTCAAAGTAAAAAAATACCTACGTGATACATATGTAATATCTAACTAAAACAACATATTTACTCACTCGTACTCGATGATGGGTAAGACAATTTTGGGAATTCAAAATCGTAATTTTCAGATCAGAAATATATTCACATCTTCAGTGAAGTGTCTGAAATCGGGGGTTGCACGTCGTGGTCCAAAATATTAGGAATTCAGATTTCGAATAATTCGGAACAGAAATTAATAATTATTCCTATTTCTTAGATGTAATTTTTCCTCGGAGAAAATTTTCTAACCTATATCACGTCTTCTTCCTCCGTTGGGGATGTTATCAGCTCGTATCCGCGCGTCTGATTGATAATCATCATGGAAAAGTGATTGATACGTTATCTCATAACAATTATAATCACTAACGTTTTGTTTATTATCGCACATCATATTTTTTTATGCACCACCGATATATTACACTTACTACTACTACGACAACAATACTACAACTATACAACTACAACTCATTAGTTATTATAATACATATTATTATTATTATTATTATTTCACCGTCTATGGTCCATCTTTTTTTTCTCTTTATTTCTTTTTAAAATGTTGTCGATAAAATAATAATAATATGTCCCGTCGTCTGCGCAGTCTAGTCCGACACTCCGATCCGTCCGCCGGTCCATCGTAGTTGGACATTCTCGCTCTCGGGGAGATGAGAATAAGACTATTACAAATTATTTGTTTGTCAATCGTTTAAGACTCGTAAATCGTGTAGGGCGGCTAGTGTATACCAACAAAAAAAAACCGCTTATCCGTCAAAATTCTGAGACGAAAAATCGGTACTCTGACTGTACATCAATACACCTATACCTAAAGTGTTTTATACAACTCATAATAATATATGAAAATGTCCATATCGTCAGACTCGATAATTCACAAACTGTATAACCGTCAGGTAATTGAATTTTTTTTTTTTATGATTATTATTCTGATATACTCATAGACTAATGGACAGCGCTTAGAGAGAAAAGTCAGGGGTGGGGTACGATGTAGAGTGAGCGAGTAAAGAAACAAAGTAATAAAATGTATACAGTTCCTTAGGCGGGCTTTTTGCAGGCTGTGTGCGGTGCTCCTTCACTACGTTATGTTCTTTCTCTATCAGTTATATGGTTATGTGATCGCCTAGCATTGATGGCAGGGTGGAGTGGAATGCGCTGTCCATTAGTTTATGGGTCTATGGATATACCTAATATAAAACTGCACCTTCATGTGTTGTGTTTAAAAATCCCAAATTGAACACACTTGTCACCTTAATAAGTATGAATTCTGTATGACTGGTACAAGCAATAATCGGCTTAAACCCTCATGGGTGGTAGTTTTATAATAAAATGTATTTTAAGTACATTTGATGTTTGTCGTTTGTGTACTGCATAATACATAATATACCTATGAGAAATTTAAAGTGGCACCCATAATTTCTTTTTAAATCATCACTGGTATTGTGGTTAAACCAATTTATCATTTTTTCTACTGGTTTTTTTTTTTTATTACCTACATAATACTATGTCAATGTTTAACTTTGAAATGTATCTAATTAATTTAATTTTTATCAGTAGATGTGTAATTACTTACATCAAATTATTATTAATTTTCTAGCTATTTCATTACAAGTACCTATCATTTGAATTGCATTTATCTCTTAGTCTAAATGATGATTTATGACTATAGTAAAATATATTAAAAGTAGCTCACACTTTTATTTAAATAATGTAATTAATCACAACTACTTAATTACTTTGATTTATGTTATATTTATTACATAAATGTTGTTTTTTAAAATAATTTTTTCCTAATTTCTATGAAATAAGTTTATTTGATCATTGACCCAATGCCTGACCCGACGTTAGTTGCGGTATGGTCAAAATTACCTCACTTTTTTTACATCTTGAATAAAACATATACATTTTACATTTCAATCATTGATACTCAATATACCTTTTATAAATATTATTAAATATATTATAAAATATTCTAAATAAATTTAATAACTTGGTTGCTAAAGGTTTTTTGAAAACTTCAATTGCTTGTACATTCCTATTATTTTTTTAAAAATATTTTCTATTTAATGTATAAGGAAGTAACTTTTTATAACTATATTGTATAAATTGTAAAATATGTATGAAATAATTATTTGTTTTGATAAAATTTATAAAAATGTATGAACTATTTTTTATTAAATACAACGTTATTGAAAATACTGCGATGCCATTAATGATGTAATATATACTGACGCGACTAACGTCTGTAGTTGACAACTCCTAAATTCAAACAAATACTCATACCTATTTATTTTTATAAAATATTGTACGAGTGGCTCTTCTAGGTTCACATAGATTTAAAAGTGTTGATTAATAGTCTACAAAAAAGTAATAATTAATAATTTGTATTATTCTACCTTGTTTCTAGGTTCATGGTACTTTTAAATACAAGCATAATCCTCAAAACAATACAAGATATTTATTTAAAGACAATCCGGAGTATGGTAAATTTTTCTTGCCAGATATTATAGAAGATATTTCTGAGTTAGTAAATCAATCAAATTTTATTTATTCCTTTAAACTAATATGTAATTCTTTTAATGTATTTTTATATATATTTTGTTCTTTTAGTCATGTTTTTATGGGTTTAACTCGATGTGGCCGATTTCTATTGACTTACACAATAGCAGACTCAGAGAATATAGTTGTTGTTGATGGTCCTCTTATGTCTTCATTAAACATGAAGTATAAACTGCATTTTTGGGCTTTTCGACCGGGCCAATCAGCTTTTAGGGTTTCAGAAATTTCATTATTTGAGAATGCAGAGTTTAGTGATTTTTTAAATATTTACATTGTTCAATGGCCAAACCGGTCTGACAGAATCGTAGTTTTCGGTGAAAGGTAAATAATTCTATTGAAATAAATAATATTGTTATTAACTATTCTTCTTTACTTCTAAATATAGTGTGACATCTGAAGATGATGATTGTGACATGCACAAAATTTACATTACAGTCACTACATTACCATCTCTAAATAACTGTAAAGATTGTCAATCAGTAGCCTATGAACACAGAGATGAAGGTACATAAAGATTGCATATCATTGTTTTTTTTATTATTTTATTACAACTATAATTTTTGTTTAGATCTTTCCAAGTATTATTTGGGTAACACGTGTCTTATTCATGGCCTTACTGTACACACTTCATTTACAGTTTCACATCCTTATCCTCAACTGGAGCCTTCCGTGTCATTGAAATATGATAATCATATTGTGCTCAATACGTGTAATTTTATTCACGTTTTAAATTTTGATTTAGATAAGAATCAAAATTCTACATCTGATAAATCAGAAAACATTAATGTTCCATTAGCTCACAAGTATATTATATCAAAAAATATAAATTAGTCACTAAACTTTTATTAAACGATTAATTTTCATTTACAGGCTTAGTAATGATTTGACTGAATTTGGTTATAAAATGGCAACTAAAAGTGATAGTCAAGAAAGGGGTGTCAAAAGGAGACATATTGATACAAGATGTTTTGTATGTTAACCTAAATAATAAATATAATGTAATTTAAACAATTTGTTTTTATTGATTGCAGTTTGACAAAGAACAAGATATGACCATGGCTGCTCTAAACGCCATGCCTAATTATAACAACCATCGTCTTTTAAGGATGAAAGATGCTGAAAAGGTAAATAAAATTACAAATAATATATTTATTTTTAACTATTAATCTGATGTTTTCATTGTTTACTCGATAGATATATGATTTTGATGAAAATGATGATAGTTGTTTGCTTAAGTTTAAATGGTTCAGGCGGAGAAGAATAGCAGATAAAATGTATGAATTTTGTTCGGAAGAAGAAGATATGGAAAATGTGCATCCATCATCTAAAAAAAATCTCTTTCAACGCCGTGAATCACCTGGACCTTCAGCCGTCGATCAAACACCATTATATATACAAACAGACTATGAAGATAATATACTAAATGACTGTGATAGAAAAATGTTATTTGCTCAAGAATTAAATGCAATCATTGCCGACTGGGATTGTTTATCATCACCACGTTCAGTTACCTCTGAAGATAGAGACATTAAGAGTCCTGATAGTACCAACAGGAAGATTACCAATGTGCTCAAGCCAAGAAATAAAACTCCATTGTTCAAAAATTCCAAAAGCCCCTGTGATAAGAAAATCGGTGTTATGATCGTTCCTGATAATATTCAAGGTAGACATATTTATAAATACTTTTTATAAATGTTTTATAATATAAGATAACATTTTTGTCTATACTTTAAACAACTTGATATTGATTAATAGGAAATCAATCAAGTAGTTCATTTCGATCTGTACCATTACAAGGATGTTCAGTGAAATTTGAAAGACAGTACATAGAAGTAGATGAAGAAATTGTCTCAGTCACTACAGATTTAGATGGTAATTTTATTATAATAATTTTTCGAACAAAAATAATAAGTTGAATTCCATAACCTGAGTTGTATGAAACAATATTGAAGTTGTCAATTTAAGGTTTTCGTTTTATAGGAGATGGGTATTTGTGAACTCACTCTACCAAAGCATGAATAAATATTTACTAATACTCACTAATATGTAATAATAATTGTTATAAAAATGTATCTTTAGATTGTAATGAATTATAATTTATAATTCTAGATTTAATACACATTATTATTTGGATTTTTTTTTTAAATTATAGAAGAAGATGGTATAACAGGGTCTTTATGCGCACTTCCGTTATCTGTGCATGGGTCTGCGTCTGCTCAAATGCAAATGATCAATACTGCCAAAATTGGAAAACAGGTATTTTTCTTAATCTAAAAAATAATTATTGTTGATAATAATTACTAATTAATTATTATATTTTAGTAAACATCTTAAGTAAGTAGTAGAAGTTTAGTATTTTACATTTGTTGGAAATAGTTAGTATTACTTATCTTGAGATGTTTTTTATGCAGTTATCATGATGTTTGTGTAATGTTAGTAAAAAAAATGCTGTCATTTTTAATATCTTTTAGTATTAAAACATGCACATTACAATAGTAAGTTTATAAAAATTCAAACAAAATTCCTCTGTCTATTTCAGTGGTTGTCAACCGGGGTGACACGGACCCAGTTTAGGGCTGACACAAAATCTCCACAGAAAAGAAAAAAAAATTAATTTTTTCGCAAAAAATCATTATTTATTATATTTTAAAAGTATTATTCGCTTATTATACAAATAAAAGATACTTTATGGCGGTTTACCTGCAATTACGGGATACTTGTTATAATGTTATATGCGCTCTACTCTGCAATTTATATATTTATTATCGTGGTAATAAAGATTAGGACTCTTTTCCTGCATAATATAATTTGTCGTTGGTCCTCTAGAAAACGGAACTAAAACTTATGGAAGAAGGCTTGATGGGCCATGGGTATTCGGCCTGTGTGACAATAACGAAGGAAGGTATTTTGTTGTCCAAAAAAGGGACAAAACGACTTTGCACAAAATTATTCAAAAAGAGGTTATTGTTGAGTCTTCAATACATTCCGATAGCTGGTCAGGGTATTATGGACTCTCGAAATACGGGTACAATCACTACGTTGTAAATCATACCGAAAATGTCTTAGATTCAATATCAAAAGCACATACCCAAAGGATTGAAAGTTTATGGCGGCCTTTGAGACTAAAAAATTATGAAAAATATGTGTGGTACAACTCCAGATTTGCTTCACTGCTCCAGATATTCATTAAAACCACTTTTACATTATCCCACTTATTATGAGAATATATTGTCCAAAATCTAAATATAATTGTAGAGTGGCAAAACACGGCAGAGCGCATACTGCAGTCGCAATGATGCCGGTAGTGTGCATACGACAAGATAGCCTATGTTATTACTTAGTAATAAAAGCTGTGTATACTTTTATTTACTTAGGACAAACGCTGTAAGTAAATTTTACTAACTGACAAATAATAATCAGAACAAAATGTACATTAATACTTTATCTTAACATATTGACTATTAACAACATTTAACCAATTTATAGTTTAAAATGTCAACATTTCAAAACATTTCAAAACTCAAATAAAGTGTATACTTATTATTCTTCTGCGTACTGCATTTTGTTTTAAACAAAAGAATAATTCTTAAATATATAGGTAGTTAAGATTGTTTATTATATTGATGTTAGGGTGACACAGTGTTTGATTCTAGTGGATAAAGGTTGAATAAAAAAAGGTCGAGAACCAATGGTCTATATATTAGACCTCATTAGCATATATTACACATTATATATATTTATTAATCTAATCATTTTTTTCTTTAGGAAAAAAATGTTTGCGTTATAAAACAGGCGAGCTTAGATTTTGAACATGTTAGCTATAAAGTGGCTGAAATTATTTGCAATCTTGAAGGTCACAAATTTTGGTGCTATAACGACTATGACTCGGCTATTGTTGATGTAAATATGCGTCTATTATGTTCAGTTTGCAATTTAATGATATAACATTTTAACTAAAAGATATTCAAATGTGTTTTAACAGATTTGTCCATTAAATGGTGATATTTTAATTGTATTGTGCATAAGACTGAACACAGAAGAGGAGAAGAGACCTACACCCCTCTGTCAACCAGTGAATAGCAGGTAATTTGTGTTAGGTGCTTAGTACTTATTATAATTTAGATGTCTAAAATGTATGTAAATTTTATTTAAACATAATGTAAATGTCCACTTAGGGGTTTTGAGACAAAGTGTGTGATTCTGTGGAACCCTGAGACTGATACTTGTTACCTGGAGGCTTACTTGCAACTGGAAGTAGTCACGGATGATCCGAGTCAAACGAGTTGGAATCCAGCTCGTTTTGAAGCCAATATACTGCGCAACGCGTCCATGGGTTTCTTCAACGTCCCTATGGGCCGTCAAGTGAGGTGTTTATCACATGAAGTCTGGTCTAAGCAAGTTGGTAATCTAAGTGAGTGTTTTTGCTATGTTTTGAATAATTTACCTTAAACCTTAAATAATATTAAGTATTATAATAATTTTACTTATAATTTTCAGATCCACCTTTGTTTGAAATTAGAGATGAAGATAATATGATCACTATCCTTAGAAACCGAATGGATGCGGTAGATGAAAACAATGTAATGGTGTTCCTCCGCCACAGGCTGCCAATATAACTAGAAGAGCAGTAGGAATTTATCTTAAGGTATATTAAGTTTAATTAGACTATCTAAATATTACTATTGAAAATTAAGTGTGGATAGTTATATTTTATTTTTCAACAATTAACTACATGAATTTAATTTGTAAGTTTTATATCTCATCAAATGTTTAATGATATTATACTTTACCTGTTTAATTTGTATTAAGGAATTAGTCCCTTGAACTCATTTATTTCTCGTTATTCTCTTTAAATGTTCACGAAAATTTAAAAATAATAATCAAATTTTTGTTTGGAAAAACTATTGGTATCTTTTTCAAATAAATATTTTACTGTTTAAAATAATAATGTTCAATGTAAATTTTGAGTTAAATATTAATCATTGTATTCGTTCACATTGAAAATTATTAAACTTTACAATTCTGTCAAAAACTTAGATTTATTTGTATTTTTCTGTGAAATAATCTCTCTTCAAGGAATCAACATTATTATAGTTAGAATAAACAATTAATTTGTAAAATCGTTCATATTATTATTTGTTTTTAGTCAATATCTATAATGTGTATTGTAGATATTTAAAGTACAAAAATATTATTAAAATTATATATTATAATTTATTTTGTTATTATTTTTCATCTCCCATTCAGCTATAAAATTAGTTAAGAGTATAGTATAGTGAAATTGAATAAAATTATTTATGTTTAACTATAGGTATTATTATTTAGTTATTACACATAAAATGTCAAAATAATCAAAATTTGTGTAGTTTATATAATAAAATCATGTATTATAATATTCATTTAATATTAATAATGCATAAATTAAAATTATAACAATAATGTTTCTATAATCTACATTATAAATATTATATAGATAACAATATTAGTAACATCCACTGATTATTTAAAAAATATAATATTATAATAATTTTAACTTTCTTACTCTACACTGCAATGACAAAATAAATGTCTTACTTAGTATTAGAATAACAGACTGTGAATGATGATGTATATGTGTAAAAAAAGATTGACCTGTAAAACATTTGACAAAATTTGTGACTTAACAGGATCAACATACGTATAAAATGTCTGAGCAATATAAAAATGTAGGTCGCATACTTACCACATACGTGTTTAGTTTGTATGATAGGCTTACTACTCTTAAAACTTATGTACAAAAGCGTTACTATTTTGTTGTACCTAACAGTAATATAATACCTTTTTCTAATATTATGCAATGTCCGCTATGATGCGGTGAGATTAGTATCCAACCGCGGTGGCAGGTAGCGCAAAAAAATATTTTTAAGAAACTGTTATTATATTATATTATTATTTATAATACAGTCGAGTCTCGATAACTCAAATGTCAAGGGAGATAAAAATTAATTCGACTTATTTTCGAGTTACAAATATTGCATTGAGTGTATAAGAATTTCCCAGGAACAAAAAAAAAATTTGAGTTATCGAGATTCCACTGTATATACATTCAGAATCACATTTACTTATACCATTACTATAATGTACATTCTAATTACCTCAATATTATGTTTTTTTTAACTTAATTTTTTTTTATGTGTAATTTTAATATATATTTGTCTAGTAAAAAATGTACATATTAAATAGTGTTGCATTATTTTAATTCTAACCGCTGTATTAGCAAAGTAATTTGAATGTATTATTTGTCGCGTGCTGCTCCCGTGGGCACAATTATGTGTTTGAAAATGTACACAGTAGAATCGATTTTACTCAAGACTCGTAATGTTTAACATAATAATATAAAGTACTTACTAGCTATAGAATTTCAGTTTGTAAAAATGTATTATGCCTCCGTTTGATGTTTAGAAGGTGCTGAATTGTTTTTGAGTAGGAACAATTTTTATTTATTTTTGTGAAACAATTTTTTTTATTATTATTATTACTTACCTATTTTATCTGATGAGAATGTTCAATTATTGTAAGTTCCTTTTTGTGGATTGTTTATTTTTTATAATAATAGTCCGGAAATATTTATCTTTATTGCCTATTAATAAAAATAATATTAAATGTTACTATGAAATTTGAAAATAATATAATATACTGAAAAATGCATATTAATTATATTTGTACTTTATTTTGTTGTTTATTTGATGGTAAAAAAAAAATACATGTGTAAAACAAATAAAATATTTATTTTTATCTTATGATAAAAAATTATTGAACAATGACACAAAAATTGTTAATGATAAAAATCGTCTAATCTGTAGAAATTTGGTTTATGAGCCAATAGTCTTTATTATTCCTTCACGCTAATGTTTGGATGCATTAGGATTTGTTAAAAATAATAACAAACAATTAATAACAATTATATTTATATCTATTTACACAATACATACAAAACCATCACGTACATAATATTATATGTCACTAATTAATAATAATTTGTTATAAATAACGTAATGTCTTGAGGAAAAGTCGGGTGTAGGCCACACGTTCGCCCAACTCGTACAAATTATTATAATGTAAAATTATAATATATTAATTATATTTATTATTTTTTTTTTCTTTTGATCAACAATCCATGCAATTGCTCCGCTCAGATTCTAATAACACTACAATGTTAATATTATACTAAATATTTGTAGTATTTAGTATTATTTTTACAATCTGCATTGAATCTTGTAACATTTTAGCAATGACAGTTAATTCACAAAATCATTTATAATGTATTATGTTGGTGCAATAATTAGAAAATATCAATAAATCTCTCCTAAAGTATAAGTGTTTTGTTCATTCTACGTCGTAACCGTATTCCACATCCACCCTTGCTAAATTTTTAACAATATAGCAATCCCTATTGGAAGCCGACCAGAAAGTATCTTGGTGTAATGTTGGAGAAAATATTAACTTGGTTGTCGCACTTATCATCTAAACTTCAACAAGCAAAGCAATGCTATTCCCAATTCTAAAGATGAAATCGACATCACAGAAAAAATGATTGAAACAGTACCCACACAATTCCGGTTTAGGGCTAGCGTCCGGAGTATTATCAGTGGCATGTCAGGTATTTTGAAAGGGGAGGGATATTAATTTTTGATTATTCTTAGATCATTTAATAAAGCGGTAAATATAAACTTTCACTGCTTTATCATAGGTACATTTTTTATGACAAAAATAATCCAAAAGTGGGAGATATGACACCCTCCTCCACGTGAACACGCCCCTGGATAGTATATCCACCCAATAAAGTACAGCAGTACCACAAGTACTAAAGTCATTTGTTTTAGAGTTATGCCAAAAACCAAAATCGATTTGATCAAAATAATGTATTATTTATAATTTGTTAATATAATATTATTATGGTGACAGGGATTTTATAAACTTCCACCGACATGATATTGTTTTATCTATAAGCTTATTGGAGCATGGTGATTCACTCTGATGCACATCTAACTAATTTTTCATTTGCAATTTATAAGTGCTTGTTAAATTTTTTTTTTGTGTTTAAACCACATGTTAAAGCATTTGTGTATACATACATAGTATTTAGGTCAGCCTATCTTATGAATTTTGATATTGCTATTAAACTAACTTATTTTACTTTTTGTATTACGGTATAGGTTGATTTAATTTTTTCCGAAAAAATTGTATTTATTATTAATTATATAATTATCATAGTAGAGTATATTATGTTTATCATAATATATCATTTTTATTATGTTTTGAGTCAATTCCAACCCCGCCTTAGAACATTATGAATAGGTTCATAGTACAAATAGGTGATAGCTGAACCTTGAAAATGATTCTTAACATTTTGTCAATGCCTTTAGTAAAATGTATAATAAGTACGCAAAAGTCCCCATGAATAATGTTTATAAATTACAAATAAATAACTAACATCCCTATTCGTCGTTTTAATATCTAATTTTGTCCAAATTTTAACTCAAAATATCTGTAAATAAAAAACTGCGAAAATTTTTTTTAGATTTTTTCGATACATTTTAAATTTGCAATCCTTAACTATATAAAATGAACATTAATTTAAACAGTTTTAACCAAAAATTAATTTGCACATTTTCGTGATATTGATGAGTTTTGTAAACATTTGAATTTTTAATCCTTATAAAAATCGAGTATTCATATATGTATCTTTAATATTTTTGTACTAGGTACTACTAGGTACTATAAAAGCTTTTGAGAAACCTTGTATTCAATTTTCAAGCTTTATTTTGACCCAGCGAAAATCTGTTTACCGATATTTTTGTTAATTTGTAGAAAATGCTTAAATAAAAATTTATTGAAAATTTCAAGTATCTAGGTACGGTTATTCGTTTTTAAGTTACAAAAAAATAAGGTAAAATCGTTTAACGAGAATTTATTTATTTACGAATGTAAATCTAATGTCAAAAAAAAAATTGAACTTAATACGCTTGTTAAGTATACGATATCTTTTAGGGAATTTCGTATTACATGTTCAAATTTTAGATATAAATATAAAATTTATGAATATTTAACTCAAAATAATTAGATAGGAAATGTGCACGGTTTTGACGAATAAAGGAATACCGTGGATTTATGTTCAAAGTTTTTATTTATGTTGAAATTGTATTGAATTTTCAAGTTTTTTGACCGAGGGCAATTCAATAAAATTGTCATGTATCTTTAGTTTTTTTTTTTTTTTTAGAGTTGGTTACTTACACCAAAAATCAAAATCGAACTTTATAAAACTGGCTTTCCTAAGTTTTCATTTTTTCTTCTTTGGTATTGAATTGTATTAGAATTGCAAGTTACTGACATAAATCAGTTAAAAATTATAATATAAAGAATAACAGAGTATAACGGAATCTGTTTTACGTAAATCTGTCCATGTTCTCTATTCGTAAGACGCAGTAGTGCCAACTACGCCGCGTCCATAAAGGTAAAATCCTAAAACGTTTTGATTGAAAATAACATTATATAGGTAACATTTTTTTTTTAATGAAATCCCTTATTTTAATCTGACATCTGTCATAACATAATAATATTAATATATTATTTACAATTTGGAAAAAATTTCCAAAAATCGCTTTGCAGCTAAACTGCATTGTTATGCCGTATTTCAATATTTGTTACCTATTAACTATCCTAAACACATAACTAATAATTTAGTTGTTCAACAATTTATGTAAAAGTTAAATTAACAACTGATTTCTATGTGTGCAATAGTGATAATAAGCGTTTATTACGAAATAATATTATCTTAGTTAATAGTTATGTACATCTATAATAGTACAGGCGAGTCGGGTTTTTATGTATTATTTCTATACATTTTACTATAGTACCTATAATATCTATAAATTATAATATTTATAGTTAAATAAAATAGGCTATTGTTTGCCAGTAAAAAAGCAATTGTGGGGGGACGAAGCCCAAATCCCCCATCTCATGATTATGCCACTGTTATTGATAACAATATACAACACATTTATTTTATCTTTACACTGGTACTATTTTATTGATTTGTTTACTCAATTGTTTATGAATACCTACACTTGTTTTGTATGCTGAAAAACCCTCGAAATATCAAAACTAGAAAAATATTTATAGCAGTCTTATATTCAACACTAAATATTGATCATTTATTGTACCTTCAAACATGATCAAACATATTAGTATATTGACTATATTTTTTATGTTAAATGATTGTGTATTACTCACTAGTAAGTATATACATTTTTTTTTACTTTACATGATACATCACAGATTATAATCTTAATAATCATAAATTATAAATTATAATATTAATGGCAAATCATAGGTATAAAATGCATAATTGTAACTATCTATAAACTGTTAAGAAACGGGATTTTGACGGTTTTCGACAAAATCGATTTTGGTTTTTGGTGTAACTCTAAAACAAATGATCGTATATACATGCGATTTTCACTGAATGTTTATATGTATTACCATTGTCTATACACCATAGGATTTTCAAACAATTTTGACTTTTTTTTTTTATTTTTATTTTTTTACTTTCAGTTTCCAATTTTTTTAGGTTTTTTTCTGTAAATGTCATCGGTTGGTTTGGCTTTGAATTAAAATATAATATCATTTGCACTAAAAAAACATTGCTTCCACAGCTTGTTACACTCAGGTCCCAGGTGCGTCCTACACACCTAAGTCTTGAGAAATGTTCTGTTTTTGCTAATAGATAAATACATTTTATAGGTACATTTTGTTAGTTGTTAAAAGCGGTATTCAAGACTAAAATGTTTTTTAGTTTTTGTTGTTGTTGAATTTAGTTCTTTGCAAAATAGAAATTGCTCAACAATATTAGAATGATCAACAAATCTGGCAAAACCTTTGTAATGAAAATTATTTTTTATTTTTAATTTTCTAAAACAATTTCATTAATAACATCAGCCATTTAATTTATTCGGTGGCTAATAGTATTGTTGGAAAGTGGGACTTTAGATATAAAAACTTAAGTTTCTTTACCCAATATTGTTTCAACTATTGAACTATAGCTAAACAGGCATGTTCTATTAATTTTTCTCGAATCCGTGGGACTCGTGAGAATTCATATTTTTAGCAATTAGTTCTGCAACTTTAAATGATGCTTCAAGAGTTTTATCAGGTAAATATTATCATTTTTTTTATCATACTAGATGCAGCATTTTTGTTTGAATTTAAGAGGCGTTCAAAATATGTACCTACGTGTTTTCAATGACCCGGATGTTCTGTTGTCGCTTTTTAATTTACTGGGTACCATTACTTAAATGTTCACCGCAAATGATACAAGCAGGTAAAGGGCAGTAAATATCGTCATTCCACATAAATCCAAAACATAAATAATATATATAATATCAGCATATTTACATTTATCTTTTATCACTTATTGAAGCTGAGTGTTCAATATTAATTTCAATATTTAGATTGTTGTCATTTACATTAACGCCACCATTATCCATCAATCCAAGTTTTTTTTACAAATCTATCCATTTTTAAATTTAAGTACAATAATTTTTGATCAAAATATACACGTTACAAATTACACTCTCGCGATTATCACTATATTAGTATACAGAATAACAGTTACTCAGTGACTGCTTGTACTACCCGTACCTATCGGACATATAATTAATAGTTATATAGCTGTTCTATCTGAACATTTTATCAATCTTATTTTCAGGGGATTTCTAAATCAATGTTATTATAAATATAAATTATAATTTTGATTAATATATTTAGCACACATAATAAGACAAAAATTACACGGCACAATTTTGCGCCGCGGCACAGTGGTTGACTCCTTACCTTATACAGTAATACATTTGAAAGTGGATTTGATGTTCTCTTCAAAGCCAACCGTTTTACAACTTCATTATTTTTTAAATTTAACATTTTTTACAAACCATTTAATATTTTGGATCTAGATAAAACTAAAGATTGTTATAGTAAGTATTATTCTATTTTAATTTACAACATAACTATACATTATACGCATGAACATATTATTATACACTAAATGCATGACAAATCTAATCACTTAGAGCCACCCCAATTAAAATAAGCAATTATATTGAACTTTTATCGTAATGTACAGTGTATATACCTATTTAACTTTACATGATTATTAAATATTTTAACTATATACATCTTAATTAATAATTTAACAAATATTATTTCAAGGTTATATAATATTATACTTATCTAATCTACTAAAATATATCTAAATATAAAATTATTTTTATCAAGAAAAATAACAGAAATGTTTGAATTATTGTAGTATTTGATTATTAGATTTTGATCTGTGCAATGAATGTATTGTACTTCAATTATTTGTGTTATTATTTGTGTTTTTTTTCTGTTTGTTATCAACATTTGTGGTAGTAAAAGTGCTCCAATTTTAGTCATCAGCATCTTTTCTGATACAAAAGTTAATCTAATTGGTACTTTATGAGAGGTCCATATTTTTAGAAAGCGTCGGGGAAAAAATGGGAAAAACCATTTTTTAACTTGATGGATTATTTTTAAATAAACTGAGAAAAACTAAGTTATTTTGACCCTCAATTTATTAAACTAGTTAAGTTAATAAGTGATTTGAAAATTAACATATACTAGTCAAGTTAAATAAATAATTTTTAACTTGACTTTTTTAACTAGTCAATGCCCATTGCTTAACTTTGATTATTCTTATTAAACTTAAATTGTCTTAAAAAAATACGGGTTCAAGTAAATTCCTAAATTCAATAATTCGTTTAGTTATAAATACGATAAATTAAAAAATAATACGCTACTTAAATATTATTGTTAGATAGTTTGGGCTTAGGTATCGCTTATCAAAAGTTGTATCAAATTGTATAAAAAGTTGAAGTATTAATAAAACATGTTCAATGAGATTCGCACGATGTTAGGTTCCTAGTTCTTAAATTTGGGCCCCCGTATTTTAGTTGCATAATATTATACAGTATTACGGTTAAATCATACATTTATTGTTCGTTATAATAAACTTTTGTAAATAAATTAATATTTGTAACTGAATACCTATATTATGGAAATAAAATAACTGTAACATTAAATACATAATATATCAGCTATACCAGTTGATAGTTTAAAAATATTATATAAATGTACGTATTGTTATTTGAATCATCATATAATAAATTACAGAAGATCTGGTAACTGATGGTTTCATGAATGTTACAGGCATGATAAGTATGTAATTTACTGTTTATACTTAATACTCTTATAATAATATACTACATAATTTGTGTACCCAAAACATAAAAATGATAAATTGGTTAATTGATAAACCAACTATTTCAGCAAATTTCGAGGAACACATCATGATTCATCAATTTATCGGATAATAACTTTTATTGGCCCTAAAAAACGGATGAGTGATTTATAATTATTATAACTTTTAGTTCTTCCTTAATTTTTTTTTCAACATAGTGAACCTTCTAAGGTAAATAACACAAAGACATATTATATAATATGGTGCCATACATCAATTTCCCTTAAATTGGCGGATCATATGCATTCCTTGCATGGGCTGAAATGTTTACAGACTACAGTAACTTATGTATTATACTTAATTTAGATAAAAATTATTCCAATAAAGATGGTTGGGAATTTCGTATTGTGGATGTAGGTAAGGATACATTCGTTATTTATAGATATTAGCTGTTGTAAAATTTATGCCAACGTTATTATTATTATTATCAATTTCATTTTATGTTGTTACCAGTTCACCAGTAGGTAGTCCGTCAACCATCCAGTAATGAATAATGATTTTAGTTTGTTTATGAAAGAGCCTTTATGATCTTATATTTAGTTGTTTATTTTGGATACTCGATATAATAATATAATTCGCACTAAGTACTGAAAGAATAGTGACTCAACCAAAAACACAATTATTGGTAATGACACTAATGAGTAATGACTAATGAGTTATTTAAGGTTTAAAAAATACGCTAACGTAAATGTTATAAATGGATAAATTATTATTAATGTTATTAACAAAGGTTTGAAAATATTTTGACTTATGTAGTTATGTCACTGTTCGTGACTGAAATAATCATTTTTGTGTACCTATATTGCCTGCTGAAAAATAGTGACACAGCTCAAAACTGGTATTAAATAAAATTATATCTATATCAATTAAACAGGATGCTCAAACCACGATTTTGTGATTTACGATAGAAATTTTTGTTTATAAATGGTTGCTATAGTTGCTATTATAATTATAATTATTGGTTGCTAATTTCTATTGGTTAATCGTTAATTAAATTAATATTATCTTAACATATTATAAAACAAAGTCCCTTTTTCTGTCTGTATGCTTGGGTCTTAAAAACTACGCAACGGATTTTGATGCGGGTTTTTTCAATTGATATAATGATTCAAGAGAAAGGTTTATATGTATATAAACATGCATAATATAGAAGAGAAACACCCCGGGAGGTGCTCAAACAGAAATTTTGAGATTTACGATAGAAATTTTTTTTTAATCGAAAATAGAAGCACCTTTTGTATTTACGCGCATATTATCTCAAAAAAGTATGAGTTGCACTTTGTCCGCGATCCACGTATAGTTGCACTTACTGCAGTGAGTTACACATAAAAGGAGCTGAACTGCTGAACAATCATAATTTTTTTAAGAGTTGCCATTTTCTATGGGAAACAAAGGGCACGGAATCAATCAGCTAATACTTTTATAATATTATAGTAGAAAATATATGGCATTTACATGTTTTTACAAATTTATTTATAAATCATTGACGCTTGGAACGCTGGGCGGGACAGTTAGTCGTTAGTATTATATATTTTATTCTAATTGTATTACTTGTGTTGATTAGAGCAAGAAAAAGTCTTAATACCTAGAAGACGTAAGTAAAATTGTTGTTAAAGACATAACCAAAAAAAATATTTTTATTAGATATTGATTTTGATACTTGACGACGTTAAGAAAAATAATATTGCGAAAACAGAATTTGAAAAAACAAATTATTTATAGAGTTACGGGTGAAACACGAATTTATTGCATTGATTGCGATGATTATTGCTTGAAATATTGTTTTCGATAAAATAAATATTTAATTGTAAAATGTTTTTAATTCATGTAGATATAATTTTACTGAACAACTATATATAAACAATGTTACGCTAATAAAGTAACAATAAATAGGTAGGTACTTACAGAACCTAATACATATTATTTCAGCTTACACCCAAAAGTTTGTAAGAACTTATAGTTCAGGTAATAATTATTAAACTGGCTACAATACATAAATCTGGCATTTTATAATTAATTAATAATAAGTGGTTCTATATTTATATTAAAATTTTAAAAAATAATTTTTTATCCAACTGTTTTTATTTTTTATTTTTAGGTTTTATAAGGGACCCAAAAACATTTTGTGACAATCAATAAAACATTGGTAGTTAGATTCAAATATTACATAAAAAATTTTATTTTTTATTACATATTTGTACTTTTAATTTTGTTAGGTAGTTAAATGTAAGAAAATTACTTTATTGGATAAGACGGTTACATTATATTGTTATGATTTATAAATTAATCTTATTAGATATATGTATTTATAATAAAGCATAATTTTTCTATATTATAATAATTTCTATGTATATGGTATATTCTGTTAATTAATTATCTGCAGCCATTATTGCCGTCGTTTATTTCCTTTTCCGGCCTTTTCCAGCCTTTTTTTTATTATTTTTGAAGTGGATCGACGGCGCTGCTGGGCCCGGGACTGCTTGTGCATTACGTTGATAGTGTCAATTAATATGTTTAAGGTTTACAATAACAATACGGTTTACCATATTCTTAAGCAGAAGGAGACTTGAAAAACCGTCTTAATTCATGTCAATCCATTGTCAAGCTCTACAGGGCAAACGGCTGAACATATTATAAAGTCGTATAAGGTATCAATCGATCAGAAATATTGTGCAGATGGGAACAGAGGGACCCGCTAGCAGAGTGGTTAGATGGTTTTTAAGTTATAAGCAAAAATGACGCAAGTACTTTTAAGACCGTACGGAACGAAAATATCGTTAATGTATCCATCCCCACTACTCTCATCGTGACGGCGGCGTGGTCTCTCGGATGTCGGTCGCCGGCAACCATTCGTGTATTGCTAACAACTGTGATTGTTTACTGTTTAGTGAATTCGTGATCAAGCGCGACGGTATTATATTATTATGCTGAAAACTTGGAACAATTTTAATAATAAATTAAACAATCTGGTGATAAATTCATTATCCATGGCAACAATTAAGTTCGATGGCAAATCATATTAAGCTCTTAATTCTATGATTTGCCATCATGGTCCGTCTATGACTCAAGTCTCAAGCCCATTATACATTAATTACTAAACATAATAATAAAATATAAGTTAGATGTAACGATATGTCTATAAGTATGGTGGAAAAGATGTTTACATTTTACTATTTTAGTTTTATAGAAAAAAAAAACTAAAATAGAAAAAAAGATATAATAACAGGAGGCCAACGATGTACGCTACTACGCGGCTATATGGATGATTATTATTATTATTATTATACCTATACAGTCAAATAAAATCGCGACTTATTTCATAAAAAAATAGCTGATATCACACCAAAAACACTTCGTTATAACTCCGTGTAAAAAAAAACTATGTTAAAAAAAAAAGTAATGATTAAATCTTTAAAAGACGTGATATAATATTATGGAAACTAAGTAAAATGCCACTTTATAATATTACAAATAAGTTCAATTGTAATGTTAAATACTTAGTCAACATATTATTGTTTATACAATATATTAATACTATAGTGGTTACTTATTTGTATTTATTTAAGTATATTTATTAATTCTACATCCTACCAAATAGTTAAACAATATGTTGACTAAGTATTTAACATTACAATTGATCTTATTTGTCATCATAGGTATTTGTAATATTATAAAATGGCATTTTACTTAGTTTCCATATTATATCACGTCTTTTAAAGATTTAATCATTACTTTTTTTTTTTAAACCTTTTTTTAACTTTTTTTTACACGGAGTTATAACGAAGTGTTTTTGGTGTGATACAGTATACAGTAAACGCCCATCGAGATCTCAAATCTAAAATCTCAATCTCACATCTATCATCTATGATTGCACGTTACATACTTAGCACTTACATAGTTGCATACATCATTGATCAAACATAGTATAATTATATATAATAATATAAATATATAATGTTATTATGCATAGTCAATATTATAACTTACCTATTTTATCTGATGAGAATATTCAACTAAGGTAAGTTCCTTTTTGTGGATCATTTATTTATTTTTTAAAATAATCCGGAAATATTTATTTTTATTACCTATTAGTTAATAAAAATAATATTAAATAAATGTTACTATGAAATTTAAAAACACTTAATATAATATTATACTGAAAATGCATATTATATATATATTTATACTTTATTTTGTTGTTTATTTGATGGTAAAAAAAATATATATCTAAAACAAATAAATTATTTATTTTTTGTCTTACAAGCTACGATAAAAAATGATTGAATAATGACACTTAAAAATTGTAAATAATAAAAATCGTCTAAACTGTACAAATTTGGTTTATGAGCCAATAGTCTCTTATTCCTATACGCTAATGTTTGAATGCATTAGGATTTGTTAAAAATAATAACAATTATATTTATATCTATTTACACAATACATACAAAACCATCGCGTACATAATATTATGACACTAAATTTCTATATTAAGTTATAAATAATTAGGTTCGTATTGTCTTGAGGAAAAGTCGGGTGTAGCCAATAGTCATTCCTGGAGTTTGACAAATTCAAATAGACAACGCACTCCGTTTGGTTTTGATTTCTCGACCGCGAACCACACGTTCGCCCGACTCGTACGAATTATTGTAGTATAAAATTATATATTTATATTGATTATTTTTTTTTTACTTTTGAGCAACTAATTATTATTCGTAGTCTATTCACTGGCATTCGCTTTCGGTATCGCTTTTATCTGTAAACAAGTATAAGAGACACAGGTCAAACGAAATTCACAATTATTTTTATGAAATTGTAACTCCATAGCACTTCCTCATATTGTGTGTAGGTTAGTACTCAGGGCTGGCTTAGAGACTTGGTTGGCGGCTAAGTCATAATTTTCAGAAAACATGTTTTTTTTGTAATTTTGTTTTTAACAATATACAATTTTATAGAACTATGAGCTTGTTGGGGCTTGGGGCGCGGGGATAAACCCCCCACCCCTTGTGTACTGTAATTTATTTCTAGTCTACAGATACTCAACACTCCACCGAATAAACTTGACCAAGAACTGTGTACGGTACAACCGAAATTAACCAAAAAATATTAAAAGTTGTAATACCTACTATATAAATTGTATATAACATTACAACGAGACAATCAAGGATTCTGTGTAAGTATAGAATGTCATAATTTGAGAAAACACATTTTTTTATAATGAATTTCTGTAATAAACTTAGGGACACGAGGCATTTGTAAATAGGCTATTCGATATCGTGCAAAGGAGCATAATAAAAGGTAATAAAATATCACACTACTCGCCTTTCTTGCCGTTGTAAGCGTGCCTCTTGAGTCTGTCGTATAAGTCTTCTTTGTTACCGTAAATGCTGGCGTTCGACCTGGCCAGGCTGTTCATCTTGCCGTTGTGCAGACCCTCTGCGAACACACAAACGTCGTTTACAATTTATTACATTAATCTAACCACGGAGATTTCGTACGACAAATATGCTATGATTGTACTATATACACTACCACTATGATTGTAATATAAACATATATATGGATATTCTAAAAAATTGTTTTTGCCGAATATATAATTACCTTTCATGTACGTCTCGTTGTAGAAGTTGGGCATCTCCCAGCCGTCCTCCTCGTCGTCGTAGTAATGCGCGTACGTGGAGTGGTGAGACGGCGCTATGGACTCAGCGTACGGCGCAGCGCCATAGTAGAAGTTGACCTGGGACCCGGTCTGGTCATTGGTCTGGGCCATAAGCTTCTTGGGCTCCTTGACGCGCTCCGACCGAGCGCAGATCATCCACACGAACAGCGCGATGACGATGAGGAACACGACAGTGGCCGCGATGCCACCGGCGATGTACGCGAAGTCGGACTTGTCCTCGCAGTGGGGCCCGATGAACGAGCCGACGCAGCGGCACGATGGTTGACCGCGCAGGTCCTTGACGCACGTTCCCTTGTTCTCGCAGTAGCCGTCGCACACGTCTTTGCACGCCTTACCAGTTCCGTTGAACCCGGGACGGCATTCGCACTTGAAGTCTGACGTCTCTGGTATCAGCAGACAGTCGGCGTTAACGTCGCAGTGCTTGCCCGCTACGTTCGCCTCGCACGGGTTCCAACATTCGGACTTGCTCGTCTGCGACAAACGTCGTAATTATTATTATTTACCATACCTAACAGAGCCTGACAGAAACCACACTTGCGGCGATGGCCGTTTTCGTTTCAAATTTAGTATAATATACTTACGGCAGCCATGGTCTTGGTGCTCATGTTTGGAGGACACGGCAAACAGTTGGTCTGCTGCGTGGCCGGTTGATAAGTGCCCTTCTTGCACGAGATGCAACTGTTCTGGGTCGCGTTCAAATATGTGCCTGCAAAAACGTTATCACTCGCGGTCAGATGGGTCTGTATCACGCTGATATTATATATATGATTATTTAGTAGGTGACATTTTATTACCTGGAATGCAGACTGGCAACGAGCATTCCTCAATGCTGGAAGCTCCCGATTGCTTGGTGGTTCTACCGGCGGGACATTGTTGACATGCCGGTTCGACGCCTTGAGTTCGGTAAGTACCCCTCGGACACGGTTCGCATTCCCCTTCCATGCCCAAGTGCATGCCGTCAGCACATTCATCTCGGCATTCCTGCAATAAAACAGCAATCAGACAACATGACAAGGCGCGTGTCTTTTTTACGTCTTATAATACTATGGTCGTGTGACTAACCTCTCGGGACACTGCTTCCGTGGTCCGCGTAGTCTTGCCGAGGCCACACAGAAGGCATTTGAAACTGCCTTCCGACGGCTGGTAAAAACCGTAACCGCAACTTCTGCACAGACCGGCCTCGTCGTCGTAGTACTTGCCTGCTGGACACCTTTCTTTGCAGTGGGACGCCGACCTAGCACCCGTCGATACGGTCACACCTTGCCTTCCCGCGATTGCTGGGCACACTGAACACTGTAACTGACCGGATTCGCTTTGGTACGAACCCACCGCACATGGTACGCATTTTTTCGTTTCCTTTTCGAAGTAACTTCCCACAGAACACGGGACTGTAAAACGAAACGCACGTGAAAAGGTTGTCATATATAATTTAAACTAAATCAATAACAGTATATAATGTTCATAGAGGTGTCTTACCGCAGTCTGGTGCCATGACCACTTCGCCAATGGGACAAGCGTAATCGGATTCCAAGTTCAGAGAAGCTGGGTCTGGGACGGTGTTCGGTAGTATGTCATGCACGTCAAATTGATCTTCTTCCAATATGAGCTTCTCCAATAATCTTTGAATGTTTGCTCTTTGGTTTGAGTTGCTGTTGACCACGGGATCACTGAAAACAACAAAGTGTTAGTATTCAAACTTACAATATTAGTAATATGCACCACTGGTTAAACCGATGAATACTACTTACTTGATAGCTGGGAACGAAATCTGTACTGAGTATGTGTCACTGGCTTGCCTCTTCTCTCTAAAATATTGAACACAATCATCTTTTAGTTTACAAGTAATGAATTTGAACAAATTTTACATATAATTATTCGTATGTCAACATTTTTAATATAAACATCATTCATTTTTACCTTATTACGATAGCAGAATCATATTCGTCGTATACAGTTACATTTCTCGTTGGCCTAGAAGATCGATGATCGCATTTTACGTCAATGTTCAAATCTTTGCACTCGCGTGTTCCTTTAATAGAATACGAACAGAGGTTCCAGTCTCTGTTCAACGTATTTATTGCATTTCGGACTTTTTGTCTCAACACTCCTTGTCCCGCTTCGTTACATAATACTGACGTAGGGAATTTCATGTCAACCTTGAACACTCGTTGAGCTGGTTTAGATGCTGAACATGCAGGATATATTGTCGGGTAAGCCGGATCTATGGTGGGTCTCCAGAAACCTTCAGCGCCACACGTATAGAATTTCGGGACTTCTTGTGAGAACCTTAATCCCGGATTACAACTGATTTCACACACTTTGAATTGTCCACCAGAACCCCAGTCTTTGCATTGTTGCTTTCCACCAATAGGATCTGCCAGCGTTGGACAAAATTCAGCTGAAACCAAACAATATATATACAACGTTATTTGTGTGTAAAATCTTTTTAGAAAACGCTAGTTAAAACTTTACTTACACAGAACGTACACTCTGAAAGAGCATACTGCAGCGTTACCAACTTCGTCAAATGCTACATATGCGATACGATAAGTTCCCCATAGAAGTGTTTGGCCGGGCTTATGACCGTTCTTTTCCTCAACTCTTACAACTCCAACGTTATCAGTAAATCTCGGTTCATCCCAATTGACAACCGCTGATCCATTTTTCGCAATTACCCAAAGATCACCTGGACAATATTCAACTTGAGGTGGTTTTTTATCGACTTGAAGCTGTTCGCAGTTCGGTCCTGTGTATCCAACTGGACAAGAGTGTTGACTGCACTTCGAAGGAACAATTCTTTCAACACCCCCTTGGATATCGTCAAAACCTGCCCACGTGAGAACTAATCCTTGGTAGAGTACTGGCTCGGTTCTACAATCACGCACTTGTTTCTGCACTTCATTAGTGACATCAAGAGCACGTCCCCAAACTTGTACTTTGTTCAGCTGACCCTTAAAACCAGCCTCTGTAAATGTCTTTCTGTCCATCCTTGGCTTTCCTAACACAACCCAACCGCTATAACGGAAAAAAGATTTATAAAATATGTTTATTATAAATGAATATACAATTTAACTCACAACTCTGGTAACTTCCTTCCCGTTCCGTAACCTTCCATTTTACTTGCGATTAATCCTTCGGTGATCAAAGTTAATGTACCTTGATTCCACACGATAGCAATGTGATGCCACTGACCATCGTTAATAGTAGTGTATTCATGGAAAGCCAAAAATACATCTTGAAGTTCTGGGAAAATTGATACCTCAACCCCACTAGAGTGAGCCTGTATAAGAACTCGTTGACCCTGTACTACATGGGGAGACCTAAAAACAATTTCAAAAAAATTATATTTTACATAAATTCATACTATTGATTATTATTTAGTTAAACTAACGTGACACTGTAAAGTGTGAAGAATATTCCTGGTTCGTCTTTTTGTGCATATTGAACCCACATAGCAATAGTGAAACTATCTCTAGCTCCCGTGAATTGGAATGGAACTGTTAAAGCAGCACTACTTAATGTCTCTTCCGGGAAACTAAAATCGTAATCAACTTGGATTGCTGAAATAAAATTTAACATTTAAAATAGGTTTTGACCATTTTCTAAGCATGCATTGTAATTTACTTTTTCTGCAATCATCTCCCGTCAAATTAAACGGACACTGGCAATAGAACTTATTGGTAAGGTCGATACAAGTAGCTGTAGGTGGACATGAGTTTTCTTTGCAGTCAACTATATCTTCATCACAATTTTTGCCCATAAATCCAGGTGGACAGATGCACTTGTACCCCGGCCCGTTATCAATACATGTCGCTCCATTTTTACACGTGTTAGCTTGACAAGCATCAAACTCATATTGGCAACCGATTCCATCGTAATCACTTGGACACGTGCAATTCAATCCAGATCCAAAATCTTGACATCTACCTCCATGCATACATGGATTACCAATACAACGTTCTGGTGCAGTCTCGCATTGCTTTCCGTCAGTTCCCGATGGACATCTAAAAAACACGGTAAAATATAAAAAATCCCCGTAGAACAATTTTAAATATTTTTTTTGTTTATATAAGTATACTGAAATATGTATACTTACACGCAGAAATAGTCTTGGAACAAGTTAATACACGTCGCGTCGTTGTAACATGGCTTACTCTGGCACGAGCTTAAATCGATTTCGCATCGTTTTCCGGTCCAGCCAGGTGGACATTGACAGGAGAACGTATTGACACCATCGTAACATTTACCATTGTTCATGCATGGTGAAGAAGCGCAATCATCAATGTTCTTTTCACACATATACCCGGCGTATCCAGGATGGCATACACACTTGTAATTGTTGTCCAAATCTAAACATTGTTCAGTACCTTCGGGACTGCAGGGATCGCTTAGACATTCGTCAATTCCAGCTTCACATTGAAGACCTAAGTAACCCGGTCTACAGCGACACATAAATCCGTCCAACATGTCAACACACGATCCTCCATTTTGACATGGTCCCGAAGCACAATCATCGATCAAATGTTGGCATCTTTTACCGGTATAACCAACGTCACAAGTACAAGAATAACCATTCACCATGTCTGTACATTCTCCATCGTTTCCACACGGGTTACTTGCACAATCATCAATATTAATTTCACAAGCAGCACCAGTCCATCCCGGATGACATACACATTGATGACTGAACAATCTATCAACGCACACACCATTTTGACATGGGTTAGCCGCGCATATTTCAATTTTCGTTTCACAGCGTTTTCCCGTAAAACCTGGTGGGCATGCACACTTGAAATCGTTAATGAGATCTGTACAGGCAGCTCCTAAAAGGCATGGTCGTTCTGCGCAGTCATCGATGTTTACATCACAATGTTCACCTTCCCAACCAGGCTTACATTCACATTTGTATCTACCTTGTTTCAATGCTGTACAAGTAGCCGAGTTCTTACATGGGTTTATTGTTTCCATGCACGGGTCAATCTATAAATAATTAAACAATATAGTATTTCATAAGTCTTATTAAATTATAACATTTTTTTTTTATAACTAACCGTCATATCACAGTTTTGTCCTGTGTACCCACTGCGACAAAGACAAGTAAAGTTGCTTAACCCTGGTTCATCTTTGCACATTGCTCTCTCGGGACATGTATCGTTCTTACAGTCAGATTTCTCTTCTTGGCAGTTTATTCCACTAAATCCATTTTTGCACTGGCAACGGTAACCTTGAGGAAGGTCTATACATGAACCCCCATTGAAACATGGCTGAGAAGCACATTCGTCTATGTCGATTTCACAACGCTTTCCTGAAAATCCAGCGGGGCAGAAACATTGTATTCCATGGCCAAGTGGTACACAAAGTCCACCGTGTAAACATGAGCTCTCAGTGCATACGATAGATTGACATTCATCTCGTCCTGCAGCTCCTGGGCCTTTGGTTTTTGTATTTGTAGGACATCCCAAACACACAGTTTGTCCACTTCCCGCTTGATAGTGGTTTGGAGGACATGGTGAGCAGGGCGCTAAGCCAGTTTCTGAATATTGGCCAGGAGGACATTTAGCTGTAACATTAAATGTATTATCACGTGCACATGAATTATGACAAAAATTAATACCTCTGCAAAAATCTTTGTTCGGAGCAGAAGGTTGGTATGTAAACATGTTAGGTGGACATGATACACATTCCTTAAAACCAGAGGTAGGTGGTTCTGATGTATAACTATTTCTGGAACATTCGAGACAAGGAACGAGACCTGTCGGTGAATAAGTTCCATATCCGCACACAGGAATACAGTCTTTCAAACTTTTTGAACCTAATTCCTTAGTGTATGTTCCATTAGGACATTTCATACAAGCGCCTTGTCTAGCTGTATCTTGGTAATACCCACGAGCACATGGCATACACGATGTTTGTTTGATTCCAGCATAAGTTCCAGCCGGGCAATGCACTAAAATTACATAAGTTTGATAAGTTCGATTCATATCTTAATATAATAAATAATTATTTCTTACAGCATCGAGGCACTTGATTAGTGTCCATATTAAGTACTTCCCCAATATTACAAGTGAATCCTTTAGATACGGATGATCTGAGAGCCTTCAAAGGAGGACATTGATTAGCTACTGCTGATATATTCAGCAGTGGTTCTATAGCAGCACTAGCATATGAAACACTAAGATCGAAAACTAAATTCAAAGTCGACCCACAGAAATCGTATAATTGAGGCTGTCTAACTTCTGGCAGAACACCTAATACAAAATCAATCTGAAAAGAAAAGAAACATATTATACATTTAATATTATTTTTATTTTTATACAAATAATCGACATGATAATATAGGTACAGATTAATACATTGATTAGATTAACTATCATACCTGTACTAAATTTTCATCTAATAGTTGTGGTTTAGTATCAATGAATGATACATTCATGTTGACTTTAACAGCAGAACATCTTTCTGTCAAAATATCATTAAGAGGTCCATAATGTTGGCTTAAAATGTCAGCGTATTGTCTTAAACATAAAGACGGGACTGCTCCATTAGCACGATAAGTTACAGATGGCACTACGTGGTAATCAGCTTGATGTGTGTCTTCAGATACACAATCTGGTACAACAGAGGATGGTGACCATAGACTTCTTTGTTCACAAGTGAATGATTTTGTTGGTTGGCCGTCAGTAAATCTAAATCCAGCTTTGCAAGTAGCTATACACTCCAAACCACTGTCATCAGACGGCAGACAATTTAATGCTCCATTTGATGGTGGTTTAAGATCCCAATCAACACAAGGAGTTGCTTGTACGGAAACCTACAATTCATATAGGTATAATAATAAATAAGGATTTTTTTTTATATAAGATGCAAAATGTATCAATTTTTTTTTTTAAACTTAATTTTACCTGGAAATAACAAGTAGCCTTGTTTCCAAATTTATCAGCCGCTGTAACTGTTACATTTTCAAAGTCTCCAATAGCAATTGAAGCTCGGTCTGGGTTAAATGTAAGCGTGACTTCACCAGAAGCGTCTGATACATTAATTCGTCTACGAGTCTCATTAAAGTTGACTACATAATTGTCTTGTTTGTTCACTAATTCAATGACGTAACTCTGTGGACAGCTCAATTGTGGTGGGGTTTCATCTAAGAATAAGTATAAAACGTTATGAATATAGTTATTGAGTTTTAATATTATTTATTTAGTTCTACCTGTAACTGTGATGTTTATTTCACAGATGGCTACATTTCCGTCAAAATCAAACGCAACATATTTTACTGCTGTGTCTTGGAACGTATAGAATGGTAATTTAAAACTTTGTGGTTTTACTTCAAGTCTTGCAATGCTACCACTGTTGTCAACTGGCACTGGTTCTGTCATATTAACTGGTTCTATTCCATTAGGTCCCCGACGTACTATGATCGGTTGAGTAGGACAATTTTGGAATACCGGAGGTTCGTTATCTAAAATATTTTTTATTTTAGTATTTTTACTTTTATTTTAAATAATATATGTTTTTGTTTATAAAACTTACCGACGCACGGTGAATGACCATAGTCAAAACCTAATAAAGGTTCAACTTTTGGTTCTTCACAACCCATCAGTTCAAATTTCAAACAAGCATTATCCATATAGCTAACAATTCCTAAAATTGTTCATAGAATTAATATATTTGATATATCTACATTTGATACCGATTATGTTATTAATTAATAATAACATGTTGAACATACCTAAAATGACAAATCGTGCTTGCACATATTTAGGTAAAGTAATCATAGCCAGTTCACCAAAGTTTCCAGGATCTCTCATTGTTAAATTGAAATTTGGGAAGTATACAACGAAATTTTCTTTTTCTTCTTGTTTGTAAAAGAAGCGAATTTCGGTTGGACGTCCTACGATATCATTAGTAACTACACCTTTCACAAGGATAGCCTAAAATAAAGTTTTTATATTAATGTTTATTATTTATTTACAAACTTAAAATATATTTATATAATATGTACCTTGACTCTGTATACTTGTCCCAAGTCTACACTGACATATGTAAATGCTTCTTGTTTACCACACCAACCAGTAACTGAATTCAAACGAATGTTACGAGCTTCATAATTTGGCCTAAAAACACATTTTGATGAGCTTTAATTTAAAAAAAAATTAATTAATTAAAGATATTTTTACCTTTCTGATGTTGCATTAATAGCTGAATCTGGAATTCTACCAGAAGTCAAACCTAATGGTTTGATAACCTTACATTCAGGCTCTCGGATACATGTAATAGGCCTTGGATTAATTAATATGTAGCCTGGTTTATTACAGCCAAATTGTACTTCAGAGCCTTGTTCATAGCTAGTGGCTACTTGATAACCATCTGTAGGTCTTCCAGGGTCTTGACATACGGGACCTTCACACCTTAAATCTCCGAAATCCCAAACACCGTTAGCTTGACAACGCACTACATTATCGTTCTTATCGGTCTGCCCAGCAAGTTTAAATGTATCTTGACAACCAAAGAAGAAAGATGATTGATATCTCGTATCTTTGAAATTTCCATACTCAGCCCCAGCTGTAGGCATTGGTACACCACAATCTACTCTTGGACATGATGGAGTTGCTCCAGATAGCCAATACTCGGGGAAACCCTTTAAAGATTTTAAAATAAAATACAATTGTTTTAATTATTATAAAATATTTAATTTAGACTTACTGGTTTTGGATCATAAACACATTGTCTAAAGCCAGAAGTTGCAGTTCCTCGAAGTGTTCGTCCTGGGTTTTCACATTTTAACGTAACATTTTCTTTGAATGGCACGAGTACTGCATCTTTTTCAAATCGACTTACTTTAAGACCTTCAATCTTATCATCGGGAAGAGATACACATTTTGCAACTGTAAAAATTCATATGCATTTTACACCAGTTATATTATATAGATATAAAATATCAATGTTAATTTTAAATTACATTGACATTGGGGTACTGTTCCATTCCATGCACCAGTGGATGTACATAAAAGAGATGCTGATCCAGCCATCACGTATCCAAATTTGCACTGGAAGTTCACTAAATCTCCAAAATGATAAGATTCTTTTGTAGAAAGAACTACACCATTTTCAGGTGCTTGTAAATTGGGACACATAACTGGAACACAGGTCTTATTTCTTTGGTATACGTCACCGTCTCTTTCTCCAGATTCAAATTCATTAATTACAAATCCAGCTGTTCCGTTCTTTACATACAGTTCATATCCAATATTACAGGAACATGCATAACTTCCAGGACTGTTAATACATTTTTGCTGGCATCCACCATTGTTAACTGAACATTCATTTATGTCAACACAATCTAATCTGGTACAACCGACTAACTCAAGTTTTAAACAAGGAGCAACGACGTAGTCTTGTATTTTCAGTTTAATATATTGAGCTTCAATGGGCATTGGGAAATTGAGCACTGACAAACTAGGTTCTAAAATGCGGAATTCCACTGGTGTGCCATCGGGATTAGTGTAATCCCTGAACACATCCGTC
Organism: Metopolophium dirhodum; assembly: GCF_019925205.1. NCBI lineage: Eukaryota > Metazoa > Arthropoda > Insecta > Hemiptera > Aphididae > Metopolophium > Metopolophium dirhodum. The sequence goes on from NC_083561.1 coordinate 19,071,438, forward strand.
AGATTATTTGAATATTGAATCCTTATAGCAGAGGAGAATGCAATTTTGTTAGACCCTCTCATTACACCTTGTGATCTAAATCCTCTTATTATTGTTGGTGCTTTTAAATCAATTAAGACCCAGTTGTCACCAGGTTCAACATTCGTGCCACACCATCCACGCATGGTATTTAATCTCATCATCTAAACACACAAGGATAATTTTTATATAAATTTACACATTATTTTAACAAAAAAAAATATAAGATCTACCTCTTTGGTAAATGAAGGTTCAGATCCAGAAACAGTGATAGAATCGTCTGAAATTCCTCCACTAATCAAACCAAGATCTCCAACGGGTCTGCATTCCATTGTGGGTGCGAAACCAGTCTTGCATCGGCAGTGGAAACCACCTAAGTTATTGACACATTCTGTCGATGACAAATCACATTGACTAGCAGCACACTCGTTTACATCTAATTAACAAAATACAATATAAAGAATTATTAAAATAATAATAATGCAAAAATCGTGTAAAAATTTTAAAAAAAATGAATTTACCTTCACATTTAGGTACATTAGAAAAAGTTTGGTTTGCTCCACATTTTATTATCGATGATCCACCTGTTAGTTTGAATCCCCGATGACATTGTACACGAGCTTCATCTCCAAACAAGTATTTACGAGTTTGATCAATAACGAATCCATTATGGATTTCAGGAAGCACAAGACACTCAGCACCTACAACGTACAATCATACACTCAAATCTCTGTTATTGTGCCAAGTATAATAAAGCTTACGAGAACAGACTGGAACTCCACTTGACCAAGTTCCGTTACTCATACAGAGTACTACAGGATGTCCTGACCGAACATATCCTGACTCACACTGGAACCTCACTATGGTCCCATAACTTCGTCCGCCACCGTTTAAAACCGTAAAATTGGCATGTGGTGTTTCCGGAAGTGGTGGACATTGAGAAGCTTAACATTTTTGAAATGAACGATTAGAAAAATTTGTTCACACATACAAAAATAATATTTGTTCCCTTACCTAGACATGTTGGTAATCTTTCCCACCGCCCATCTGCAAGGCACGACACTTTTTCGATTGGCTCGTTGGATGGGAAGGCAAATCCTGCATAACACTGATACATTGCTTGACCACGATAAGTAACATTAGTTGAACCAGTTGAAAATCCATTATCGATTTGTGGAACGGGACCACAATACACCTCTATAATATAGAAAATTATATTAGTAAGTATAAACTTTTTATTTGATAATATTTGATTTACCTTGACATTTTGGGATATATGAAACAGACCAATTGCCACTAATTAAACATTCAGTCGTAATTTTTGATTTTCCAGTGGCAAACTCTTGTCCTACAGGACATGAGAAAGTAACAGTTGTTCCAAAAGCAGTATCTCTGTTTGATTCTAATGCTCCTTCGCCAGGCTTCAATGTTGGACAATCTACAAATATAAATTAAATAAAAAATGTTTTACAAAAAAAAATGTAATTAAATCTTACCAGCTGAGAACGTTGCATGCCATCCTTTTTGATTGTGTAATGCATCTGTTACAAATCGTACTAACATCTCTCCGCTGGCTGCTGTAAGTGTAATCTTAGGAGGAGTACTTCCAGTAAAGCCATTATTTGGATGAAGTCTTAGTCCACTAGTACTTGCTCCATCATAAACTTGTACATAATCAGATTGATGTAAGACAAAAGAATCAAATTTCAGTGATAATGGACTCATAGTTGGATTCTTGATTTTAATGAGACATTCTAAATTGCTTGGGTAATTTGATAAACCAAAAGTAGGTGAAGCAATTGTTCCATTAGCAGCGGTTATAGTGGCTTTACAACCTTGTGAGTACTTAATTTTGAACCCTTTTTTGCTGTCACCCAAACTTGTTTTGAAGTATAAATACATTTGGTTTCCGGTAGACATTAATAACCTGGGATTGTTTTCCAACGATCCTGTTAAACGCCCAATTGGTTGGCTCTTTGGCGAATCTCCATCTCTAATCAATACAAAGTCTCTGTTTTGTTGTAATTCTAAATCTTCAATCTAAAATTTGATATTTTATACAATTAAAAACTAAAAATGATTTTAACAAAAAATAAAATAATACCTCGAGAGTAATAATTCTTCCAGCTTGAGCAGTGATGGTGTACAAGCATTCTAAACCACCAGGATAATTATTAGGAAATCCGGGTGAAGTCAAAGGTTGTGGTTGTGTTGTTGCTCTTAAATTACCACCACATACTTGTGGTTCTGTTTTCCACGAAGCCCTTTAAAATAAATTTTAATATATAATATTTTTGTAATAAATTTAATTTAATGAAATTGCAATGTTTACCTGAATCCTTTACGTTCTACTGAAGCATCTGAGCTAAATTTGACTATCATGAAATTAGAAGCCGACACAAACATTTTGTTACTCAAGTCCATTTTTCCAGAAAGGGTTGCTAAATTAACCGCCTTATCTTCAGTACGACCACCAACGAGAATTTGTACAGTATCAAATGATTTCTCCGTTTCAAATTCTTGGAACTAATAGAAAAAATATATTAGAAAAAATGTGCATACATTTATATTTTTCAAGTAATTTTATTCAAACCTGTAATAATATATTGTGGCCTTGTGGGCCTTCCAATGTCCATTTACAATTAGACAGGGCTTCATATTTGTGCGGGTAATTGGGAGATTCAACTACGTCACCGCTATTGGCCATATAATAGTGGCAGTTTGAAGAGCAATCCAGTTCATCTGACCAATCACCACAATCATTCTGCTTGTCACATTTGAATGCTGAATTGATGCAACGCCCGTTTGAGCAGTGAAACGAGCCTAAATAACAAATTGCAATTGCGTGAAAATAAAATTACATTAAAATTAAACTGTCCAGAAATCTAACCTGTTGGACAAGCATTAGCTCTACACAAAAATGGCAATAGAGATTCGCACGTTTGCAACTCCCACGACTGTTGTTCATCAGTCACAGTCACATCAACGCATTCTCCAGATGATGGATCGGGTTGAGACAATGACCAAAATCCTAAAATGGTATTAAAAATTTAAAAACGTGGTTCATAAATATCAACTAGTGTTATTTTATTTCTGAAATATACCGGAATATTGTGACACTAAAACTCCACCAGCGTATTCTAAAGTATTTGTTCGAAGATCGTCTAACGAAGCCAATCCCAACCAATATTTCTGGTTGTTTCTATCCACTGGCCCTAGAGTTCTCCTCGCCAATGACGCAGTATAGTTATTTTCCGTGTATGACTCAATCAATACTAAGTCACTGCCATACCTATACAATAGGATACAAATGTGTTAGTTAAAGAATCATCCATAAATAAAATTCTTGTTTGGTCAAAAATAATTTACCTGTTGCACAGTTGGGCTGCGTTTTCCCATGAATGCTTTATGCTGAAAAACTTGTAACAATGTAGTCCTTTGAGCTCCCATCCTACAACAAATCAATGATATAAATTGTAAATAATCTGCGGATTGAAATATAGGTACATAGGTAATGATTGCATGAATAAACTATTATGGACGAATATCATACAATTTCGTCAGATACATTTATAAAACAGCCGAGAAAACGATATCGTGGTGAATATAATCAATATATTCTAATTCTATTCACTGCAATGCAAAATACGAATGCCCGAGACCACCGTATTGCGATATTGCGTACAACCTCTTTAATAGAATTCTATCTGCAGCACCTATATTATATCGGCTCCAAAACCATTGAGACGTAAAATAGACAGGTTTTGAACACGAAACTAATGGGTATGAGTATCATAGACAACGATACCTGCGGTTTTCGATGTATCTGTGCCGGTCTATTGAAACCGAAACCCCGCGGCTCTAAATAGAGTCGAAAAACGATACAGTTTCCATCATCATGACGGAACGCGATTGATATTCAATGTGACACACATTCGTCGTGAAAGAGTTGAAGCAGCGTAGCACGTATGTAGGACTAGCGACTACTAGTACCTGTATATTGTATATGAATAAAAAAGTGCACTTCCACAAAACAGGAATAGCCGAGTATTCCTTTCCATTTATTATTTTTTTTCATAGCAATTTTTTTCTTTTTATTTTTTGTAATATATATACATTGTTCGTTTTCATTCGGTGAAACTTTATGAATCACGTGCGAGTTTGCAATAGAAATTGAAACTAGTCATCGGGTACACGCGGTACTGGGTTTTAGGTCAGATCCTCGTTGACGTTTTTCAAAACGTACCTATAGACTATAGTCTATGTTCTGAATATACTGCAGTGTACGCCACTATTTTATACTTGCAGCCAACGACCGGCGGAGAAATACCGAAAACGATGACAATAGTTGCAGTAATAGTATACAGCGTACCCGCCCAAAGCGGAAAACAATCGGAATGGTAATAATAATAATAATATGTAATACGCATTATTATAATATTTAGTGCGCATAATATTATAATATTGTATGTTACTAGCGAGACAATCGTATAAATAGAATATAGGCAATAGGCCCACACACACACACACACACACTCACGCTCTCGCACCACGTAAACAATAGGTAATGCTTAAGTTTTAAAAGGTTTTTAGAAAGTAATAATGACTTTAAAATAGACAAAATGAAACAATATACTTAGTTACAGGGATTAGAAAATCGATAACTAGTTTTAATTTTTATTCTTTACCTGTATTTTGAACTCCAGACGAACACAGATGGTTTTATACACCTTAGAGTTTGGGGTATATTATTAGCTACAATAGGTAATAATTTTCATTTGCGTTCCGCATACATGAGACATGACACGATCGTGATGAGCAAACGTAGTACAATAAATGTTTATTTTACTATATACGATTTTAATATATTACGTTGTTTTGTTATATACTAATATATACTAGTATAAAACCGGAAATCAAAACAATGAAAAAAACCAAATATTAACTTTTACGTAAGAGTGTAGTAAAATTTTACCGATAAACAATCAATTTTATATTTAAATATAATATTATAATATACATTGAGTCCAAAAATCTGTTTGAGTTATAAGCTTATAATGCTACGATAATTGGTAAGCGTCACAATTTTTGTTAGGTAAGAAAATAGAAATAATAATAAAAGATTGAAATAAAGAAATGAGAACAGTGGCCTAATTTATTGTTCGATTATAATCAATTAGTAAAAGTTAAATCCATAATATTGTAATAATTTCTCTAAAATCTCGTTTGGTTAACAGTTAAAAAAAAGTAACAAACACGACCAGCCAATATATTATAACATTTAATGTTAAACATACTATATACAATATAATATTATATACTTATATTAGTTATTACATATTACAGGTACCTAAAATAAAAGTATATTATGCACCGCAGAAAACAGCTATAGAAACGTTGTCTGACGGACTTGCATTTACAACCACTGTTTATAGTACCTAGGTATATAATACAACACCGGGTACAAGGGTGTCGTAATAAAGTCGTATAAAAAATACCATCACTTAAATAAAATATATATACTTGTATTATTACAATACCTAACGATAAAGTAACACACGACTACGGTTGCACGCCTCCTTACAGGTACAATGGGCTTAATATAATTTAATATAATATTTAGAGATAGACGATACCAATAGCTTTGAATTTTGATCTACTCCATTGAGTCATAACAGGTGGAGAAAATGTACAAACCGTTATAATATATTATAATCTATAGACTATACCAAATCATAAAATAGCTTCAAAAAATTTTAATTTCTTTACCCGAAACTATTTCTAAGTATATCCTAGTTTGTCCCTAGTCCGCTTAGACTTACATCGACACTTGTTTTTTGGAATTGGGGGCACCACACACTCGTTATTTGTTGGCGCGTGCAAAATATACCCATACGGGCGCTACGATAATAATATTATTATATTATACTCGCGGCTTTCTCCTGCGAAACGATTTTGGCGGCATTGCAGCGGATAAACATCGATAATAGCCGAGGCCGAGACCCCGCGTCCGCGGCGGCGGCGGCGGCCCGGTTCACCCGCGTTGCGTCGGTCGGCGCGTCACGATCCGCGACGCGCATCTCCGCCGATAGGAGAATAATGTATAATTAATAAAAACACGCGAACGTTGCGACCGTCCAGCGTTGTTATCTGTTACGCAATGGCGGACCTGCGGAAATGAAGATGGGCGAACGCTTAGACATAACCTAATACGCGACTGCTTTGAGCACTTTTCGTCGGGTCGAGACTTTACGCGCACTAAACGCTTATGCCGATTCGAAAGTCGGTTTGTTTCACTATTACATACGACGACGACGACGACGAAGAGAAAAAAAAACGGCAATCGGTGACCTAACCTAACCTCTCACACTCTATTAATTACCGCTATTACTATAGTATAATAATTACTATATAATACCTATTATATATATACATATTATAATATCGGTGCACATGGGTGGACTCCGAATCGCCCTTGAATTTGGGGAGTGATGGTGAAGTCAACGTCGTTAAATGGCCGAATGGGCAGAGGTTTATTTGCACCCGGGTTGCGGTTGCCCGCGATAGTGATACAATCGGTATGATATGGATACTACGGCTGAAGGGATGGCGGAATGATGTGAATGCGAATCCGGTTTCGGTTCAATCATATATTATAATATACTTGCAATATCTACATATTATTACGTTATTGCAATCCGCTGACACTATTACACTACTACACCAGTACCACAGACTGTACTCATACATAATTTATTAATATGAATATCGATATCGACATTATTCTGTGTTCACTATCGAGCAATAAAACATGACTAATCATGGATGTCCTCGACGATTACGCCGCGAACGTATACGATTCAAATATTTGAAATATTTGCAAGTGTCTTGTTTCCAAGTGATTTAACCGTATATTTATACATATTTTGAATTTACCGTAGGTAGGTACTTATATTATTTATTTTGAATTTTTGCTCCATATAGCTGCGGACGCGCGAAACGCGTTTATAATAGCGGTTTGAAGCGTTATAACTTATAACCTAATTTATACCTATACATTATACAGTTAACGCGCAGACGTTATTATACAGAGGTACCTGTATGGATGTACCTATATATAGGTGCACTTAGTAGCTCTTTACTCGTCCATATTAAAACGTAATAAATTAATAACTGTATCATATTATTATACTAGTGTAACGCCGAGTACACTTCTATATATTATTATAATTATACTATAACGACTTAATTCATACACCGTCCAGTTTTTCGTTCATCATATTATTGGATACGCAGCTGTTTTGGTCGCAGTGTATTATCATGGTCGATAAGCCATACACGATTTGTGTACTAATTATTAATTGATTTCAATCGCAAATCCCAATGCAAAAAATTTAAATACCCGCATCATACATTAATTGTTTGTAGGTATAGATTCTAAAAAATACTTTACAGAACATTCGAACTTTATGCACGAGGAAATATCTATGCCGTAATAGTAATTATATACACATATTATTATATATATTTTCCAAACACTCGCCGTCACCGTTAAAACTGCAGCGGTATTTAAGTAACCCGCGGTTTATAGATTTAGGCGAGTACAAGCATAACAAGGCGGTTACGATTAAATACAGAATTTTTTTAAAGTATTTTAGTATTTTTTTTGTACCTATAAACGTTTACTATGATTTACTGAGCATTGAGCAAACATTAAGCACGGCACGACACGTTTACCGTGGATATGGCGTATAATGTATATTATATTATATATACACCGTTATGATTATTATTGTGATGAATACAAAATAAAAAAAATAATTATTTATTTAGTTGAAAAACACACTACAGTGTTATAATTAACGAATGTAATTTCTTACAACTACATTATTTTTTATAATATAATATGTTGTGTTCAATGAATACAGTTTTCAAAGATAAATACCGTTATTCTTAATGATGTATAAATTTATTCAATTCAACAGTTCAATTTTAACTCGAGGTCATTAAATGTTATTAGCTGTAAGAGTAAAAAACACATAAATACGTAAAAAATTATTTGTTATGCGTTTTTTTAAGACGTTCGATTTTAATTTTAAATGTATTATTATTTTATCATATGTATCGATATATTATTTTTGTCTTATAATAATCGCCTGTTTTATCATTATAATTGTTTTACTTTTCTTAGAATAATAAAATAAAGAACAAAAATATTAAGTATTAAGTAGGTCATTTTCTATTTATATCGTATGTGTCACGAAATTATTGCAATAAAGGTTCCTGAGGAGGCAACGGGAACGAGTAATAACGTATTGGTCGCACATTTTCTCCGGGCTATTTTTCATGTTTGAAATTTTATTAACTTATAGAAGGTACTTTAATATATTTATAGTATTGTTTGGCTCCCGCAGACATTTCACATATTTATGTATGGACATTGGCCAGTCAAAATTATTAATTCGATTATTATATAGCTATGGTAAATGTTAAATAGTATACAACGATTTGCTTACACACGTACTCTTCTCTCTTTCTCAAACACACATTTAGTTGTTTGTGTGTATGTGTATATATATAATTTGTATGTTTCGTTTGATATTCAAATGGAATGCATATTTTGAAAATTGCCTTTAACCTAGAATGTCTCGTGCAGACAAACGACGGATCCCGTAGAAATATATATTACGTGCTTGGCGAATTAATAAAACGTAGTAGAAAGCGTTACTGTAAGTCTTTTTTTATTATTATTTACGAATATGTGACTAACAATTGAGTAGAAGTTTATGCACAAATACTAATTATTAGGGTCTTATAACTGTATAAATGTATACCATATACGGCAGTGTTGTTAAGGAACGATTCCTTTTTAGATAAGGAACGAATGAAGGAATAAATTCCATTATTTTTTAAAGGAATAGGAACGTGAATCAATTCCTTATTTTTAGGAATAGGAACGTAAATATTATAATTCTTTTCTTCTTCTCGGAAAAGTTTAAAAAAACATTTGGGGAGACAAATGTTGTTTACTTATCATGTTTTTAACCTATAAAAAAAATAATAGACAAGAGTACGAGACTACCAATTTTTTATTCGCGTATGACTTAGTGTTCTGATTAGTAATTATGATAATAACTGATAACTCATGAACCATGAGGAACGAGGAAAAGAATGAGTTCCTTTTTCATAGGAACTAGGAATTGAATGATTTCCTTTTAACATTAAATAAACGAGGAACTAAACGAATTCCTATTTATACTAAAGGAACGAGGAATTGAACGAATTCCTATATAAAGGGAACGTTAACAACACTGGACAGTTATACACATTGTCGGATCATGACAAGGATTCCAGTGTAAAAGAAAATTTTGGGGCCTCTAAAGATAATGACATTAAGGTACATATTTGTATTAAAAACAATGTTATTATTAACAGTATATTACATCAACAAGTCATTTGCGCTCGGTACTATGCTATTATATTATTATTTTTATGCCGTTTATAAGTACTTATATAGATAGTTACTTTGATTTTGATATCCATAATATCTGGGGCCCAGTTTAATGCACCGTTTGAATCAGTGGTTTAGTGGTTAAATGGTAGATGTCAGAGCCGGATATTGTAATATAAGTTTTTAACTATACTTTACTCAAGATTCCGTAAAATGTGCGATAAAAATTGCAAAAATGAAAAAACCATCGACAGAAGATATTTATAAAAATACTAAAAATAGATTGTTTTATACTAGATAGTCATACAAAAATTAAACTGTAACTACTGAAAATTTTATATTATAATATTATATGAAAAACAATATTTTTATTATAAAAACAACCAGTTTAGAATAACTGTTTTCAAAACACTAATTTGAATTTTTTACTAAATTAATTATTTTTAATTGGTAGGTAAGTTAAAATAACGTAATATAATAACTTATTATATTTAAGACTTAAAATGTCTAAAGTTTAAATATATTATTTTTTTAAATATTTAAGTAGATACTTACATAATTATTAGTATCACTAATACCTAGATAACTAGTATTTATTACCTACTATGTTATTATATTATATTGTTTGTACTGCAATAATTATAATATAAACCTGTGTCCACAGGCTGTAGGGTATAACTGTTTTTCAGTATTGGCTTACCTACTTAAAAATAATTATAATAATACGATAGCTTATACAATAATTATTGCAAAGTTTCCGATGAGATAAGACAATATTAATTGAGTCACGGTGTCCGGAGAACAAGTGCCGCCATCCCCCCACCCCGGGGCACGGCAGAAACCTACGGGTGCCCCATTAGAAATTCTGCCAAACACAACACACACGTGTACCAACCTACCCAATATAAAACCTACCAAACCTACCCAATATAAAACCTACAGTGCCCTCCCCACACCCAATGGCCTATGTTGCCGCGGGTTACCCAATAAAAAAAAAAAAAAAAAATATTAATTGATGTTGATATGATATCGTACGACGTACGTGTAGCAGTGTAGCAGACTGCACAAGTAGGTATATAATATATTGAACAAATAGTAAGATATTATACAAAATTATATATCTAATCAGTAATCACTAATCACTTATCAATAATTATATTATAATATAGCCTTATAGGTACTCAAATACTCGTATAGTCGTATATACCAAATACCAGTTGTTTAGTTAGTTGTACATTTCCATACAGAATCACGATTTAAGATATATCTTAAACTGTGTACAAGATAATAACATATGAATTATAAATTATAAATTATAAATCTTATGTATTATAATTAATTCATATTCCAATAGACAATAATCAATATATTATCAAACATACCTACTACAACTATTTTTGTTTTATATGGCACCACCAGGGCCATCTGTATGACATATTATAGACATGACTCTATATTATAATATAGGGTAGCGAATAGTAAATGGTGTGAGACACGAAATTTTGGTCAAGCGATACAGTTATAACAGTTATAAACATTTATTATTTCTGACCAAAATCAATTCCACGGTCCGATGAAACGCTTCGCTCGTTTTTAAGCGTCAATAGCCAATAGTCAGCAGGACAGCAGGTTATGGATAAATCACATGAAGTAAAAAGTATATACTATGTACGACTAAACCTATTATTAACTAAGTACCTATTAAATTATTTATCATTCTCTGCAACTTGCAAGTTCCTCGTGCAGGGATGGACGCGTTCACAACCACGCTCCTCCACGACCATTATATTATTTTATAATATTATATCGAGTTCACATCACCCCAGCCCCAAATCGAGATAGGGACGCCACTAATTATATATAGGTACCTATACCTTATACGCCTACCAGTTATAATATTATATTTAGGTACGTAATGAATAACGATTAACAATCGATACTGTTTGATGCGGATCGAATTATAAATATAAATAATAATGATATTACACGTCACATGATATATATATATATATAAATATAATATCTGTGGTACCGCGGTATTCTCGGGTCTATTCGGCGAAATCGATTCGTGAACAATACATTATAATTGCTCCGTGATGTATTATAAAAAACTATATTAGCCGCCGACAGCTGATGCAGTCACGTTGTAATTTGCACAATTATTTCGTATATAGTTATTGCGGTATATCTTTATGCTATTCAGATATTTTTATAATATACACCGCGATCGTACGCCTGCCGCGAATCGTGTGTTAGTGTGTTATCTACATATTATTGAAGAACCCCGGACGAGTTGAGATGATTTAATATACTTATATATACCAATTTTATCAATTATTACGATATCAATAGGGTTTCGGAAATGTTTTTCTTGAAGGACTTTTGATTTGCATATATTATAATTTATATTGGACATATTATTATACAATATACATAGAAAAAAACCTTCATAATATAACCTTATGAAATAATATGTGTACGAATAGGGTATATTATATTATTATATATTTAGTATACTTCCCCTATTTTTAGGGTATTGAACGGTTTAATAACTATATACAGTCAAAACATTTTTAGTTTTGCTCCGGTTTAGAATGTAGGTAATTAAATTACGGGCCTATGCAATGGGTTTGATATAACTAACTACAATTAATATTTAATAACATTTTTTAAATATTTTGCGTTCGTTGTTATTTTAATTTTTGAATAACGTAATCTATTTATTTTCTATTAAAATAGAATTACAACTATCATTGTATAAGTACAGTATACGTTCAGTGGTGTGGTGAATGACGTTTACCTAATGCAATTTCTTAGTGCTAGAAATTTATTTTGTTTTTTTTTCTAATTATAATTTGTGAATTTCTAATTAATTATTCTTGTATTCTTTTCATACTAAATTATTGATGACGTCCTATAGCAAAAATTCTAAATTAGCATACAGCTTTAAATGATAAATTGTGTAGTAGGGGATAGTGGGTGAGTCGTTGTTTAAATACTTTGCTTAGGTTTTGAAATATACTCGCCACGCCACTGCATGTATACATTTTGGCCAATACCAGCCTCATACAGTCCTACTGTCGCTTCTCGCTACTAATATATTTATAATATTTTATAGTTGCAACCACGATACAAAGTAAGTATGTATGTGTTATTGTTAACATTTTTTCGTTAAAGTTATGCGTGGAATGGTCGTGACGAAAAGGGCAGACTAGTTACGCTCATGTTTAAGCGTCTTATGTAGTAATATCATATTGAACGTGAGTGAGTGTGACACCCAGTTACCTCCCTCAAAATTCCCGTCCCTGAATGTGATATACCTGTTGGCTGTTGTATTCGCATCCACAAAAGTTGCGCAGTCATGTAATATACCTACATGGCTTCATCATAATCATTATTATATATTATAATATATTCGTGTGCACGATATTAGGTTTATTAAAAATAAAACCGTGAGTTCTCGTACCTACCTATACGGCGTATGTATTATCAGTTTAATATGCACATTCTGCAGACTTATATATATTACCAACGAGTGGTCTGCGGTTTTTATTCGGGATAGACGCTCGTAAACAGCGCGATTATCGAAAAACAAGTGAAAAAACGGTAACTGCAAGTGGTATTTAGATACATAATGTATACCACACTGCAGCACCGTGTATGAACGATAATAATAATAATAACGTTTTATGATGGCGAAGAGTCGGTCACGTTCGAGAGCAAAAAAAACAAAACGAAAAATGAAAAAAAATTATTCACAATCGCGTTCCAATACTAAACTGTCTAAACCCTATACATAATAATAATATACAATCGTAATTCGTATATTATACCTATACAGCTATGCATGTCAAAAATTATATATATGTATGGAGTTTTTTGCCGACCAAACGTCGTCATCGCGTATAAGCAGCTCTCGCGGGTTCATAATATCGTTGTGGTCGATAAGTATAATAATAATATAGTGGCGGTCGTTTCGAGATTTGAATCGGTCGTTCGGTATACAATGGTAAGGCCGCGTGAGGAAACCACGGCTATACCACTCGTCTTTGGGGCGAATATGACCGGCAGACTTTGAAGGAACGCTGCACCCCCGTCGGGTGTAATAAGTATGGCCGCGGACGAATGACGATGCGCGTGCGTATTATATTATAGTTCTTTGTGTCCCAGCGCCTCCATAATTATTTTATTATCCGTGCGCAGGGCTGCTTCTGCTGCGTATTGGTACATCTTTGGTATACAATGTACCACAGAATAAATACAAAATATTTACCTACGTTATCATCGAGTCGTGCAGAGTGGAATGTAATAATCGTTGGCCTCTGCACAGTGTACAGTGTACACAGCGTATCAGCTGCTGGTGGACTCGGCAATAACAGCCGATCGACAGTATAACGCGCGAGTATATTTAATAATATTTATCTGTGGAGACGTATACCTATGCGGCTACACATGGGTATGGTATACGGACAACGTCATTGTTTCATTGTGTCGACCGCCGTTCACGTGAGTACGGTATCCGGTCATTGTGCGGTCTATGTATACGCGTCGGTCTCCACAGCAGAAGAAGACGACGCGAGTTTCGCTTTGAACCACCGCAGCGACCTTCGCCACCGTACGGTCCGAGACTCGACAATATAATATTAATATTATACATCGTAGTACACATAATAATAATATAATACTATATTATATTATAACTAATATAAATGTATATAACTATCGTACAGCCCTTATATTATTATTATGTTTTCGTCTCATCTACCGTTTTGTTTCCCCGGACGTTTGTCTCGTCGTCGTCGTCCTCCTCCTCATTATTATAATATATTATTTATTATTAATATTATATTATATTGTTATCGTCGTACAAAACACGACAATGGACACGTTGGCGACGAGTGACAACAGCCCGCGCGCTCGTTCTCGTCCATGGTCCATCACGAATTTAATTCGGTTTCCTTGCCCCTCGCCCATCCCATGAACACTGTACAGCCACTGATGTAATTACTTTAATGCATTGTTATTGATCGGCCGGTGGCGCGCGCTGTCCGTCGTCTTCGTCGTACCTTATTAATCACCCCACACCCACTTGCTCTATGACCAATATCATTATTATTATATATTATATTATACGTAAACCGCTCCACCAGCGGTAAATATAGTTCCATTCCATTGACTGTGGGCATAATATTATTATATGGTTTACATTCGGTAATAATGATCTAATATTATACTGGTGTACGCACTATAATACCCGCCAACGCCGAGGTACACAACAGGTCGATACTTCTATAGTCTATAATATAATATATTATAGATAGAATGCGTTAAAATTAAAAGAAATACACATTTTTTTGACGCCGAAGCCCTGGACGGTTGCTCGAAAGGAATAAAACGTATCTTTACTCAACAACGATTTATCAAAACTCATCATATATAAGAATATAAGACACAGATACACAACAGTACTTGCGGTGTGAGATTTTTTTACCCGGCGGCCACAATATATTAGTTATTACACGTGTAATCGTTAGAAAACAATAACCGTCGCTAGAGGCTAATATTAAAATACGCATTACTGTCGGTAATATATTAATAATAATATACGACACACGGTTTTAGAAATTGAATAGGTACCTATGTATAATCTGTGTTCCGTTCATCGCAGTAATTGACAATTTCAATTTTTAGTTTTTACCCAAAGGAAAATGAGTAAAAACGCATGATAGGTACGTGTACACAATATTATAGTATACGAGTTGTGTCTGTTTAGCCTATATATGGGCTATATTATGTATGCGGGTGAAAAGTTTCGAATACGGCCATTGAAGTCATTGCGTGTATAATAATTTCAATTGAAAACGTGTTATACGTCATAATACAGAAATAATAATAATAGTTACTGAACCAGACGTGAAAGGATGAAATTAAAACCGACTGTATTTTTTTTTTTGGACAAGATATTATGAAAAAAAATTGAAAAGACGTAATAATGACTAAATTTCATAATAGGTATCGTTGTCATTAGGCATTAGATTTATAAGATCATAAAATCTGTAATAATTATCGAAAGAAACTCGAATAATTGCACTAGGATGGTAAAAAAAATAATGTTTTACTTTTTTTGTTTTTATTACACATTATAATATAGGTACTTGGATAGTAACTACCAACTGTTGGTATCGGCTGTTTTATTGATGAATATTTTTTTTCGTTGTAAATAATATCTATCTATTATCTAATATAAAATCAAACTTACCCGATGGACAAGAAAATAGTCCGGTCCCTGGAGTCTGAATCTGCAAACGAAAAAAAAACAATTTATAAATAAAGGTGATAAGAACTTTTTATGTGTGCAAAAATATTATTCCGGTACCGGGAATCGAACCCGAGCCTCCTGGGTGAAAGCCAGGTATCCTAGCCACTAGACCATACCGGAGTGGTACTTGATTTTGGAAATTTAACAAGATTTAAATTAGAAGGATATCGTAATATAATTCAATATTTTTTTAATAATATTACGATAAAATTTATAATTTTTAATAACAAATATTAGGTCTATAATAATGTAAAAAAATCATTACAATCTTAGTCATTCTTAAATTATTAGCCTACCTACAAAAACTTAGATTGGTACATAGTATGTACAATGATACCTACTATGGTAGATAGATTTAATATTTTAATCTATATGTGATATGGGTACCTATTGATTTACCTTGTATTAGTCAATGAGATAGGTAGTAGGTACATCGTATAAGGAATTAGGATGTACCAAGTAACCAGGTAGGTAATTTGTATCTATTGAATTCAAAAGTAATATAAAAATATAAATAAAACTAATTGAGTAGGTAGTAATACATTTGGTACCTATATGCCTAATAATAGACTACACTAGCTAATAAGTAGCCTATACCTACACCCACACTAGATACTTACTATTATAATAATACAGCCAATAAAAATAATTGTAGGATAGGTATCTGATATAGCCAGCTAGGTCCTAGCTAATTACATTTAGTGCTGTGATTTTAGATGACAAAAAAGAATACAATTTATTATAATCTTATATAACCCAGCTATACCTAAACAGCTAAACGTCTCAAACCTAATAAACATAGCTGGTTAGGTATACTAGTTCGGAGTTCCCTATAACTAGGCTATAAACCTTAAAGATTTGATATGATTATAAATTATGAATCCTTACCTATTTATAAATACATAGTAGGTACCTATTTAATTATCTTAGGTAATTGGTTAACTTAGACACATATGATTTATGACTGATTTTGAACGATGCGTAGTAGATATATATATATCTATTATAAAAACATTTATCACTTATAATTATATCAGAATAATCGACTATTGTAAATTGTGAACCTATTTGATTGTGTTGCTGTTCAGGACTACCCTGAGGGCATGATGGGCTACAATATTCTTAATTACTTTTTTATAGTTATATCTAAGTCGTTTGAATAAGACCACTTTTAAATAATTAATCTTGTTTCCAGCTGGTTTGGTGTTTTATTTTTGAGATGATCCTATAACGTATGTATGATTGATCATTGATTACAAAAGAAAACGAAGTAGGTATGTTCGCCTGTCATGATATGTGAACGGGATAGATATTGGATTTGTTAGAAAAAAAAGATAAAAAGCAATTATGGAATTATTAAATAGGATTTTTTCCTAGCGAGCTACAGTCAAGTATAATAGTATAGGTAGATAATACGGTAAAACTAATAAAAACATGATTGTTATAACTTATAATGCATTATAATTTATAACATTAAATAAATTATAACATATAATGTACCTATGTGGTACCTAGGTATGACGAACAGTGTTCGTTCAACGCAAGGATAATTTTTTTGAGATTATTAATGTGTTAATGTGTTTTAAAAAAAATAATAATAACAGGTGGCAATTGTGTGTTATTATTTTTTTTTTTACGATAATATTAAAAATCATAATTCATAATAGTTATAGAGACAGTCAGAGAGAACATGCACTTTATTTTTGGCTTTTTTAGGGGCGCGCGCTCTTAAACTATATTATATACTTTAATACTTAATACTTATATAGTAGTTATAGGTTATATTTATATAAATTGATAATGCGTTTTATTTCTGATTTGGCCAAGTTATTGCTACGGGTTGTTATAGTTTAGAGATCAGTAACACTTATTCTGTAGACGACATATTATTTTCACTAAGCAGATTCAGAATACACCAAAGGTTAAAAATATTTCTATCTAATATCTATGCTGTACTATAAAACATAGTAAAACTAGTATTTTATATATATTTTTTAACGTGCCATCAACAGTCTTCGAAATACGATATGTAGGTTAAACTGCGTGTTCTACAGCGAGGATGTTTTATGAAACTCTTTAATTCTCCATAACTGACCGCTTTACGACCATATGAGATTGGTGGTGGCCTAAATAATACGTAAATATTATCAATGGAATCAACGTGGAGATATTAGGTAGGTAGATAGATGCGTTGGTATATTATATAGTAGGTATAGCCAGTAATGGTGCATAACATAATATTATTGTTATTTACGGGTATACATGATGGGCTGTAACTAATATGGAATGTGCATTCCCAAGTTTAAATAACTAAATGGCTTTAATAATTGATTGTAATCGCTTTAAAAATAAATTACACGATAAAACAGTTTCTATTTCTAAAAAAAATATATAGAATGTATGCATGATAAATAAAATATAATTATATATTTTAATGAGAAATAAATAAGAAAAGAAATCTTAGCAATAACAAAAAAAAAACAGAACTAGTAACTACCTGTAAATGGTATGCGTTATATTATTTTATAGAAAAATTGATTTATCAACTATACTTGGGTACCTATGAATAAGCTATAATTAACTAAATATTCCTTAACGGACGAAAATATAGTAGATTTTAAATTTTAGAACCTATACAGTTGTTTTACATTGTTGACGATAATTTTCGGAAATATATTATTAGTTTTAAGGAAACGCATAATAATGTGGTTTTTAGAAAAAAATGTAATTTTTTATTATAATTTAGCATGGTTCGGACGGCTTGAATTCGATTTGAAATGATCATAAATGTACATACAACCTGTACCAAAAATGACTGACTGTACTGACTGTAAAAACCTTGAACTAATTTGATATAAAAAAAATTACTTTTTATATACTTTTTTCGGGCAACATATTATAGTATCTATAAAAACAATTATATTCATGCCAGTTGTTGTAATAAAATACGTACCGTACATACATATATTTGTGTTTTTTTTTAATTGTAAGAAATTGTAGATCTATTAAATTTGTCTGCCTTGTGCTTTTTTTATAAAATCACATTAAGGCCATTAGAAACTCGGAAATTCACGCGCCAAATACGGTGTTGCGGAAACATACAATTATTATACATTCTGTGCGCAAACATAGAAAAAAAATAATTCAACACAATTATTATTAAACCAAAATTTTGTATAAACAAGAACAATTTGTTGTTATAAAAATAATATTTTTTTTATTGAATGTCAAATTTTAAAACGACAAATATTATTAGTATTACAAAGACTTAATATGGTTATATAGATACACTACGTGTATAATACAGTTAAAAACATACATTTATTTTTATTTTTTCATATCTTAACATCTGCAATGAGTCTAATAATATTAAATGATATTATTATAAATTATAATGCACATAACACCTAAATAAAAACAAGATTTTTATTTTCATAAAATATAAAAATAATTTATTTAATTGAAATAATTTAAATAATACCCATTCTTTAATAATTTGAAGGACATGTTTTATTATATTTTATGTAGGTTTATAGAACTTATTTTGAATAAATTAAAAAGTATATTGAAAACTGAAATAGTACTTTTGCACTACATAAATATAAGTTATATAGCCTATAACTGGCTATAAGTACCTTTTTAATAATTATTTCATAAAATTATATGAAAATAAAGTCAACCACGTTTCATTTATAATACTATATACTTAATTTGAAAATCCAAAATGCATGCATGATAAAACTATTAAAATTGTAATGTTGCCTTACATTCGCTGACCTGGGTCGAAGAGTCAAGGGCAATGAGGTTTTCCGTGTAAGTAATATTTTACCATTGTTAATATGTTGCAAAATTAGTTATGGGAGTCTATACATAAACAAAACTTGTGAAGTCTCAATTTTCTATGCTACATATAATTTGTATTACAATTCATTTTATTTTATATTTTTATTCATAACGATATCTACGAGACTACGATGGCTAATAGCTACATGTCTGTATTATAAAATAATGATTCTGTTTTAATATATTACTATATTTTATTCTTAACTATTTGTTATGCTGTTGCATATTATATCTATTGTACAGATTGTCAATAACTGCGATATCAATTTTTTTAATAGAGTTAAAATGAAAAATTCAATGATCGTTCATATTATATAATTAACAAATTGTACCCATTGTCAGTAAAATATGCTATGGAAGTATGGAAGTTACTTTGTAGTTTATTCATAGATTTTTTTTATTAAACATTAAATTTATTATAAGGAACTATAAAGGGTATAATAGAGATTCACAAAACAAATTCAATTAAAAACCAACACGCGATCGCAATATAATAGAAAAATAATAATAATATTTTGCTGATGGAATTATTGCATAAAATAAATTTTAATCTCGAAAAACCAATTTCTGATATCCGCAGACGGTTGCAAAATATTTTTAAATTTATATTTCAAACAAAATAAGTCACGTTAATAATGTTATTATAGTCGGAGAAAGTCATTACAAATGCCTGTAAAGTATGTGTTTGAATTACCTATACTATAGTTGTATTATCCTGAAGTTAATCATTCGTAAAGCATACGAGTATAATACTTAAAATAAGTACAACATACGTTTTAACGTTTACCTACGTACTACACTACTACACTGAGATTATAAGCACGCGTATTATAATTTATTTATTTATTTTATTATATATATTATATATAAATATAATCAATGATAGGTAATATGATATTATAGGCTATAGATATTGCATATTATAATTTATACAACTAGCTCCACTTATAATATAGATACCTACGTATTTTCTTCTTAAGACTACAAGTCAATTATTTAAGTTGGTTTTGAATACTAGGACAATCGCAATATTTATAAGTTTATAACCGTCTAAAATAAACAGGTAGGTACCTATATAATAAATATATTACTATACCATATGTACCTATACTATACAACACGACATTGTATACTGAGATTTGAGACTGTGTCAGTCGTAGCATTGTGGCTGCGTGTATATATGTGCGTGTGTGAGTGTATTTGTGTTTATGTTGTGGTCCGGAAGGGGAGGGGGTTGGTATTAACTACAGGCGTATTAAAAAATAAAGGTTTTATCACTCATTAAATCGTATCGCAATAATGTGTTTTATATTCATATATAGGGCGTGTAGTGTGTGATTAGGTAGGTGCCTACTGTGATTTATAGAGAAGTATTACATCGATATATATTGTTATAGTTATAATTATGTTAAATACAATAATAATAATTATAAATGTCGAACACGGGATTAATATCTTTATGAATAAATATATGCCATATGGTATATATTGGTGTACTTTAAAAGCTTAAACGGCGATCTAATGTAACGATGACGTAACGCGTGTTGCATATTATATTATAATATAATATTGTGTGGTAGAAGGTTCTATCGTATAGTATAGGTATCTCGTGCGAGAAGATGGAGGAAAAAAGTGGCATTCAATCGCGTGTGTATAGGTTACCTATACACAGCGTATATTATGCGTACATCGCCGCCGTGGTTATCGATTATGCAGATAACTGGAGGGCACATAATAATATAATATTATATTATAATGCTGTTAGAGCATACAACAGTTAATTCCGTCGAGAAACATTATAGAGGTGTTCTTATAGATATTATTCTGTCGTGATGTAGCCGTGCCACTTTCACAGTGGGCACATGGACCGAGTAGAACTGATTAATAGTACGGAAATGTGTGCGCGTGTTCGCACACCTATTCCGTAGGTACGCGGATAAATAATACGCATGTTGCCCTGACAATAAACGTAGGTTATAATATTATACGTAGCATGTATGTGTGTGTGTGTGTGTGTGTATAGATATATATATATATATTGTCCGAAATATTGATCTTTTTTTTAGGTTAAGGATTGTACTGTATATCAAAATATATGAAATAATATCGTTGGGTGTACCTAACTTGAGGTAAAGGTTTTCGAAATTACAACGACAGCAGGGCCGAACGATTTCGGACACGATTAATTTACAAGGTTAACGGCGGAGAACATGTAGTGCGTCCTACGTCCCAAACACAATATCATATATTATTTTACATTATTATACAATAGTCTGATGGTCAATAATACATCGAAACCTTTCTACAATAATTAATAGATTAAACACTATATTTACAGGCTACAGCATTCCTAGGTACTGTTTTATATATCGTTATTCGATAAACATTTGTAATGACTATTAATTATTCCTAGATGGAAATTTTTCTGTTTCGACGAGTATTTAAAAAAAATGTATGTACGATGGTTGAGAACTAGAGTCAACATTATTATTTTAAAATTATTATTTGAGATTTTAGAAAAAAACAAGTATATTTATTAAATTTGTTAGTTATTTAAAATTTAAGGTTCTAAGTAAAATGCGTTTTTGTTCAATTAAATTAATTCGATTAAACTGAAGGGGTTATATATTAGATATATTAATATTTGCTTCTAGAATATAATTTCGTGAATTATGCTAACACTTTCCCCTAGAATATTTTGATTCATTCCATTTCTGGTCTTATAATAATATAAAATGTATGAATAAAGAGTACCTATACAAAAACGTTACATCACTACGCTTAATTTGAAGTGAACGTCTTAACGTAACCGCGAACCACAGTCTCTACGGCAGCAGATTATTATATCGAATAGGCAGAATAATGAAATTGTCAATGGAATTATTATTATATTATATCCTTAGGTAACTGGAACAATAGGTCGTTGACGTAATAATACAACTATAAATTTGTCTCCAAAAGATAAAACGTAGTCATTATGATAAATAATTTAATAATGATTAATGAGTATATAACTATACCTGTGACAAGACGTATGGAAGAGTGACGACCAGTAAAATGGCCGCATATATTTTAATCCTCATGCCAGCTGGATGAATCTGTAAAAAAAATTATATTAATAAAAAAGATTTTTCGGAAACCATATTATAATCAATATAATAATACCACAACTACGCCTAAACATCTTTTTGTGCATTTCATGATTGAATGAAGTAATAACTGACACTTAAAATGTAACTATATATCTACTGCAGTATACCTACCTTGCTGATATTTTATGAGCTCATTTACAGTAATCAGACACACCTCCTAGTATTAAAACTATTACACAATACCATCAACTGGCAAATTATAATTTACTTATTTCAACATATTTTTAAAATCTTTTTTTCCCGAAATAGTAGGTAATTGATTTTTTGAAATATAGTTGCCAGAACTAATGTTTTACACGGTCTACGTATTTTCAATCTACTTATACTAATACTTTATTTTATGTTGGTACCTTATAGGTACCTACCTATATTATATTTTAGTATAGGGTTGCCATATTTTATTTTACTTAAACTGAAATAAACATTTTTTTTTATACAATATGTATAGGAAAAATCTTACTCCTCCACGGTCAACCACCAATTTTAACATCCTATTTATTTGTAACTGGAATACTGCACACAATACTCTACGCCATACGTTTATTGAGTAAAAACTATCTCAATGTTACAAATCGGAACGAGTAATCGGCAAAATTTCAATTACCGATAATTGAACGGATTAGTAGGTTTTCGCATGAATGTAATGGGTTTATATGCAGCTCAAAGTTGGTAAAAAAATGTGGGTGGTTTGTTTATTAAAAAATTCGTAGAAGTAAGTACCATTAACTTAATATAATATAATATAATTTACTTAGGTGTATAATTAAATAATATAATGACTAAATAGCAAACAAGAAGCCTATGAATGTATATTTTACCAGCCTGCTTTTGACAGAATATGAAGAGAATAATTTAAGGTTTTTCAGAGCATATCATCATATTTTAAACTTTTAAGAACCTAAAAATCCGCTCTCGAGGCCGATAAGTGATAAAAAAAATTGTTGAGAGGGAGTGAGAAAACGATGAACGTATTCGTAAATAATATAGTCGTCAGCAAGACGGGAAAATAAGTTTAAAATAGATTTCGTGAGTCAATCAAAAAACTATTACTAATAACAATTTATAGTCATAATTAAATTTAGTAGGTATTTATAAATTTATAATAATTTACCAGTATTTTTATTTTTTTTATTAATATTCTGAGTAATTTATAATAATTTATGTTTTTATTACTCAATTCAAACAATTAATATCACATTGATATTAATCATAAGTATTTTTTTAAATATTTTTATAGATTATTAAATTAATATTTAACGAATATTAGAATATCTAAAAACATGATACTAAATACTTAAATGTCATCAATATTAATTGTATCAATAATCTATTTATCTGAAATACATCTATCAAACATTTATCATAATGATATATATTTGTATAAGACCCACCTAATGATACATTGTAAGTTATAACTCAGATATCTACTTAAAGGTCACTAGGGTGTGACATTTCATTCGTCTAAAGAACAATATTGCTTAATACATCTGTATTATGAAATAATTGCAGATAGTGGCCGCACAACATATAGGTATAATATAGCAGGACTCTGGAGGTACCTAGATATACCTACTACTAACTATTGTAAGTACAGTAGTACACTAGTACACCATATAATGTGATGTGGGAGTCAAAGTCGTTATGATTCTTACTTTATATAACACGTAAAAGTATACCAAGTCACATTTATATTATATTAATCGTTGTTGTGATTGTTTTGTTGTTCCCGAACCGTATCCGTATTAATGACTATAAATGTATTATTGTCTTTTATACAGTTACGATTATACGATAGATTTTGTTTGATATAGGCACACTATTATAGTAATGGCTTTATAGACTTATTGTACACTCCAGTTAGTATAATATATTACATTATGTGTTATTCAGACCCCATTTTTTTTTAAAGTGATGGCATCGCTGGAATGAGGTAACTACGTGAGAGTTTCAACGTTTTTCCTTCCCCTGTTATCTGAGCCAATACGAAAGTTGAGAGAGGAAACAATGAAGGAAAATTAGATTAATATATAAATATATGCAATGGCATGTATATATTAATAAATCATGTTATCAACCAAATGGTTGTAAGTATACCTATACATATTACATATTTAATATATCATTATACCTATAGGACCTATATAGTATAGGTTGTGTTAATTCTTGCATTTTCCGCCTGAGTATTGCAAGACAAGTTGAATTGAAAAACTGGCTTGCAATTGCAGGTAATATATTATATCGTCCTATATAGTAAGACTTGCATAATTCGTTTATAGAAAAATAATAAAATATTAAAATTACAATTCAAAAAGTAATGATGAAACCGTATTATTTAATAGAATTAAAATATATATTTAAAAAACTAAAAATTTTAATTAAATCAAATTACGAATAATTTCAAAAAATCCTACCGTTATGAACATTTATATTAATATTTTGTAACAGGTTTAAATATTATGTCTTTGGTAGATACTTAAGTGTAATGTAAAGTTGACTATAATATTATACACTATATCCTGCAGTATGCAAATACGAGTGGGTAACTATTGGACTTGTCGCCTGTAATAATCGCACGCAGTGAAAGATTTTCAATAAGAATTTTGTAATGGCAGACAATCGTCAATCTGACGTAGGTATTTACCTCAAGCAGTAGTAGTTTTAAATAACAATAAACATAATAGGTACGTATTTTCTCAATCCGGTGAGAGTTACTCGAGTATGAATACAATAATGAAAGAATGTTGCCAAGGTTCAATATATTAATTTTAGTAATTAGATGAGAATAATATTAGAAGGTCATAAACGAGGCCTATGTCAAATTATTATTTTTATACTTCATGGTATAAGATTCCAAAATATATACAATCAACAAGCATAGGGACTCACTGATAAGTCTTAACTATTATTATTATTATGTTAAACAAATATACAAGAATAAAATATATATAATGACCTTTCGGCTCTCCTCAGTTATTCTAAAATGTGAGATCTTTCAATTTATAAAATATGCTTTGTTGAACTCTTTAATTTTTTTTATCTGATTTTTTAGCAAATATTTTGTTAACTTGCAGACTTTTGAGTGAAGATTAATTTTGATACAAAATTTCAAAAATTATGTTTTCTATTTCGTTAATATTATTAAATAAATACTTGTAAGTTATAATAGTTAGGTATAACTTATATAACTTATTAGAAACGTACAGAGGTAATGCGGCGTGTGCCGTAAAAGTATTTATTTTCGTATTAAATTCAAAAAATGTAGTAAATAAATAACAGTCAGTTAACGAGGCTATGAAACAAAAATGAGATAAAAATAAAAAGTTGTAAATAATTAAAATATATAGGTATCGGGAACGACAACATAATAATATAATATACTTAATTACCTACTTGTTATTATACTTCGTGTACAATATATTCATTATAATATATATGAAGTTATAATATAGTATAGTATTTATAAACTATCCTAGTGAGAGTAAATGTATATAATGACATGTGCCTATATGTATTAAGCATATTGTTTATATTGAACATAAAAAGAAACCAGTCCAAAGAGTCCACACTCCACATATAAAATATACGTTATGTCGTTATATTATATAGGTAGTTATTCCCAAAAAAATAATCAAGCATTAAGTACGTCCGGTGTGCCGCGTACACCACAAAATATGTAACAAAAATGTATACCTTTATATATAATTATATACGCCCGGGAAATTATTGTCCCCGTTGAATAGGAAAAAAAATTGTCCCGCTGTCGGCGGTATGGCCGCGACGACGATCGATCGGCTCGGTCGTGCAGTATAATATATAAATATATAATACCTATTAGACAAGGTAGACTTGACGACGGCTGAACGGGAGGGGGTGGGGAGGGACGAAAATGAATCTATATAGGTATGTTCAGTTGTCCGGCGTAGTATATAATAATATAATAAAATGCATAGCGTGGTCGTCGCATGAAAGATGGGCGAAAGAATGTAGGACGAACAACGGTGCCTGGCCGCGGCGACTTAATAACAACATTCCGAAACCGGGTTGGGTTTCTTTTTTAAAATACATTTTTTTAAACACATGGAAATTAATCGAGTCGTATACGCGGAAACTAGAATTTCGTGCTCGCCGCCCATCACGTGTACCTAACCCACCTATAACTATATATACATAATATGTCCTATAGCTTATGTTTATGCCTATATACGACGGCGGGTGGACAGATTTAAAATTGTCATAGGTCATAATGCTACAGAATGCGTCGTTATAATACCACCTTAGATTGCTGTTGGGTATTTTAAATTTCAGCCGACAGTCACATAACTCACAATTTCCACGTCACCCGTGCCTCACATACACTATATTTTTCCGCCGCACTAAATTCCAGGCAGTGCCTACCAATACATTACATACATAGAAATATAATAAGTACAACTTTTAATTATAAGTATAGGTCGTAGGTGCGTTCGATTTGTTTTTCACGTTTCGTCTGAGGAAAAATCGCCGGCAGACGAAGAATCGCTCTACGGGGAGACAACTACGAGCTAGGTATAGACAGTTCGTGTCTTCACGCGATTTTAAAAGAGAAAGGTCTTACACGTCGCTGCGGTATATATGGATAACGACGTGTATTAATCCCAAGAGAACCGCGAGCATACCGTGTATACATGTATATACGCAAAACAATCATGTGAAAAACGAAAGGAAATATGAGGCATTACTGCAGCAGTCTTGTCATTGACACAATAACGTGACTAGTTTTTTCGCACTTGAACTTCAATCCAAAAACGAGCGCACGGCGCATGTGCAATATATATATAATATTATATAGCAGCAGCCAGAGTTCGACAGTATCGCGATGACGCAACCACCTGCAGCCGTATTTATTTATATTTTATACCTATATTATATTTATATCAACGTTTTAATGGTTGTTTACCCTTGTAATGTCATAATTATTGATATCGTCTGGCCGTCGATGTTTTCGTTGTTGTTTACGCTACGCGATAATAGTCAAGTACCTACCTACTTAGGGCCATTTCATTGCCTATTATAATGGTATACAGAAAAACAACGTTCATTAAATAAATTACACAAAAAGCACTCACTGCAAGACCTGCACAGACCATGATATTGTTGTTCCGTAATTATTCGTATAAACGTGTAGGTTGTTTACGATTCTTCCGAAGAAAAAGTTATCGAACTAAGAAAATATAGTAGGTAAACGACTGAACTTGTTGACATTTTTCGCAGGCCAACAGAGAATAAGACCTACTGTCAGATATAGCTATATTGCTATAAACATAAAATTGAACGTTACCCATACTAAACGAACGATTTAGAAAAATAGAGATAATCCAAACTCTAGCAGTACCTACCTAAGTAACCAAGTGTCAAAACCAGTTTTTTGAATTTATCATTCTAGATTCGACCATACTATTTCGATAAACATAACATTATAGATTGCTTTAGATACAACATTTTAGAAAAATGAGCAAAGTTTTCCAACTCTTGCCGATGAATTAAAACTGGTTTCAAAAATAAAAATCTCGTATCTTATTAGATACAACGACTCCATAACGAGTTTTTTGGAATTTCAATTTTCCGTTCTGTATTTGCAAAACTAACTGCAGACTATCAGTATATCATTCGAATATACTTAATACTTATATGATGAATAATCTACCGTTATAATTAAAACAAATAAATCTACAAATTATTTCACAATCTTTTGTGTTCATTATAATATTTTGCACGAATCCTAAGACTAAATTAAATCTTAATTAATAAAATGAAAAATGCTGGGAAAATGTAAAAAACACGCAGACACATGGCAATTAAAAATATACCTATTATATTTTGGCAATTGTTAAACAAATCTACGGACTACAATAATTATTGGGCAATGGAGATTTGCATCAATTTGATTACATAGCAGTTATTATAGTAATAACAAAAAGCAACAATAAATAATATAATCTCAGTTGTAGTCACTATACATAATATTATTGTTATAATATTATATACCAATGATGGTATTATTGCCGTATTTGTATATACTATATATTATGTATTAAATTATTATATATTATATAGTTGGTCCATGTTTAAACACGATAAAACTACCATCGTCGTCGTTCGATAGTACGTGTACAACATCGAGTGTATTGTTCAATGTGTAAGCCTTGTTATCAGACAACAAAACACATATTTCACCGTTGAAATAATGCATATATATATATATAATATTATACCTATACGCGGCTGTAGTGCGCTTATACATCGTCGCCGACCGCTACTAGTCCTTTTTTCAATATTCGTCCGTACACACACAATAGACGTTCATGCGTTATTCGAAAAATATAATAATACAATAGTGTATACAATAAGTTTTCCTCAGACATCGAAACAGGCGTCCTCGAGACACATAAATTTTATAATTTATCGCAGCAGTCCAAACCTGCAGCAGCAGCAGTATAGGTACGCGGCAAGAATGCGTTCACGGCTTTGCACAACACCCTAGCCCTCCTCCACCACCCCCGCAACCATGTTATTATTATTATATTACCCACGACGACGGTTATTAAGAGCAATTATTTAACGCACGGGCGACACAAAGCCCATGACCACTTTCTCACGAAATTACCCGGCGAACAGCACAGTATAATATAATATAGCGAGTAGGTAAATACACATAATAATGCAATAATTTTTATAACAATAAAAACATATACCCGCGCGTATTATAATATGTATGCGTATACAACTGTAATTCGCATTTCCACGCGCCGGCCAATAGGTACGCGTAGTAGCACTGTATATATTTGTAGTAAAGGCACATGTACAAATCTAGGTTAATTTCGCGGAACGTTTCGTCACATCGGATCAAACCCGTGCGCGACTGCGAGATGAACCGATTCCGGGCAGGGATTATAATGTATATTATTAGTATAATGCGGGCGAGTGGCAACTAGAATAAGTACCAATAAACTATATGATATGCCTGTTTGTTTTTTACCCGTTAAAAAGTGTACGGTATAATTATAATTCGTTATCGACGCTCGAGCCCGATGAGATCACTGAACGAATCTCTGCACACTCGCGTGGTGTGACGGCGGCGCGGCTGAGTGTTGAACTTGTAGAAGACGAAGACCGAAAAAACTCGACCGGATGACGGGACCGAGACTCGACTATAGAGCTATATTATGATTTTTTTTCATTATTGTTTAATTTATGCTGCGGGCTCGGCTGTGCCAACCGAATACTAAATGCGCATATATATGTACGGTTGAACGTTATAAGTCACACAGGAGACGCGTAAAAAAACGGTCGTCGGGTCAAAAACCCAACTACATCACGATGCTAAGTGTATCCTCCGTCGTCGTGGCGAATCGACGGTAATATTATTTCTGTCACACCTATCGCGTTCAGATGTCAAACGGTTCGTCTTGAATATTAAATTATCCTCTGCCGTGGCGCGCGCGCGTGTGTGGATAGTTTTTAAACACAACAATACTTTTAAGCGTTTCCGTCTCCCCCCGAATGAGCTCATCGCGTCATGTATAGGTAAGTGTACCTCTAATATATGTACACTGGCACTGCAGAACGCTCGCCCAGCGACGACGACAATTCCATAATATTATATCCGTCTATATATTCGGGTTCAAAACAATGATCGCACACCGAAAATTTATGATAATAATATTTTTATTGTTACCGTCGCTGGTGCACGCGATATGACGTAATATACGTTCGAGACGAAATACCTCTGCGTCTTTCGCCTCGCACGCCCACCGAATGTTTTTTTCGCGATTCGAACCAACCCTCGTAACGTATTTAGTACCTACGCTGAATGTGAGTACGATAATAATATAGGAATAACGTGCACACGCGTGTATTGAACCATAGCCAATATATTAATATGTACCTACATTGTATAAAGTAATAAGTATATAATATGTGTGATACTTGGGTGCCTGCGCAGTGTCGAACACCTGCGCGTAACGTTACCGGCTGTTGCACCCGCTCTTGTATGGGTTTTGGACCTATACACGAACACGGCGAACCATAACTCAAGTGCATCATCAGCACATCGTCATAATAATAAAAATATATATATTATTTCAGTAAGCCGTATATGCGACGACCGAAATGTGTTTTTGGTGTACTGTATAATAATTTTCCAATTAACTGCAGTACAGTATATAATATAGTATACTATAATATATATACATAACGTAATTTTCGTTTGAATTTCCCTATTGTTCGGCATGAAAAGAAAACATGGGGAACGATTAAAAGTGGCATAATAATACAGAGATAATGCGCTCGATAATCAATAGTAAAAGTGTTTGGATAATGCCGGTTTTCTGTTTTGTTTTGATTTATATTTTCCCGTTGCGGTATTGTGGTGGATTTCGAATATCGTTAACAATAGCGTGGGCGGAGAGTAATGATTTATAAATCTCGTCAGATTATTATATACCTAAGATACGTGCGTTCAAATTTTAATTAGATATTTGAAGTGCAGCCGTTTTTATACAATTATTATACGACGATGGGTATATAAATACGGACGACGTTTGCGTGAAACGAAAACCGTCGTAATCGTATATAGGAAGGTACGCGTGTATAGGTTACCTGCATAGAGGTTTTTGCTTTTATAAAGAAAGCGCGCATTTAATGCAGTTTCCTAGTTATTTTTTCTTATACTTTTAATATGCGTCTATACGCACGAGACCGGAGACTTCATCATCATCCATGTGCTCGGTCACAATATAATAATAATAATATCTACTCAGTCGGCTCTATATTATATCGACGGCGCATTCCTGTTGGCTATAAATTCGTCGGCTGTATATTATATATATATACCTATAGGTACGCAATAACCGGACTGCTGGTTCAATATACAAGAAGAAAACGCCAGGGGGCAATAAAACTCTTGCGATGTACAACATACCTATAACGACGAAGACGGACCGAAGTCGGATTTAGCGCAATGTCCAAAACGGAATACACACATCGCAGCTCACGTATAACACTGAAGACTACAAATAATCAATTTACACGTACCGAATATTCTGCAAAGATATATAATATAATAACTGGTCCGACAAGTCGGTATTTTTATTATTTATTTTTTTTTTGTCGTAATTACGACGCAACAATTAATAATGAATTGTATGTACCGGGCAATAGATAGGATTTTAATGGATGGGAGAAGATAGGTGGTGGTGGGTTTGCCTGCATTCACGAGGGAACCTCGCGCGCATCGTTGTTGTTAATTAAAAAACCGTTTTGGCTTCCATACAAAATAAAAAAAAAATGGTAATAATAATATAATAATAATAATAATCGTTGTAAAATGATTTCCGGAACGTTTTTCGCTCCGTCACGCAGTTTTCGTCGTGTGGGAGCTGTGCAAATCTGTATACGGTATTACATCGTTGTATATAATATACAGACTGAGGATAATATGGTATTAATACAATATAAAATAATTGTTATATAATAATTCGTGCCACATAGGATCATAATATGTAGGTATACGTGATATTCAGTGTTCAGGCGAAGAACGGTCAAAAATAAGAATATTATTTATTTATGTGTACCATAATTTTCCCGAGTGTGGCTATTCCGAGTTAAAAGAATTAGTAAAAGATTCGATGACTGCTGCTGTATAATATACCTACTTGTGGATCAACTAGCTGTACCTTATTTAGTAGTGAATGCATTTTCAACCATAATGTTATTATGTACTTATTACAAATATTATAATATCAACTATATTATCGTGTTTTGAACCGAATCTTACATCAACACGACTTTGAAACATTAAATAATATAACTTAAGCGATTAGAATATTGTGTTTCGTTCTTATTATTCGTATCGTTCTTATTTTTAATTTATTACATACTATACACTTATCAAACGATTAGCATATTTTGAGTGTATTTTAAACTTTTAATACCTTAAAATCTCGCGTCTACACAATATTTCGTAGTAAGACCTACCTGATGGCTAGTGCTGTATAATATATTATACTATAATATCACATACACAGGTTCGAAAACGATTTATCACGATGACGATTAGAGCTGACACCGCGGCGTGTGCGTGTGAAAGGACGTGCCGCCGAATCCGATTCGGCGCGGGCTAGTTCACCATAATAACAATATAATAGTTGTTGGTCGTCCGGTGGTGGTCACGGCGTATTATTACGACGACTTGCGAGCCGGCGGCGTCGCGTAGCCGTCGTCGTTTTGACCACGGACCACGGACGACGGTGCCAGCTCATCAGCTCGTCGGCATCGGTGGCCCGGGAGGAGTTCGATGCTCCCGATGACTTCCTATACCGACGCGCGCGCGCGCGTTCGTTCGCAGCTCGTACGCCGTATTATTATTATTATCATTATACGTCACTGGGCCAACAACCGGTTTACGCGCGCGGGGCGACGCGCCCAGCTCCTACGTACCTGTGCTTTTTTTTTTTTGCCGGCCAACTACGCGACGTGCCTATCGAATTACCGGGCACTGCGCAGGCCGACGACGGGCGTAATTAAAATGTAGGTAACGAACGCCGTTTTTCCGCACACGGCCTCACACTCGGGCCTCTCTGCCAATGTAATATTATTTTAATAAAGATACCTCGTACAGCATAATATAATATAATATATTATAATGATGATGATATTATACGGGCGTATGTGCAGTGTATACCTCGCATTAGAAATAATAATATATGTATATAATATATTACACACACGTGTGTGTGTGCCATGTTCAGCGTATAGGTATTTTAGTATTTATTAATAATAGTAATGATAATCGTTGCGCGCCAAGTCCGAGTCCGGTGACCGAACCGTCAGACGGGCGCGGAGTGGCGTGTCTGTGCATTGCGAATGATAATCGCGGACGTTGGGGTTTTTGCACTCCGATAACTGTTAGTAGATAATAATTTAATATAACATTGTGCAACACGCGAACACCTTCAAATCTCGTTTCAGAGTGTTTAGATATTATGTACCTTCCTGCACGCGTGTTTCGTGTATGATAATAATATTATTTATATTATTATTTTCTTCTATTGGCAGAGAGAGAGAGAAAAAAAAACCGTCGTTACCGGGCGCGTAACGGGATTGTCGGGATTTCAGACGATTCGATATAATAGTTTCATGTATTATATATTATTACACGTCATGTAACTCTTGTGTATATAAGTATATAACCACCGAGCACCGTACCTATAGACGTATCATACCCGAAATCTCGTTCCTCAGACCCGTCGCGGAGATACTACCTGTGCGTCGCGGCTGCAGGGGCCTTAACATATATAAATTATTATTATAGTGACAGGCTGCAGATGCGTGCACACACACAAAAGTAAAATATAAATGAATAAAAAGGATGGGTCACGTTATCCTGGAGAGACGGTCGGTCGTTACCACTTACCCGTTTTTAAAGTGTACTACAGGTACCTAATAACGTAGAAAAACCACTTTTCGAAATCAATTTCCAGTGGGAATTTGTTGTTATATTCTTATTTATTATATTATTATAAAACGCACCCCCGAAATACCACGTCAAGTAGAATGTTTAGGTGGGTACCTAAATATAAATTCTTATACTCGACTATATATATATATAGCCACGTAGGTAATGTAATAACCATCTTGGTTCAAGCAGGGGCGTATCTGAGTGCTATATATAGTGATAAATGTTCGTTATTGTTGTGGATTTTCAGTTAAATAATTACATTATTATACAACCCGGGGTTTATAGACTTTTGACGGCGTCAGAATTCTGTGGATCCCGATATCGTGTGTAGACGTGCCGAAAGACCAGAATTCCAGAGTGTCTACGGTCGTAAAAAATGATCGTTTGCTCGAAAACGTACGTCACGCACCCATATATACTCTAGGGAGACGATATTCGTCATGCAGTGGTATGCGTTTTACCCAATATTATAAATTTATAATATACTTTTTAACAATAGCATACATTGTGTATTACATGGTGAAATGCTATAAGAACAAATAAGTGCTCCGAGACAAATACATTGTGAAAATATCGAAATGAATAAAATAAATAATGTACTATTATATGTTACATTTATGACCTTTCAACAAAAAGTAAATAATTTTTATGAAAATGACATTTATTAAAACAATTATTATAATTGATCACATATTGGCAAAGATATTTTGATTAGTAATGTTAACTAGCATATAGATATTTGTTTAGGCACAATTTGGAGAAAAACTTTTTAAGTCTACATTAATTATAAGAAATTTAAACTTAATTATAATCTAAGTGACACGTTAATCTTCTTCAATATAATATTAATATTTATCATACAAAATAAAATTCTCGATTATACGACCCAATTCTTAATTGAAGCTTCTCCCAAAGACTAGTCTCCCAATCACTGAATCACCGAACAACAATATAGCATGCGATTTTAATTTAGGAAGTTATACACTTTATAATATTGGTATATACTATATACGCAGTAAAATTAATTCTATAATCTATATATATATATTATTCCTAATTTCAAGACGGTTTCGTTTGTCAAGAACTTGGACACTTGGCGCACAACTTATTAATTTAAAAATTCGTCAAATATAATATTTGTCCTAGTTTTTTTTATCTACTGTAATATATAGGTACAGATGTTATTCCACCGTATAATTATTCCGCGATTCGTCTAGACCACAGAGAAACAATAATAAACGGAATACTGCTAAGTGCTAAGACACACAACCACCACATTTCACGGTTCGTGTAACGGCGGGGAGGCGTGTGATTTATAGCCGATGTGATGCATACTATTATTTTTATCATCATCGCGTACCAATAATAACACAAAGCGGCGTTTAAAAAAAAACCCGAACGGAAAAACAGGCCAAAAATCGTTTTGCGATTCGCGTCGGTCGGTCGGTCACCGATGGATCGCGCTTATGCGAATGTAAAATAATAATAAAATTATTATCGTATAAGTACAATGTACACACATAGTATTATTATCTATAATTATCCGCCAAACTTACCATTTAATATGTTTCGTACACACGCGAGTACGACCGACCGAAGCAATAGTGCATAATGCACGAGTCCCAACTGCAGCGGTGCAACGTCGCCATCGTCGTCAACGGTTAGTTGTTAGTATTCTTTTCTATGGTCGTCGGCGTGTAAAAGGTCCATTATTGGCGTAGGAATAATACTCTATTATATAAATGGAGCATATCCGTGGGCTTTTAAATCGTGTACACGGTTCGTGATTCGACCCGAAGTATAATAATAATAATATAATCCCATGTACCTATTATATACCTACACTACACAGCAAGCTCAGCGTTGTTGCTGTTGCAGGTTGTGTGATGTTAAGTATATAATAATATGGATCCGACGGGAATATATTATAACGAAGCGGCACTGTTTACGTGCGGTATAGCTGCTGTAGGTATAGACAGATACCAGGTAGTACCAGGTACTCGTAATTAGTACATTTTGTAATAATCTAATTTTCAATAATATTATTATTATTCGGTATGTCTTATATTATGTGTGTACAACTGTGTATATAGTTGCTATTATAGGTATATTATGTGTGTAAATATGTGCGTTGCGATACGAGACTATAATATTATTGTAATAATATCGACGATCCGCTTTTGCGCGGGAATCCCGCGGTGCGCGCGCGCTCCATTATTCACGGTATACGCGCGCGCTTTAATCTGTTATCAATTAATCGTATTAATTAGATTTGCCACCGAATCGTATGCGCCACCGACGTCCACAACAACAATATACCGATCGACAGCACACGGCGGGAGAAACACAAAGTACCTATAAATCATAATAGAATATAAATCAGGTAGGTAGCCGCCGACCGCCGTTGCGGATTAGGCTGTAAGTACAACGTATACAATATAATATCTATCGATGTATTCATAGTAATAATAATAGCGTGGGTATATTATTTCGTACACCGTTGAGGAGTTATAATTTTCGATTTTTATCGTCGCTTGTGTATCTCCGTCTCGAGCCGGATTAAGGAAAATATTTTAATATTTGATACCCCATTTCAAGGCGCTATTATAACACAACATAGTATGCATATTTGTGTGTACAATATTATATATTTTATGAAAGATGCCGCTCTGGGGCAAAAGCTCCTTTGGCACCTATCCGGCGCTGATGATTGTTGGTTCACGATATTATTATTTTTTAGGCCCGCACTTTATTATGCCCCAGCTGTCGCGACCAATATTCTCATCGACTCGGACTAGTCGGAATGCAAATAACTATAATATATTATAATGTATATAATGTGTGCTGTACACCTGTACGCAGGTAATATTATATTTCGGACGACCGTGAAAATCGTCGTCTTGCGGCTTTAGTATATTGCTGGGTACCAGCTGTGGTAGCAACGGCATACCACGCAGCGGACAACGCCATGATTGCGATGACTGTCGAAAATCGCGATGATCGCGTACGTGCGTTTGTATGGGTGTCCGCTCATAAACCGCGGACAATGACTTAACGATCACTCTTGCATGTGCGAACGCTATGTATATATAATATCGACCGCTAGTATG
This sequence comes from Metopolophium dirhodum, assembly GCF_019925205.1. NCBI lineage: Eukaryota > Metazoa > Arthropoda > Insecta > Hemiptera > Aphididae > Metopolophium > Metopolophium dirhodum. Next base: position 19,108,828 of record NC_083561.1, read on the forward strand.
ACGTGGCGATGATGCCGCGAAACTACAGAGTGGAATCGGTGAACACGATATTTTTTTTGTAAAACTGACCGCGGGACACGGGGTACCTACACTCGACGATAATAATATAAAGTATAAACGCAGTTAACGTCATAAAAATACGTAACAGCTCGTTTTGTATACAACACAATGTCGTCAAACGATACGATCAACCTACATGTAATTCTATTATTATTATATTATGTGTAGCCGTGTACCTATCACAAGACGTCATGACTACCCGTCTGTAAGAAATCATTTAACGTTGGATATTATAATATGCACTTGATTTTTTTTTCATAATAATAAATAATAATTATCATCGATCCAATGCTGTGCACGATTATACTGAACAATGTATTTTTGACAGCGTACATGGTTACCGTCGTATAATAATTAATGCCATATAATAATATTGTACAGCAGTTGGGTTACCGAAAATATAAATAATTTGCCGCAGCACACGGGTTGAGTGTGATTAACATTAATACTACTACCTAGATTACTAGATATAATAATAATATTATATAAACGGTTATAAAAAAAAACATATCCAAAACGTTTAACGTTAATTGTGTTTCATTCATGTACGGCTGTTTAAGTCTCTGTCATAGACGATCGCATGTTATTATTTTCCTTACGCCGTTATGATTTTTTGGCGTGTCTGTATGACTATAGTATAATATACGTGTTCATATAGGTATGGCCGTATGGGTATCTCATATTCACATAATCCATAGGTACTAACTAGTAACTACTAATATACTATATAATACCTATATAGATAATATATAGTGTATACGTATATACATTAATATACCTACTTCAAAGCAATATCACCTAATGTATAGACTATGTAGGTACCTATATCATATGTATAATTATCTTTCTGACATTTATTTTCTCTATATAGCAATAATAGCATAACACATCTTGCCAACAGGTCAAGTTCATTAAATCATCACGCGCACACCGCCCGAGTTGAAGAATTCGGCTTTATAGTTTATACCATTATACCTACATTAGAAGTCAGGACCTAATGATTAGGGAGTACCAATTTATCAATAGTATACCTAAATTATAAAACCAATATCATATTTCAATTACAATTTGTTTTTATTATACCCATCACTATCAAGTATATATATATATATGCATCATTAATGAACGGTTAAATGAAGAACCCGCCTTTACACAGTTGCACATTCTTATAAAATAAATACACCAAAACCTTATTAATTCTTCCACGGGTATATTATTTGTCATATTATGAATAATAAATTAGCAGTTAATTAAAACTATTACGTTTATATTAAAGGGCATTCGTACATTTTTAAGTAGTGTGAAAAAATATATTACACAACAATTATAGTTTGTTAGACGTTGAAAAATAAATAACAATATAAAATTATTGTAAACTAAAATTATAAGCTATTTTAACTTAAAATTTGAAATGTGATAAGTGATAAGTAATGTTAACTTATTTTAACTCAATTAAATATTTAATTTCAATAAAAAGTTAACGTTTTAAAACTATATAGGTATTCTGAATTTTTAAACATGGTAAAATAAAAATATATTGTATAGAGTAGGTACTACAGTATAAATTACTCATGTATAAACTTAGATATTTCTATAATAGGCAGTAGACAATTACGGGCATGCCTACTCTTCAGAAAAAGAATTTCACTATATGAAAGTACAAAGCCGTGAATGGTTTTAACGATTAAACATTTTTTTACAAACATAGAGTAAATAATATAACTCTATAATATACTAGTTATATTATTATAATCAATAACTTATTTGTATTTATTAATAAATATGTTTAAAATAGATTTGATTAAATAGCAATTCGAATTATTTAAAATTTAAATAAAAATGTCTAAATTGTCAGTGGATCACACAAATTCTATAATGGACTCTCTAGGATATCAATGTCCATTTATAAACGGTCCTTCAAATATTTTTGATAATTGTTGTCACCTGTCATGGAAGTTAAAGTTTTTTTGAGAATTAAAATAAAATATAGGACACGTATTGTCAAAATGTTTTAAGTTCCACACTGCAAACCATTATGTACCACTTGGATATTTAAGAGTACCTATCTACCTACTTGTAATATATTTTTTATTATTTGCAAAAATATTGTAGGTATATTTGTATTTTATAATTTTAAATTTATTATATTAGTGATTGATTTGTGAAATATGAAAAAATTACGATTCAATAAAACGGTACGCATTTCCTTTTTTATACATTATGCTGATATAATCTCTGTACCTTCAATCAAAATGTATATTATCAATAATAGTAACGCCTTAATCAGTGAATCAATATTAATTAATAATAATAATAATAATTATAATATAGTCATGCATGCGAACATCCGGTTATTGTAGAACATTTTATAAAAACTTTATATGTATAATCACATCGATGATACTTTATTACGTCAACACTGAAATTATAAGAATAATAACTTTTTGAACAGTTATAACTTGTAATTAGTTTTCATAACATAGAAGTGATGTTGCACATTTTATCTTGTTATTAGTACCTATAGTATTTTTAAAAATAATAATATTAATGCATTTTGAAAAATGTCACTTTCACAATCCACGAACCATAAAAGTTATTATAAATCAATGATTGGTAATAATAATTAAAATATGAGAATATATCATAAAAATCGAAAGTAACGTTTTACGTCCTAATCATAGGATGTTTGTTAAAAAATTTTAATTTCCTTTACTATGATGTAAAATACAAAATATATTTTCAATTTTCATACTACAATAGGTACGTGTATTATAATATTATAATATATTTGTATATATTTTTACTGTATAGTGGGTACAATGGTACATATGACATTTTGAAAATAATGACAATTGGCCTCTGGCTGGGCATTCGTTTGAATAATCCCACGGCTAAATAAAACATATTTTAGCCCGAGGGTTGGGCGAGACATGTGTTAGACTCAACACAATAGTTTTTTTTTTAAATCCCTGTGTAGGAGGGGACATTTTTCTGACAAAAATATAACAACAGAAATGGACAGGTGTTTATAAGAATTATAAGCAATATTTTTTCTCTTTATAGAAATATTTATTTTAACAGATACTTCGGATGACTATATTGTACCTACACTATATTTATATTGACTTTGATGTTCAACTATAAGAACACAGACGATATTTTTTGAAAAAAATTACGATAGACACAAATATAATATTATCGCGTATAGGTGTCATAATATACCGTGTAATTAGATATCATAACTTTGGTGCCGTTGACCTACATTTAAGCACAAAAGACTATTATCCACGGTTAGATTGACTTCAGATGTATACACAATGAAATATTACAATTCTATGAAACTATATAGAGATATTAATACTAACCGTGTCCTAAGATTTTTAAAACCGCATAGGTACAGATTATCAAGTTACCTACATACACATACCGGCACCTATGTAGTTTACTAGGATGTGCACATTGAACAGTAATAACAATCCAAATATAAAATAACTATATTGAAAGACACTTGCCAACTTTAATAAATGGTAGATGAATAATAAAACAATTGTATCTAACAATACTTAATACGAATATAAATATAATCGAATATCATTCATTAATTCTGATTTCAGAAGAATATAATATTAGGTACTCTTTTTTTTTTTAATTCGGTTTGAGTATTTTTACTCAAATTATCTCGATATAAGCTACAAATAATTATTATTTATTTTTAAATTAAAAAAAAACCGAGATTTAAAGGGAAAAAAATAAAATTTTTTTCTTACCTGTGTATTTCTTAAGTGAGACTGTTTAATCCATCAAAACACCATATTCCTGTAGAAAAATATTAACACTTTCACTAGACCGACGGTACACTTAACTAGAATATTCCACAAAACTTTAAAAACTGAAAAATACTAAATAAGCACTAGCAAATAGTAAAATGCAATAATAAAAAAGTGTAGGTAATAGTTAGTATAAACGATACCGGTATTGCGACACCTTTACTCGGAGCCGTCCAACCGACACGGGTTATTGTACTTAACTACCTAGAAAGAAGAAACCTGTTGGCCAAGACAGGCAGGTGCGCCCCTACCACTGCGGCGCGCAGGTAAAACGGACAAATTGTGGCGAGTGTTCCTTCCTAAATAACGAAAATCATGTTGATAATAATAATAATAGTAATAACGATACACATCATTATAAAATAATAATTGAGGTAAAATACTAAAGATAATGTAAGTTTTGTAAATAAATTTGTACTTAACTGTTTTTTTTTAATAATTATTAAGGTTAGTAATCACTCTGTTTTATCTTTTATGATAAATTGTATAATTGAGGTATATTTACATAATATAATAAAATATAAATTATATTATTATATTTCTTTTATCCTTTATTACAATGAGATATATTAATCACAATAATAACTAATATTATTATCCTCTTGAGGGACATAATTTTTAACAAATTAATTAACAGCTGCAGTTAAAACATATTATCTATGTGTATAATGCACACATTTCATATGTAACATAGGCACCTAATATTATATTAGGATAGGTACTACATACTTACATATTATAAACTGCTATGACGTGTAGTATATATTAGTGTGTAAATATTTATTTTTGTTCAAAACCTTAATGTAATTAAAATGTGTATATAAAAATATTAAAATTCATACCTACTATCATTGATTATAATATTATAGTATTTATAATCAATGCTACTATATGTATTATTTAATACTAAAGAATCAACTTTAATAAATTATAATAGTATACATGCATTATGCATAATAACTGTTTATAGTCTGAACAGGATTAGATACTGAAGTATACCTTAAGATAAATTCTTTTAACACTTTACGCAATATGATTGAACGAAACATTTAAATATTTCGGTAGGTATCTATGCAAGTTTAAATTTACTTGAATATACTTTTTTATTTTTATTAAATTGGTCTTGAAATTCGGATTTAAAATGTTCTGAAAGTTGAGATTATATTGCAGCTATGAAATACATAAACCAAACAAAATATAATATAAAATATGACTACTACAACACTATATTATAAGGATGAATTATTTGACTTAACAGTTTGCTTCCGTAGGCAAATAGGTACTATGTACCTATTTATATAGGACGATTTAAGATTTAATGGGTCTATAAAATTGTTTTATAGCTTTTGGGAAACCTATCATAGAGAAATAAAAATGTATTATACTTTTTCGTGAGCAGAGAGATTAATTTTACAACGATGCGTTTTTATTTTTGTGTCTGTTGTCTGTTGTCAGTTATTCAGTCATCAATAGTATATAGGAACTAGTTGGTACTTAAGGGAGGTCAAAAGTAATAAATTCCCAAACAGAACGGACATTTTTACGAAAAACTATGGTCTCCTACCAATTCAATTTCGTTTTTTTAATGTAACAAATAAATGAAGAAACTTGAATTTTTCACCAAATACTTAAATTAATATTTTATAGAAACGATATTATTTTCAAAATATTATAGCTCTATTTGTGCTATTTATAGACTTAATAAATTTTTATATGATAAATTGTTTTTTTTATGAGTAAAACAGCTTGAAAATATAATAGGTACAAGGTTTCTTATAAAGTTGCTCTTATGGCAATTGAATAATATAAAATTACTTTTTCAGCATAATTTTTTTGAAGTGGAAAATCAAAGAATTTTTACTGTTGAAAAATGTGATGATATAATAAAAAAAACACACACATGATTGTAAAATCATTAGCAATAGGTTTGTCATCGCTTTGTTCAGAATCCAAAATTTAATATAAGTTTTCTCAAACTTTTTTTTTACTGAAATTTGAAAAAAAGTTTAACGTGAAGCCATAAACATTTTTTATTCATAGGTATAATAAATGTTAACATTTTAACAACATTTTTCATATGCTATGGATGTATCATTAAATTCAAATTTAATACATCCAGTCAGTGACCTACTCTATAATATGTAGGTACGTAGAATACACTCGCACCTACTATCTTACTATATATTATACAGAGTGAGTTTCCCAATTAATTAAGCATTATAACAATAACATTAGTTTGGTTATACCTAATAAGTTATAAACAATTAATTAATTAGTAATAAAAAAAAAACTTTCAGTAAGACTATTAGACGCAGGAGGACTGGTAACTAGATATTAGAGATGATATTTAGATATTATATTCATTATTAGGTTGAATTATTTGATACCTATAGTAAATACTAGGAATATTACAAATTAATTACAACAAAAAGAGGTGCCTTAAATTAATCTCTTCAATCCCGAGATTCCCATGGTTCCCAAGATTCCTAATTTTTCATATTCCATAAACATATTATTATCAAGCCCGAGAGTTTCGAATATGTCGTCAGTTTACTATATATTTGCGGTATATTACTTCTATACTTATAAGAATAACCTATAGAATTTCTAAAAAATAACCTATAATAAGTAATAACTATTAATAATAAATATCAAATTGACTCATTACTCAATATTAAGTAATGTTTAATCAACAATATAAATCTAAGTTTTTGTATTAAGTAAAATAAATTAATTTATAGCTATTATAAATGGCAATGAAATATTATTATTTTGAGATTGAAAATAATATAATATGTAATAACAATTATTTAATAATGAGTAATAATAGTATATAATATTATTTTATATAATTAACTAATTAAGCAATAGTAAAATAACCGTAATATTTAAATTTATTTACATTCATTTTTACCTTGATTTGGAAGTAATTTTTATTATTAGGATCAACGCAGTTGAGTAATTAAAATTGTAGGTACTTAAATTAAAAAAATTAGTTAAACTTGTTTGTAAATGTATTTTTTCGTGCAATCTTAAGTTTCACAAATAAATGTTTTAAAAACTTATAGACATGACTCCATAAAATATGACTCATCACATTTTAATCATCCCACGTATACCTAGACCTACCTATCTGTATTATTATTAGCAACACATTTTCTACGCCTAAAAGTTAATATATATATATATATATGAAATTAAACACAAACAATTGAAGAGTCAAATGTACAATGTAATTTGTATCTTTTAACGGTTTACACTTATTATTTTGAAAAGTATAAACTTTTAAAATTTTGTATTTCTGTATTCGTTAAAGTTATAATTCTCAATTATAAACATGTATTTTTGTTTTAGATCATGTTTCAGCCATATATGGCATCCTACAGTTGAATGAACCGTCCAACCACAATATTCTTTCAGGACTCATATATATGGACAATTATGGTTACCTATTTGCGTTGTCAATATTAAAGTCATATAATTGATATTTCGCATAATATTCATAGCTTTAATTTATTTGTACACAAGACAAAATATTTTCCTTACATTATAGTTGTAACTTAATTGTATACTACGGTTTAATGTTTTAACTAATAAGTTATAAATCATTTACTTATATTGTGCCTAATTATATCATAAATAAGTACAACTAAACCGTATACATGATAAGAAGTATATTATTAGGTAAACTTATTTATATTATATATTATTATAAACTAAAATTATTATTTTAAGGCATTTTGCAGATTTTGAAAAATCGTAAACAATGTTAAAGTTTAAATTTTTAGCATTTTTAAATTAAAAGTATAATAAGCATACAATTTACAATTGTAACTGAACTACTGAACTATTCTGTTTAGAAGGTATCTTAACTTAACTTTTAACAAATCATGTAAAAATTAGTATGACTAAGATTCGACAAATAGTTTATAACACGTTGATTCATTCTTGACTGCAGATTATTATTCAGATTTATGACACCACGCACAGATTCTTAGAATACCTAAGAACAATGTATTTATTTTCCTGCTTTCATTGAGGAAAGTTCTTTTTAATAGATTACTCATACATTTTTATAATATTATGTTGCTACTTGCTGACCAATTATGGGTTATGTTATTTTGGATAAAATATAACTTACTCATTAATACACTTACCGTATTGGCTTATAATATATTACTGCATAGGCGGAAATTTGGTCAAATATGTATGGTGGTGTGTGTGTGTAGGGGGAGAGCTTGGTATTTTTACCTTTATAAGTGTATAGTAGAGAGAGACTAAAACCTTCTGGTAGGCTTGAATGCTTGATAAGATTCTTGAGGGGGATTTAGCACCCCCCCCACGAACCTCATCCCAATATCCGTCTATGTCTATGTTAGGTATAATTTGTTTTAGTTACATCAACATTTACATAATTTGTTAATTATTGTTCTGCAGCCATTCAACAACACGTTTTATTTTTATGGCAATTAGTGTTTGGTATTATTATATTGTTACATCCTGTTTGCGAGTCAGGTCAATCAATTTTATCATATAGTAATTATTAAATACAAATCAATAAATACAATCAATTAACATAAATGGGGTTACATGATAATTGTTTTTTTAACTTACTAGAACGCCCTAAAAATCCTCTCTTTCGTTATATCCAAGTACAATACGGTAAATCCCATTCTTTTACCAAATCAATTTGAATTTTCGAACTATTTCGATAATCCTCGCTATATTTTACTTGTCACGGTTCCATAATATTAAAGTTATAATCGTGTGGGAAAAAATATTCCTATTATATTACAATATTATTTATTTATGCTTTATTTCCAAAAAAAAATAACCAACTTATAACTGCAAGTCAGAATTATTCGGCATGGTGGTTTGAAATCAGACAATATAAAAATGAGGGAAAATGAATAATAGTATATAAAGTCACCCAAACATTTGTATGTCCTTGACAGTGGTGACTAATCAAGATGGAATTGGGGGTGGAGTAGGTGGGGAAATCAGCATGACGTTGGCCTGCAAAGACTGTGTACTTTCACCAGATGCAAAAAAAAAAAATGCTTCTATGACGAACGTGGAGGCCTGTATTTTTTCTCCACCTTCTTTTTGTCGAGACTGAGTAATCCGGTATTGATTTTCACTTCCTATTATAAACATACAGTCGTCGCTGTCGGTCTGACGACTATTTGATTTGAAACAGCCTCCGTCATAAAAAAAAAAAAAACATATCAGGTTTCGACTTATTTTCATCGAAAGATGACACTGCCATTTACAGATTACTACTTAAGTGCAGTTGAGCAGGGGTGGTTTCTGTTGATTATTTTCTTGACGGAGGGTGCGGCGTGGTATAATAACATACAGACACGTACAAGGATAAAAGGGTGGGTTTATTATTATTACATTCTATACTTAGTGTTTTTTTTTCTCGAAAAGTGGTTCCCGCGTGCACTGTTTGTATTATATATGTGTCTGGAATGTGGTGTGGGCTTCAAGGTCGACTACAAACCTTTTGGCCCCATAAGTACACACATACACAGACGTTAAGACCTCGTTTCGTACAGGCAGACTTGACGAGTTGCCGCTGGTGGTGTATAAGTGTAAGAAACATAAATATATACCAGCATCACGAGTTTAGATACCTAAACTGTCGTGGCTTATTTCCATGTACAAGTGTCACTTTGCGTTTCGACAATTTTCTACACCCTTATCATTTTTATAGAGACGAACGTTAAAAACTAAAAAGTATGTACCCACATATTGCAGAGTACTTGTCTTGTAAATTATATTATTACCACGATCGATAAATCATTTGAAAATTAAAATTCGTCGCATAAGGTACCTAGTATTATTATACAGTCGAAGAGGACACTGGACGGTCGGCGGAAAGAGCGTGTTGTATGTGACGAATATCTAACTGTACAAAAGGATAAGAGGTAGAAAAAAGCACCGTTAAATACGTTAAACAACAAAAATAAAAAGAGACTCCGCACGATAGGTCCACCATATCTAATCAGTATATTATTATTATTATTAATACACATAATATAGCGACGCGCAAGTAGATATACTGCGATACGACGTGTCACGTCCATCAAGATTCAATACTATTCAAGATATTATATTTTTGTTGCACACAATAAAATAAAATTGTTATTTTACTTAAACGTATATCATGTGCAATGGGATACCTCTTCGCAGCAGACTCGCGCAGAAGGCACAATACGGTTACAGACAAATATATGAAATGTGCACAATGTGCGATAATATAATAATATCATGAGAATTCTTACATTTTGTTACGTTGCGTCCGAAAAAAAAACAAAATAAAATAAAAAAATAAAAATAATCGTCTTGATTTTGTGCTTCCACGTATGATTGGATATGGAATGTTTGGTGTATAGGTCACACGTTACCGTGTACCGTTAAGAAGCCTCGAGGGTCATCGATACAAGAATGTCTCACATCATTTTTAATTTATGAAAATCATGTTCACGGGATAGTTTGATTATGTTTCCGGTTTTTGTTTTCAAATTTCTGACTTTCTATTGTTTTCTTTGGCTTTTAGTCGTAAAGGTACTCCAAGCTACGCGTATCTATGTGTAATATATTTAGATATCAATATATCCTGCGTAATGGAGGTCAAGATTTGTTTTATTAATACACCTATTTCAATGACGTTATTTGTATATATTACCGACATAATTATTGGTAATTGGTAGGTATTTATATACATATTAACTTAACGGAATTTTACAATTTATTTCATCACAACACAAAAATAGTTTCTTGTACAACTATTATTGCTATACTGTATCCTAACTCATAGAAACTATATATGCCTACAGACTACAATAGTACAGTAAGCAGCTCGAAGAGTTGATAATAGTAATCGATTTTATAACTATTTGAAAGTGTTCTTAAACTACATTCTTAGAAAACGTTTAAAATTCAAAATGTTTGAGATACCTTTATACTAGATAGTAGATTCCACAGTATACCTAATTCTCTGTTTTATCTAAACTTTCATTGTAAAAATGAAACTACTTTATTAAAAGTTAAAACTAATAACTAAAAATATGAGATATATAAATACTTATTAAATTTAATTTGAAAAATAATGAGTACCTACTCGTATATATAAAAATATATACATTTTTTTTCTCATACCATTAAATAACCACTAAACTAATTAATTTAATTAACTTTATTAATTTTTAGGTTAAATGAAAAGTGAAATAATAAAATATATCAATTTTAAATTATAAACATTAAAAATAGTACAAGTATCAAATAAAAACGAAACAATAAGGTCTATATGATATTATTTTCGTTTTTATAGTAACCTTATATTAGTTTTAATATTTAACTTTCATTATTGCGTCTGTACAGTTGTATTATTTAAACAAATTAATAAACAATCAATGTCAAAAAAAAAATTATCAATAAATACAATAATATAAAAAATAAAAATATAAAGTACCTATGTTATTATTTATTAATGAAGAAGTCACATCTGCAGTCGTGGGAACCTGACTCTAAAAGAAACTGTATAGGTGCATAAGATAAATAACTCCAAGATAACACGATTAAAACTTATTTTCAATTACAATTTTTTTTTTAAGAAATCAAATTCTGAAATACCCCATTTTACATTTTCTGCGTATTTTAAAAATATACAAAAATAAATCAATATTTTAAAAGATTTTAACTATTTTTGCTGTAATAGTAAATATTTAAATATTATAAAAATGATATGCATGCACTATTATATCGACTATTATGTCGGATATATTATACCAAGTGAGTTTGAATCAAGATTCAAAATTACATTTTTAAAACTAAAACTCATCAAAAAACATTAAAATTATATATATAATATAACTGATAGCAGTTATGGGTAGGTTATGTTTAGCATAACAAATCGCCTTAAAGTTGCACCTACGCCGATATGTGCCGTTGATAGAATACGAGACACTCCACGAGATGATGTCCTAGTGCTGAAGGCAACGCTAAGATTGGTGTCAGTAGACTTCTCTCATTATGTCAACCCCAGGAGGTTGCCGGAAATGATTTAACATTCTTCGAGACCCCACCCCGAGTATTTACTGAGTCATTGCATGCTGAAGTCTACAAAGACCTAGATTAATTTAATTTGCAACCGATGGTATTTGTAACGAAAAATGTTTAGTCGTAAATGCATAAAGTAAACGGTTTACAGAGGTTGAAAATATAAGACATTTAAATACCTACATTTTATAGTTAGATACTGCAGTTACTAATTTACTATTAATATATTCTAAAAACAAAAATTAATTGAATGAACGCAATGAAAAGCGTTGGGAGATTTTTTTTAAATCTATTAGGTAGGTACCTAATTCTTACTACATTTTGTTTGATAATTTTTTATTTTATTTCATATTTTATAATTTTTTTTTGTGTTGTTTATGTAAACAATTAGCTATTTATGGAAAGGGGTCTGCCGTGTTATACTGTTATAATTGCTATTATCGTTTGAATATAAATACTAATGAATTTTAATTCATATATGATATTATTATATTATGTGTTTGACATTTAATAAATAATGAACACTGGTCATTAATAATTTATCTCATTCAAAACTAACCTAACCTAGTTCTTACCGTAGCCCATAGGTAACTGTACTTTAGTATTATATCTATAATACGTACCTATACATAATATTTAAGTTACACTTGGCGACTGGCGTGATTTCAAAGTTCAAATTATAACACTTGATTATAAAAATAATACTATATATAATACCTAAGTACACGAATGCTCTATAGTCTATAGGAAAGTCTTTCAAGTTAACTAACCTCACGTGCATTCCACAAAACATCGAATATAGGTATTATTCGAATTGGTAGGTATATTCACGAATATATAAATAATATTAAAATTGAATTCGGCGGAGATGTTAATAACTATTATAAAGAATATATTTGCTAATTTAATAAAAACCTGTTCTTACAGTACGGAATTTGAATAAGTACGGCCATACCTAACTGTACATCTCGCAGTATTCATAATTTGTATATTATACTTCTTCATATAAGATAATTATAATGTGATATCTATAAATAGTAAGCATTTGAAATATTTTATTTTTTTAATAATTACATATTAGGCATAGGTATACATACACATTTTAAAATAAAATAGAATAAATTATATTTTTGGATTACTAAAGATAACTATTTCGTGAAGATGTTATAGGTAATACGAATGTATGGAATGCATTTTAAATTTTGAACTGGTTGTATAATACTATAATAGACTAGTCGGCACTTATCGATCGTTAAGTAGGTACTTAGGTAGTTAGGTATATATTTACGTAGGTAGAAAATATAATTTAATTAAAGATGTTTTATTATATTAATCTGTTTGATTTCAATTCATTATCAAGACATATTATAGGTATCTTAATTCTTAAGCTGTACCTATATGCTAATATATTTTTTTTTAAATTCGTCCACGTGTTGTGGACAAGATATAAACCTGCTTAAGTAGGGCGTCTTTGAAGTATAAATTATAAATTCATAATATTAGATACGACGTGCATATATATAATATATAATATGCATATTTTAAAAAATATTGATCGATGTTCTTTCTGTTTCTATACAAATAAAATCAACCTTACCTATTTTGTATTGTCACTTTGGATTTATACACTTCTCTTGAAAAAGAGTATATTATGCACATTAAGATGATGATAATGATATAATAAGATTATAAAAAAAAGAACATTCAAAAAACGTTAGTAAGTATTATTCATTGATGACAGTGGCCATGTGACAGTTATTTAACACACCTATAGCCTAACCTTATCTAACATGACCCAAGAATAAAAGAGAAAATTCTTTAAGACTTCTTCGTAAAAAATCTGTTAATGAACAAACAGAAAAGAAAACTTCTCAGACACGTTTTTATTTCAACGAAACGTGCGTGATTAATTCCTCAGCAGGTACCTATATAATAATAAAATATAAGTGAGACTTTTGTAGAATTTTTTTATAAAAATCTTATTTATAAAACTTTACGGAGCTCAAACGGAAAAAAATGTATAACTGTCTGTGTTAATCTACGTGTTTTGTAGTAAACACACGGTTAATTTATTAATTCCCGTTAGTAAACAATTTTCCGTTAGTTATCCATTAATATACTCGTAGGTGTAAAATACTAGGACGTATAGTTTTATATGTGAATTGTGCACTATCATATTTTTGTGTAAAAACTAAAATTGTATCAAACAATTGACGAATTAACTTAATAATTAGAGTAAACTAAAATGCAATGTCCAGTGTTACCACTTACCATAATTAATATTATAACTCGAACCTTTAAACTTTTAAATACGTTTTACTATTTGAGTAATGAGTTATCGATTGATGGAATATGAAAATTGGTTTCTTTATATTTGTGTGCATTTTTTATCCAGTTGGTATATACTTGGTAGTTAATACTTATTAGTTATTACTCATTGGTTTATTACCCATCTATAAAATATGTAGGTACTCAGTACTTACCTACTATCTTACCTACTATCAGCAGCTATAACAAATTTCAGAATAATACAATACCTTAAACTTTACAGAATATAATCAATTTAATATATATTTTTTTAAACTAAAATTCCAGTTCACATTTAAAACCATTCTATGATTTCTGTATAAAATATAAGTACTAGGTAGATATCAGAGATACCAGAGGTACCTGTATGTATAGGTACCTATACGCCCGCCTGTACATTTATATTACATTCCCAAGAAGCATTTGTGTGTGTGTACCTATACAATTATTACATCACGAACGTGTGAGAATGAGCTACTCGCATCGATATGAGAACTAATTTTATTTTTATTGATTAAGTACCTATGAAAATGATTTTTGCACATGCAAAATCATTATCTGGACTATGCTATTTAATTAGGTACCTACCTATGTAATAATAATATTCATACAGCAAAGACTATTTTTTTATTGCGGTTAACTTCAAAATGAAAACTAGTTTTGAATACCTAAACCTACGAACCACTGACGACGACACCGCTATAAAAACCCAATTTGCCAATTCTCCCATGATACAATAATATTACAATACCTATATATTTTCTTCCGTCAAGTTCAAGTACACGATAATTATGTAGATCAAAAACTAGAATAATTACTCGTAGTGGGATTGTTAAGGTTATACGCGTCACAAACTCACAAACTCACAAGATGTAACTAAAAATTAAACCGGATTTTTTAAATAATATCTAGCTGCGACTAGGTATGATGTTTCAACTTCATGTTTAGTGTATACATATTATCTACAAGTTACAACTGTACAAGTGTACAACTAAATAATACCTAATATGTCACACCTATATACATACTTATTACAGTTATATTATATAGTGTAGGTATTGTATTTAAAAACACTGAAATAAAACATCTAGAAGATGAATTAACATTTCTAAACTAAAATTTGCAGCATAAATGTATAATAATATAATGGCTCTAAATTCTAAAGACGACTGTGAACATAAACATACGGTACATTCAGTTATTTCAGCCCCAGCAGTGAGATTGTGTTCTTTTGCCGGTTTTATAATGGTGATTTTAATTACCCGTTCAAGGCTATATCCGATGAGCCATTTGAAAAGCTCGTTTTTTTAAAGGGAAATTACAACTATGGCTTATTTATTTAAAGTTTTTAACTATAAGTTTTAATTTTAATATATTAACTATTCTTATTACCTAGGTAGTCACTAATATAATTAGTACTTGTTTTTTTTTTTAAATTGTAATTTGTAATTTAATTTTCCACCGTAATTATTTACTAACTGTTTAAGTAATTTATAATTTGTAAATCATTACTTTTTTGGGGTAATTTGCCAATCCCTGAATGTAACCAGCTAGGTACATAAAAGACAACGTACTTTTATTGGATTAATATTAAAAAGTCGTATTACATAAAAAGTGGATTATTAGGTTCTGAAAAGTTTAAAAGTATGATTCTAATATGCTCTACAAAATCCTTAAAAAAAAATATATTCTTAAATATTGTATTACTCTTCTTTAAACAAGTAAAATATTATGCTGAAAACTCAAAATACGTTTCTTTTTTACGTCAAATAATTTAAAAATCTATATACCTGCAGTTACGATGGAAACATAATATTAAGTAAAATGTATAAAATATTGTATATTATGTTATTATTAAACTTTATACATTTTTAATATTTACACTTATCATCCATTCATTATTTGCACATCATGTAATAATATACTTAAACTTGAAAATAATTATTGCATACCTTCTCTTTGGTAAATTATTTAAATGCAGTCATACTCTAAACAATCAAACAAATTATTGAACAATTTCTATTTAATTTTTAAATTAAAAACATTTTTTTTTGTCTCGTCATTTTTGAGAATATACTCGTGAAATGAACAAATACAATGATTTATGAACAAATAATACAGTACATCCTTAAATATGAAATATATGTAGGCTGAATATTCTTTAATCTTAAAAATATGATTTTATAATATGCAAAATACATTTTTTTCTACAAATTCTGTACTGGAAAAGTTGTCCAGAATTTCCCCTCTGTTAAGCTCCATAAAATCAATAAAAATATTATGTATAAACCTAAAAACCGGCCCTTTAGACTTATATAAGTACTCCCAAGGTACACATTTTATGTTTAAGGTACCAACATAAACTTTAAAATAACATATTATGTAGACTGTACTGTAGAGTGCATAACCACATACCACATGGTACCTAGGCATTTAATAAATATACAACATTTAATCAATGCTGATGGTAGGTATTCTGAAATAGAGTTATCGGCACTATAGATTTGCTTAAAATATAAGTAGGTAGGTTAGTACTCAACTACTTAAATGTATCAAAGAACGTCTGACACAATATTTTACAAACGGCGCCGCCTTCAGTATAATTGGCAAAATTCTTCATGTAGGTATAATATATTGAATGTTATCAAATGTTCATAAATAATAAATCAAAGTTGAAAATGAATAGGTACTTGTATTTGCGCAATTTTCTTTTACTGTAATAGTTTATTAATATGAGACCAGGGACGATCTGAGGATGACATATTAATGAATAATAACCAATGATTTAATTAAGTATAAAAAGATAGTTATATATTATATGAAGCACAATAATTATTATTAATATCTTATATAGTTTTTTTTTTCATAGGTATTAAAATATATATGTATGGGAGGTAAAGAAGAACGATTTTTTTATATGGCTCGAAAAACTCGTTCTTTGTTCATGCCTTTTTAAATTGGATTATAATGAAAAATCTATTTTCTTCCTAGGTCAAGGTACATTCAATGCCACTTTTACATTCAATAGACAGAACTTGAATGTAAGTATGTAACCATAAAATACTTTATTTATTATATGAACTTGATGTTGCGATACTAATGATAGGATTCCCGAAAGATCGAATATAAAATCCGTCAACATAAGTCATAATAATAATAAGACTTTACTAATTACCCGAGTAGGTATTTTTATACTAATTCATACATTTTGGTTAAAATTGAGTGAGTAATTAATATTAATTATAAATTATAATGCAACATCCAGTATGACCCTATGCCTAAGCCTAATATAGTTCATAAAATCATAATTCATAAGTAATAGGTACCTAGTACCTAAAAATGACATAAAAACACAAAAAACGACCTAAAAATGTTATATGTTTATGTTAATAACCTCAATACTTATAAAACGCTCATAATACTGTTATCTATAGTTAATAAAATTTAAGTAATAAAATGTATTCACATAAATAATATGTAAAGTTAGGTAAGTACCTGATAAAGTTGTGGTTTTTTCCATTTTTCAATTATATAAAAATTTACCAATGACAAATAATTAACCCGTAATTTTTCTCTCAATTGTTGAAAAAGTAAAAATACCCTAGAAATTCAAAAAATGCAAATAAAAATTAGCTACATAATTATAGATTTGTATGTTATTGATACACATTTTAAGCATGTATAATGTTCTAAAAAAAAAAAAAATTCATCAAAATAATAGATATGGGCCCTTATTGCATATTATATGTTTTATGCACCTAGGACCTAGATACCTACAATATCTAGCTATATAATGCATTAATGCGGTATATAAACTGTTAACTGATGTAGATCAGAGATCCTATTAAATTCTAAGAGTATATTTATTGCTATTATTCATAAATTATAATCAATTATCATTGTATGCAGTGGCGTGCCTAGCTATTTATATGGTCATCTAATCTAATCTTTCTATGGCTCAAACTAGAATCAGGTGAGCATGAGAGGGTGTTAAAATCGTTTATTACAACTATCTTATTGAGTATAACTATATTAATATAATGCACTATGCACCTTGATAATATTATAATAATACTGCCTTATATTATCTAAATATGGTTCAATAATAATTTCTTAAATCATAAAATCAATGCAAGATATAACCTTTACTTTATACGCCAAAATCAAAATTTGATTATTTTTATTGCATTTAGCATAAATCAAAATTACAATATTTAGGTATATTCTCTATTACTCATTAGTTATTTTAATACTAATTATTATCACTCTCAAATCTCAATGGGTAATAAAAACAATAAATTATTATTTATCAAAAATTATAAGTTAGCACTGTAAACTTACGTTGTTAATGTATTATTGTTTAAGACATTTAATAAGTTAAAAAGTAATAAATAATAATATTATAACATCGGTTTATAGATTCAATAGACATAAACAATTAAAAAAAATATATCAGAAAACGAAATATTTGAAAAATGTTGTGTTTTATTGCTGTTTACTTGTCTAGGAAGAACAATGCATTTTATATTTTCTATAAACATAATAACATATATTATAAAAAACACAATAATTTGAAACTATATCTGAAGCGCTATCTGTTGGTGAGTTACCTAATCAATAGTAGTTGATTATACCATTAATTATAAATACTAGTAAGGAGATTTTGGTCAAAAAAATGTTTTATAACAATTATAAATACATTTTACCATTTAGACTAAAATAATAAATACCAATAAATAAACTATGCTGTACATAATATAAAAATGACATCACTATTATCATTCTAGCAGATGCGACAATTCCGGCTCATTTTTATCAGCAAGGTTCAGCGTCCTTTCTTCATAATTGAAATCTAGACTTAAGTCACACCATAGTCATCATATACTTTTTAAATGATAAATTAGTTTCAATTTAATTTAAACATAGCCATAAATTATACATAATTACATCTATTTTTATTTTGAGCATGTATATACTATATAAGATTAGAAAATTATAAGTAAATTACTTATATTAATTTACACGTTAATATTATGATTTATGGTAATTATTTTTAATAATATTGTTAGTGACTGACAATTTTTTGTTCGATAAGGATTTCCATTACTACGGCTTTATAGCTTTTTAATTTATTTTATTCAAATATAATGAAGTTATAGAAATGAACCTACATTTTAGGAAAAAAATAGCCCTGAACATACACCCAATGACTTATATAAGCTATAATAAGCTGATGCCAATATATTTCATACTAATATTATTTAAGGACAAAAGATATGATTTAATTTGTATGTCAATAATTACAAATCAAGAAATTCAACTTTTTTTTATTAAACAATAAAATATTAATTTTGAATTTAAAAATATACAATGGCCAATGTAATCACTATTTATACATGATACCTATATTATATCAATCATATTATATATGCCTAAAACCTTTTTAATTTATTTAACAAGTTATTTCTTCTCATTGATAATTTTCGTACTCTGAGCCAATATTGTTTTGAATTAGGATCCAATTTTTGTAACGGTACTGGTCCATCTAAAATCAAATATAATGTAAGCATTATTTTTAACTCTGTTGCTGATGGTTATAATGTTTATAGTTAAACTAATTATAACAATTAATTTATATAGGTACTATTCAACTTAATTTGCTCATGTATTTAGTATTTACCATATTCACCGAGAGAATATAAGTGCGTAGAAATCAAAACTATTAATTTTTTACTTAAGCGATCTGACCAATAAGATAACAACTTGGGTCTCGGGGCAGAACTGTAGTCGTATGCGCTAAATAGTCATTATAATGACTCGGTGAAAGCAGTATAGTTTATAATGTGCGTATTTTTTAAACAAAAAGTTAGAATATTAAAGATGTGTTTGCAAAGACAAGAAACTATTCTTGAAATTTAAATATTTAAAGGATAATAAGTTTCTGAAAATCATACATATGACACATCTACCACATATATTAATATATTATTCATACCATACAAGTGTAACATTGGATGATTTACAATTTTGTAATAAATAAATTTTATATAATAAATTAAGATTTAGAATGATTTATTATCATTTTTAGTTTTTATCAAGTTAAAAGTACCTATTTTAACAGCACAATTATAAAATACTTGTGATAGAAAAAATAATAACTTTACAACATTGTAAAATACTAAAATTATATCACAACATTTTTATTTTTTCACATAGATGACAACAAATATTATACCTGAGTGATATAAAATTAGGATTTATATTTAATATTACTATTATTAATAATATTAGGTACCTATATTCAAATTCCAAAGCCAATCTGGATATTCTGAGTCAGGTTTTAATTCTATATCTTGCCCTTCTTTCAATGTATTGCTCCCGCATACAAAATTGACTAATTTTTTGGCATCTGTTTCAACAGGAATTTCAGATTTTTCTAAAACCGGACCTCCTTTGCCCAGTTTTTTTTTAGACTTTCCCAATGAAATAATTCCTGAAACAGTAGATATTAAATGTTAATATAATGTAAATACGTAATAACTAATAACTATTAGCTTTTTTTTTTTTATAACTTATAACATTGGTGCTTATAGTAACTATCAAACACGATGCATAGAAAGTGGGTAATTTTTTTTGGAACAGAGTATACTATATAATACAGGGAGTACCCTATTTATACTGGAGACTCCAAAAATGAAATAGTGTGCACTGCAAAAATATAATCAATTCTAGTAAAATTATGGGCCTTAACATAAATGAAGATGATACCAATTATATGGTAATATCTAGAAGTGTCGTAAACAAAACAAACCTTAAAGTCGGACCAAATTACTTTGAGCAGGTGAAAATATTCAAATATTTTTAATTTAATATCATTGAAAAGAATAATATGCATAAGGAGATACAAATACGGATAAGTGCAATAAACTGTGCATATTTCACCATGAACATGCACCATGTTGAGCTCCAAGATGTTATCAAAAAACTAGAAAATTTTACACTTGTTATTTGCGCCCAGTAGCAACGTACGCATGTGAAATCTGGTCCACTACTGCAAGGAGATAGAGAAAAGCTACTAACAATTGAAAGAAAAGTTTTGAGGAAAATACACGGGCCCACAGGAAACCAAAATAGAGAGTATGAAAGAAGGAAAAATGCGGAACTAGAAAACCTGTACAAAAAACCAAACATTGGAAAGTATCTAAAGGCGAAACAACTGAAGTAGGCTGGTCATGTGTGATGAAAGTCTTATTCACAATGCACTGGTCAGGAACGCTGGAAAAAAGTGGCCTAGAGGAAGACCCCGTCAACAGTGGCTGGAGAGTGATCAAGGATGCAAAAGAAGTAGGCAATAGGATAACGATAGAAATAGCAAGAAATCGTGACTGTTGGAAAGACTTAGTAAAAGCGTGTAAAAGGTATTACGTCTGTTAAGCAGTAAAAAAAAATACCGTATAAAACAGATTATATGTATAATATAACTTACCACTAGGTGATGCGTATGAATTATTTGGTATTTGAACACAACTACGAACATAATTTAATTTCATTAGTTTAAGCATTGTAACGTTTTTATATCGTCCAATATTAATTATTATTATTTAAGAAACAGACTATAGAAAATATACGGCAGACGGCAGTACGGCATCGTCCTCGGGGCTCGGGCCTCAGAGCAGTTTCCTTATCACAGTTCCATTATCAGTTTATCACATAAGTAGTCATAATCACGGTCACGGTTTAAGATATACTTAAACCATGATCTGGGCCACGAACATATAATTATAGCATGATCTGGGCATAGATAATAAAGATATGGATAGGCCACGGCTATGTTGAATATATTTGAGACCGCGTTCCCGGAGGGGAGGCAATTGAGGCTCCTTTATCCATAGCCGTGATCACGGCCTTAGAAGATATCTTCTAAGGCCGTGATATTAACACTGTATGAGGCCGCGTTTTTTTTTGTGGGAGAGAGAAAATATCTTTAAGAATGTTCTCTCTCTTTCATGGGGTATTATTTAAGGTTATGTTCAAACTTCAAATAATTGCCGCCCGCCGGTATAATATGAAATATTCTAAATTTCTAACATGGAATTTATTATAATAATAATATAATATACCTATTAAGACTTTTGACTTTTGAGACTTTTGAGACTTTTGAGTTTTGAGTAGTTTTTGGCATGATATAATATTTACCATTTTACCCCATATAACCTCAAAATTGATAGTAATACATGAACGCATGATAAGCTTCAATGGCCTATCCCACGGTCTTAGAAGATAAGGTTGGACAACTATACATTATCAGCATTCCGCTTAGTGAGGCAAATCCATTTCAAAATTTGGCCTCTGTAGTATTGAGCGCTGCCCTGCAGACTTTTTTCGATGTTATAATAACAAGTTTAAAATAACCTTCGACCATATAAACTAGCTAGTTTATTATAAACCAACTAGTTTATATGGTTGGAGAAAATAATATAATAATATGATCCATAAAAATAACCCCGAATGCCATATAAATATTGTTCTTAATCTTAAAATAAGACTAACCGGCAGCGCTTTTGCGGCAACTTGGGAAATGTTTTTGCCTCATTAAGCGGAAATATTGTAATAGGCGGGAGGGTGGGAAGTTGTCCGACCTTATCTTCTAAGACCGTGGCTTATCCATATTTTTATTATCTATGGATCTGGGTCATAAAGTTTAATACACGGACTAAGATATAATGGACTGGAAATGACATGGTCGGCGGGGGTCGGGGGACGGCCACGAAAAGGTGTCACTTAGCTGATAAGAATACTGTTCTTGAAGTTTTCAGCGCTACTGGTGGTTTTATTTGGCTACACAATTTGTATCTTAGTCCGTGTTATATGCAGAGGGCGTTGTGAACTCCAGGAACACGGGTGACCCCCCGCACTTTGCCTCTTGTATATACATTCGTGGCCGTGATAAGCTGCTCGTTTCCAGTCCATTATATCTTAGTCCATGGTTTGATACCATATAATAAATAGTTAATAAAAGTCCGATTTTAATTTTGAAAACGTATTTTAATTCCTTATTCTCTTTTCTAGGTTATGTAGGAAATCGATTTTCGATTTCATTATTGTTTAATTAATATAACACCAAATTTATTTTCTTTTTTTTTTTTCAAAATTCACCTTAACTTTAGTGTAACTTAAACAAAAAAAAAAATAAAAAATCCGAATTTTACATATCCTAGAAAAGAGAATAAGGAATTCAAATATGTTTTCAAAATTAAAATCGGACTTTTGGTATTGGGTGAATTTTTGTCCTGCTTATTGGTCTAAATGTATAAAAAAACGAGCCGCTTTCAACAGTTGTGTATTTCTGAAGAAGGCAATTTACTTATATATCTTCAAACCTTGCCCTTTGCAGTGTCGTATTTACGGGGGGGTCCATGGGGTCCGGACCCCTCCCATTAACTCGTGTCTCGTACATGTTAAATTTTGTGTTTTTACATTATTAAGAAAAACAAATTTTACCATACGAAACGAGGGATTTGTAAAAACTTTTCGTCGCTTCAACTGTCAAAATTTTCAATTAATATCGTGACTTTTTTTTTGTTATCACTTTACATTGACAGTAATACATTGTGATTTTGCGCAGTATTTACACTGGCAAGGAAAATCTCAAAATCCCTGTTTGAGCAACTCCCCGGGTGGGGCTAAAAGGGTGAAAAATGCTTTACTACCTATTCTCGTACCTACCAAATGTACAAAAAATATTTTATCCGAATCGGTCGAGCCGTTACGGAGGCGTTCGTACACTAACACCGTGACACGAGATTTTTATATATTAGATGATTAAAAACTCAAAAATTTTACATGGACTTTTAAGCTCCCTACGGCTCTGTGTTCTGAAAATGATCTGGGCCCTCCCCATAACAAATTCCTAAATACGCCACTGACCTTTTGTGCCAACTGCCAATATATATATAATATATATATATATTTACAATATTTCTTTAAATACGACGTTCTTTATAATTTTAGAGGGTGGTGTCAGCACAACCAGACTATGGGGTGAGCTTTTTCACACGCTATACGTAAAACTGACCTCGGGAGAAACAGTCCTGTCTCAAGTCAACTCCTGCGAATTTTAGAGTTTGGCCCTGTGACTTGTTAGACAGTTAACACTCGACAAATGAACCGGAATCGGGTATATAGACATACAGAAGCAACAGCACCCCATTCATCGTGTTTCTTTTCAAATCGACAGCGGCACGGTTAACTGCCTACCCAGAACGACGTCCGTTGGAAATTCCAATTTTGATATTATCGGAAATATTGCCCTATCGTTTGTACTTTGTACTCTGTGATCGCCATCCTTCGGTATCTGTAGTTGGTGGTTGTATATTTAAAGGCGATTGCTGCCCTCATGCACTTATTTCGTTACATATATAGCAATATTTTTTAATTTTTAAATTTTTTTTCATTAATTAACCCGCGGAATATTTGGTTTTTAACTTCGGGGGAGGCCGGGAGGGTACTGTAGGTTTTAGTTTTTGCAGAATTTTCAAGTGGGCACCTGTAGGTATCTGCCACGCCCGGGTGGGGGATGGCGGCCTCCCTCACCAGAAGAAAAGTGCCACCCGTGGCCGGCTTCAAACCGGCGACGGTGCGCGTCGCATCCGACGCCGAATTTTATAATCCTGTTAATTCAAGTCCCTAACGCACACTTTACTATTTAATCAAAGTACAGGTTGGCAAAATTAACAGGACTATATATATTATATATGCAATTTTCTTATTGAGAATTATTTATCCATTAGATAAATATAATCCGTTAGCTCGCATTTAAACTTCCTATTATATCCACAACTTTTAAATGGAAAACTAACTGATCAAATGTCATTATTTGTTTCCTCAATGATTTTATTTCGTATGGAACATATTATCATACCACTGATCAAAATTTAATTTCATTAGATCACTTGGCACAATATTACACGCCGAATTGATTTCTAATTTTGATTTCACAGATTTTTATTTCGGACGGGGTATAATATCGTACCATCGATCATAATCCAATAATCCCGATCATATGACACTACATTATACGCCGTCCCGATTTTTATTTGATTGTTTTATTTTCTGCAATATAATTTATTCAAATTACTATATTTATTTTTATACTTATAAATTTTTTTTCACATTAGTATTGTTATTATTATTTTTCCTTTCCTCTTTTTTTTTCAATTAATTTATTTTGTTAGATAAGCTGGTTTATTAGTATGCGAGAAAAAAAATGTTTTATTTTATATCTTGGTTAACTTATGGTACTATTGTTTCTATTTTTAAATTAATTTACTAACTTGTTAGATAGTCTGTCTTATAATATTTCTTTTTAATGTTCGGTTCATTAATTAAATGTTTTATTAAATTTGCGTATCCTTGTTCCTTCAAAACAATATTGAATATGCATTTTGTAAACCTCAGTACCTCACGTCCATTTTCGGGTCGTGAGTGTAAGTCATTCTATGTTTTTTCGGACAAATAATACTGTGTGTTTCCACCAAATAGGCAATATAATGGCTAAAAGAACTTGACTTAGACTTATAATTAATTATTATTTATAACAATATTGTATTATAATATGTTGATTTATTTTATTTGCGTTTATACTAACAACTATATGTGTATTACCAGATGGATATGTCCTGTTTTGTTTTGTTTTATTATTCTATTATTTGTTACAGTTAGAAATTGAATAGTGTATTAGTGTATTATGTGTTTGATATCCATGCCATACGAAATAAATAAATCTTAGAGTAAAATAACTTATTACAAAAAAGATAGAGAATAATATTTTTGAGGGAATGACATATCGATTTGTCTAAATATTGTCTCAAAACAATTTAAACATAATTTAAATTTACAACAATTTTTCGTTTATTTTGAAAGTCGAATACAAAGTTAAATAACAATAAAATATAAAATCGATATGTCATTCCCTCAAAAATATTATTTTCTATCCTTTTTGTGATGGGTGATTTTACTCAAAGATTACATAAAAACATAGAAAAATGATTCTGCGTTAATGCGTTTTGTCTATATTACGCGTGGGCAAGAAAGAGAAAACAAATAGTGCGCCGACATCCTCTTAATTAAAAAATAAATAACTGTAGATACTTGAAATGTACACACCATTAGTTTATATTAACCAGATAATAAAATACATGTGAAATCTCCGAAAAAATCGATTCATTCGCTTCAAAGCCTGTCCCAGAGAAAAAACCAAATGTATAGGTACAAGTTTCATGCAATATAACAATATATTAACATTTTATAATTTTTAACGACAAAATAATTTGCACATTTTCCTTAATCTACTAGGTATAACCCGTGACGAAAATCACCGAGAGATACGCTTTGGTACGATTACTTTTTGTTGTATCATGCATAATATATAAAAAGTATAATTAAAACTAGGTTAAGTAAACATTCATATGTAACAGGTAAAATACCAAAACAAAACAAATCAAATCATACAATACTCAATAAGCTAAGTAAGAACATAGAAACAATTATGCATTCCACCAAATTAGGATAAGATAACAATTATTATGTAATACAATAACAATTAGTATAATAAATTTTAAGCATAGTCAGTAAGTCTGATGTATTAATTATTTTACATTATATCAATGATATTCGAGCGTGTATGGTTAGAGCGTTGAACTTTGAAATTGTAATGTAATATAATATTATTATTTAAACAGACACTAGCTGGTATCATATATGCCTGATATACAATACCTTTGTAGGTACAGCCCTTTTCTACGTAGATTGTTCTTAGTACCTACCTATGTATAATATTATAATAATATACCTACCTATATAATATTATATTTTTTAATTTGACTTTCTTGTAGACATTTTTTTTTTGATAAAGGTAGACAAACTTATATGGATAATCTTGTATTACATTTTCAAATCTTAGATTTGAGATGAATTCTCAACTCAAAATAATTTGCTAATTTTCGTGATTTTTCCGTATTTTGTCAAGATTTGAACTTTAAATGCTTATAAATAAAAACTGTGACTAAGGATTTTTAATTTTTTTCATCTGCCTTTGAAACAATAACCTAGGAGCTTTTTCCCCAACAAATAAAATGTTATTGATATTTGTAGAAAAAAAAAAAACTAAAAAAAATGGAAACTGAAAATGTCCGTAAACAGCTCAAAATAAGTCAAAATATTTGGAAAATGTTATGGTGTATAGAAAATGCTAATATAAACATTCAGTCAAAATTTCATGTACCTACGGTAATTCGTTTTAGAGCTACACCAAAAACCAAAATCGATTTTCTCAAAAATAGATTTTGCGTAAAAATTCCCGTTTTTCCTTAATTTTTGTCGCTTTTGAAAACTACTGGGAAATTTCTAGTTTTGACCCCTCCCCCCTCCCCAAAGTACAAATAGATTCACTTTCCTATCAGAAAAGTTACTGTTGAAGAAAATCCAAGCACTTTTACTGTCCTAAAAGGTGATGACAGATACAAAATGAAAATTAAATTAATTTAAAAAAAAAACACACATCATTGTAAATTCAATACATTCATCGCTTCGCTCAGAATCTAAAATGCAATATAAATTGATTCTAAATTTTGAATAGAAAAGACTTATCGCTATGGTTGTACAGTGAACACCCTAAAGTAATTACATAACATTATATCAATATTCATATAATTTATGATTAAAACAATTCATTATTTATATAAGTATACAAAAGTTGTATGTATATTACGTTTATGTATAGGGCTGAGTGTAGACAACCCAATTTGTTACAGTAATATTCACCTTAACTAAAACAAATAAATTGATGGATCTAAGTATGAAAATGGAAATGGAAATTGTCTACTAACATTCCGAACTCTATGCATTCGATATAATAATTATAAATGATGTATACATGACGTACACATAGAAAAAATTATAATGCAGTGATCACAGAGTGTATGTAACTTTCATATGAGAAAACGTATAAGTTAAATCGAAAATATATAGGTACCTATGTGACCTTATTATCTTGTTATAGAAATACACGTTAACAAGATTTGCGATTACAATAACAACAGATATATAATATTATAACAGTATTAGTGTGTATTTTAATTTCAGAATTATCCGCTAATTACATATTAGCAATAGTCACCAAAATTAAATTATTTCATAATATCTAAAATATTCCTGGAAATTATTACGTGCGCGGGCGCGCTGATTGCCGATACAGACAAATATAATTTTAGTTTATCGTGGAGGGGTAAATCGTATTCGATGTCGCAACGACCGTAGGCAGCAGAAGATTACAGCCAAAAATATTTAATAAAATTGAAATCTTTATGTGAAAACTGTATCGCGCGGGAAAGAACCGAGAAGGCTACAGTTATAAGTCATAAACTCATAACTAAGAAACGACATTTTCACCACATAAAAAGGAGACATTTTGATGTGAAATATCGTTTTTATTTTTTCGATATCGGAACTACAAAAAAAGTTTGAAAAACACAAAAATAATGGATTTTGAAACAATAAAAACTTTTTTTGTTAAGTGATATCAAAAAAATAAAAACGATATTTCACAAAAAATGTTCTCGACTATATTGTGTATCAATATCTAACCAATTACAATAAATTATATGGTTTAGAATTAATTGAGTTATCGGCTAACAGTTAATTGCATTGATGTAGTGGTCATACATCACTAAATATTATAGTTCCAAACCACATATACCTATGTGACCTTATTATAGAAATATACGATAGCACGATTTGCGATTACAATAACAACAGATAATATGCAATTTGCTGTAACATCATATTATAATATATTAATTATATTTGTAACATTTATACCTAATCAAGTCTTATAAAAAGTTCGTAAATCATTATTTTTTTTTGCCAGCTATATCTACGGAGTTTGACCATTGACCAATGTGATCGCCTATAGTTTAAGGTATATAATATACAAACAAACTGCATATCAGCTTCATTCGATAGTAGCTTAGATTTTTAGAGGGCCCGACTTTATGTGTCTAGTGTTGTAGAGTTTTATTGATATTATCGTCTCTAACATAATGTTATCTGATTAACTAAAAAATTAATAAATTCTCTACAGATATTGTCAGTGTTAAATATAAGTAGGTACGTTATATTATTTTAGTATATTTTTCTATTCCTACATGGCAGATAATGTACTGTATACTTTTATTAATTTCATATAATTAATGTGTAAATGTTTATTGATTATATTTTTTTTTTTAATATAGGTACTTGGTTTAATAACAGCTCACCATTGACAAAGACGATGGTGTCATCCTGGATAATATATTCGTTTTTAATTTTAGGTACGTAACTATACCAGTATTGATAATATGGTAATAAATAGAAAATTATGTTTTTAAGATATTATGTTAGTATAATATTCATTATATTTAATTATTAAAGAAACCCAAAAAGTTTAATAAATATAGCTATCTAAAGTGAAGAGTTTTTAATACAATATTACAAAAGAGTTGGGCAAGTGGGTACATCTCTGCTAGTAGTTCGTTGTCGAGCACGTCGTTGTAATGGATGTGTTATATTGGTATTCAATGATACATCATTTCATACGAAAAACGATTCTGAGCGGAGACGTTGTGTCTCCTACAGCAAATAAATAATCAAATTTAATAGTTAAAAAAAATTAATAAAAATTGAAAATATCTCATTGCTACAAATAGCGTAACATTTCGGTGAATTTTTTTTTTCATATAGATGTAGAAAAACGTGTTGAGAATATTTTACTATGATTTTTAATGTTAGCTATGAATAAAAAAACTTTTATGAATTTCTAACTGAAAATAATTTACAAAATTAGAACAATTTTCAATTTTGACCTCTCAAAAGAACCGAATATCAAAAAAGATGCTGATGCCGAAAATCCGGATTAGCACTTTTCCTGACCCAAATGTTGATGACAGACAAAAATAAACACCCATTGTAAATACTAAAATACCTTACGTTCATTGGCTACGCTCAGAATCTAATATAATATTATGTACCTACTAGTAATTTAATCGAAACAATTATCTGTCATTTTGATAACAATATTATTCCAACTGATAATTTAAATTAAACTTACTCAACTTAGGTACTATACAAATACTGTATCATATAATGTACCACCTATACAGGGTATTCGACGAGGATTTAATGAAGCCCCCCACCCCCCCCCATTGCCCGTATTATTATCACTTAAAAAAAATAATTATCAAGTTTCAACTGTCAACTACAGTAAGCAAGACGTAAATTTCATATATTATGTCTTACCAGAATGAATTCATTTTTGAAAAAACATTGTATTTGCATATCTACCAATTTTCATAAATTATCTGTAAATTTTCGGTAAAATTATGAACTACTTGTATGAAAGACCTTGTATTAAATTGTCTAGCCTTAGCTATACACATTTAATATTTTAATATTTTTAGGTATAAGTTTTGTACCACAAATTAACTGTGGTTTTGACAAAATTTGAATTTTAAATGATTATAAAAAATAAACATGATGCCTATGTATCGTTAATATTTTATCTATAATAAAAATTACTTATTACATTTTTAAGCTTTTTGACCAGATAAATAAATTTTTATTGACATTTAAAGTAAAAAAAATTTAATTAATCAAAGTGAGGACGGTATAACCAAGCTGGTTACCAAACAGTTTTAATACATTTTCATTTTTTTTCCTCCAATTATTTTAAAAAGCACTGAGCATTTTCAATTTCAACCTCCTATAAGTACAAAACTAGACCTAATTTGCTTCCAAAAACATACACTGGGCATCGACTTTTATGATCAGAGCATTTTTCTACCAAAAAAGTTGAAAAGTTACAAACATTTTAAAATACCTCAAATAAACATCTGAAATTATTAGACTGGACAAAATAAAAATAAAATTGTAACAAATTTTAAGCCCCCCCCCCCCCCATTGAAAAATCCTACGTACGCCATATTTTAATGCATACGAATTCATTATTTCAGGTACTGGAATTTTGGGTGAAAGACAATAAATTAATCATTGCGCATTCATTTAAATTGCTATTTCTCCTAACCTTATACACGTCATATTGATTTTAGACATTGTACTTTTTTATCAATATTTATTTATAGTTATAAGGTCCAAATATTATGTGTTAGTAGGTACGTAAATAAAATGTATACGGTAGCCGGTAGGTATTATATTTATATTATATCAACTGACAAATAAAAAAGATTCTGAAAATAAAATAACCACTAATCGGCGATAACGACAAACAAAAATGTAACAATTGAAATTTTTCTTATTATGAGACTGTATTGAATTCAAACTGCAAATTATGATTAAAACAATAAATAATAATCTTAATACACTAAACATTGTTTACGTATATTTTAATGCATACGAATTCATTATTTCAGGTACTGGAATTTTGGGTGAAAGACAACTTGAAAGACGACAAGCAATATCATCTTGCTCAGAGTTGGTGACTGTTGTATAAATAAATATCATGTTATTAAAAGTGTGAAAATAATTGTGGTTGGGGCCCTAGGGGATTAGAGCCCTAAAGTCTTAATAAGCACCAGTGCACCACCAATCAATATATACGATCTACATATATTTAATATAAGATATCCTTAGTACTAACTACACATTGTCATTAATAAGTACTCATTTTGCGATCAAGGAAGATCAAAACCTCTTACTTTTTACATTTTTAATACCTCTTTAAAAAATAAACTTTATCTACTATTCTATCATTTTTTATTTCTATTGTTAAACTTATAATTTGTTGCTCATTTGAATATAATTATAGAGACAATGATGATAGCTTTGTTTGTACAAATGGACTATGCATCGAATGGTCTTTGGTTTGTGATGGTCATAAAGATTGTTCAGATGGTTCAGACGAGACCAAAAAGTTGTGTGCTCGATACGAGTATGGAACAAATATGAACACGGGTATAAAATATTATCTCTAGGACAAATAATTTTTTTTTATATTTATGTAATAACTAATAGATGCAAGAGTTACGCATATTAATCTAAATATGGGACTTCTAATATTACATATAATAATATATCTAATATTGTTCTAGATTGCGGTAAGAAGGTAGTTGAAAATAAAATGATAAACAATTCACCTTGGCTAGTTTATTTACGTGCAATGGACATTATCGCGTTAGGATCAATTATCGCACCAAATGCAGTCGTTGCTAGTAATGTCTTTGCACAATGTATTGAAGGAGAAATGCAAATTAATTAAATATAATTTTTAGTGATTGAAAATGTTGAGAGATTCAATTTAAAATATAAACAAAATTCAATAACTGTTCGTGATGAATTTCCGTATAAAGTTGAATTTCCAAGCATAAAAAGGTTTAGAAGACCCTATTATATCTATGTAAGTTATTAATAATTCAATGTTTACAAACAATTTGTATAATATCTATTATGTAAATGACAACTATTTTGCAGCCAAAAATGATTTACTTTGTTGAAGATTATAAGAAAGGTAGTGACACTCATGCTGTCAATTTAGCAGTTATTGTGTTAGCCGACATAATTTCGTTTAGTTTTGCTGTTTCGCCTATTTGTATCGATTGGTATAGTAAATATATACTTATAGTGGATGGAATAATTCTGCTACATTTGAGGTAATTTTTTGTACTATACACTTATTTTGTAGTTTTATTAAATACATAAAATATAATATGACATTTTTTGCCTGGTCTAATTTCTACAAAGTGCTAGGATTTGGACAAAATTGGGGAGTTTTGTGGGTTGGAATTGTTCAGTTGAATTATGTCACAACTTAGTTCTGAGTAATGTACAAAATATAAACACTAACTTAAATATACATTCAGATTGAGATCTGCAATATTAATAATTAGTCCGTTGTAATTTGGACAAAATGGGCTAATTATGTTTCCCTTTACTTTTCAATGACTAGGACACCACGTATGAGTTCTGTGAGTGCCTACCTAAACATATTGGTTGTTATTATAAGGGCTTTCACTGGCCACAAGAAAAAAATAAACTGCAGTAAAACAACTAAACATTAGTCTTATTTCATATCCGATTGATTTGAAAACTTTGGTTAATCACACTTAATTTAACAAAAAAATTTGAACTCAATACAAATACTTACATGTCAAGATATTTATATTTTACCTTTATTTTAATTGTACATTATAAAATTATTTCATACTTTTACAGGGCATTTATACTCAAAAGAGGCCATATAATAGCATGGTCGGTACAACATATTTTAATGAAAATCAGATACACATTGACAACTTTTCTTGTATACATTTATATGATACATACAATCTTGCAGATTTAGTGACTTATGAAAATGTTTGTATCAGAATAATTACAGGTAATACAAATTTAGATTCTAATCATTAAATTAGATTTTTAACAATTGTGGAGGTATTTTATTGAATATTGGACTCAAGTTTTCAGGTCAGAAATAATTTTATTGAAATGTAAAACTAACATAAATAAAACACTAATTCGAACAGTTTCCAATTTGTTTGGTTCTTTTAAGCTACTGCATAGCTTTTATTGCAAGACTGGCTGACCGTAAGATGTTATTATTATTATCTGCAATCGTCGGCTATTGTTTGTAAATGTATTTGCAAGTAGCAGGTATAAATGTACCTATTATATATGATATATATATATTAATGATGAAATTAACCATAAATCGGAGTTGTCGAATTGGTTACGAGTTAATCTGTCTGACTCGAATTTTTATTGACAATCTGTAATTTGCGTCGTTCTGTGCTAGTTTTTTTTGTGTGTGCCGCGTATAGATTTAATATACCTATGTATTATAATGCTCCGAACTCTCTATCAGAATGTCTGAATGTATACCAATATCGTCGAATTTAGAATTTGTAAGTCATTCCTCCCTAATTTATTCCCAAATAGAAGTTGGTCGAAAAATTAATAAAAAAAGCCTAGTTAAATTAAAAAATATCTTTATAGGATAAACAATTTTTATGGAATAAAAATCAGCTAAATAAAAATTGATATTAAATAAAATGTAATTTCAATAAAAAAAGGTTAGTTAAAATAAAAAATCAAAGTAGAAAAAAACTTATATCTAAGAAACCTAAATGGGATAAAAAATCAGTTGAATAAAAATATGATATTTATTAAAAAATCAAATATTAAAAAATGAGCCAAGTTAAATTTAAAAAAATATCTTAATAGGACAAACAATTTTAATAAAATAAAAAATCAGCTACCTAAATAAAAATTGATATAAAACAAAATATAATTTCAATAAAAAAAGGTTCGTTAAGTTAAAAAAACCAAAGTAATAAAAATGTATATCTAAAAAACCTAAATAGAATTAAAAAACCAGTTGAATAAAAAATTGACAATAAATTGAAATTACATTTTATTTAATATCAATTTAAAAAATTAGCTACCTAAATAAAAATTGATATAAAACAAAATATAATTTCAATAAAAAAAAAGGTTCATTAAATTAAAAAAACTAAAGTAGTAAAAATGTATTTCTAAAAAACCTAAATAGAATTAAAAATCCAGTTGAATAAAAAATTGACAATAAATTGAAATTACATTTTATTTAATATCAATTTTTATTTAGCTGATTTTTTATTCTATTAACATTTTTTATCCTATAAAGATATTTTTTTAATTTAACTAGGCTTTTTTTATTAATTTTTCGACCAACTTCTATTTGGGAATAAATTAGGGAGGAATGACTTACAAATTCTAAATTCATGCTTACAAATACTTACAAATTCCCCTTGACGATTTGGAGTAGTCAAAAGCTTTGAAATTCCAAAACGGCCAAGTTTTGCGGAAGTTAGCCGTGATTTAAACTTTTGAGGATAGTTGAAAACGGCTGTACTTACAAATTACCAAATTGTGCTTACAAATACTTACAAATGACTTACAAATTATTGACAAAGTTTGGAGCCAACATTTTGACATTGTGCGGCCAACTTTACGGACCTCCGCAGTAAGGCATTTGGCTGGCTTATCATATAATAACGTTATAATATAGTTAATCTGTGATATAGGTTCCCACCAAAAAATATGTTTTAAATTAATGATTAACATGAATATAATATGATTCTAAAGCTGATTCTAAAGATCTATAATTATATTGTCTATGCATTCACACGTAAATGTATGTATGCAAATATTGCACACTGAACATTTCGAACAGGGTTCATTGCATGTCTTATCAACTCTGATAACACAATATTTTACTGAGGGATTTAATAATATTATTGTTATCTATAAGTTAAAATTAACGGCAATATAAATATTAGGTACAAAGTAACTAACAGTTACTTTTATCACAAATACCACTCATAGGATGTGGTTACTAGCTAGTAATGAATAAAGGTGCAACGTATATTTAATGTTTATACATTCAAACTTTCAAACCATCTCTGCCATGGTTTATAGTTTTAGGTTCTATATCAATTTTAAATAAAATATATCCTTATAATGAGCAGATTGTATATTATCTATAATTATTCATGTAAATCCGTATTTCACCCACTTATTGTTGGAAATCAGACCCCCTCTGATTTCTAGGATTTGCGAATGAGCTCGGGGGACCAGCCAAATATTCCATTAGCTTGTATACCAAAAACAGACGGCTTTTTAGTTGTGTAATACCAAGGCTCACATAGTTTTTTTTAAAAAAAGACTAGAACCGTTTACTCAGTTTTGCAGATTAGTTACTGCCTAAATATTGCCCATCAACCTCAATATCACGGCCTAGCCTATTAGTTTAGTCACTCGATCTCAAACTATGATAAGGCCGCATCAAATGTTGTGATAAATGTACCCAGAGGTTAATTGAAGATATGATTTGTGCCAGCCGCAAAGACTTTTCCCAATTATAAGAATAATGTCCTTAACTAATAATAAACAATTATCACTCGTTCCGAGGCAACTCTTTCCTTTTATGGATATTAAGTAGTCCATGGACCTATATACAACGGAGAATCGGAAATATATGAAAGAAGACATAATTATGAAATATGGAAGACCAGATATTCTATCATTTACGTGAAATAAAAGATTCGAATAGCAGGACATATATATAAGGCAAATTATCAAATTATAAAACAAATACTGGTTGTGGAAATAAGAGGTAAAAATCATTTATGCAGACCTAGAACAAGATGGAGGGACTTTGTTATAAAGGACCTAAAAATACTTCAAAATAGAGCTCAGATAGACATGGTGAACAATAAAGAAAAATGGAAATGTTTTGTGATGGCAGTGTTGGACCGCAAATACCCGTTAAGCAGTATATGTGACTTTACTACTACATTTTCCATTCTGTTATTTCTTATAAACTATTGTTTAAAAATACAAATAGCGTTAATTTATATATAAATAAAATAAATATAAAATGTAACCCAACCATAAGAAAATGTAATGAAATTCCTAACCTATGCACCCGTCAATAGTAAGATCTTTAATTTGTTTCTTTTGTATAAAATACCGTCTGTTTCAGATAAAATAATAGATGAGGCATTTACCTACCAAAGCTTAAACATTTTACACTCTAATTCTTTTTTTTTGACCGGGTTAAAAAGTTACTGGAGTACTATAAATAACAAGACAGCCTTAGGTTTTATAGACGTAAAATACTATGTTCCGTGGATTCGTGGAATTTTGAACAAACATGTACGTAACTATGTTTCTTATTAGTATCAATTTTACTTTTTAATTTCTGGTATTGGCTTGGTTTTTTAATGACAACTTCTGCTTTAAAACTAATATATTTTAGAAAGAATATATATTTGTACATTTAATATGTTGACAGGGTACAGTGAATTCATGTGTTTTACCAATTGTCGAAGGAGTTGTATATTCTCATGAAGGTTCTCATGAAATTTTATCTCCCGGGACATTAATTAACCATCATCGAACTGTTGTTGAGAATTGTGAAGTTGGATATCACAAAGCTTATACCAATGGTTCTAGGTTTTGTCGAGAAAATGGAAAATGGTTATCGAATTCTGAGAAATTGTGTTTCAGTAAGTATTGTATTGTAAATTTTGTGTATTAATAACTGATTTAAATATTATGTGTCTGATTTTTGGTTATGATTGATAATAATTTGTTTATGTTTATAGAAATGTGTCCACCTCTACTATCAGATAGTTTAGATATTAAATGTAGTTATAATGGTAAGAATTCTAATTGTTCAAATTTATCAATACCTAATACAACAGCAACACTATCATGTAAGCCAACATATAGTGCGCCAAATGGACTACAAGATACTACACTTGAAATAAATTGTCAGTCCAACGGGATATGGGATAAGCAACAATATGCATGCAAACCAAGTAATTATTTTTTTGTCAAGAAAACACAAGTTTCTAATTTATATATGTTTTACTAATTTAATTAAATGTTACTGTAAACTAAAAAACGTAGATACTTCGCGCCCGAATAATTTATTCGGGGTTTTGGTTTTTAGTGCTGCATGTGTTCAGGTGTTCAACCACTAGAAGAAAATATTTTAACAAATGTTTCGGTGTTAAATAACCGTTATTATTCGGGTTAATATTGGTTAATACGAATGTGAAAAGGTTCTGAAAAAATGTAATTTTAGATTCTGAGTGAAACGATGAATGTATTGATTTTACAATGATGTGTGTTTTTTTTTTTATTTTTTTTTTTTTATTTTTTTATTTTTGTGTCTGTGTACACGATAAGTAGTCGAAATAATGCTTCGATTTTCGACTTCAGTATCTTGTTCGATGGGAAAGTGAATATCGTTGGTGCATTGGGGAGGTCAAAATTTTAATTTCCCAGTAGTTTTCAAAAGCGATGTGAAAAACAAAAGAAAAATTAAGGAAAAACGGGAATTTTTACGCAAAATCGATTTTTAACAAAATCGATTTTGGTTATTGGTGTAACTCTAAAACAAATGACCGTAGATGCATGAAATTTTCACTGGTTGTTTATATTTGCATTTTCTATACACCATAAAATTTACAAAATATT
Source organism: Metopolophium dirhodum (assembly GCF_019925205.1). NCBI lineage: Eukaryota > Metazoa > Arthropoda > Insecta > Hemiptera > Aphididae > Metopolophium > Metopolophium dirhodum. Next base: position 19,147,161 of record NC_083561.1, read on the forward strand.
TTGACTCTTTTTGAGCTGTTTACGGCCATTGTCAGTTTTCAATTTTCTTAGTTTTTTTTTTCTATAAATATCAATAAAATTTTATCTGTTGAGTAAAAAAGCTTGAAAATTTAATAGAAGGCTCCTAGGTTATTGTTTCAAAGGCAGATGAAAAAAATTAAAAATCCTTAGTCACAGTTTTTAATTATAAGCATTTAAAGTTCAAATTTTGACAAAATACGGAAAAATCACGAAAAATGGCAAATTATTTTGATGAGAATTCATAAAAATTTTTCTTTTCAAATCTAAGATTTGAAAATGTAATATAAGATTACTCATAAGTTTGTCTACCTTTATCAAAAAAAAAATGTCTAGAAGAAACTTAAATTAAATTTTTATGAGCGTCTGAAATTTATATTTTTACAACATTTGATATTTACTCGATTTCTCATGTAACAATTTTCTTATTTTATTGTAATTAAAAAACGAATGACTGTAGATACTTGAAAATTTCACTGAATGTTTATATTAGCATTTTCTATACACCATAAAATGTTGAAAATATTTTGACTCTTTTTGAGCTGTTTACGGACATTGTCAGTTTTCAATTTTTTTAGTTTTTTTTCTATAAATATCAATAAATTTTTATTTGTTGGGTAAAAAAGCGTGAAAATTTAATATAAGGCTCCTGATATATCGTTCTAATAGCAGTTGAAAAATATTAAAAATACATAGGCACAATTTTTTTTTATAAGCATTTAAAGTTCAAATTTTGACAACATTTATCAAATTTATAATTTATTAATTATTTTGTAGTTAAAAATTTATAAATTTTTAACTTTTATGGCTAAGGATTGAAAATTTAAAAGAAGGCTCCACGTAAATAGGTTATATTTAAATTACTTTATTCACAATAATATCATCAAATATACTTGGTAAAATCATAGGCTGACTGACCGTTTTCGCTCAGAATCGTTTTTCTTATACAATGATATTATATCATTGAATTCAAATTTAACACCATCCATTACAGCGACCCACTTGTAACCTACCGTACAGCAGAGCGACATCCACTTATCCACCTTTTTAATAGTTATTTTTATTAAATATATTTTTTAAATTTTTAATTGTTTAGTAAAATATTCCAACATTGTTACTATTAACGAATAATTAACAAAAAAATCGAACCAACCACATAAAATATATACAACATTATATATCTCTTGAAGATCATACAATAGGTTTCGGGTTAACCAGAATGTTATATTTAGGTTTTGGTTGATTCAGGTATTTGATTTTTCAAGGGGTTTTAAGGGTGTTACGGATTCTGGTTAATTCAGGTGCAAGGATCTGGAGAGATGGTATTTTACACCAATTTGATTACTTGTAATTGGCGCCACGGCAGAAAACGAAATGGAATATGTAATCTGCGCCACACATTGAACTTTAATTGTTGGCATTTACCAGCAGATAAACTTACTGATATCGCATCGGAAATACAATATTACCAACGCATGCCGGATATAATATTGTTGAGTTCCACTAATAATAAGTACAAACGAGATCGATTACGTCTAATCTAATAAAAATTATCAACTGTCAAAATATCGAACAATATTGAACAGCAGTAACATGATATTAATTATGGTTAGTCCGTTATAAATCGCAAAAATATAAATAATATATTTATTTAATATACATAGAGTACGTATACTTATAATTGTAATATAACTTATTTTCTATTAAAATTAACTTGATTATCTATATTTAGTTATTTTAATGTGGCACAAATTACAATTTTAATAAGGTGAACTGCAATGGTGCAAATTACAATTATTGTAGGTACACGATGGCGCAGATTACTTAATGCCCTTTTATCAAGTTTTGTGTGGCGCAAACTACAATCTTAAAAAATGGCACAAATTACAAAAATTAATTTTTAGATGTGACACAAATTACATATATACATATTTTTTTGGAGGGGTTGTTTTTGGCGTAAATTACATACGCCTTAGCTGACTCCAAAATTCACCAAATGATTTTATTTATTTAAAATATATTTGTGTTACAAATGTAAAAATTGTAAAGGAAGAACAAATAATCGTTAGATTAGGCATAATTTTTTGATGTACATTTTTAAACCACCAACAATATGTCTATTTTTTAAGTATTACTACTAATTATTACAATTTGTATTTATATTCAAGCAAATGTATGCGTTTTACCAACTGCCGAGGGAGTTTTGTATACTTATGAAGATTCAAATGAAATTTTATCTCATGGTACATTAATTAATCATAACCTGACTGTAAATGAGAACTGTGAAGTTGGATATCATAAAGCTTATCCCAATAGTTTTAGGGTTTGTCAGAGAAATGGAAAATGGAAAACTATTTCTGAGAATTTATGTTTAAGTAAGTTGTGTATTGTAATTTGTCTGTTGTAATAATTACTTACGACTTACCTATTTAAATATTATGAATCCGATTTATCGTTATATTTGGTTATAATAATTGTTTATGTCTATAGAAATGTGTCCACCTCTACTATCATATAGTTTAGATATTAAATGCTTTCTTAATGGTAAGGATGCTAATTGCTCAAGTCCATCGATACCTGGCACAATAGCGATACCATCATGTAAGACCACACATAAACTACCAAATGGACAAGAAGAGACTCCGCTCAACATAAATTGTCAGTCTAATGGAATATGGGATAATCATCTATATGAATGTGAACCATGTAATTGTATTTTTTATCATACAGATAAATCTCTAATTTACTTAATATTTACTATAATATAGTATCCTTACTATTATCATTTATATTCGAAATTCCGATGTTATTTTAGATTGTGGTAAAAATTATAGCAATACAAAGTTATTGATCGCCAATGGTCAAAACGCATCTTTTGGAACAGCACCTTGGAATGTAGCAATATATCGTTTAAATGAAAAAAGTCATAAATTTATATGTGGAGGATCAATTATTGGTCCTAATTTAGTAATTTCTGGTAAAATTCTCGTAAAACGAATTTAAGAAAGAATGAAATTTAAATTAATATAATTTTTAGCTGCTCATTGTTTTTGGAATACAACTATTACATCGAATACAATATTTGTAAATGATAGTTTCTACAAAATTGCTGTTGGAAAATATGCTAAGGATTTTACAGTGATTGACAATATATTTACTAAAATAATGGATGTAAGTTTAATTTAATGTCTATAAATAATTTTTATGAATAATATGAATTAAAACAATTGTATAGGTGGAAATGGTTTATCTGAAAGATTGTTTTAATGGATATACTGGGCGTTATGCCGAAGATATAGCTATTATTTTGTTAAAAAACAGAATTGATTTTAATGATGGTGTTGGACCGGCTTGTATCGATTGGAAAGGTAAATTCAACGTAGCCAATGGAGATATAGGAAAGGTTGGTTTTAAATTTTAATAATTGTATTACAGTTGATTACTGTACTTATCACTATCGACCATTATTTATGTACATATAAAGAGTAAAAACCGTAAGATTATCTGTTAAAGTTTGCATAAATGTTGGTATGTTTCAAAACATAACTAAAGTGGGCAAGTGAATACTTTTCTGATGAACAGAAGTAGGTTACAAGTGGGTCACTGTAATAGATAGTGTAAATCCTAAATTGTATGTTATAATATCAGTGGTAGTTGAGCACGTCCAGTAAACTTTGGATTTTTGGAAAGACAATTTTAGGAAAAGTAGGAAATCTGTATGTAAAAAATACAACAGTGGCGCAACAGTGTATTATATATTGGTTGCTATTGGTTAATCGGGCATGTTTCTTGATTTGTATTATTATTTTTTGTCATTATAATATAATATATATATATATATATAAAATGAAAGTTTGTGTGTAGATTAGACCTCTGGGAAGAAGACAGGCTAATTTAAAAATGGTTAAATTTGGTTTTTTTTATTCATCAGATTTTAGTACGGTTAGGTTAGGATTTTGTATTAATTGATTATATTAATCCACCATAGGTGGAATACAACATTACAACAAACTTGGTATATAACTTTGATACTTAAGTTAAATCATACACCTACGTACAAACCGCATGGGGTACGCGATCTACCGCAGGTAGATTGCCTACCTGATAATATAGTGCTGCGAATCAGAATTTATATTCCGGGCAACGGAAAAGTTAAGATAAATTTTGAACACCATACACCGAGTATAAAATAACGAATTGAACAAAGTTTGAGTCATATAGAGTTGGTACATTTAACGGTCAACGAAGTGCACGAGATCAGCTAGTTATTTATTATTATTATAATTGTAAATTATACCACATTTTAAACTTTTACAGATTGTTGGTTGGGGAGAAAAGGAAGGATACTTTAAAAGTCCTATTTTATTGGAAGCATCTTTACCATACTTTAACAATAGTTTTTGCCGGAAAATGTTTAATACCGAATTTGTATCATTTGTGACTCCTGATAAGTTTTGTGCCGGCTCTACATCGGGTAATAAAATATTTAAACACTAATAACATGAACAAATTGATATTTTTAACAAATTTAGCTTAAATTTATTAAACATTGAACATTTGAAAGTAGACACTTTCAATAACATAAAGATTTACTATTTTTTATTGAATAAATGAATCACATTTAACAATTAGAATAAGAATCCAAAATATATTTCTACAAATCTGACAAACAAACTATATATTATGCATAGTACATAGTAAGCTTAGTATGTTATGGCGCCACATTGCTATAACTATTTTTTTATAATGCATTTTATTCTTACTACACTAGTTAATCAAATCCAAAATGTTATCTTGCTGGCACTGTTGTACTATGATGACGTACACGTACAATGGCATAAGATTATGCCTTTGTGTGTAATATCTCATCGACTCATATAATGTGTGTACGTTATCAAAATTAAGTTTGTTTTTAGAAAAGTTGTCGTTAACTTACATAATAGAAATTACCTATGGCAATTTGAAACTCAATTAAATAATTTTTTCCTCCATTAAATAGTTAATTTAGACCATAGTTAATTTGGAAGTAGATGAGCACAGATAATGTTCTTACCTAAAAGTTTTATAATAGGTTAATTGACTCTTGTATCAAAACTAACAACACACTATTGAAACTAGTGAACGACAATTTGTTAAGTCGTGCGTATCTAAGACGGAGACAACAAATGTATGGGTAGCGTCCTCTTGTGGAATTCAAATATGTTTTCAAAATTAAAATAGGGCCTTTGGTTTCCTGGTGAATTTTGCTTCCACTTTTTGGGAGTTTCGTAGTACATGAGAGTTGAACATTTTTTATCACAAAATATAGTGACGTGACTGCGCGTATATACGTTACTAAGATCCAAGAATCTTAGCCGTCGTTTATCTTTAATAGTTTAATTACATAAAACGTTTGGAGAACTCACACACACTAATGATAAGTCACTACACACACAGTCATACAGCACTAACGATACTTACAATATTTCCTATATCTGACCATTCCGACCCCTTCAAAATGGTTCGCTTTCGACAGCCTTAATTTTTAATTTTTATCAAACATATAATATAATATAAAACAGGCCAAAAAAAATTTCGGGGGGCACGTGCCCCCAGTGCCCACCCCCTGGCTACGGTACTGTTATATGTATTTGTAATATAATAATGTATAGGTACTCAAAATTAGAAGATTCTAGAGTTCCATCTAAATTGTCCGTGGCAGGATTTTCAGTCGTGTCATCTAATCCATTAGCTGGTAGTAGTAATAGACCTTCAATAAAATAATTACATCTAACAATCATTTAAATATAACAAAAATAATAATTGTCTGATCCCAATCCCAATACTATAATTTACCTGTAAGTATCTAAAGCAGGTACTGAAATAAGTTATAAGACGGATTATTATAAATTAAAATGTCATACTTACGTTTTTTTTTTTAGTTTTATATTTTTCATACGCTTACTAACTGCTTTTTCCCCAGATGCTCGTATTTTTTAATGTAATTTTTTAGGTAACATCATAAATATTAGTCAGTAGCAACCAAACATTTAAATACGCATTTGTATCGCGTGGGAAAGAACCGAGATCTATCCCCTCACCCAATTAAAGTTGTATGATTTATTTAGGTGTGATTTATAAAATAAACCGATAACAGACGTCAGATTGTTAATTGATATTAATTTGTGTCTAATGTAGAAAATATATTTAGTTTCAGGACAAAGAGTAGGTGGAGGAGATAGCGGTGCCGGTTTATGCTTTGTACACTCTGATTTGTATTATTTAACCGGAGTTGTGAGTTCCAAGGATCCAGAAACAAACTATTCAATCGCAGCTTTTACAAATATCCAGTCCCACATTGATTGGATTAGTGAACTGTATATTAAACATAAATAAGTCCAATATAATTATAGTAATGTTATGAAAATAATTTGTTCTAATTGTTATTGAAATCAATATTTGTATAAATAGTTTTTTACCTATGTGTAACAATATGTTTAACAGTTCATTAAAATTAAACATAATAGTACGCAAATACGTACATAATATTATGCAGTACCAAAGTATTATATAATATATTATTATAATTTTCACATACTGAATTCTGTTTTTAACATAATATGCCAATTTTGCATTTTACCTATAATATTATACATTAATTATTTCATAATTATTACCTACTTGGTATTGTGGATTGAATTTGAAATAATAACTTGTCATATTATTCCTTTTTATAATTTGTATTATTGTTACGTACAACGAAAACAATGATTTGAATCAAAGAACGATTATACTTTATTTTACTTGACTGGTTAACTTTAAAACATTAATTACACATATACAAAATTCTCGTTGCGCAGAGAGACGATATATTATTATATATATATATATATATATATTATGTTCACTAAGTTCGCTTCGCCGTCCTTATTACTACTAAAATGGATGCTTATCTACGATATTGTATAGCCATATAGGCACCTATATAAGTTATTTTCTGAGCATATCAAACATACCGGCCTCCATGAAATACTAAGTTTCAAAAAAAAAAAAAATATGATGACAATAATAATTAATATGCGTTTGAGCTAAACAAAATACAGATATATGATAGTAATAAATACAAATATAATTCCGAAAATAAATAATAATTGCGCAGATATAGAGGAAATTATAATAATTGTTTAATATGCATATTATTGCATAAGCCATAATATATTAATATTATATTGCCATTATAAGGCAACGGGCATTAGTTACGTACAGCGCGTTTCTGAGTTTGAATTCCCAGTGACTCGTTCTGACAGTCGCTATACACGTACGTGATCGTCAGTGTCAACATGGGTTGCTAATTGCTATCACGAACTAACAGGACCTATATGACCATAACCATATTATAATATAATAGACCAGGAATGAAATGAGATAAATTATGTGAAGCTAACGTCATGTCTTATTATTAGCAGGCTGGGCAAGTTAACGATTTTTTTTAACTCGTTAAGTTAAGTTATTTTTAAATAATAAAATTAAGTTAAGTTAAAAGTTAATCATATATTTTTCGTTAACTCGGTAAGTTAAAAGTTAACTTTGAAAAAAAAGTAACTTAACTTAGTTTAAAGTTAAAATTTTCTAATTTGCATTTATAAAAAAATCCAGACTCATAATATGGTTTATTAGATAGTTTTTCTTTAAGCTCAAGGAAATTACTGGGGAAATTTAAAATGATAGATCGAAGTAAAAACCTTGTAACGTGGTCGGGGGAACGACCAGTTAAATATAAGATGTCCAGGGAGAATCGTAGGATCCTATAGATATAAATACCGTAGCCAGGGGCAGATATGTAGATATCAGGATCTTAAATATATTTAAATTACTAGGATTCCTTTTCAGTTATAATTATGTTTTATTGTCTACTAAACACTTACAAATATTAATACTCACAAATATATCAACTATGTTCTATTATACTATGTAACTGTCTAATAGTCATACGGAGTCCGGTAATCGTAGTGTGTATTGAGGTCTAAGGTGCACAGCGAACTAACTTACTAATACATTGTGTGTGTTGGCCTTACAATTATGTGTGTGTTTTAATATTAATGTATCGGTCAGCAGTTAATCGTACATACGGCAGAGTTCGTATTATATACATTATACATAAATACATAGGTGTCATGTAACATATTTATATTTATAATTATTACAACCTCATTAAAAAATTTGCATTATTCTTCGACGAAAATGAACTTGATTCAAATACTTTTGAATAAAATAAACTTGAAGTTAACACATTAATCTTAAAAAAAAGTAACGAACTAATAGTTAATCAACTTCATTAAATTTAAAGTTAACGTCTTAACTTAATTTTAACTTTCAACCCTGCCTTGCTTATTAGATCCATATACATCTGCGGTTGTATATCAAAGATTAATGTGATGTTTTATCAAGGAAATTCTAACTCAGAATAGGCATTATAATGCATTACATTGTCTGTCTCTCTTTATTCTATTATATGTCTATGTCACAAATTAAGATATACCATATACAGGATACAAAACGAACTTGTGATAAGTGAAACCCGCAACGTGAGAAGCGGGCGGATTCAGAAAAACATTGATAAGACCTTTCTGTTTTGTAAACCTGTATATCTTGGTTCGTGATTGCGACCCATGTCGGCGCGGACGATCCATTGAAAAAGTTGGGGGGGGGGGGGGCTACGATTTTTCTCATAAATTTTACTGAACAACTGAACAGAAATATAAAATTACTGTCCAGTTATTTTTTTTTTTATACTTGAAATTTAATAATATAAATATTTTATAACATATATAATAATATAGTATAGGTACTGTATAAGGAAAAAAAATACTATAAAATAACAGTCTTGTTGAATATATCTTATCACAATAAATGCTTTATTTTAAAACCATCATCCTTGAGGATTTAGAAAATTCGTTTAAAATACATTCAGTATCAATATTTTATGTTACATCCTTCTCTATGTGAAAAATAGAAAGGTTTGTAAAGCGTTCTTGATGCATAGAAGTTCTTACCCACGTCTTTATTCTTCGCATAGCCGAAAAAGATCGCTCACATGTTGCAGAGCTGACTGGTAAAGTAAGTGCTACTTGTAACATTTTGTAAATATTTGGAAAAATGTCTTTTTTTATTGTTGTTTTCAAATCGTCAATGTTAAAATCGTTGTTGATTTTATTTATGCAATTTCTAGCAACAGTCATTTCTGATTTAATATTTAGTTTGTTAATATCCAATAAATCCTAAAATATAAAATAATTAAATATAATTTTTGAATTTATGTTATTTTATATGTTTAAATCTACTTCAAAAATATAAAAATAATATTATTAATTTGATTTATATTTTATATTTTATTTTTAAAATTATGAAAAAAATGAAAAGTCACAAGTTGTATAATACCTATATGGGCTATATGGCTATATAGTTATTTTATATCACTCAAACTAAAAATGGTCATTTTTAAGGGAGGGAATATACAAATATAAGAAATGTTACCTTATAATAATCAATAAACACCAAACTTCCTTCATAATTAAGTTGCATACATTTGTCAACAGAAATAGCTAAATCGGTGCAGCGATCAACACAATCATTGTATCGACCATCGGCAGCAATGGTTTTTCCAAATTAATATAATTTTATATATTTTGTTTCATTCGCCGGACGATAAAACAAATCACTATAGGACAGTGTTCGGAGTGTTCCAACTTATAATTTTAATTTTCGTATAAAATATTATGTAAAATATTATACAAACAAATGTATAGTAAAAACAATTATTATGTGTTATATTTCTTGTTTTTTAAGAATATAATACATTAATTAATGAAACTACGAAATTGTTATGTTTGCAAGAAGGTTTGGGGGGGCTTGGTGGGCTTTTTATTTGGGGGGGGGGGGGGCTAAAAAGTGCAAACTGGCAACGGATTGTTCAGACTTTATATAATTATTATCTTATTTACTCTCTTGTAGGTGCATATTTTTGAATAATATAATATTCTTATGAATATTATTATTTAATAATTAATAAACCAATACATTCAGGAATAATGAATTTTAAAAATAAATTTGGCAAATGTAGGTACTTTGATAAGTACCTTTTTATGTGAACAGTGCCTGTCACGTTCCAAGCTAAATTAATTTAGCCCAACAATAAACAAATACCTACAATTTAACTATTCATTATTAGTTATTATGTCCATGAAGAAACCCCGCCTGCACCCTCACACTAATGATTTTGGGTCGATTATTTCAAGAAAGTATCTATAGGAAATGTAATACGAGTTGTACATAGACAATACTATACAATACAATAATATTGTTTTCCTACCGTCTTTTAAAATATTTCTATTTTTAAATGTTTAATATAATATTCTCTCCGATCTTTCTATAGTTATATGTATATCGACTATACGAATGATTAAAATAGTTTATTATGTAGTCTTGTTATCTTGCTATTTACGTATGATTGTATCGTCATTTATTTTATAAACGATAAAGTGAATAAAAACGGTTTTATTGTCGGTCATTCGTTTTCGTATTACGATTTCCAACGTGTGATTTTTGATGCGATTACCTACTTATAATTTGCTTGCCGCGTTTGGAAAATGGACAACAAAATAGTAAGTTACCTTATAAATTATGTACTTTTATGTTTTAATATATGTATAAGTAAGAAATTAATAAGAAGTAAGTAATTATTATAAGGCTATTATGTCATGTCCTACGTGAATCCGACAAATGCGACTAAAAATAAACATTTTTCTTTTGTCGCATCGGTCGTATTGTCTTCCATGCTGGTCAGAATAGAATCGCCGGACTGGCCGGATTTACGTCGAACATGGCGTTATTATGATTATAATAATAAAATAACGTTTTTTTTCTCAAACAATTTATTGGCAATGCTTGCTTGCAATTAAAAAAAAAAGTAGGGAAGTGGTTCCGCATTCCTAATGATCAAATTGTTGATGGTGAAAAATTAATTTTAGATCTATAAATAATAGTTAATCATCTAAAAACTTGGTATTAATGAAAAAACAATTGTATTATCATCAAATAATGAAGAAAGTTCATCAGATGAATCATTACTGTTGACATCAGATTCATCAGTATCATTAACAAATTCTAATAGAGAGTTATTTAATTTTTCTCTGCCATATGACAAATTTAGACTTATATGTCCTACAACAGTTTCGTATAAAAAAAGAACTAAAAGAAGAAATTATGAAATATTAACACCATATATATGGACAGATATAATAAATGATAAATTTTTAAAGACTCATAAACTTCCTTGTAATTTTATTTATAAAAGAGGAAAAGCATACCTGAATTCCGAAAACAGGTATTACATTACATTTAAGGCAAAATGTAAGGATTGTGATGCAAATCTTTTTGGTTGGAGTGAATCTAAACCTGATGAAGGAAAACCGCTAGATGTTTCAATTTTAACAAATAACACAAAAGGACTTGAACATGGACATAAGACAAAAAGGCTGTTGAAAGGAATAAAGCGTCAAAATATAGGGCAATCATTAAAAACCGATCTCGCTTGCAATTGGAGGCGTGCAAATGTTGTCGATATGGAGTTTGGTAGTATTTCCCCACCAAATTTATATATAACATCTGTCTTACGAAAAGCTAAACAAGAGTCAAAAGATAAAGAAATAGGTAAAAAATATAAAAGCCCAGTTCAATCACTTGTAGAATTTAAAAATAATTCAAAGTACTCAGGATCTATACATACTATTGGCATTGATCCATTCTTAGTACATTATTGGACTCAACATCAAATTATAATTTACAAAGAAGCTTGCAAAAATTATTGTAAGTTATCAATTGATGCTACTGGTTCTTTAGTTAAAAAGCTTAAACGTTCGTCGCTAAAATTACCATCAAGTCACTTATTCTTATATGAGGCTGTAGTAAGTACCAGTTTTGGATATAATATGACTGTTTCACAAATGTTATCAGAGAAACAAAATACTTTGACAATATTTATGGTTGAGTGAATGGATGCAGTTTGGTATTGGCAATCCGAATGAAGTTGTCTGTGATTATTCGAAAGCTATACTTGGGAGCCACGTCGAGAGCCTTTTGTTACGGTGGCAGTATAAGCAGCTATGTAGAAAATTGTTTCATGGCATTGACGGGCCATGAGGAACGTTTACCATGTTGTTTCTTACGTATAGATGTTGCACATGTTATAAAAATATTTTGCCGATTGAAATGTTTAACTGGTGTGAGAAATAAAACACTGAAAGAATTTTATGTAAGATCATTGCGGCTTCTCTTATCATCAGAAAATCTTATTGAATTTGGTTATTATTTAGAAGCGGTACTGACTGTAATTTTGATCGAAACTGATGGATGGATTGAAGATGATAATCATAATACAACTCCGGCTGAGAAAAATAGAGAAATTATACAAAATAAAATAAAAGGATTGCCTGAACAAAAAGACTTTACAGATGATTTAAAAAGTACTGATGATTATGTTATAGAAGATAATAATGTTGAAGTATTATGTTCAAATCGTATACAGCAATATTTAAACAATATTTATGAGACAAGTAAAACAAATTCTTTAGTAAAAGGAGATCGGTTATCGGCATATTAACTTCCTGAATTAGCCAATCATGTTCTACGTATTTGTAAAGATTTCCCTCTATGGACCAATGTTATGAGAACAATGTTTAAATCACCATATACTAATGGAAGTTCTGCCGTAGTTGAAAATGATTTCAAAGAACTTAAATCTCAAATTCTCAGATTTGATGTTCGACCTATGAGTGCAGATAGATTTATTATAACACTTCTAAAAAATATTGATTCTAACGTAAAACTGATTAGAAGTACCCAGATTCGAGACTCTTTAATAGAACATGATCACAGAAATAATCACATTTCAATCACTGATGACACAATGGTTCACGAGAAATTGAAAAATAAACTATCCGCACCAATAGAAAATTTAAAAAATATTGACGATTCTGATTCTGACGATTTAAATGCAATAAATCCAATACCAACCAACAGTGATAGTATTCAGAAGTTTTCCATCTGTAGTCCAAACTCTCCATCTACGGATGATGATTTGAGTACTTCAATAAACTCAGAATCATCCCTCAATGCTGTTGAAAATTGGCGTGGTTTTGGAAAGGATACAACTATTTCTCCAATGCAAATAATTAAATATAAAAAACAAAGAGCTACTAAATATATGAGTTCAAATCCAGAAATAGTAAGAATCCTTAGCAATCCTTCAATGCGTTCATCATTGGATATTCTATTAATAAATGGTAATAAATCTACTCCCATTCGATATAATAAAAATAAATATTTATTACACAACACATGTCCGTTTGATTCGGTTTCGTCGATATTAGTAATGGCACATATTGACATAAGTTTGTACAAAGATTTTATAAACAAAAGTAAAAATAGTATGTTACAATTTTGTAAAGAATTAGCTCACCACAAGACATCAAAAAAAACTTACACCGATCGATTTGTTCTCCTAAAAGGCATTTTTAACGAAGACATGAATGTAACCAACGTAAAACTTATTAACACGGAATGTAACGTTTCTTTTATTGTAACACAATTACTCAAAGATGCACCATCGGCTGAAGAACACATCACTTGTTCAAATAACCAATGCAAAAATGCTTCAAAAACTCACGGTTGCCCAACAATCATCATGCGATTTAAGGACAATGGGTTTAGTTAATTACAACAAAGTCTTATTCAGTACATTAAAGAAAAGAGATACGAATGCCAAGAAGAATTTTGTAGCGGGATCATCAATTCATTCAGAATCTTAGGATATCATTTGTTTATTGAGACCGATATTTTTGCTGAAAACCTAACAATTTAACCTGGACGATTTTCCAGTGAACATACAAATTGAAACATCAAAGTTAGTATAGTAGTTAAACTTTATTATATAATTTAATCAAAAAATATAATTATATTCAATGAGTTAAAATTGAAAATATTTAATAATTTCATGCATTTAGTAATAATCATACCTATATATTTTTCAGCTACATATTTTACGGAGCTGTAGCTTTTAGTTCTGGACACTACGTGGCGTATATTACAGTTCATTAGTTTTTTACTTTTTATAATAAACTATTTTGTTATTACACACCTAATATGGTACTCTATTATATCTGTTGAATCAAAAAAAATATTTATTAATTTATTTTTTGTTTTCATTTTAATAATGAGAAATATTATAATTCTTTAAAAATAAGGCAAAATAAAATCCTAGTATAAAACATTGAAGTAGGCACCCCCAAAAATATATTTATAAATACTAAAAACTTCATAGCAAATTTAAGCAAATAAACAGCTGATACTAGTATCAACAATTTTTATTAAAATAGGAGATTTTTTAAATTGAGAAATTTTTTATGGAAATTAGTATTTACTATTTATTTAGAATTTTTTAATCAATAAAGAATATTTTTTTTAATAAACACTTCATTAATATTACATTTTTTATTAATTTTAACCTTTTATGAATTAATGAATATAATATTTAATGATTTAGGCTTTTTACTAAATTTAAAATGTATTATTAAACGTTTTAAATTGATCTAAATTCAGTTTCTTTTTACAAATCTTATAATTTTTATAATTTAGGGTTTTTATTATTAATATTTCATTTTTATTAAATTTGGTTTTATTTCACTTTTTTTTTAGATATATTCAGTTTTTTTATTCTAATTTGATAAAAATCTATCTTGAAAAATTATTCTTAATTGATAAATAAAAAAAAAATGATTCTATATTAAATAAAAAAAAAACTGGGATAAAAACCGACCATCATGAATTGAAGATCTTATTTGGTTAAAAAAAAGAAAATTGCAGTCGGTGTATTATTAAAATATTATAATGTATTGTAGACATCCGAGAAGAGCGATATCCATAATACATATAGTTATATATAGTATATACCTATTAAAGTCAGTTTTCCGCGGGATGGATTCGAGATCGTTCGTTTTTCCGCGGGCAAGCCGGCCCGCGGCCTCGCACAATCCACGGCCCTCTTCATAGGAAAGTTTTTATTTTGTATTATTATTACTATTATTTAATAATATGATCTAACTATCTAAGGTGGTAGGACGTACCTAACGTAACCTAACTAGAATAATATTATTATAGTTTGCCAACCATCAGTGTATTCATTATCTGGATGATGATTTATGATTAAAGACCGGATTTATATTCTCGAAAAAACCTTAAAATATTATCATTATATTCTCTTAAAAATTTAAAAAAAAAGCAAAAATATGCAAAAATAATCAATAAACATCATTATATTTACTTTAATATGCATTTAAAATTTTTTTTTTTCAATTTTATATTTATAGTGAGGTAATTATTAGGTATTTAAAGTTTCGTATTCTAATGGAATATTATTGCACTTTAGTAAGAGTTGGAAATGATAAAATAAAAAATTGTAAATGTTCAAAAAAATTTTTTCTGGGTACCGTAATATTAAAATTAAAAATAAATACAAATTTTTTCTCACAATTTACGAAATATTCCAAAATATGCTAAATGAGTTAAATATTCTCTAACCCATAAAATATTCTCAAATATGCAAAAAAAACTTTTTTCTATGCATTCAGAATTGAACAAATCATCCACATTTTTTACTCTCATAAGACTGCATAGACCCAGTAACGATATGTAAAAACATATAAATCCGGTCTTTATTTATGATAAACCACAGATATATAAAAATTATAGTGGGCTAGAGGGTACTGGTCAGCTGTACGCATGAGGAGTCGTGTGGATCACTATAATGGATGTGTTAAATTTGAATATATTGTTATACTATTCTTAAGTTTAATTTATATAATAATATTTACCCAAATAGTTATTTCAGATTGCCATTTATTCCAAAATAAATAAATTTATATATAACGATAGTATAAGAAAAACGATTGTAAGCTAGAACTAGGTCTGTCAGTCTATATAATAACTATAATTATAATTTTGAATTATAAAAATTAATTTAGATTAAATTTGAGTTCTGAAGAATACATAAAAACACATTTTTGTAAGTTTTATTAAATAACTGTCAGTGGATTTTATAAATATTATGGTCATGATTTTCAGAAAAGTTGTTGAAACTGATGAGTTCCTATCTTTGTCTTCTGAAGAAGTGATTAATCTAATCTCCCATGATGACATTAACGTTCCATTTGAAGAAAAAGTATTCCTACTAAAATTCGTAATTGTTGTATTTAATTATGTATTGATGGGAAATCAATATATTTATGCTGTTTGTAAGGAATATAATCGAATCACATGATTCACAAATTCTAATGACAGGTGGGTTGGTGTTTGGGTAGGTGATATACCTAATTAATTACGTATGCCTCCACGTTTTTATATTTTTTATCATAAATAATAAAGTGTAAACGTTAAAATAATAAAATGTTTTACCTTGAGTAAGATTTTCGTTGTCATCGTTTCTTATATAACAAAATCAGATTTGAGTTATTATCGAGTGTTCGAGTTATTCTGGATGGTAACGTGGACGCGATATGCGATCTACACACGAATGCCCCTAAATTGCCTAACCTGTGCGCCGCCCAAAATGTTAACGAAGAGGTGATAGCATACATTATATTACATAATATACGACAAAACTCGATTATAAAATTACATTTACGACTGTCTACAATACACGACAATATTAACTACAAGTTACTTAAACTCGTTACCTTTTTTTGGTACTAACTTTTAATTTGATAGGTTACTCTTGTATCATGACGAGTCGTGTTGACATCAAGTTAATATTTTATGTACAGATGTATAATGTATTAAAATCAAATTACATTGTTATGTCAATCATTCTTTTGAATTGTAGTTTGAGATTTTTTTTTTGCGTTAGTTTTTATCGTATAAAATCACTTCTAGATGAAATAATTATTGAAATGTCCTAGACCATACACAGGGAATTTCTAAATTAGTAAAGTTTATATATCATTACCGATTTGATTTTGACATATTATACTGGGTATAATATATCGGTGGGCGTCGGTCATCCCATAATAGGAAGTTTATTTTAAATTAAATATTATTTTTTAATCAAATAATACTGAAAAAATATATATATACTTGATTACGGCATCTGAACATTTTTTTTGAATTTAAGTAACTATATGCATTATAATTTATTTTTTCCTAATATTAACTGTGGTAGAAACAAAATTAAGTCTTAATTAAATTTAAAATCCATTTGCAATTTGTAACTGATAAAAATGTTCTAAAGTCCACACAAAATTAGTATAATATTGTTAATAACGTTTACTCGTTAACATATATATATATACTCGTTTATAGAGATGATATATTGAGTAACACTCCAACACACCTTTAATTTTTCCGTTAATTGGAAAATGTTAATAATTAGTTGTATTCGTTCCAACACGTCTTTTATCTTTTCGTTTATAGAGAAGTGACAATCATTCGGATTTACACTAATAAAATGTAGACAAAAGAAAATTGATTATAAAAAATATAAATAATTTTGGATTTTAAAAATAAAGATAAAGAATATATCATCCCGGGGATCAATATTTACCATAATATGATATTTAAAAAAATTATTTTATTTAAAACATCCTATACATCATTCAAATTCAACTTGCGAGGATTTAGAAAATTTTATTTATGTATGAAAACGTCCAAAATTTACCAGAGAATAAAAAAGATTAAAATGAAAAATACTAACGCCTGTCTAACTATATTAGATAAACAAATTAAAGAAGAGTGTATTAGACATAATTTTGTTTCCGAATACGATGATTTACAGATCGATGTATATTATAACGGTGTAATAGAATTAAAATAAATTTATGTAGAAATAATTGTATACCAACACGTTCATTTTCGCCAAAATAACACCCCCCAATAAAATATATATGTATTTTATACTAATCCGCCGTAAGTGGACTTTAGTAAAAACGACAAACTTGGTAAAACTTTGATACTTTAGAGTTGAATCCATACAGTAACGTAAAAACAGCACGGGGTCCGCGATTTACCGCAGGTAGATTGCCTACCTGATAATATACTGCTGCGAATCAGAATTTTTATTCCGGTCAACAGAAAAGTTAAGATAAATTTTGATCACCATACACCGAATATTAAATAACGTATGTACATTTAACGGGCAACGAAGTGCACGGGATCAGCTAGTTATAAATAAATGTATATGTATTAATATATTTGCGATTAATATCGGACTAACTGTAAATATTATAATACCTACTGTTAATATTTAATTGCGATATTTAAATGCGATAGATATTAGTAAATTTATCTGCCAGTGAATTCAAACAATTAAATTTAAAATTGTGGCGTAGATTAGATATTTCATTTTGTTTCTTGTCGTAACGCAAACTACCAAAATGAATTTTTAGATGTGGCGCAAAACACACGTTTACTTTTTATATTTTTCAAATTACATACGTGCTTAAATGTACCTATTACAAGTAATTGGCACAAAATACCATCTCCCTTATAACTGATTTTGCAACTAACTTAGTTACTTTTTTTTCCGTCAATTTTTAACCATCATGTCATAATATAATATAAGTAGGTATCAGTGGCGTAACTAGAACTTCTTTTTCCAGTGGCAAAATAATCAAGCGGGCCTTTGGTTTTACAAATGTATGGGGACATTCCCTGCAGAGTTATAGTAATCATAGTTTTTTTATACTCGATTATAATATTATGATATTCGAATCATAATCTTGGATAGTTCATGGTGTCTAAGTTCTGGATTAGAATTTGAATATTTTTGTTTTTTCTTATTAGATAATTGGAAGTTGACAATAATTGATATCAAATATTAATTAGATTTCATAATTAAATTATCCTGGACCAATATTTCATAATCACCACAGATAATAGTAGTAAGTACCTCTATGGAATATATTAAAATAGATTGGCAACTCATGTTAATAGTTGAAGTCAAAATCCATTATTTCGTGAGAATTACATGTTTTGTCATACAAAATTCTGACCTCAGCGCTGTTGCTTATTTGCATTTACTATACTATCAAAAATAAAAATATGTTTACTAATTAGATTAAAATTATTTGTTAATTATTATAAAATATATGATCATATTTTCTTATGTTTTCTGACCGTCATAGGTAATATGTTTAATGAGATGAATTCTCAAAACAAACTTTTCAAATTTAAATATCTAAAACCAAAAATTAGTTCTTGTGTTTTAATTTTTTTCTTAAATTTTGATTTGTATTTTATATTGTGAGACGAATTATTTATATTTAGAGTTTAAAAAATTGTGTTGTTTTATTTCGATTTTATTTAGGATACAGAAAAGTTATATTCAGATAAGAATTAGTCATAACTCGTAAACAACATAAAAAGTTATTTGTTTATAGAAAATGTACAATACATTTTAGGTCTAAATAAATCAGCAATAAAAATGCATGGTTAAACAGTTGAGTAAGTACTTACAAAATGATTATACCTACTGAAACTGAACAACAGTTTGATTTAGTTCATAATCACTTAATTTAAATCTGTTTAACTTTTACGTTTTTTCTATCTATATTATGATTTAATTGGTTAGTTGAAGATTCATAGAAAATGAGAGATTGAATAATATGTAGCTAAGTACCTGTGTGACGTGTGTTATAATAATAACCAGAACGTGAAAATGTAAAATACACTATAAGTACGGACCTTCTATATAATATGAAGGAGAAGAAGAATAAGAAGTAATTGTTTGTTTAGAATGGAAATTCGCTTCAATGGTTGTTTACATTTGAATTTTCTATACACCATACAATTTTCAAAATATTTTGATTTTGTTTTGAACTGTTTATTAACATTTTCAGTTTCCCATTTTATTAGTCTTTTTTTCAATGAACGTCAATAAAACTTTATTTGTTGGCTAAAAAGTTTGAAAATTTAATACAAGTCTCCTAATATATTGTTTCAAAGACAGACGAACAATATTAAAAATCCGTAGTCACATATTTTTTTTTATAAGCATTGAAGTTCAAATATTGACAAAATACGTAAAATTCACGAACATGTGTAAATTATGTAGAGTTAGAAATTCATGAAAATTTTTCTTTTTAAATCTAAGATTTGAAAACTTAATATAAGATTATTCATAAGTTTTTCAACCTTTATCAAAAAAAAAATATCCACAAGCAAATCAAATTAAATTTTTATGAGCGTTTGAAGTTGTTGTGAACCCCTGTCTGTATGCTATACGCAGTATGAGATATAGTAATAGACAATAGTATAATATAGAATAGTGTGTAAGCATATTAATATGTGAACAGGCAGAGTCACACAGTCTAAGGGAATTCGCTGTGTGGACAGTTTTGAGCCCGAGTGAGCCCCTACCGTGTCTCGCTGTCTGTATAAGAGGCAGTGTAGTACTGTCGACCATCGAGCAGAACCTCTGTTAATCTTTTAAGTCTAATAAGTATTCTGTACAACTAAATTTCTTTTAAAATTGATTATATTAATAAAGTATTAGTGATAACTCATACAACACGTATTTCTTTATTAACGAACAAACTCGGTTTTGGAGACGTCCATAACAAAGTTCATATTTTTACAAGATTTGATATTCACTCGATTTCTCATATACCTAGCAATTTTGTTATTTTTTGTTGTTATTCAAAAACGAATAACTGTAAATACACGAAAATCTCACTGAATGTTTATATTTTCATTTTCTATATCTACACCAGCGTTTCTCAAACTGTGGGTCGTCAGTCAATTTTTGTTGGGTCGTGAAAAATTGTTTGAATTATATAGATTCCAAGAAATTTATATTAAATTAATATTTTAAATATACTTATATTATTATAGTAATATAGTACCAAATATTACGTGGGTAATAAATAATAATTTGTCGTATATTTATTTATTACGACGGGTATTAATACGCCTCATTATTATAAGTACATTATTTTGTAAAAATATATTGATTATAAACCTATAAAATAATAAATACTTAATAAAAGTAATAAACAAATTTTGTTTTTTTAACTACTTTTTGAAAAGTTAAACCACGTGGGTCGTGAAAGATTTGTCGGGGGAAATTTGGGTCGAGGTACAAAAAAGATTGAGAACCACTGATCTACACTATAAAATATAATAATAATAAAATATATTGACTCTTTTTACGGACATTGTCAGTTTTCTTTTTTTATAGTTTGTTTTTCTATAATTGTCAATAATATTTTATTTGTTGGGTAAAAATGCGTGAAAATTTAATACAAGGTACTGATATATCGTTACAATAGTAGTTGAAAAATATTAAAAATATATAGGAACGAATTTTGACAAAAATTTATCAAATCTAAAATTGAATAATTATTTTGTAGTTAAACGTTTTTAAAATGTTCAACTTTTTTATCCAAGGATTGACAATTTAAAAACAAGGTTATATATTATAAATTACATTATTCACATCAGTATCATCAAATATATCTACTTAGTAATATCACTGGCTGACTGACCGTTTTCGCTCAGAATCGTTTTTCTTATACAATAATATTATATCATTGAATTCAAATTTAACGCCATCCATTACAGTGACTTACAAGTAACCTACTGTACAGCAGAGCGATACCCACTTGCCCACCTTTTTTTATGATTATTTCATTTTTTTTTTATGTGAAAACATCTTATACGGCGTTCAGATGTTTCCGCTTTTGCAGTGAAATTTTTCGAGCGTTATCGTTTTCGCAATTTTTTTGTCCGAAGTTCTACTGGTTTTCAAATTTAAAAAAACACAAACTGTTTAATTCGGAAGTCAGATTTGGATGTAGGTCGAGATTGAAATTCGTGCCGAGTGAATTTTCTATGGAGGTAATATTTATTTTTTGAGTTCAATTTGTTTGTCACTTTTATAATAATTACACTATATGCATGTAAATATGTACGTATAGAGTACCTACCTATTCTATTCTATTAAAAGCTATATCTGTGTTCTGAAAAATAAAACTTCAACAAAATATATTATAATTCTATATGTATAGTTTGTGATCATGATTTATAATAATTTATAAGAAAAATTAATGATAACCGAACGATCGCCGAACGATATAGGGTTACACCATAGATATATTCAACAATAATCTATGGCTACACATCACATATTCACACAATTGATAAGAAATTTGTTCTTTCTTCGACATCTTGACGTCCTGCCATTTAATATAATATTTTCTGTGATGCTGAATTTCTGATCATTCGAGCCTTCTCTGTATCACCATCATAAACTAAGAAGTATAACTAACTTCAATAATCTTTAATCCGTAATCGTGCTCTGGTCCACTGGATTCTATATTTTTGTGGACCACGGAATATAGTACCTATACCACGGCTAAAGATACGTAGGTATAATACTTCGAATAATACTAACTGAAGTTAACTACAAAACAAATAGGTAAGTACCTACGTACATAATAATGTATGTATTACGTTTAATTAAATATATTATCATATTTTAAAGTACTCTTGTATAGTATACTACCATCCGGAAAACTGTACGCCTTTATCTTTCAAAAAGTGTACTCTAACTACTAATTAATTACAGTTAAACTAATAATATACCTACTCTATCGCAGATTAGCAACATTTTTAAGTAGTTTAATCGTGTAAGTATAATTTATTGTTATATCTATAACCCATATTGTTTCACGTCATCTCAGAAAAAGTAATTTTTCGTTGATATTTACCAGTTATCCAATAACTATACTAAATATACTAAAAATATTTCGTAACGACTCAAGTCGCAGGTACTCATCTCCTATACTAATAAAATATAATAAAAATATAACATTTAGAACAATATGTCATATTTTTCGGTAGTTAACAATCATACCATGTACAGTATTAAACCAACAAAGTTGCGGTAGGTAGCATACTACCACAAGCACTTTCGGAAAAATTCTAGTTTAGCTATCCCGAGCGATTTTTTGAAATTTTTTTTTGTAAAATGTGTGTTTTTGTATACTTTTTGTAATGGTACTTTGAAAAAAAATTCGCTGAAACTTTTAATGGAAGTTTTGTTCAAAAAACTTCAAAATACTCGATTTTAAAGTTTCAAGTTTTGAAGTTGTGACACTTTAAATAAAGCAGTGAT
Organism: Metopolophium dirhodum; assembly: GCF_019925205.1. Taxonomy (NCBI): domain Eukaryota; kingdom Metazoa; phylum Arthropoda; class Insecta; order Hemiptera; family Aphididae; genus Metopolophium; species Metopolophium dirhodum. The sequence continues at coordinate 19,170,379 of NC_083561.1, forward strand.
TGCCATTTTTGTGGCACTCGTCGCTGCGCTCCTCGGCGCCGTCGCTCCGCTCCGCAAATCGAAAATATCCCCCGACTTGCTATGCAACACCACCTCAAGTATAGGTCACAGGATAAGTTATGTCGTAGTATATGGGCCAGCGTGATTACTCAGTTTTCGGCACTCGTCATTGGCTCCTCGGCCAAACGTGAGAGTCGTGTACCCCGCGTGGCATTACAAAGTATAGTGTTCCGCGCATTGGTATAAACGCAAAAATCGCTAATTTTAGAAGGCCATAACATCAAAACTATGTCCGAGTGACTTTTTTGGCGCCAATTTGCGTCATAATAGTATCATTCAGCAACGCGTTTGACGCCATATGGCGTCCAGTATATATTAAAAGTATATGGTGTATTACTCGCTACGCGTGGCTGAATGTTGTTTTATTATTATTTAGCGTGATTAAACGCATATTTTAAAATATGTATTCGTACGCCGTTTGGACGTATGATCATATAGGAGCAGTTCCTTTATGCTATTTTTAGAATTTTATTGTTTTTTACTTTGATCGATCTTATTGGAGACTTGGAGACATCTTTATCAATTTTTTTTTTTTTTTTATTGCGTATCCCTACACAACGAAACACATAATATTATTATTGACATGACGTGTAGTTTATGAGTGGAATCGACAGACAGGACCAGATGATTAGCTATTACCCTTTCACGAGAAAAACAATTAGGTGTTACAAAAAGCTAGGTATACATATTATACAAATGCTACTTTTGAATTCATACAATTTATATAATCAATATAATATCGGTACAACATTAAGTTTATATGATTTTCACATTATTGTCCTAAGTAACCTATTACCTAAGCCAGAAGCACCTTCGAAATCATTAAGTATCGAAAATCATTTACCATCTACGCATGGAATGGGTGAAAATGGGAGAAACTTGCGAAAAAGATGTCAGCTGTGCTACAAAAATGGTATCAGAAAAGATAGTACATACTACTGTGACGCTTGCCCTAAAAAACCAAGTTTGTGTATTAAAACGTGTTTTAAAAAATTTCATACGCAATAAATTGTATTTTTATTAATTAAGTTTTCACGCTCAACTTTTTATAGACGATTTAACTTATCTGTTAAAAATCATGATAATCCCCTAATCAAATGACTTGCGTCGGCAAACATACCCGACAATCCTAGGAAAAGACTAAAAAGGCGGTGGTGTCGGGACCTATTAATTTAGTTATTTAGTTAACTACCTAATCTTATTTCTATTCATAACTTTATTGTTAACTTATTGAAATGTACATAAACAGCTGACAAAGTGTCTTCACTGGAAGGCTTCTTAAATCCGTCCTTTCCTCAAGCCACTTATTCTATTATCTATTTTACTTATTGTTCATTTTATTGTAACAGATTGTAAATAAAAATTATAAAAATAAAAAAAAAAAAGTTTTCACACAACTAATAAGTAGTAATAAACAAAAATTAATTTTATTCATATTTTTTTTTATCGTTTTATACAATATAATATATTGTATGTTTTTTAAATTTTTTATTTCTATATAATAATAAAAATCAATTTTATTTATAATTTATGTAATACTTGTATATTTTTAATTTAATTTTATATACTTCCTTTGCATTTCTAAAAAAATTCAATGAAAATAACCAAGACGCCAATTGGTGTCATAAAAGTTCATAAGCTGAAAGTTGAAAAAAATGATTGATATGTGTTATTGAACACATATAAAAACTTTTTTCTTAGTACCAAAATTAAATTTGACGAAAAAAGTGACATACGCACTGGGCGGGAACTGAAAAAAGACATACGCAGTCAACGTGTACCATTAAAAAAAGCATACTAAAACACACATTTTACAAAAAAAAAATTTCAAAAAATCACTTGGGAACTAAAGTAGAATTATGCCACACTTTTATAATTAATAATATATACATTCATAATATACTTAATAGTTAATACTATCCCTAAACAATATTATGATTGTATTGTTATTATGTTTATATACAGATAGAATTTGATCAATTTTGCAAAGTTATTAATTTTTGCTGATATTGTATAAATACAAAGCATATCTTACTCAATACCTCATTACCTATATTAATTATTAATATCTAATCATTACTAAATATGAATGTATTATACTATTTCTAGACATTGGCCAATGAAAAATTAACTTAAAAACAATTTTAAATGTTTTAAAATATATTATAATATGTAATAACTATTAAGTATATGTTATTCACAGTTATAAGAGTAATTACAAATTATCTTACTTCATAGTAAAAGAGATGGATTCTGTAAAACGTGTTTTACCGTGGACAAGTGGCCAAAAACAAGTTCTGAAAACCAACGGATGTAAACCTCAAATATACATTAACAGCCGTCACACTCACAGTTTATTTGATTTCCTACAAAGTTTACGCAAGTACCTATGACGTTTTAGTCATTTTCACTGCTATCAAAATAAATAATAATAACGAGTTTTATGTTTGTAGAGAATAAGTGTTATGTGATATAATCTTGGTGAGACTTTAATAACTCATATACCTAATTGTAACGGTAATTTGAAAACCTACCTTATAAAACAAATACGTCGGGCATATTTTATTTAACAGGTTTATTTTATGCACACAAATTCAATAGTTATACAAAATACATATAGTTATACAATATATACAAATACAATAGTTATAGAAAATATACAAATACAATAGTTATAGAAAATATGCAAAGACAATAATTACAAAAATATACAAACAAAATAATTATAAAAAATATAGAAATGGTTCGACTGCATACAAATTTTACAAATTATACATTGTTCAAATGAACATAATACATATAGCAATTACAATGGTAAAGCCGGACGGAAAGGTCACGACTATACCTGCCGCATAAACTGGTAAGGAGAAGAGATCCTCAAGTCCGGTTGCGCACGGCTTCTTCACTGGGGCACTGCGGAACGCCGCCGTCATCGGCGGAGGAGGCGGCCGCGTTGGAGGTGGCCCAAAATCTGCTGAGGTTACCGCGGAAGGAGGAGGTGGCGGCGGCAGAGGCGGCCCAAAATCTGCATAGTTTACCTCGGAAGGAGGAGGCGGTGATCTCGGGACCGGTTGTACCGGTGGCGGCCCTGCAGGTGGTTGAAGCGACGAGGTCGTCGGCGGAGCGGAGGTTTGGTGGCAATGTGCGTTTTCTGCTGTCGACGTCACAGCAGCAGCGCTCGCGTACAGTCTCGTCGACATCATTGCCCGAAACGTGTGGTCCATTTCGTTGATTTCCGACGAGTTTTTCTTCACGGTCTCCACCTACACGAACACACGTCATTAGTAATTTATTATCTATTAACCGATATTTTCCTGTATATTTTACTTTCGAGAAATGAAATCTGTGTTTTCGGGCTGCCTAGCTTGCAGCTGTCGGAGTTGTCAGACTTTTTCTCGAATTTGTCGATGTTTTCTAAACGAATGGAAACGACTAATGTGTGATACTGCTATGGGTATAGTCAAGTCGATATATTATATAATATTACTTTCAGCGGACGTCGTCTCTGGATTTTTCAACTTGTCGACGCTTTTTATAGAACGGGTTAAATCCATTTTGATGTTCGATACTTGAAGTCTCATGCTGTTAATTGCCAACCGCTGCTCGTCCACCGTTGTTTGTATTGTATATATGGCGTCGGCCATATGGTGCTTTAATGCCAAGCATTGCATTTGACAAACTTTTAAACTGTGCTGAAAATCAAATCAAAACCGTTTATCAGTACCGCGATATTATGATTTCATTCGATTGTTCTAAAGTCGTTATTCGTTTCATACTTGCAGATCTCTGATCGCCATTTTATTGTCTGCGTCCATAATATACAGTTCTAGAAAGTATGAAATTATAAGGAAATATTTTTAATTAAAAAATAAAACTCAAAATAATTTAACTATACATGGAAAACTAACCTTCTATTGATTCCGATCGACGCGTTTTAATCAATTTTTCATTGCTACTTCCCGTTTCTGCATTGAAAAACTCGTCCGTGCTCTATTAATTTAAATAGGTACCTACTATTATATATGTACTACTCAGTTTGTATTACAATTTACAATGTATATATATGTACCATATTTTATACATTAAATTATTACGTACCTGCCTTTAAATAATATACACTATAAAAAAATATTTATAAATATTTATATTAATAACACGCATGTTAAAAATGTTTGCAAATTACTTGTAAATATACAATCATAGCGAAGTTGAAATGTATTAACCACATTTGATGTGTACAATTATCAGTAGGTCACAGTTGAAATTTACTTATCTTTATTATTTGTAAATTTAACTATTAATGTGGGTTGAAATTTACCAATACATAATGTGATTTGTAATTATTTAATATTAGCTACAGATTAATAGTTAAATGTACAATAGTTAAAAGTTAGTGAATTTCAACTGTTACTAAAACTTAAATTTACAAATCCATAATCGTTATTTACCTACCTATGTAACCTAAAAAGTCTGGAATTGAAGGGTCCAGTACAAAACCTGATATGTCCACTTCTTCAAAAAAAATTTTTATTGTGGTTTCCTGTTGGAGAAATAAAGCTACATATTTCGGTGTAACAAACCGTCATGACCGATTATTAGTTACGGAGATATAAGCAAAATGGACTTACCAGGTTATTGCGTTTCAAAGCAAGAACCTGGTATTGTCCGGACACACAAGGTCTTTGCTCTGAAACTTATTATGTTGGTCATACTATAAAAATATTAAAAATCGAATTTATGAGCAAGAGTAAGTCCATTTTATTTATTTTATTTATAGGTCATAAAATTGTTTGTGTTAATATAATATTGTAACTTGAATACATAACGTCAATAAAAAAAAAGTAACACTATATGTTTTCTATATAAACATAATATGTATGACAAATATTTAAGAATTTAAACGTTTATTTCTTCTCCTGAACAATTTACAAAAGTGGACATACCCGGTTATTTGTGTATCTCTTTGTAGCTACCAGTGAATAATGACTTTCCTGAAATCAAATATACCTATCGCCCTAGTACGTTTCCGAAAACATAAAGTGAAATAATGATGGACCATTTACAAAATGTGTTTGGGTCCCCCCACCCGATTTTTAATGACAATTATTTTGGTTGACTTAATAACCATCTTGCATTCTTGAAACTCTTTCGTGAAATTATATAACACGGAAAGTACTATTTGAACAAAAAATAATAAATTTTTTTATTTTATACTGAATCATATTATATTACAGATTTAAATTATCATGAAATCATTTAATCACCCTCATATCCGTTCTACCAGCATCTAACTTGGCTACGCTAAGTAGGTAAGATACGCCGAGCTATTGTATTATAATATATACCTACATAATATCAATATGTATTATATTTTGCTTACCTCTAAGTCTTCTTCCATATTTGTTTGGGTGGCTGGATTATTTCGTCGTGATAAAAGAAACGATATACCAGCAGCGCCGATGCAGGCGAATGAAATTCCGGCTAACAATTCTTTAGAACAAAACATTTTGGTGCTAAGGTTTTAAACAACAAAATAATATGAGTACTATGAGTTTGTTTGTAATCCGTAGTGATGTGTATATATTATTATTATCACGTTATATTTTTATGAGCAATTAAACCAGATAATATATTATTATAACAAATGATTATCGTTTAATTTATAAAGTCTTAGTTTTTTTATCGAACTGCATTCACAAATTATTGTTATAAAAATCTGAATATGTATAAATTACGTCCATGCAGTGGAGGACTGGCAAGGGATGCCGGGATGCGATTACATCTCATGCCCCCATGTGCATTTGGAAAAATAATTTAAATAAAAACTGCTTAAAACAAAATAATTATTTCTAATCATTGTATTTGTCGTCGACAAACAACTACCCCATGTATTATTATCATTGAATAAATGATTTTAAATTTTTCACTGCACCATGTCCATAGCTGTTGTTTGATTATTTTTATTTTGTTATATTATATTATATTATATTATATTTATATTAAAATACAATAGTTATCAATTATCCTTGGTACGTACAGACCAAGTAACATTTTGTTGGAAACGTGTTGCCAACTGTGTTGTCAACATGTATCTCAGCAACTGGTTAAAAGTTGACGGATACACGTCAATGTTGGGCGGCATGACATCCAAGAAATTTGTTGCGTGTTGCTTGTATCTGAGTTTTCCAATCGAAATGGAAAACATCGCTCAGTATGGACGATTTTGTCAACAATTACTGTCATTTTATATTGATTTGTACACACGTTCACATATCGTTTAGTTAGTTTAGTTGTACTTTTTAATTTTTTGCATTATGTTGTGGTCAAAAGAGCTTGTAATAGAACTGATTGAAATGCTAAAAGCTGCCCCTGCCTTGTGGGACATACAATCCAAAGAATATCGGGATAGAAACTTGAAGTTTGATGAAACGTCCAAAATAGCATCGCACTTCAAAACAAATGTGGATGAAGTATCAAGGAAAATTAAATCCCTAAAAACTCAGTTTAGCCGGGAACGGAAGAAAATTGGAGAAAAAAGTAAAAGTGGAGCTGCTACAATTTCAGAAGATAATATATGGTTTGGGTATAATATGATGAAGTTTCTCGTGGAAAATAACATTTCTAGGGGCAGTCGCAGTACAATTGAGGTAGGTATCTAGTTGTTAAAAAATAGTAATGTAGAAGTTTAAAATTGAATTTGTTTTAATGACTTACTAAATCAATAAATAATATAATAATTTATTTATTTATAATAAATGAACTAAATTGTATTATTGTAAACTTAAAAATTATTGCCATAAAAAATGTCTATATTGCGTATTGGTGTCGATGTCGTAATCGTAATATTGAGACATAACTATAAATATCTTTAAATAATTATAAACACACAAGCAACCATTTGTGGTTTGTTCATGTAATCATGTGTATTGTGTACGTCATACGATGGTTGTTATTATTATCGCACAATCATTATATACACCCATCGTGATATTAATACAAATAAAATAAGAAATAACACTAATATAAAAATAATTTGTAATAAACATTATGAAATATTTTTATTGTTAGCAAAATCATTTTTTAAACAACAAAGACTATATTTTTTACCTTATAGTGTTAAATTTTAAAATTAATTAGACGATGAAATAAGATTAACAATATAATAAAAAACTATATTTGATTAAATTGACAATGTAATAAGAAACCATTAACTACAATAATAATCATAGTTCAGAAAATTTATGCAAATCTTTCTTGCCATGGTACTTTTCCTTCTTCTGAAATAAAAAAATTGGCGAATTCTTTTCTGATTTCTTTAGCTTCTTGAGAAGCATTTCTTGGGATGCGCTGTAAATCAAGTAAACTTCCCTCAGTTTCTGCTCTCCATGATCCAGGTGTTATTGAACCAGTATCTAAATCTTCACTATCAAATGTGCCAGGTGGTGTGTACATCAGTACTGACTGTGCATTTCGTCTTAAAAAGTTATGTAGAGAAATGCAAGCAAGTACTACACTTTCAACTTTCTTAGGGTGTAATGGAATAGGCTTTCTAAATACTCGGAAAACTGTCGCCAGCAAACCAAACACATTCTCAATAATCCGTCGAGCTCTACTTAATCGATAGTTAAACGCTCTTTCTTGGGAACCTTTTGGATATGGACCTGGGAAGGGCTTCATAAGGTTTGTGTTTAATGAAAATGCATCATCTGCTACACAACAGGAGTAACTTGGCTTTGAATTTTGTCTGATAAGCATGTCGGTTTTGGAAGTTTTAACTTATTATTTATAAGTTTATTATAAAATGTTGTATTTGCAAAAACACCACCGTCAGATATTCTGCCCTGGCATCCCACATCGGCATAAATAATACGATAATCAGCATCTGCTATAGCCATCAACACAATACTAAATGTGCCATGATAATTATAATATACACTTCCGCTGTTCTCTGGTGCTTCTATCTGTACATGTTTCCCATCGAGTGCACCAATGCAATGAGGGAAATTCCATTTTAAGCAAAATCCATTTGCTACTTCACGCCAACCTTCTTCCAACCGTGGTATCTGCAAAATTAATAATATTATTATACATATATATACTGCGCATATATGCAATATAGTATCCAGTTTTTATTTTTTAGAAACAGCCAAATTAAAAATTCAATTTTGTCAAAAACCTGGTTTTGCGTAAAAATTCCCGTTTTTCAATATTTTTTTTTGTTTTTCATGAAGCATTTCAAAACTACTGGACATTTTTTACTCTTTTTTATCCTACTTATATTGTTATAAACTAGCAATTGGGTTAACTGCTTAGCTTATAAAGTTGCAGGTAGCAAGACCGTCGGCAGAGGATTTATTTAGGTAGAGTTGATAAATAATTAGACTGGTTGAAAGTTAAGTTGTTTATTGAATTCTTATGCACAAAATACTCTAAGTCTAATTTGACAAGTTGTTGCGTTGTCTTTCGTGAAAGTGCTCGTCTGTACTATGGTGTCACACGTCTAATCTACAGGCCGTTTCGGGTCTGGTTTTATAGGGCCTCCTGCTCTCCTACTTCCCCCTAGTCTATCGACTTATCTGTGGATTTCACAGGACGTTGTTTAATTAATCATTGATACATTCCCACGCCTGGTTATTCCACGAATCGTGACCTGTTATCGTGTTTTGCAATATATGATATACGCCATCCGTCACTATTTAGATACTATGCATTATATATATATATATATATATATATATATATATGTATACCCTAGAACAATATCTAAATATTATATTATTTCATACATTTATGATTCAAGTGACGTTTGTAGGACCTATTGAAATGCGGTTTCAATATCGCATTGCCCTCTCATTATATTCTTATAGGTTTTCTAAAGGATATATGACTTTGATTTATTTAGCCGAAATTCTAAGTGCTATTGTTTATCTAGTCTTTATGTTGCCAAATGTGGCCGAAGGCGAAACGAGCACAATAATATATTATGCGTATTATTGGGTTCGTTACAATATCTTTACTATAAAGTTTTTCAAATGACGTAAGGCGTTTTTTTTTTACCAACATTCCTAGTTGACTACTCTGGTGAGATACATATTCGCCAGCAAACAGTACACAGTACTTGCAATAAAGACCACCGCGGTAAATATCTAAGAAAAAAAGCGAATTTATCAAGCGAAAAAAGTACTACAAGAATAATATTTACTAGTATTGCTATAAAATATTCGTTACACAGACATTGGGGTTCCACGAAATTTTTTCCAAAGTGCCAGGGTCGTAAAAGTTTGGGAACCGCTGCAATAGAGTGCAGTGGGTGAAAGTTCTTGGATTTCAGTCTGTGACTGTCAATGTCCCATCCGATTTTCCTCAAGGAGGTCACCTCCCCCTTACTCTTTTCAATATTAGTAAATGAAAAAAAAAATGCTGTCCACAATATTGTAAATTTCTTATGTTTTCCAGCGATCTTGCTGAATCGACTGTGTTGCCTTGCAGAATGAATTGAAGGACTGTTTATTTTTCCAAACATCATTACTATTGATAAAGGTACGCATAGGTATAATATAATATTTTAACGAGGATTCGTTTTTAGAAATGACTTAAATATTATATTATATTGTTAAAATCTAAATATTGATATTAATAGCTGCCTTCATATTTGGGTAGCAGCAGATTAAATCTTTAGACAAAAATATTAATATATTTTTCTTCATAACGGATATTATAGGAGTGATTCACCTTCGCTACATCATTTTGCTACACTGCCAATAAATATGTCAAAATAATGCATATTTGACTATACCTGTGAGTACTCCATTATTTTGATTTTTAGTCGTTATTTTCGTATACTATGTAGAATATACAATATACAATATACATTTTTGTCTCGGAAGATTTCCTTATAATATACTTTCATATTGTTATGGCCATCAGTAGTTTTATTATATTATAAGTACCTACCTATAAACAATGCGAAAAACATTAAATATTATAAAAACACAATACGTCTAACGGGAATTTTTTTTTCAATTTTTCAACAAAACGAAAAACGATTAATTTTGCTTTCAATTTTATACACCTACTCAATATTTTTACGTCTTAGAAACTCACAGTATCAAGTGAGTTGATTCCCGAGACCTACTTTATGTATTAGTTGATTCCCGGGTCATTTATGTCATGGTATACTGGTAATCTCATTAACTGATACCAATTTTTAAAAACAATGTGTTATACATTTTTACCAAATTACTACATTTTTTACCTGATTACTAATTTTTTTAATAATAATTTTTATCTACCTATTACCCTTTTTTACTAATAATCTTTTAAAAAAAAATTGAATGATTTTCAAAACATGAAAAAACTAAATGAACAACATTTTTGAGAAACTTGTCAGCCAACCTCCTCCTGGTGTTTCTCGGGTTAGGCTAATAGTCTGAATATTTGACTAAACATTGGAAATAATATATAATGATCAGGGAATCAACTCGTACGTACCTCTTGATGACCCGGGAATCAACTCAACAGTATCAGTGCCCAGGAATCAACTCGTACGCAGCCTAGAAACTTGTGTGGCTTTCGTTGAGTCGATCATATAAAACGATACATCACGGACATGAAAGATTTTCTACGGTCATATTGTGCAATAGGCGGCTACAGCGATGACTCTCGGTGTGGTCCGGTCCCGAGGTCGCCTCGATCGATCGTATATTATATATTAGTGCCGTCAGCAGGAAACTCGGTGCTTCCTCGTATAGTCCCAATACCCACCGGGGCTCCCTTCGTGCGGTATCTGTAAATAATGGACACGAATTAGAAGTTCGAGGAATGAAACGTATATGGACTTTGAAGGTTCCGTAAAGTCATCTCTGCAAAACGCCATATATATATACGTCTCGTAAATGTACGCGTCGCCACCGATTTCTCAGGATAATACGTTTTGGATTAGCGTCCTTATCGTGGCATGACGAGACGCATACCATAGGCTAAAGTGTAACTCCGGATGTCCCCGTAAGCCCCCCGACCGATCACCATCGCGGGTATTTCTGCGGCACAGTGGCACTTCTATATGTATTTTAGTACCGCGAATGTCTCAAGATCAAACCACGGTTTCGGTGGATAAATTTGTTGCATTTTTTTCTTAGTTTTACTTTTTTTATTTTTTATTTTTTGTCCATACATAAGAATGTTTGATATTTATTTTAACCGTAGGATTTTTTAATATGGTTAGATTAAGGAATTTTGTATCAATTGATTGTATAGGACCGCCGTAGGTTGAATTAAGTAGAAACGACAAACTTTGATACTTCAGAGTTAAATTATACACTTACGTACAAACCACACAAGGTCCGCTATCTACCGCAAGTAAATTTCCTAGGTACCTGATAATTAAAGACTGGATTTATATGCATTTTAAATTGTAAAATATGCATGCAAACATGCATTCAAAAAATTCAAAAAATGCAAAATAAAATTTCAATTTTTATTTAATTTTATATTTGATAATTATTTATTAATTGTATTACATTTTTCATAAACAAAAACTAACATGTATAATATATTACAAAAATTTAATTTTTTATTAAACTGTAATTTAATTTTTAAGCATTGATATATTGTAAAAAATATTTTATTAAAATTAATAGTAGATGCATTGGTGATCTAAATAGGAAAAACGTACGAACAATTTAAGGTAGTAAGTTAATTAGAAAAACAATAAGTTATCAAAGTATGTTCCATGTTTATTTCTGTGAAATTATGACGGCGATCTGTAAGAATGTCTTGTAGGATGAAAAACTGCGTTCAACATCAACTTTGGTGATCGGAACATAATATTTAAAATTGGCTAGTATATCCGGTGAATAATTTGGAACAGATAAATCGTTGAAATTAGCACTGTCACCTTGAAGTATTTTCAAAATTTCTTTTAAAACCATTAATCCTTTATTTTTATTCAAAACGTTTTTAAATTTTGTCTTAATTATTGTACTATTTGCACTAGTAGGAAGTTCATTGACAGAGTTTTCCACTTGCTCTAAAATTTTTAACGAGTCTACAAGGGACAAATTAGAGGTTTTAAGCTTTTTGATACTTTCAACAATACACATAAAATTTGCTTTAATGTAAGCAAGATCATATTTTACATTTAATTTATTAAAAATTGATTTACAGTTTTGAATGCATTTTGCATTATCTTCTAAGTTTTCAATCACATTTTTGAACTCTTCAAAATGATCTGCGTAAAAAAAGGCTGACTCTAGCCAAATACCACAACGGGTAATTATTGGCTGCGGTGGTAAATGTGTATTTGGCAATATTTCCTTATATAATTGAATTCTATACGGGCCTTTGAGATAACATTTTTTTCATTATTAATTAAATCATTAATGTCACTTAAAGTATCTATAATTTTTTCAGCGATTCGGTGAATACCATGTGCGACACAAGTTACATGTACAAGATTCGAATAAAATGGTTTTAAATTTTGTGCAGCTTTTGTCATATAAGGAGCAGCATCAGATAACATAAACAAAACTTTATCATCATTGTTACCTTCGGGCCACAATAGTTTAAAAAAGTATGCAATTGGAATAAATGATGCAGTTGTATAATCTACGGTTGAAACAAATAAATCTCAAATTATAGACTTATGTTTACAAAATTTAAAAAAAAAAACGTAAATAGAACACAGGAACGTAGAGTACAATAATGTAAGATTTGAAAATACAAGATTCCTAATAAGTTATATTTGATGATGCAAATGATTCAATGATTCAATACAAATTGATATATCAATGAATATGATTTAAATGTTCCCTTCGAAGACCGCTGATAAGACCATTATGTCCTATCCATATCTTTATTATCTATGCATTCTACAGACTACGCAGAAAAACCTGTGCGTGCATTATTATAAATACTAATAATTAGTAATATATATGAGCTAATAATCTATATAGGCATATAGCCATAATGTAATGATTTTGGAACAGCTTTTGGAATTTTGGAATGAAAAAAAAAATAATAATAACTAGTTGGTTTATTTTTTAACGAGTTAGATTAGACTATTTTACACCTTAAATTTAACTAGTTAATAGTTACAAAATTAAAATGATTCAAAACTAACTAGTTAGTTCCCAGCTTTGTAAGTACCCAACCATCTCAAATACATTAATAATACAAAAATAACAAGAACAACAAGAACAAGAACAATAATCAACTACTATGTTGCCGCCGCAACATAACAACAATATTATTTTTATATAGTTAATTATCACTGGTCATTGAAGACAGCTGGTCTCACACACACATACCACCTTATTTGTATTGTTTTATTTTCGTGTTGAATGTGTTTTGTGAGTTATATAATATGTAGATTAAACGTTATCGCACGCCGCCGCGCCGTCTATGCAAATATTATTTAGCACGGCCGCCGTGAATCTGTCCGGTTTTTGTACGTCTTACCGAGAACACCAACGTGTGTCAACTATTTTTTATTATATACGTATTAATGTATTATTTTTTTTCTTTAATATTGTGAGCCATAAGGGCAATACTCATTTATTATTTTTTATTGTATGTGCGTTAATCGTCGAGTATATGTCGCCGTATCGGCACAACCATACCCTTTATTATTGTGAGCCATTAGGGCAATCATTACACTATTATTTTTGTAATTTACGTGTATTGTACCCCTACTATAGCACAGGACCAGCTAGCTAGTCTGCGCTCCACAAACTGTGAGTTTTATCATTATTTTTATTATTATTTATTTATTATACACATTTAACTGTTGGGCCAAAAGGGCTATAGAAATTTTTTATTATTATTAATTTATTGGCCAGAAGGGCCGCATATTATTTTATACGAACTTCAGCTCAAATAGCTGCGTCAATATATTATTATTATTTTGGTTGGCTATAAGGGCCGGTCATTTATTATTATTATTATATAATTTTTATACATTTGTGTTACGGTGAGTTTTAATATATAATTTGTACTGCTATTATTTCAATTTGCGTATTATACAGCAACTTAATTACCAGAAACCGTGTTACCATTTTATTATTATTTGTTTTATTGTACACACACCCACATACATACACATATTAATACACAAATACACATAATCCACAACAAGCACTACATAGCCGACAGTATTTGCTAGGCGATTCCGACCACTACTGTTCGAGCTAATACAACACTACACACCAGCTAGTCCTCCATTTTATATTTTTTAGACCTAGGTGTTAGTGGCGTAAAAAAAGGGAGTTTGGTGTCCGGACTCGTATATTATTATTATATACTCCGGCCCGTACATACTATATTATTTTGTTTATCGTATCTATTGTTACGATTGTTACGGTTTTGTTGTAGTTCAGTCGTGGGGCGGCCCGAAATATCATATCCAAAATATCAAAAATGTACGACGTTAATATTCAAGTTTTCACTTCTGCCAGTACTCCCGGAGTGCAACCCGTTGGCTTTTTACAAAATTGTATTTTGATAAGGTTAAGGTAAACGTAAGAAATTTATTAAAAATTTAAATCTAACTAGGTATTATAAAAATACAAATTAGTAATAATATTCTATTTATTTGCAATGTTTTAATCGCATGATAAAGACGACTAGCAAATTAGTTGAAAATCATTAATTAAAGGATTTGTTAGTTAGTGTTTATACTACGGAAGTAAGGAACAGTCGAGATAATGAGATACTAATTATGACGAGTGTGAATATTGCTCAGTTGTTAATCTTTACAATGTTATGTTATTTATACAGCTGCCTTCAAAAAATGTATTACAATTTAGGATATGTCCTGATTAAGATCGATTTATAGTTAAGGTTCACGTGTGTTTGACGGCTTATGATTTTCGTGGCTTGGAATAATATGCTAACACATTTAAATATAGTATATTTTCCTTTACATTTTTCACAAACAGATTTCTTCGATAAGGTTAGGGTTAGTTATATTTTGATGATGTTTTAAAACTCGCACTATTAAGTACGTTCGCAATGTGTATTGTTGTGTAATGTGTATGTGACACGTTGAGCAAAAAAACCTGCAAATTTTGTTTTACATTATAACGTTACATCACTTACTTACTATATTATAAAAACCATCAATGTCCGCCAAAAATGAATTTGTGCAAAATGTAATTTTATTGTTATTAATTTTTTTTTTCGTTTCATTCACAGGTATTTTATTAATTTACAACTCCATTTAAAAATGTGTGATCTACCATAATTATCTTTTAGATTGGCCCCCAGGAGTCACCCGCGATCATAGTACAATGATTTACAGATTACTGACTCGTTATTTACGCCACACTCGCCAAATTTGCTCAAGTAAAACGTAAATAGAACACAGGAACGTAGAGTACGATAATGTAAATTATTGTCATAGCCAGCAGTCGAGTTTGAATCGCACAGTAGAGACTGTCAAACAACATCCATCTCTACATTTTTAAGTAACAATAATAATTTGGTTTATAAACCAACTATACTATAGGTATAATACAATTTTTTTTCAGGTTTGGACTGACGACGCCACGAGTACTATTTTTGTCGTATTATTCCGCGACGCCGCCTTCGTTTAATGAGGTCAATACTGTATTGTAAAAAAACACTTTATAAATACTGTATTTTACGAATAGTATTCGAATAAAAAAGTATTTAAAATACATTTGAACTGTATTTTACGAATACTCACAAAGTATTTGAATACAAATACAAATAATTTTTTTAATTTTATGGTTTATAGTATATATATGTATATTGTGTTAGTACTTACCATAGATTTTAACACTTACTATAACACGTCTGACTATTTAAAGATGAATACATGTTCACATATTTCATTCTGCATTTAGATATATATTTCAACTAATTGATTACATTTTAATGAAAAAAATTAAATAAAAAGTGGTATTAACTATTAATATGGAACTATTTTAAAGTTATTAGATTTTCATTTTCCTTAAAAAATTCCAGAAACAGAAACCATAAACAATTAATAAAACGGACTTTATGGTATTTCAATACAAGTATATTTAAACTTTGTTAAAAATACTTTTAAAAAGTATTTAAAATACTTAAAAAATATATCGAAGAAATTGTAGTAAGTTTTTGTAAGTTTTCGCGCACAACGAACACGGATGGTCATCCATCCGAGAATTAGTAGCAGCGGCCGTTGCTTACTCATAATCACGTCACGTGATTGATTTTAGCCACGCCGAGTCACGATAGTAGAAATTGTACTTACCAACGTATACAGTTAGCTATAAAAGCGTATAAAGTTTCGATACCTAAATTCATTTATTATAAAAAGTCAAATTCTCCATCATCCACCTATATAAAACAGAGACCCGTTTGGCGCTCCGATTCCGACTAGGTATAGTTTTTGAACTAGCGTAAGGAAACGGCTAATGAAAAAATCGCGTTTCCCGGATGGGCGGTCTCCCAGCGGCGGCATAGCCGTCGCTGCGTTATTACCGCTCCTTATCACTTTTGACGATTTTTTTCAAAATTTTCAAAATTTCCTCAGATTTTTCGTCTTTACTCCGTCCGAGGAATTCCCGCGTCCATGCTCGGACCTTATTCGCGTTCCGCGCTAAATTTACAGGCCGCGCGCGTCCTTACTTTTTCATGTCGGGCCCGCCGCGACAGAGATTACGTGCAAACCGAGCGCCACCATCGCGCGGTTTATTTCAAAAATTCGAGTTTTAGCACTTTTCGATACGTCTGCCCTCCTTGTCGAAGACGTATTCGCGTTCCCCACTAAAATTATAGGCGTTGCGTCTAAACCGCGTTCGTAATAAATTCGCCGGACGTAGAAACTGTTTAAGAGTCATAGATCTGACTCCAGTTATCCACTCAGTATAGGTAGGTAGGTAGGTAAGGCGTTGATGCGGATGACATGCGGCTCGTGGTTTCGATGCCAGCCTCATAACTGAGGTGACTGATCTGCTGGACACCCAAGAAATATTGTGGCTATATGATTTGCACGGACGCCCGAAATGTTTTACATTTTTTTTCACGTAATTTATTACTTAAGTTTGCGTTTGGATGGCCTGCCCGAGCTACCACGTCGAACCGCAGTGGTCCTGACCTTATCACAGTTCCTTATCACCAGACCTCCTTATCACTCACCAACTGTCTAGCTCGATACCGACAACCGGACCAGAAGACCGCTGCAGCTTCCGACATCTACAACACTCAGGGCCAACACCTGTATACCTTTCAAATAAATATCTACCAGTCTACTAAATCCAAAATAAATTTTAGGTGCAGCGAATGCAGTTCGTACGCACGCCTATGGGTTTAATGGTTCAAACCTAAACCGGAAAGTTTTCAAACAATATTATTTTTCGACATGCAGCTCTATTATATTATATAAAAATTATACTATTATTTTACCTACCTATGTAAAATTCAATTTTGAATTTTTTTAAATATTATTTTGTTCTAACTATTCGACTATATTGAAGTTTGCACGTTCCACATAATACATATTATATTATTATTATTTACAATTCTTGTATTGGTTTTGGTCGTTTATGTCGTATCCGCTGGTGTAATGCGTTAGGTATTATATGATTTATTCAGCAGTTTTGGTCGCCTTTAGTGTTTGATGGCTTAAATTGAAACATATTATAATATCCGTGTAGCGTTTATACTGCAGGGCCCCGGTCATTACTTTGCATAATCGACTAACGAGTTTTTTTATTTAAAATATATATTTCAACGATTTTTTTAGTCGTTAAATCTGTAACAATTGATTATACACTCGACAAAACGAAAAAAAAAGATATTTTTTTTTTTACATCAAAATATGTTTATTAATAAAAACCAAAAAAAGTAAGAAATGTATGAACAATTTTGAAAAAAAAATAGCACATTGGCTAAAAAAAAATATAAATATAATATTTTACACAATATTATGCGTTTATGAAAATAAATAAAAAAGAAAAAATAATATCTGAACAATTTAATAAAATTTAAAGAAAAAAAAATACGACGGACAGGATAGACACAATAAACAAGGGAGGGGAGAATGCGAGATGGCGATTGGTGCCGAAATGCAGTGTTGCTGGCCACTGGTCACCTCTGCACGTTCTCCGACCTGTCCCGCGGGTTGACGAGTTTCGCTGGCGCGTTTGCTCGGCCGCTTGACGACCTTGCCCAGCCGGCGAGGCCAGACCGAGACGGCCATGTGAGCGACTACGGTTGACGGAAACGGACGGAAGCTAAAGCGCGATGTCGTGCGCGTCGACGGTAGACGCCGCGACGACTCGGCCGACGGACGGCGAAGACCAAGACGCGGAGCGAGCGAAGTGAGATTTTGTGCTGCGGAACCGGTGGGGACGAGCGAAACAGCCAATGTGGGATTACCACTGGGCGAAAATACGAAAGTCAGCGGACCACAGCGCGATCCTTGACTCTCGGTAATATTCGCCCCGGCGTTATCCCTTCAACCGCGTCTTCGTTCCGCCGCCGCGGTGAAGTCGCGCACCGCCAGACCCTGTGAAACAGTTAAGTTTCTGCGAGTCCGGCGCCACTGATGTCCCCGTGCTCCTAACACGAAAATCTCCATACCACTCGCCCCGTGCCGAAGTCTCCACCGCTGCCGTAGTACCGAGTCGCCATCGCCGTCGTACCGAGTGGGTGTACCGTCGGGGCGGAATCGTTGCCCGCGCCGGTACCTCTACGATATAGCCGCCGTGTGGTCGCCATCTTCCGTCGCCGCCGCTCCGCGTGACCGTAACTGCAGCCGGGCGCTCGCCGAGCCGCCAGAGGGTCTCGCGCGTCAACGACGACCGAGTGCGCTACGCCAGCGAAACCCGTCGCGCCACGGGTGGCCGGAGTACGTGCGCGGGTGACTTACCGCCGCGCACCGTCCGTGCTCTTTCTCGCATCCTCCCCTCCATTCCGTCGCCGTCTTCCTGTCCGTCATCGTCTTCAGCCCAGGGGCGAGCTGCGGACGGCTTCTCATCGGCGCCAGCACAGACCGCGGAAAAAGCGTCTGACGCCTTTCCACCTCGTACGACGAAGTGGATCGCAGTTTCCGGGTGTGCTGCCGCCGGGTATCCAGCCGTCCGAACGACTCACCAAAGCTATTCCTTACCCCTGGCCGGCTCGATGTTCTCATCATCCAACACGTTGTCTGGTCGCAAAACGCCGTCGAGCGGTCCGCCCTCGGGAGTCGGAGTGGGATCGACAGGCCCCGACTCCGAGGACGGCGCGTCCCCACACGACGACGACGCACAAATATTCGCCTGCAAAACGGAATGGTCCTCTTCTGCTTCCAAAATTTTCGAAACACCTCGACGTTTTCGTCACACTCCTTCCCATCTGCGCCTCCAAGAATCGGATTTCCTCCATCCGACGCCGGGGTCTGATCGTCGCCACTTGCAGTAGTGCGACCGAATCAATGGCAGACAGAAGAAAAGTCACTAGACGCACGAGGTATTTGTCGCTTTCGTCAGCGTAAGTGCCTTCCATTTTGTTGACCGCGATGTCTTCTAAGGTTTCGAGTAATATGGCGTTTGCCGCGTAGCGTGCGATGTTGTAATAGTTAGTTGCCATATTTTATTTTTCGGGTGAAGATAATTTGTACGTGCACGTTCGGATTATTGAGAATTGGTATTGAGCTAAATACAATTAATATTTCAACGCAGGGACCGATCTCCGGGAAAATCTCCCAGACGACGTGTATTACCTACTAGCCAGTAGCCAGCTATAGTTTGTTTATTTTTCTCGTCGGCCCGCAGCATTAAAAAAATTTCGAGCCCGTTAATTTTTTTAAACACCATTACTGTTAGATACAGGTATTTATCTTTTAGATATAAAAAACAAAAAATGTTATGAATTTACAACTCAAAATAATTTTCTCAACCTTATAACTTTAGACGCTCATAATCTACTATTGTGGATTTACGCTCAACTTTTTTTTAACGGTTTAACTTTTTTGTATTAAATTTTCAGGTTTTTGACCGTATATCTCCTGTATAATATTTTTAGTAATAAATAATTATACAATATATTATGTAGGTTGTAAATATAGGTATTATATTATTATAAATTATTTAATTTTAACATTTAATATTGGTCATAGGTATTAAATGTTTTGACTCGATTAAGAGCTGAGACGGTCTGTCGGCTTAGGATATTTTATATTAAGAGGATGTCAGCGCAGCTATATTTCGGTATAAAAACATGTATTCAAAAAATAGATTTTATTCCGAAAGTAATATACTTAGCGTAGTACAATCTATTATCAAAATTAAAGAACACAATATTATCTAGCGGATGACATATATAAATACGATATTTTTATGTTGTCAAAAATTTTAATTTTTTAATCTTAAATACCTATCGTTTCAGTTGTTTAATCTACAAATAAATATGTCATGCCCTAGATAATTTTGTGTTCTTTAATTTTGATGATTTGGTATTTTTCTCTAAAATCACTCTAAACCTTTGTATTTGTCATGTTTCTTAGGCATGTTTTTTGTTGTCAAATTTAATTTTTCATCCGTAATGTGCTGCCACCTAAGGACGGAGATGACGTCTACGATTCCTTCTCCCACCACTACTACAAACGGCGGATTCGGTCACGTCTAGCACGCACGATCTTTATTTAAACTAATCAGATTTCTAGGAATAAATCTCCATTACGATATTACCATGTTATTATGAAATAGTCATAATAATTATTATTGTGATGTTTCCAGTCATTATATTATATAAAACGGATCACTACCTTTTTTTCCATAATCATTTGTTCCAATATTAATATCACAGTTTTGAGGACTTTTGTTCCACAAAATATTTGTTCTAGGTACTCATAAAGGCCTGTCTATTCCAAGAATCGTATCCCATTATCATATTTACAATATATGGTAAACGCCTTCCGTTAATATTTACTATGAATATATACTATGCATTAAATATATATATATATATAAATTATAAATACAAATTATATATTATATTCACATGGCTATGATATTGTTCATATTTCTACTGTAGGCTTTTTTTTATAGTTGTTCAGAAATGCGTACTATGGTTTAACTAATGTATTCTAAATATTCATTATGTGTGCTCGGCCATCTAGTCGTAGATCGTCACCCCCCTTTCTTATTGTATGTGAATCTGCTCGTGTATGACTAATCCTCGATTACTTTCTTAACCTGTCTAGGTGAGGTTGTTCGTCCCCATTAGAATGCGATCTCAAGGTTTACTTGCTTTCTCGTTGTATACCTACAGCGTAATTTAATAAGATTAATGACACTGATTTAAATTACATACTATTATTTATCTAATATTTTATGTTATCTAATATACTGTATTTTTAACAAAAAATAAACACATTATAATATCAACTAATTTTTAAGTTTTTTAAGGCCTTTGACATTTTTTTCTTCAAATTATCTGGACCGCCATAAAATGTTATTGCCGACCTCTGACCTATATCATATTATGTATAACACCATTATATTATAGATCGGCAGGCGTATAACGTTATTTCCATGCGATTCTTTAATTATGAACCGGACAATATATTTTCTTAGAAAATAATATTGGATATTTTAGATTCTGAGCAAAGCGATGACTGTACTAATTTTACAATGATAATATTGTGTGTGATATTTTTATTTATTTATTTTTTAGTGTCTCTCAACAGTATCAACACATTTCGGATGGAACAGTAAAAATGCTTCGATTTTCAACATTGAGCGTGGTTTCTGCAGTAGAAAATTCAATCTTACAAACACTGGTGTGGTCGATTACGTACATATTATAAATTCTGTGTATTATTATAGTATAATACAGAGGTAATTACATATTAAATAACCAAGAATAACGGTTTTAGTTATTTTGTTGTAATTTTATAATATTAATTCAACCTACCGGCAACCGTATTAATAATAAGTATTAACAATTTAAATATAATATAAAATATCCACACTGACAAACCGTCACAGCTCAGAATCGTTTTTCACATACAATGGTTCTATTATATCATTGAATTCAAATTTAGTACCATCTATTATACAGTGACCCACTTGAAATCTACAGTACAGCAGAGCAACATCCACTTACCCACCTTTTTTATTACGTGTTTCTTATATTATATAAATTTATATCATATTATAATGCATTTAATATAAAGTAGTACGTACCAAACTACAGTGCTTAAAATACATCTGATTTCAGGGGACACACCACACACTTATTAATGTAACTGTTACTTTTGGGCTTTAACGGTTTTCAATAGCGAAAAATTTAAGGTACCTACTATATGTTGAAATCGAAGGCAACTCCTTCTGGTATACATTTTGTAAACAAGATATGAAAAAAAAAAAAACACCATTGTTTTATTTCTTTATTTAAAAACTACCGCCGAATATGTTATACACAGTTCATGATTTATTCTGCGATTTTTAACAAGATACCAATCAAAATAATATTATGTTTCATAGTAAAATAGCTACGAAAATAAATTATTCACTTATTTATTTATTTTTTAGTGTCTCTCAACAGTCTCAACACATTTCGGATGGAACAGTAAAAATGCTACGATTTTCAACATTGAGCGTGGTTTCTGCAGTAGAAAATTCAATCTTACTCCTGTCGTAGTAATATTTTTACATTTTACTTTGTATTGTTTTTAAGTTAAATATGCCCGGAATCAGTTAACTTTTCTAAAAATGTTTCTGTATAAATATTGAAAAAATTGGTATTATTTCAGAAATAAAATTATCATAACACGGCGTCCTGTGTAGGCTATTTAGCTACACCATTGTCGCTCCCGTGGCCTTCGCAGTCGGGTCCAACCAGCCGTCATGATGGTCGTCACCCGCGAGCAAACGCGCCAGCGATCACACTCGTCCGCCTTAGGGAACGGCCGCGAAAACGTATGGAGGTGACCAGTGGCCTTTGCATCTGCACGCACCTCGCCATCACGTATCAACCCCCCCGCTTTTGTGTCTTGTCTGGTGTTTTTTTTTTTTTTTATATTAATATTTTTTTTCATGTTCAAAATTGTTAAATTTTCTGACCATTTTGCGTCAAACCTTATCTTTCGGCTCAAAAAACATAAATTTTTTTTGTATATATATAACCATTAATTCAGACCATTTTGCGTCGAACTTCTTATCCTTTGGTTCACCAGAAATAAGTTTTTTTTATATATGTCATCATTAAATTAGACAATTTTGATTAAAACTTCTTTCGGCTCAAAAAAAAAATAAAAATTATGTGGTTAAAATATTGTTTCTTTTTTTCGTATTAATAGTGTATTTTTATTTTTATTTATTTCAACAGAATAATAGATAGAATAATATTAATATAAAATCGATATATAACACTAAATTTGAAATTCTACAACTATTAGCTAACTTTTGCTCCTTAAAAATAAATAGGTGCACTTATTAAGATTATACATGTAGGTACGTTGCTTGAAATGTCATAAAATTATTTATTGCTGTCTAAGATAACTCAAACACACACATGTATATAAGTTATTACTTATGAGTTATGACAATAAGTATTGCAAACAATTTTGGAATTTAAAAATATTATTCGTGGGTACATTTAACGTATTTTATTATATTTTAATATTTTATACACACGATAACGTTTTTAAATGCAATGTTTTCGACAAAAATTAATTCAACTTACTGTACTACTACCTAATACTTTTTGAGATACTTACACTAGCTGACTACTGAGACGTTGAGACGCTGGTCGCTGACTTAAATAATTACTATTCGGCATTCGCCCTATACACGGGTAGGTATGAAAAGATTGAACTGGCATTTATTTAGTAATAATATTTTGTTTATTTCCATCAACTTAATTGTTATGTATGTTTTTGATAATTTAAATACACTGTTGGCATTTAGTAAGTACTCGAAACTATAATGATTCATTTATACAATTTACTTTACTTCAGACGACCGTCCAATTCGTAGGCCCATTTTCACAAAGTCTGATAATGACAATAATTGACAATAGTCGTTTACGCAGTACCAAAGACAAAAAAAAAGCAACAAAGATTTACTCGTATGTAAATTGAAACATCAGTGTGATTAAATCATTTACCGGAAGCCCGAAGGACTTTCAATCACTCTGCGCGTACGGCAAGCTGGATCTGCTAGACGGGCCGATGCTTCGGAGCTCCACTGAAATTTATTAAAATAAAATTTAAAAAAAAAATTACAAGGTATAAGCATAATGTGTCAACACATTGTCGTTTACAAATCTTGTACCGGAAGTAATTCGGGCTTCCATTTTCCACGCATCAATAATGTATAGGTACATATTATATTCCACTTGCGACTTTACCAAGTAAAGTGATTTGTTGATTTGTGGTAGTGTGGTTACATGTAGAACCACGTATAGGTACGTGAGACCTATTAAGCATATGTACAGGGCGTCCAGTAAAGAGCAAAGTAAACGTTAACCAAATATTTGAAAATTTACAATTTGAAAGAAAAGTTTAAATGAAAGTTATATATTTGTTTGAAGTTTGTCCATCTCTTTGTTGAGCGTTCTGTACAAATATATATTATTATATAAACTTAAAAATGTAAGTCTTGGCTAAATCGTGCTCTGTACCACATAGGTACCAAGTGCAGGATACTCAATAAACTATACGACCTGACAAATAGTGGTGCGTTGACTTGAAGAACCACGTACACAATTTAACCTACAAAAGATATATGTCCAGTAAAAAGCAAACACTAACAAAATATTTCAAATTAAAAACTTAAAGTCGTTATTTTTAAATTATAAGTATTTCTGTATATTTGCTTAGCGTTTGATAATTTTTTTATTGGGCGTCCTGTACATATATATATTTACATAAAAAAGAGAGTCACAAACTCCTAGAAAAACTGAGCACAGGACAGGGTACTAAAAAACTATACGACCTAACCAATAGTGCATATAGTGCGTTGACTTGAAGAACTGTGTACATAGGTAATAGTTGAACGATGAACCTGCAGAAAATATATACAGGGCATCCAGTAAAGAGTAAACATTAACTTAATATTTATATAGATTAGTTTATTTATTAATCTATTAATATAAATAATTTAGTTTATGCATGAAGATATAAATTTCTTCAGATTATTCATCTTTACCCATTTTGAGGACTTCCCGCGTCCTCGCTCGGATACCTTATTCGCGTTCCCCGCTAAATTTACAGGCCGCGCGTGGCCGTACTTTGTTCCCGGCGGGCCCGCCGCAGCGGAAATAACATGCAAACCGAGTGCCGCCGTCACGCGTGTTTATCGATAATTTTTTAGAAAAGTCGAGGTTTACTATATATACAGGCATAAATACATGCGTCGAAAAGTTCAATTTTTTTATTGATATAATATTTACATGTTTTTTTTTTGATTCAATAAACTGCGTTATTATTATATTATCGTATTTGACTGTCTTTTGTCCTTTTGCCTACTCGGTCTGTAAATGTATAAATATTAATTATATAATGAAATATCATAACTCGAGTCGAGTCGACTATACTATAGGTATGTTTAATCATGAGCATAAATTAATCAAATTAATAACTAACCTATACATGTATACTATATGACTTAATGAGGATCTATTTATTTATTAATATATATTATATAGTAACTGTAGCAGTATTTTTATGCTACATTAAATTATGAATTACCAAAATAAGAAAGTGGCTATTTGATTACCTCAACCAGTTAACTCACCTGACAACTGTAATATTATATTGATAACTATGTATTTATTAGTTCATATATCATAGGTATTATATACAATATGTTTTTTTGGGTTGTGTAGTATATCGTTTGCATTGTGTGTAGTTATATACTACGTCGAACGTCATTCGAGGTGACTGACCTGATAGACACCCAAAAAAATCCGTTGGCTATATGATTTGCACGGACGCACGAAATTTTTTAAATTTTTTTTCACGTAATTTGTTACTTATTTTTGCTTTTTTGGTGACAGTAATGTACGTTGTCCGCGATCCGACGCAGTCGGATTGCATACCTGATGACGTGACCCGGCCGTCGCAAATTGTCCGCTATCCGACGAAGTCGGATAGCCTACCCTTATTACTACGGCGAAAGTCATTCGAGGTGACTAACCTGCTAGACACCCAAAAAAAAAATACTGTGGCTATATATGATTTGCATGGACGCCCAAATGTTTTAAAATTTTTTTCCACATTATGTCGCGTTTTCGGCGGCAGTAAAGAACGTTGTCAGCGATCCGACGCAGTTGGATTGCATACCTGATGCCGTAACCCGGCCGTCCCACATTATCCACTATCCGACGAAGTAAGATTGCCTCACCGGATAACTGAGATGACTGACATGCTAGACACCAAAAAAATCGCGGCGGCTATATTTTTTTTTTTTACGAATTTCCGGCGGCATAACCCGGA
Organism: Metopolophium dirhodum; assembly: GCF_019925205.1. Classification (NCBI taxonomy): domain Eukaryota; kingdom Metazoa; phylum Arthropoda; class Insecta; order Hemiptera; family Aphididae; genus Metopolophium; species Metopolophium dirhodum. The sequence continues at coordinate 19,196,876 of NC_083561.1, forward strand.
CTAAAAGACCACTGCAGCTTCAGACATCGGTTAAAACTCTTCGCCAACTCAGTAGACAACCACTGGATTAAGTAGAATGTTACATACAATATTTTAATGATATTGTAACGAGACAGAACACCTAATAGTCAACATTCGCTAAATAGCCGTTATAACACAGCGCGCATAGTGAATAAACCATGAAATAATTGCATTGAACGCCGTGCGCCGCAGCGCAGCCGTCGTCCAATAATGATACTACATCTGATCGCGCACCAGAGTCAACGCTAAAAAGACGCGACAGATGGCGTCGATCCACATGGCCTTCCGTCAAGCACATAAAAAACGCTAATTATACTTAATTCGAGGTATAATTAGCGAAACTAAGTGTCAATAATATAAAAAGGATTAGTACATAAGCCATCAATCACGTAATAACCGTCGCTACCCGTGAAAAACCGACAAAAATACATAAAACACGTGACGAAAACCCGGCATCATTATTCACGGCGGCCACCGAGATAGTCGGTAAATACGCCCCGTGAATAACGGTGTTCGTCTTCTCTCGCTGCTCCCTTTACATTCTACTTCGGCCTAGGACATGGGAATACCAGGTCTATCTAGACGAAGTATATATAACTTGTCCCCAAAAAGTGTATAGCCAATATAATTTATGTTAATAGTGAGCGAAGAGCCCTATTCATAATTATCGTGCACCAAATACACACTCCCCCTAATAATATTGAAACGCATCGTGTCGCGAACATATCATAACGTTACCCGACCGATCGCCCGTATACCTATGTTATTTAATTTTCGAGAGCGCCGAGCCAAAGCCGCCGCCCGATAATCGAAATAACTTATGATAAAATAAAACCCGTACGTATACGTATACGCCGTCGTCGCCGTGGACACATACACACGCACTATCGACGTCGCGCACGGAAATATATCGTAAACACAGCTGCCGTCTATCCATGCACGACAGTGTGTATCTACTCGACTATTAAATGTATTTTCAATAAAGTTGATATTTTATGTGAACAAAAAATCTAGCGTTGCGTTCATCATTTAATATTACAACTGTTCTCAATCTTCAATTTGTCAAGCAGTGGTATAGATGTAAAAAAATTATTGAAAAAAAATTGTTTTTTTTTTCCTATTCATTTTTTGTCAAAGACGCACAACTCTTTCACCTAGACCACAATCTTTAAATTAATTTTCTAATTGTTCATCTTTTCCTTGATAAATCTGAATTTTTTTTATGTTACCTTTTTGGTCTGCTAGACACCATAACTTAAAGCCTCTTTTAATAGGCTTCATCGGGTTATACTGTTTAACGTACTTCTACCTTTAATAAGAATCATAAATTCATCAATAGATAATTGGTTGGTTCCATGATATACTAGTTGAAATTTTTCATTAAGATAATTTATTAAAGGTTTCAGTTTGTAAAATTTATCCTTATTATCTTTTGTAATACGAGTATATCATTTAAATGTAAGTTTGTCAAAATCAAATCAAAAAGATTTCTTGTCATCGTGGCAGCCACAAAAGGAACTGATAAATCTGGTGCACAACTCCAAATAATGTTTCCTACTTGGTAGCCTATAATAGCCCATTAAAAAGTTAATTCCCAAAAAATTCAAAACTTCATATGGATTTATATTTAAATTTACATTTTTTTGTGTGCCATATAAATTAGTTTGATATACAATATGATCAAGTATACCTTCAAATAAAGTCAAAAAAACACCAGTAGGACTTGTATCAATAAATAAATCTTCAACTGGACCTTCAGAATAATTATAGCTTGGAACATCTGTTTTACTTTCCTTTTTTCTCCAAATGCGATGGTATTCATCTGTCACATCCTCGGTTACAGGAGCATGTTCAGTTGTTAAAGGTGTATTCTTTTTTGGTTTTGTTTTCTTCAAGTTTGATTGTTTGCTCTTTTTTACTAAACAACTTTGCTTTTTCTTTCTCTTAGGTGTTGGTTCTATAAATATAAATAAATATATTTATTTTATAGATTTAATAATTAAAAATTTATTTATTTTATTCTCACCCCAATTGGTATCACATTCTTCATCAAGTGGGATAGCAAGTGGTGAATTTGATGGACCAGGTTGACATGGATGAACATTTGCGAGACAAATATTTTGTGTATAATACTATGTAATCTATTATTGTATTGAAATATACTACCTATTACAGTATACATAGGTATTAATGTATTATACTATTATAGTTATTGTAAATAATTTATATGTATATAGTGTATACCTATAAAAAGTAAAACTGATTGTGTATAATAAATCATAAAAATGTTTATTAATTGGTATTAATGTAAAATAATAACTAAAATGAATAACCAGAATTTTATTGAAGTAATTAATAATAAAGAAGTATTTTATTATTAGTAGAATCACTAATCAACATTTGTAACATGGCTGTTCTGAAATTGATTATCCTAAAATTTCTAACAAAATTAATTTACAATAAATAATTTATTAAAATAAAATTTATCATATTGTATTCTTAGAAATTGTTTATGTATTATAACTGTTTTTATTTTGTTGGAGTGTGGTAAATTTCAAAAATTGATTATAGTTTTTATATTTTACATTTAATTAAAAATTAATATAAATATTAATAAATAGCTTGTCACATAGGTATATCTAGTTAGCTAATATAAAATAAATAAATATTGAAACCCTGCATAAAAGTTGTTAGTGAAATATTATACTAGCTACTAATAATATTTTGAAAATTCATGATACCCACAAATTGAAATAAAATCTTAAAAATTATACTTTTGTACATTAATGTCTTATAGTACATAAGAAATAGAGTCTATTGTTTGGTATAGTTAAGATTTATAAAGTAAAAATATAATAAAATAAATATTTACCTATATCATAATATTACGATTATGATTGGTAACTTACCAGAGTTTTTGAGAAAATTTGTTTCTTCAATAACCATCGGAGGATAATCCAAACACCTTGAAGCTCCCAGTTTGATAGGTGTGATTTCTATAGAATAAATGCAGTTTTAATTTTAAAAAATGAAATGTTTTATACAAATGTCAATTGTCTCACTATTGTTATCATCATGTGGAACAACGACAATAATTGGTTCATTTTGTTCACTTTGTTCTTCAAAGGATTTGTTCAAAATTGTAAAATCATTTAGATTTGAGTTAACTAATAAAAATTAATTTCGCTGAATTTCATGTAGGCACTTGCCCATATCGACATCATCATCAGACATTTCTATGTCAGTATCAATGTCCGAAGGAAAATCTTCAAGCAACCACTGTTCCAATTCGTGGGTATTATGATTATTCATTTTAATATATTGTAAAATCTTATATTATATTATAGCAAATATAAGTATAGGTAAGTATAAAATATTAATCTCGACACTGCAGGAAGACGCGAAAACGGATTAACAAATATCAATATTTTGGCGATGGTGTACATACTACATAATCGACAACGACTAACGTGACATAGCTAAATGCTAATGGCCCGACGGTACTTTTGAGTCCATTGCATATAATCAGATTTTTTCCCCTCTTTTAATGTATCGATATTTATACGATGACAATATTTATAAACTAGACACAATAATTGCAAGCAATTCTAGCGGATAAGAATGCTAAAAATAGCTTTTGTACGAGTTTAAAACCCAGCCTGGTGTGGGCATGTTTGGTTCTAAGAATTTTCGTGTACATTGTTTACTTTGACATCTAATTACACAGTTATATTTCTAAATTTGGACCATAGTTTTATTTTTTTCTTGTAACTAAAGAGGTACTCGTGCGACGTGCGTACCGACGGGTCACAAAAAAGATAAATGCATCGTATTATTTAATATACATTTATTTGTAATATGGTACTCAAAAGTACCGTCGGTCGACAAAGGGTTAACGGCGGTGAAATCCATCGTTCACTGTAGATTGACTTTCTGCTGGAGCCTGGAATTTTGGAGTTCTCACGTGGTCGTCCAGTTCAGTCATATAATAATATACGAATAATGAACTTACTGTTTTATTTACTTCAATTATTGCATATCGATGTGAGCGCACACATAATGTGTTGTTTCTTTATTGAACAAAATAATAAGCCCATCGGGGAAGTAAGATAATTTAATATTAAAGTGGAATATACAAAAACGAGTTTTGGACAAAAGTTCGTTAACTATCTGGGCTCTGTTAATTTTAAATCTTTGCTAATGGATGTGAAAAGAAATATTTTTATTGATAATACCAACATCAAGAAATGTTTTATTTAGTGAAATAAGTCAGTGATTATGCTTATGATTCGGTATTACAAAATCTAGTATAAGAAACATTTGTATATTTTTTCTTTTGTTCTTATTATTCGTATTATAATTTATTTAATTGTGTAGTTTAATTCAATCACGTGACTCGCTTCATTCACCACAAGCTTAGCTTAAAGGTGTAGGTAATTTTTATTATTTCCCTTAATACTTTGTATCATTTTTTGTTAATAACATAATATAATAAAAATCTTCTTTAATAAAAAAAAAAAAACAAATCAATAAAAAGTCAATGCCAGTACTTATACCGTGGTAAAATAATATGATGTACCCGCTAGGGCGCTAGCTACACAAAACGAAATACAAAACTTTGTGCGTATTACCATAAACAAATAAACAATAATAAATTCATGGCTAAATATATATTTACAACAGTTTTATACAATGATACATAATTTTTAGACAACAGTCTCATTTAATAATACATAATGTGTAGAATAATAATGCGCAGTCTCATATAATACATGGTTTTTAGACAGCAGTCTCATAATATAACAATACATAATTTTTAGACAACAGTCTCATTTAATAATACATAATGTGTGGAATCATAATGCGCAGTCTCATATAATACATGGTTTTTAGACAGCAGTCTCATATAACAATACATAATTTTTAGACAACAGTCTCATATAACAATACATAATTTTTAGACAGCAGTCCCATATAACAATACACAATAAAACATAATTTCCCATGGACCGTGATAATAATATAAACCTAGGGCTCGTCGTCCAGAATAAACATGAATAATTGATAATTGACTTACACGACAGTCGAACTACACATTTAGTTTTAAACTCACGCTACCGCACCAGGGTCCGTAAGTATAATAAATCTTATACAAAATAAGACAAGTTGACCCTGCATACGGGCGAATGTGTATTCAAAATTGTTAATGAAGATTCCACTCATAAATCAAAAGACTGATTGCAGCCGGGACAGGAACACTGTCTCCAAAGTACATTAAAACAAGTTGATTCACAAAAACAATATCGCCGGTTAATTTGACCGCCATATTAACTGGAGAAAAGAAAAATTTAATGAGGGCAAACTATAATGCAATATTGCAATGAACGATAATTACTAAACGATATTCACTAAATCACATAGGTACAACTTGGTTTGAGAGTGCTGCAACAGGAACATAAAGACGCTGACTCAGCTGCAAGAAAAAACGAAGCGAAAAGGAGCCGAAAGCTGTACAAAACTAACATATAAAAAAAATCAGGCACCGAGAAGTAATACAATTTAATATTTATTCGAAGAACTGACGGAGTCCGACAAACTAAACACGTGGCGGAGAACGGCAGAGTACAATGTAATACAAAGTACGTATGCGAAAAACAGCGTGCATGAACGGACCTAAAAGCGGGGGCGAAAAACGTCGGATGGACTGGCGAACGCGCACAATAATAAATTACTAGTTTTAACGGTGTCGGACGAATTGTCCGGCGGAAACAACAGGTGGTGCGTTTTGACCGGTCTGGCACCATCATGTGGTACGCCAAAAACTGCAGGTTGACGGGCGGCTGACGGCGGAAACTGCTGCAGGTACCACTGTGGCGTACAACGGTGATGGTAGGGGAAAACTTGGCGAACATTATTCTATGTCCACGAAGGTTTGACAAAAGCAAACCCTGCGTGCCACGTTCACCAAGGATTTCCAAACGAATTTTTTCGTTCTCTTCCAGGCAGACTTCCGCCGACCAACAGACCGCGCTGCAGGGTTTTCCGGGAATTCCGCGGGTACCGGCGGGTCAGACTTCACGCCACCGTACACGGGTGACTGGATTTGCAGCTCAGAAGACGACCGGAAATGTTCGCGCCGCCGTATCGGTAGCTGCAGGACAGGCGTGGGAGTGATCCTACGATCGACGGCCAGGTCCAGCGCGTCAATCAATGAGATTTCCCCGGGTGCGTCCGTCTTTGATGTCACACAAAAAGTTGCAGCAGGCTCCGATGATGGTGCAATTATAACTACGTCCTGCTGGTATACGGGTGACTTTATTACTCTCAATTCCGGTGACGACCGCGTTCTCTTCTCTGCGACGTGTCCGCTGTGCAGTAACGATGTCTCGACCGCGGCTATGTTCTTGAGGTCAACTGCCAAATCCAGAACATCTACTATGGATCGACCCTCGTTATTGGCATACGACTGTTGGCATACGACAGTTCTCAATGTGGGATCCATCTCTGTATATATATGACGTGTAAACGGACGGGCGAAAAGGATGAGAGCCAAACACTTAATGACGGTTTTTAAAAAACTATTTGTTACCGAAAAAAATAAACTATAGTAGTAGACAGTAGTATTATATTGTGGCCAGTATAGTTTGATTGTGGCCAGCTAGTAAGTAGCAAATAGTTACAATTGAATCATATACTCAAACAATATAGTTTTATCAAGTAAAACCTACGAATGTTTTAAAAATGCTACCGGTTTCGGCGTAATCGGAATCGTATTACATTTTTACATGTACCTATAATACGGCTATGCATGATTTAGATTAATGAAGTCTAGATTAAATATCTACAAACTTTTTTTAAACAATTATATTTATTATTTGTAGATATTTTAGAAGCATAATATATACGAGATATTTTAATACAATTGTATATACGCTGTACGCGCCTATCAAATAATGTTGACGTGGAATGGTAATTTCTTCTCAGTAATAATACAAATATGTTGATACTTCAAAAGTATGTATCATGATACTGACCAACTCTGAAAATTAGTAGGTAATTACCAATCGTGAGTACGCGACAAGCAGAAAATTAATTAATATCAACTTATTCTTAGTAACGTTATACTATTTCTTATCCTAGGGTCCCTATAATTAATTCCTTTTTTTTTTTCAATACTTTTCAAAATTTGACGTCAATTACTTTAACAAGGTCATCTACTGCCTTTTAATTCAAAATCTATTTTCTTCAATATATATCAATTAACTTCTTTCAACAATTATATTCTATATTTCAATTCAAAATTCAATATTTCACTTTAATCAATTATTCCCATATATAATTCAAAAATGCTACGCGCGTGCATCAATTTCCTAGATCAGCCTATCGCCGTCTACTTTAATTTATTAGATCAGTCCCCGCTGTCTATCACAAAATACCATAAAATACTTAGGTCAGTCCCTGCTGCCTATCACAAAAAAAAATCTTAGATCGGTCCTTGCCGTCTATTTACCATAAAAATCCTAGATCAGTCTACAGCTGTCTATCATAAAATACGTATATAGTTCTTCCCAAGCTTGTTTCCTGTATTTTTTTTTTCTTTATTTATTTTTATTCGAATATTTTTCCCTAATATTTTACACAACCACCAAGTATAAAATAAACGCTGACATATATGAATCAACGTGAGACGTGCACTTCAAGCTATACAATTTTAATTTAATTATCTATCTTCACTTAATTAATATACTCACAACAACGCTGTCGCCACTGCTGTGTTCATTTTCCTTGATTGTCTGCTGGCCCGTCTTGAATTGTTCGTTGATTCCGGAGTCGCCTTGGTTGATCAGACGTTAACTGTTACCTCCGTGGAGCTGCTGACGTGGTGTAGCCGCTGCGTCGGTACTGGATCTCCGAAGTTGAATGTAGCCGCCTTGACTGCTGGACTCGCCTTTGGAAATTTAAATCCGCCGCTTCGACTGCTCGCCTCGTCTTTAACTCCTTGAACCTCCCTTTGTTCGACTGCGCCAGTGTAATAATCTTGGTGCTTGGTACCTACTATCGTAGTACTAATAGTAGATAAGTGGCTGCCAAGTTATTATAGATGCAGGTCGCAGACACTTTATTTGATGTTGAAGTCGTGGTTGATGAAAAAATAAAAGACAGATGTTGTTTATCATGAATTTTATTATATTGTTCGATAATTTTCTAAGTCCAAAATAATGTTGTACAAAGTGGCGTGAAGGTGCTTGCACTAATGGGTGGTAGTACACGTCTGAAAACAGGCCGATTCGGGCTCCCTTTTATATGAAGTTCCCCGTACCCTTTGCCTATAGATACTGTATCTCGGCTCACGGATGTGATTTGTGTGACCATCGTTCCAGCCCACGCATTTTATGACTTCCCAGTATAATTCTGCGTATTTCTAAAATGCTAATCTATGATTCAATTGAAATGATCATTCTACTCTTTTATATTTTTATATTGAATATCGTCGCGTACAGCGTTGTAATTAAAATAATCATTCTACTATTTTATATTTTTATATTTGAACATTGTCGTATACAGGGCTTCCCGAGTAATTATATTATTCAGTGAGCCTGTCTTCTTATGCTAAACAGTAGAAAATCCTATTTCCGTTTCTAATATCCGATTTATGCCGAATTACAGTATAGCTAAATTACAGTATAGTATAATTATGTACCTGTGGAATCTGTTTTATTGTTATGTAGTAACTTGCTTACTACACCAGTGTAACTTAATACGAATAGCTTCAACCGAGTTTTCTAACCTTCATAATCTCGGCTTCCTCTTAAGATAGAATTTTGAAATTTGAGGTATAGTTTAAGCGTTTAAGTTGAATTAGGACATTGCATAAATATGCATCTTCAAAAGGGGAGACCTTCAAAGCATGACAAATTAAATAGGTATATCAGCAACTCGTGATACGCATGTCTGTGACGTAGCATTTCTCCAACTGCTGAGCGGTGGAGTAGCGGTGGAGTCTTCAGCGGCAGGGGCAGCGGTGGACCAATGAGAACCGGAGAAATGCCTACGTCACAGTACAAGGCTTGGCGGAGGGTGGGTGCGCGATATGTTTCTAAACCGGTAATATTGCTGACATACCTATTTAATTGTCATGCTTCAAAGTTTGAATTTTTGTTACTGACTGACTAGTGACTAACTGATGGTCAAAATCATAAGGTAATTCCGTATATGAAGAAAAGTGAAATTTGGCACAGGTACTTTCCTGTTGTACGAGACTACCTCTGTTATCGCGACTACCACCCAAGACTACCTCCGTTATCGCGACCACCGCGCTTATTTTATGAAACATCACAATCCTGTTATCTAAGACTACCAAAATAGTTCTTTCATCTTATACGAGACTACCTTATTTTTCTTTACTTCTTTGATATAGTTTTTAATAATATGTGTTGTGGGGGTGGCCACAATCGAATTATATAAAAAAAAATCAAATACATAATAAATATAATCGCAGCTTATGGATATCGTTCAGCTATAATATCACATAAGATAGGTAGTCGCGATAACGTAGGTAGTCATGTGTGGTAGTCGCGATAATACCCGTCGTCTCGTATAACAGGAAAGTATAATTTTGGTAGCCTTAGATAACAGGATTGTGATGTTGTAAAAAAACAGGGTAGTCTCGTATACATGGGCGTAACTAGGATTGAATAGTTACAGCGGCTAGTCATAGAAAACCAAAATGTAAAATACACCGTGGGGGGCCCTCCACACCCCCCTAATCAGCGTCACTGAAATTTAATAGTCACAAAAACTTTGCTAAAATCAAGTAGGTATCTATACTTCAAACACTCACAACAATTTAATTTGTCTTTCTTATATTGTAGACATTTTTTTTTGATAAAGGTGACAAACTTATAAGCAATCTTGTATTCAATTTTCAAATCTTAGATTTAAAAAGAATAATTTTTACGAATTTATAACTTAAAATAATTTTCACATTTTCGTCATTTTTACGTATTGTGTCAAAATACGAACTTTAAATGCTTTTAAAAAGAAAATTGTGACTTATGTATTTTTAATATTTTTCAACTGCTATTGTCACAATATATTAGTAGCCTTGTATTATGTTTTTAATTAACAACATTTTATTAATATTTATAGAAAAAATTGAAAACTAAAAATGTCCTTTAACAGCTCAAAACAAGTTAAACATTTTGAAAATTGTATCGTGTAAGGAAAATGCTAATACAATGCTGAGGTTTAAACATTCAGTGAAAATGTTATGTACTTCATTCTACGGCCATTATCGATTTTGCGTAAAAATTACCGTTTTTCCTTAATTTATTTTAGTTTTTCCCGGTGCTTTTGAAAACTATTGAGAATTTTTACTTTTGATCATACAGTACGATACAACTAATATAACTATATTATAAGAATAGGTAGGTTCGCCAATAAGGGTACCTATTTAAATATAATAAAATAATATATAATATTATGATGGGCTTATAATATTTAGAAAAATTTTACATCTGATTTTTAGAAAAATGTTGATTGTAAAAACATTTATTCAAATATTTTACAAGCATTTTTCAATAGGAACTTGTAAAAATATAAAATGTTATCATTTTTTGTATTGACGAATCTTACTTCAAAAATGTTGTATTTTTAAAAAAATCATAAAAAGTTACTATACTTACCTATTTTGACTTAAATACATTTTTACTATTAAAATTTGTCAAAAAATTAAATTTAAAAATTTCCTATTTGAATTTATTTAAAAAATATTTTTATTTAATTTAATATTTTTTATTTTTAGAATTATAAATTTAAAAAAATTCATGCTGTACTTGTAGCGTAAGCCTCTATTAATTTTATGTAATATGTATAAAACATATTTTAATATTGAACAGAACAAAATTTATTTCATCTGTCAGGTCTTTTTGCAGAAAACACCTTGTTTATAATTGTTATGAATTATAATAATATGTGAGTGGTCACGGTGCTGTATTGTATTAATTACTAACACAATTTTTCTGTTGGCTAACGTTTACGACAGACGCATGATATCTTCCCTCTCTTATATTGTTTAAGAACTTATGATATTTTGGTAACTATAATTATGTTCAGTCAAAGTTTATAATCCATAACAAAGTTGACTAGAAAAATAGTTGCACCCCGACGGGGATGTTGTTGAATTGCCTATCTAACGCGCCGTGTGACCGAAATAATAAATTACGTTAATGAAAACATAATATTATTATTAGTAACTATTAATTTATCAGTATGATTATTATTAAATATAAAATCGTAGTATATTGTATGAAATACAATAAACATAGTATTATTGAACGGTTATGATTTAGTTTAGATAATTCAGCAACGACAATAAAATTAATTTTGTTTTGTTACCTGCTATTCTTGCTATAACTTCAGGATCGGTCTGGTTTACTATTCAAATCAGTGGTAAGACGTCCTCGATAATTTGTTGCTTTTCGAGCCTATGTAATATGATTTCCAGACACGCCAATATGTTTAGGACAATTTTCAAATCGTTGGGATTGCTTTCGTACACCATTTTGAGTTTGGGCAGTACCATTCTTCTTATGACTGTATCATCCATGTATTGTGAAACGTTGGTGACAGCCAATACAGCAGCACTCTAGTACATAATAAATATACAATAGTTAAGCTATTAATGATAATATTAACGAGGATAAAATATAACTTTTAGGCATTGGTTTAAAGCACAAATTACATCAAACCGATGATAATAGTTTTAAGCATTACGAGATCAGAATCAAATTTTCATAAACATTGTATTTCTCATGAAATATAAAAATACGATTATTTTCAACGAAAATAATCATAAGTTGACTTGGTTGATTTAGTATTTATATTTTATCAAAACTTTATAAAGTACTTTAAACATTGTATTATTATTTAGAGTAATCTCGCCGATTGTTTCGTTTATATATTATATAGCATTAAAGAAAATATATAAAAATGGAAACGTTTTCTTTAAAATACTATTATAGTGATAAAATAATATTACATTCAAAATAATTAATATGAATAACATTTAAATATAGAAGTTAGAATAGTTTACGTTCTTGTGAGAACTATTATTTTACTATAACCGTGCACTGTATTTTCAAATGAGTACACTTGAAACGTTACTCTTGAAAAAACAAATAGTAAAATAATATCTGATATAAATGTTGTGAACCCCTGCACGCGCCGCACGGTTATGCACACTCAGCATATCGGGTATGAGCGGCCGTGTGGGTTCACACGATCGTCAGTCTGTATTACGTAGAGCTACGAGATTGTCTTTATTATGATTATTATAACGTGTACAATAAAAACCAGTAGTTAGAACCAACAGTCGAGTGTAAATTTATTTAAGGGAAACCTAACCAATGTTGTAATAAACGTCTCAGTTCGAAAGTACTAGTTGGCTAAACCCAGACAAACGGCAAACCGCGAACTCTGTAAGCACAGATTCAACTGGGCTTACAACAAAATTGGTGTCAGGTGTGGGGTTTGTCACTCGTCAAGGAGCCAATTAACTAGAACAACTCCGGACTACACGTTAGACAAGCCGTCAACTCTTCCGAGCGACCAATCAATTCAAGCGACCAAGCAGCCAAGCAGTCGATTGACCAAGCAGCCAAGCAGTCACGTGATTTGGTCTACTCAACAAAGGAGACGTCAGTATGCAGACTCGGTGCCCATCGCCCAAGATGAAGACAACGTTACTGTGAGTCGTTGTAACTAAAATAACACGCAAACGTGGTGGTAATAACTTAAAGAACAACATTTTTTAATAATTCAAATATTATATTATTAATGTTAATATTAATATCAATTTTAATTTATACAACACCACACGTTCTTTATTTCTAAAAAAAAAAAATGTTATATATATACGTCTGTTCTATTCACGAGTAAATTAATTCGTGGTATAACACAGGGCATATACATAGATATTCTTAACATTTGTTCTTTGTATTAGATATATATATATAAAATTGTGGATGTAAGCATTATAACCGGTGTCGTGATATAAGTGTAAAAAAAAAAAAATATACATATATATATTCATACGTGGGAGCGTGCGAATTTAGACATATACATTATAAAATATATATGCACGCCGTGTAGAGAATAGCGCGCTGGTCGTTCCATACAGCAATAATACCTAACAGCTTAAATAATACGGAGGGGTGAATGTCGACGGAGGACTCCAACGACGAATACCTCCCAGGCGCTGCTTATGATAGCAACGACAGTAGAGTAGGGGCAGATCCTAGACCTAGGCCTTTCGTTACGAACCGTCCTCGCACTAGAGCATTCGTCAGCAATAATCCCGACATACCATCAGCGGCGCAAAGCGTAGGAACCAACACCGCGCCCCCCCCCCCCCCCATCAGCTGCCACTAGCGGCACATTCTACGACGTTGTAGCAGCGGCCGCCGCCGCGGTTTCCGGCACTACTACGGTAAACAATAACACGCGCGATAACACTACTGACCTACATACCAACACACACGCCGACGAGTTTACAGTAACACACACACACGCGCGCAACGACGCACAGACGACCGATAGTAATACTAACACAATAAATACGGAAAATACGTCTAATATGGCTTTAGCACTGGGGGAAGCTCTTCGTTTAATCCCGTGCTTCGATGGCACAGTACCATCGGATATTTTCCCGTTTATTAGCGCTTGCGAAATCGCCATGACAAGCGTCTCCGACGGATGCAGACCGATCTTGTTAAAAGCCATAAAAACCAAACTACGCGAGAACGCTTATGCGATCACGCAGTACCGGGACGTTGAGCAATGGGAATCACTTAAAACCTTACTAGAGGAAGAATTTTGCGTTCAACGGACGGCCACTCATGTTCAACTTGAATTAAATGCGACGCGACAGCGAGAGGGAGATACGGTCAGCAGTTACTCAACCCGTATACAAACATTGTTCCACGAACTCTGCAACGCAAGTGTCGTAGGAAAAACGGCTGCCGAAGCCATAATTATCCGAGAACACATTAAGGGACAAACGTTAGCCATACCTATTCATCGAAGGACTAAGGCAACCCATGAAAACAATAATCAAAGCGGGTAAACCAGCATCATTGGAATTGGCAATAAAAGAAAGTTTGGAAGAAGAACGAGTGTATAAATCCGATAAGGAGTCACAACGTTTCTTCAATAACTCTAAACCAGGAGGAAAGACCCGATACTGTAGCCAATGTAAAACCAATACGCACCAGACAGAAAATTGTCGTTTTATTTAAGGCACACAGACGGGAAAAACCAACTATTCGACTCATACTCAAGCGAAGTCCGAAACGGTATCCCCCACGGGAGGGGGAGAAAGAAAAAAAAAACCCTATTGCAACTTCTGCAAGATTCCGGGTCATGACATAATAGAATGTCGCAAAAAGAAAAGGCAAGAGGGGCAAAGTACATAAACGGGCACGTCGGGAAACGACGGGCGCTCGTCTGTGAAGGGCGAACAGACGGTGCGCAACCTCAAGCTCACGGCAGTGGCAAAGGAGTCTACGTCATTTCAATCGGACTCGTAGACAACCACGCCAAAATGGACATTCCCCAATGCCACCAAGGGTCAGCAAACTTACTATTAGACATGGGGGCTGACCTAAACCTAATAAAACTGGACACTTTGTCTGATAATGTAAAGGTGAATACTGACCGGACCTATAGCCTCCAAGGTATTCATAAAACACCGGTCACCACGATGGGATCCGTCCTGCTGGACATCCACATCGGAAATTCTACACAGCCTACCGAATTCCAGGTAATACCAATGGCTTTCCCGATACCGCAGGACGGGATCATGGGACGACCACTTCTGGAACAACTAAAGGCTGTAATCGACTGCAATCAGGGAACATTGACGTGGGACATTTCCACCAACGAGATAACCGTACCACCGCGCAGCCAGGTAGTGATACCAGTCTGTACCACGAACGTCGTCGGAGACAACCGAGACGTTCTAATTCATTCACAACAGCTCGCAGAGGACCTATTTTGCGGAAATGTGTTGAATACGGCACAAAACGGACAGGTACTGATATGCATAGCTAACTCGGGGGAGGTGCCGATACAAATAGAACCACCTCACTTGGACAAGCTATCGCACCAGCTGCTCGACGAAGCACAAGCTAAGACTATATTTAGCATACAGAGGGCCGATAACCGACAGAACAGAATCAATTTGTTACAAAAAACACTACGATTAGACCACGCCAACAAGGAAGAAAGAAAGTCTGTAGAAAACATCTGTAACAAGTACGCGGACATTTTTCATCTCGAAGGTGACACCATCTCGTGCACGGATGCCGTGCAACATGAGATTAAAATACCACAGGGTGCACAACCGATTCACCAAAGACCTTACCGTCTTCCCTACTCACAGCAGTCAGAAATAAATAAACAAGTAAACGAGCTCTTACACGACGGAGTAATCACCACGAGTGACAGTCCTTGAAACGCATCTCTCTTGATCGTGCCAAAAAAGGTCAACGCTTCGGGGGAACAAAAATACCATGTGGTCGTGGACTATAGAAAGCTCAACAGCCTCACTATCGGCGACGCGTTCCCAATGTCCAACATCAACGAAATATTAGATCAACTAGGTAGAGCAAAATATTTCAGCTGCCTAGACATGGCTAGCGGCTACCACCAGGTACCGCTACACCCTAAGGACCAAGAGAAGACTGCTTTTAGTACCAACCAAGGACATTTTCAGTTCCAAAGAATGTCTTTTGGACTAAAAGGAGCACCTTCGACGTTCCAACGTCTGGTCAACAGAGTACTAATGGGTATAAATGGTTTCCGGGCCTTCGTATACCTGGATGACGTGATAGTGATAGCATCATTGATCCAAGAACACGAAGAGCGACTCAGGGAGGTATTCGACCGTCTGAGGCAATATAATCTCAAGTTGCAGCCGAGAAAGTGCGAATTTATGCGACGGGAAGTAAATTACCTAGGGCACATTATATCTGAAGAGGGCATAAAACCAGACCCTAAAAAGACATCGTGTCTGGCTAACTTTCCAGTGCCACGCAACCCGAAGGAGGTTAAATCCTTCCTGGGACTCGCGGGTTACTATCGAAAGTTTGTCAAAGATTTCAGTCAAATATCTAAACCACTCACCACGCTTCTTAAGAAAGAAGCGAGGTTCGAGTGGATGGACTTATGCCAACACTCTTTCGAGACGCTTAAGGGAGCTCTTACCACGGAACCAATACTACAACACCCGGATTTCTCTCAGCCATTTCTGATTACCACAGATGCGTCAAATTCGGCTATCGGGGCCGTTTTGTCTCAAGGACGAGTGGGATCGGACTTGCCAATATCATATATATCAAGAACACTTAACAAAGCGGAGGTAAACTATAACACTACAGAAAAAGAATTGCTGGCCATTGTGTGGGCCGTAAAACAATTCAGACATTACGTATTCGGGCACAAGTTCTATATCATCACTGACCACCGACCGTTAACCTGGTTATTTTCAGTGGCCGATCCAAGCGCGAGACTCATACGCTGGAGGCTCAAGCTAGAGGAACATGACTACGAAATAATTTATAAACCGGCAGTTCTCAATACCAACGCGGATGCCTTGAGTAGGATACCACACATAAAATATTTTAATTACCTGGAAAGTGCTTACGATAACTTTGAACGCAACGACTCTCCGGTAATTAACCACCGAGTTATCGAAGCGACCCAAGACTTTGCACTAGCACATTGTGTATCCGAAGATTTAGACCAGTCCCGCGGAATAGCCCTGGAGTTCAATCGACGTTTTGGACATACCGACGTACTCAAGGGACAACAAAAGGGAGTAACAGAAATAGCACAATTGGAACACGAAGGCCAAAAACTGTTATATCTAATAACAAAGGAGAAAAGTTTCCAAAAGCCAACGTACGAAAATATGTACAAAACTCTCCAAAACCTGAGAAGCAAGGCAGAACAAGAACTGATCTCACACATCGCTATGCCACGTATTGGATGTGGACTGAACCAACTCAATTGGGACAAGGTCAAGGCCATGATAAAATATGTATTTAAAGGATCACGAATAAAAATTGTGATTTACAGTCACCAGAGTTATAGCCCCGAAGAGAAACTTAAAATCCTCGAAGAATTCCATAACGGAGTGCTAGGAGGCCACCAAGGGATCTCC
Source organism: Metopolophium dirhodum (assembly GCF_019925205.1). NCBI lineage: Eukaryota > Metazoa > Arthropoda > Insecta > Hemiptera > Aphididae > Metopolophium > Metopolophium dirhodum. Next base: position 19,214,121 of record NC_083561.1, read on the forward strand.
AGGACAATCTCAAGATTCAACATTCCTGGAAGGGACTCAAGGCAGACGTAATAGACTTTATCAAGAAATGACAATCTTGCCAGGTCAACAAAGCCAGTAATCACACCGTGAAACAACCTATGGTCATCACGACTACAGCCAGAGCTCCATTTGAGAAAATATTCATGGACATAGTCGGACCAATCACCACATCCTATAAAAACAACTCCTACATCCTCACTATACAAGACGACCTAACCAAATATTCACTTGCCATACCGATACCTAGGCACGACGCCAATACAATAGCTAAAGAGTTTGTCGAAAAATTCGTATGTTTCCATGGAGCGCCTAAATCCATTGTAAGCGACAAAGGCTCTGACTTTTTGAGCAAAGTGTTCACTTCATGTTGTAAGCTACTAAAGATAGAAAAGTTTCACACCTCCGCGTATCACCTACAAGCGGATGGGGCACTGGAACGCAGCCATAGGACGCTGGCAGAATATTTACGTCACTATGTGGACAAGAACCTTCAGGACTGGGACGAGTACATTCCTTTTGCAATGTTCGTCTACAACACTACGCCACATTCGACAACGGAACGTCAACCATACGAACTTCTTTACGGCAAGCCGGCCGAAGTTCCGAATTCTCATTCGCGCACAGAAAAAGTACGGTACAACTACGACGATTACTGCTACGAACTGAAACAACGCCTGCAACGCGCACACGACACCGCACGTGACACTATCGTGAAGAAGAAGGAGAAATCTAAGGCACTTTACGACCGGAATGCAAAACCAATTACAGTGCATGTTGGGGACAAGGTGTTAACAAAATGGCATGCGAAGAAGGGGAAACTCAGCGCGAACTGGCAAGGCCCATTCGAGGTAGTCGGACGTACGAACACCGAAAACATAATAATAAAGAAGGAACGTCGGGAAGTGAAGACGCACATTAATGACGTCAAGCTTTTCCACGAATAAAAAAAAAAAAAAAACACAAAAAAAAAAAAATAACAATACTAATCTTAGTTCTTCATTTTATAAAAAAAAAATTTACATATAAAATCTTTATACTAACCAGTAACATAAATTGGATGGTGAACAATTCATAGTATTAACACTCGCTTTAACTATTCGTAAAAATAACAAAAGTTCTACAACCAAATAAATGAGTTCAACCGATTCAAGCTGTCCACTTCTCATCTGATGCAATCCCAGACCACAATAATTAGAAACACGGTGAACGACATCAACGAGACAATGCAGAGTGTGACGAAACAAGCCGAAGTTGTCGACGATTTAATAACTCATGAACGGATAGCAGAGATGCAATCAAACCTTATACTCACAATCAACCTTCTTTCGATAGAGGTAGAAAATTTGGTAGACATTGTTAACTATGCAACGCTCGGACATATCCACAGTAGTATAATGAGTCCGAAAACCATCACACAACAAATGAGTGATATTAAAACCAAATTACCGCCAAATTCCGAATTTCCGTTAGAAATAACTACCAATAGTATATCAGATTTTTTCAAATTAGCTACGGTTACAGTGATAAGTGTGGATGACACATTAATTTTTTCTGTCGAAATACCCGTCACAAATGGGATGAGATTTATGATCTATGAAGTCATACCACTACCTATGCAGTTAACCCAGGATCAAGTGATTGTAATCGAAGCTGAATCAGCCTACTTAGCAGTGGACAAAACGCAAAAGAATTTTATTTCATTCGGGGAACATCAGCTGACAAAATGTATAGTTCTGGAAAACGCTTTCGTTTGTCCAAACGGACACCCCATCAATGTCAATGATCAATTGCAAAATTGTGAGCAAAATCTTTTCAATAGTCCACCTAGTATACCCAATAATTGCAACAAAAAAATTCTCCTTTCAAAACCCACAGTCTGGCACAGACTAGCAGGCGAAAATACATGGCTGTTCGTAGTTCAAAACGAAGCCATTACAATACCATGCGAAAACGAAATACAACCTATAAGAGTAACATTAAACAACATAGGGAAAATAAGTATCAACCCCAAATGTAAAATATACACAAAAAATACCATACTGATTCCCACGCGAAAATTTAAATCAAAAGTCTTCATTGACTTTTTCCCTAATATTCCTCTAAATATAATTCCAATTAATTTTAAAAATACCGGAGGCGTCGATAGACGACATATTTCAACTAATAAGGGCATTCAGTATAATTTCAAGAATTTAGCTAGGGACGCGGGAGATTTAAAATCCTTACAGGAACAGATAAACGCCGAGCTAAATAGTAATAATAATCAACAAAGGCACACTTACACCACGACAACGGTGACTATAATTGTAATAATAATAATTCTAATTATATAAGTTATATTATATTTATTGTATAGAAAATTAAGTACATTAAAAAATAAATGGAAACCCGGGGGCACCGGAAGTCCTAACGTCCTATCTTCAACAGCAAGCACCAATACAGAGGCAGAGCCTATAGCTTGCACAACAACAGGCGCAAGAGCGAAAAGCCTATTGCCCGAAATAATTTAAAAATAGGAAGCCCATAGGACAACAGGGCTTTCGTTTAGCCCCGGGGGTGTTGTGAACCCCTCCACGCGCCGCACGGTTATGCACACTCAGCATATCAAGTATGAGCGGCCGTGTGGGTTCACACGATCGTCAGTCTGTATTACGTAGAGCTACGAGATTGTCTTTATTTTGATTATTATAACGTGTACAATAAAAACCAGTAGTTAGAACCAACAGTCGAGTGTAAATTTATTTAAGGGAAACCTAACCAACGTTGTAATAAACGTCTCAGTTCGAAAGTACTAGTTGGCTAAACCCAGACAAACGGCAAACCGCGAACTCTGTAAGCACGGATTCAACTGGGCTTACAACATAAAAATACTGAAATATAATATTTGTTCAATATAATAATCAAATAAATCTAACTTTATTTTATTTAAAATAATATTATCTATACTTCTATATAACGGTACATAATATAAGATGATTGATAATAATTGAAATTGGGTCAAATTTTAAACTAGAAGGGTATTCGCTCGAGTACCTTGTATTTTTACATTTAAAAATTATTATAAAAGTCTTCCCGTTTATGAAATAAAAACGTTCTAGAGTTAATAATAAAATAAATTGGATATTATAATATACATAATAAAAAGGTGGTTACTAAAAAGTTGTGCTACATTTTATTTATTTCAGAAACTTTAAATCACATAAAATGAAAGCCATGTAGATTAATTCAGTATAATATTATTCTTTTATTTGCATCTATTGTACTTTAAATAGAGATGCGAATGTCGACAAAAATTCAATCCTGATTTTCTAAAAAAGAAACCTTTAAATAATATGTTTGATTTCAATGGAGTACCTATGATGAAAATTTACTTAGACCCGAGTAAAAACAGAAAAATGAGCGATGACTGATATTGTGTTAATAATCACGTAAACATGTTTTAACGTAAATCAAACGTATAGGTAAAATAAAATAACATGTAGTTATAATATTAATAAGAATAATACATACATTTATAATATTTACAACGATAATCATATTTAAAACGAATAAGTTAATACGTTTTTAGTATATTTTTGATAATAATTATTGGTGCAGGAACTATTTGTTATTTCCCATAATGTTAATAAATAACACAAATTTACTTTTGAGAGAATTTTGAGGGAATGACATATCGATTTTATATTTTATTGTTATTTGACTTTGTATTCTACTTTCAAAATAAACAAAAAATGTTGTAAATTTAAATTATGTTTAAATTGTTTTGGTACAATATTTCGACAAATCGATATGTCATTCCCTTAAAAATATTATTCTCTATCTTTTTTGTAAAAGGTAATTTTACTCTAAGATTACTTAAAAGCATAGAAAAAATGATTTTTCGTAAATGCGTTTTGTTTATGTTGCGCGTGGGCCAGAGAGAGAAAACAAATACTGCGCTGACATCCTCTTAATACGTCATATTAAATGACATTTTTTAAATTTAAATAATTTAAATCTAAGATTATTATTTGTTATTAATGTGTGAATCATAATTTTCCATCACAACACCGATTTTGTTCATAGACTAATATTATATTAAATCTCTGTTATGAAAAAAAAAATATCGCGTATTTAAAACATTATAATTTACTATCCATATAACGGTTGTTCTAATCAATATTAAAAAAAAAAAAAATCCTTTATATATAATTTATAGGCTCTTGCTCTACAAGACTACACGTATAATATAATATTTTTTATTTTTATTTTAAATACCAAAAATAAAAATTCAAAATGGCTGCTATGTAAATCTGGTTTTTAGAAACATTTTGATTGCAAAGTCATCCATCGTTTACGGGAATTTTTGAATAAGTACTTGTTAAAATTTAAATATTTTTAGAAAGTTATTACAACCTTTTCAAATGAATGAGTCTTTGTTCAAAACATTTAAAATTTTAAAAAATAATCTACTAGGCTATAATACATATTATAATTATTATAATTTTTTTTAAAACTACACTTAAAAATTTGTTATTTTTATTATTTTTATTTTCAGAATGAATAAAAAATAAAATGTTTAATGTTACATAATACGTGTTGCACAAATAGATATAAATAAATCGATATTTATGATATTTAAAATATTACATTCAAGTACCTACATTTATCATTTTATTTGTAAATTTTAAAAATTCATTAAATATTACACATAAAAAAAAAGTTTATTTGTGTAAAACTGTTACATTTTAAACATACCAATTAGATTAGATTTATATATTTCGGAGGTTTCTTCCAACTATCATTTTTACTTGAACTGTTGATGAAAAAAAAATGTTCTGTGATATTTTAATATAGCATTTAGGCAGTGTTTTACAAGTTCCTTATAAAAAGAATTCGTTCCTTTGAAAAATGAACGAGTTCCTTTTTTAGTTCAAAATAAAAGAAAAATTCTTATTTAATCACTTATGTTTTTTTTGTTCATATGCATACTTCTTTAATTTTCAATTATAATATATAACTACAAGTATACGTAGGTATATATTTTATAATTCTATTTTGAGATTTTCTTCAAAATTAAATTGTTGGCTAACGTATGCCGATTATCTTAACGTCGAAACTCGATAACGATCACTAATATATTATTATATGCTTTATGCATCGTATGTATAGATTATCGAATTTGAATCATACTAAAGCAGATATTATAACAAATGCAACAAACACTGCATGGGATCCAGAAATTGGATTTAATAAAAACGCAAAGCCATTTAATTTACCATGGAAAGTTATAGGTGATACTGTCGAAGATTCAATTTACAAAACGAAAACACTAGAAAACACTGTCCTAAAACTGATAAAGGATTAAGGAATGACGGTAGGTGTATATTTACAATTTAGGTAGTGAACACTGAGGGTCGCACTGATGTGTATAACTTCAGCTCTTTGTTTTCGCCATTGTTTGACACTTGATCAATGTTCTAAAAAAGAGCCACAAAATCAAATAGAATACAACACTGTTCACGAGCAATTCTTTAGAGTATATTATGTACGGATAAATAATAAATATTTATTTATTTATTTAAATATACACACTTACAGATAGTCCAGTGTTTATTAACAGTATGTTGATGAATCTTGAAAGAAAGGCTGTACAACGTTCATTTTGAACGGGTTCATTAGCCATTGTTTTTGGTGTAGGAATTTTCATTGATTTCGACGACCTATCGTAGTTGAGCATATCCAATTGATCGACAAAGTCGTCTTCAGAACATTTTAGGGTATACTCACTAGATAAACACAAAACCAAAACGGTGATAGAAATAACTCTCATTGTAATTTGTAATACCATTACACGCTAATAATAATAATAACGATAATTTTATAATTTTGCTACAAAACCGTATTATAATGAAGGAACGACACGACCCATAACTATTAACTACCAAACTAGTAACTAACTAACTAATAAGTAGCTATTGACTATTGAGTAATTTCAAAATAATAATATACTGGTTATGTGACAAAACAAACTGACAATGACATTGTCTCTAGATAAATATTGGATTTCATCCATAGTCCTTATATTATTTATTATTTAATCCTCAAAATTGATAATAATCATAGATGTATATATATACACAGTTCTATATATCTATGATATTAATTCCCGCCGTTATTTAAATAACAATCATACGATATATAAATAAAAATTTGTAATGATTGTACATTTGTACTTGGATATTGCCATATTGGTTATAAGTGTTATAACTATTTTATAAGCAGTATTACATAATATGTATATTAGTAAATAATGCATATTGTTATTTTATTATCGTTTGACATAATTTATAACACTGAACACTATTATAATATTAAAGTTCGGATTTTGTAGGCATTCGCGTTTTTATTATATTGGTCTAAGACGAAGTTACATCATCTATATGTCATTTTATTATTATACTTACAATAAAATGCATGCAGTTTTGTTTTGCTTTTTAAGTTATAATTTTTTGAAATAATTTTTTGTGATTTTTTTCTTTTGAGTAAGTTTACTTGCAAGATTTTTAGTACCTTGTATAATCTGATTAAATAAATCCGGCACGCAACCAATACAATCTATTCTATTAATTTAATAATACCCACACAAAACGGAACAATTACTTAAACAAGCTCCATGTAAAATAGGTTGTTGGAAAATTGGAAGCGTTGGTATTGAATATAGAAATGTTGGGTTTAAAACGCTTGAAACTGTATCTGCGAAGATTTAACAACTTTAATTCAAGGAATCCTGGAAGATATGACATCAGAAGAGATGGTCTATTTAAAATTCACGCCCATTGGTTTTTGTTGATGTCGAAAAAAAAATTATAATATAGGTAAGTAGATAATCAATAACAAAAAAATCCACTCTGTACTACTACCATTATAATATTATTAATTAGTTTATTTGCATATTTGTATCTACGTATTTGGTATTTAATTTAATTGCGCCTATACTATGCCTTTGGATAAAACCTTTTATTGAAATATGATTACAAATAAATTATTAAATAAAGAATAATATTTTGTTTTAATAATTACAAAATGTGTAGGTTAAATTTACTTAGGTTTACATAATATAATTTACACATATTATAATTATAATATGTGAGCAATAATTCCGCATGCTGGTTGACATTTTTTATGTATAATATTAGGTATATTATATATTAGCATAGTAGGGTACTATAAAGAATATAGGTAGGTACCTAAAAAGTAGCACTGTAGCTGGACACATCACTTATACTCTCAATATAGATGATATTAGTTCAAAATACCTACCTATTTTGGTTCTTTTTATAGACATTTGAAATGTGCTATAGATTTTTTCGATTCATAGTTTATGTAGGTAAGCTAGTACCTATTTGTTTCATTGTTTGCAAGTAAAAAGCTTGGATATAGGCACGAGGTATTCCTCATAAATTATTCGATTTGAGTATGTATTAGGTACTCTAATTACAATAATATTCACATCTTTTATATATGACTGTACATTTGTTCATAAATCTATGAATTATTATAGTACCTATCGCATTAATATTTAATACAATGATACATTCTAGCCTTACACTTTTACGGTTAAAATATTAATACTGGCTAAATGCGGGCCGCGGTTGTTGGGTTGTCATTATTATTAAATCGTGCGTGCATGGCGACCGCCACCTATATCATTATTTATTTACGTAATTTTGACATTATTGTTATTATTTTTACGCCGCGCATAAACCCGCTGCAGATATTGAAACTACGAACGAAACTGTGCCATCACGAACATACAAATTTAAACACAGTTATGCCGTATAGTGAATCCGTATCTATGAATCGGAATATTCCGAAACCAAAAGGCTCTCCGAAATGGAGAAGACCTAAGCCGTCCGCCGACAAGACTCGTTTTACAGAAAAGCCGAATTTTACTGAGCCAACACAAACATACAAATTGTCTTCGCTAAACACAGTTATGCCGTATAGTGAATCCGTATCTATGAATCAGGATATTCCGAAACCAAAAGGCTCTCCAAAATGGAGAAGACCCAATCCGTCCGCCGACAAGACTCGTTTTACAGAAAAGCCGAATTTTACTGAGCCAACACAAACATACGAATTGTCTTCGCTAAACACAGTTATACCGTATAGTGGATCCGTATCTATGAATCAGGATATTCCGAAAGCGAAAGGCTCTCCGAAATGGAGAAGACCTAAGCCGTCCGCCGACAAGACTCGTTTTACAGAAAAGCGGAATTTTACTGAGCCAACACAAACATACAAATTGTCTTCGCTAAACACAGTTATGCCGTATAGTGAATCCGTATCTATGAATCAGGATATTCCGAAACCAAAAGGCTCTCCGAAATGGAGAAGACCCAAGCCGTCCGCCGACAAGACTCATTTTACAGAAAAGCCGAATTTTACTGAGCCAACACAAACATACGAATTGTCTTCGCTAAACACAGTTATACCGTATAGTGGATCCGTATCTATGAATCAGGATATTCCGAAACCAAAAGGCTCTCCGAAATGGAGAAGACCTAAGCCGTCCGCCGACAAGACTCGTCTTACAGAAAAGCGGAATTTTACTGAGCCAACACAAACATACAAATTGTCTTCGCTAAACACAGTTATGCCGTATAGTGAATCCGTATCTATGAATCAGGATATTCCGAAACCAAAAGGCTCTCCGAAATGGAGAAGACCCAAGCCGTCCGCCGACAAGACTCATTTTACAGAAAAGCCGAATTTTACTGAGCCAACACAAACATACGAATTGTCTTCGCTAAACACAGTTATACCGTATAGTGGATCCGTATCTATGAATCAGGATATTCCGAAACCAAAAGGCTCTCCGAAATGGAGAAGACCTAAGCCGTCCGCCGACAAGACTCGTCTTACGGAAAAGCCGAATTTTACTGAGCCAACACGAACACACAAATTGTCTTCGCTAAACACAGTTATGCCGTATAGTGAATCCGTATCTATGAATCAGGATATTCCGAAAGCAAAAGGTTCTCCGAAATGGAGAAGACCAAAGCCGTCCGACGACAAGACTCGTTTTTTGGAAAAGCCGAATTTTACTTCGCGTACCGGAAAACTGGTCGATGTGTTGTACGGGCGCCGTCACTGCAACCCCAGAGACGACATAACTCTGCTGTGCACTTACTTCGAAGCAAATAAAAGGTACTTACATATTATTCTTAACAGGAATGTTGGAAACAATTTTTATTATTTTCAACACCTTATGTGTCAGGGGTGACTCCAGAGATTTGTATTGGTTGGGCTAAGTCATAACTTTCAGAAAACTATAATATGTTTATTTTTACAAAAATGTACAATTTTTTATAAATATGATCTTGGGGGATTACGGCCCCTGATACGTATAATTTGATCGGTTGAGTAAACAGATATTTTTTAATTGAGGAGAGATTTATTCAAGCAATTGATACAAGTTCTTAAAATAAAATAATCAGGTAGAAATTATGTTAATAGACATTTATTTAAAGTAATGGTTTTTTTTTTTGGAAAAGTTTGGAATTTGGAGGTGAGCTTCTCCTTGACTCTTTCCCCGCAGAACTACACTTCTAATTTACATCTATTTTGCAGTTTTAAATATTTTGTCTGAGTTATCTGCATAGTTAGCTGTACCTATACTAGCGGCTTTTAAAATAATAAAAATATTTTGTTCTACATTTTTATAGGCATGAAAGACTTCCAAAGAGGTCGAAATCATTTGTAAAAAATGAAACCTCTAATGTTACCTTCTATTCAGATAAACGCAAACGTCGTACTACTAATATTGAAAACGAACCAAGCTACATGTTGTAAGTAATATTTATAATTAATTTTGTTTAAATAATTTTAATTGAATAAAATGACTTTAAAAATAATGATGTAGGTATACGATTTTACAATACAGCAATATTAAGTATGAAAACATGCTAAAATGACTATTCGATCATTTTTAAAAATAGTTTTTCTTTTCAAAACTGTATACATTTTTACCGTTTATCATAATTTATAATATAATATTATGTTGATTATTGATGCATTAACGAGTATAATATGGACTATGATTATTATTGCCAAATAAATCTATACTCAGACCAAAATTTAATAGGTACATTCATTGTGTATAGGTATTGTATAAGGCGGAATCATATGGGATCAACCAAATGTTCCGCTTTACAGAATAAAACCGAACAATTTTGGATTATTAAATTCGATTCTAAATTGTATATAATGTACTATTATTATTCCTTTTACATAATTATAGTTTATAATATTTATAATTTTAATTTTAAATGTAGGTATTGATTAATTTTTAATTGTTGCAGACTTTTTCAAATGTTCAAAGTTTTCATTCATATCTCGATAAGTTGATATTTTTCATTCAATTATAAACTTTTTTTTCGGCATTTTGATGTTTGAAAGAAACGTAACTATGTACAAAATAAACTGTTCGATGTAAAATTGTTAGTGCACAACTGTTTTTTCACAGCTACGAAAAATTTTATTATAAAAATAGATAGTACTATATGGTATAGGTAACTATATAATTTTCGGCTTTTGTTACACCCGCGCGTATCGTGTTTCCAGTTTACTTATGCACATAGGCGCAAATTGACTTAAGTTTTTGGGGGGACTCAAGCCCCCCTCCCCATAGGCCTTATTGCTTAATACCACAGAATATAAAAATTAGTACTAATTACTAGATTTTGAACTGGGGGACTTGACCGACATTAGGAGGGACTAAGTCCCCCACAAGCCCCCCTCTATTTGCGCCAATGCAAGGTTTTTACTATTACGGGACCTACAAAATCGTTCGGTTTTCAACTTTTAGAAAGGATCTGTTTTTTTTGGGTTCGACGTGCAGAATTTGAAGCTATAGGAACACACGCCGGGACCAAAGAAGAATTCCTGATTCGATAGTTCATAGATATTCGTTTTATTCAGGGTTCGCTTTAGACAATTGTACTATAATATAATATTATATACCTACCGTTATTTTCAAACTAAATACTTACCTAGTTTATCACGTATATTAAGTTGAGTTGTATATTAGTTATGAAGTTAACAGTCTGTTATATGAATGCATAAACCAATCAAATGAGATTTGTATTTAGTTTATATAAATTAAAAATAATATTATGGAAAAGCCGAAAGTAATTGGCATTTTTAACAGTATTTATTAAATATTACTTTATAAAACAAGTACCTGCATGGCTGTATAGTATCTTACTGATGGATGATTTATTATTTTTTTTGTTACAGACAACAGTACAATAAACCCTCGGCAAAAATTAATGCTGTTCTTAAAGATCTAGGTTTTGTGTGTAATAGTGATAAAATGTATACATTTTATCCATCACAGATAAACTATTATAAAGACTCTCAAAAGCATATTACCAGATATGGTCAGAAAAGTTATATTGCACCAAAATCAAAAGTAAATATATGTTTTGTTTATTTACTAAAATATATTAGTGATAGAAAAATTAAGACTGGTGGGTGTTTAGGTAACTAATTTTAACAATTTTTTTTATACAATAAAAATAGAAGTTTGGGACAAATTTAATATTTTAATTTGTAAGTTATTTAGTTATGAGTTTGATAATTTATATTAATACTACATATTTATAAGTGTATAGTTCTCTGATTTAAAGTAGAAATCAAAATATCAATAATTACAAAATATCAAAAACAATAATATTTCACCAATACTTATAGTACTCACTGTAATTTATAATTATTTATTTAAACATCAAAATATAAGCATACATTTTATCTAACAATTTTTAAATATTATGTTTTTATTTTAGAATTCAATAGGTAGTTCTGATGGATATAATCAAAACGGAAGACATCAAAAGCCAATTCGCTCTAAAACATACTCGGAAAATAATCGTTACAACAAAAACTATAAAATTGAAGTATGAAACATATTTAAATTAATATTACTTTTAAAATTTTTCTTTTTAGTTAGCTCTTGAGTATAATTTCAAAATTTTAATTCCATTTGTTGTGCAAATAATTAATCATCAACTATTTTATAGCTGAAATTTAATACACATTACGTTGTACAATAGTTATTGTAAAATTCATAATATTTAGAACTTAAATATTTAAAGTTAAATAAATTTAGTTATTTATATGTATATGTTAGAATCATCATCAAAATTCAATAATTAAGAAGACTTACTCAAATCAATTGAATTGCCAAAAAAACACCACTAATCTTCATCAAGATAAACAGTTGCCTATTAAATACTGGTTAATGAGGCACTTGTTATTTACAAATTTTGATCGCGGTATTCTTTTGGACACAGGTAATTCAACTATTTTCTGTTTAAATCTTATGTTTTTAAACATTGTTTTATATTTACAGAGAGCTTCTATTCGGTCTGTCCGGAGGTATTAAGTTATCATATAGCAAAGCGTTGTAAAAATAACATAGTGTTGGATCCTTTTTGTGGAGCTGGTGGTAATATTATACAGCTGGCAAAAACATGCAAACGAGGTATTATTTTTACAATGTTACATAATATTTAACTTAAAAATTAAAATATATTAAAATAAAGATTTAAAAAAAACTATTTTTGTTTAGTTATAGCATGTGATATTGATCCAGATAAGATAAGATTAGCACGGCATAATGCTGAGATATATGGTGTTGCTCATAAAATTGATTTTGTAGTTGGTGACTTTTTTCAAATTTACCCAAAGTTAAAAGCAGATGTAGTATTTATGTCACCACCATGGGGTGGACCAGGATATTCAATTGAAAAAAGCTACAGTTTAACGTCTATGTGTGACAATTATTTCGGGGGAGGTTTTGGTATTTTTGATATTGTTAAAACTATTGCGCCTAATATTGCATTTCATATGCCGAAAACCACAAATATATTAGAAGTAAGGCACATGATGTATGGTGTTCAATATAATCTAACCTTTATACTATAATTTTTCAGTGTATGTGGTTGGCAAATGATTTTGGTAAAGTGGAAATTCAGCAGAATATTATTAATGGTAGACTGAATTCAATCACAGCATTCTATGGAGACTTTCACTAAAGTATCTATGGAGACTTTCACTCAAGTAACTGACAGTTGTCGGCGACTTTTGAAAATATTCTTTGCAGTTTTTGATTAATTATGTTTGATTATTAGAATAAAGTTATTTCCAAATTATTTCATTATTTTAACGACTATTTTACTGTAACAAATTAATATAATTGTGCAACCATCATATATTTATTGATATATTATAAATATATAAAATGTATACACTGCTAATACAACAAAATGTTATGTTAAAAAACTATAGAAAATTAAATATTATACCAGAGGTTGACATAATTTATACCAATTTTTGATTTTTAGTAACTAAATGTATTATTTTAATTGTCTCGTCAAAATAATAAAATAAAATAGATTTAGGTAACAAAATAAATGTCCTATTCCAACTATTTTATTTTATCAAATATTAAAAAAAAAAAAATGTCAACTGAAAAGAGTAGTGTATTGTGAGAAGATGAATTTATAGAATATAAATGTAAACTAGTTTAATATAATATTTTTTTAACTCATTGATATAAAATAAAATTATACATATTAAAACAATACAATTGCTGCAATTTAAAACTATGTTTTATAGTTTATTGACTATTACATAAAACAATGTTAACTCTGCGTATGTATACATTTCATTAAAAATATTTAATCAATAAGATCATTGAATTGAAAAAATAATATAATAACAAAATACCTAAAAATAATGTATTTGTAGTGCTAAAAAATACTATACTTACTAGTTATATTACTTAAAAAATAAAAAAATAATATATATTACATATATTACTTATATTTCCTGTCACATATTTTATTAAAATATAATTAATATATGTAATATATATTATTTTTTTATTTTTTTCGTAACACTTGAACCGAATAATATTTGATTAATCCAGAAATGTTTAAAATAATATATTTTTTCAACTTATGTTTATATGTATGTACCTATTTATATCTCGTTAAGAATCTACCAAATATTCAACTAAAATATAATAAAATCATCAGTACTTATTTATTATTGCCACTGCACAGTAATATGAATCACACAATTTATTGTACTATGATATTTTTTTATATAGGTTCCATTAAAATGCTTATAAATACAATTGAAATATAATAACAATGAACTGTTTACAGTTAATAGTATAAGCATAATTAATAATAAATATTTCATGATATATAAATGTAGGTATTACACATTTTATTTGTTTTAACAAACATATCTTTTGTAGTAAAAATTGAATTCCAGTATTAAAAATTGCGAGGAATAATGAATTATATTACTTTTTTTATCAATATTTTAAAATAAGCTAGTTTAACGTTTCTAACGATAGATACGCACTTTAAATTGCATAATATGCAATAGCCCAACACGACGACAAACATACTAACAAGATCAACATTTAATGTGAGGTACAATTATTTTAAATGTTATAAGTAGAAGTGGCGTACATACAATTTTCTTATGGGAGAGGATTAAATTATAAACATATTATGTTATCGGAGTGCTTCACCCGACACAATAAGACAATAAGTTCGATCACAGACCATACGAAATATGAACCATAGTTTGTTAAGAGTCAGACTTTGGGTTCGTGTATATAATATAGTAACGTGTAAATTTTTCATTCTATCCATTTCAAGGCTGAGTTTTTTTATTGTATTTGTTTGTCCTTGTGGTGAAACGGTTTGACCTACCCCCCCCCCCCCACCATTTTACGAAAATGATTACCGTTTTTCCATAAATAGTTCATAATATACTAGACTGATTTACATGTAAGATAAATTGATCATGAATATCGACATTTTAGACTTTATGTTAAAGACTGTTGACATATAAGGTCACTTGGTGGTAGAGGCAATAATAAACAGTTACCAGAACATCTACAATATCATCATGATTGCTGCTACTTTTTAGGAACTGGATAAAATATTTTAAAGTTTGTGTGTTGAACTATTATTCATATTTTTATACAAGTAAAAATTATTTAGTTCGTGTTGTGTCATTGATCAATAAAATAATATATAGGTACACAATAAACAATAAACTCACAATCGCAGCTTTTAGACAGTTTAAAATAAACTACCTTTCACTATAAACAAATCACGTGCACCTACGCGTGCAAAAGGTAAATCACTATGCATCCAATAAATCTTTTCGGTACCAATGTAGGTTATGTTGTATCGTACATCGGTTATAAATCACAATTTTCATACTAGGCAGGTATACATTTTTTAGAACTACTAAAATTCAAATATGATTAAAAGTTTTTAATTTTTTTTTTAAATATTATGTAGGTACAATTAGAATTTAAATAATTATACTGGGTTGTGCATTTTATATTATTATATTTTTATCATTACCTATAATTTAATAGGTACGATATATTATATTATTTTTTCAAAGATTTTTGTTTGAAATGTCTTGGGTATTAAATTTAATGAAGGCAATATCATACATTTTAAGATTGACATAAATATTCGACAATCTTTCCAATAGAAATTCTAAAAATGTATTATCTTAGTGTTACCTACTATCTTATATACTTTATTTTTTATAATGAAAGTAGATTGCAGTTTAAGTACTTTTTATTTATTTTATATTAATATTATCTTAACAGAACAACGCTCGGCAAAACTTACTTAAGTGTGTGTCTGTGTGTATGTGTGTCAGAACATCGGGTACATACTTAAACGAATGATCTTTTACGATTTTTAAGGGTGGTAGCATCCCAAACACGAGTAGCAGCGTGCCATACTTGCTCAGCTCCAGTATGAACAGCATCCGGTCAAGGAGGCAGAGTACATGTTCAAATAATTCTAGTACTGGCATTCTGCAGCAACTAGGTTCCGGTGTGGTGAAACAGTTATCCACTTTGCAAAATCCGGTAAGAATATTTTTATAATATAATATAGGTACTATAGTGTTTCCTAAATTTAAACTATTATTATTTCAATATCGCTTGTATAAGTCGTCAAAATAATATTATACATAGGTATTCGAGATGCGTGAAACTCAAATACCAACAATAGTTCCGAGAGCGTATAGATACAAGTATACAATTCTCAGTTATAGATGTTTATCTACTGAAGGTGAATGTATAATAATATATAGTTTTACGTTAGTGCATATATTTATTTAAGGTATACAATGTAGTCTTGTGGGGTCAGTCTCGCCGTGGTTAAGATACAGATGTAACGATCGTTCATCTTCCTAAAATGCAAGTTTGGTATGAAAATAATCGAACTAATCAGTATTGGAACGAATACAGAATTTGAAGGTGATTTGAGATTTCTGTACCAGTTATAATTTATAAAACGATCGGGTAAATGAAATAAAATAAATCGTTTTAGCAAAAATCTTGAGTCAAAAATTGTTTAGAATCTAAACTTTAGATACTATGCAGGAAACTTGTTTAGATATCTAAAAAAATATTTCTGGCATAGGCTATCGATAGTGTATACTATTTTAGGCCATTAGGGGAAATTTTATTAAATTAAGAAATTATAACACATGGCACGAGCATCTTATAGGTACAATGGCAGAGATCTAGTAAGCGATGTAAAATATAAAGTTATATGTACATATATGAGTTTTATTTATAGATAATCACAAACTAAAGAAAAAAATGATTTTATATTTGTGTGATTTCAGTATCACTCTGGTCGTCTTCTTCAGACCGTGACAAGTGCTTATACACGGTCAAAAGTATGCAAAACTTATGAAACCCAAGAATCACATGTTCGTTAGTTCCAGTAATTTTCCAAAACGCCTGATAAACGTAAAGAAATCCTAGATTTTCCAATTATCCATATTATATTTCTTAATAAATTATTTTCAATAAGACTAAGAGAGATTCTGGAAATTCTAGAATTCACTTTTAATTTATTTTGTACTTACATAAATGTAGGACAAGCTCAACATCGATAACCACGATACTTCCCATTAAAAGTCGAGATAGATAGGTAGGTTTATTATAAATAATATATTTAAAATATAAAATAGGCAAAATAGTTGTGTTACATTCCAGTTTCACAGGAGGTCCCGTTATATGCACAAGAGGACTCAGGACGCCATGACATACGTTCGCCACTATGGCCGTCCTGATTTGTTCATTACGTTCACATGTAATACTAAGTGGATTGAAATTGAATCTTCCTTACACGATGGACAAAAGCCTCAAGATAGGCATGACATAATAGCTAGGGTTTTTCACTTGAAAGTTAAAAAAATCATTCATCTTCTAACTAAAGGTTCTATTTTCGGTTCCTGTAGGTGTTACATGTTCACAGTAGAATGGCAGAAACGGGGTCTGCCACATGTGCATATACTTCTATGGCTACATTATAGAATTATGCCGTCTGACATTGACAGTGTTATAAGTGCAGAAATTCCTGATCCCGAACTTGACCCTCTCCTTTATGACATCGTAAAATCTACTATGATTCACGGGCCATGTGGACATTTGAATAGAAAATCACCATGCATGCTCAATGGTTCATGTAGCAAGAGATATCCACGTCCATTTTCCAAGGATACGCACACTGCAGATGACGGATATCCCCAGTATCGAAGGCGGGCTCAATCTGATGGCGGTTTTTCGCTTGAAATTAATGGAGTAAAAATTGATAACCAATGGGTGGTGCCGTATAATCCTGTTTTGCCCGTACATTTATGGCTCATATTAACGTTGAATTGTGCAACTCTGTGAAGTCCATAAAGTACATATGCAAGTAAGTAAATAAAGGAAGTGACCAAGCAGCGTTTTGTTTAGAAAACGAGCAGGATGAAATATCCAAGTATGAAGCAGGGCGCTATATTAGCAGTTCTGAAGCTGCTTGGAGAATCTTACGTATCCCCATCCATGAGAGATTCCCTCCTGTTATGCATCTTTCTGTTCATCTCGAGAATGGTCAAAGAATTTACTTCACAACTGATAATGCCTCAGAAAAAGTTCAGAACCCTAATAGTACTACACTTTTAGGATTCTTTGAGCTATGTAAAAATGATTCTTTTGCAAGAACGCTTTTGTATAGTGAAGTTCCAGCTTATTTTATTTGGAAAAATAACAAGTTTAGCCGAAGAAAGCAAGGAAAGGGTGTCTCAGGTCATCCAGGAGTCAAACAAGATCATGTGATTGGGAGAGTCTATACTGTACACCCTAACAATGCTGAATGCTATTACTTGCGACTATTACTTCATGAAGTACGTGGACCGACTTGCTTTAATGATCTCAAAACAGTGTCTGGAGTAGTTCATCCATCTTATCAATCTGCCTGCCAAGCTCTTGGGTTGTTGGAAGATGACACTCATTGGGACCGAACTCTAGAAGAAGCCGCTATTATTGATTCTCCACAAAAAATCCGTCAACTATTTGCTGTTTTATTAGTGTTTTGTCAGTTAGCTGACCCGTTAAAACTTTGGGAAATACATAAGGACAGTATGTCGGAAGATTTGAAAAGACAATTGGTAAATGATTACCCAGAGATTGATATTGAAACCATTGTGGACGTTGTTCATAACAAATGCTTAGTGCTGCTAGAACAGGTCGTCTTTTCGATGGGTAACCATTCACTTCATCAGTTTGGACTTCCTTCACCATCTCACGATGCGAGTGAATTAATTGTTAATCGTGATTATCTGAGAGAACTGTCTTATGACGTAGAACAGCTATCTAAATTAGTTTATCACAACATAACAAAGCTTAATCCTGAACAAAGTCAAGTTTATTACGAAGTTATAAGAAGTGTTGATTCAGATTCTGGACGTGTTTTTTTCTTGGATGCTCCTGGTGGAACAGGAAAAACGTTTTTAATGAATCTGTTGCTAGTTAGCGTAAGAATGCACAAAAAAATAGCGATTTCTGTCGCTTCCTCTGGAATAGCAGCTACTTTGTTGGATAGTGGAAAGACCGCTCACTCTGCTTTTAAACTTCCTATCAACTTAAATTTTTCTGAAAGTCCTTTATGCAACATTTCAAAGCAAAGTGATGCAGCACATGTACTTAAGGAATGCAAGTTAATTGTTTGGGATGAAGCTACAATGGCTCACAAGGGAGGAGTAGAAGCATTGGATAGAACTCTCCAGGACATCAGGAGTAGTAATCGCCTAATGGGTGGGATGACCGTCTTACTGGCTGGGGACTTCAGGCAAACACTACCTGTTGTTCCTCGAGGAACTCGTGCTGATGAGGTGAGGGCCTGCCTTAAATCATCCTACCTATGGCCTAAAATCCAAGTGAAATCCTTACGAGTCAACATGAGAGTGTACCTTAGAGGCGATCCTGAGGCAGAGGATTTTTCCAACTTACTCCTTCAAATAGGAAATGGAGATTTACAAGAAGATGATGATAGGAAAGTGAACATTCCAAACAATTTGTGTTCAGTCGTCAAGGATCTAAAAAGTTTGAGTGAGCAAATATATCCGAATTTAAATATTTTACATTCAGAAAACCTGACTTGGCTGAACGAAAGAGCCATTCTTACACCAAAGAATGACACTGCAGCAAGCATCAACGACTCCTTATTGGACCAGTTTCCTACTGAAACGGCGAAATATTCATCTGTGGACTCTGTTGTGGAGTTGGATGATGTAGTTAATTACCCTGTAGAGTTCTTTCACACTTTAGATCCACTAGGAATTCCACCTCACAATCTATGTTTAAAAGTTGGAGCTCCAATAATGCTATTGCGTAACCTTATACCTCCAAAACTTTGTAATGGCACACGACTTCGGGTAAAGACCTTCCATAAACATGTAATTGAAGCAACTATCTTTACAGGCTGCGGTAGGGGAGAAACAGTTTTTCTACCAAGAATACCTTTAATTCCATCTGACTACCACTTTCAATTCAAACGGCTACAGTTTCCCATAAAGGTATGTTGTGCCATGACAATTAATAAAGCTCAAGGACAGTCTTTGAAAATGGCAAGAGTGGATTTAAGGAATGACTGTTTCTCCCATGGCCAATTATACGTAGCCTGTTCACGTGTAAGCTCTCCTGATATTCTGGTAATACTGCTTCCCGAAGGAAGAACCAAAAATATTGTATACAAGGAGGTACTATAAAAAATGCGAAAACAATCGAAAAGAAGAATGTATTTTTAAATGTAAATTATATAATATTTAAATTTGTAGCCACATGTGTAATTATATGGGTAATATTGTTGAGTGCTATATATTTGTTATGCTTAGTCAATTGTTTTTGCTTTTTATTCAACGCTTCCAGAGTGTTTTACACCTCATAGGAGTTTTTCCGGGCAACGCCGGGTAATTCAGCTAGTTAATATAATAAAATAGTGATTTGTTTTGATTAGTCCAAATAAAATTGTATTTAATTAAATAATTTGTATTTGTTAAATCAACAATATTTTATTATTTTATCGAGTTATAAGTAATGTTTGAAGTATGAAATATTTCATGTGAAATTTTATGTCACTATAATATGGTGAAATATTTCATGAAAACATTGAAATAATGTAATTTTTAATACAATTATTAATGATGGTTTTTTTTATTATTTATCAATTATTAATATTATATAGTCCAATAGTACTAGGGATAATAATTTATATTAATGGAATATAAATGCTATGTTGACATATTACTATAGTATATAGGTAGGTAATAGGTATGTATAAAATTGTATAATTTAACTTTTAAACATTTTCGTATGTTTTTTTTGCTTTATAAAAATGTATAATACCAAAGGTTAGATATATATATTTTTTTTGAATTATCTTTCAATACACGTTGAGTGCCACGGTTTCGACAATTTGACATTTGTATGGGCATCTTTAGGGCTTTATAATTTTCTTGGTTATAAGAGCAATAATTCTGTTTTTATTCGTGGTTATTCAGTGAAATATCTATTTTCAACGGTGTATTTGGATTTTATTTTCGTTTATTTTTAGCAAATTAATAGTTATTTTTCCCAGGAAATGGTCGATGCAACGACGACGCCGCGATGATTCTTTATGTTAATAGCCATAGTTATTCTTGTAATATACAGTTATATAGTTATTAATGTTATTAATGTTATTATTTATATATTTTTCATAATTAATTTATATAAACGAAAATAATACAAGGAACTTTCATCATAATATTATTTCGTGTTAATTCCGAATTCGTTAGGTATATATTATTTATTGTTACAGGTATAAGATATTTGTGCATTTTGTTATTGTATATTAGTTAGTCTAATACTAAATAATAATAAAAATCCGGTATGTAGTTCACCAACCACATTGCACTGGAGGACGACGTCTACACGCAGACAGCCAACGTCATTGCGGAAACGACATCATTGCGTGCCAAATACTTCGTGGCACTCAGCGTGTTAAATTATTATAGCTCAGCAGTTAGGTATTAGAGAGAAAAACATGAGCGAACAAAGGTTAGGTAAAAATATACCATAAAATGATGAAGGTCATTTATGACAATTATATTATGCAAATATAGGGGTTTTAAAATTTCATGAAATATTTTATTTCCATGAAAAATAAAAATAAAATGTTTATTATATCTAAAAGTTTATATAGAAAACTACGTATTTTATATTTCGACATTTATAGGTAACACTTTTGATACATGTTTCTTGTACCTAACTCAAATGATATTATTATTTTTTTAATACGTAAAAATATTTTACAATTAAGTATCCCATAATATCATAGGTTATCATAGGTTATCATAAGTATCACATATTATTATATATATCCATATCACACGGCGTAATAATCTAGGCTATTTAGCTACGCTTGTGGTTAGGGTTATTTTATCAGTATCTTATGTATCTATCAATACTGTAAAATAAAATAAAATGATTAGAAAAGAGTTGCGTAAAGATGTTATTTAAAACAAACGTGAAATATGTGAAAGAATTTGAGTGGTTTGAATGAAACAATATTATATATTTTATAATATTATTGCTATTAAAGTTATTTGTTTTACTATTGATTATACATATATAATAAGTTAAATTAATTCTTGTCGAAAACATTGAATTTGAAAAATAATAATATATGTTATTGTGTGAATTAAATACAACCAAAAGTTTTCAGTACCCTCAAATAAACATTCATTCCAATGTATCTGCGGTTTTGAGTTTCCCCAAGAAAAAAAAATTGACATTATCAAAATCAGGGTTTGCTTAAAACTCGCGTTTTGCCTTAATTTTATATTCTGAGCGGAGCGATGAATGTATTGATTTTACAATGATGTGTATTTTAATTCATTTCTTTTGTTTGTTATCATCTTTTTGGGCAGTAAAAATGATTCGATTTTCTTCAACAGCATATTTTCAGTGAATCTGTGAAATTGTGAATCTAGATGGTACTTTGGGGTTAAAAAGTAAAAAAATAGCCAATAGTTTTTTAAAGCGTCAGGAAAAACAAACAAAAAATTTAGGAAAAACTGAGTTTTTACGCAAAACCGGTTTTCAAAAAATTAGATTTTGTTTTTTATTGTAACCAGCTACGGATTAAAACTTAAAGTGCCTGTAGGTTGTAAAAAGTTTTGGGCTCCTATTAAACTGGACTTTTAAAAGATATTTTGTTCATAGTACAAAAATTAAAGCAATCATGCGACAGACATCAATTTAATTAAATATAAACAATTTATAAGACATATTTTCTAAACTATACATTTTTTATAATAATAATTATATCACCTATAAATTATTTTAAAAATATTAGAAATAAAATAAATTGTTGGTTAAAAATTGTAATAAACAATCAATATGATTGCGAGAATTGCAGGTTAAATTTAATTACCTAGGTTTAATTGAAGTATTTAAGTAAAATCTTATAAAATAATATATGTGATTATTATATTCGTCATCACCTGCTCATTGCCTACAGCGCTTTCAAAATTCTAATGTTATGAACGATTTATTTCGACAATTAATTGGTCAGTTGGAATTACATCTTGATCGCATTTATTATATTTAATATTATTTAATTCATTATATTATTTATTGTTTTTCTAGTATAGGTATTGTTAAAAATGGCGAAAAATTAAACATTGTTAAGTGATTTTTTTTTCGTAATTTCGCGGCATCACGTTCATACAGTTATTGTAAATCATGGCTGTACACACACGTAGTCGGTTATAGGCTATAACCGTGATTAAAACACCACCAAGGGGGGGGGGGGGGGTTGCATCCATCCATGGCACCCTCTCAACTACTCCATGATTTGTCTGTGAGGTACCTACACTAAAACTGATATATACACTCAAACAGAAATACACCAATATGGCTAAATGCGTATATATACTAATTAGGATTTTCTACAACAAAAAACTGCACATCTATGGAGCTGGGATATTCAGGTAGTTCTATATATCTGTAAAAATGTTCTCGCCAGTAAATAAATAAATTAGTAAATAGTTAGGTCAGTTAGGTTCGTAAATGAATTATGGACTATGGTATTGACTACCTAATACAGCAGTACCCAAATTGTTTTTCCGTAGGTGCCTTATTTTAAACCAAATTTAGCCACGGTGCCCTACGACCTACTTTGAATACCACGAGAAACATAATTATTAAATGAACACTAATTATTCTCATTGATAAATAATGATACTTAATCAATTTTAGATTCTGAGCGGAGCGAGGAAGCTAGTGGTTTTACAATGGTGTTTATTTTTATTTTTTATATATATATCCTGTATACAACATTTCTATCAGAAGAAGTGCTTCGATTTCAACATATAATACCTTATCTTTTAGCAAATTGGATCAATATGGTACTTTAAAGAGGTTTCATTTTTCGATTTTCTCAATAGTTATTTAATTCCACGGCAATAACTACTGACAAATTACGAAAAACCGCTTAAAATGGGATTTTAATTTCTAACACTTTGTTTATCACGGTAGCAACGAATAAAAAATTATAATATTATAATATTAATTTAACTTAAAGACTATAATAAATAATAAAAATTAAAAAAATTCAGACTGATAAACCATCTCCGCTCAGAATTGTTTTTCTTATACAAAGATATTATATCATTGAATTCAAGTTTAATACAATCCATTATACATTGACTCGCTTGTAATCTACTGTACAGCAGAGCGACATCCACTTACCCGCTTTTTTTATAATTTGATTGAACATAATACAATATATTATATATTAAGCATTCTAAGCATATTCACGGTCAACCTAAAAAGAATACATTTTTATACTTATAAGTAAAGACCGGATTTCCGTGCAATTGCATCTTTTTATGGCGTGTTCTAAATTCAATAGAAACAAGCTACAAATCCAAATCAAGAGATGTATATTAATTTAAAAAAAGTTTTATGTTGCACAAAATTGCACGTTTCGGGTTTTTTTTATAAAAATGTACTTTTATACAAATATTTTTGTATTTTTGTATTAATTTTATCGGTGCTAATCGATAAATGCTGCTATGCTATGAAACGGTTTCTCGATTTGTGAATGATAGTTTAATGGAATTTTTTGGAGACACGTTATTTCAAGACAAAATTCTGCTGTTTATTAGCGATGCGGCGCCATATATGATAAAAACTGGAGGAGCATTAAAAATATTTTATTCTAATATGATTCATATAACTTGTGTTGCTCATGGCTTAAACCGCGTGGCCGAAAAAGTTAGAGACATTTTCCCGGGTATAAATAAACTAGTAAATAATGGAAAAAAAATGTTTTTAAAAGCACCTCATCGTATTACTGCTTATAAAAATTTTATGGACTGTCGCCTTCCTCCAGAACCTGTAATAACAAGGTGGGGAACATGGTTGGAAGCTGCTTTGTTTTACTCTGAAAATTTCAGTAAATTTAAAGAATTGGTATCTAATATAGAAGATGACGCCCAATCTGTCCAAAAAGTAAAATCCATTTTGAGTACTACATCAATTATATCTGATTTAACATTTATTCGATCACATTTGTCCGAATTGCCAAATGCAATTACAAAATTGGAAAAACAAAATTCAACTTTAAATTATCAAATAAATGTAGTTGAAACAGTAAGAAATGGACTTAAGATAATTGAAAATGAAAAGGGACAAATACTATATGAAAAATTCAAATCAGTATTTGATAAAAATCCCGGATACAATATTTTAAAACTGTACAACAATTCAATAAATGGAAATGATGTAGATTTAAAAAAAGATCCTGCTATTATAAGCTGCTACAAACAATGCCCGATAACAAGTGTCGACGTAGAACGTGTGTTTTCGCAGTTAAAACATATATTAAGTGACAGAAGACATAATTTTAAAGAAAAAAACTTGGAAATGTACATGATTATAAATTTTAATCAAATATTGTAAAGTCAGTTATATACATATTGTCAGTTTATTATTATTTTAATCAAATATTGTAAAGTCAGTTATATACATATTGTCAGTTTATTATTATTTTAATCAAATATTGTAAAGTCAGTTATTAGTTATTAGTTATTACTTATTAAAATTAAAATTTGAAGTACCTATAATGAAAATTTTGTTATTGCACGTTTTTGCACATTTTAACATTTTAATTGCACATTTTTTAGATTTTAGCTGCACAAAAATCCGGTCTTTACTTATAAGAAATGATAAAAAATATTTTTAAAAGAGAAAAATTATTTTAATAATATTAGTATTGATGCATTGTAACTAATGAGATGTAAATGGCTGCTTATTTTCTCAAAGTTTGGAAATGTGAAGTTTTATTATTGACAACTTACTGGAGTCGGAGGTTAGGTTATTGCAGGTTCTGAGTATTGATACCGTCGTGGTACTTAGTTTTAGTTGCAGTGTAAGCCGAGAGTCATGTCTCGCATTTTTTTATGATTCGATTTGAAAAGATAATTTTGATACATCTCGTGCTGCGTTCAGGTTACCGCGGTATACAGTTTGGAAACCGCTGACATAATATTTTTCGTTATTACCACGGTTTAAGATAGAATGGTTGCGCATCGAACGATAAAATAATGTCAGAAGGAAGTGCTTAAGTCAATTTACTAGCTCTTAACGCTACCTAGTGGCGAATAATTGAGATACCTATGAGAGATTAGAAATAGTAAATAAACATAATATTAAAATACAATAACTGTTTTTAGCAGTTTAATAAAACATATAGAAGTCGACGCTAGATGGCACTAACTGTCAGTAAATTCATTATAAATTTTGATTACATTGCATGGTTACTTATTAAAGAAGTGTTTTTTTAAGGAATGTTAGAAATAACATAAGAATCATATTTTTAAGCCTTTTTTACACAGAACAAAGTGGAGAGTTTTTGTTATGATAATAAGTATACGTAATATTTCATTTCACGACATACCTATAACCTATGTATTCTGTTTTTCGATCAATGTTAAAATGTTTATTAACATTATAATTTATAGGTACCTACCTTATTTTCCGTAGATAGGTAATGAATTATTATTATAATTATGTACTTATATATAAATTACTCGATAAAAAATATGTAATCAATACATATATTATACTTTGATAATAATTGATAGTTCGATATATTAATGTTACATTGAACTATGAAGTAAATAATTATTTTAAGATTCATAACAATAAATCGATGTCCTGATAAAAAATATTTAAAATCCAGTTTTTTTAGTTTAAATATTTTTTGTTTCGTTATTTACTCGTTATTGACTGATCGCTAATGACCAATGGTGTTACAGACACATAGTTTACAAAACAAAATTAATTATGTAGGTACATACATGACTATATTAATACTAATATTTAAATTAATAAATTAATTTTAGGCTCTGTTAATACCATTTATGTATAGTTAAGTTATTTTAATTTTATTTAACCTATACTGTACTTGAGCCTTTCAGGCGTTTATAAATAAATAAATAAATAAATAAATATTGTACATATTGGTAAAACCTTGTTTGGCAGGTAATATAAGCAGAAGATGATTTTTCCCATTACTATTGGAATACCTATACCTATACCTATACCTATACCTATATCAAAATATTTGGTATGTAGAAACGGTGTGACTGTTTGTGGGACTAGAACATTGATTTTGGTAAGAGGAGGAGGCAAAGAGCAGGGAAAATTAATTTATTGTTATTTAGTATGATTTAGGTAAAATTATTAAAATTAGTATTCAAACGTCTATCTATAGATTAAGAATAGTCTACTAAGGTTAAGATTGTTTTGAAAAATTAGTTGATATGTACCTAACATCATTATACGTAATGGTATACTACTACATATAAATTTAAATAAAACTTTGCAGTAAAATAGGAAGATACAAACTATATGATATACGTATAATATATATGTATTTTTTGATATAATAAATCAGGTAATTTTTGGCGTGGTAGGGATGTCGCCGACCTTTGTTGTGTGTAAATAAAAATCGACCAAGTTTTATTATAAGTAGAAGGGGCCTGGCACAACAATCATGCCACGGTGCCGTGCTAGAACCCTTTTATACAAATCGAAATGACTACACACACGCTATAGGTACTTTGCTATGGCGACAAATACACAAATGGCTGATTTTATGTCGCCGAACAACGGAATTTTGAACGTAAGTACGATTATATTAATACACATATATTATTATACCTGCATATAATATATAGTATATACGTATAATAATAATAATAATAATAATATGTTATTAAATTTACATAATAAATAATAAAATAAATACATTAAATAAACGAGTATATATACAATATACACAATATTATACCCCCCTAACTCTTATAATATTTAGTTTCAAATATTTAAATTATTGTTCTTGTTCAATGTTCAAAGCACGAGAACCCCGATTTTGCCATATTTGGAATAAACAATACAGAACTCACCGATGGCAGTTTAAATCCACAGCGTAGACAAACATGCACCAACATTCCATTACTACCCGCAGCTTTGCAGCCTCGACTTCATCAGAAACGATCGTCTGTAGTTAAGTAATACTATACAATATTTATTTATTATAATTTGTAATTAATTTCAAAATATACAGTCTGCACAAATAGTAAGTACGTGGTTAGTAATTAATTTTGTTATTTTTAAAGCAATAACAATAATCTAAATGAAAACATGAGCAACACTAATTTGGTGTCATTACAAACATTGACCGATGGAAAAATTCAAGCAACTAGGTCTCAATGTGTCAAGAGTCGTAATCCAGAACGAATGAGTTTGGATAGGTATTTATTTATTTTCATTTTAATAACACATATTATAGTACATACATTTATAATTTTTCTATTTTTTTCATGCACAAGACGAGGTCTGATGAGCGTCCCTGTGATTACCGGTGAAGCTCGACTCCGACTGTTATCAATGCAACACAATTTACTAACAAAATTAGAAGGTATATCTGGAGCTGGTCTATCTAGACTAGTTTTCTTGGACGTTTATGGTAATCAACTGGAGAGAATTACAGGTCTCGAAAGCTTGAATAATCTACGTGTTCTTTTGTTAGGAAAAAATCGGCAAGTAATTACGTACCTATTAATTTCTGTTATTATTTTACCAACATTTGTTAAAAAATATATTATCTTATTTATCGCATCTTCCTTTTATTATGTAGAATTAAACGCATCGAGGGTTTGAAAACGTTACATCGATTAGAAGTTCTAGACTTGCATGGTAACCAATTAACTCAAGTAGGCGGATTGCAAAGTCAAGGAGAATTAAAAGTTTTAAATTTGGCTGGTAATCAAATCAAAGTATTGGGTTCGTTGGACCTTGCTGGCCTGAGATCGTTACGAGAACTTAATCTCCGGAGAAATCGTTTAAAATGTCTTTTGGGTTTCTCAGAGACTCCACAATTAACGAAACTATTTTTAAGCAACAATGAAATTAACACGTAAGTATGAATGTTTGATTTACCAACTCAAATATTAAAAACCTAATCTAATGATCCGATTTTATTTATATAATATTATATAGAATTGACGATATGCCGAGTTTGGTAAATTTAAATAAGCTCCAAGAATTAGCAATTGATAACAATCCCGTGTCGGCTGTAGACGAGTGTGTATCGTTCTTGGTATCACATCTATCTCAGCTTCAAGCACTGAATCGTACTCAGGTGACCGATCAGATGAGACGCACTGCTGTGATTTGGAAGGAAACTCGTGAAAGTCTTAAATGTGTAGCAGCGAATTCCATGCAAGAGCCAGGGAAAAAAGGTCGCGATAACATAATATACAATGCAAAATCGAATTGGGAACAAATGCGTTCTCAGCACTGTGTATATCCCAATTTAGCAACTTCACTGAAGGATCTAAGGAGCTCAACGGAAACAGAAGACGGTGAGCAGTTTGTAGTTATATTATAACATATTATACCTAGGTAGTTTTATAATTATTAATTTACCGATTATTGGTAATTGTTCTAGGTATAATTTATTGGATTACAAAATTAGTACCAATCAATAATAATTAATAATCATCTACAGATGTTTATTATAGTTATAATATTATGTAATCTAAGTAATAATTCATTATAGAATCTATTTAATATAATATAACATACATTGACCTCCGTGACGTGCCCTGTGGAGGTAGTTAGGGATCTCCCACCGATTGACCAATAAATCCCCTTGATTTTACAATGATGTGTCTTTTTTTTATTTGTTTTTTTTTTGTGTCTGTGTACACGATAAGTAGTCGAAATAATGCTTCGATTTTTAACTTACTTCAGTATCTTGTTCAATGGGAAAGTGAATATTGTTGGTGCATTGAGGAGGTAAAAATTTAAAATTCCCAGTAATTTTCAAAAGCGTCGAGAAAAACAAAAAAATATTATATCATTGAATTCAAATTTAACACCACCCATTACAGTGACCCACTTGTAATCTACTGTATAGTAGAGCGATACCCATTCACCCACTTTTTTGTCTTCGGCATTACCACCACAATTTCTTTAAATTTATTATTATTTATAACATCCCTCTCCCTCCACCCACAGTTGAAAATGTTTGGGCACGCCACTGAATACCAATTATTATAAATAATAATAATAATATATATAATATAATATTAGCTTTTGTTGTGTTCTAGTAATTTGTTATTATATATTTATATGTAATATATTTGTAATATGTATATTATATATATTTACATTTTTTAACTATTAGTTGTTTTATATAACCTAGTTACTGAACTATTAAAATTAATCATACGCGTACCATCTCGTACTTTGTATTTTACATATTTTAAAAAATGTTCAACTTTAATACTGACATAATATTATAAATTATAATATGCTTGTTAAAATATAGGTATCTGCTGTCTTAGGAATTAGGATATTTTAAATAATATAATTAATTAAACATCTTAAATAATTTATAATTTATATTTTATAAACATCAAACGGTAGAAAAAAATATAATTAACTCGTAACTATACATACTTTAGTTAAAATAAAAATATTATTCGATAATAAGTTGTATTGCAATTAAAATAATTATCAAACCAAAAATTAATATGATTTTATAGGTACTAAAAGTGATTCTGCGTTATGTAAAAATTCGTTGGAAGATAACCACGAAACGGCAACTGCAGAACAACGGAAAAAGAAAATGTACTTTTTATACAAGAATCGTACATTTGTCGAAAAGAAGCTATGCCGTCGTCCAACCACCGACAAAAGCGACACAGAACCTGTCACTAGACTACCGCCAATATTGAACCAGTATCTTAACCAAAGTCCAACTTCCAAAAGAAAATCTGAATTTAGACAAAACGATAGCAGTAGTTTAGAATTGTATCCGTCTGACCAGAGCGTACAAAGTAAAAGGAGTGTTTCCAGCTTAGGCAATGTGGATGCGTCTAGTAGCGATGACACCAGTAGCAGTTGTGAATCATCTTCAGAAGAAAAAATCACCAAAGAGCCAGCTATCAATACTCGGCCAGTAAAAAGTGCTAATCCTAGAATGTCAGCTCCTATAATAAGTGATCAGCAAGAAAATAGTTTTAGACCATCAACATCCAGACCAAAACCAAAAGGCAATGTTTCCAATCTAAAAGATAAAAACAAAGAGCAAGGTTTGACCGCTTTATACATTATATTATTAATCTATAAATACCTAAATTGGTAGTTAGTGCATTCGAGAGGTCAAAATAAAAGTTCCCAGTAGTTTTCAAAAGCTTAAAAATATAATACAAGGTTCATTTTAAGTTGTTATAATAGTAGTTTAAAAATATTAAAGATAATAAATAATAATAATAATATTAATATTTTTTTTCATATACGTTAAAAGTTGACATAGATCAAATAGATCACAAATATTTGCAAATTGTTTTGTTATTAAAAAATTATAACATTTTTAATTTTTATAGCTAAGGATTGAACATTTAAAACAAGATTTCTCACAAGTAGTTTATACTGTAAAGAAAAAAAGGTGGATAAGTGGATGTCGCTCTGCTGTACAGTAGGTTACAAGTGGGTCACTGTAATGGATGGTGTTAAATTTGAATTCAATGATATAATATCATTGTATAAGAAAAACGATTCTGAGCGAAAACGGTCAGTCACCCTATGATTTTACCAAGTATATTGATGATATTATTGTGAAGAAAGTAATTTATATATAACCTATTTACGTGGAGCCTTGTTTTAAATTTTCAATCCTTAGCTATAAAAGTTAAAAATTTATAAATTTATAAATTTTTAACCACAAAATAATTAATAAATTATAAATTTGATAAATGTTGTCAAAATTTGAACTTTAAATGCTTATAAAAAAAAATTGTGCCAATGTATTTTTCATATTTTTCAACTGCTATTAGAACGATATATCAGGAGCCTTATATTAAATTTTCACACTTTTTTACCCAACAAATAAAAATTTATTGATATTTATAGAAAAAAAAACTTAAAAAATTGAAAACTGACAATGTCCGTAACAGCTCAAAAAGAGTCAAAATATTTTGTAAATTTTATGGTGTATAGAAAATGCTAATATAAACATTCAGTCAAAATTTCATGTCCCTACGGTCATTTGTTTTAGAGTTACACCAAAAACCAAAAACGATTTTCTCGAAAACAGATTTTGCGTAAAAATTCCCGTTTTTCCTTAATTTTTCTTTTGTTTTTCACGTCGCTTGTGAAAACTACTGGGAAATTTCTACTTTTGACCCCCCAAAGTACCAACTAGATTCACTTTCCTATCAGAAAAGTTACTATTGAAGAAAATCCTAGCACTTTTACTGTCCTAAAAGGTGATGACAGACACAAAAATAAAAAAAAAAATTAAAAAATTTAAAAAAAAATTTAAAAAAAAATAAAAAAAAAACATACATCATTGTAAAATCAATACATTCATCGCTTCGCTCAGAATCTAAAATCTAAAAATATATAACCACAGGGTTATAAAAAATTGTATATTTATTATATTTTAAGTTAAAATTTGGACGAAATCATATAATATTTAAACAAAGAATAACAAATTTTGTTATTTTGTTGCACTTTAAAAATCTTATTCGTGGATACTTTAAACATTTAAAAAGAAAATTTCAAGTATCTACGTTCATTTGTTTTAAAGTTACACCAAAAACCAAATTCAATTTTGTGAAAAATCAATTTTGTGTAAAAATTCCCGTTTTTCCTTAATTTTTCTTTTGTTTATCTTGTCGCTTGTGAAAACTATTGGGAAATTTTTACTTTTGACCCCCCAAAGTACCAACTAGATTCACTTTCCTATCAGAAAAAATACTGTTGAAGAAAATCGAAGCATTTTTACTGCTCTAAAAGGTGTCCTCAGACACAAAAATAAAAAAATAAAAAATAAAAAAAAAACACATTATTGTAAAATCAATACATTCATCGCTCCGCTCAGAATGTAAAAGTAGTGTATATAATTATATTATAGTGAAATTACATTAATTTTAGTAACAAAGTTTGGTCGTGAATATGAATAATATTTTAATATTATGATCTTGTGGTTTACAGGTGGTGATTATTTAGTCGAAATAACAGGAAAGTTCTTAAACGTGTACGGGCAGGGCAGCTTACGGTATATAGACAAACCTTGGAATCAATCAAAATCAAACGATGTTTCTACAATTAAATTCAATTATGTTAGTTTCAATTCTCTGGTACCAGTATTTTCTAAAATCAAAAATCGTTTTCCCAACGCGGAAAATTATTTTTTTCGTGACACAAATATTTACTGCCTGGGCCAGTTGAATGCTCTGGCTGATTTACAAGGATTAGTTTCTTTGTACATACACGAAGATGGAAACCCTATTACGCGAAAAGAGTGGCATTCTTATGCAATTTATAGGTTATCTCACTGGGGATTAAAATTTGTTAATGACAATGAGGTATAAAAAAACTATAAAATATAAATTAATTGTAAGGTATTTTTTGATAAAACGTATTTTATTCGCAGGTGGATGAACCTCAAATAACCAAATCAATGGATACTTTCAAGGGACTTAGTAATTTGGTTTTATGCTCACTTCCGGAATCATTGTTGACACCGTTGCTCAATAAATTGCAATTAGATTATAGTGCTGAAGAAAGCGCGTGTAAATGGTTAAAGTCGTCGGATCCAGCTTTACGCAATGTTGTTTGCAAAGAAGCATTGCAATGGCGTAAAAACGGAAATGCTCAGGTAGTTGTTAAATTTCGTATTGCTTAATTATTACATAAGTGTTGTTCATGGGAATATCAAAATGCATACACATAATATTATAGTGTATATATTACAGTGAAGAGCCCAACCGACCACTGGTATCGTTCACATTTGTGTGATTTAATGGTAGATTATAGGTACCTATAACCTATTATTTTTAATTTAAATCATAGCATTTAAAAAACATTTCTATTGTTTCGAGCGGAACTTGGTTTCCATTGAAAAAATAATTAATTTTTAATTTTTACTTATTTGATTTATTAATCCGTTTAAAGATTTTCAAAGTATAGGTAATACTAGAATAATTATATTTAAGTAAAGAACTCTGAGTACCTAGTCCCTACGTTCTACTTTGCATCTACAGTTTGCGATCAACCAATAGTACTCCACTACTCAGTACTCTAAGTTGATAATGCTTATGACTTAGCATTTTATTAATTACACATAACACTTATATTTTAAATTAAATTTACAATTGCTAGTAAAATAATAGGTTTATGTATTTTTTAGGATGAATGTATCTGGAGACACAAAGGACTAGTCCATTTCAATTCATTGATCAACACTACGTGTCTAGCAATGGCAAAGCTGATTTTATTAGAACAGGAATGGCCTATTGTGCTGAAAGAACTCATACAAAATACATTAGTCGATTACTCACAGCTTGAAGAATACATGAAAAGGAAATTAAACGATCTACGGCCTACTTAAAATCGATTAATTTGTATCGTGTAGTTTCGACCTACTCGTAACAAAATAAATTGTTATTACAGTGAAGCATATTATAATAAAATAATAATTAAACTCATTAATTGTATACATATTATTCGTTGTATAGGTGCTTGACACTTATAGCTATAGTATGATGAAGGTACTACAATAATTATTGATCCTATTTCATATTTATAAATTATAATTCATTTTATGACGTAGCTATAATAAGCTACAAACAGTACAAACCAAAGTACAAAAGTGATTTTTAGATGTCAAGTTACATAATTGTGCATACCTGTGCTATAATTCAAATTCAAAATTATAAACTATTTTGATTATTGTCATATCAAATTTCAATGAACAAATTAACAGTCCTAACTTACTAGGTGCAACAGTACCTAACCACCTATAAAAAGGTTAGGTTAGGTTATAGGTATTTTAAAATCGTTATATGAGAATCATATATATATCATTGTAAAATCAAAACATTCATTGCTCCCCTAGTCAGTGGCGTCATTTGGGGGGGGGGGGGGGGAGTGGCAAGGTGGGCATTTGCCCCTGTCTGATTTTAAAAGCAGCCCGGTGCCCAGTTGTATTATTATATTAACATGCCTATTTTATTATATTTTCAGAAAATATTATACTATGTACTGAGAAATTATCGAGGAAATTATTGTCACAATGATACATTTTTACTAATTGATAGTTGGAATATATTTATATTTAGACGTATGCGGGGACGTACACATTGTATGTATGGGTATGTATTTATGTATGTTTGTTTGTGTGAGTGTGTTTTGTTAAGGAAAATTAACATATTAATATTGTTGTTATAATAATAACTAATAAGTATCATAATCTTGTATAGTTTAATTTCTAAAATCTAAAATTAATACAAATTCTAAAAACAACAACCGATTGGCACTCTTATTAATTATCATTGATCACGGACTTCAGTTAACTTGCCACTTGCGACAGTCGTGTATGATTCAACTATTCGGCGTATTGTGTTAATTTAGTTGAGTACCTTATTCTACCTAAATTAAAATTTATATTTTTCGTAACGCGTGTTTACATTAATCTTTTGATTTTAGCAAAATATGACTTAAAAATAATAAATGGATGGTGCGGCTATAAATATAAAATTACCGCAAACTGCACAAGAATCGAAAATAATTTCTGGTATGTTTAATAAACAGACACAACTTGAGCCGTTAAGCAAGCAATAAAAAAAATATATATTATAATTTAAGATAATATTAATTTGTAAATATATCGTATACCTATATAAGAGTAATAGAGTGTATGCTATAAGTGATGAATCAGGTAAAATTGATTTATAGATACTGCAGTTGATATATTTTCAAAAATAAAAAAAGAAGATATCCTAATAAACTACTACCTAATATTTTTGTTTATCAACATAAATATTGCCAAAAAATGGTTTGTAGCCTTTAACTGATATACAATTGTTTTTATAAAATATCTGCTGCCTTATATTTAAAAATGATGTACCTAGTTACAAAGGGTACCATAAAAAAATGTTAGTAGATAATATGTGGTTGCGAGTGGTTTTTTTTTACCCATTCGGGCCGGTCAAAACCTTTGGCCCCCCCTCTATCGAAAACTGAAATGACGCCACTGCCTCTAGTCCGCTCTAAAATACAAACTAACACATAATACGAGTAGTTAGGTATGGTATAATACAAATTAATCATTACGCTTAGGTCATATGAACATTTTACTGCAGGCTGCGTGTTATTTCGGTAATGGTATTCGTCAGTGGCCATAAAGACTGCCAGCTAGAGTTGTACCAGTATAATTAAAAACTTAATTACAGCCAACCTTAATTAATGATTTTTTTTACCACAACAAATTATAAAATGTAACAAATATTATCTTATTAGGGTTTTATGAGATTTTCAATACTCATGAGTTTTTGTATATAGAAAATGTATAAAATCAATAGTTTTAATTTCAAATATGATTTTGTGTTTTAATATCCTATTGTCAATGAATTCTTAAGATTTCCTTCCCACTTTTTTTTTACTTTGTACTACCTAAATCTAATTTTTTCCGCACATATTTACAAAGACCAAAACGATATCTGACTATGTTTTTATTTGTATTTAGACTTTATAGTCTGTAATTTAAAATTAACTGTATACCCAGCTTAAACACAATATTATTTTAAATAAAACATTATTTTATGTCCTTTATACATAACAATCACATACTAGAGTAGTCTTGATTTTTGATGTTTTACACACCCGTAAAACGTTTAAAGTTTACTGAGCTTAAGTATAACAAATTCAATTTTTTTTTTAACTAGAGAAATCAACGTTTCAAAAATGATGCTGCAAAAATAATTCTGACACCCACCCATGGTGGTTTCACATAACAAGTCGAGGCATGTTTTTGATTTTAATTGTCCGAGCGCAGCCCAGCGAAAAATATCAATTACCTATATATAACTTTAAAATAAGTCTGACCGCCAAATTCAGACTTCCCCGTCGTTTTCAATTAAAAACTAATGATTTCCGGCAATTAATTTTTGCTATAACGCTATATCGTTCTTGATTCGTCATAACTTGTAATGTACATAGGTTACCGAAAAAAAATTAAAAAATTCGCGTGGGTGCTAAACTAGATTTGTTCCCAATAAATTATTATAATTTTTAACCAAATAGATATGAATTGTGAATAAATGAGTGCAAAATTTTAAATTTTTATCAGTTACGTGCGTTGTTTGTATCACTCAATCATTATTATTATGACTAAATAAATTTAATAAATTAAGTATGAATACGTTTAAGCTTTCTAATATTTTATTTAACATTGTGATTTTTAATTTCAATTATGTATCAGGAACGTCAGACGCTTTAAAAGGTTTGAAGGAATGTTGTGTTTATGTAACACGTAAGTATTGACGATTTAGGTTATTCATATGAATCTAATAAGCCATTTTCTGTACAACATAATTTTACATTGGACTCATGGAAATCTGCCGGAAAAATGTTCTATTGTAAAAATTGTAATAGGAAAAATACTTATGTAAAACTTAAAAATAATAGGTACCTACTCAATAAAATTCATCGATGATGTGTGAAGGCGATTTTTCAATATTTTAATTTTCAAGCATGAATGCGTATGTAAAATGTTAAAAATGCTCATAATATATCGCTTGAAAATTAAAATATTGAAAAATCATTGACGCTTAAGTGGAAGCTTCACGCGCATGTGTTGACGTGTTGTCTCCGTCTTACAAATGTAGACTATTGAAAGTTTCAATTTAAAACTGGTAAACGAAAATTTGTCATGTCCAAGTTGTCGTATACATGGTACGTGTGTAACGTGTTTGACGGAGACAATAATTAATATTATATAATACATTTTAATAATATATATAAATGCATGGATGGCGTCTTGAGTCTTCTGTGCATAGAAAAAAAAATATTTATGTCTATAAATGTTTATTTGTCTACATACCAAAGCGGATGATATATAATATAATATAACCACCTTGATACAAACAAGACAAGAAACTGTTATCAGATAACCGGCGTAGATAACCGGATAACACAAGTGATTTTTAACTTTTAACATGAAAAATGGCAAATAATTTTACATTAAATTTTAGAAACCACCGAAGTAAACAAATTGTTTATTCGTGATTCAGTTATTTTTTTAAATTTCATGGACAATATGAAATTATATTATCTACTATCGTTCCTCGGCTGTGCGAATTTCTTGAACATTCATGTGTGTCAGGTAAGCACGTTATATAAAAAAAAAGCTATCATGTATGAAATGTCACACCCAAATTGTTTGTAATAGGCAAATCATTCGAATAATTGGGCAGTTCTTGTAGATACGTCACGATTTTGGTTCAACTATAGGCATGTAGCAAACGTTTTGTC
Organism: Metopolophium dirhodum; assembly: GCF_019925205.1. Lineage (NCBI taxonomy): Eukaryota > Metazoa > Arthropoda > Insecta > Hemiptera > Aphididae > Metopolophium > Metopolophium dirhodum. The sequence goes on from NC_083561.1 coordinate 19,252,471, forward strand.
CATTTACAGAAGTGTGAAACGTCTTGGTATACCGGATAGGTATGAGATGTGTTAATGACAAATTCAAATTTGGTTCTAATAATATTATGCTTTTAGTCAGATAATATTAATGGTTGCTGATGACATGGCATGTAACCCTCGCAATCCCAGTCCTGCGACTGTGTTCAATAATGCTGACCAACAGCTCAACGTCTATGGAGACGATGTTGAAGTCGATTTTAGAGGCTATGAGGTAATTGTTTTTTTCACTTTTAGGTATTTATTTTTTGTAATTAATTACTTTACTTAAATAAATTAACTTTAATAAATTACTTTACTAACGTAAATTAAAAACTTTTTAATATTTAGGTAACAGTTGAAAACTTTGTACGTTTATTGACGGGTCGATTACCTCCTGATACACCTCGTTCAAAACAGTTGCTTACTGATGAAGGTAGCAACATCTTGATATACCTTACTGGCCATGGCGGTGATGGATTTCTTAAGTTCCAAGATTCTGAAGAAGTTACCAGCCAAGAGTTAGCTGATGCTCTTGAACAGATGTGGCAGAAAAGAAGGTAATTAAAAACTTCTATGTTCATTATCATCATGATTAAAGATAGTAAGGTTGCCCATCGAATCTTGAAAAGTATACTGAAATGAATCAATATCATTATAGTGTGTTATTTATTCTCAGATACCACGAAATATTTTTCATGATTGATACTTGTCAAGCTTCATCGATGTATGAAAAATTTTATTCACCTAACATCCTTGCAATGGCTAGTAGTTTAGTTGGTGAAGACTCTCTTTCGGTAATATATTTATGCATACTATTTTATTATTGAACAATTTAAAAAAATTAAAATATTTTATATTACAGCATCATGTAGATCCAGCAATTGGAGTGTACATAATTGATCGTTACACATTTTATGCGTTGAAATTTTTAGAGAATGTTAAGCTGAAAAGTCGAATTAGCATGAAGAGTTTTGTAAGTTATTTAATATTTTGTACATATTATGTTGTATATTTAAAACACTTTATAATTTTTTTTTTTATTGGTTCATACTGCACAAAATTCAATATAATTCAATATCTTATGCATGTTACATTTGAATATTATTTGCAAATAAATTTTTTTTTTTATTTTTAATCTAAAAAATTATACAATCTGTGGTCACGGGGCCATTGTCGTTTGAGTCTTCTGGGAGGATTTCCTGAGATAGAGATAGATAATAGCTTTTTCATATGGGGATTGGTTTGATTTTGAAGGTGATTCCTAATTTTTTTGTAATCAGCTTGGTATTGGAACGCTAGTATTGGAGATATGCTGGAGTGTTCAGTTCCTGACTTGACAAGGAAATGGCATTCATTAAGGTATGATTTAAAGAAAAGGTAATATGAAGGGGGTAGGAATGATTTTAGTTTGAAAAGAAGGCTAGGGTGCCAGACCTTGTCAAAGGCCTGTGCAACATCGAGAAATACTGTAGAAGTGTAAAGTTTCTTTTTCAGAGAACAGGAAATGGTATCGGCTAGTCGGTGTATTTGGTGGATGGTAGAGTGATGTTCTCTAAATCCAAATTGTGTGTTAGGAATTAGTTTCTTTTCCTTGATGATTGGAAAAATTCTGTTAAGTATAAGTTTTTCTAAGAGTTTTGCAAAGAAAGGTAGCAAACTAATAGGCCTGTATGAGGAGGGGTTATCTATAGGTTTGTTAGGTTTAGGGAAGAGAATAATTGTAGCGAGTTTCACAAATAGATAATACTTACTTAATTTTAAATTGATCATATTCACTCCCAATAATTATACTTGACATTTTGATGATATAGTAATAACTAATAAGTAATATGTAATAACTATAGTTTATTTTATTTTTCAGCTGGGTGTTTGTCCTAAACAAGATTGCATTTCAACAGTGGGGGTAAGAATAGACTTATTTTACCGAGACCTTGCAAAAGTTCCAATAACTGACTTTTTTGGATCCGTTAGACCAGTTGAATTGACATTTGACTTCTTAGATATTTCAAATACACCATTATAGAAAATATTTGTTAATATTGTTCTGTGTACAATTATTTATACTTGTATTTAACTTGTATATAATTTTAAATGTTTTGTTCAATATTTGTGAGCAGGTTATTTCATAACATTTTATATATTGCTAAATCATGTAATAAATACTTTATTTATTTATTTTTTTTTTATAAAATATTTATACTTTCAATTGTCTACAGCGAGAAAATTAAATGAATATACAATTTCTGATCTCATAATAATAACTGTTTTTTTTTTTTTTACAAACACTAATAAGTAATAATATTAAACTGTAAACTTTAAACATACAGATAGATTACTTGATAAACCAATTACGTTGTCCGTATTTTGCGGGTGGCCGTTCTTCTTCTTTAAAGTCTTTGAGACCAATTGGCAGATCACCAAACACTTGTGGTTCCTCAACTGGAGGCTTCGGACGATTTCCAGTGTAGACACGAGCTTTACAAAAGAATCCGTGCTCTGGTCGCTCTATTCCCATTTTTTCAAACACGCATTTGTCGTACACCGCTTGTGTCTTGCGACATGGTTCAAAATCCATGCGACTACTGGATTTGTCGATACAATTGCTATAAATTTGAAACTCATCAAAACAATTTCCTTTCAGCTTCCTAAAGAATTCAAGCGCACAGCTAGTGACCGCCTTGCCCTCGTTCAAGCATTTACGTGGATCTTTAGTTTCTTGCTTGCACATCATAAACTCATCGTTTACATCCAGGCAATATTTTCCTAAACACGGTATACACACAAAATACAATTATCCACGCCCAACAGTGGTACAGACATAGCTATAGTTGTAATAATAATAATAAGAAGAAAATTACCAATATGATGAGCAGCGGCACGGAGACCCGGCGAGCTGATGGGCACTTCTTCCACCGTCAATTCTTCGTACGTCGGCAACTCGTGGTCGTTGGTTACAACCATATTTCCGAATATTATTGAACAACGTGACCACAAATTATCGAAATGTATTTGTCAAAAAAACCACAGAAAATTCAAAATAATAAAAATGAAAAATATAATATCGTGTTCTTATCAAATACCTTTGAACGGGATCGGACAATTTAGACAGGGGTTCCAAACGTTTGTACGTCAGCTGTTTTTCGGATTTCTCACCACGGGCCGCGGAATAATAAATAATATTCGTATAAAATATGTAAACAGTCAAAGAGCATGGACTTTTTCTCCGCGCTTTGGTCTGTGCTTGAAACAATTTTTCTTTTCGCTCCCGTGTAACGTGTTCGTTAATTTATTTTATTGTGCAAAGAAAAATGTAAACAGTGTAAAATATTACACTGTGACTGTGTAAACGATAATTTTTTTTTTTCAACTACCGACAGTAATATTGCACGTTTTTAAAACGGCATTCCGCAAAACCCTTTCACTATTATTTCATATCGAAGTCGTCTGGAGGTTGCCGTTTCCGAGCAATCCGTTTGATATGTGAATCGCACGAGTCCATCATAATAATATTATATCAACTTGTCCCACCCTGTGTCCATATACCGGCATTATATAGATACCGCCCGAATCGTGATGGAAGATGTGGAAGTTCCGTTTAAAGATCTTCTTGAACATAAACATCCGGAAGTTTACGAGTATTTAAAAAATGCTGTGCGAATGCTTCAGCGTCAACAAAATTTGTTGACCAAGATAAAGAACAGCAATCCGATCGACTTCAAGGTAATATTGAATCAGTGCTAAACAGAAGTATCTACCTTCTTTATACCTACCTATTCAACTGTAATTTTTTTTCGAACAGAAATCAAACATTAAATCCGAAGGCTCTGACCAAAATGCTGAAATAGTTAACAGCACCAAAAGCATTAAAAAAGACGAAGAAGAAGTTAAAAATCTATCAATTAAAAATCATGATAGTGTAGCAGATAGTGTAAGTATATTTTTTGTTAACATTTAAGAAAGTTAATAAAATTAATGTTTATACCTATCATGAACAATAGAGTTTAACACTAATGGTCATGGTTTTGTATAAAATTAATATTAATATACCTATGGCAAGAAAATATTATTGATTTCTAATAGCAACTGAGATATGTATCATTTTTAAAATATGCTTATCGAGAGAGAGAGAAAATATAGTTTTACCCTAAGTTAGCCAAAATAATATAAAAGTGCTTGTACTTTTGACTCCTACAATTTGTTTCAATCAAATTCTAATCTGGTGAGTCATTTATATGCTCTGATCGATGGACAGTTTCGCTTTACAACACCATTTAATTTATCACTAACATGATGCCACAGTCACCATACTGGCATACTATCACTAATGACTATTGTTGCTTACATTATTAGTCCCACATTGGGTTAAGTCTTTTCCTGTTATGATTTAAAATCATTTTTATTTTATGTAACCTTTTTTTTATGATTATTACAAATTATATAAAATATAATTTATAATTTGAAAACAATTATTATAAAACAAAAAAAAAATAATAATTTACATAATATATACTGTTAAAAATCGAGTTGGTAAATTTTTTTTGTAAAATTATTTTTTATGGCAGGTTAAATAATATTAAATTTTTCTTCAAATTATATTTTTAAAGGAAGAACTATAGCTTTTTATACTTATTTAGTGGAGTAAGGTTGTTAATGAGTAAAAAAAAATCCTTGCAATAGGTACATTAACTCTCATTATTTATTATAGAAAAAGTAGTTAATTTTACTATTATTATAGATTGAAAAATTGGAAAATGTTAAAAAATCTGAAAATCTAGAAGTCGATAACCCAGAAAAAACAGAATCTGAAATTAAAGAAGAAGGAGAATGTAGTGAAGACGAAGAAAAATCTAAAGATTCAAAACAAGTCAATCAGTATAGTTTGGGAGAAAGCCGTTTTATATTAGAAGAAACTACTGGAATGTATTATGACCAAGTGACTGGCTATTATTATAATTTAGTAAGTTTAATTTATTTTCCCATCAATGTCTGGTATATTATAATTTTATATATAAATATTATACAATTATAGAATAGATATATTTAAGATCATATACTTAGCTACTATAGTACAACCAACTATGTATGAGTATCTATTTTCTTTTTGAAACAAGTCTCTGTCCTAGACAAACATATCTTTGAGTTAAAAAAAATTTACTTAAAAACTAATGTAACTTGTTATGTAATTTAGTTAAAAGTTAGCTCGAAAGTTATTTAATTTAACTTTAACTTTGAAAAAATTGAATAAACAGTTATTTACATTTTAATTATTTATTTAAAAATTAAAAGCGCATGAGACTATGAGAGTTTTTTAATACATATTAGTGCCTTATTTATGGTTGTAAGATGGATTGCTTAATACATGTACACATTGAGCATATAATTAAAATACGCTGATCAGTAATCCTACATGTACTTCAAATAAATGTATCTACTTGTATAGCAATATATATAAAAATAAAAAAAGCCTTATATGAGTATTTTTAATTACAGGATAATGGATTATTTTATGACGGAAACCAAGGGTGTTATTATTACTTTGATGTAATAGCACAAAAATATAGATTACATTCCCAGGTTCATTCAGATACACCTCAATTAACTTCTAATGAGCTCAATGTAAAGAAACAAAAACATACCCAAGACATACCTGAAAGTATTAGTGAGGTTAGTGATTCAGAGAATTCTGAAGATAGTGGTAATTTGATTATTAAAGAAGACACAGAAGAAGATACTGAAGCAAATGAAAAAGAAATTAAAGATACTATTACAAAAACTATTGAAAATAAACCTAATGAATCTCAAGAAGTGAAAGAAGAATTAAGTGTTGAAAACAAGGCCATTAAAGATGATAAGGAAGAACTCAAACCCGAAGATTGCCCTTGTCCACCTTCTACTTGTGAAGTAATTATTTATTTATGTTAGAAATTGATTAAAAGTTATGTTTTTTGTTATAATTTCAGATTTTAGACAAGCGTTATTTGAATTTGTTGCAATATACAAAGTTATTGCCGGCGCCTAAGAACATAGTTCACAAATTAACACCTGATGGGGTAAACCATACCGGTAAGCCATTTGAAAAATTGGCACAACAACTAACTTACGTAATTTGCAGAGTAAAGCAAAACAATATGCACAAATAAGAAATTGGTACACAGTCAAGCATCAAGTAACTGCAATTGAATCAGAAATTATTCAGTATGATAATCTAGTTTGGGATCGAATTGAACAATACCTGTGTCAAAATAAGAGGGATGATAAAAATTCCAATTGGAAATCATACAAAGAAGTTAAAGCTCACCTTTCTGATACACAAACCAAATTGATTAAATCAAGTAAATAATAATGTTTTAGTTCTAAATTGAATACAATTTTGTAATTTAAAATATTTTTAATTTAAAATATTTGTTTTGAATGATTATAGAAGTTATTGGATGGCCTCCATGTATACGTATTATAATAACAGAATCCAAAGCATGTAATTCATTGGTTGGTAAACTATTTTTAATTACATGTCCTGGTGGAACAATAGGGCGTTCAACCAACAGAGATGTAGTAGTACCTGACGATAATGTTAGCAAGGTTAATATTATAATTTATTTTTTACATTATTTAAATAAATAATAATAAAATTGAGAAAAAAATTTAATTTTATAATTATTAAAGATTTATTTTTTTATTTTAGTTACATGCTGAAATATCATTTATTGGTAATGTAAACAAAGTTGGGAGAGGTCATTATATTGTTAAAGATAAAGGTAGTACAAATGGCACATTTTTGGATGGTAAAAAATTAACAAAGCACTCGTCTTCAAGTGAACCTCGTCATTTAGTCCATGGCAGTGAACTAACTGTTGGTGACACCAAATTTTTGTGTCATATTCATGATGGGATGGAAACGTGTAATTTGTGTGAACCTGGTATACAAGCTCCTCCACCAGAAGAAAGTAAGTATACATTTTATTTAATTTAATATTATTGCTATTAGAGAATTGAAAATTAATTGTTTTTATAGAACAATTAATTTCAGTATTTTTTAAAATGGGAAACTAACTAAGTGAATATGGTTTTATTATTATGGTTGGGTCTGAATTACTTTTATTGATATCCAGTAAACTGTGTTATTTACTTATACAAAACCAATTGGCTTGCCAATTTTGAGAATCTTATTTACATTTAATTGATAACTTCAATTTAAAAATGTGTTTTATTGTCATTTAAATAAAGTACCTAAATGAATGTAGGTAATCTGTTAATAATAAATATATTCATTATAAAAATTTGTGATTGCTATAATATTTTTAAAGCTCACATAAATATGCATTTATTATATACCTACTAAAAGTCAATAGACAATTGATATCTATTGTTTATATTAGGTATGCATGTATATTTAATAATAATTTTATTTTTAAAATAAAATATATAAGTATCATAAACTTAAAAGTTAAGAACAATTTGAATATTATTTTAAGGTGTTAAAAATGTTGTACCTCCAAAACGTAAATTTGATGATGAACTAAAAAGTTTAAAAGAAAAATATGGATTGCTTGGCTGTGAACCACCAGATGCTGTATTACCAAAGGGATATAAAGATAGAGCTGATAAAAGAAGAAAAACAGTTGGATCTCAAAATGCAAATGAGAAAACCGAAGTAGCTTGTGTAACACAGTGAGTTTTTATAATTTTCATAGTTAATTAAAAAGTTAATTGAATAAATTCTACTTTGGTTATTTAATATTTTATTGTTAATATTTCTGGAAAATTCCAAGTTTTAACATTTTTGGATCTAATAAGTGAAATTGTGAAATTATTGATAAGAAAAAACTAATATGAAAAAGAAAAATATTGCTTAAGACGTGTACACAATATATTTTACAATTCATTTTCAACTATTAAATTCTATTTCAATCAGAAATTCAGACAACATGATTTATTCTTTAACTAATAATTAAATATTTTAGATTTTTAAAACATCAATAATAATATTTATTTTATCTATTCTAGACCAATTCCTACAAAAAACAAAGGTTTCAAATTATTAGAAAATATGGGTTGGACACCTGGAAAATCTTTGGGATCTAGTAATTCTGGAATTAAAGAACCTGTAAGTATTTTAAAATAAAATTATAATTATTATATAATATATATACCTACTATACTTAAACATTATTAATTTAAATATAATATATGTTACTGACAATGGTGATATTTAAATAATTTCAGTTTATTAACATTGATGTTTATTTGTAGGTAATCAATGTTGTAAACTCGTAAATGCACACAATAATTAGTTTTTTTTTTCACTATCTACACTCTTACTATAGTCAATAATGATTTTTCAAAACATATATCATACACTGGAAAATAATTGAATTCATGCATAGACCAACTGCTTGCCTTTCAAACAATTCTTAGTGGAAAATAAATGAGTCTCCAAGAGTAAAGTGGTGCAAGTAGTAAACAACAATTTAGATTTGTTATAATATATGAATAAAAAGATAATTAATATGAAACTAAATAATGTACATGTTACACCGCTAGTAGATTTTATTCATTGAAAATTTGAAATATTATTTTAGTTAACAGTCAAAATACAAAAAAAAAAATTGATTTTAAATTAAAATTTTCTTTGATTTATTAGTTGATCTAAATAATGCCTAGTCAATCCCAATGATATCATAACTTCTTTCAACTTTGAACTACTTTTATTAGTTATGGTTTATAAATACTGGTCATTTGCAAGGCTTTGCACCTGTTTAGCCCGTAAAGCCAAAACCCTTAAAAAGCCCTTAAAAATGATCAAAACCGTAAACCCACATAACCCGATTGATTTTGATGACATATAACCCGATTCACCCAAAACCGAATACGTGTGTGTTTGTTTTGGCAGAATTTTGAAGTGGGCACCTAACCCGTAGGTATCTGCCATGCCCGGTTGGGGGATGGCGGCCTATCTCACTGGACACCGTGACTGCCCGAAGAAAAATGCCACCCGTGGCCGAGTTCGAACCGGCAGCGGTGTGCGTCACTACCGACGCCATAGTCCGCTCGGCCAGTCCGTCCCCCATATTTAATATTATAAAATATTAAATTAAATTATATTACGTGTTTCACTACTGTATTTTACATGAGTACTGAAAAGTTGATTGTATAACTTTATACTTTGCTTAATAAAATTTAACACTGCGCGCAACAATTTATGTATCACTCAATTTTAAATAACCCATAACCCGAATAATTATATTGGCTAAACAAAACCCATATTCTTTAATATGAAGAAAACCTAAAACCACAACCTCTATTTTTCTTTGAAGCGCGTGAAACCATAACCCAAATAAATCATTTGGGTGCAAAGCCTTGGTCATTTGTGTACTTTCCTGATGAAATTGGCCATCAGGCATTGTTATTATTGTGTAGGATAATATGTTAACACTGACTGATTTTAATATTTTACGGTGACATATAGTAGTACCTATATAGCGAACATATAAATTTGCATAGTTGTAATACCTAAATTATATTCTATTATTAATACGTATTAGAGACAATGGTAATGAATATTGTATATCCAGAAGTTGTAAACACTATTTAAGATGCTAAATCTATCTTGAATGTGGTCTATGGTCTAGACTCGCAGAAATGTTTCTCATATAAAATATTCATCTTCAGTACATTTGCAATTAGTTATGTATAGAATGCTTTTGTTCACTACTTAAGCAAACATTTATGCACAATACCCTTCATCCATTTCCAGTTTCTCAGTAAACTTCTTTATTATAATAACTATTTTACTATTATAAATAGTAAAGTAAAACACACATGCACATGTCTAAATGACCAGCTTATTTATTTGACTGATTAAACTATGTACCTAGAGTGTTGAGATTATGAATTTTGACTATTAACACCCATGTCTAATTGTAAAATAAGTTATCAAATTAAGAACAAAATATTAAATTCATAATAATATGAATTACTATACTATATGTTCCTAAATAGAAAAAAAAATAAAACCAAAAGTTATTTTATATTAATTTTATAATTATTATATAATTTTTGTATTGTGTTGCATTTTAAATACAAGTTTAAATACAAAGTATAAATAGCTTCATTATTTATGTATTTTATAGGGCAAGCTTTGGAAGTTAATATTAGTAGTTTGTCTTGATGGTAACATATTTAAATAGTTAATATACATTGCAATTTGTATGCATTATATAATAACATAAATATATTTATTACATTTTTTTTTTAGATTTCAATGGATGTCAGAGATGAAAAGATGGGACTTGGGTTTTCAACTAATTTTAATCAACCTGAACAACCCAAGACAAATATTTTAATCAAACAATCAAAAATACGCTTTAACTTTGGTAATAAAAGTAATGTGCCAATAAAAACGAATCGTATACATTTTACTGAAGGTAATGTTCAAAAAATTTGTAAATATTAATATTTTTATAAAAGGTTATTTAAATTAGTATTTTATGTATACCTGGTATAATTATAATTATATAGGTATATACATAATTTTAATGTATTGATTTTACAATGATGTGTGTTTTATTTTTGTGTGTGTCTGTCATCACCTTTTAGGACAGTAAAACTGCATATTTTTGCATCATTTGATATTCACTCGATATCTCATGTAACGATTTTCTTATTTTGTTGTAATTAAAAAACGTATGATTGTAGATACTTGAAAATTTCACTGAATGTTTGTATTGGCATTTTCTATACACGATAAAATTTTGAAAATAATTTGACTCTTTTTGAGCTGTTTACAGACATTGTCAGTTATCAATTTTTTTAGTTTTTTTTTTTTCTATAAATATCAATAAAATTTTATTTGTTCGGTAAAAAAGCGTGAAAATTTAATATAAGGCTCCTGATATATCGTTCTAATAGCAGTTGAAAAATATTAAAAATACATAGGCTCAATTTTTTTTTATAAGCATTTAAAGTTCAAATTTTGACCAAATTTATAATTTAATAATTATTTTTTAGTTAAAAATGTATAAAATGTTCAACTTTTATAGCTAAGGATTGAAAGTTGAAAACAAGGCTCCACGTAAATAGGTTATATATAAATATACTTGGTAATATCATAGGCTGACTGACCGTTTTTGCTCAGAATCATTTTTCTTATACAATGATATTATATCATTGAATTCAAATTTAACACCATCCATTACAGTGACCCACTTATAACCTACTGTACAGCAGAGCGACATCCACTTACCCACCTTTTTAAGATTGTTTTTTTCATATTTTTTAACCTTTTAAAATAAAAATAATTATGATATTTTGTTTGGCTGTACTTACTTAAAAGTTTATTTTCAGATGAAACATCAGAAGAAGAAAAATAGTGATTATATTTGATGAACATTAAAAATTTTATTGTCAATGAATATAATTGCAGAAGGAAGTATTATTTCGACAATATAGATTATATTTCAAGTTGCAAGAAGATAATGTTGGCTTTATGATGTTTAGTTTTTAATTGATATTCCAAGTTCTAATCATATTATTGAATTATGTAAAATAAATAGTTTTGTATATTTTTGTCATAGAAAATTATGTAAAATTATGTAAGCAATAACTTGTTATTTTTAAATTTATTTTACCAATATTAAATTAAAATTATTATTATTTATTAATAAAATATAATAATAATGTTCTTAGATCATTACAAAATAAAAACTAATATAGGTAGAGGAGGCTAAATCCTTTTTTTTTTTTAAACAATAATTGAGAAATAATTTTTATGTGCCATTTAATATGTAAGATGATGAACGTATTTATTTATTTTTTATTTGTACTTATAAAATGCCTTTATTGTGTTTCATTTTCAATAGATTTGATAATTTTATACACGACATACGTATTTAAATTAACGGTACAAATCGGTTAAATGTTCTGAAGACTGTGCATTGTCGTCTACTCGTCTGGCAATTATTTTTAATGGGTTTATTATCGGTGATATTTATTGATATTGCTAAATACTTTATCCAGTATTTGGTATGGTCAGTTAATTTAACGTTTATAAAGGTACCCATACTACCTATCTATAGATTAAAATATATTCAAGCGTAGATACTAGATTCAAAATTATTCGTCAGTCCCCCCCATAACTTCCGTGGTCATAGAAAGATCATTTTCTATGTACAAAATTATTTTAAGCTCAAACCGTCAATGTTTTACTGAAGACAGTTTATCTAAGTACATGGTAGTGAAATTTTTTTAATACAAACTAGTTAAATAGGTTTACAGCATACAAACTACATTTTTAGATTCTGAGCTGGGCGAGGAAGCTAGTGGTTTTACAATGGTGTTTATTTTTTTATTTATTTATTTTTTTTTTTATCCTATATACAAAATTTCTACCGGAAGGAGTGCTTTGATTTCATCATATAGTACTTTATCTTTTAGCAAATTGGATCAAGATGGTACTTCATTAAAAAAGGTAACTTTTTGATTTTCTCCATGGTAATTTAATGCTACGGGAAAAACTACTGACAAATTAAGAAAAACCACTTAAAATGGGATATTAATTTCTAATGATTTGTTTATCGCCGTAGCAATGAATAAAAAATTATAATATTAATTCAACTTAAAGAAATAAAGCCTATAGTAAATAATAAAAATTTAAAAAATTTAGACTGATAAACCGTCTCCGCTCAGAATCGTTTTTCTTATACAATGATAGTATATCATTGAATTCAAGTTTAATACAATCCATTATACATTGACCCACTTGCAACCTACTATACAGCAGAGTGTCATTTTTTGTAATTGCTTTTTATATAAACTATAAATGCTTTTTTGACATTTTAAATGCTTTTTTTATTGATTAATATATTGAATATATATATTAATTTATATATTGCCATTAAATCCGAACCCTACTAATAGGTGATTGTACTGTGTTTTCTATTTAGATTATATATATTATTTAAAATTGAAATACAGTTTTTCTGAAATCATAAGCAATAATAGCTACCTTTATTTTAGGACAAATTATATTTTTCTTACCTATATATACATATTACATGTAAAAGTTTATTTTAGTAATTGGCACAATGTTTTGAAAATTATTTGACTGTAATATTTTAACATTACTTTAGGTTTTAAAATTATCTTTTTAAATATTTATTTATTCAATTTAATTTTTTTTGTAAGATAATTACTGCAAAAAACTTGTGGGATCTTTAAAGATTGATGACTGTTAACCCTTTATAGGGCACAGGAAAGAAACGAAAATAATTAAATAATTTTAAAATTGTGTAGCAAATGACTAAATAGTCAATAAAAACAAATATGAATATTATACACAATTTTCTGCATTTAGTGATACATTGACATTTGACATTTACCCTAGCGCACTTTACCATCGAGCTATTGAAACGAAACCTTCATGCCTTAATTTTTTTGGTGGGAAGTATACATGCCCTGTTTCTTATAAGATAACCTAAAAATAAAACGTAACAACCTACATGATATTTTTCCTCTGCGAGGAAAACCTATGTATCATGGGACATATTTTTTGGGGGAAAGAGTTACTATAATAACAATAATACATTTTAAAAGCGTTGAAAAAATTGGTTAGTAAAAAAAATTTTAGCCAGCCAAAAACATTTATATTAATATTATGGTTACTTTTATGAACATTAGTGTATTGATACAAAAAGAATTGTAATAAATGAATAATGAAGATTTGAAGAAATGTGTTAAAACAAATTATTGTACAAGCAATTTATCGTTGTTATCTTGAATTCATAGATTTGTGTATTTGTGAAGTTCAAGCAGATTGCTTGCAAATACAGTAATTCATTTAAGTAATTGCATATTTGTGTGTTTTAATTTTTAAGGTATATACAATATACCAACATGCCTACTATAGTACTTATTTAACTACTTTCCTAACTTCCTGTTTAACGGCTTTAACTTGAGGATGTAAAAGACACAACATAATATGTTGACAAATTGTAGGAAAAAAATGAAGACTACTTATTTTTAAAATACCAAAGGCAAAAAAAAGTTGAGAGCCTTGCTGCATTTGCTTGATTGCAGTGGCGGTGTGTCAGTGGCTCAATGAGACAGGTAATGAGATCGTCATTCTTCTAATATTAATATCAAAAAATTTCATTCATTTTTAATCCAGCTATTTATTCACTATTAAGAGGACACTACCCAAGCACTTGTCTCCGTCTTACACATGTACGACAGAGCAAATTTTCATTCACTAGTTTCAATACCTAGTGTGTTGTTAGTTTTGATATTAGAGTGAATTGACCTATTATCAAACTTTTAGGTAAGAACATTATCCGTGATTTTTCAACATTTTAATTTTTAAGCAATATATAGTTATGTGAAATTGTGAAATATTACCAGACAGAACTTTGAAATTCAAAAAGAATACTTTTTACGGAGCCACGGAGGGGAAAATAATAAAGAACGAGTAACAGTCATTGTCGGAGCCAATAATGTGACAGGAACCGAAAAAGTATAAAACTTCTTGTGATTGGAAAAATCGAAACGACCAAGACATTTAACGAAAAAAAAAATACGAAATAGTTACCAGTCACATATTATTATACTTGTACACAGGGACGTCATTTGGATTGAAATCATGAGGTAGCATGTATCATAATATTTTTAATTCGATTGCACGTGCCGGTCTAATGAACCCTGGGAGCAGTCGGTGAATAAAATAATAAAATAAGCGTGGTCGCGATATTGATAGGTATACCTTATTGCTACCTACCTATCCCGTAATGACGTCTATATGCTCGTATAATAAAAAGCGGCAATGTTATTCACTATGACTGTCTACGAATATTGGATTTTCGTATTTGATAAAAAAAAAAAGGTTTTAATTATAATAGTGGATGAAAGTTTGATATTCGTCGATTCGTTGATCACTCTGCAGCGTATCCCAAGACTTTTTTTGCGTGAATCGAAAACAATTTATGTGGATGGTATTTTTGTCGTTTTTATCGGGAACGAATTCGTACACTTTATTTGACCCGGGAACCAATAATAATTTCCGTATTACCCATTTTCTGCACTCGGCATGATTGCATGATTGAAAACTTTACGGATAGGTCAGCATAAAAAAATAAAAAACAAATAGATCTGACCGATTTTTTCGAAGAACAGCGCGGTCTCAAAATCAAGATAAAATCAATATATAATATATACGTCATACACGTCATAATATTATATGAGTTAAAATATTTTTTTAATTACAACTGGGTACGTATATGGAACACTTTTTTTTGAAAATGTTAACGTATGTCCGCATGTACGTCTGAGCATATGTACAGGGTAGTGACGTAGTGTAAGTACACGCGCAAATAAAATAGAAGAATAAATTAAATAAAGTCTCCGCGGTGTATGACGAAATACAATTTTTTCTATGACTCGAATCGTTTTTTTTTCGTCTCCGACTGCTCGATCTATGGAGGTTCCTCCGTGTAGGACGTAGGTATATATAATGCATGTAAGTACCTACATTCCGACACTCGAAATAACACAAATATATAATACGACCGCATGTGTATACGATAATATGCTTGGTCGTAATGTGCCGTCGTCGGCTGCAACGGTGTAAATAGCATTTCGAGGGCTGGAACTGCTCATTCGGGCGGCAGACGACATGAATAATGATTGCCGCCGTAAACGTACTTACTATACATTATGTATACGCGCGTACATAAAGGTGTATATACCGTATACTTATATATTATATACCCATAATGTATATTATGTATTATGTATATATGATCTCGTGTCACACCACGTAAGTCTAGACCAGTCTGGGTGCGGTTGGGGAAGGTTGTTGGGAGGGGGGGTACGTATAGGAAACCGAGGGCCGCGTCTGCACCGCGGGACCGAGGTGAAAGAACTCCCACTTACATCTGGTGTATATACACTGTACCTAACCTAACCTATATAATATATATATATTATGTATATATACACAAACTTTTGCTTTCGAAAGCTCTCACGCGCCCGACCGTCATTAATCACCTGCTGCGGTCTCACCGTCCATTCTTTGTAATATACCCGTCCCGTCTGCAGTGTACGCGCGTCTCGGACTACGACGCCGCGAACGGGCCCGCCGCCATCATTAATATCATCGGAAAAGCGCCGCCGTCGAATTTATGCGATTTATCAACGCGGCCCCAGACACGTATACAATATATAATATAATATATCGGCGCTTTGATCGATTTACGCGTTTGACAGTGACCTACACCAATTAATTTTCGTAAAACCGAGGCGCCGCCGACGCCTCGAAAGGACCCCGCTCCTTTTCGCCACAATCGAAATCCCCCTCGCCGCGCCGACGCCCCCGCATCCGGTATATGTCTTATATTATGCATAGGTATATACGCCGTGTTGTGTAACTTACATTAAATTATATTATACTCCGGGGCAGCTGATGACGCGGAAACGGTTCGATTCGTTATTTTTTATCCATACTACCGCAAATTTAATATCATTATAATATATATTAAACAGTAGATATTATACCTATTATTTTAAAACCCGAAATCCGTCAAAATTCGTTCTAACTAGTCAACATTAGTTTTCACAACAACTTTTACTCAAAACTGATTTTAACTAGTTTAAAATAAAATTAACTCCAAGTCTAAATGTCTAAAAAAAATAAACTAATTTTTACTGAAATATTCAATAGGTATTAAAAATCTAAAACGACCATAGGCAATTGCGATAGACCGACTGGCCATCAAATTGATTAATATAATATTATAATAGTTGAAACTGTTGTGGCTGTTTGTGTATCAAGGGTGGCAGGGGGGGAGGGTAATGGTTCTGGAACCCACATCTTTATTCCCAAAATATATATTTTTTGACCCATTCAAAACAGTTTTAAAAAAAATGAAATTATTTTAGTATAGTTACCTAATAATTATAAAATAAAAATGTTCTTAATTTGGCACGAAAAATGACTAAATAATAATAAAATATATTAAATTAATATTCTAAATTCTAATAATTGATAACAATATGATGAAATTTATAAAATTTGTAAATTATATTGGACGCAATATTTACATTGTACGTGGACACGTGGTAATAATATATTATAATACAAAATTATACAATTATATACAGTCGTAAAAATATAGTAATATAATTTTTTTGAAGTTAAAGTTGAAAGGGGGCCCGTCAAGTGTATGGTGTCCCGGGGCCCAATTGATCCTTAATCCGGGCTGTAGGTAGGTTTATCAAGCTAAAATGAAATGGTATTTGAGTGTATATCGTTCAGTTTGCGGTTGCGTTGTGCAGTGCAGTGCGTTATTAACAGTTCGTTTTTTGCATTTTTTTTCACTTTGGTTTAATTTAAATTGAGTAAATATTTTGAGGGGGTATAGAATTCTCCCACTTGTCGGATTCAACACCGCAGTGGTATATTTAAAGTATAAGTCCAATATTTTTTTCTTAATTGTGTAAAATTATTATTTAATGCTATAGGTTGCTGACCTTATATTACTAGAAGGTAATATTATCTATATAAACACAGAATATTGGATAGGTAGGTATTCATACTTAATCATTATTTTTTTTTATGAAAACCCGTTATATTAATTGTGCTAATATAGTAAGGTAGGTCAAGTGATTATTTTTTTATTGAAAACCTATTCATTTTTTTTGTTTACTGTTTTGTTGTTTTAATAATTCAATAATTATGTTTATAAATTATATGGTAAATACATACAACATAGCCACATATGTGATACGTATTGGCGAAACTAGGGGGGCTTAGCCCCCCCTGGACTAAGATTTAGCCCTCCCACAAATATCCCTTATTGATTTAGATATAAGCCCCCTATGTGTTATTTTAAATAAATAGTTTTGTTAGCCCCCCCCCCCAGAATTTTAACCCTAAATGCACCTATGGTGATACGTACCTACATCATTATTGAATTATTATCATGAATTTGATGATAAAACTTTAGTATTTACTATTTAGTTTAATAGTTAACAATTGTCAAATGTTGCATATTGTACATTTTAACTTCGAGCTTAACTAGCTAACTATAACAGTTTAAATTAAAAAATATTATTTTGTTTTTATAAATACACTAACCAGTGTCGTGTATCATAATAAAGAAAAATTATTACTGTTGTTCAAATAATTTTAGATGACCAACCCCTCATAATACTGTTATACCAACCTATAAAATGACCTATTTTTTCATCTATCAATACCCACCTACCCATATTTAAGGTGTTGCCCGAGCGACACTTGGACCCTATGTTTACACGCCACTGAGTCACTAGCTCGGGAAAAAATGAACACTCCTAAAATGCGGTGTTACATATCGGTGTTTATCGGCGTATCTCGATAATAGATAAAGTCATAAAGACAATACATTTTAACAAATCATCATCTCGCCTACATAGACTGATTGTTGATCCAATCTGCGTTTATCCGTCTTCTTCAGACAGTAAAGTTCTCTATGTTCTCATCATAACTTTGTATCGTATAGAATTGTTATGTTAAGACTTTTTACATAATTTATGTATAGATGGAGAGATGATAAGAGGTGTAGTCTTTTTCTCTCACCATATATCATCTTTAATAGATGTTAATAGATATTGGTTTTCTCTATCCATATATATTGCAGTCTATATCTTATTATCTTAAAAAGGTCTATGGCTATAAATCGAAGTCTGAGTGTGTAATGACTAATGGCGCACATTCATACATAATCATACATACTTACGTCCTACATACGTATAGACATAGTCATCTTTTGGAAGATATGTTGATAATTTTATAAGTTAATAGGTGCATTTTGTGAAAATTTGATTTCGTTGAATTTTTTACTGAAATTGTATGTTTATGTTGAAATATATTGTTACATAGTATGGTTGCGCCAGGAACATTTTTATACGAAATATTGTTAATAATGCGATAAAATAACTATAGAGGAAATATATATGTATAAACTAATATATATTATTTTAAAGATTTGAAAGTTTTGGAATTTGAAAATTTCAGAATTTAATTCACGTATAATGTGCATAGAATTTAGAAACGGTGAGTTAAACGTAAAATGTGAAATAATTCATTAAAACTTGTTTTATAGGATTGTTGCTTTATAGTTTGGCTATATAACAATTAGCAATCAATAGTACCTACCTACCTATGCAGAAAAAACAAACTACTTTGGCAGTTTTGAATTTATTATTTTACTGGTTGTGAAAAAAAAATGTGAATTATTTATTACCTATCTTTTGTTGTACGCTAGATACATTCTTGGCGGCACTGACCTATCCTCACGCACACATATTGTTTCCTCTTCAATCCCTATTTGGTTTCCAAATTGTGGAACCGCGTACAATAGTTACATTCGAATAATAACGAGTTCATTATCCTTTTTGATAAGTTGTTTTGTTATATAAAAAAAAAAACAAATGATTGGAACAGTGCCAACCGTTATTACGAACAACTGATTTGTTTCGTATGCAGAATTTTTCACCTTATGCATATGATTCTTAAGCCGTTTGCCTTGTATACAATTGTTAAAATAATTAAAATCTATAAATCAGAAAATATTAGTACCTATCTGAAAATTAAAATATTTTAAAACTGTTTAAATAATAATATTATATAGGTAAGTATAGGTACCTAATACCTATAGTACACCTAACCTTAACAGGACAAATTACCCGTTGCCGTATTAATTTTCCTTATTACTTGCAACAACAATATAGTTCTTTATTGTTTTACATTACATTAATTGTAGGTATACAAAATACAAATTCTGTATGTATCGTTAATCTATCGGTATAAATAATTAAATAGATTTAATAACATTTTGTTTGAAAAAAAATATTAGGCACGTGAATGGAAAATTGAAAAACGAATATCCTTGACCTACACAATTGAAATATTCTAGGCCCACTACGCGACGGTGTTCAATATAATATAATCATAGTCATATTAAAATCGATAAAGAAAATAATATAATATAATGTTTATATTAACTATGTTTTTCCATAAGATAGAAATTGGTTCGCATATTTTAGAGATGAAGGCTCAAATTATAATTATTAATTTGATCGATGGGTTTATTTCAATAAACGAGGGTGGATTGTAAACTGTTTAATATTTTAGATTCTGAGCGAAGCGATGAATGTATTGATTTTACAATGATGTGTGTTTTTTTTTTTTATTTTTGTGTCTGTCATCACATTTAGGACAGTAAAAGTGCTTGGATTTTCTTCAATAGTAACTTTTCTGATAGGAAAGTGAATCTAGTTGGTACTTTGGGGGGTCAAAAGTAAAAATTTCCCAGGGAAAAAACGGGAATTTTTACGCAAAATCTGTTTTCGACAAAATCGATTTTGGTTTTTGGTGTAACTCTAAAACAAATGACCGTAAGGATATGACATTTTGACTGAATGTTTATATTAGTATTTTCTATACACCATAAAATTTACAAAATATTTTGACTCTTTTTGAGCTGTTTACGGCCATTGTCAGTTTTCAATTTTTTTAGTTTTTTTTTCTATAAATATCAATAAAATTTTATCTGTTAAGTAAAAAAGCTTGACAATTTAATAGAAGGCTCCTAGGTTATTGTTTCAAAGGCAGATGAAAAAAATTAAAAATTTATAAATTTTTAACTTTTATGGCTAAGGATTGAAAATTTAAAACAAGGCTCCACGTAAATAGGTTATATATAAATTACTTTATTCACAATAATATCATCAAATATACTTGGTAAAATCATATAGGCTTACTGACCGTTTTCGCTCAGAATCGTTTTTCTTATACAATGATATTATATCATTGAATTCAAATTTAACACCATCCATTACAGTGACCCACTTGTAACCTACTGTACAGCAGAGCGACATCCACTTATCCACCTTTTTTTTTTACCTTTCTCGTGAGTATTATTGATATATTGTGATAATATCCAATAATATAATATGACGTTAGGTCGGTAGTCATTGTATAGGTAATATCATTGAGTACTTAAGATGCTATATATTATACTCAATGGTATACCAATATACCCTAATACCCTAATTATACCCTAATTTATATACCCTAATTTAAATCCTCAAAATATGCTTATAAAAACACTGTACCTAATGTGCTACAAAATATTTACCTACCTACTTAAAATTTAATTGAAAATATTTTATTTAAAATTATGTAAAAAGTCAGTATTAAAAAGTATTAAGTATTTCGTCGTCTTTACTTTGTTCTTCACCAAAAAAATTCTTAATCCACGTTAGTTAAAAGTAAAAATAATATTTAATTCAAATTTAATATCAAATTACTACATTACACTGCACGATCATCAAGAGTTGTCTTATCTTAAAATCTTATCTTTGACGACGGGTCGTAATTTTATCGTCACAAATATGATCTTAAATCGGGAATAATTCTCATCGAATTTCAAATAGCCTTTTCCAATACATATAATAATATAATAGGGGGACGGAGTAGTCGGGCCGATTAAGGCGTCGGTTGTGACGCACACCGGCGCCGGTTTGAACCCGGCCGCGGATGGCATTTTTCTTTGGGCAAGTCACGGTGTCCGGAGAGAAGTGCCGCCATCTCCCACCCGGGCATGGCAGATACCTACGCGTGCCCTCTAAAAAATCTGCCAAACAAAACACACGTTTTTACTAACCTACAATTCCTCCCCTACGGACAAAAAAAAAACAATGTTTGTAAATGGCCATAGTGCCGGGCTTCAAGATCAATAAAAAAAAAAAATATAATATTAATTTGCGTATAAATCCGATCCTTATTCATAATCTTAATTAACACCTACGTTTTTTCAACTATTAATATAATATATAGTATGTATAACGTGCGTAGAAAATTGGAAACACCAAAATTTGGTCCAACACAGGTTGAACTCCGTAGTTGCTGTAACATATTATACTGAAGTATGGTTCTTTTAACTGCAGTTTAAACCGTCGATAAATCATTGAGAAGTATGATTAACGTTTTAGAGAATATTTTGTTGTATAATTCTAAACTTTGAAGTAGTTACGGGCACGAAACGACATTATTGAAAGAAATTTTATTTTTAGTATTTTGATATAATTTTAATTTTTAATTTTTTTTTCATATCCCGATGTAATAGATGCATTTTGGTGTATAAAAATTGAATTTTGAAAAACAATTAATTATTATTATAACTTAAGCTAAAGTTAGAAGAGCGGAGAAGTAGACCACCATTTTGTCGGGAAACTCTATGTACCTGTGTAGTTATATTTCAGTCAACTTGTCAATCTGCCAATGCCAATCACCACACTGCAAATGGCATCATATAATTTACCGAAAAATTTGCAATAATACATCAATTTTATTGTGGTTAAAATAATACAAGGTTTAATGATACAATTAAAATATTTATTTATATTTTATAAACGCAGTTTATATTAAAAATCCGTCTATAATATATTGATATTATTCTTAATTCGTTAAATTCTTTTAAAAAAAACGTAGTGTGTTACTAGATATCTTTCCACTGCAAAATCATAATATCTGCGATCCCTCAGTTTTCCTTGCAGAGGAAAATTATATTGCCTATAGTAACGGGCTACATTTTTTTTTTACTTTAAATAGCTGTTCTGCAGCAGTAAGGTTTACAAATTACAATTACTATTATACCTATATAGTTATATATATAAGCAGAGATACACTGGGATCTGTAGACTTTAATCTAAACAATATTTTACATGTTGCAAACCGTAGAACAGTTATTTAAAGTAATAATAAAAAAAAAATTTAGCGTGTTACTATATAGACAATATTATTTTTTAATGCTGTGTATGTCATCAGCAATTATTATTATAACGTTGACGTATACGCAGTATGCCAATATAAACGATGCGCGTATTATAATAATATGATTAGAGATAAGTGTTCTTAATTTTCAACAGAATATAAATCATTAGACATTATAGGTGCGCGCTGGTCGAGAAAAACCGTAGGTAGGTACATGCATTTTTTTAAGTGACATCAAAATTATTCACGGTCGAAATTGATGTATTGATAAAAAAATATACACGTACATATAATATTATATACGTAGTACTGCCTACCTATAAAAATGAATTAAAATTTTATAATGGTGTCGATTTTTTTTTTATATATATTTTCCCCACTTATTTTTGTCTACAATATTTTTATTACCTATCTAGTAGCGAGCTTCTTGGTCTATTCAGTTAATAGTTAATACTACGTATATTCACGAAGAAGTATATTGTGTATAACGCCTATCCGATGTAGATCTTCATTGTATATAATAGTTTTTCATTCGTCAGCTGTAAGTAAAACTTTATGTGTATATCGTATTTTTAGTTTTAAAGTAATTTTAAGGACAAAAAAGCTAAATTTAAATCATACTCACATTGATATTGTGGTATAATATGTATAATATAATATAATTACCTATTTTTTAACTTTCTTTTTGTTTTATAATTTACAAATATGACCTAACTATCAATTTATCCACGAATTTGTATAATTTCTGAATTTATTGTAACAATATACATCATATTACAAGACTCTATAGTATTAACATATATAAACAAACTTATTTTGGATTGAAGCATAAAATAATTTGTTCATTCAGGTTTGCAGGAGAAATCATCAATTCTACGTTAATAGAAGAATTATATTTTTATAACGAAAAAAAATTTGAATAATATTTAAATTTCATTAAAATCGATTTCTAAATTATCAGACTCGATATCATGTAGAACTATTTATCAAAAAAACCCTATAAACTCAATTTCGTAAAACCGCGTAAAATAATAATCATATCATTAAAAAACATAAAAAGAAATATTTTTAGAGATAGGTATATATTTGAATTTAAAGACCTTTATATTTAATTTAGTAATTTAGTTTTTTCATATATAATAAAACAATTAACATATTAATTATAAGTATAAATAGTATATTATCAATTAACATTATTATGTATGATAATTGATAAGTAATAACATTGTATAAGTAGTAAGTACATAATATATTTATAAATTATAATATTATAATATACAAATGGATATCATTACAAGTATTTATTATTTTGTGGAACTGTAATGATTTTATGCACCAATCACATTGGTTCAGTTTCAATATAATATAAACAACTTATTCTTAAGAGGTATGCTGATATTTATAATAATATTATTTACGGATTTACGTCATTTTAGATCCTGTTATTATTATTATATGCTTCACTCAGGATGTATTGGTTTTAATTTTTTTTTGTCATCGCGTTTTGGAACATAATTTTGCTTTAGTTATCAAACTGGTTTCTGGTGGCAAATTTGATGTAAATAGTACTTTAAACTTCAAAGTTGTTGGGAAAAATTACCAAAGAACAGTGGCCAGAGAGGAATATTTCAGTTACACCAGTTTTTGATAAAAAAAACACAGATTAACATACAGAAACAATTCACCGTATTTTAGAGACTTCACGTTTTTGCTAAATATTCGTAATAGCATTTTGTAGACACGGTGTACAATTTTCAAAATATGCCACTTTTAAAACTACTTATAGACATATATAAACTTATCGCAAATTATTTAGTAGTTATAAAGTTCTTAATTTTTTACCTGAGATTTAAAAATTTAAAACAAGGTTGTCTTACATCGCTTCAAAAATATCGAAAATACAGTCACAGTTTTTTCGATAATCATTTGAAGTTTAAACTATGACAAAATTGGATATTTAAAAGTACCTAAAGTAAAAATTTTTCCTCGAAAAATTTTAACTAAGTAAATTACAAATTTTCACCATAACGTATATTAGTATTTTTTATACACAATGGAATTTTTCTTAAATATAAAATTTTTTATCTAAGTAGGTGCCTTTAATATAAAATTAAGTATCCTTAAAAATAGGTGCGGATCCATCTGCCTCTTTTGTACAATATTGTTTTTTTTTCGTACAATGATCTATCGTTGAATTAGTATTGAAATTATCCATCACAGTAACCTCAGAAGTGTCTCAAAGGAGGAATGAACTCACCCTCACCCTATCTTGTAACTTTTTAAAAATGTTGTTAGTTTTGTATGGTTAATTTTTCTGCAAATCAACTTATTCTGTATGCGATCCTTACATTAATATTAATACAATTGGAAATTAATTATTGATTCATGTGCATACTACTTGATAATAATAGGTTAAATGACTATATTTGAATGAATTAATAATATATGTAATATGTATATTATATTTTAACATATTATTATGTTTTTGGGCTGGATACGACTTTTTTTGCATATCGTTTTGTATATAGCCATAGAAACACAAATCAATAAATTAAGTAAAATGTTAATTAAAATTCAATCTATAATTATTAATTCTTAATTCATTAAATTCCTAACCAAATGTAGCACAGTAGGTACTATATAGATATTTCTCCACTGCATTATATACAAAAACATCAATAAGATTCCTCAATTTTCCTTGCAGAGAATAAATATCTAGTAGCATATGTTATATTTTTAAATATTTTTTTGTTATAATTTGTGGTTAAAATAATTGCCTACTTATATCCTTAAATTCTCAAGAGGACGTCGTACCTTTTGTGTAGTTGTCTTCCGTCTAACCGACGCATACTATACCATGGCAAATATGTTCAGAATAATCCATTTCACTTTGTTATTTTTAATTTCAGAGTAATTTGAACTAATGAAAATTTTAAGTTTAAGAATATTATTTAGGGCCCTACGTTGGCTTTTATTGTGATTTTAATTTTAAAACAAGTTAGAGCATTTTAAAATTATTGTAAATTTGTTGTAACGTTATTTACTGCTATATTTGCTATTAGTGTTATGCGTTAGAAAAACTACTAAAAAAAAAAAATATTAAAAAATAAAATAGATATATATTTTTTATAATAACTAATAAGCAATTTAAAATTATACTATGCAAAGACTGAAACCTTTAGTTTTCGTCCCCTTGCAAATGTCTAGGGACTCCTCCTAGTTACATATTTAACGAAAGGATAAACTCACTACCTATACTGCAGTTATTCACCATTTTTGGGTTTTTATACTTATTGTAGATTAAAATATATAAGTATAGGTACATAAATTGAAAAAGAAACAATAAAATATTGAGTCCATTTGTTGATCTTAGAATAAACTGCAGTACATGCGTCTTTTTATATTTAAGAATAAAATAAACACAACCATTTCTATTATAATAATTTTTATTGTTCAAGAAAGGTCTTTCTAAAAAAATTACTGTATCAAAAGTTCATTGTTGAGATATTAATAAAGTAACTATAATAACTTTACATACCTACTTAAAATGGTTATTTAAGTATAATATATATATTACATAGGTAGGTAATTGTAAATGTAGTGTAATCGTATTAATAAAAAAATGTAACTGATTTAAATTCAAACGATTAACACCTCAAATACAAGGATATAAAGATTCTAAATTTTTAATTATATTTTGTGTAATGTTGTCGTGAATATTACCAAATAATTTATTGGAATGATGTCAAAAATCTGTACAAACATAATATATTGTATGTAGTCAGATTTTATTCAAATTAAACCTCACTACTTCGTTATATTTATAATAATATTTGTTTTATTTTGTACCTACTCACTGTATTATACACACTATACTATATATACCTATGGATTAATTTTAAAATGACCAATAAATAATTTTAAATCAGGACTGCTCATAATTTTATAAAATAAATTTTCTAAACAATAAACACCAAAAGTTTTTTGAACTAACAATTGGGTATTTTACATTGTGTAGTAGTTTTACGAAGACAGTTTTAAAATGCACACAACATGATTAATAATGCGCTTAGTTATAAACGAATCATAAAAAAATTGGGAGTAAAACAAGTTAGTCCTTGATTTTTAAATAATAATAAAAAAAAATACAATAAATTCACATTAAATGAATAGGTAATTGTAGAAAGGAAAGAAACTATGTACATTTTTTTATTTTTTAGATATTAAATCAACGAATAGAAAACATTTTTGTTATTTTTTTTACCTAATAACTATAAGATAATATAAAACCAGTCGAATAAATTATTTTAAACTTAAATGTATGATCTCGGTGCGCTCGGTCCAAAATTGATGTTGATAAATATTTCATGTGTGCATATTGACTATTATAATATCAACAAATTCTTAAGAGATTATTCAACTGAAAAGATTATTGGCGTGTGTGTATGTACTATGTATAAACCATGAACTGTTTTTTTGTATTATAGCTTAAGACTTCAATAATAAAGGTCATTGGCTTACCTTGTTTACAATGTATATGCACTATATGCACGTGGTGGATTATTACTGCTGCGGATGCAGAATAAATAGGTAAAACAATGAACGTTTTATTTATTTTTTTTATCATCCCAATGTTGTGGAAGACCTTGACGATTTATGCACATGCCACGTGTATCAAAGATTGATTTTTAGAGGGTTCAAGTGAATTTGGCCTTTTTTAAATGTATCAAACTATCAAAGGGTTTAGTATAACTGCCTAATCGCTGTCCCAAACATGTTTTAAAGGCGTGAAAGTAGAATAGCTATTAATACGTTCTTAGTTCAAAGTTTTAAACTATTTGGCATAAAATGTCAGAATTATTAAAAATATTAGTGCACGGTAGTCGGTAACCCGGCTTAAGGGGTTCAATTTTCGAGGGTTTTACATTTTGTTTGAACAAAAATGTTTATTTTTCTTATGAAGAAACAAAAATAAAGATGTATTGCCCACCCGTTTCGTGTATATTTATTTTATATTATAATATAATAATTATTTAAAATTATACCTATTTGTATTAATTATTTATAATACTTATTTAATTATTTATGAATCGCGACCGTCACGGCAATACCGCACGTATAACCAGCATATTATTCTCAAAATAGACTTTTTTGAATTACTTTGTAGAACACATGTTCCGAATATTTTATATTCTTTGAAATATCCAAATTATTATATCGATATTTTAGATTTTCATAAATTTTTCAACATCAACTTAAAAACGTGAATTTTTCCGGATATGAGACTTTGACCAATAAATTTCTATTTTCAAAAAACCTCTGCAGGTTACGAAATTATGACAAATAAATCGGGTCGTTTGTGATAAGAAAAAATAATATATAGACACATGCACACACAAGCACAACTATTACTCAGTTGATAGTAAAGGAATAATTTTCAACTACCTACATAAGTATGTGGGTATAATATCTGAATTTTTCAAATTATATTTTGTGTGTAACGAACGTTGAAGTCTCTTTGACTCCCCTTTATATTGTATGATGCGAAGTATTAAAATTTGTATCTGATAAAACTACAATATATATTATAATATATATGATGTACTATTGTAGACATAAGTAGGCATGTATAATTTTTTTAAATTTATAATTTAATTAAATATTATTATCAAAATTAAATGAAATTATTAATTATTACTAATTCAATTATGAGGAATTTGATAGGAATATGAAGTTTTCTAGTCATAAATACATTTAAAGTCTTATGAATTTACTACCAAAATATGTCCATAAGCATGCATTTTACGATTTTGATAAATTTTATATAAATTTGAACTTTAAACGTTTATAAAAAAAATGAATTTTATTAAATTCGGTAAGAATCAATTATGAGGAACTTTGTATTAGATTATACCATACTTTTTTTTTTACCAAACAACGAACAATTCATGAATAAAATCTAAAAATATTTCAAATTTTCATATGTCTATAAATAGCTTAAATAGAATCAAAATATTTTGTGAAATTATGTTATGTTTAGTGCCAATATGAATACTTGATAACAATTTTAAACCTTTATTAATATTTGAATTATAATAAAAATATAAATTATGTCAAAAATCATTTTTACGTAAATATTTCTATTTTTTCTTAAATTTAATTTGTTTTCTTGATAATTTTAAAAAGTATTCAAAATTTCCCATTTTGAGCTACCAAGTTACAAAATAGATTCAAATAAATCAATACATTTATAGTTCCGAACAAAATCTAAAAAAAAAGTTATTAATTTGAATCATTATAACTTATAAGTTATAGGCTTATAAGAGTAAGTGATCATATTGTTTATAAAAATCTAAAAAAAAAATATCTAATCAAAAATGTTCCTGGAATTATAATAGTTAATAAATATTATGTTCTGACGTGATTTTTTACTGCAAATCATTTAAAGAACGATTTTCTAAAAAATCTAAAAATATGGTCTTCAAGTTTGTCTAAAAATTCCAAAAGTTAGAATTTGAATATTATATGTCTAATATAAGCATAATAATAGGGCGAGCATGATTTAAAAATCACCCTGTGTCGTATATATTATATAATATTTAGGTTCTATATTAGACCTGTAAGAAATAGTGAATTATTTAATTTGTTCGCTCAAAAATCGGAAAATTAATATATTTAAAAATTAATAGTTACTCTAACCGTATATATTTTAATTTTTCCATAAAACATTTTAAATCTTGAATATGCATTGACGTAAATTAGCAAAATATAATTTAAGAAATATCGGGAAAACAAATCGGACCATATTATAATACAGTGATTGTATTCAATGGATGTTTTAGTGTTTTTAATGTGTACTCACCATTCAAGTCTTGCAATGCTCATCTTGTGACTAGCCAATAATATTATTATAGAATTGCATTGGTAAATTAAATATTTGGAAACAAATCTGATAAATGATGTCATTTAAAAATGTTGTAGCACTTTATGTTTAAGTATTCAAAATTAGTCCGAATTGAATGATAATTTACCTTTGGTTTATGATAATTTACCTTTATGATGGATGATGTTCATCAAATAGGGCCTATACTGCATAAATGGTGCGATATTATTCAATCCGTCTAAATAGGTACCCAACTGAAAAATCTGCAATAACTCTTCAAGTTTTCTCAAAGAATTCAAAATACATTTTTGTACAAATACAATATAATAACTGTGGATATCTGTTTTTTTAGATTTTTTTTAAATCAAGTTTCAATTAGATATAGTGATGTAAATCTCGTACCTATTTAATTTTTAAATCTGAAAATCTATTGTCACACACTTACGAATTTTATCGAAACAAATATCAAGCAAATTATTTAATACAATGTTCAAGTATTTTAGTACCTATTTTAAAATAATATTATGTATATTTATGTTACATTGAATTTCAAATATTTTTAAATGTTCATAAACCAAAATAAAAAAAACTTTGTGGTCTCAAGACACTTTATTTTTTAGTTTAAATTAATTTAGGTGGTATATTCATAGTTCATTTTTGTACCAATATATTTAATAGTTATATTTTATATGATTTATTGCCAATGCCTCCTGAACCGTGGCCGAACGGGATTTATATAAAAAAAAAATTAGTATTATGTTCAATAAGTTATTATACTCGAAACAATATATTTTTTTTGTAGAAAGGTACTATAAATTGTTTCCGGTAATTAATTCAAAGCATGCGGTGGTCATAGGAAACACCCTGAGATCTACTCGAGAGGGGGAAGACGTTATTCCAGAGAAGAGTGCATCTAATACAATTTATAGAATAAAATATATACAGCCGGTTTTAATGTTATATGTGCACAAAAAACACGCACTAGTGCACCATTGTCAGCTTGTTTCCCCTCACTCAGTTATGAACCTATATAAAAGGCTGATTGACCTAATCTGAATTATCATAAGTTTACCACATTATAAAACGCTACGAAATTCGTTGATTTTGGTCAAATCGATTTAATTTGAGTCTTTAGTATAAAATATTATTGTCCACATCGTCTGGAATAGAACATCATTATTATATCTAATGAAGAAACAAATAAAAGGTATGTACATATATTTAAACATTTATTATACTTGCGGAGGTATACTTAAAAATAAATATTATTACGAACCTTTTTCTGTGTATAGGTAATTTTTTTTAAAATTATTATATGAATTAATATACCTGCACATAATGTAATAATTGTTTAGGATACATATTATTATATGTATAAGACATACGTAGGTAAAACATTGTATACGAATCATTGTTTAAACTTTTGAATGAACCATATTGGATGTTTAGAACCTCGATGTTAAGAACATCGAGTTTTCTTAATTTTAACGTCCCTCGGTGTAGAACTAGGTCTACTACGATTTTTTGCTTATGTATTTTCACAAAAAACAAACTATGGTTTAACTTCCCCTATCACAAGAATGATGTTAGCAAACGAAGCAAAAATTGAATTATTTACTTTACATGCTTGGTATCTTTTAATAATTATATGAATAGAATTTTTTGTTTTCAATGTACCTATTTATATTATTATATATCATTTGTATTGTTATTACTATAATTTATATTACTATCAATATTGTACTATTATATATTTGTATCATAATATATTGTACTTGGATGTTATGATCCCGCCGTTAAATTTTAAATTAATTAATGTACCTATTCTAAATCAATCACAGTATTATATATAGATATTATGTTTTTCGGTTGTTTACAATTTTTTTTTTCAACCGATCTTAGCGATGCCGATTTTTGTAACGATTTTTTTATTGCCATAGAAACTATAATAATATCAAATCTATACTAATATATAAAATGATAGCGTTTGTTTGTATGTTTGGGATACACTCCGAAACTACTGAACCGATTTGGAAAATTCTTTCCCCAATAGAAAGCCACATTCTTCGTGAGTGTCATAGGCTAATTTAAAAAGGGAATTGATCACCCCCGATAGGGGCTCCAACAGGCATTTTGAGATTTACGATAGAAATGTTTGTTTATTAATGGTTGCTATGGGTTATATATAATATATAAATTAATGTTTGTGTGTAGATTAGACCTCTGGGAAGAAGATAGGCAAATTTAAAAAGGGTTAAATTTGTTTTTTTATATTCATCGGATTTTATTACGGTTATTGGTTAGGTTAGGATTTTTTATTAATTGATTATACTAATCCACCGTAAGTGGAATTAAGTAAAAACGACTAACTTGGTATAACTTTGATACTTTAGAGTTAAATCCATACAGTTACGTACAAACAGCACGGGGTCCGCAATCTACCACAGAATAATTTTTAAAAAAGGTGGGCGTGTGGACACCACTCTGCAGTACAGCATACATCGTTTTCGAGTGGGTCACTGTAATGTATGTGTTAAATTTGAATTCAACGACACCAAATCGTTGTAAACGAAAAACAATTCTGAACGAAGACGGTTTGTGTCAGCCTCTGATATAAGAATATTTCATGATATTATTTCTGTTAATTTATTTTACTGTTAGTAAAACAGTAGGTTAAAAAATGTAATTTTAAAATGTCATTGTGTGTGTAAAATATGATAATATACTTTTAAGCAGTGTTTGACAGAAACAATCTACGATTAACCGGTGATTACAGTTTTTATGGATTTTATCTGTAACTAAATATTTATAAATTTCATTAAATAATAATATACACTCGTTGACTTTGCCATTACTTAAGGATTAAGATGGTGTACTATTGATGTTAAAAATAATACAATTTCACTATGAATAAGTTAATTAGTGAAATTAATCGTGGAAAATGATTATATTATTGTTAATCATAGTGTATGATAAATCGCACTAATTAGATAATAATTTTCATAGTGAAATTTTATTATTTTTAACATCAAAAGTATATACATCATCTTAATCTCTAAGTTATAGCAAATTCAATGATTGTAGGTATATTTAATACAATTTATGAATATTTATTTATAAATAGAATCCATATAAACTGTAATCACCAGTTAATTGTATAATTGCAGTTTGCCCAACACTGCTTTCAAGGTTAGGTCTTGTACAATAATTATGTCATAGAAATATTTTAATAATTTAATTTTTTGATAAATAACTGAACGTATCGTATTAATTTTCTGAACATAATATTTAGGTAAATATTTCCCTACAACCATTTCACACTCCATAATGCATTTGATTGACGATTGTAAAATATACACTTCAGAGCTTGATATGTTGCCTATACCTATCATTTTTGCAATCAAAAAGCTAGAAAATTGTGATACATGATAAAATATTTTGTATTTCTTAAAAATATACAGTATATTATGAATATATAATATTATTAGGTAAATACACTATACTATAATACATGGTAGTTTTGTACACCTAACAATTAATTTGAATTAAAAATTACAGGTATCTTACATAATATTCTAAAAAAAAGTTTCTAAAGAAGTTAATATTTTTCAATCAATAAAAATGTCCGAATATTTTAAAAACTATATGGTGTATAGGAAATGCTAATATAAATATTTAGTGGAAATGTCATGTATCTACAGTCAAATTGGATCAAGATGGTACTTTATTAAGACTATAACTAACAGCGAAGCCGAATATTGTGCGTCAAATTAGCTCCACGCTCGCCCAAATTGTATACTGGAAATTATTATGTAAATCTTAATTTAGTACAAGTTTGGTTGATCTCTAGTGTTGTCTTTGTTTATGTTTTGATTGTGTAACATCATGTTCTCATGTACAATTATTTTCATTCCCTTCGTGCTTTCAGTTTGTTGATAATTTGTAATCAGCTTTGTGTTGTATCTGATTTAAAAATCCAAACACTTGTTAGCTCATTAACCATGCAGGCTTCCCGAATTTAGCATAATATACATATAATATATTATATGTTTTGGTATTAAGGCAAATATTTTCGAGTCTCTTGTCATTATCCTCTATTTTACAATTTGCTATTAAAAATTAATGATCGAGCGAGTGGTTAATGAGTATGTTGCGAACTGCATTGATCAAAGACCAAAGTTTAATATTTTGTTGTTTTAGAACATTAGCATAATATATATCCATCCAATCATCTAGATTTTTCAATTTTTGTTTACTTCTTTATACTCGATTCACTTTATATACCATAATACGGACAAATAATATATATGTACCTTGGTACACAACCATGACGTGTGCAATATCAATATATTGACTATACTATTTACCTACAATAGAAATTATTAGTTTATTTAAATCTTCTATAAATGTGTATTAATTTATTATTAGTAATTACATAGAATCGTAATTTAATTTCGTACAGATGCACAGTTGATGCTTGGTCATATTGATAAAATAAACTCAAATTTTTACGGTAAAATTAATCAATTAAACTTAATTATACATTCGTTTTTAGATAAGTTGATAATATAATATTACGAATAAATACCTAACTAATAATTAATAACATCATTATAGTCTTAACCTGAATATTATATTGTTACATACTATACTAAACATTGATGTGAAAATTATTAGCCATCCTGAAATTGAAATGGATTGCTGCCTGTGGATTTGGGTAAGTTAAAAAATAGTAAATACACATATTGAACATCGATAAGTAAATTTATTTTTTTTTAAATACAATTTAGAATTTTAGATTCTATTTGTATGGCTTACTATATCATATTCAAGGGACCATATTAGCTCACTATATTGATTCGGTAATAATTGTTTATTGATTATTGTTCATGCAACCCGGCATGAGTCTTGTAATTTAAATAGTTATATTATGTTAAATAATATATTATTATATTGTGTATGGATAGTCAATAGGTACACATTGAAAATTGAAAAAAAGAAATTAAAATTTTATAATTTATGTACAATATAATATGCCTAATGAGCTTTGTTTATAGTGTTTGTTGAATCTATTAACTTATAATTGCATCAAATTATTATGTAGCACAATACAAAGTTTAGTCTGCTGTCTGTTATACATATTATTATAATATTCGATTTGTGTTTAACATGTCTTAAACGGAATTTAAGTAGGAATTCTCAATCATTGAAAATTACGCATTAATTCGATTTCGTAACAGGTTTAATTTTATATTCGTTTAAATATATTACAAATAATTATAATTTATAACAGATGGTTTAAAAAAGTAAGTAGGTAGGTTAGGACTTGATAAAGAAGTTAAGAACTACTCAACTAAGAATGACACTCTATTAATGTTTATTACCTGCAAACTAATAATCATTTTGTATTTACAAAACTGTAAACAATATAATTTACTTTTATAAAATGTACCTCTATATATATTTTTATTTTTAATTAAATTTTACAACCGTAATTAAATTACACATATCCGCCGGTTAATCAATTTTTATGGTTACGTGCATATATTATATTATATATATGACGTGTTTTATTGTGAATACACAATTATTTGAGTCATTGAACTTATAAACATCATAGACGACTTAGGCATTTAAGTATTTTATATATTTTATCGCAATGTATTATTCTTATAACAATCCACTTTTTTACTTATAAATATATGGTACTATAGCTAATCCCGTACACTTTGTCGCCCGTTAAATGTACCAACTCTATATGACTCAAACTTTGTTTAATTCGTTGTTTAATATTCGGTGTATGGTGTTCAAAACTTATCTTAACTTTTCCGTTGCCCGAAATAAAGATCTAGAAATCTGAATCCCCCCTCCCCGTCTACATTTATTCCAGAAAAATTAAATTATAAATTTTCTAGGTATATAAAATTAAATTCGCGATAACATGAATAAGATTTGATAACAATATATTAACAGTTTTATTTATATTTATAATTATTTATAGATTTTAAGGTCTACGGATTAATAAATTAAATGCGTAATCTATAACATTTCCAAATTGGGGGAGGGTCCAAAGCCCATTCTTAGCCCCCCATCTGGACCCACGCCTATGAGTAAGTACCTAATCAACTTTTTTGTGATAACAATGATAAATAAATACATTGTTATAAGTTTTAATTTTAATTTATTAAAAACACAATTAGGTAGCACTACATAGCCAATTGTTTGAAGTGAGAGCCATAGTGGACTACTATTATTTGAGAATTTCTGGTTGGGTGTTTCTTTAGCACTTTATAAAACGTACCTATATAAAACGTGATATCTATTGACATAATTACTAATTATAATATTCACACACATTTATTCAAAGTATTTTGGTTATAGAGACGAATCTAATATTTGACTTAATTTAAATAAAATTAATTATTTACTTTACATTTTTAAAAAGTGATACTCTGAGCAAATATATTATACCTGTTACTAAGTATAATAACTTATGATAAATATTATTATATTGCTATAATTTTAGTAGTTTATTTCATTTTAAGGTATTATGGTAGGAGTTATATGGTAAATATATGCTAGAAACTAACCTAAAATTTTTAAAAATGTCTGAGTATAATAAAATATAATAATATACCTACGTAAAAGTTTCAAGACCCACGAATAATATTTTTAAATTACAACAAATAACTAAAATCTTTATTCTTCGTTTAAACATCTAATTTCATTCAAATTTGAAATTAAAATGTCAATAAAAAAAATTGTGTTTACATAGGTTCATAATAGTTTAAATTTCGAATAAGTAGTGAATTAATATTGTATAAATATTTCAAGTTTAGATCAGAGGCGTGTCCTGCAGAATAACAATTTAGAACTTGTCTAGTTATAAAAAAAAATTTAAAAATGTACACATTTTCTTTTCAAGGGAATTTTTAATATATTTTTAATTAATATTTCTATTAGACATTTTTAATTGTTTTAATATTGTATGGTTGTTAGGCGTGTTAATAGAAAAAATAATCATAACGTTTCCTGTTTTTAATTTAAAAATATTTATTTTAAAATGAATACTTCGGGTAAATTATAAGGGTTTAAAATCAGGGTAGGCCCGGTCCTACCAGGCCTAGCCGCTAGACGAGGTTTAGATGAACGGAGTTTAGACCACTGTAAGTTGTAACTTTACAATATATGAACTACAACTATCCTGTATCACTCATCGCTGATCATCTAGACTTAAAATAGTTGTAAGTCATCGACTAATCATCAGAAATTCTCAGTAAACTATATCTACCTACGTCGTCAAAACTTAAACGCAAACGATAACGAAAAAAAGTATAGAAAAAATGTCGTTTCGCAATCACTTGGAATAATATTGTGACACATACCAACCTATATAATAATATATAGGTAGGTATATAAACTCTAAAACGTTAATATACCTTTCGAGATAATATTGGCGTTTACTGTTCACCCAGTATATTATGTCAATGACCTTGTACGCCCTACACTCAAAGAGTTATAGTATGCACGTGTTGACAGGGTTACGCGGTTATATAGAATAACTATTCAGAGTTCGATGTCAGACATCGCGAGATCGCCGACCTTCACAGTGATATTGAGGCTTATCATAATATTATTGTAGGTACATTAGAAAAAACAATTTTAACATAATTACCTAATTAATCTTAATTAGGGATTAACATAGTTCTCAATTAATAACCCATAATAGGCCACAAGTCATGTACCATATTAAATAGCTGCAGACCAGAGTTGTGTTTTCCGCGTTAATTAATGAGTGTTAGCATATTAAAATCGTTTATTTATACTTTATAGTAATTATAGCTGTACATTTTAAAGCGTTCGCTTAAAATTTCGATAAAAATTAAAATATCGACAATCTGAATTATTTATTGATATGGGCCGACATACACGACATTACTGCAGATAAAAATTTTAAATTGGTACCAAATTATATTTTGATTTCAGATAATTTGTTTTATAAATATTTCGGGTTTATTTATGTGCGAGAAATGTCTATAGAAATATTTAACTTCACAAATTTTTTATGTACTGAAACCTTGTCAGCATTTCGTTCAGGATTTAATATTTTTTAAATCAATGAAGTCATTTTTTTCTAATTGAATTTTATTCATCAATTATACCAGGGACTAAATACTGTGTCCCCTGAAAATCAAAGTGTGTTCCCTGAATGACAAATGTGTGTCCCAAATTGTATAACGTGTTTTTAGTTTTGAAGAAATAACAAACATTAATCATTTAATATTTTAATTTACTATAGTTACCTATTTTTTTTACCTAACTTAAGTTATTACCTACTTATTTTATTTCTATAGGTACTATGGACAAGTTTGTTATAAAAAAAAGAAGAAATGATAATGGGTCAATTCAAAGTAATTAGGTACCTGCCTTAGTATAAAATAACTAAACATGCAGGTACCTACATAAAATATTTAAATTATTCTATGGCTCTATGCTGTATCTATTGAAATACAATATTGTTTACTGTAACACCTACTGAAAAGTGAACTAATAAGAGCATCGTAATTTATAGAATATTGTCATAATATTATATAATAT
Source organism: Metopolophium dirhodum (assembly GCF_019925205.1). Lineage (NCBI taxonomy): Eukaryota > Metazoa > Arthropoda > Insecta > Hemiptera > Aphididae > Metopolophium > Metopolophium dirhodum. The sequence continues at coordinate 19,290,756 of NC_083561.1, forward strand.
TAGGTATTGGTACATACTATAGCATATTATAAATATGTAATGTTGTTTATTTTAAGTCTAAAATATGTAAAATAAGTTAAAAAAATGAAAGTTTAAACTGATTATTATAATCATAAATAGGATTTTACAGAATTAGATAGTCATTTTGTCTTATGATAAATATAACTAAAAGGATCTACGTACATACTAATTAATAATATACATATAATATAATATTATAAAAGTTTATTTAAGAAACCCAATATTATTTTCTAAACATAATCAAAATTTTTTTTTTAAAACTAAATATTCTTATAAACTATTTTGTTACATAAATTATATTCTAATTGATGATGATAACATACAAACATATTTAAATATTTTTCAATTTAGGTACTACACACATACTTTTACTGCTTTTAGTGATTTAAAAAATTATAAAAGTTACTTCACTAACTCACTTACTGAATAAGTGGTATATAAAAGTAGGGGGGATTTTGTGTGTTACAAACTTACAACCCCCACAGGTTTTTTTTGCTATAGAAAACTGTCAAAGCCCAAAAGTAGCAGTTAAAATAATAAGTGTGTGGTGTGTCCCCTGAAATAATATGTATTTAGGCCCTGAATTATACACATATTTATAGGTATATACATAATTGGTTGTTATTCTAGCTAAATAACTGTTTTATTCAGTTTCTATAGCTAATTATTGCTAATTACCATAATTTTAGAATTTATAGTGCAGACTTTTACAGAAATAATTTTTATAAAACCTATTTATTTACCGACAACTAAAAATAAGTAGAATATATAGATAGTAAACCATCAGTACAATACGATGTATTTAGTAAAGGTAATATATACACTATAAATTCCAAGTAACATGTTTATAATAAAAGTATATAAATGTATTCAATAAACATGTATATTTATTCATCATCGTCCATCGATAACATACAAAAGTTGGATTAAAAGACATCATAAATTTGGAATTCCAGAACTGAATAGAGTATATTATATATTATTATAATATAGAGGGTGATTTACCAAGCATGCTCATCCTCTGGTTTTTCTTCAATAATGCAGTTATTCAAAAGCTGATCTTTGAAATTTTTAAATATACTGAAACTTTAATGTCGGGTTGCACAAAACATTTAATGAATCAATAGTGAGCTAATGGTCCCTTAAAAAGATTTAGTGGCCCACGATTGGTCCATTACATTTTTAGTGAACCATTAAATTTAATAGTTTGTTTATGTAACCCAGCATAAGTCTTAAAGACCATATTTTCAAATTTTTGATATTTTTTATATTACTGAAAGAGTGTTCTGTACTCCTGTCGAGAAACAAACTTCTATTTTTCAAATGGCTTCCCCCCCCCCTTCAACTTTAAATTTTTTAGTGGATCATTTTTCTGAAAAATTTGACGTATCAGAATCAAAATTCGTACAAGTATTTTTTGAGTTATTTAACTTTGTGTTATAAGGATGAAAGGTCCATGGTAATGGGTTTTTAAGATAATGTGAGGGGCTATGGTGATTTGGAAATTTTAGTCATTAATGTTAACCATCAACATTAATAAATTGTAAAAATGGCCTAAGTACCTTTAATAAATACGAGTTCCAATACCTATACGTCTATTTTATATTTTTTTTAAACCATTTTTAAGGACTAAATTAGTAGGTACAAACATTTTACTAACTAAAAAATACTTATTCGATTTTTGAATAAGTACATAAACATTTTCAAAAAAATTATCCACTAAATAATTTACAGTAAAAAAGGGAGTTTTCAATTGAAAAGCAGAAGTTTGTATCGCCACAGGACACTCCTCGAGAAATCAACCCTCAGGAATGTGATAAAATTCTCTTTGGGCATATTTAAAATTTCCAAAATCAGAGTTTGAATAAATGGGGGTGAGCATGCTTGGTGAATCACCCTGTATAATATTCGTATTAGCTACCCATTGGTTTTAATTATGCATTTCAATAAGTCACGACGAAAACAAATGCATTAATGAGAAATGATGCATAAACACATAATTATTGCCATTAACTTGGAATATTATTTCCAAACCGATTATTATATAACATGATATTTAAATACCAGTTTGTGATAGGATGGCTGCGAGTTACTCGAATAAACAAGTGTATGGAATTTTCAGAGAATGTCTGAATCGTAAGAAGTAATAGTACTGGTATATGAAATTACTATAATGGTCTATGACAGCGGTAGAATATTTTTAAACTTTGAGTTAAATTCAAAATGTGTAAAGTTCAATTATTTTCCACGCCCAAACAGTTTCGTCTGAAAGGATTCAAGTGAGATATATTATTATAATGTATTGTTAATGTGCCATTTATAAAATGATCACCGATAACACCCAACGTCGGTACCTATAAATGAAAATGTTAGTAGAAAAACAAATGGTCGAAGAATATTATTGAAAGATCCCCAAGACCTGCACGCGAGACGAGAGAATTATCTAATTATGGCATATTATAGTAATTTAAATATAGTATCACGAAATCCTAAACACACGAAAACTAAAAGATTTCAATTTAACACTTGGCTTCACGTGTTAAGACCACTTTTATATAAAAATACATCTTCAACCATAGGAAAGTGCTAAAAAACTTATGCTGATAAAATTTAAATCTTCAGAAATATTTCCCTCGGAAAATTATCTAATGCACCTCGCTATAACCATGATAGGTACACTCCATAACAGTAGTTATCAACCTTTTTATATCCACGTTAGATGGAGTTAGTTATCTACACGGTTTAACAATTTTCATGCACCTCTTGACCAAATAATCTATTAATTTTTTTGCTTATCAAAAGTTTAGACATAATTTCACATGATGTATGGAATTGTTTTTTATTTTAAAACTACAAAGTTATGACAATATAAGCATTTAATACACAAAAATAAGATAAAATAGTATGTACAATTAATATTTACATTATTATTATTTATTAATATCAAATAAACCAAATAATATTTGATATAAATAATGATTCATTCTATTTTTTTTTTTTAAAGGAGATTTTACACCTATGAACTAGAGGTATACGCGTACCACAGGTTGAGAAACGTTGCAGCTCTATTAAGATCTGAAAATAATGCCAGTACACATTAATAGAACCCATGCGTTTGTATTGTCTCTGTATTACAAACGTACGACATAGCAAATTTCGTTCACTAATTTCAATAGTGTGCTGTTAGTTTTGATATTAGAGTGAATTGACCTGTTATCTACATTTTAGGTAAGAACATTATCTGTGTTCAAGCGTCTGTGATTTTTTCGATGTTTTAATTTTCAAGCAAGAAATGGGTATATGAAATACCACAAATTAAAAATGCTCATATCTCACTTGAAAATTAAAATAACAAAAAAATTGCCAATGCCTAAGCAAAGATAATGGAAATTTACCTAAAAGTTTAATAATAGGTCAATTCGCTTTAAAAACAAAAGCAAAACTAACAGCACCCTATTGAAACTAGTGAACGAAAATTTGCCATGTTTACGTGTGTAAGACGAAGACTACAAATGCACTGGTGGAGTCCTCTTAAGCTAAATAATTGTATTAACAACGTCACGATAAACTACCTTTCCATTCTAACCAATTTGTAAAAGAACTATCGTCCTTTTCCATGCCGGGAAATCCTCCAAGACACTTAAAGTGCAAATTATTTCAAGATCGCTTCTAAATAATTACTAAAATAATAATATTATAATATTAAGTTCACGAAATAATTTTTACCATGGTAATAGGTTAAAATAATAAAATAATATGTTGTGTCATCGAGATCAAAGGTAGTTTGATCCGTTCTAGAGAATAATGATTTCTATGGGTAATTACCATATTTTAACACATTTTCTCATTGTTCTTATCCGTACATATTATTGTAAAATATATAATATAGAAAAAAATGTATTTTCCAGCAAACGGGTTATTATTTGTAATTCGGTAGCATTCCATGTTTTCACTTTATCTTACCGACCTACAGACTCTTAAAGAGACTACTTCTAATTTATTACTTGAGAGTTCGTTATAGTTATTTAGTTTTTGATTTATAACATCTGGTACATATTATATTATACATACACGTTGTGCACATTAAATCCGAGCCATAAAAATACTAATGAAACATTTCGTGGCCACATGAATTTAATTAATAATAAAGATTATTCTGACTAGCTTTATTGACTTAAGTTATGACTTATGACTACGAGCTAACTAAATATTATACAGTATGCATAACAAGTATGTGTATGACGAGTATTAAAAACCGGACAGCGGTGTAATAAAATAAAGAAAATAAAATATTATAATATAGAAAAGTATATTTTTCCGTACATAATTTCAACTATGGATGATTAGTAATAGCGCTATGGACAATTGATTATATGTTATAATATTTATTAGTAAAATTAATTAAAGTATAACACCTTCAAGTAACGAGTAATGACGTTTGAATAATCAACAGTTATCATCGTAATATAATATTTCCAATAATAAATTTCCTTTATTATTTTAAGGAATGAACGGCGGTCTCAAGTAATAACTGTTTGGGTATATTATTTTGCGTAATATTTATGTACCGTGAGAAAAACCTTGTAATAGAACATCAATGTAAACATTTCACAATGAAATAGTTAAATCCTCAAGGACAAAATTACCATACGTCTTTCGGAGGTGTATTATATTATTATTATATATTTTACGCCCTTCACAGTGTATGCATTTTAACCCCTTTGCCACTCACGCTTTTTAACGAACCTGTTGAATTTTGCAACTCTGGACAATGCGTAGGTATGATATAACATAACGCATGGAAATATAAGTTTAAAAAACCCGCGGGTAAGTCACTGTAATAACGAATATTGAGTTAAATTCGATTTAAATGATATTGATGTTGCATACGTTGCATACGAATATAATATTAGACTCTATTTCTATAAGGTTTTTTTATAACTTTTTAATTATATATGACTATTAATAATGAATTTCTATATATTTGGTAATATGTTAGGTTGTACTGTGTATATAATATAATAAATTTGTGATAAAAAAGTAAAAATATTTTTTAAATTTGAACTATAATAGTTTAAAAAAAATAGTAACTGTATTTTCAGTATTTTTTAATTGCCCTAAAAACAACTTATGAGAATCCTTACTTGTTTAAAGTTTTAAAGCTTTTTGACAAAGAAGAAAAAACATTTGAATCAACATAAATCAAAAAAAAAAACTAATAAATAGTAAAAATTTGAAATTCATAGTATAAATAACTTAAAAAAAGTTTTTAAAAATTTAGAAAAGTGTAAAAAAAATGGCAGTTTTGTTATTTTGTACACATTTCAAGTATATACAGTTAGTATTTTTAAATGACTACAAAATAACAAAATACATTTTGTCAAAAACTAGTATTCCATATACAGGTAAAAAATCCTATATTTTATTTTTCTCCTATTATTTTGAAAATAACTGGGAATTTTATATTTTTTAGTTGTTATAATAGGCAAACTCTCAAAATTATCAACTTCTTTTCTACCAGAAACCACCCTAAAATATGAATGTTTAAACTTTTTAAAGATCCTAAAGGTGACGCCAGACATAATAACAAATATAAAATAATCAATAATTAAATAAGTGATAACAAACATACACATTACACATCGATTTTATACTCAGGCTATACTCAAGCAAACTTATTTAATGGTTTTTTTATAATAATTGTTCTTCTCATTATAATTCCTCAAAAGCTTAAGTTATAATTAACGATTAATTAAAAAAAAATAATAATTAGATAAATTATCTGGCGACAATAATTAATTATGTTATATATAATACAACGTTGTTTGAAAGTAGGTGTAACATACTATAGTAATAATTTAATATTATTATACATTGGTATTATATTTGATAATCCTTAATATTATAAATATATAAATATATTTGATGACTCAGACTAAAAAGATAATATTAAAAACAAGTTTTTGTGAAGTAAACTGCAAATATTGAAGAACAAGTTTGGTTTATATCGGAGAGAAAATTAATAATTTTTTTTTACATGACGTTTAATTAACTGAAAAATAGTATTATATACATTATTATGCACTAAACAACCAGCGGTTGAAGAATGAGTTAAACATCGCGGTGCTACACATAACAACTGTAAAGAGTACGCCTTTATTTATATATTATATAAAAAAAGATTTATTAAATATAATATCCAAGACACAATGATGGAAGATTGTAGCTGACATTGGAGCTCGAATCTGTAAAACGGAACATTGTATGTGAACATTTCATAATATCTACGTTTTGATATACTACCTGCAGCCTCCTAAAAATAAAACCAAAACCAAAATTTGTAGCCAATCTTCGATTAAGCAAAATCATATATAATATTACAAAATATCTAAGACACAATGACGGAAAACTGTGCCTGGTATTGAAGCTCGCATCATTCTGTAAAACGGAAAACCATATACACGAAACCTGCCTAGGAGAAAAGCTATGTACACGCGAGGGTAATATTAATTTCAGCCTTTTGATAATATTTCGCGTATGACTGACGATGATGCATAAAATCCGGACTTGTCCGGTCAAATCATATTTTTATATCTTCAAGAGACAATGACGAAAGATTGTAGATATCGTAGCTGGAATTTGTAAATAAGAAAATCGTATATTATGAAACCTGCCGAGGAGAAAAGCCTTCTACACGCATATGTAATATTAATTTCAGTTGTTCAATATAGTATTTCGCGTATAATGTATGAAATTCTGACTTGTTAGGTAAAATCGTAAAATCTTCATTTTGAATTCTTCTCTTAAAAAAAAAAATAAATACCTAAATAATAATTTTTAGTTTTTACCCAATTATCGACTACGCCTTAATTTATTTATATATAAAAAAAATCATATATTATAATGTTATATAATAATTATTATAATATTATTTAAGACAGAATTACGGAAGATTGTAACTAATATCGAAGCTTAAATCTGTAAAATGGAAAATTGTAGAAAACTATCGAGGATAAAATCCTATGAAAACTACCAAGGTGAAAATCTATGTAGGTACCCTGGTACACGTGCATAATATTAATTTCAGTATTTTAATAGTATTTTGCACATGACGGATGATGCACAAAGTATTAAAATCCGTACTTGTCCGGTCAAATCATATATTATATAATATCTATAAGAGACAATGACGGAAGATTGTAGCCGATATCGAAGCAGCTCAGTAAACTGTAAAACGGAAAATAAAAACTGTCGAAGAGAAAATCCACATGTGCACGCACATGTAAAATTAATGTCAGCGTTTCAATAGTATATCGTGTAAGACTGCGAGAAAGGACTTGTCAGGTCGTATCATAATATCCATGCGTTTTGATACTTGCAACCTCCCCCCCCCAAAAAAAAAACCTAAACCACAATATTTGTAGCCACTTTTCGGCGACGGCGGCGCGGTTTATCATTGTTGGCCCGCGTCCTATAGTTCTGGGTCGTGTGGCCTATTGCATCGGAAAACACACCCAACTCGTGCGGTATTTCTGTTCACACGAAACCGATACTATACGTGTACCTAAGTATAATATTATTATGTACAGCAGAGGGAGCGAGAGATTCAATACTGATACATGATATATATGTATTCGGATAGATGGAAAGAGACAGAGTGAGAGAAAGAGAGAGAGGGAGAGGGAGAGAATGAGATGGAACGAGAAAAATACACACATATTCCCAACATGTACGACTTGGGCTGCCGCCGCCGCCACCGCCGACATGACCGCCGACGATAGGGTGTTCGGGGTGGTGACGGGCGGGGAGGAGAGAGAGCGTCTGGTTTATACAGGTGTCTAGACGGTAAATAAGCAAATCCTTCTCTCGATCGCTCTGCTGTTGGGTCTCGTCAACGCACACGCAGAGGCCCTCGACACACACACACACGCTCAGTCGAAAACATGTGCGCGTGCGCGCGCGCGACTGAACGGTCGTATCGTCAACGGCCGCCGGTCACTGCGCCCGTCATTACTGTTGTTGGAGTGCTTTTTTGCCTCCACCTCGTCGCCGTCGCCATCTCACCCCTCTACCCGTTCCCCTTATCACCGCCAGTGTTTCTATAAGTATACGCACATACACACACAAGCACACGTATATATTATATATACGTACACATATTATATTCCGTATTTATTCAAATGAGAGACATTTCGCAGCATTGTCCGACGGCCAAGTCGCCAAGACGACTGCGGCTAAAGACCGCAGCCAAGACGACGACGACGACTGTTGCGACTGCGACTACGACGGCCCGCGAGTGCGGTTCAACGCGGCGGCCCGTTCTTCGTGTATTCGCAATAAACAGACCGATGAACCTCCGCCGAGATACTTAAAGAATAAGCGGCGGCGGCGGTGGCCTCAACATCGCCGACCGCCGCGGCCGGACACCGGCTATACAGCTGCACTTGCACGCCACCGCCACTACCGGATGCTGTGTGTAATATTCTTGCCGCCGCCGTTGGTGTGCACTCGCCCGCCTGAGTGCATTTCCTTATCGGCCACCGCGCGCCGCCGCCTCTATAATAATATTATTATCTCCGACGAAACGCACCACCGCCGCGCGCGCACACCGCGAGACGGCGGCGGCGGTCTACCGCCGTAAGTCAGTCGGCGGGCCCGTCTACAGCTGCCCCGCTCGCTGGCGGTGTCGTTATATTCTCCGCCGCCGCCGCCCCTCTTGCCCACGCGCGGTCTCCTAGTTGTTTACAGTTTACTATACCTACAATATTATGTAAATATACGACGACGGGCTCAACCTGCGGCGGAAGCCGTCTGCGACGACCAGACGTGTACATCTATAATCTATAGTAATTATAGACGTGATAAAACAAAATAATATAATATATAGATTATGAAATTGTAACATCATATTATAAGGGGGGAGGGGGGTCGTGGTATTTTGAAAAGTTTTAAAAACGGGACTATTACGACTACAAACCCTGCCCTTCCATAACCTGCAGCACCAAGCGACGAGAAACTGCAATATCCGCATGTGCTAAGCGTCCGCTGCAGTCTCGACGACTCGATTCTTGGAATATACGAGTGGTAATTTCCTTACATTTTGGAAACTTGATTTAAAATGTAGACGAGCAACTTACAAGTTGATCTCCATCAAGCCTTTCTAAATCTAAATCTGTTACAAAATATGGAAAATGTGAGTAAATGTCACTCTTTATAATGCGTAAAAAGTGACTCGCACCACTCGTTATTTGCCAAATCCTGGATTGAAAATATAGTCCATTATATTATTGTCGTATAGTAATAATAATAATAATTTCAGATAACAATATTATGCTTACCTATATACTCGATTACTCGAATGAAAATACGAGAAAGAAACGGATTTACTTATAAGATAACGGGACAGAACAAAAACGTATACCGTTTGAATTTTGACGGGACAACGCCACAACGGTACACTAACTACTATACGATGAAAAAAGGAACAACCCCGTTTCAAACGGGACAAATGGTCATTGGTCACCCTACCATAAATTTCCCACCCACACGGCCACCTAGGTGACTAGGTATATCGTAGAAATATCATATCCGATTATATACAAATCGTTATAAATGTATGCAAATTTTGTACATTTTTAATTTAAACTTTTTGCTTAGTTGGAAATGCCGTTATAAACATCAAAGGGGTGGGTACCTTGTATACATTTTTGCTTCTTGTCAAAAATTAGTTCAACACGCCACTGTAGGCGTGCGCTGACTTCTTTCGCAAGGTATGCCGGTATTCTTAAATAGTTAAATATTATATCTTATAGAAAGTTGAATTCCCCAATAACTCTTAATGCTATAACTCTCAATATAAATAACTTGACTCCTACTGCCAATATGAATCTAAATTTGAAAATTTAGTCGAATATAGGATTCATATTTTAATCGCTGTATATATTGTTGTACTTATGGTCTTCGCAAATATTATACTGCTTAAAAATTAAAACCATTGGCGTCCAAACTTTTTTTAGCGAAAACAGGAATTGTACTTTTTTCGTTGTAGACGGAAAATAGCTGTGGCAGAAATGATATAATATTGAATAAGTATAATTTTGGCGGAAACGGATAACACCCGAGTCAACAATCTCGGTGGACGACAGAAGACTTTTTCAATCAAAAATTGCAGTTGCTGCACCGCTGATTTCTGTTTCGTTTTTCTCAGCGTTAATGAGAAGATCTAATTATATTTAATGATTTGTTGGCGTTTATAAGAACATTATAATTATCATGGAATTTCAAAATCTGTCGTGTTATTATTTATACTTTGACAGTTCATGAAGTATGTCGGCCAAGTATATCGTTTTTGGGCCTTTCGATATTAATATTTTTTATGAATGTATGCCGACTTTTAGTCACGTTGCAGGTTGGTCAAATATGATATTTTTCCCCTTTTGGGTCGTCGGTTTATAATTATTTATACGGATTATACTGTGTCGGGGCTCGATTCGAGTTCGAAATATTTTATACAGACACTTTTATATTATTTCTGTTGTTGGACAATATTTTATGATGGTCTCCGTCGTAAAATAGCTTTCTGAAGGACTATAATATCATAAACAATAATTACACATTAAGCTTAATCCTCCATTATATTTTATACTCTCTCTCTATAACATAGTATAATCATTCCGTAGTTTAGACAGAATTCTTAGAGCATTAGTCATTTTACATACAAGTATACATCAATACCCGATATTATATTATCGGCTCGTATCATACCTAATAATATTATAATAGAGTTTATTTTCTGTTATAATATATTCAATTCAATATTAATTGTTCTAAATATACAATATAGAGAAAGTAAATATTATCGAAGTTGTAATACAAACGATAAAACACGATCAAGCAAATTTAAAAACTATTATAAGTGTTGACATTTACATAATATTATGTTAGGTATATTATGGAGCATTTTTTTAGAATATGCAAAACAAGGGGGCGAGGGGGTTTATAAGCAATAAAATCTATCTATATATTATTACATAAAATACAAACACTATTAGGCCTTAGCTATATAATAACAAAAACGACAAAACTTGAAATTTGTACCTAGTGGTTCCTCCGATGCTTTAGCGATATGCAGTAAGAAGGGATTTAAAAAAATTCTATGAATGTAAGTTCCTAGACGAGATAACCTGCTAAATAGTGGGTATAAAAATCACCACAGGTGTGTCACATGTAAGTCCCCACACGAAAAAAAATTTTTAACGAATACAAATTTCCTACTCACTTTATCTAGACTTAGGACTGACAACTTAAACGTATAGTTACTGTGGCCAAAAATGTAAAATTAATTTGTTTTTGTGTTGCATAAAAATAAGTCTAGTCCAACTTTTAATTGAATCCAGTCCATATAATAATAATATATCTATAGGTATATTGCAACACTGCAAAAACACAAGAATTTCAAGTGTTCAAATCTTTACATGTAGGAACTTACTAAACCCTTATAAACGGGCTAACACAGAAATGTTGTTTCGGTAAACGGAAATCTATTATTTTTTTTTGTATATAATAATATAATATGGTTGCCATTGGTTACAGAAAATAAAATACCTAGTCATCATAATTGGAATGATTGGATATAATTTTCAAAATGTATTATTTATTTTAAAACTGTCATGGAAACTTGATACAAATATAGTTGGTGGGAAGTTAACAGTTATTCGGAAAAACCATAATTTTCTATATTCCTTTTTACATGTCACGCCTGTTCACAAGGGTTACCGCACAGCTTTGGAAAATTGACACTTTTGCAATTGAAAAACGGTCTTATTTTTGATATCATATCTTGCGTATCACAAATCAAAAGTATTAAAATTTTAAATACTCTATGATTTTTTTTTTAAACTTACACGATTAAATGTAATATTGCATTAATCACGCACAGATACACTTGACCGACTGTCTGTTTGTCCGGGAAAGGCTTCGAAACGAATGATCTGATTTTGATGGAGTTTTTACAGTTATTATATTACCAGGAAAATAAAATAGTTATTATGATTAGGTAATATAACTTTACTCCTGTATTTTATATATTATCAAAACAACCCAAATAACCGTGTTTGAAATCTGTGAAGTTTACATTTAACGTTGTTTAAGAATAAAGGGTAAATCATCTATCAATAATTTATCATCGGCAGCACAGTAAGCCGGATCAGCTAGTAAATATTAATAATTATTCATAATCTACCTATGTTTTAATTAAAAATTAAATAATGTATTGTAGTACTCACTGTCGAGTGATCAATTTTAATATTATTGAATTACAATTATAGTGCGTCAATTATAATGCGAAATGGAATTATATTTTTTTTATATGTTTGATTATTATATCGAAGAAATTTGGGATATTATATTACAGGTTTTTCATTTATTGAATCAGAAATAATTAGGATATTCAAAACTCGTATTTACACACTTAATTTATTTTTGGCAATCAATATTCATTTAGAGTACCGGTATTTTCTAGAATTTGAATTTTAAAAAATATGTTGCATACTAATATTATACTTGTACTATGTAACTAAGTTTTTGTATACCCCCTCTCGGCTTCTCGTATAAATATTAAATATAAATAAATAAATCATAAGCTATTTTATGTGTAAGCTAGTATTTTGACTGAGCTTTGAATTTCTATTATAGCTGATATTATAAATTATATATATTTTATTAATATACTGTTTGTATTAGGTACCTCCAAGGCTCCAACTACAACAAGTGCGTTTAAATTGTATATATTTCAACTACTTGCTAAATTGTAGGTGATAATCGTTATAAGTTACAGGGGGTTGGGATATAAAAATAAATATTGATTTTAGTATCTACTCTCATATTTATGTCCCTTATTACCTAATATCTACGCACAAAAATAATATGTTTAATATAATATTATGCTTGACGATTGGTTTTAAATATAGGTAATATTAATAACAAAACTATATAGGTACTGGGTAGGTGGTATAAACTAACATAATACGTCATATTTTTAAAAATTAAATAATTATTTGTTTTATAGTAGTCAAATAAAATTAAAAATTACTTATTTAGGTGGTTATTATTTTTTTCTACTGTCTATTGAAGCCTACTAACTGCGGACCAACTTTTGTGTAAGACATTATGGGGAGATACTCATATAAATTGTCAAATAGACATGACGAAAAACCTAAAACAGTCTAAAGTCTTAAATGTAATGGTACATGTAATATCTGTTTCTTTAAATAAATTATTATTGGATGTAAATATAAATAAGTAAGTACCTGGGTAGGTACTAAACCTTCTTAAGTATACATATTATTTTTACATAACGTACTGTAAAAGTATTATCGACGATTTCGTTGAACAGTTAATCGTGTGTTTCTAATATTATATTATTATATAACAGCAGGACGTATACCTACAACACCGCATAATCGCGTTGACATGTTCTAAATGAAAATGATTAAATCGCGTTCAATATTATTCACCGGCGTGTGCGATTTAACACTACTATAGTCAAGTATGTACCTACCCAGAGTGTGGTCTGCCATATATTGTAAAATAAAAATAGTAAATTTATTTTGTAAAATTAATATAATAGGATTTTGCATCAGGCGCTTATATACTGATTAATAAAGTTTGATGACAACTACGCAGTCGTTCTAACTATATACAACTGTAAATATCGTGTTTTCGGGGCTCATTCGTGTTATTATTATAACATGATAAAATGGGATACAAATCGCCGCAATCGTGAAGTACTACTAGTAGTAGTAGTAGCGGTGAGCGTTAGTAAATCGATGGTTTCCACGTTCGATAGTGTCAGCAGTGCATTTCACATGGCGGGAACGGTCCCATGCACATTCTCTGTACCTGCTTGTGCCGAGACGGTTAACAGTCCGAAATTGACGGTGCCGAATGGCACGGAAGTCCGCGTAGTTTACATTAATTTGTGTGTTCCATGGTTGAATAGTTTTTAACTCGAAATATATTTTTAACACGATATAATATTAATTATTAAAAATCGAATATAGTAACGGGAACGCGGTTATTATAACACATTATTGAACACGTTGTCGGATTCATGACCGCTAGAATATTTTCGTCTTTTTTATAAAACTTTGAACTTTCGGAAGGTATGACATTCAACGAATTTTTTTTTTACCAGAATATAATAAATTCAATTTTATATTATAATAATTTCTTCCTTGTTTTTCATCTTAATTTTATCTATATAATATCTATAATACTATTTAGGTTTATTAACACTCTATAAATAAATTTTATACTTTAACCTTTACGCAGATTATTATGATAATAATATTAATTGTATAATAAGTCTCAATAAAGTATTTTGAATGCTTTTTTTCTTTGGAAATTTAATTGAAATATTAAAGACAATAATTAGGAACACGAACATTTTTTTTTCAAGAATCACAAAAAGGGAAATTATATTAGGTACATAAAAGTATAAATTTATTTTTCGTTTAACATATCTTCCAAAATTGTTTGATAATATTAACTAGAAGATTTATAAATGAAGAGTTATTAAATGATAAGTATCTATTAAGGTAAATTTCAAGATAAATATTCTGTGCTTATAAAATATTATTTGACAGCTTTGAGTTCGGTTTCATTCCAATTCCTATATATAAATAGATTACGATATTTGATATATTATATTTATACAATTACAAATATATACAAATACACTACATATTATTTTCATACATAAAGTGATGTATAATTGTAACCGTTGTTTAAACTTTGTTTAGTAATAATTCATATTATGACTAATAATTGTTGGTATATTTACTAAATTTTACTTAGTTAGATTTTAATATTTACAAATCATAATAGGTAATTGTTGGAATTATAAAAATAAACCTACACTCAATTTATAATAATAGTTCTAATTCAATAACAAATTATGTGAAGTAATATCTCATATTATTATTTATATTATTAGTACCTAGGTAATTTCAGTTGGTCAGAGAAAGTTACAACTAATAACAATAATCATCATCACATACCTATACATAGTTTTAAGAAAGTAATATTAAAATGTTTCAAAACTCAAGTGCACACAGTATTAGTATTATGGTCGATGATGTATATAGCGGTTTGTACTCTTTACAAAGTATAATAATTAATTTCGTTTCTTATTAGTTTTCCGTGAAATAGGTTCGTATAGTATACACAGTGACCCGTTGAAGTGATTTTGAAACGTGTTCAAGTATCTAATAAAATACCTACGCAGTTCAATATCTAAGAATATTACACGGTAAATGTCACTTAAAAGTATAAATTGTAATAGGCTCGAACGGCGCGGCGGCGTCGGCGGCGTTAATAGGACGACGATATGCAGCCACGCAGTCTTGTCCAAAAAAAACGAAAGTGTCAGGCGCGCTTACCACGTATGTGGTATAATAATATAACATAGGTATATAAATGGCCTGCCTACCTACGCGTAGGTACGCTGTATATATAATAATAATAAAAATAATAATATCGTCGTTACCGTGAAACTCGGCTTATAATATAAGCGTGTACAATTCACCCGTGGCCGGCTGGTATAATTAGGTATCCACCTATATTGTATTATTATATTATTATGTCAGCTGCAGCGGACCAACCGCGCGACAGCGTCTTAGCGTGACGGCCGCGGCTGACGTCACGTGCAGCCGATAATAATATTATTATTGTAGTCCCACGAGAACACAAAAATATTATTAATGATAATGATATTTAACAATTTTTATCAGTCGTGTGCGGCGGTGGTGATAACGATTCTATAATAATATTATGTGTGCGCCGACACATAACCGCGGTTATTTTTATCACGGAGACACCTATTACACGGCGGCAGTGCGGCGCAGACATAAGTCACAGGTGCGTGTGTGTGCGATCGCTAAAGGTAGACGCGACGTTTTTCGTGAACCGACTGCCCGGCGGATCGCAACCACGGTTGGTGCGGTTCCAAGTGGAACGGTTGCCTCCGCCTACTTGGCTAGCCGTCGATAGCAGTTCAAGGCCGAAAAGCGCATTTCCCGTGTGCTCGCTCGATCGTGTGTGTGTGTACGTTTGTGCACGAACACAATACTAGAAATTAGTTAGAATTTTTTTTTCTATTTTTTTTTTTTTAATGAAAGACTGCTCAACGGCAACTGATTAATGATGTACGATAAAAAAAAAAAATGTAAACACCTATATTATATTAAACGAAACCGATGTTGGAAGTTTATTACAATATTATTATGTTTTTCTCTCCGGAATGTTTTCTATTTACACTTTTTGTGTCGACCGACCAACGCTATATAACCAAAACAATATCACAATATAAGACCTATAATACAATATTATAATAAGCGAATATTAAATATATTGTATAGAAACGCGCGCATGAAATCTTAAACAGTTCTTTCGGTGTTTATCGTCGTTTCCCCACGACGGCAGTTTTCATTGAAAATATTGTACGATATAATAATATGCAACATTCTTAGTAAATCGAAAGAAATGCATAATGTATAATAATAACAATAATAATACAAAATCGACAAAACGACGAACGCTGTCCATTGATTGTTATGTGTCTTAATGTGTTTGTATTTTATTTTTATAGGCGACGACCGATTCAAAAATGGTGATTCATGCACATCAGCAGAATTATGGTGTCCTCAATTTATCACGGAGCACGTTCACTCTATGACGATCTGTGGTGTGGCCTCCATGAAAAGCATGTACCCGGTGGCTTGGAAACCCAAATACTTTTTGTTCTCTGTCGTCCTATACGTGTGCAGTTTAGACCTGGTGCTGGGTAAGTGTAACCTTGTTATTTGTTATAATATTTGTAGTAGGTAGTTATACCTATATGCATTTAGATTTTCTTTGATCAAGGAAACTGCAGCAGCGAAGGTTATTATATTATGATAGACGCGTTGATAATTGCAATAATAGTGCATACGACCATTATAATAATATTTCTTACGATTATTGTTTTGATTTTGATCACTAATTTGAAAATACAATGCGCATTCACCTAGGCGGGCCTCTCGTATACATCAACACCGTATATGGTGGTTTACGATCGACGGTAAAAACCGAAAAATTATTTTAACGATTAGTTTTAAAGATTTTCTGTAAAGTACACACATTCATCGGCTTGTATTAAAGTGACAATATAGTATTATAAAGTATCTATTTTTTTTTAATATTATAACACCTACTTGTAAGTTGTAATAGTAACTATACCTACAGGAACTCATATATTTAATATTTAAACCTTAAAGTTCTTGGAAACATAATATAGTACCAATATGAATTATGAATACATTTTGAAAAGAAATATTATTGCAAGGTATAAGCCAGTTTATATAAAAAGGTTTTAAAACAATTTTAATAATAACACGACATTTTATTGCAGGTAGTTCCTAAAACAATACTGTACACATATAGGTGCCAGTCATTTTACGTATTTATTCCCATATAATTTTAATGGCTTATAATAATAGGTGTACAATATACATGGTATACCTACTTACTACCTACATATATAGGTATATATAATATTTGGTTATTCATTATTTTGAAATCGTGCTGGAGTGCTGGACTTGTAACAACTATTAACATTCATTTTTTTTCCTTTCGCGTTTCTGAAATAGCTGATAGAACATTATCAAAATCAAAATTATCTTACCGTTTTTCTTGTACACAATAAATATTTATCGAATTTTATGTTTATTAAACTATAATTATTGTTATAATTTTTAATATAAATTTAAATTCTAGATTAAATCGTTTAAATGGAATCATACCATTATTACATTCAGCTACTTAGTAGTCATTGCGTTGACTTTTTGACTATAAAAATGCTATAAAACTACGTAGCAATTGTTGTCTACCATTTTTCATTATTATTTTTCTTCTATATATTATACAGGAAGACCATAAATGATCTAAACGACTTGACCCAACGTTATAATATTTTTTCTAACCCCAGTTGACGATAGAACATAAATGATCTTAGATAAACCTTTACATAAAATAACTACGTAGTTAAATGTGACGAAATATATGTGACAGTAAAATTGTTGCTATTAAATGTTTAAAAAGTTACTCTAGCAAACGAATATCATATAATAATTTCAAGTTTAAACTGTGACCATAGGAAATTAATATAATTATTAAGTCTGTAAGTATCTACATATCTGTATTAATCTATCAAATATAGTAAAACAAATCTATCATTTATAATAACGGTAGATTATAGACTATATTATACCGTGCTTATAATATTTATTATTAAATAGAAAATTATTACTTATTTATAATATACTATTTTATTTACAATAACAATATTAAGTATGTATATTGTATACAATATGGTGGGTACATGGTAAAAGTAATATCATAAAGTTAATATTTATGTCTACACCTCTCATAAATCGACAATTAATAATCGACAAGTCGTTCACGCAGACACGATTGCTTAAATGTATTGTACTATGCGTTGATGTTTGGTTTGGTTATAAGATTTTCATAGAATCTAAATAGACATTTTTAAATGTAAAATAATATATTTACACATAGGTAGTATAATTGTACAACTATAATAGTACATTTTCAATTCACCAAAGTTAGGCATTTATAAAGATTAAAGAATACAATTGTAAGGAAAATTTCTTCATTTTTGATTTCTACTACATTATATTTATATATATTATGAACATGCTTAACCACACTTACATTATAGAGCACAAATTCTGTTTATTTATTATAAATGATGTGTGCTTGTAAACACAAATACAAATACATGAATTATAATAAATTAATAGAATAGTATTTTTTTAGTATGCATATAAACGCGAACTCCATAAAAACTCGATTAAAAAGAAATGGACGGGTCGAGAAACGCCGGAACGGTTTGAAATCGTTGACATTTTTTTACAAACAAACAAACAGTAGTATTTTTACTGTAGTACGAGTCTGTACATATCGTGAACTAAGAATCTAGACTTCGGTAATTTAATTATTATTGTTATGAGGCACTGTAAAATTGTTGTAGCAATCGTAACCACGCGAGTCATACTTCTTAGAAGCTACATATACGCGTTTCCTCCAGACAGACGCTCCTATAGACATATCATTACGCAATTACAAATGTTTGTGTTCTTGTGTCCGTGATTCTTTATTTTACGTTTCTTGTATTATTATATTATACTTTTACTCCTTCTGCTGCCGCAGCTCAGTCTGTGTAAATACTATGATATTAAAAAAAAAAAAAATGTGTCTCGTTTAATTTATATTTTTCGCCGTTTATTTCATATATTATTACATACACTTCCAGACATAATAATATTATACACACACAAGCACGCAAATCAGATGACCTTGCCCGGCGTGGTGCCATTAACGGTATTCCGCCGCCACCGCAGCCGTTGGCGATTATTATTACGTTTTTAGTCAATTCCGCGTCGTCTCCTCAGACCGCCATGGCTGCAGCAGTGGTGGCGGTACAAGTCAAATCCTTTTGACTGATTACTATAACTATGTATACAGCGGATCGCCGCCGCCCATACGACGTCCAAAACATTATATTATTATTATCAAGAACGATCAAATCGCCATCGAGCAGCGAATTTCTTCTCTTATAAATGATCGATCATTTCATTATATGCGACATCCGCGGTCGAGTTGGCCATGATGACAACATAATATTTTCAATAACCCTCCCCCAGCTGCTGTTCGCACATCATCCCCTTCGGTGTAGCGCGGGAAGTTTCCGACGGTTTTTTTTGTATTACACGCCACCGTCAGTTCCAAATGGGTTAGTTGATGCGATCAGCCGTTGGTATAATATATACCTACCGGAAGGTATATAGAAACGTTTTTTCGTAAATAAAAATATACAACTAACATATTATAATGACTACGATTTTAAAAGTATAATGACACGATATACTTACATTATAATAATCATATTTTATATTCGTCATAGTTTCGACTTTTCTACGTGCTACAGGTTAGGTAGGTGTAGGCCATCATAAATACATTCATAATTAAATTTGTGCGATTTTTTCGTCCATGATAATATTTAATATTAGTATTTATATAATAAATAAATATATCATTCTATATGCCAAAATATAACATTATAACTTTTGATTAAAATAAGTTCAAATATTATGTTGTATACTTATATGGCTTAAAATGAATTGCTGTTATCTCGTTTCTTTTCAAATATATAATCTGCAGTTGCAGCAGACTTATAAACTATTTATCTTTGTTACCTAATTCATAACATTTCTAACATACACAGTGATTTTTTTTGTACGCAATTTTGCATACATTAAATTTCAACTTTTTCTATATGTGGTAATGCTGAAAATAATACGACCATGAAGTGCGTAATGTGTTAAGTTTAATTTTTATACGTCTTGTCATAATCATTAACACAGATTCAGGTCAAAAAATTGTGAGCGTTTCGACGTAGGTAGGTATAGGCAAATAGTTTATTTTTCGATTATTTCAAAATTTATAATTATCGTTTAACACAAAATAATGGTTCTGTAGCAATTTCTATGATGAAACTAGCAAACCCGTACGCATAGGTTACTCTATGATATTATATTTTAAATTTTTCGTCTATCAATTTTATCTTGATTCTTGAATGGTATAGTCATATACTTACTTGTTACTTGTATCAAGTGAAATGTACGTTTAAAATTATACTAAATTATTACCTACCTACCTATACTTACTTATATTATGTTGTTAACGTCTATTATTTTCCTAACATTTACGACTATATAGGCAATGCTAGAAATAGTGATCAGCCATCGAAGGTGAAATCCTCCCTGTATTAATATACTCGCGTACTATATTATAAACTATATACATCGGGAACTTTTAGTTTTTCCTACAAACAAATTCCATTAAGTCGATGCAATATAATTGTTATGTTCACTTCTATATCTTGAGCTATATCACTGTTTGGAATTCCAATTGTTAATGCACATGTTATTGTTAAGAGATTTCATTGTCATAGATCATATACTATGTATATTATTATTGTGGAATTTGAAATACGTGTAATTGTGTTTGTGGAATCGACGGACTGCCATAAAAAGTTAGACGAGTGAATCAAAATACATGGGCAACAGAAAAATGTGTTATTAATGTTTAAACGTAGGCTGGGCATAATAAAATACGAAAAGTTGACATGTACGATGTACCTGTGTTTCTTAACCATGTAAAAGAATTCACAAAAAATTAATTCATGTTTCTGATTTTTGGTTACGAAATGATAAAAATCTCTGTAAAATAACATTCTTCTGTACCTAGGAACTGTATAATAATTTTAGATTTAGAAACACAACATTTCTATTCCGGACGATTTCGTATAACTACAATAATGCGCAAGTATAAAACAGAAATAAGAAATCACTAAAATTGTATTAGTAGTAGTTTAGTTTACAGTTTTTTTCGGGTCGTTTTAAATCGTTTGAGGAAACTTGCGAGTCGAGACACGAACAGAAATAAACAATGCGAGTTGACACTTTCATTTGTTTTACAGTGATGAAAATATTTTTAAAACATCTAACTTATTGAAATCCCGCAAAATGCTTATAAAGTATTTTTATGATAAAATAAAAAATATAATATAACTTTGAATGTTTCTCATCATGACATTTCTCAAATCATGGAAGATCCTATATTAATGACAATATAATAATAATATGAATAATATTTGATATTATTAATATCTATCGTTCTTATTACCCAGTTATTAGTAAGTACAATATTCATATAATTATTATTAAATTTAAACCGTTGTATTGTTGTAATATCCATAATATATTTTAATAATCATAAACGATACTACCTATATTATATTTACATTTATTCTCCGAGAAAAATTTAGTTTCTGGGAAATATTGTTTTCCTCCATTAAAAGGTACCCTACCTATACCAAGTGTTTATAATGAATTTTAAAATTATTATTATAAACGAATAATATTTGTTACCGTGAGCAACATTCTTGTATTTTTATTTTTTTTTCGCGTTTACATTAATAGAAGCTTATTTATTGCGTATATAAATCATTAGTGTCTCCGTAAGGAAAACACGTCTGTGTGCGCAATAAAGCACCCAACACTCACTGACGCTTTTTGTGGTAACCACAATACGCGTTCAGTGTTTCGTATGTTTTGTTAACAACGATTCGCATATTCAAAAGGTTTTTATTATTAATAATTCTTTTTTTTTGCCATTCACATGATGTCTTATCGAACAATAGATATATGACGAATATAGTGTCAACGCCGTCTGGCTTGCCAGACACATTAATTTTTCATATTTAATCCCATTTGCTGTTTTGACGGACGAGCCGAGTATAACTATGTAACTACCTACCTATAAGAGTGTAAACATGATTTTTTTATTAGATAAGATTTATTTTTTTTAAACGTCTCTTTAAAAATGGAACAGCAATTAATATTAAAAGTTCATAAAATGATTATCTTTTTCCGGAATGTTGCTTTTATATTCACACACGTCCCACAGTTGACTATTTTTCATTCTAAAATATTTAAATTTGAATTATTATTGCCCATTCATTAATTCATTTCTTATGTTTATGCGCGCCATGTTAGTCTTTTTAAAGAAATTTGTGGAATATCTCCAAATAAATTAATTATTAATACGATTTGCTTCATGATACATTTAAAAAAAAGTGTTGTCTTAATGATTTTAAAACTAAGTCCAATATATTTTTTTTAAAGGCCATAAAGAAATTATTTGTATTGATAAAGCTTTAATAAATCCTAGTCAAGTAAGTTATCATTAAACTTTGGTATTGGATTATCGAACAAACACTCTCTTTCATAATTGTAAATATTATTAAATTAAATTAGTTTTATAGTGATTATATTGTTATCAGTATAATATTATATAATATTTATTTATTATATTATTTTAAATAACCAATATTTACAGTTTTAAATAATAATGTTAAAATGTACATATTTCTATGTATGCCGGTATTTCAAAATACGTATATAATATTATTATGATAATTATTAATTTGTTTTGGTCATCTAATAAACTACGAATTGTGTATCGAATTACAACTGTTATACAATTTTATAAATAAGTGGAAATTTACAAATTGTTGATGTTTATGTTTTTACAATAATCAATTTGTTTTTAATATTCGTATATGTTTAAAGTTTAACCTGAATATGAAATATGGAATAATACCATTTTCAAGCATTGCAACATAACCACGATGAGTAATTATGTGAACAATAATTAATAAACTCTCAATATATCAAAAGTATTAATGTTTTTAAAAATATTTGATTATTTTTATGTCTGAATTCATCACTAAACGTATTTTTAAAATTTTTTTATTTTATTCTTAAGCAGAAGAATGTTTTTATAGTAATATTTATGAGTATAAATAAAGGAATTTCTAACGAGTTGTTAATTATTTAGACCTTATAACTTATTTTAAGTATTATGAGTTTATATATAAGTGGTCCAACATTTTACTAGGACCCATGAGCAATCACTTTATTCTACTCATCAGGACTTAAAACACTCAAAATATGACGTTAATTAATATTAAAACACCTATTATTTATTTACGAAAAATTTTGATTTTTATGCATAACAATTCTTTGGGAATACGTTACTTCGGAATGTCAATTAAAAAAATTTGTGATTATTTAAAAGTAAAAATCTTAAAAAATAATATTGAAATTAATTCAAATTATATATGAAAAAACTTATTTCCACAACGTTAATAATTTAGTGATAAATCTGTTTACTATTAACTGTTTATTTTTGTAATAATAATTAAGATATTATTTATCATTAAAAGAATCAAATTACAATTTAATACTTGGTATCTATTCTTTCTAACTTTGACCAAATGTACTTATCATAATATATATCTAAATATAATATCTAATATATAATCTAAGATTTGGAAGGTTTTTAGATATAATTTCAAAAATATAGTTGACCCGCGTCGATAGAGAAGGGCGTTGACACATGAAAATATTACATGTCTGCATATAATATAGTATAATACTATTAACATGTTATGTGCAAAAGTTTTTCAAAAAGTAATTTAGTGGCTATAATGTATGGGTATACTTACTAATAATATCGTTACATATTGATACTTTTTTTGCGTTTGATCGTATATAGGTATATCGTATATCCAATACATTGTATACATAAAATGTATAGAATTTTGAATACAATAGTCCATGGTTTATTTATTACAAGTTATGATGTGTTATATGCCTGTAATATGTGAAAAATCCAAGATTTGGAATGTTTTTAAATTTGTACTTATTACCTAATAATATCGTTATATTGATAAATTGATCTTCGCCCGATCGCACATAATATATCCTATACATTGCACACATAAAATTTGCAAAATATTTAATAGAATTAGTCCATCCCGCGATTTTTCCCCGCAAGTTATGATGTGTGCTATATGCGCTTATATATACGTGAACCCACGTAGTCGTTATATGACGATAAAAACAACCATGCAATGGCGTGTGTATAGCCGACATTATATGGGAAAATATCTTCGGACGAAGGTTTATTTGCATCAAGGTCGCGGTTGCATTATATCGAAGCTGAATCGGTGCCGACAACAATAGATCCGACGGAGACGCTTGAAGACATCAATGAGGAGAGGTGTATCAGACGTAGAGGATCCGTCTGGCCAAAGTCAACTCTGCGGTATGTTGACTTCGCAGCGGGGAGACGCGCCCAATAAAAAAACCATGTTATCATTGTAAGACGTCGTGCGACGAACATTTTACCGGAAACGATTCATCTCTTGTTCACGACGATTATACACGTTTGACTTGCCCAAACTCTGAGGCTAACCGAAAGTATTATACTAATATGTGTTTTATCTACCCGTGGCACCTATATAATGATACAGTAAATATTCATTCATATCAAAAAACAGTCGTTTTATCAGTAAATCAATGTGTTTTTGGAAAACATTATTTTGTTTTACATAATTTGAATCCATTACAACATTGCATTTTGGGGGAAACAATTATTACGATAAAATAACCGTTCTGTATATTGAAATATATTATAAAATATAAATTATACGTTTATACAGGGTTCATGATACTATAATTATTTTACTCGCAGACCGTGCTCACACGCGGTTGCAGTGTAATTATTTACAAATGTAGGTACATTAGCCCGGACTAATGCTATTTTACAATATTTTCGTAAATCGGATATAGGTAAATCAATTACATAAAACCACAAAAGTGCATAATGTTTCATAAAAACTACCCTATATTTAAATGACAGCTGTAAAATGTAATCACCACATAACTTTTTTTTTGTGGTCGAGTAATTTTCAAAAATATTTTTGGAGCAATATAGATACACACTTACTGAGAAATACTTTTTTATAAAAGTCATAAATTAAATTGTTTTTTTTAGCGAAATATCCAAATACTTACTTATAAGAAATCAATTTTTGGAATATCGATTAAGGGGTAAAAATATAGTATGTGTACAATAGCTGTGGTGCTTATTATTATGAAATAAACAAAGTCAAAACTTAAAACTATTCTCAAATGGTTATTTTTGTCTGATCGTTAAAAACAAAAACCAGCTGTTTATTAATTTTGTTGATTTTAAATTCGAATTTTAAGTCGACATATTTTATCATAATATAGGTAGTATACCTACTAGGTATATTATATTTTTTTATTAATGATTTGTAAAATACAGTGAGTATTATATGTTTATAAATTATAAGTCCATTACAAACAAATACAATTCCTATTATTTTCAAACATAATTGAAAGAAAAAAACGTGTTTTTTATCCACAAAAATTTAAATTTGTGTATTTCGTCTCGTTCTATAATATGAACGATTTATTATAATATAAGATATATGGTACTGTATAATAATAGGTATATAATCGAACTAAACACGTGGAAAATAAATGTCACTGTTAAACAAATTATACGCCTTGGTTAATTTATTTTAACGTTTAACACTACCTTTCGTGGTATGGAACATTTTTATGTAAAACTTGGTCATATATTATAAATTAAAGACTAAAGTATACCTATGCTATTATTTTTTTCACGTATATTAACATTTAAAATAATTAATGGCGAAGACTAATTGTTTAGACCTTGATGCAACGACTGTACTAGTTAATGTCATTTTAAAATTCAATAATTTTATAAATATAACACTATATAATATAACCATTAAAAGTAAAACCTGTGTTTTCAGGTGAATTATAATTTACGAGGATTATTTTTATGTAAACGTCTGCGCATATAAAATAAAGCATTTCATCTATAGGATTTACAAATAAATTATTCTACAAAGACAATTAATATTTTATTCTTCAGAATTTCTATTGCATATTATTATAATTTATGGTTTTTTATTTTATATAGAAAGCGCTCGCTAAAAATGCAATACTTTTGAAATATTATATTTCACACATAATAAGATGTATCTAAAAAAGTATAGTTTTTTATATGATTAACTTTAAACCGTGTATTTATATCACATTATTAACAAACATTACATTATAATATTATAACAATATAACGCATTTCTATCGATAATAAACAATAATAATTATTACAAACATTCTCCATATTGATGTTCTTCATAATTAAATAATTATATATTATCTGATTGGTACTTTGTACATAATATTGTTATTTGTTATGCATTCGTTTATGAATTCATCAACTATGTATCTTTATGACCTCCAAAACGTTTGAGTAATAAATTATATGATAAATTATTTTAATCGTTATCGTGTATTAAACTTCACTATATTGTATAGTACATAAATCATAATAGTCTATAGACATTAAAATATAATTAACAAATATTAAATAAGTTGGTAATTAAAGAAGTATCATATAATATAAATACACCATGTGGAGCTAAAGTCAATAGTTAAAAAGAAATTAGCAAAAGTTATAATAATAACACTAATAATAAATAACCAATAATTGCAAATAACATTTTTTTCGACATCGTTTTGGTACACATCACGTCTTTCGAACCAATGAGCAGACTATCTTATAATATTATATTACCTATATGTTATCATCGTGTCGTTATAATTTTTTTCTCTCCTTTTTAATTTCTATACGTCATAGCCTTGGGTTTTGAAATAATAATATGTATACTTACCTAGGTAACGTTATGAAATATATTTTAGTTTCTCCAAGCGTGATAAGATAAATATTATAATATAATACGGTTTCATTGACGATGCAGACGGTTTAAGACGACCGAGTGCTGTAGCCGCAGTGAGAATAGGATCTACGTCTTATTATACCTATACTCTACGGCCAGCGGTCACTCAAAGGACGCACGTATATATAGGTACCTACTACCTATATCTACCTACATAAACGGCTTGTATATTTTAATTCCGCGTGTTAACTCATCTGCTGCTATATCCGACCTGCAGACGCCCACGAATCACGATCGCAGTTAATACGAAGGTATAATATAATATAGGAGGGTACATTAACTTTTACCGAGAACAGTTGTGTGTTGCAGTCTCCAGCGTGATCCGCTATCGTCTCGTCCTGTCGAGTGGAGCTACTTATAAGCGCTAGGCTATATACATATTTTATTATCTGATTTCCCTGTCTGGGGCCGCAAGTAGGTACCCGCGGCGAGGCGTCGCGATTATTTCATAATAATATATAACTGCTGCTGCAACTTGTTCCACTCGTCAACCCGACAACCCCGAACCCGTAATATGACGTGGGCAGGTGTTTAAAATTAAATATTATAAAATAATTCATAATATTATTGTCGCCGCTGCCGTACATTTGATTCTTATAATAGCCTTCGTAAATGGCTATGACGGAGAACGCCACGGGCCGTTGGCCGCTTTTACAACCGATATGATAATATAATTACATTATATAATAAAATATATTTACCGAGAGGAAACACGACGTCAAAACATTCGTTGTGGGACCACCTTCGGTCTGTCTGGGCGAGTGCTATTAGAGCACGGTTATGCGAAGGATACAGCTGCGAAAGTTTTCTCCGGTACCTATCATAGACGCTCATATTATACGTCATACATTTTGTGTTATTGAAGCTAAATGCGGCATTTCGTCACCGTAGTTACTTAGCGGACGGCAATGAAGACGTCGACTGCATCATTAAAATATGCATCTTACGATAAATTGTTTAATAATTACTGTTTTTTTTTCAATTTAAAATTATTCGGCTTTGTGTGATTGGAGAAATCTATACCACCGGTGGTTTGCAATATTATAATAATATCTATTTATTTATTTCAGAATAACGCCAAAAAGGCAAACAGTAAAAGAATTGAAAACAAAAAATGTAGGTACAATAGATAATATTATGTAAATTTAATAGAAATTAATACAATTACGCATTATAATATTAACAAAAAATTTTTGAGCTAACTTATAAATTCGGAATCATAGATGAAATCGTAATCATTTATCGCATTGCAAGAGGATAATAATCTATTGAGTGGTGACTTCAGCTCGTAGTTACAACAGCGTGTCGGTGTATAGAACAAGGGAAAACCTAGGAAAAACTTTGGGGAAAATATTACTTATTCAATACTTGCCATTCAATTTAATTCCCGGTTTGTGTGTAAAGTATGTAGGTGCATCGGTGTTTAAAATATTTAATAGAATTTATTTACCCGGAATTCGAAAAGCGTAATATTTTTATTAATATATTTTATACTATTTCGGGGTGGTTAATCGATTGCGGACGAATCGCGATGAATGATTCGTTTAAAAATATTAATTGTTGTGTGTTTGGTTTTCTTTTTGAGCCACTCTCGTCGTGTATTATAATAGAAAGCATTAAAGAGTATGTACTGGTTATTGTAGGTACTATAGATACGGTGGTAATTACCCAATCAATAGATATAACGGGATTACGTGCCCCATATTAGCGCCCATATACCTATAGGTATATACCTACATTATGGTGTATGGACAAATTTGTGATAATGAAACTAAAACGAATCATGGAGATGTCGCTTAATGTAACAACGAGCATTTTGAAGGAATTTTATGGTCGTGTCGATGTCATAATATTCCATTTAGACTTCGCCATGAAAGTATACAAATTATTTGTCTACCCAACTAGTGAGAATTTTAATTGTATAGTAACGATATAGTTGTTTTTTTTAATTTGTGCATGAATATGTGCATCTTTATATAAATTTTGAATTTTAGAAACTAAGAAAATTATAGTTTTAAATATTTTTGCGCAAAAGTAAATTTCAATTTCAAATTAATTAATTGATTTCTTGTTTGAAATTTTTTTTTATTTAAATAATCAAAGTGCCTTCGTTTTCTTGATGTAAATAATAATTATATTAACTTCAATTAAACAGATACATTTTGGTTAACACAAAGTTAACTTTTTACAATATCGTAATTATTATTATGTAAATTTAATTTAATTACATAGGGGTTAAACATTAAACTTATAAAAATGATTGATTTGTTATGAATTTAAATTTGAAATTCACCCATGTAGGTAGGTAAGATAAAAATAAACTCCACCTCTTTATAACAATTACTTATATTTAGTCTTGTAATACAATGTATAGTTGACAGTAATGATAACCATCTTATTGAGCAATGTTCCTAAATGGAAGGTGTTCTCTATTTGCACAAGTCGCATATTTTTTCTTAAAATATTACATAATACTTTGCACTATTTAAAATATTATTATTTTATTCTGTTACCCAATGCTAGTTAAAATATTGTTATTTTATACTTGTAGAGTATATAGCTTCGTTATGCGTTAAAAATTTAATTTATAAGTTTTAATGAATCAAAAAAAAAAAAAAAATGAAAGACGTTTAGTAAAATTTAAAAGGAGGTCATTGCAGGCAGATAAGAATTGAATAAGTTGTTAAGTCTGCGTTTTTAAATGCTGATGATTGCAACTTTGTAGTTGAAATATGTATTCACTAATCAAAAACGACTTTTTTTGACATTAAAATATGCTTAAAAATTACTGATAATAACAATCTCAAAATATAACAATAATTGATTTTATAATAGTGTGGCATCAACTAATTTAAAAACAAACTGTAATTGATAAATAATCTCTTGTTTAAAACATTTTATAATAGATTCTTATAGTTATATTATATCTAACCTTTCATATTATTGTATAAATCTAGTATATATATATATGTTTTTAACCTACATACGAAAATTACGCTCAAAATATAAAGAACAAATCTTGTTTGTTTAAATGATAAAAGTGTAATTTTATTTTTATATTTCTTAAAGAGCTGTCTTTCCGAGACCATTCGTTTACAAAAATTTAGTAGACTATTTTCACTCATTCCTACTATTATCATGTATGTTTTCATTATTTATTACCAAAAATGGAATATTATAAATATATGGTAATTCTACCCTCTTTAGTATATTTCAGTACGGTGAACTATGGTAGCTTGCCAAAATGTGGATTCTAATTTCGCTTGTTTACCTACTATTGTTAACTGTATAACGTTTTTTATATAAAATATTATTTATGAAAATATCTCCGTGAATAGGGTCAAGTTGTTTTCTACTCGGAAACTCAGGAATTAATTATCAGACAAACAACAACTTTTAAAATCAACCATGTCAATATAAAGTTTAACCATATAAATTAAATATAAAGTGATTAAGTGTTATTTAATATTTACATACAGGTGGTATAATAATAAATGAGTATTATAGTCTTTTTCTAATTCGCGCATCATTCGTAATTTTGTAGAAAAAAAAATGACAAAAATAATTATTACGTAGGTCGTAGGTACGCTTTTAAGTAATAATAATTCTCAACTCTTTGAATTATCTAATATAATGTATCTTAAAAAGTAATACATTTAAAATAAATTGCAGCTTGAGGCAAATAAGTATAAGTAAAATGTAGTTTACATTCTCATTTAATTTTTTTTTTTTTAATTTAAAGTTGTCTTATTACCTACACATTCGGTTACATATATGAATCAGAACAATAAGTGAATGTGTTACCTACCACCTATAATAATATAATGAAGAACATGAAGACATGTTTTTCTGTATAACGGAGAATCCTCCCACTGAAGGAACTTTGACATTAAAGATAAATCACAATAGTTAATTTAAAGATACGTGATTTAATTAAAAAATGTAAAAGCAACAATTTAACGTCCCAACTATAATACGTAAAGGTGTATAGATTTATGTATCAACTTATAAGAAGTATACATTCAAATTAAGGTTTTTAAAAGGAATGCACTATATATCATAATAATAATATAATATGTAATGCACATGATGTATAATTATGGCTTACAGTTAAACTCGATAGGTACGCATTTCACAATAATATATATTATTGAATTTGTTTGCGTACCCACAGCCGTACTGCAGGTAAAGAAAAAATAATCTGATCTTCAGCGATAAATTTATTTATCAAGTACGTCTTACACTTCAAATCATTTTTATTAAAAAAAAAAATGTTTGTTAAGTTATTCTGCAATCACATATTATAATTAATAATTCGAATACAATTGGTAGTCTGCTTCGTCGTATAGACAAGTGAGGTACGTATAGTAAGGTATTATCATTTATTATACTTAAATACTAGTAGGTATCTATTTATGAATTTATAATCAATGGTATTAGTTGTAAGTCGTCGGTATAGAAATTAGGCCTTTGATAAACAAGTAGGTACATATACCTACTTGTATGATTCAAATACTGTGATATGCCGCAATTATAATCGTGTAGCCATCGATTTTATCAGTATCACACTGGTCGCCATATAAATGCTTTAAGTGTACATATATGCATTCTACTCATTAAATATAGGCAGGTAAATCATAGGGGGTACATGATTTGTATTGGTCACGCCATCACTGTTCTCGGTGGTCACCGTCGCGATGATGCATAATAATATTTGATACCTGTGTAATTATTGTTATTAGATGCACCGGGCTAAAGTGGTATAAAAATACAGTTCATCTCGATCGGACACCATAATATAAGGAACGTTTCGATCCGTAACTACGTCATATATATAGAGCATTAATTAACGTGTTACGTGCAAGTAATAAAACATCGATATATATATGTGAAGTATGTGTTCCATTATAATTATGTTTTTAGACATTTTTTTTCTGTGCTTATTCTATCTGCACTGCGTTTTTGTATCTCCACGTATAGGAAAAAAAATAAAAGTTCCACCGAATTGCTCTCCTCACAATAACCACTGTCGTCATTGTATATAATATAATATATAGTTATGTGAAATCGTCGGTTTCGCGAGATAATAACCACGTACACGGTATATAGGTACACCTGCAGTTATTATTTTTTTTATGATCGATTTATATTATTTATAAGAGTTTAAAATTATTGCTTTTCTATACACACATAATATAATAATAATAATAATAATATGTATATTATAACATATAGGTACTTACTACAGGTACGCACTGCAATCTCGTCTCAATTTATAAATCGTGTGTACTTACCTACCTATATTATGCTTGCCCCGGCGACGAAAATTGCATCGGTTGCACCCGGTGGCAATAATCCATAATTTTGCGCACGTTTTGATATATTTATGTGCTTTTGGATTTCTCCACGACAAAAGCACAGCCACGGGCAGTCTAGACATACATTACTTACCCATAAAATATTATATTATTAAAATATACGTATATATTGTGTATTTGTGTACTCAATAACACTCTAAGTAGGTATAATAATTTCTTCTTTTTAGGAAAACAGCGTATGAATTATCACAAACTGTCCGTACATTAAACTGCGTATGATAATAATCTCATATATACCTACAAATATCGAACAAGACGAATAAGCACATTTTCCGACATATATAGTGTCGCACCATCGCGGTCGACGAAGATATATGTAATAATATTGTAGTATATTCTTTATAGGTACTTAAATGTATGTTGTTTTAATTGAATTCAAGAATTCGATGTCTGCGTGGTTAGTGGTCGTCGATTGGATTCCATACAAAAATATAAAATAAAATATTGAGGGCACACATATTATACGTGCATATGTATATAACCTAAGGATCTAAATTTGAAATATTTAAAAATTGAAAATTTCAATCTTCTTGAAATATTTCATATGAAGTTATGAAAAATATTATTTTTTTTCATTTAAACGTACCTATTCGGTTATGGATAATTAGGAAAGATAATTGATTACACGCAGATAATATCGATAATGAATGACTTATTAACCAAGGTTTACGAATTACTATGTTATTATTGGTTATAACTTATAAATTTGGTACCTACCTATAAATGGTCGTAATATATAATTGGTTCAATCATCACTATTATCAAATGCGTCCCTATTGGCTATTATTTATTATTATTATTATTATTTTTTAGATAAGGCTTCAACAACTGAGGTTATAAGCCTGAAGGTTATTTTTAGTCGGTTTTTACTGTGGGGGAGGGTACGGTTTGAAACACATATATGTGGCGAGGATTTGTCACTAAATATCCGGGTGGTCACCCATCCGGGAGCTAGCAACACTGGCCAATGCTTGACCTCAGAACACGTTAGTGACCGAGGCCAACCACCGCGCCATACCATGCTACAATTATTTATTAGTATTCGATACAATAAACCCACTTTTAAAAATATTCTTTTGCTTTATGTTTATGACTATTATAAACTTTTAGATACCTATCATGATAGGCAATTGTTTTTTTATTATTTTTCATATAAATTCATAATTAATGTAATATTTGATAAAAGTTTCGTGAAATATTTCAAGAAATAAAATTTCATGAAATTTTAAAACCCTAAATTATTATCACTGCACGGCGTGTTTCTGTACACTTAATTTTGCTATATATTTTAGACAACAATTATTGGTTTGGGCTGTCGGCGGACATGCGTTCGGGAAGAGATTTGGCGGCGTTTCAAAGGTATATTATTGTAGTAACGATGAGGAAAATCGAAGAATGTTGGCATAATATTATGGTGTATAATATATATTAAATTGTATACGTCATTCATGATTTGACGCCGTTGATGAGTGTATAGGTTGACGTATACGTGGACGCGGCGTCCACCTACGAAGACTATAACATATTATATACATACAAGACGGCATTATTATTGTCATACACGTTATAAATAATATCATTTAAAAACGAGGAATGATAATATAGTATAATATTATCAATGCTAGTTATTACACATCAATCGGAAAAAAAATACTGCAACTGTATTAAAATAATATTATTACGGTAGGTAGTCCGACTACCTGGTAGTGTGTATAGTATTATAGTCTATGACAGAGGATTGTTATACATACTTATACCTACCTACGCAGTGGCTATAAATATATATATAGGTACCTATATGAATAGGGCTTGCATGTTTTTCCAGACCCCCCGACCACGTGACGAATCGCAAAGGAAAATAACACTGAAAATGGACATTATTATTATATGAAAAGCTGCGTTTCGGTAAATAACTATAACGCTCACATAACTATTTGTATCTAAATAATAATTGAGGTAGGTATAAGTTGTATAGAGGATTGTTATACCTACCTACGCGTGGCGGCCATAAATATACGCATAAATATGGTGTGCACATTTTTCCAGACACGACCGCGTTATGCAAAGGAAAATATGGAAAATAATACATTATTATGAAAAGCTTTTTCGGCATATAACTGCGATACTACCTGCAGTAATAATTGTTCGCGAAACACATACAAAACAATATTTAGTGTGTATTCAGTATGTCATTCGGGCAGTCTTATCGCGTGGTATTAAGGGAGACCCTTATACTTGTCGTTATAATATTATGAAATTCTATTAATTTCGCGGTTTTCACATATTTGTTATTTTATACATTACGCCAGTGAACTCGGCTTGTACGAGTAAAATACGCGTGATCAGCTTTATTATTGGACATGGTTCAAATTCATTTCAGTATCACACTATACTTGTGAGGGGAATATCGAAGATAGCTATAATATATATATGCACGGCAAATGTCCGACTTTTCATCAAAAATAATATGTTCGTTTGTTATGATAATAATAATAATAAATTACGTGACGATATTCACTTGGCCAAAACGTATTTGTTGTATAAATACTTCAAGTATTAGCAATATCGTGCGAAAAAAACATTAAAAAAGAACATTTTTACGATAACCATAATATATAAACACCTACTAAAATATCCATAAAACGCCGTACTATGTACATACTTACGAATTTATACTGATAATTTTCGTTTTCCTTATTTTTTTTTTTTTTTTTTTTTTTTTTTTTTTATTGGGTAACCCGCGGCAACATAGGCCATTGGGTGTGGGGAGGGCACTGTAGGTTTTATATTGGGTAGGTTTGGTAGGTTTTATATTGGGTAGGTTGGTACACGTGTGTGTTGTGTTTGGCAGAATTTCTAATGGGGCACCCGTAGGTTTCTGCCGTGCCCCGGGGTGGGGGGATGGCGGCACTTGTTCTCCGGACACCGTGACTTGCACGGAGAAAAATGCCGCCCAGTGGTCGAGGATCGAACTCGGACCGGCTGTGCCGAATCCGTCGCGTTAGACCACTCGGCCACCTCGTCCCCCGTTTTCCTTATTATTCGCATATAATATTATATTTATCATTAATATTGTTTATGTATCATAATTATTTTATATAATATATTATGTACCAATAAAATATAGTATAATAAATATTTATATATAATAAAATAAATACTTGGTGAAACGTATACAGTTAAGATTATTTTTCTCCGAATTATAGATTTCGAGATATTATACATAACTCCAATGTCCGTTATTACTGTCGATTTATAATACATGCGAGATTTACGTATAAAAGACCTTCGGAGAAAAAAGAGAAAAAAGACGCTTCTACTTTTACTTTTTATATACTTTTTGTATTCTCCAACTGTATCGTTATTCGTTGTGAGCGGAAACCGCCATCGCATACCGGAGTTAAATATTTGATGGACTACGAAAAAAAAAATACAAAAAATGTATTTAGATTTTGAAATTTTGTTCTAGTTTCAAAATCTGGCAGGTGAATGTGATAAGAATTCGAGTTTGAATGACACGCGCGTTCCGATACGTGCATCTAGGACTCTGCAGTCGAAATGCGTGTAATTTATGCTGCAGGAACTTAATTCGAATTAAACTTTAACCTTGTATAGTGTTTTTCGATATTTTCGTATATTAGTCGAATGCAATATTAGACCGTGGTCGTGATTTATCAAACCTGATTCGAGTAACGGTCGCTTAAAGACGTGTACCTAATAACAATCGTATAAATATAACGTATCGTCTTATAGGTACTTATAATTATAGTGTATACGTTTCGTAATAACGGCCATCACTCGGGTGTGGTTTGATTAAAATATATCATTCACCTACTGATTCCTGTCATCGTACGAATAGCCATCCATTCATCATAATATTCTACGTTATAGGTATTATATTATTGCTATATATATCTCCGGAAAATCATTACATCTAATTAAAAAAATGTGTATATCTATTGTGTAGAGACAAATATTTCTGCCGTCTTCGTTCCCTCACTCGACCCCATTCGCGATAATAATATCTAATAATAATTTAAATATAATTGGTAAGTATAATTATTGTCAAAATTAATTTTACGCATATTAATAATGCACTTTATCTCACGTTCTAATATCTGTAGCTTGGACTCAGCAGTCGAAATTTATTCTGCAGGTCGAGTGCAGGAACTTAATTCATTTGAAACTTTCACCTATATTGTAGCGTTCTTCGATATTTTTCGTATATTAGTCAAATACAGTAGACCGTGATCGTGATTTATCAAACCTAATTCGATTAATGGTCGCATAAGGTATACATAATAATAATCGTAAACATAATATAATATTATCTTATATCTATACAATTTGTAGATTTAAACAGCCATCCCTCGGGTGTGGTTTGATTAAATATAAAATTCGTGATGGATAATACAATTATGAATAAACCTACTGATTCCTGTCATCGTACGAATAGCCATCCATTTGTTAAAATATTCCACATTATATTATATTATTGCTATATATTATACGTATCTCTGGAAAATTATTACATCTAATTAAAAAATGTCTATTGTGCAAAAATGTCTGCCGTCTTCGTTCCCAGCTCTCTCGATCACATTATAGTATATCGTTCGCCACGAGAATATAATAATTTATGTATTATTGCTAAGTATGATAATTTTCCAAATGTATTTTACTAATAATACAATAATACAATATATAAGCTATTTAAATATGTAAAATATTTTTAAGAACAGATGATAATATGTATTGAAAAATATTATAAAATCAATATTGTTTAACATGTAATACTGAGCCGCGTATATACAGACAAAAATGTCTGCAGCCTTCGTCCGCTCTCACTGCCCCATTTGCGTATATCGTCCGCCATGATAATAATATCTAATAATTTATGTATTATTGGTACATAAGTATATAATTGTTCAATTAATGCATTTTACGTATAATAATAATGCACTTTACCTCGCGATCTGATAAGTGCAGCTTGGACCGGGCAGTCCAAATGTATACTGCAGGAACTTAATTCGTATCAAACTTTCACCTTGTGAAGCGTTCTTCGAATTTTTGTATATTAGTCGAATAGTAGATGGTCGTGATTTATCAAACCTGATTCGATTGTAATGGTCGCTCAAAATGTAAATAATAATCGTATTCATAATAATAATATTATATTATCTTATGTTTCGCACATATTAACGGCCATTTTTCGGGTGTGGTTTGATAAAATATATCATTCGTGATGGATAATAATTATGAATACCTACTGATTCTATCATCGTACGAATAGCCAGCCATTCATTTATTATAATATTTTACATTATATTATAATATTATTGCTATATATACGTATATCTGGAAAATTATTACATCTAATTAAAAAATGTGTATTGAGCTAAAATGTCTGCCGTCTTCGTTCCCTCTCTCGATCCAATTATAGTATATCGTTCGCCACGAGAATATAATAATTTATGTATTATTGCTAAGTATGATAATGGTTCAAATTTATTTTACTAATAATAAAATATTATAATATAAGCTATTTAAGGATGTAAAATATTTTTAAGAACGGATGATATGTATTGAAAAATATTATAAAATTAATATTGTTTAACACGTAATACTGAGCCGCGTATATTATTACTATATTATGATAAACATAAATTTTCAATTATTATTGATCGCTGTTGTCAACTGTTGTGTATCGCTGTGTTATATTATTATAGTTGTTGTCTGCAGATTTACACTGTTGGCAGCTAATTATTTTTTACTTAAATAATAATATCTGAATATTTATGTTTTTAACTTTAATAATTGTTGGCAATATATTAATATTCACGAACTACTGTGTCGGCGGAGCGATTTTGGCAGTAATCGTGGACGTCGATAAATGTAGTTATTTCATAGTAGGTATAACAACAGTATATTATTTTTATGCAGAACTGTATAATTAATTTTAGAATAAAAATATTATTCTCTTGTCAAATAGTTTGTACAATATTGATTTCTGAATATCTGTTTGAAATACCTATACCCCAAATAATGAGCAGTGTTTAAAAACTTAAAATGAACCTTCGTTTATTTTTATTATTTTATTTTTCCTGAGGCCTCGAATTAGTAAAAAGAACAGACTACGGTGTTGATTTGTTGTTTCGTGTTATAATTTTAAAATTTATTTAATTACGTCAGAATTTTTTTTATTTGTAGTGAGTACCTGCGCTATATAAGATACATATAATAATATATAATATACATTTGACACATTAATTTATGAAATTGATAATTATCAAACAATAATTCATAATAAAAAAAGAGTACTTTTGTGTAGGTTGGTACTTAAATTCACATACTTCATATTTTACTTTCCTGTCAATGTGATTGCATAGTGTCGGGCATGTATAATATATAATATATAATTCAATATTATCGAATTATGATGTAATAATCGTGTATTATTAATTATTATCACATTTAATATTATTGAGGTTTACTATTATAAGCTTCAGGCTTATAAACTTTTTAGCATGATATTATACTATTATAATAATGATGTTATTATTATTGTTGTGCATATTTCGGTTTATTGAGTATCTAAGACAATAATTATTATTTTGTATTCAAACTCCAAACATTTCGGTAATATCCGCCCAAACAAATAACTATAAACAATCAGAAAAAAACAATCAAAAATGTTTTTGTTAAATTACAATGCACTCGACGTTTCAATGAATGAACACAAAACATATTACACGCATTACGCATATAATGTGTACTTACTGCAATTATAATATTACACCAATTTACCTCTTACTACCTATGTTCATTTTAAATTACAGGCATTTCAAAATACAAAATGCTTAAGAAACTAAGTAATACTACCCGTAATATAAGTGGTTAGTTTGAGCTTCAGCTCACTTTATTTTTGTGGATAGTAATTATAATAAGTAGTATCATAAATCATATTTTCTGTTACGCTCATTTTTTTTATTTGAACAAAATCTCGTATAGGTCTCATGACCGGATTGTTAGTTATTAGTTATTATTTATGTGTGATACTATATTACTGTAATTTTCTCTTTTTTTTTCATTATTAAACTACTGATGCATTTTAACGAATTGTAAGTAGAGTAAACTCACAGGGTGTAATAAACGCGTTAAAGTCGTTGAATGCGTGCTCATCATTGTTTGTAGTTGATATACATACAATATCTTTTCGTGTATAGAAATAAAAACGTTTTTAATTGTTATTGTTTTTTAATGATATTCAATATTGTGTAAAACCATTTAATAGTAACTGCATATCTGCATTGATAAATAAATTTAAATGTCATAGAAGATTGTTTTCTAAATGATACACACGAGTAACCAATAATTTATACAGTGGTTCGTATATTATATGCAGAAATAAATCGTTAAGTCAACAAATTTAACTTTAAATGAGGTTCACCATGGATAGCTTAAAGGTTAAGGTTAAGGTTAAATACAAAATTCTATGTATACACAATAATAATATGTGTTTAGTGTAGTAAATTGGTATTAATTAATAAAGGATAAAGGGAAATAATTTAAAAAAAAAGTAATCCTCAATAGATTTGTTTTAGTTATAATTATTAAATTATTTATAAATCATAATATTAGGTACTACTCAATAATCATATTTTTTGTAATTTTCACGACACGTGTTGTGACCTGTTATAGATGCATAATACTTAATCTAACATATACAATTATTATGTGTATAATTCTCTTCCAAAGACTGATAATTTTATTGTATTATATTGTTCTTCCACTAGTTTTCCATTTTTCAAATCAAATGTGCGGAAATATATAAATTCACTCAGCTATTATCGCAAATATTTGTACTGTTTAAACTAAAAATTCGTGAGAAATTTGAACCAAATAACTTATTGTATATAATACCTGTATACTCGTAGGGTGCCGGACTGTACAGGACTTTCGCCGAGTGAAAAATATATTATGGAATAATAATTGTTGTGATAACCCTTGACTCTCAGACAGTCAGTCCGCCACCACCCCACCACTTCCACCGTCGTCTACATCACTATACCTAATGCCGCTTAGGCGCAGAGTGGATATATAATTTATCTTGGCATCATATTAATAAGAATCGCGTATAGTATATAGGTACAATGTGTAGTTGTATTTTGTATTCTCATTTTTTACAAATACGAACGACAGTGCAGTCTTTCGTTCAGTGTGCGGTGAAAAAAAATTATTATTACGTTTTATTTTTTCTCATTATCCGTCTTCTATGATTTACCGTGCGACCGTCGTCGTGTGTTCCAGGTCCGGTCCGAGATTAATAGCCCAGATAAAAGGACTGGTGGTGGTTGTTATGGTACAGCCGGTCAGTAAAACATAGTACAACGTACGCCGCTATATATAATAATGTTATGTGTACGAGCCGATAATTTTCGTGTAAGGAAATGGTGAGTTTTCCAACGAGCATACGCTCGAGAATATTCAAACCGTAAAAAATAAATAATAAATCTACCTAAATCGACCGAAACCCATCGTTTGCCAAAATAGTCTTAAATGTCATACGGCCCCCGACGTTTATGCGAAAACAAGAAAATAGTAATAATGATATGGCAAGACATTTCATTTTTCATCCGCACGGAATGCATGCACGATACATATTTTACTCCATAAAATTGTAGACAGTCTACTGTATTTTCCCGGGGACCCGAAAAATAAGAAAATAGTGGAAAAGTATAGGTAACCGCTCGGCTGTACCTACTGTAGTATATATAGGCGTCGAATGTACTTCATCATTGGGAAAGTCACTGTAATGTATGTATTATGCAATAAATTTTAATTCAGCGATAAATCACTGCAAATGAAAAATGATTCTGAGCGAAGACCGCGTTTTCCAGCATATATTAATACCTACACACCTATAGTATAT
Source organism: Metopolophium dirhodum (assembly GCF_019925205.1). NCBI lineage: Eukaryota > Metazoa > Arthropoda > Insecta > Hemiptera > Aphididae > Metopolophium > Metopolophium dirhodum. Next base: position 19,332,415 of record NC_083561.1, read on the forward strand.
TTTATAATTATTATGGTATATTATGCTACTATAATTATTATAGTCATTCATTTTACTATTAGTAACAGAAGGTAATTTCAATAAATTTTTGCTGAAATCAGTGCATTTATTTTATTATTATAATATTTAATCGTTAGAATATAATATTATATATTATTGTTATTAAGTTTTGAGTTTTCACTCAATATCGAATTAAACCGTATAACTATTGGTGTTATATAATAATTCAGGTTCGTGGTATAAATATAGGCGATATAGCATACAACTAATCTAAATGTTCTGAAATTGTCATTGTGACATTATATGTATATAAAATATAATAATGTACGTAAAAGATTCAAATCCATACAAAAAATATTTTTGAATTGCAACAAATTAAATGAAATTGTTATTCTTTGTTGAAATATCTAATTTGGCTAAAATTTGAAATTTGGCCATAACTTTAAATGGTTATATAAAAAGTTGGGTTTATATATTTAATTTTTTTAGGTCCAGTATGAACTACTTATGAGAAGCCTTGTATTACATTTTCAATGCTTAGCCATAAGAATAAAATACCTAGGTATTGAATACATTTTTAACTACAGAATAATTTTAAAATTTTCGTAATTTTGACCGAGCAAAAAAATGTATCGACATATATTGAAAAAAGTAAAAAAAAATCAAAAATAATACATGCTTATATAGGCTATAAATAATTCAAAAAAGTCAAACATTTATGAGAACTATTTGATATGAAGAAAATGCTAATAATATAAACAGTTGTAAACATTTCATGTATCCATACGATTTATTAGTTTTTGAATATTATCCAACAAAATGAGAAAATCGGTACTGTCAAAAAATTGGTTTTACGTAAAAATTCCCATTTTCTCAAATTTATTTAATTCCTCCCCCCCCCCCCCCCCCCACAGGTACCAACTAGATTCACTTTCTTACCAGAAAATATAACGAAGATGAAAATCTATTGTACGGAGTATAATATATGTACCTACTGCATATTTTATGCTGAGCGTATATCACAAATATAAACTCTGCACAACTCTTTGATCTTTTCCTAACCTAACCTAAAGCTCCGCTATACACTGTGTGTATTGTGTATATTATGAGCGTGTGTGCGTGATGCGCACGATTAAACGTGTCAACTCCGCGACGTAATTTTGTACAAAATTGACGTAATTATTCATTCGTTAGTAAATTACCGTACACAAAGATAGTGTGATTTCAATTTGGCACGAATTAGTTGTATTATATTTTGTGTTGTTCCGTTAACTTAACCTCAGTGCTGCAACTAGCGGCTGTGCAAGGTGTGCATTGCATATTGGCCCTCCAAGGCCCCAATCCGATACAGGCCCCCAAATAGATGTGTTAAAATTAAGTGTAAAGCTGTGGCTGAAGAAAATTTAAGTAAAATGAAGAATAAAAAAAACAAATCGATCATATTATTAAATATTTATAATTTATTGTAATCAAATAATATCATACCTAACTGTTCACACACTTGTTGCCAATGGACAAATGTAATACTAATTCTTAGAACAAAAATAATTGAATAATGCGGGCCCGTGCAGGTCTACATTATCCAATATCCATAATCAAACATTTTTTTTGCGGAAGTCTATAAGTTAAGAACATCTCAGTGGCATTTCCATACTGAACATAGAAAGGAGAAGAACTTGAGACTTACCGATATAGATGTAGAGACAGTCTTTTCAAACGCAAAAGCGAGGAAAAATCAATTTTGTTAGATAATTTATAAATGTGTACAAATTATACTATAATACTATTTTTATAACAATTATACCTACAATTAAATATTTTTGTTTTTTGTTTACATGGCTTAATATAATAATTTATTTATATTTTTTATATTTAGGCCCCAAATTAAGATTTGCACATCAGCCCCATAATGTGTACCTAGTTGCGGCACTGCATAACCTTATATGTACACGTGTTGCTTATAACTTATAAGTCTTATAATATAAGATGTTATAATCTCCTCTGAAACCACTGATATTTGAACATTATTAATTTTTATTTTTGGAAAGTTCCCGATGCGATCATCAATTTAAAACATAAACACTAAACCCAGCTATATGATCAGTAACCACGTCACCATACAAACCTTACCATCATTGAAAAAAAGCCTACAAATGTCAGCATGACTACCTACTACACTATGAGGTTGGTTCACCGTGTTTTCTAGTTTTCTCATGAGGTTAATACACAAAAACGGAAAAACGCGGTACCTATTTAACGAAACGAGATAATAATATAATAATCGATATTCACACGTGCGCGGTACACGCAGCTATAATATGTACAGTATATAATATTAAAATAATATAGTAATAACTAATAATGATGATGATGATGATGATGATGATAAGAATGGTATTAATAATAATAATAATAATAATAATAATACACTGCAGTTGCTTGTTGGCTATGCAAAAACTGTGTCAAACTCATTAGCGGACCCGTTGAAATCGCGCGAGAGGGATCGCGTGCCTGACCTAAATTCGCGTGCCTGACCTAAATCCGAGCGCTCACGTCGCTGCACCGCTGCACGTGGACGACATCGTTTCCGCCAGATTTTGTCTCGTTATTTGCATTTGGCTCGCGATATTGCATTACATTACGTGCAAACGCAGTAATATGCATGTGGAACGAGTGCGGAGGGCAATATTATCATTAGTTTATTACTATTGTCACGTGCGTCGTGTACTGTGCATGTGTACGTACATATTACAACGACGTGCACAATATATGCTGCACACAATTATTGTATGTGCGGCGTATATTTATTCGGTTAAACTGCAGTCTTTTGGTGTGTGTGTGTGTTCACTGTATTTATTGTGTAATGCATTCGTCCCAGTTGTTATATTGTACTCGGGTAATAATAATATTATGCAACTCTGCGCTTTTCGAGCTGCAGTTCGCGTCCCACCAGCCGGCGCGGGGTGCCCGCCGTGACCTAGCATGTGCCACGCGCGACGTCTATTAAAAACGCCGTCGCCACTTCCTCGTGTACAGATGTTTAAGTTTCCACGCCACCGCCGGAAGGCAGCAACCTAATATTATCATCACAACAACAAACACTACTACGGTAATAATGTGCTCGTGGTTTACAAAAAATACCTAACGGCTAACTGCAACTACGGATAGGGTCAGGGTGAATCACCAAGAATAATAGAATAATATTATGCCACCAGCTTTTATCATTTAACAATGCATTTGTTCGCTCGCGGTTTACTATAAATTGCACAACGGCTAACTTCAACAACTACGTACCACCTCATTCGAGAATGTGCTCACCAGCTTTTATCATTAATTAATAATGTGTTTATTCTGTGTTTTTTTTTGTCTTTGTTTTTATCGCACATTTTAACATTTAAAGAGAATATTTTCAAATACTTCAGTTGTAATATTAAGACATGCATAACTTTTAATAACTCAAAAAATAATCGTTTGCATTTCGATTTATACAAATAAAATATTAAACATAGCCTGATTAAATATTATTCTCTAAAAATGAATTTAGCTCATTTGAAAAAAAAATTAAGTTTATAACGTCACAGAATATTTTTTAAATGGTCTAAAAATCCAAGTAGGAAAAGTCTTCAAACGTACTTTTAGTTAAGAATCCCAAAATCAGAATTCGTATAAATGCATATGAATGAAAAATGAATGAAAAATTGGAGGTTTACACTAATTACACTGTACCTACATATGCTTGGTGAATCATCAAGTATACCTAGAACAAAGCTCATAGGTACCCATATATTATGGTTATATCTCTGCAAAGATGTCGAATATAATATATTATATAAAATATGATTTGGCAATCATGTTCCCATCAAAAAAGGGGATACTTTTAAAAGCTTTTGATAATTACCGATATCTGTTAGATTTACAAAGCTATATAAAACGGTTACTACTTAGTTACTACGCCTGTTAATTTTATTTTTATGGAAAATAATATTTAAAAAAAGTAAAATAACATATGAAATTTAAATACTACTTTTAGTAGGTGGGTATATCGTACATAGGTAGTTATAATATAATAATATTATTATAATTTATGATTGAATGACGATCATAGGGGTCGCTAGATCTCAATGGTTTACACTTTATCAAAAACCTTACGTAGTAAAAAATATATTTACATAACAATTAAATAAAACATTAAAATATTAAATTTTAGTGAATCCGTGACAAAATATTTGAAAAGGGGATCACCGATTTCAAAAGCGGGATAATCCTCCTCCCCCAAATGCGGGAAGTCTGGTCACACTAAGTATAATATATACTATCTATCTTATACCTCTGTGGCTCCTTACAACATTACAATAACTTTACGTTGCGCGCTGTATAATACGATATTATAATATGCCGTTTGGATCGAGCTCAGATTTTTATCTGATAGCGAAAACGTTATTATATTATAATATTATAGATAGGTAGGTACCTACCACTGTGTCGAACTTGATCGTTATCTTGGTAACGGGGCTGCGTCGTCGTCATCGTGTTTACAACCGCGGGTTACAGCGCGATTATAATATTATATACATCCCGTTAGGAACTTGCACCACACTAATATGTATTTATGTAAGTATATGTATACCTATATATTATCATGTAAATAAATGCGGAACTGCAGGTGTGTTCGAAGCTCTTATATTTATATACGTAGCCACGTAGGTAATAAGCATATATTATTAATTATTATCATTATTATTATTTCCGCCTAACAATCGGTTCGCGTGTATGTCGTCTATTGCACGCCTACAACTCCGATTCGTGCATAGGTATATTGTATATTTAGACCAGATTTTTTAGTAATGCTTTTCGTGGATGTGTCACGGTTCAATAAAAACCAATATTTAAACGATTTTAAAACAATAATTATTTACTACAAAGACAATGTCACTCGAAGAAATAGGACATTTAAATAATTGTTGTTTATTATTATTGCTATTATATCAACTAAGCAGGCACGGCGTTTTTTAGTTTTTTTTTAAATAATAATAATATAAAACTTATTTCGATATTATTATATAACGTATATGTTTTAATTTAATTCTGAACTCTAGAACCATTTAACGAAATTCTGTAATAATATCATATTGTATTTAGGTTTTTAACTTAAATTCAAATTAGTCAAATTTTCTGACTATATTGAATTTCACACGAAACTTGAAAGAATTTGAGTCATTAGTTTTATTTTGTTTTTTCTTCAAAAATACAATGCATATGGACATATTATGGTCCTACGTCATACACTCGAAAGAATTGTTAGTGGATTTGTTTTTATTTCAATTAACAATGCCAAGTTAGAAATATAATATGTTCTGAGAGCTCGTATATATAATACGATTTATTCTACAACTGTATATTGCAACAATGCCATTTCGTCAACTATCATAATATTATAATATTGGCGTAGTTTGTGCATTTGCTAATTTGTTTATCATATTATCATTTATAAGAGTGAAAATGTCCAGCATTTGCATATTATTATTGTATTATTATACGCGTTATGATAACGCAATTAGTAATCGCTATAATTCATTTCTTCGCACAAAACCATAATGACGTATATTATTATACACCTGATACATTTGTTTGTAATATCATAATGCTATATACAATAATGTTATATGTAACTACGTATAAAATAACGGTTGTTGTAAGGAAATAAGTTTTCAAACTTGATATAATAATACATTTCCGATCATCCTGCGGTGCATCATATACAATACACGTCATATTATATACCAATAATACGATTGCAGTTTGCACACCTATCGTCCAGACGTCAACACAGACGCATATAACATAATATAATAATATATAACATTATACAATACGAGTGTAATGAGTTAACACATTTCTTTTTATAGTCTGACAACCGCGCACGCTTAATAATACGTATTATTAAAAATGTTTATTGTATGTGCGTACCTATATATGTAGATATATACCGAAGATACCAAGATACGTATAATATGAAATTTATTATACTGCGGGGTATCACTATAATAGTATAATGTGTTCGTCCTCGTATACCATATAAATTATACCGGAACAAACTATCTACCTGGATCCCTCCCCCGAGGTCCCATCAGCAAAGCTATTTGAACACTCATGATGTCGACAATTTGAAAATTTCAAAACGTTTACGTAAATTGCGGTTAACCCAGATTAAACACGATATTGATCATATTTATTTGTTCGGAGTTTATATAGGTACATAGAAAAATACAACGAGTTCTAGTAATTATTATTATATTAATTATAAATTATAGTCAGTGATGATAATCCTAACCAAAACCATATTATACACCTATTGTAAAAAAAAAACAGTAGTCAATCGATTTGGAAAACACGCGGAGAGCACTCTATTAGACTGTTTATCGCATGTACCTAGGTATAACATCAAACTATAGCTGGGTATGTATGAAAAATATTTAATGCATGTGATGCGTGTAATGAAAATTCGTGTGGTCGCCGTTTTCGAGTGAACTAGTTTCTGTTACAAGCAATTTATTGTTTTTGAAGAAACCATTTTAAATATTTTATCCTTTATCTCGCATTAATTCATTGTCATTATTTTTTTTTTTTTTTTTATTGGGTAACCTGCGGCAACATAGGCCATTGTGTGTGGGGGAGGGCACTGTAGGTTTTTAAATTGGGTAGGTTGGTACACACGTGTGTGTTGTGTTTTGGCAGAATTTCTAATGGGGCACCCGTAGGTTTCTGCCATGCCCCGGGTGGGGGGATGGCGGCACTTGTTCTCCGGACACCGTGACTTGCACGGAGAAAAATGCCGCCCGGTGGTCGAGGATCGAACTCGGACCGACTGTGCCGAATCCGTCGCGTTAGACCGCTCGGCCACCTCGTCCCCCCCATTGTCATTATTATTGTAACTTGTAATACAAGTTTTGGATAGGAAAAAAATTATAATAATATTGAATACGGCGACGAGCTGTCAAACAGTTTTTGGGGGTCTCGTACATTGTACAAACGAACGTGTCTATATACATACATAGTACATACGGCGTGTTCATCGGCGCGTACAATCGGAACGTGTCAGGGTATCCGATTTGACTTTATGTATTCCGTCTGGTCTGTCGCTACTTACACGCATATTATTATTATTATTATTATTTAACTACAATATACCCGAAAGAATAAAATAATATAACACCGCCCGGACCGCTTGTGTGTTATCCAGGAACCGGTTATTCGCAATTCGCCGGTGCATATCATTATGTAGGGTCGTTTTGATCATATTCGCATTTTAATAGAATATTAAATATAATATTTATTTCTATACATCAGTGTATCTATACAAAAGAGCAAACTATCGCGGGAGAGCATCATATTATCATAATCACCTCTGTCTCGCCGCCATGTCTCGTCGCCTCGTCTCGTAATCATTCGTTACTGGTCCTGATGAAATTAACAATATTATCGTTAGGGAAGGTACCTATCACCTAAGTCATCATAATTAATATTCCAATTGTCTTCGGTTTAAATATTTTATTTTATTTTTTTCGTTCTGGTAGTATTATATACATATAACTTATAAGTATAATATGCCTAACAATTATTTTGACGCGTAGGTACTGCGCGTTCTATACAACTGTGGATCTCACTCTTTTTGATGCCCCATAATGTCACCAAGATTTTTGGCTACTCTTTTGTTGTGATAGCATTAAAAAGTGTGTGTACTAGTGACCCTATATACATTTGAGAATCGCGGCTATAAAATATAACTGAGACAAAAAGGACTCCAAAGTACTTAAAATCTCAAACCTTTGTGGTACATTTAGATTTTAGATACCTATAATGTATTATATAATATAATATATAATAATATGTGTGTGTGTGTGTGTGTGTGTGTGTGTGTGTTTGCATTATACTAACGTGGTTTGATAATATGTATATTATATTATCATTGTTATATTGCAGTTGATTAGTGAGCATCGGTATCACGTTTCATGTACTACACGTACCTATAATATGTTTTATTTTTTGTAATTTTTTAACGTCTACATATTATGATTACATTAACTGGTGGATTGTATAAGGATAATATTGTAGGACGTTGACGGTACACGTACATTGTAATCGTTACGCAAAAATGAATAATGATGAATGTACGAACAATATAGCGTAAACAAAATATACATAGGTACTTGGCATATACACTCGCATGATGTATTATAATAATAAATGGAATCTATAATGGAATCTACGTGTAATAATATGTTAAATTTAATGAAAAATTAAATTCAACAATTTTATCTGAATGAAACATCGACCACCGTCTCTTACAACAGTACATTTTTTTTTAAACTTAGATTAATAGATTTTTATAGGTCAAATATATGTATGTATCTTATTTACATTTTAAATTCCAATAATCACAGCGAAGGGAATGTGTTTGTCTATGGCACGTGTTCGTGCTGCAGCGCACCTAACCATTATAATATGCCATATGGTAGTAACTATAGTAGGTAAATTAAGGTTAACAATAACATATTGTGCTGCATCTCTAAACTTTGATGTACAGATCGAACATTAAACATATCATGTGATAATATATCAGCTGTAAGCTAAGGCCTATACCTATTTTGAATACTCCTAGGCAGTAGCATTTGAAAACTTTTAGATAACAGTAAAATATAACGCATAATAAAAGCGCACAATATATTATTATAACGTATATCTACGTTTAAATCAGATTTTCAAAATAAAAACGGTTTAAACAAAGACTATTGAGTAACAAAAAACCTTTTAGATTCTATAATATTGAAATAATTTTATTTAAAACTATTATTTCACGGCGTTACGGCTGATTAGAGTTACAATAGTTAAGTACATACACATTCATATTATATTATAATCATGAGACACAGAGAAACGCAGTTTATACGTTTTATTTACGAGTTGTCAATAATAACAAAATATGTATGACCACAGAACACGGCCTAAAGCCACAATAAGCTGCTAGATTAGGTTTCATCCGCAAGCTATAAAATAAGAAAACTATTATTTCAAGAAAGTTCGTGGTAAACCCATAACTCGAACGCTGTTTACATTTTGACTTTTGTTAATTTTTCTTTCCAGTATACTATTAAATATTAATAATTACCTATAATATACTTTTACTACTCTTAAAAAACTATGTCGGTCTGCATTCTATGTGCCATAATCAACCTTAATTAACATAATATCCATCTTCATATTTGTTGTGTGCATTCAACATTAAAACGAATTTTATATTTTAATATAATTAATAACATTCATTTTTTACATTGACTGGGTCATCGTGTCTGAATAGCGGCGATAACGTTTTCGTTTTGGGGCGGAAAATATCTACCGACGGGAATGTGTAAATTTACATGAATTTCCTCAGAGTATAGAGCATGTTACAGAGTGCGAACAGGCATGTAATTGTTTTGTAATTATAAACTGATGTCCTAACTTTGCAGTGCTTAAGCCAATAAAACAATAAAACTTGTATACAACAAACTCCGAGTTAAACAAAAAATTGAAAATGTAAAATGTGTATTCACGTCAGAATAACATATTATTATTATTATTATTTAACCGCGATGACGCGATCCCACATATCGTAAATTGTATACCTACCTATTATGAAAAATATTAATTAATTAATAAAACGCGATCCATGTTATATCCGCATATGACTACCATGTACCTAAGCTGTATCTATACGCTATACTTACAACAAATATTGTATAGTATAATGTTTGTTTTCAAACAAAACAGAAATATTTATAATGATATTACAATAATGACGTGGCATAACTACAGACATAATGCAAACGATTTAAAATAAATTAACAATAGTTTTTTTTTTTTACTTTACACGGCTAACAATAATATAATAATGTACCAAGTTCAATAACGCATACAGACATAATATTGTTATCATTAACATCGTATGTTATAATATAATATATTATATTAAATTGTTTGTATCGGATACGCATATATATATACAGCCCGTTAATATAATATTATTGCCGTAAAATTCATTGTGATAATATATTTTAAATACACTCGTAGACAATACCGCGATCGATAAGACCGTAACGCATAGTATTATAATATTGTTCCCTAATCGTTTGTTTAAAGCGGTCTGTACGCACAGGCGGTTTTTTTTATTATACCTATATTATAATAATCTGCTGTAAACCTCATACTTAATAGTATTAAGCTACATTTAACAGTATAATACTATGATGCGTGTACAGGGTCAGTGCACCACCTTGTGGACCTCAAATTTGTACACCGAGGTCTCGCGGATTTTATCGTACACGTCGAAAAACCAAAACGCAATATTATAATACGAAACAACAATATTATATAATATATTTTGAACCATATTCTATAGTTTTAGAATAATATTGCGCATTTCTAAAATGAATGGTTGCTCAACAATTGAACAATATACCTACTAGATATTTATATTATATTGGTACAATGGTAGTATATACGACATATGAGGATACCATAAGCCCGCTGCGTCGTATTGTACTATTATAGTACAAGTACCTACCTCAATAATATAATAGTAGGTGGAGCAAATTAATGTTTTTCTACGGGCGACAGACTAAGGGTCCCGCCACATCATGCGTTTTAGCAGGTCCGGGTAAACCGGATGCGTTTAGACCGGATGATTTTGCCTATGTCACATCTATGCGTTTTTGTTCTTAAAAACGTTCCCGCCACTGCATTCCAAGTTCCAAACGCCACCACTAGTCCCCAAATTCGTCAAAAACCTACGACCAATAATTTCATTACATTCAACATCCCTACGCTCTCTGAGTTAGACCTAGATTACTTACGTAATTTATGCAGAATTATTTTATTATATTACTTTATCAGTTATAACGTTATAGGTACGAGTATAATTTTTTAATAGGTACCTAATTAAAGTGTGTCAAAATAATTACATTTTTTTATTTATTTTTTGAACATTACATAAGTAAGTATACTTGTATTTTATAAATGTATTAAATCGTAGTTATATAATATTTTATTATTAATTAGTTCATATTAAATACATTTAAATATAGATTAAATGAATCGTCAAAATACTAAAGTTGTTGCTGTAGCTGAAGCATTAGGCTTATTAGATCCACCAAAAGCAAAACGAAGGTATTGGGTACACCCACTAAATGCGGATCGTGAGAAAATAGGCCAGTTTACGACATTTTTTGAAAATATTAGACAATATCCTGATAAATTCTTCGAGTATTACCGTATGTCGATTTCAAGTTTTGATGAGTTGCTAAAAACTCTACGGCCACATATAACGAAAAATACCACAGAATTTCGTAATCCGATATCTGCTGAGGAACGTCTATCAATTACTTTAAGGTAAGTTTATTTTTTTATATTACGTATAAAAGTTAAGATCTTCAACGTGATATATATTATATATGACTATTAATAATTAATAAGTTATCACTAATCACCTATAAGTAGTTATCAAAAATTAAAAATAATTATTTTTATTTTTTAACATAATTTCCGTATTAGGTTATGAAAATACAAAGACAAACAGTATATTAGGTATAAGAAAAAAAATGTAATACTTTATTTTTATTCAAAGATCAAATAATATTTAACAGTATGGTATAAATAACATTAAAACATAACAATCTTCGTTATTTAATTAAAAAATATAAAAAAAATGAAACAATTTCATGTTCTTACAAAATTAAAAATTACATACTTTTTAATGTCATTAATACATTATAAACACCATATAATATTTTACTGTAAGTATAACAAACCTTGTTACTTTAATATTTATAAAAAAAATTAAAAAAGGTCATGTTTGAATTTAAAATTTAAATGACGCACCTTATTGCAATAAGTATAATTTAAACTTTAATTATGTATCATACTATTAAAATTTTTCAAACAAATCTCCACTAGTAGTAGGTTGTTGGGACTGATCAGATATATAAGTATATGAGCTTTTAGGATATGGTGTGGGATGTTGAGCATTTGGATTGAAATCAGATGAATATATTGGCAAGGGTTGTGGTATAAGATTATGATTTTGATTGTTCCCCAGGCCGGGATTGAACGAAGGACATACATTTGAATATTGAGTTGGGATAGGGACATTCTGACTAGTGTTTTGATTAATGTTAAAATATGGCGGAGTTGATTGTAGTTGATTAGATCCTAATGATACGTTCCTAAAATATTGTAGAGTCATAAGACGAAAATCTGTTTTTTGATTATAGTTTAGTCTTTTATAATCGGGTAATAAGGAATATAAAAATGCCTTATCAGGATCAGAGGTTACATCATCTTCAGAAGTAGCTAAATTGCTTAGTAACTCTTTTTGAAATGGTGTCATCTTTTGTACCTTGGAATTATTTTGTTTTTTACTTTTTGGAGTTGAATATGTGTCGAATTGAGGTGGCATAATTTCATTATCTAAAACCAGCTCGTAGGATGAATCTTCTCCACCGGTATTTTCTCCTTCTTCTTGTACACTTTCATTGAAATTACCTGTCGTCCTATGAGCAAATAAATAATAATTCATCTAGTTGCCATTACTAGTGATGTACATTTTCATGAATATTTTTTGTTATGAACTAGATTTTATAATTTCTGATATTAATTTCATATCAGATAAAACTAACTACTCTGCAGAGGCGTAACCGGAAATATTTATAAAAAAAATAGTATGTACAAAATGTATCACAGTGCAGTGGTCTGGTCTTGGGGAATACATTTTTTAGTAATTTTTAACAAAAACTGTGATTTTTTGGACTCAAATTCAAAAAATTATTTTTGGATTTCAGCGTATTTTTAAAAATCTAAAATTGTCGAGTTTAGATTGCATTATGAATATGTTTGTAATAAATATCTTTATTAATATAATTACCTTCTTTTTTTAATTATGTGCTGCAAGAACGTCAGTGATTCTGCGTATACATAATTTTTTCTTTTAGCACTATCACCACTTTTACCCTGATTCATAAATTTTGAATAGTGGTCTCTAATATGTCTCCATTTAGCTTTCAGATCGGTCACTATAATAATATTAATTTATAATATTATAAAATATAAATAATTAATCAAATCAGTATAAAACTGGATATTTCCGTGAAACCTTGTTTAAAATTTACAATCCTTCGAAAAAATGTTGAACATTTTATAAATTTTTAACTACAAAATAATTATTAAATTTTAAATTTGATTAATTTTGTCAAAATTCTAAGTCTAAATGCTTATAAAAAAAATTGTGCCTATGTATTTTAATATTTTTCAATTGCTATTGTAAAAATATATCAGGAGTGTTGTATTACATTTGCACGCTTGTTGACCCAACAAAAAAAATTTTATTGATATTAATTATAGAATAAAAAACTAAAAATGACCGTCAATAGCTCAAAATAAGTCAAAATATTTTTAAAAATGTTATGTTGTATAGAATATGCTAATAAAAACACTCAATAAAAATGCCATGTATCAACAGAGTAAAACCAAAAACCAAAATTAATTTTTTTGAAAACCGTTTTTTCTAATTTTTTTTCTCCTCATGCTTTTGAAAACTACTGGGAATTTTTAATTTCGACTGTATGTACCAACAAGATTCACTATCCCATCGGAAAAGATACTAAAGTTGAAAATATCGAATCATTATTTCGACATCTTATCGTGTACAAAGACACAAAAAATAAAATTAAAAAAACAAACACATTGTAAAATCAATACGTTCATTGTTACGCTCAGGATGTAAAAACTAAAAAAAAATTATTCATCAAAATGTATTTATTAATTATGTATTTTTTGTTTATTAGATATTTATCAACTGGTACGTGCTTCGCTGCATTAAAATTTGATTTTTGTGTGGGAAGAAGTACGATTGGAGTGATCGTAAAAGACACTTGTAAAGTGATATGGTCAACTTTAAATTCAAAAGAGATGCCTAAACCGACTAAAGAAGATTGGGTGGAAATATCAAATATATTTTATACTAAAACAAATTTTCCAAATTGTCTAGGAGCAATAGACGGAAAACATATAAGGTGTAGAAATCCTAACAACTCCGGTTCGTTCTACTTTAATTATAAGAAGTATTTCTCTATCGTTTTGATGGCAATAGTTGATGCAAATTTGAATTTCGTTGTAATCGATGTGGGTTCATATGGTCGTGAAGGGGACTCCAATGTGTTCAAGGAGTGTGCATTTGGTAAACAATTATATGAAGGTAAATTGAACATACCAGAACCAGTTACTTTACCAAATACAAGTACCAATCCACAACCGTATGTGTTTATTGGAGATGAAGCGTTTGCTTTACATTCAAATTTACTTAGACCGTACCCTGGACGTAACCTTACTGATTCTCGAAGAGTGTTCAACTACCGATTATCCAGAGCAAGGCGCACAGTCGAATGTGCCTTTGGAGTCCTCGCGAATAAATGGCGTGTTTTACATACGGCTATCCAGGTGGAGCCAGATTTTACGGACGACATTATAAAAGCATGTTGCATACTGCACAACTTCGTTCGTAAAAGAGATGGTATAAATTATGAAGATTCTGAAACGCACAACTTAGAAGATATTGAAGCTCGTGGAACAGGGACTCGTTCGCATGGAATTGAAGTGAGGGATTACTTTGCCAACTACTTTATGGGCCCAGGAGCAGTAGATTTTCAATACGACATGATTTGATTTTTAAATAAAAATATAAGTTCTAGAATAAAATTATTTTTAAATTTAAAAATGTATTCAATAATTTAATTTATATCTACATGATATAATAATATAATAATTGTAAACAGTATAATAAATATAAAATATAACTTAGAATACTTACCTTTACTTTCTTTTGCATGTTCTTCAAGCTCACTCCAATCTTCAAACATGTACTCACCAATCGTGTTCCAACTTTTTTGTCTTATATGCTTATCCATATAATCTTTGGATCCAATTTTCCATATGGAAGGGTTATTTTGTACACATGATATAAATTTATCGGTATCAAAAACCATTTTTCAAAATATAAATATTTAAAAAATATGTCTAGGTAAAATATTCAAAAAACGCAGCGGCCAAAACGCACAGTGTGGCATACACGATTTAAAATAATGTGTTTTGATGACTTGTCCTGTCGATTCGTTTCCCGCCCGACCGCAACATGATGCGGTCGGTCAGCGGCAGGAATCGACCGGTCCCGACAAAACGCTCTAATATAGCACCTATGATTAGAAACTATGCAAGTTGTTGTTCCGGTCGACCGGATGCGTTTTACCCGGACCCGCCAAAACGCATGGTGTGGCGGGACCCTTAGGAATTTACCAGACGGCACCCACCTACCATCATTAATTATCCATACAATCTCAAACATGTCTATATTTATTGCTTTATGACCTTATCATAGAACATTATCTACATTTTGAATTTTGCTTTACAAAAAACCGCTATAATGTTTGTATATAAAAAATATATGTATATATATATAGCTTTATCTTTATCAAACAGAATGACAAGCTAATCGGGGAAGATAGATTATGTAATATTAAAGTAATATATACTAATACAAGTTAGTGAAGTTTTGGTCAAAAGTTTATTAATTATTTATGGGTCCTGTCAATTTCAACTCTTTGCCGATTGATGTGAAAAATATATTTTTTATTTTAATATTAACATAAAAAAATGTATCGATGATTTTTTTATTTAGTGAACTAAGTAAATGTTTATTCCAAGTAAAATATATACAGTGTTTGTTATTATATATACTGATATATAAAGCTGTAGAGTTTGTGTGTTTGAACGCGCTAATCTCAGGAACTACTGGTTCGAATCGAAAAATTATATTTTGTTGGATAGTCCATTCATCGAGGAAGGCTATAGGCTATATAACATCACGCTACGACCAATTAATAGAAATGCTCAAACAGGGATTTTGAGATTTACGATGGAAATATTTGTTTATAAATGGTTGCTATTGGTTAATCAGTCAGATCAGGTACAAGCATGCATCAAATTGAATTTTTGCACATTGCCTACCAGGGTGGCTGAGTTGCACGTACTGCAGTGAGTTACGCCAAAAGGGAGTTGAACAATCAAAATTTTTTGTCATTTTTTATGGGCCACAAGTGCGCTGGATCAGATATATTATATATAAATGAATGTTTGTATGTAGATCTCTGGGAAGAAGTTAGGCTAATTTAAAAAGGGTTAAATTTAGTTTTTTTTATTCATCGGATTTTAGTACGATTAGGATTATGTATTAATTGATTATTGATTATATTAATCCATCGTATTATATCAAAATAAACTTGGTATAACTTTGTTACTTTAGAGTTAAATCATACACTTACGTACAAACAGCACTGGGTCCGCGATCTAGATTGCCTACCTGATAATATATGGCTGCGAATCAGAATTTTTAATCCAGGCAACAGAAAAGTTAAGATACATTTTGAACACCATTGAATTGAACAAAGTTTAAGTCATATAGAGTTGGTACATTTAACGGGCAACGAAGTGCACAGGATCAGTTATAATCATATCGGCAAATCATCTATCAATTTTGATAGATAATCCAATTTTACGGAATAAAGTTTTTTAAAAAAAGGTTTAGTATTCATCCCATTAATAGCCATACATTAGTGATTAGTGTATGGTGAGTATCATCGTTTATATTTCGATTTACGAAAATCAGTTAATACATTTTTTGATTACTTACGAATGTCAGTATTAATAATTACGATTTTATTCTGAGTAAAATCAACCATCGTATTAAACTTATACAAATGTTTTGATTCGTCAAATCATACTGTTGATACTCTACGTACGTACCAAATGGTGAAATAGAATTAATTATGAAAATAAATAATATCTAGTAAACTGAAATAGTAAAATCTGAATTGTGAATATACTCTGAAAACCAAAACACAGAATTGTCTGAAGTCAGTCATAATGATATTTGAAAAAATTCATTATATGAATATAATATACTTAACTATATCCATGATTATCAACAAATACCATGACACGACGAAAAAACACAACACGACGGTAAAAACATGACATGACACGAAAGAGGTTCCTTTGCAGTCTGAAGAATATACCGTAGTCACCACGCCTCCGCCACCGCCGCCGTCAGAATTTTCACAGCGTCTGCAGTGAATGCGGTCAAACCTCTTCCGTGTCATATAATATCAACCCCGACCGCACACACTTGGAATTTTTGGAAAAGTTGTGTGCAGAAGAAATGCTTACAGTGTGTAATAAAAGGATGTGTTTGTACGACTGCAGTTGCCAATAAAAAATTGCATGGTCTTTAAGTTATATTGATATCGCCAAAAAAATGTATAGGGTGTTACCCGATACCACAAAATAATATTGACTGTTTCCGCCACGGTCTTTTTCCTCTAAAAACAAAAAGGCACGATTTCCGTTTCCGTCAAAAAAAGTTTGGAAACCAATTGCTTTAATTTTTGGACAATGTTTAATATATTAATATTATATTATAATGATAATGTAACGAAAAAAACTTAATTGTGATTGGAAATTTGTAAATACCTAATCAAGTTGACCGTACAACAATGTACAACAGTGATGCACCCTGCACCAGTTTGCGGAGCTTTTAGTGCCAAAAATAATTTTGAGTTTTTGACAGTAATATAAAAAACGTACCCTGAAGATACCCCAAAGGTCGATTGGAATGTCACGCTTTCTGGAGGCCACGAAAGACTATATACTTAAATATAACACGCTTGTCCGTTCGCTCTGCACTTGACGGTACCTATGTGATTCACAAAGATATTAATGGTTGGCGGTGTCCTATGATTGGAAAAGACAGTTAGTTTTAATGGTTAACCAGCCATTATTTAACCACTAACTGCAACCGATAAATTCACTATTTGAGTCAAGAAAAAATAGTTCAAGCTGTCACTTCCGGCCGAGTATTTAGCGCCGTTTATTTGGATTTCGTACGGCCGCTTCAGCAACGGTGACACATTGTTTGTAACCGCATAACCGATGTCATGGTTTCGGAGACTCGGGATCAGTGCACAGTCTGGTCTGAAATAATATAGTATAATGTAATAACTAATAGGTAGGTACAAGTAAAGTAATTATGAAGAAAAAAACGTAAAGTTAGTAGGTACTTATTTTATGACTGTATGTTAAAATAAAAATAACTATAACACCGTTTGCCAATATTATTTCGTAAGCATTTTCATCCTAAAATTTTTTTTTTTTTTGTATTTGTTCATTGAAACGACCTCAAGGTCTTCGTCAATGCTTATCACAAGTGGGTAGTAGGGAGACCATGTGATCTATTTATCTATGTATATATATCACTATATACATGATACTACTCCCCTTCTCCAAGAGGAGACATGTGTGGTCTATCCCAGTGGAGTGGGACCTAGTTGGAAACCGGATGACGCAATCGGACGACAGCATGGGGATTTTTGGTGGTTGCGTAGAACCACACAATTTTTTTGCACTTTGCTATGAATCGAACCGATGACTGTGTGAGTCGTAGTCAACTGCGTGACCACTGCACCACTCCGGCCCCTATCCTAAAATTTAATACAATTTTTTTTTTCCAGTGTGTGTTATTAAATTACCGATTTTTTTTTTATTGATTAACCTTCTGTAACTCAGGCCATTGGGTGGTTTTTCAACTGTGGGGGAGGGTACTGTAGGTTTGATAAATACGTGTGTTTTTGGTTTTGAAAATTGGGCATCCGTAGGTTTCTATATAGTTGCCTGGCCAGAGATAGGAGCCGCCTGTCGAGATTCGAACCGCCGACGGTACGCGTCGGAACCGACGCCGTAGTCCTCGTGGCCACTCACTTTTTGTATAGTTCGGCGCCACCGATATAATATTCTGTATATTATTATTAATTTCTACAGGTTTCACACTACACACACACACACACACACACACGATTTAATTTATTAATTTATAACTTAATAATTTAGTGTTATACAAAGTTAAATACAATTATTAAAAGTAAAAATAAATATTATAATATTATAACTAGATGCATGATAGCGAGACTAAATGTTAAAATTACACTTATATTTGGTTATGAGTCAAAGTGGATTCTAAAAAATTCTATGGAGGGTATGTTTATGTCATGGTATAAAATTAAATTGAAAAATGGTTGATTTCTAGTGGTTTTAGACGGTTCAATATTATAAAGTTTCGTTATTCTGTTGTTGCAGGTGGCATGTGCTGGGGATCGATGGGTAAAAATGGCCTGTGCAAGGACTTGTTGGCTGAACGCCTGTCGAAAGAACAGTGCTGCAAGTTGGGCGGCAGTTCCGTTTCCACGTCCTGGAGTTCGACTGACTTGGACCCTGGGGCGCTGTTTTTCTGGCGTGTCTTGGGCGACGGAGTACCGTGCGCAAAGTGCAAAGGTAATTTATAGCTAACAGCCGAATTCTTATGTTTGTATATATGCAAAGTAGGAAATTGGGCATTGTGCACAATACCCGTTTTTCGAGGGCAAAGTTGGAATAAGTTAACATTGTCCGGGCATTGTATACTGTGCCCATTTAGATTTGGGCACTGTACGTTAAATGATGAATATGTTAAAAATAAAATATAACATTTTACTGCATTTTTAATAGGTACATTTAATTTTTTTAACGTTTTTTAAAACTATTATTTAAACATAAACTACAAGTTATATTTGCTTACATTAGATTGACATAGTATAGAATAGTATTAGAATCATAAATACATTTCAATTTGTATAAATATATAAATAGTATGTTTATTATTGTTATTGCAATTCACCCGTGTACCAGTGTATTTTAATGTAAGTAGTAATGTACAGTAGTGGTGATGTATTGTCGTATACTCGTATTGAAAGATCATTATTCATTTATTAAAATAATTTTTTTTAAGTGTCATATATAATATTATAGTAGCCAGTAGGTATTATGAGTACCTACAAGCTACAATAAATTGAAAAGTTATTTGTTCGTTATTACTCTCATTTTTATTGTGTATTACCCTCTCAGTAGATACTTCGTTATATTTTAATATGTTTTTGGGGTGGTTACCAATTTTTGTGAGAACGATTTTTGTAACGCTTTGCTTATTGCCATATAAACGCAAATCAACAATAAAAAAATTAAATTAAATTAAATTCATAACAAAATGTTGCATGTTACTCATAGGCGCATCTAGGTAGGAGGGGGCTGGAGGAAAAGCTCAGCCTCCCCCCAAAAATAAATTATTTAATTGTTTCCTAAAATATAAACCTTTTAAAATTAAACTGTAGTTTCTTATTTTTTTGGGGGAAAAAATGTAATTATTTAATTTTTATTTAAAGTTTATAATTTTTTTATACTGCCTATCATAATTAATATGGTAAAATATATCGCTAGCTGTATGCCCGTATTTAATTTTAAGGAAAAGATTTATATCAGTACATTGGTACGAATATTGTGCATAATTTTAAAGTGTATGTACTGAACTGTAATATACAGCCAGTATGTTATTATTGAGAAAAATGAAACTTAAGTAAATAAATATATTTTTTTTGCATAATTTTTTGTTATATTCTTAAGTGAATATATATGATGGCATGGGGGCAACGCCCCCCCCCCCCCCATTCCGTAGTAGTATTTATGTAATATCAGATGGGGGCTACAACTCCCCTAACATTTTAGCCCTAGTTGCGCCACTGATACTACTATATATTTTTCCATTACACTATATTATGACCAAAAATATAACCATGGTTCCTTGATACTCCGTCCTCCAACTCACCTTAAATTGTATATCTAACTAGCCCCCCTCCTTATTCTTATTACAACTGTAGTATTTAAATCACTGTGTACCTACTGTCGGAAATTCATTTTTCCTGATATTAACTATATATACCGTATAATAATAGCTGCAATCCATTGAAGCCAATTATTGGTCGTCTTTATTCATTATTGTGATTTAAAATTATTACTCACTCCACGTGTACACGTTGCGCAGGATCGTGCACGGACGTGGAATGTGTTACTGGCAAGAAGTGCGTTATGCGATCCGGCTCGCCAAAGTGTATCTGTTCACCTAACTGCAAGCAACGTGACGGATTCACGGTCAAGGGTCCGGTGTGCGGTACGGACGGCGTTTCATACAAGTCGCACTGCCGACTGAAAAAGAGATCGTGTCGTACCAGAGACCAATCTTTGGTGGTCGACTACCACGGCCTGTGTCAGAGTAAGTACTCGGTACAAAAATAAAATACAGGTACCTAAGTGTATTTTATTATGCGAGTGCGAAAAATATAATACTATAATAATTGTTTATTTTGCAAGTAAAAAATGTCTGCGGTATATGGGTTTAATTAAAAAAAAAAAAAAACTATAATTACTTTTGTACAGGTTCGTGCAATAAAGTCACCTGCCCGGGAGGCAAGTACTGTCTACAGGACCAGAACCTGATGCCGCACTGCGTCAAGTGTGCAACTTTCTGTCCTCCGGGCATGTCGCCGTCCAGGCTGGTGTGTGGGTCGGACGGCAGAACGTACCAGAGCGCGTGTCATCTGCGCGAAGCCGCCTGCCGGGTGGGCAAGGCCATACCGATAGCGTACAAGGGGCTTTGCAAGAGTGAGTACCAAAACGAAATCATATAATAATAATATAAATAAAATGTATCGAGTTGTAGATAATAATTATTATAATATGGGAATATTAAGATACACGATTATCGTCAAAATGTTTCATTAAAAAAACCTGATGCAGCTGGTACTGCATCCTACAGCAGGTCTTAGGTTATGCAACATTGCAATGTCCGCCGATCATTTCGTAACACGCGGTACTTGAGCAGGGTGTATAGTCTGATGGATTTTGGTAGTCAGCGGTAATCTCCGATTTTCCTCGATTGATTCCCGACATGTTTAGGGTTTTCAAACTGTTTGTTTTCGATTTGGTTTCGGCTCTATATAACAATAATACAGGTTTATTATAAACATTGTCCGCCGACCACCGTAGCCAGATTTTTAATATTATTTTACAATGTTCAAAGACGATGTGTATATGGCTATGGCGTACACGCAGGTCGTCGTCGACAGCAAATGGCTTAAAATACGAACCGTTAGCGTCTGGCCGTCGACAAATAAGACGTTACGTACCTATACATATATAGATATACGACGTATTATTATGTTGTATACATTTTAGTGTTCGAACACACCCGACGCCGCTGGCGGAGACCATAATATAATGTCTATACCGTATAGTAATATTGGGGAGTAGTGTTTTATTTTCTTTTACTGTTCGCGACGATAAATATACACATACATAAGTATTATATATGATATGGTCTATCGTCGCCAATCTCCGAGTCGTAAACGATGATGACGGTCCGCACTCCGCAGAGTGTACGATAATAATATAATAATTACGACGTGGTCGTATACTTATTACACGACTGCAGTAATATGCATAATACGCGTACACAGGTACAACACGCACACATCATAATATTATTATTATTATTATTATTATTACAATATCGTGAGAATTCGGTCGTATCATAATATTAATATCACAAGCTTGCCGACGGGCGCGCGCAGGAGATATATTATAAATGTTCATATTTTTGTATATATATATATATAGGCATGCCGCGCCCCGTAGTAGGTAAACGCATATACATGTACACACATTATGTTTATGTACATCGTCATATATAGGTACTGCACATTCGGCACAAATGGCGTATATTAGCAGCAGGTAGACATTGGGCAGGTATAATAATAATATAACGCGCGCGGTGTATAATAATACACACCGCACTAAAGCGAAAGAATGAAAAAAAAAATACGAAATTTTAGTATCGGCTCGGAATTATTACCGAATCGCACTCGTATATGTACATTCACGGGCACGCTAATAATAATTACGTTTTTCCGCGCAGCTTCTCCTCCTCGGGCCGTACCATATTATATTATGTATATGAACAGCATATACTTTATTATTGTTATTGCGGCGGCGGCGGCAGCAGACTATGTACGCGTTTTATATGGACGTTTTTATAGTGCTGCTGCGGCGGCGGCTGCGATATTATTATTATTATTATTATTGTATTATTATTATATGTGTGCACAACACAACACTGTATTATACCAGTCGGTTTCATTAAGCCGTCTAGACGCTCCGGTGCAGCAACAAAACTCGCGCGCCGCACACCGCCACCGCCGCCGTCGTCGTCCGTGGCGTTTACTACCCATCAAAACTTGCCCGTTTTATATAATACGCACACACACACACACACACACACACACACACACATAAATACGGGTGTGCAAGTGTGTAGGTATATTTAATATCGCTTAAGTATTATTATAATAAACACAACCCCGCCTATTGCCCACCCGCCACTGTCGTCGCCACCACCTGTTTTTTTCGCAGACCATCGCTTATATACGCGTCGTCGTGTGTGATGTATATAATATTACGCGACACTGTTGTTTTTCGTTTTCGGACGTCGTCGACGTTGTGTCATAAATTAATTTCGTCGACGAGTCGATATTTAAGTGTGTATTTATATTTTATACTATTATGTACGTATTGACTCCGTGCACTTCGCGTTGCCCGTTAAAAATTCCAACTCTATATCCTACTTTAAGAAATCAATTAAAACAATTAATTTGAATAATACTGTAAACTGTAACAAATATAGCAACCATTTATAGACAAAAATTTCAATCGTAAATCTCAAAATCGTTTCTTAAATGTTCAAAAAAATAAAATTAAGGCTAATTATTATCGAAATAACAACTATCCTGTATTTTAAGCTGAACCAAATTCCACACATAGAGCATAATCTTATCAAAATCGGTTTGGTAGTTTTTTGAGAATATTGCACTTAAACTCGTTGTATGCGTGATTTTTATATATTATATAGATAGATATTCATTATGTACATCATACTTTAGATTCACCGGCTTAGACAACGGCGATGTATATTATATTATACGACGTTATTTGACTTTATAACGGGCGTCGTCGTCGCCACAAACCATCGTTACACCGTCGATCGTAGTTTCTATACAATTACAAATTATAATAAAATTTAATATTATCATATTATTATACTCGAACTTCGGGTGTATGCGCATCTGTCCTGATCAATGTACTGCAGCGTATATTATTGTCATCATATTGCTTCGTAAAAATATACCTATATATATAATATATATACACAAGTGCAATATTAGTTCATTAAAAGCAAGGCGATCGTCTTGAAAAACAATTTCATGTGCTACTTGCTACCATGAGCATTATTTTATAAAACGTTTACGGTTTCATTAGAAAGCTATTATATATGAATACTTGAAAAATCACCTTTCTAAAATGCAATATAAATAGATTTCTAATTTGTATTGAAGTGCTGCTACAACCTTTTATGTTTTTGTACTGTACTGAAATGTGGCGTTTTCCCTTTCAAGAAAACACCACTTTGATGCTTAGATTATATATAACTATTATAACACGTAACAATAACAACTCTACTAGCGTGGGTCTTTCGAATGTGATTTTAAGCAGTAACATTGTATAATTTTGGGACTAAATATTTATGAAATTCTCCAAACTTTATAGTCACCCTATTGCAGTCATTATAAATAATATTCAATATATCTATACTAATTTATAAAGCTGTAGAGTTTGTGTGTTTGATCGCGCTAATCTCAGGAACTACTGGTACGAATAGCAAAATTATTTTTTTGTTGGATAGTCCATTCATCGAGGAAGGCTATAGGCTATATAACATCACGCTACGACGAATTAATAGAAGTGCTCAAACAGTGATTTTAAGATTTACGATGGAAATATTTGTATATAAATGGTTGCTATTGGTTATATGAGAAATAATTAATAGAAATAGTATTTGTTTATTATTGGTTGCTATTGTTTAATCGGGCAGATCAGGTATAAGCATGCATCAAATTGAATTTTCGCACATTGCCTACCAGGGTGGCTGAGTTGCACGTACTACAGTGAGTTACGCCAAAAAGGAGTCATTTTTTATGGGCCACGAAGTGCGTAGGATCAGCTATATTATATATAAATGAATGTTTGTGTGCAGATCTCTGGGAAGAAGATAGGCTAATTTAAAAAGGGTTAAATTTGGTTTTTTTATTCATCGGATTTTATTACGGTTAGGATTATGTATTAATTGATTATATTAATCCACCGTATTATATCAAAATAAACTTGGTATAACTTTGATACTATAGAGTTAAATCATACACTTACGTACAAACAGCACTGAGTCCGCGATCTAGATTGCCTACCTGATAATATATGGCTGCAAATCAGAATTTTTATTCCAGGCAACAGAAAAGTTGAGATAAATTTTGAACACCATACACCGAATATAAAATAACGAATTGAACAAAGTTTGAGTCGTGTAAAGTTGTTGGTACATTTAACGGGCAACGAAGTGCACAGGATCAGCTAGTTTTATAATAATTAAATAACAGTTTTAATCGAATACTCGAGTTATCACAACGCGAATATTAATTTCGAAAGACGCAGTACACCCTTAAAACAATATGCACTATGTACAGGAATACTAATATATTATGCATGGCGCATGCACGTTTGCACTTAGTCGGGAATTATTTATAGTTAAGGATTAGAAGGATTAGGATATAACATAATATTATATATTTTCTCTATACGATGCCAAGATGTTGATATGTTGTTATGTTATTATATTCTTATTTGACTTGCACTTTGCTCTCCAATCTATGCTTAATATGTTAAATTCTAGTCGATTTACTTCGGTGTTCGAGACGAAATAGTAAATTAAAAACAACGATCCTATTATTATATAGAAAATATAAAGATTACAACAAACGATGCTATTATACATTTATATTTTATACTAGTAGTTAGTACAATTAAGTATACAATGTTACTATATGTATATTATTGTTGCACGTCGACTTCTGCATCCAAAAATTATCTTACATTTTTTAAGACCGAGTTTTTTTTAAAGTTTTCTGTAGAATCTAAAGTGTAGATCATATCGCCGCAATGTCATGTTTTACTCTGACATCCATTTTTAGTTTTTTGCCGAAAATAGTCCTGTGCGTGTAGGTGAAATCAGTAATATCATACGAGTTGTATAGTTAACTAGTTTTATATTATGTGTATAACATGACCTGTCGTCTGGTCCTATTAAATAATTCGTTTCCGCCAACTATATTATTGTCATGCAACGATGACAATATTATTATGATTTAACGATTAATACCATAATAATTTTGGTAATTTGTTGTTGTTATTTATAATAGGTACGTGATTTCATTTCCTATTAGTAATTTTGAACACAGACGTTGGTTTGGACACATTACATTTATTTTATAAAAATGGGATGGTCGTGACTTAAAAATATTATTCGTCGAAATGAACGATTCACAGACAATCACAAAAACTAGTTGTTGTGTTATGCCTACCTATATAATATAACATAATTAGACGATAGGATGTCATATTGTCGGCATAGTTTGAAATTTTGAATTGTAATACAACATTAGGTCACTTCCTTATAGACATTTTATAGTTTAGTAATTTATTGTTACTTAAATTAATATACTGCCCGTAAAGTCGAAGAAAATATATCAAGTGAACGTTGTTAAGTAGGCACAACGTCATAATATAGTTATAGCGGAAACAAAAAAATCACGTTCTCACTTGAAACGGTCAGTGCCCGGAAAATGTGGAATGTACCTAATATAGGTTTTAATCATTATTATACTACCTAATGCTAGTATAATAGTAGATGGTAAAAATAAAATTTCGAAAAAGTTTGCTCACTCGTCAACTTTTAAAATACAAACATGCGTTCTGTAATAATTAATACGCGATGAAAATCGTTGTACCTACATAATAATAATAATATTATATTGAAATGCGCCGAGTGCTAACAGATATAACAACGCGTTTCATTATACCGTGCAGGCAATTACATTTTTTAATATCCCGGAATTTTCTTTTATTTAATTCAACGTAACATAAAAGCACCCATCGTATAATGTTATTAACAGTATTATATTATTATTATTTATGGGTCTGTCGTCTCATAAATATATTATTATATCAACCATTGGCGGACGTTGGTTTATTATAATTTTTTTATTTTTACAAGATATTTACAATCTGTACAAAGAAGATAATGCAAATTTGATAAATTAATATATAACACGAGTAGTATGACGAAAGAAGCCACCCAATGATGGCACTACCTATTTTGAGTATTTAGTTAGGATTTATATGCTATAGGTTTCATGTATCCAACAGGTCGCGAAACCAGTTTCGTTTAAGATATGTTTGATAATAATATGCATAAACTAGTACAATACTAGTACTTATAATCAATGATATTATGCGTACATATTACTGTTGAGTTAATATGTTACTATTGGTTATGATTGAATATAGTTTTAGACCTGTACCTATATTATACTTGGTCAAACCTAGGACTAAGATATAATGGTGACTGGAAACGAGCAGCTTATCTTATGTATGTAGGTACAAGATGCAAAAGCGAGGGGCCGTAATGCTGACCCAAAGTTCACAACTCCTTCTTAATAAAACACGGACTAAGATAGTAAGATACAAAATGTGAAGCCAAATAAAACCACCTGTAGCGTTGAAAAAATTGTGTTCCCAGTGTGAGGAACCTTTTGGTGACCGTCCTCCGACCGCCGCCGATCATTTCGTTTCCAGTCCATTATACCTTAGTCCGTGGTCAACACTATAATATAGCTTAATAAAAATGGTATTCCCAAATCTGATTTTTCGACCGTTGTCCCGGGAACCTTAAACACATGTATATCATAGTAACGACGTGTTAATAAAACATTAGAAATTACGTATGCACTTCGCGGGATTTGAAATCCACCGCAGGTGGATTCCCTACTTGAAAATACACTGTTCCCATAATCACAAGCGTGTCTCACAGGTCATTCCGAGGGGGGGGGGGAGATGGCTATAATATAATATAATCGAACGTGTCCAGACTGACTCACTGACTGATCAACGCGTAGATCCTAACCTAATGATAGCTTGAGGCTTGTAATTTTCACGGTACCTTCGTAGCACCGTGTAAGTGTGCACTAAGATAGTATCTTACAAAATTTGCATTTTAAAGTGGTGCCTGCACAAGTATTT
The DNA here is from genome assembly GCF_019925205.1 of Metopolophium dirhodum. Lineage (NCBI taxonomy): Eukaryota > Metazoa > Arthropoda > Insecta > Hemiptera > Aphididae > Metopolophium > Metopolophium dirhodum. The sequence continues at coordinate 19,360,654 of NC_083561.1, forward strand.
TAAGATTCAAGACGATCGATGAAAATAAGCTAGTTAGTAATAGTTTATAAATTAAAAACCAATGAGTGCTGAGTATAGAACTTGGAATAAATAAGTGAAAGGTACTTTTTTTTAATATATTAATGCCTACACAGACGACCTGCTATAGTTGACGGTCGATATATTTTCTAATCAGTCTTCTCCTCAAACCGCTAACTAATAAGTATTACCAGTTACCACCAAACACGTGTTTTCAATTTGAATGCACTAAATTTGGTTGAAAATGTGTGATACATTAAAATTAAATCATGTTACCAAAACCGACAACACGATTTTTAAAAACATATTATTTAAGTAAAAAAAAATTGTTACTATACATCTTATTCATTTTTCACAATAAATTCTCGTATAATTAAAAAGCTAAAATGGGCTACGTTATGCGTAGGGGTGATTGTACTTTCAAACCCCTCCTCCCACCCTCCCAGGTCACAGCGGCTGATCATAAAATTTAACTCACGCGTGTATTGCAGTAGCGTTGATTTTCGACAAATCTGGCAATATGTATAAAAATAGAATATTTTTAAGTGTCGACGTCTGGGGGCGGGGAGGAATTCATGTGTCGAGATTTACTATGGACTAAGCAACGTTAAGCGTAATACCGGAGCTATTTATTATTATTGTTATTATCATTATTTTAATTTATAGTACCTACTACATATTATTATTATTACTATTATATATGTACGAGTAATGACTCGTAATAGCCGCCGTTGCAGTTGACCGCCATTCAAGAGTTAAATTTAACGCCGTCCGCCGCCGCAGTGACGACTTGCTAAATAATAATAACATCATATCATTGTATTATATTATTATTATTATCATCATCATCGTCATACATCCCCGACGCGTATTACCATAACCGGTGCGCGGCGGAGGCGTAGGCGGACAAGAAGTAGTGCGGCGGCGGTGGGTGTATAATATAATAATAATATAACATGTAAGCATAGGTACCTACGGCGGCGGCGGACGACTGCGAGAAACGTAAAAACTAAAAACGCTGACCCACGACGTTTTGACGCCGCGCCGCCGCTAAATTGATGGAAGGAACCGTCGAAATGTTAATGGCGTACACACGCGCGCGCCCCGCCGACTCGTCCGGCGGAGAGACGTAGTCCGCTGATCATTACTGTCGTTATTATAATAATATTGTTATTATTATTCGGATATAATACATAATTATCATATTATATGTATATATTATACACTATAGGTGTATAATAATACCTACGTAATGCATTCAAATACGACTTACGAGACTTCGCTCGACGGCGACGACGACTACTCGTTCAGGTCTTTCTGCGTGCGGATAACGCGCGTACTGCGTTTTTATTATAGCGGTTATTAGGAAGTATACCTATATAATACGTACCCCGTGTACCTACACGAAACATTGTAGCGAGGCGATTTTTTTTTTCATATTTGTGATATGTTATTATTATATAATATTATGTATAGGTATTGTATTGCTGTACAACGTGAGTCAGTCGCGCCGACCGACGTCTCGTTTACCGGTCGTCGTCTCCGTGAAAAATATAATAATTATTGGACACTATAATAATGCCTGCGTACAACGTGTGCGTAACCATACGTTATTGACCTCGGGGAATTTTAACGCGTCGGAGCGAGTAAATGAAAAAAAAATAGGTATAGCTAATAAGCCACTGCACACACACACGCACACACACACACACACACACACAGGGCAATAAAACGCTATAATTATTGCGGGCACAAGGTATGGGTAGGTATGTATTTTAGTCATCACTCGATATAAGCCCGCGGGCAGTTTATAAGTGCGCTGATTTTGAAATCTCTCAAACCACGAAGTACCATTATTTGCATGAGTCGACTATACATTTTTTAAAATAGGTACTAAGATACTGAGATACATACACCTGCAGGACGTCAAATTGTCAAACAGAAACGAAACAAATCGTTCGCGTGAGACGATGATTATTATTATCATAGTGACGTTTTCCGGAATAGACACTGCAATGAGCTAATGCAATGTGATCATATATTATTATAGTTGTCATAAACTTTTGACGTAGTTACTTTTTTTGTCACTAAGACCATACATCCGTCAAAACTCAAAATACTTCGTTAATATAATTATATACATTGTTTACGGTTATTTAATATATGATGCGCTTATTACACGACAATAATGTGTGTATTTTTTTTAACTCCGTGACACTTTGCCAGGAGCCCGTCATTATTTTGAGAACAATAAATCAAACAAACTTTTACTACTAGACTCGTCGCATATAATCTACGTGTTGATGGTACGCCAAAACCATATCCCGTTATCCGTATTCATCAGTAACAAAAAATAAGTAACCCGATTCTAAATAATATTTTAATTTTCTACTCTGTGCTTATTACTGCACATGTTACTTAAGTTCCAAAGCTATATATTAATATATTATAAGTTATAACAAATATAATACATTTGGTGCTCTAGCGTGATTTTTCCACAGATTTAATATTATATTATGGAAAATAGACATATTATATAGCATACTTAATTTATTAAGTGATATGTCAGTGCCACCTCCATCTTCCCGGTTTAATCGTCTTTAATACCATGTACGTATGATGCGATGCATCCAATGGCGTGGCGAAGAGGGTAATCGAGAGGCAACCGCCTCTGCAGATAATTTCTTGTGGGTGGGTAATTGCCGCAATCGGTGATAATTTAGTATTAACTACAGTATTTTAGTAATAACTACAACCGTTATAGTTCTGATTAAAATATGACAGTGAACGGGTTATTGGTGCTTACAGGGTATGTGCATTGTGCAATATTAGACTATATATCCTCTGAAAAATTCCAAGTCCGCCACGCCTAACCTGTACTAATTATAATAAATAAAATACGTATAAAATAACTGACTCGTGTGTTTCCACATAGAATCTGCCACGTGCGCCACTGTGAGCTGCAAGGGTGGTCAGAAATGTCTGGTCGAGAAAAAGACCGGACGTCCGAGGTGCGTGACGTGCAACCTGTCGTGCCCGGAACCGGAAACTTCGGGAAAGCGTAAGGACACCGCGAGCGGAAAAGTGTGTGGTAGCAACGACAAGACGTACCACTCTTGGTGTCAGATGTTCATGGACGCGTGTGCCACGGGTGTAGTGATCGAGACCAAGGCGTCGGGACCGTGCCGAGACGGCGAAATGGGTAAGTTATCGATTTATATTTTTCCGACATATCCGTAGGTAAATAGTTTATTATAACACAACTATATTTACCCGTTTTCGTCTTATAGGCGTATATTTGGTTAAAAATCTGGGGGCTAGAAATATTAATTAACACGTACTAATAAAATTTATTCAAGGCTGGGCAAGTTAATGATTTTTTTTAACTCAGTTAAGTTAATGTGCACCAATAACAAAAAGTTAAAAGTTAAAAGTTAATTTAACTATAGGTTAACTTAGTTAAGTTAAAAGTTAATACACACTTTTTGTTAACTTTTTATTAAGTTAAAAAAAAGTTAATTTGTTTACACAACGCTTGCGTTCTTAATTTTTTTCCAACCCAAAACTAAATTATAGACTATAGTGTTTATACTTTATACAGTATTTACATACAAGTTAAATTCGAATGATATACATTTTTAACTTTAAACAATTCATGGTAAATATTTTTATTTGAAAACGAAATAGTCCGAAATAGTGAAATATAATAAAATAAAAACAAAATAAATTAACTTAACTTACTTCTTAAAATGAAAAATTAATTCGTTAATTTCACGTTAATAAAAAAATAAAATTAGTAAGTTAACAGTTAAGTTAATAAAAAACCAAAAGTAACTAGTTAAGTTAAAAAGTTAAAATTAAATTAACTTTTTAACTCAACTTCAACTTTTTAACTCGTTAATGCCCAGCCTTGAGTTTATTATACTTACGAGGTTCAGTTAGGAAATACTTTGGGGGTAATACTCGAGAGTTTTAAGGAGGGTTAAGCTAATCTCTCGTCCCAATTTACGCCTGTGTGTGCATAATATTATGTACTATAGTTATTATGATAATATAATGGTCCATGTCGGGAGCTGTATTTATGCTAAACGTGAAAAGAGTCAATCCAGCTGTATAAGTGGAGGAAATAATTTCATAATACAATATAATAGACATTAGAATAGACACGATAATGACTATCAGCAAATGTATGTGCCAGAATAACCGTCGGTAGTCGTTACCCACGACGGCAAAACTCTAGTAAGTATACGATTATATTGTTAGGTTTCATCGTCTGGCTGCCGAATATCGGTAACCCTATGGAGATGAATTATTCACTTCACCCGACACCCTTCTATATAATGCACCGCCGAAAAGTTCTAAATTTATTCGTTTTACTCTCTGCACCAGTTACCACGGCAACATGCATAGCGGTATACATATTATTATGTATATCGTCATAAGAGGATCACGATAAGTCCAATTACTCGTTTCCGTTCAATCGTTTTAGTGTTCTATAAACAGTCGACGCTCACCATGTGTATAATATAACAGCCGCACCCGTCTATCGGGTGTGTATATATCGACTATAAATCAAGGAGACGACAGCCGAAAGAGTGGTGCAGACTCAAGGGTTTATAGTCTATATAGATGCATTATGTATACTGTATAGGTAATAGGTGTATAATATTATAATCTATCCCCCAAAACGGTATGATTTATTTATACGCCACTTCCCGTGTCGTCTTGCTTCTTAAATTTATTCATATCCGGTCAGAGGCACGTATTTTCAGACAGACGAACCTATTGAAGAGCGTATTCCTTCGAGGGGACGTCAAATATTTGTGAAACGTTATACCTTACGCCTCAGCCTGTCGATTAACCGCCGGCAACCGGTGCGTTATTTGTGGAGGGTGGTTATGAGTGGTTAAAGAGTTAAATACTGTTAAGAGGACGCCACATCCGCATGTGTTCCATCTTACAAACGTATGACATATATAGCATATTGGTGATCAGAAGTTCCAATTTTGAGTAGTAACTTTAAATAATACAGTGTACCAATTGGCCTGTTATCAAACATTCAAACTTATATAGGTAAGAACAATGTTAGTGTTTTTTCATGGGTTTTTTTAGAATATTTTAATTTTTAAGCAAGTAAGCGAGTAGATAAGGCGTGAAAATACGGATAATGATTTTACCTTTAAGTTTGGTAATAGATCTATTCCGAGGTCAATTCATTCTAACATTAAAGTTTACTATACGAAATTTGAATTAACAAACTTAAATTTGATATATAATATTATGTTGTACGTTTGTAAGACGAAGACATCACATGAGGATATCGAACAATATAATATACAATATATTATAGTATATTATACGCTCTTCGTATGTACACGACTTACAACTTATACGTTATATTAATATAATAATGTTGGACATAAAATTTATATTCTGCGTGTATTTACTTGTTATTGCCGAATAAATTGCAAAATACAAAAATTAAAAATATTATATAGCATAATATTAGTCAAATTATTACACTTATATTTTGTAAATTTAGCTATTTATATAGTCTAATACTATAGGCCTTAAAGGTAAAAGGTAAACACAGAGCCATTTCCAATAATTTCATAAATATATATTTTTAATTTAATTAAAATTATGTAATAGAACAGTTTGTGACTTATTTAGTTTCAATTATTACCATTATTGTTTAATAATAAAATTGTAATACTTTCATAAAATATTAATTATAACATTTTACAAAAAAAAATGCTTAAAAACATTAAAAAATCATTAAAATATGAATGTTTTTAATAAATCAATACATTTTAATAGGCAGGAAAAAACGATACAATTTTAAATGACTTATAGTTGATTTTGATTTATAGTTGTCAAGTCCAAATTACCAATAAAGACAAAAATAGTAAAAATAAGTGATCAAAAAATTGAAAATTGAATACAAGGTGTGAATAATAAAGATACATATAGACACGATTTTTTTTAATAATCATTTAAACTTTAAAGTTCAAATTTATCAAAATCCCGATTAAGGAAAATAAAAAGGAGGGATTCCCGGATTTGGATCACTTCTTCTTAATTGAAACATGAAAAACATTTACAAGCCAATTATTTTTCATTTAGATAAAGGCGTTATATTATATATTATGATATACGATAATTATTGCTTATTTTGGTAGTTTATATTTTTTAACGAACTTACCGGCATTTTAAGTACCTTTTCTCAGTTCGTTTCAACTAATACTGCAAAAAATTACTTTAATAATTTAAATGATTTATTATTATTATTTTTTTTTTAGATGTATTCAACGGCAATTGGAATTACGTGAACGCGTCCAACGTACTCATCGATGGGATTTGAACAAGACAAATTGACTATCAGAAACGTGATATGATTCCTTTAGACAAATTTAATACACATTATACTATATATAATATTATATACTTACCTATAATAATTATACACTTATATTATTATGCTAATATTAAAATATTATTATATAATATATATTTTAGTGAAATTAAAATAACTCGATATTATCTATATTATGATATCACGCGATTTATACACACCTATATGTAATACTATAACTACTATAAGTACAGTCACGTATAATATACATTATCACCTATACATTTAAGTACGATTATAACTGCAGTAGTATTATAATAATATTATAGTAATATTATCATACCCTGAAAGTATTTACGTCCAGACTAAAACAATTATATTATATAATATTTATTAGGTATACCTTTGTAAAATATATAACTATACCGACTATAATGCTATATTACAATAACGTGCGTCGTATAATTTAATGTTATATAATAATAATATAATATATTTATTCAGATTAATATCGGACTAAAATGATATTATTATTATCGAGTTATCGTCACGAGACGATGACGGCTCGCCCAACATCAATATTATTATTATTATTGTTTAACTTATAACCTAATATAATATAAGATGTAGAATTGATAGATAAGCGAGTATTTGTATTTATATATTTTCATTCTTGACGAAGTCCTCTTATGAATTAATTACATCATTACATAAATTAACTTAACGAACTGTACAATGTATACATATAGATATATAATTATAATTATTTATACTGTACATGTAGTTATATACATAATATTATATATTATATAGAACCTACTTAGGAATATATTGTCTTTTATTATATTGTATGTGTAACGTTTAAGTATATAAATTAATAATAAGTAGTCTAGGTATAATAAATTATTATATCCCAAAAATAACCAAACAAACAAAAATACGTCAAAGATCAATATTATAGTTCTTTTCGATATTATAATTATCATTATTTTTTTTCTTATTAAACGTCTAGTCAAAGTATTTTTTTAGACTCATAGCAATTAGACCAATATAATAATTAAGTGTTATATATTAACCTTTATAGTTCTTCGAAATTTATAGACACATATTATATACCTAATATAATATGTATGCAAAATATTTCGTAAGGTTGATATTATCGAACATGATACTATTATATGGCTTAATAATATATGTTACATTAATACATTTAGTGATGTGCCACTAGGAATATTCCGCAATAAAATAATTTAGTGTGAGTTTAAAAAAATGTAAATTACTCTGAATAAGAAAATGTATTGATAACATCAGTACTTTACAAACTATAATACATTTTCTTTGTAGGTGAAAATAGCCTGTTGTAACGGAACTTTCATAACATTTACAACGACTCCAGATGAAGATTGCTATCAGCTGTTTACCTTTCAAATTAATAAATTAATTGATATTTCAAAAAATAAGGTCAAATTATAGCGGTCTTATTGGGTTAAACTGTTAAAGGACTTAAGTACCAAACATTTAGAAATTCGTGTAAAATCCAATATCGCATTAATTAATTAATTAAAGTATTAGTTGGTTTCATTTATACACGCAAAATGGTTAATTTATCAAGTTATACCTATAAACTTGCTTAATGTTGTGTATTGTGTAAACTAGGTAGGTACGTGTAGAGACAGCAACATCAATAACAACGCTTATCATTAGACCTACTCAGTTTCAACCACGGATATAGGTTGTACTATAGTATCTATATCCGTGGTTTCAACGTTAATATTAATTTTTAAGCGCATGTTTAGTGATTAGAATAATCTAATTCATTAAAATTGTTTGTTGCTATGTTTAGATACTAAGTCATCTGTATCTTGAGTGATAAGCACTTATCATTTATCACTTGATAAATAATTAGCAGAAAATATGATGTTTTTTATGGAGCGGACCGAAATGAATACCGTCAGTCATTCGTGTGATCTACTTTTGCGTGTTGTGGGCAAACTGTTATCACACCCGTGAACTAGTTCGCGCGTATTATTCTTCCAATAATTATTTGCTTTACATCTTTTTAATTATTTTAGTAATTGTAAACACTCAAAAGGATTAAAAATTAAATACTATTAAATCAGTCTGATCATCATTTTAATATTTTTAATAGATTTATTTGCAAAATAGAAAAAAGTTTGTATGCTGCTGTGTCCACAAAAATGTCAGCTAGATAACCGTGGGTACTTTCTAATACCACGGTAAAAATTAGAATTTTACCAACGATATTATAAAGTACCATCATTATATATCAATATTGATTTATCTTTCATGAAATATTTTTAAAAATATATCAGTGTGAAAATAAAAAAAAGTTTTCTTTTTTTATGTCTGGTCAACAAATGGTTAAAAACATTCAAAATAAATTTTTAAAAATAAATTTGACTCGTGTTGTAAGAAGTTTGAGGTACTAGTGCATACTGCATACATAATTTTCTATTGAAAGTGAATAAATTGGCTTCAAGATTTTAAATTAAAGCTGTATCCAGTATGTATTACTAAGATATTAATAATTAATATTGGTCTTTATCACAACCTGATAACAATTTATTTATACGGGTTCTTATTTGGCTCGTTTTAATAATCATTTTTTATTTATTAGGCATCACTCATCAGCATCACCTGCAAACCCGTCCAAAACTATTAATAAATTATATATTACAAGGAAGTAATCTTGACAGTTGACAATTAGTTTTACTAACTATAACAGTCGAATAACAATAATTGTTATATATATATAATATATATATGTATAAGCAGCATTTATTACATTAATATTTTTGTTATAATATAATTACTACAATTATACCGTAAAAATAATACGTTTTATGTGTTTATAATCAAAATAATAAATAAAAAATCGAAACACAATTTTGTTTTAGGTTGAATACACTACTGAATATACTACTATTACTACGTTTATGACTTACTCAATTATTGAATTGAGATTTTAAAACTTCAATTATTGCATCTACATGATTTTTTGCATCGATACAATCTTTCTTTAATTGTTCTTGTATTTTAATAGCGTCTTCTACATTATTCATAATGGGAACAACTTTTGGATTTTCTTTTGTTAGTTTTTGATATATAGAAGTCACGGATACAGTTCCGATCATAAATGTCGGTGCTCCTATGAAGTATATCCATTTTTTCTTATCTAAAGCATTACTTATCATAAGAGCTGTATCAATTGAAAGACCTCTTGGTGAAGATTTAAATATTTTAGTTAACCAACTCCAACTCACTGCAGATTGGACAACCGGAATATTTTCACATATAGAGGAATTATAATATTGCCTCAGTATTATAGAATCATTACATAAATTATCAATATACGGTATATTGTTTAAGAAATGATTTTTTTGAATATCTATTCCATTTGGTTTCATACCTTCATCCAGTATTTTTTCTAAACACTCACGATATATTGTTAAAGTTAGATTATCAATTTTCAGATTATCATTTTTTATAACAGAATCTTCATATATTCTTTGAGCATTTGTTACATTTTCTGTTAAACTTTTATTTCGTATTTTAATCATCGTAAGCTCTTTTAAGGCTTGATTGTGTTTTTTAAAAGTATTCTCAAATTCTGATAAAGCATTTTCACAATGTACAATTGTAAACGGCAATGATGCTAAAAAATAAATATATTCAACATTGTTATTTAATTATATATATAAGTACTATAATATTAAATTGTATTATATTATATTATGTTATAAACTATAATAAACTATAGATAGTAGGTACTTCAAATTTTTATCTAGTGTTTATTTTAACATTTAACATGCAATTTTCAAAATATTTTGATTCGTTTTGAGGTATTTATAGAGTTTTTAATAAAGAAATTTGAAATTTGAAATTTTTTTAGTTTTTATTCTATTAAATTGTATTTGTTGGTTTAATAAGCTTGGAAAGTTAATTCAAGGTTCCTCAAAAGTAGTTATAATAGTAGATGAGAAATAATAAAGGTCAATAGATATTATATATTTATAACAATTTAAAGTTCAATTATTGACAACACTTATCAAAATTTAGAACATTTTCAAATTTATAATGTAGTTAAAAAATAACTAAATGTTCGGATTTTATAGCTAAGTATATGGACAATTTCAAACAAGGATTCTCATACATAATTCATACTGTAAGCACTGTAATACAGTTATTTTTTACAGACATTTTAAGTTCAAATTCAAACAAAATCAGTTTTTGATAAAATTGATTTTGGATTTTGGTGTAACTCTAAAGCAAATGAATAATGATCGACATACATGCAATTTTTCATAGTTGTTTATATTTGCATTTTCTATACACCATAGAATTTTCAAAATATTTTGATTTGTTTTAAACTGTTCACAGACATTTTCATTTTCCAATTTTTTTAGTTTTTTTTCCTATAAATGTCAATACAATTTTATTTGTTGAGTAAAAAAGCATGAAAATTTAATACAATGCTCCTAATATATAATTACAATGACAGTTGAAAATTATTAAAAATACAGTTACAATTTTTTTTATAAGCATTTATAGTTCGAATTTTTACGAAATTTATGAAATTGAAAATCTACATATTATTCAGTAGTTGAAAACGTAGAAAAATATGTTCAACTTTTATAGCCAAGGATTGAACAAAATTTAAAACAAGGTTCCACATAAATAGATTATATATAAATGTTGAAATATGCATGAAAAATAAAAAAAATATGCATAAAAAAATTAGAAAAAAAAGTATTTTTTTGAACATTTAATTAAGGAATAAATTATATTAATAAATAATAAAAACGTGAATTACGACGGAAAGCAAATAACTACGGAAATACCTAATGTCTATGGTCAATGGGCGTAGTAAATCGATATTTTCTCATCTTGGTATACTTACGTATTTTATTTCACCGATTATTGATGTAGTCATTTTTAGAAAAACCGTTTTTACCTATACCTACAAGTACCTATATATATTAATTTATTTTTATATTAATTGAAACTATAAATATTTAATATTATTTTTTTTTTATACGACTACAATAGTATATATTTCAAAAATTTATAAAAAAACGAAAAAACATCGAAATAAGCATTTAAAATAATTGTAAAATAAGCCCTTCAAATAGAAAAAAAATGGGTTAATGTTGAAATATGCAAAAATATGCACTAAAAAAGTTCCATTTTTTAAATCATTATGTCATGAGACAAATGTTGAGCTCACTTAACATATTATCGATCAACCAGAATAAATATGCAAATGCATACAAATCCACGCTCTACTTATAATGCATTTAATTTCTGAGTGAAACATCTCATTCCTAGCGGATTTAATATACAATAAGTAGCAAGGTACTATTATAGATAACAATAATATAAATAATATTGACTTACCTACTAACAGGACTGTTGTTAAAGATTTCATGATGTGTTCGTTTGCGTTTTTACAATGATAATAATAATTGTCGTGTTTCCTGTACTAGCAGCACTGTGATGGACACTACCACAGCAGCTATCTTATATAGACGGTTCTCCTACCCATAACTGTATTATTTTATTTTATTTTTTCTGTTGAATGTTGACCGATTGATAAAGGTAATACTTAGATCCAATAATAAGTAATGACCAGGGTTGGGATTTTATAGCACTTACATATCGCTAAATATGCGATATCGGTGATTAATTATCGCAGTAGAAATCGACAAAAAAAACCCAAGTCCATGACTATAAAACCAATTTATTTTACCACACACATACTCATGGGTCAAGTAACCAACTTTCCTCAATATCGTTTATACAAATTGTTCTAGTAGGTAATAAATGCATTTCTAACATTATTTTTACTTGTTTTACCGTGTGTTTTTTGAACTTCTTGATTTTTCAAGTATTTTAATAATTGATCCCCAGCAAGTTGTATTAATATGCTTAAGAAATTTTAGATTAAATATTTAAAAAAAAAACTTAATGAGCATATTAAGTAAATGTTATAAATAAAATATTACTTTCTTAATTTTTGAATAATGTTCTAATAATGTAGAAACTATAAGATTTAATCTAGTTAAAAAGCTATTATAAAATTGATATTACCAAATTTTCGTCTAGAATTATGTTCCTTATATAGAAATAATATACATTTAGAATAAGTTAGGTACCGTATGATTAACGCTTTAGCATTTTTACCACTTAGTGAAGTAATGGATGAAATGCAGTGGCGTACGCAGGATTTTTCAATGGAGGGGGGGGGCTTGAAAATTTGTTACAATTTTATTTTTATTTTGTCCAGTCTAAAGATTTCAGACGTTTATTTGAGGTATTTTAAAATGTTTGTGACTTTTCTGGTAGAAAAAATGCTCCGATCATAAACTTCGATGCCCGATGTATGTTTTTAGAAGCAAATTGGATCTAGTTGGTACTTTTAGGAGGTCGAAATTGAAAATGCTCAGTGCTTTTTAAAATAATTAGAGAAAAAAAATGAAAATTTATTAAAATTGTTTGGTAACCAGCTTGGTTATACCGTTCTCACTTGGATTGTATTTGATTAATTAAATTTTTTTTTTCTATAATTAATGTCAATAAAAAATTATTCATCCGGTCAAAAGCTTAAAAATGTAATATGTAAGTTTTTATTATAGGTAAAATATTAACGATACATAGGCAGCACCATGGTTATTTTTTATAAGTATTTAAAGTTCAAATTTTGTCAAAACCACAGTTAATTTGTAGTTTAAAACTTATAAATATTAAATGTGTATAGCTAAGACTAGACCACGGTTATCTAGTAGATCTAGTTATCGAGTAGATAACCGTGGACTAGACAATTTAATACAATGTCTTTCATACAAGTAGCGCATACTTTTACCGAAAAATTACAGATAATTTATAAAAATTGGTATGCAAATACAATGTTTTTTCAAAAATGAATTCATTCTGGTAAGACGTATATGAAATACACGTCTTGCTTATAATATTTTAATAATAATAATAATACGGACTTCGGATGCCACTGATGGAATGGTTTTTTTTATATACATCGAAACTGTGTAATTGTTAAAATTATTGAAATATTAGACGAAACTTATGTTAGAGGGATGTCCGGAGCCCGATATTATCTCCACACTTATGGAATGTACACGAAATCACTTTCAACAATGGCAACAGAATAAATTTATATGCATTTTTGAAAAAGTGCCGCTAACTTCACTCTAACAACAGCGGACAAACAATTAAAATAAAATAAATGTATTATATGTTATACAAACAAAAGAGGTATAAATTGAAAAATTAACTTCTAAAACATAATAAAAAATAGTGAAATAAAATTTTCTTTTCCAAATATAATCATTATAACATTCAAATTAATTTTTTTTTAAATATTTAAAATCTTGGAAATCTTAACAATCAAAATAAAATAATTTTTACACTGCATAATAAAATAAAGTATCAATGAAAGTAATTATTTATACAATTTATCGTTTTATTTTATTGCTTTATAAAAAAAAAATTGGTATGTGACACTATACGCATTGTGTCTTTAATTTTACGAATTATGCGAGTTAGGTCGTCGTGCTGGTCCCATTGTCCACTTGGCGTTTTATATATGCCATGTAATGACGTATTCCGCTTAAGCCACTTGGCTCTATGAATGCATTTATTACTGTGAGACGGTACCTAGCTGAAAATAAATTATTATATTTTATTTATTTATTAATTTATTTTATCTCTATATTTTATTTTATTATGTACTTAGAAAATTTGCGATCTATCAGAGAATTGTTTACTTAAAATATTTTTTAAAGTAAATTAGATAAGTCAATAGATTTTTGTATTAAAATTGTATAATGTAAAATCAATTATATATAATTATAATTATAATTAAACATTCATATTTCTATACATTTAAGTTTAGTTTTATTGCATATTGCTAATATTGGTCGTATTATGATATCATCCAAATTCATTATAGTTTTATTGATGATTTAACTTATTTGGGACTTAATTTAATTTAATCATGATTTATTATTTATTACATTTAGATAGGTACAGGAATATACATAAGTTGTTTTTAAAAACTATGATATTAACATTTTTTTTTTATATTTCATATTTCCTTGTTTTTTTAATGACTTACATTAACTTTAATTAATAACATACATTTCTCAGTTATTTTGACATTTGTGATTGCTACAGGTATTCAATTGATTGATACTTGGTGATTTAAGAAAGAATTTTTCAACTTATATATTGTTGTTGGCTTGAGCATCAAATTGAATTATATGTGCAAGTTCTACATTGTTTTTCGTATACTGCTTTACAATTGAAATACGTTTTTTTATAAAAATCCATGTTAGTGCCATTAATAGCCAAGTAGTATGCTAATCTCATAATATCATATCAGATGCTTTTGCAACTAAATACACGGACTCAATTCAAAGAGATTAAGCTAATAAGCTAGACTCAATTTATTCAAATACTGAAGCACATAAAAGTCGCATGGACTCAATTCAATAAAACCGCGTTTTAGAGGTCTAGTTGTGGCTATATAGGTGCAAGGTGCATATTGCATAATATGACAGAATGCGAGTGCATTATTCGTTTTTAGTATTTTTATCGCATATACTTAAGTGTTCCAACTTAAATATAACAAAACTTAAATTTTGAACAACGTTTTTTTATGCAAAATCGGTTTTTGATAAGACCTAGATACATAAAGTTTTCACTGGTTGTTTATATTAGAATTTTCTGTCCACGATAAAATTTTGAACTGTTTACGGTCATTTTCAGTTTTAACTTTTTTTTAGTTTTTTTTTCTATGAATGTCAATAAAATTGTATTTTTTGGGTAAAAAAGCTTGAGTTTGAACATTTAGTATAAGGATCCTAATATATTGTTACAATGACAGTTGAAAAATATTAAAAATACATAGTCACAATTTTACCAAGAAAAATACTTCAAATCAGTCGTATAGATAGGATTAAATTTAATAGGTACACATAATACATAATACATAATACGTTGCATACTTGTATCTACTCGCTGAACTATTTTAAAATTAAAAACATAACGCGTCCCGTAATTTGTTGTTACCGACACATTAGTGACCAAACTTTTATTTCCGTGACGATAACCGGTTAACGGGCTTAGGTATACGTGAATTTCAGTACCTATATACTATATCCAATGGTCGGGAAATCACGGGGAAGAATATATTTTGTTGGACACAATTATACAGGTATATAAAAACAAGTTAAAACATTTTCTTGTCAAAAATATTTTATTATTGCGTGGTAGAAAATGTTATTTAATGTATAGGTAAATACTAAAATATAGCTTAAAGTTTTAAACTTTAAACACTGAATAAATTAGATAGTTGTCTATCTTAGTCCTTAGGTATATAAACTTCATAATTCGTATATGGATATTCAATATTATTATCTACATTTTCGTATACTTGTAAATTTTACGTTTTTTTTAAAAAAAAATTAGTTATATTATTTACTGCATGGGCTTCCACAATGAAAAAAAATATTTATAAATCAAATTGTTGTTTAAAAATATTGTTATTAAAAATTAGTTTGTGTGTAAGAAAAAACAATAATTAAAATAAATTCGTAGAGCTTGAAGAGTTTAGTCTATAAGAGTCATCGAAGGTGGTCGTCGGTTTAAGAGGTGTCAACCATCCATAAATGACTTCTCTGTCTTCATTTTCAGAGTGATTCAGCAAAGCATCAAGCGCACTCATACCCATTTTATCCTGAAAGTTGAAACTATGTTTTTATTTTAATTATGATTTTAGGAACTTTTAATGAATTTAAATCGAAATTTGAACAAATAGTTTCCAAGTTTTTAAACTTTATGTACTATACTGAATACGTTAACTATATTAATATCTAAGGCTAATAGTCTATAATTATATGTTTAGTATATAATATGGTGGCAAAGTTATTCTTATCTTCTTCTGTAATGCCGTTAGTTTTTTTCTTCATGTATTAATTGAATATTATCGTTATGATTACACGGCGTTACGGATAAGCAATTTAGCTATACCACTGTCGTGGTTCTATTAAACTATTTATGGAAATTTTTGAAACATGGTTGATGACAAAGATTGGGCTTTTCCGGACAGCTTGGACAGAAGTATGTTGTATCTTTTCTTATCCCTTTAGAATAACACAGATGACATCTTTTTCTGTTAGGTCTTCCAGATTTTCCAACATCGTGAGTTTTTGGGAAATGATTAGTATGTGATACTGAAAAAGATCGAGGTTTTGGATGTTTGGGCAAAAGTTCACTGAGTATGGATAATCGAAAATCATACAATGATATTTTATGTACGGCGTGATATTGATTATATAAATAAAATGAGTTCATCAATAACATTTGTATTATATGTATACCAATTTTTTTATACCAACGGATTGTTTTTCTAGTAAATGGATAATAGCTATGCATTTGGTCTTGCCGATCAATTCCACTCATAAAACGGTTATAATTTGAGATAGGTTCAGGTTTAAATTGTTCTTTACCGTTTCGGTTTTTGGTAAGAATTAAATTATTTTTAAATTCGGTGGAAATATAACCAACATCTCTCTTATCTTTCCACTTTCCAATCATAACACCTTGAGAGTACCTGGCAACGGTTTTACCTTTTTTTAATTTTGACTCTACAACATCCTGTGGTGTATTTTTTCTGTTCAATCTTAACGTTCCAGTACAAAACGTTTTTTTTTCAATTAATTTGGAGGCTAAATCAAAACTATTGTAGAAATTGTCCATGTATAATGCATGGCCGTTATTTAGCTTTTCGGACATTAAATGCAAAACCACATTAGCTGCATGGCCTTTTCCTCCCAAGTCATCGAGTACTCCTACATAAACGGAAAATTTTAATACCAATCCATGAGGTTCCGTAAGCATGTATAATTTAATTCCATATTTATGTCGTTTATTTTGAATGTATTGACGAAACTGGAGACGGCCTCTCCATAACACCATGGACTCATCAAGTGAGAGTTCTTTTTTGGGATAATATATGGTATTCATTTTGTTATTGAAATATGTAATTAAAGGTCTAATTTTATATAAGCGATCCTCAGGTAGGTTTTGATTATTAGTTTCAATATTTGGTGCAAAATGAAAACATCTTAATGAATTAAAAAATCTATCATGGCTCATATAATTTGAAAAGCAAGAAAAGTTGAAAAGGTGATGTGTTTTCCAATAGTCATTCAATCTGTTGAGTTTTATGGTACCAGTGTGAATTATCAATGCAATAAATGTTAACATTTCGTCTTTATCTGTTGGTTTCCAATCGGAGATACGAGAACGTGGTGCACTACCAACACGTAAAAACTCGGTTTCAGCATAATTATTCGTTTCATCAACCAATAGTTTTATAAAATGTTCATCGAAAAGCATAAAAAAATAATCTATAGGATTTATTTTGCCTTCTATCAAAACAAGCATTTCGTTTCGTTTTATAAAAGAAAAATTAGATAATTCAATTTCTTCCTCTTGCCAGTCACCGTCATTATTAGTATTTGTTGATGATTGAGTATTTACACTTGGTACATTATTCGCGATCTCAGTATCACTCTCAAAATCGTCAGACACTTGTTCAGTATTTTCAAATTCATATTCACTACCAGAATCGGAAAAATCATAATTTTCGTCACTATCAGAATTAAAAAGCATCTGCTCAATTTGTTGTTCATAATTTCGATTCATACTGCATAACCGTTTTGGTCGAGATGGACCGGATTCATTCAATGTATTATCCATGTTCATAATATAAGTAATACGAAAGTAAACGAAATAAAAAAAAATCGTTCAAAAGAAATAAAATGTATATAATTTAATTATAAAATGTATAAAAACAATACAATGTGAATACGTACGTGTTTCATCAACGACCGACGATGGAAAAATGATTGCAACGATAGTGAATTTCTTGAAAATACCGATAATTAACATGATAAGGGAATAGTAAACATCCCAAAATAAAATAAAAATATTATAGACTAAAAATAGAAATATCGATGTGCGATTGCGCACACGTATTAAATAATATCTATAGATAACGCTGACCGAAAATGAGGTTTTTGATTGTAACGCGGACTAAATTATAGTGTATTGAAAAATAGTGTGCGGATGACATTTGGCGTCATCCGCATAATATGTGAACCATGCTAAATGACGCCAATTGGCGTCATCCGCAGTGAACGTGTTAATTGTCCGGTATCTCTAGTATTAGGTTATTGTACAACATTAAAATACGACATATAAATACAATAATCATACAAATAAAAAGTAATTAATGTTGAGACGAATGTACAAATTAAATTATATTATTTCTATTATTGTAATTACTTATTATTATCACATTTTTATTTTTGATAGCAATCAAAAAAAATGTAAAAGTATAATTAATATTTAAATATTTTATGCTTCATTGTTTATTTAATAATATGAGAAAATTAGCAATCATTATAAGATTAAAGTTTTTCAACAAAAATTAATTTTAATAAATTATAAACTTAAGTTTTGGATCGATGCCACAAGTCAGCATCTCTTTTTGCATATATTTCGTCTTCTCAACTCGTTGTCATCTCACAGATGCACTCGAGCTCACCACATGGCTGTATCAGTGTACCTAGCACCCTATTTATTTGTAACAGCAACAGCAGTATAACGTCCTTCCGAACTTGAGGAGCCGCCTCCCAACTGCCGATAAGAACGATCTACGACGACCTTGCCGGGGTTTTTCTGCTGCTGCTGACTTTGCTTGGATCGTAGTAGTCACTGGCTCCAACCCGTCGCCATCACTTTTGGCCTCGGCTATAGATACTATATAGTCGTGTTTTCGGCTGCCTCATCCAGAACCAATTCGTTATCATCGGCCAGTACATCTAACAACAGATCAAATCTTAATATATTAATAAAAATAGTATTATACATAAAACATACATATTTTGTTTTTATATGTATAAAAAATTTTCAAGTATTGATTATCTATATATATAAAGGAATTTGTTCTCCTGAGGGATTACCGTGGAGCCCAAACCACAATAGGCAGATCTGGTTGAAATTTTCAGGATGGATTAATATTATAATTTAACCGTGCTTTAAGAAAGGATTTTTGGAAATTCAACCCCTAAAGAGGAAATTAATATAAGTATTAATCCATCTTGAAAATTTTAACCAGATCTGCCTTGAGGTTTGGGCTCTACGGTGATTCCTCAGGAGGACAAATTCCTTTATATATACAGATATCTAATCTTAATTATTATTATTATTATTATTATTATTATTATTCTATATTTATTTATTTATATTATTAAATTATTATTATTATTAATATTATTGATTAGAGGTTGTCATTGGCAATATATTATGGGCATAGGATATTATTTTGTGTTCAGTTATTTTCACTTTCATTTAAAAAAAATGTCATCTATTGAAGAAATTACTGTGAATGGAATGTTGACATAAATAGTTGTACCAATTATCGGTGATGGTACCTGCTTTTTTCCGTTCAATTTCCTTTGCCAGGAGATCCAAAAATACAATTGTTGTGTATGTCTCTGATAATTGGAATACCTTTATTAATATGTCTTACAATTCATATGGTGACAACTGTTCCACTGCTGAGGATTATGTTCGTGATATGGGCAATCCTGCTGTCTACAGTGGTTACTGCCAATTGTTTGCAGCTGGCAATATTTTCCCATATGTATTTGATATTTTTTATAATAATAATCTTTATGCTAAATTTGGTGTAAATATATTCCCAATAAAAAGATTGGGTAAAAATTAAATGAAGAAAAAAATTACTTCGCCGACCGGATTAGGTACTGTTATAAAAACTATAAAAGAACTCGCAGACAAAATATATCCAGGTACCGAAAACATCAAAGATAAATCAATGGACTGGTTATGTGAGAGGGCCAACTTGACATCAAATAATGATACAGCGGGAGACATAAACAAAATATTATTGGACTCTTTCAAAGAAAAAAAATATGGAATACAGATCAGTGAATTCAGTAGGTACTGGAAATAGATGATGCAGTTAATTATCCAGTTACATTTCTCAATTCACTAAACCCTTCTAGATTTACAATACATTTATTAATATTAAAAAATTGGTTGTCCTATAATGCTTCTAAGGAATCTTAGTCCACCAAAATTGTGCGACGGGACATGTCTACAGATTATTGGTCTACAATAAAAGAATTTTATAGAAGCTATTATTATGACTGGATCTGCAAAAGGTGAATCAGTTCTTATTCCTCGCATACCAGTATGTTTTGCTATGACAATAAATAAATCACAAGGGCCAACCTTGAAATTTGCAGGGATCGATATAAGAGAAGATTGTTTTTCACATGGCTTTTTGTACTTGGTGACTATATATTAACATATAAAAAAAAATAAAAACATTCTTGTTGACCAATTACATAAGTATTATAATACAAATAATTAATAAAAACATTCTTATCAGGTATTAAATAATAGGTAGGTAACTTTTTTGTTTACTAATTAAATAAGTAAGTATTATAATATTATGTAAATAACATTAAAAAAAACCAGGGTTGAATAACAGTGGCCCAATAGTTGGACTAAATAAGTAAAAACGTAATTTACAGAAATGTATATAGGATTATAAAAATGTATAATATAGAAAAGTAAATTTAACACACATCCGAACATATTTTTTTATTATACATTTTTATGTAAAAACGTCTAATTCAACGATTATTAGTGTAAGTTTTCGGACCTTTTCAAAACAATAGATATTAAACATAAAATTAATTAATAAAAATTAATATTTACGTTTAAAATTTGATGCTACAACACTATCAAAGTGATTTTAAATATTGTTAAGATAACAACAGAATATTTGTATTACATTAATTAATTGATAAGAGGCCGTTATGGAGGTAAAACTAAAAGATAATATTTTTGGCCCAAGTTAAACACACGTCCTAAGTTGGGCCAATACATTAAAAATAATAATTAAGTGTAACATAGGTAATGTGCAAGGTTCAAGGTCACCACCGCCTTTTAGGTAGTTATGACATTTTATCAATTCAAAGATATTAAGCTAATAAGCTGGACTCAATTTATTCAAAACACATAAAAGTAGCATGGACTCAATTCAATATCACCGCGTTTTAGAGGTCTAGTTGCGGCTATATATAGGTGCATATTGCATAATATATTAATATGACAGAATGCGAGCACATAATTCGTTTTTTACAATTTTTATCGCATAT
Source organism: Metopolophium dirhodum (assembly GCF_019925205.1). Classification (NCBI taxonomy): domain Eukaryota; kingdom Metazoa; phylum Arthropoda; class Insecta; order Hemiptera; family Aphididae; genus Metopolophium; species Metopolophium dirhodum. Next base: position 19,382,326 of record NC_083561.1, read on the forward strand.
ATGCTTTAGTCTTCCAACTAAAATATGACAAAATTTTGATCAACAGCTGTCTACAACGTTTTTTTTAACTAATAAATTATTCTAATACCTGCGGGATACCATGGAAAAAACTTAAAAGCTAACATTTTTTGAATTTTTCTGCATTATTTTTTTTTAGTTATATTTCTTATATTATTTTGTGTCTGTCATCACTTTTTAGCCTGTAGGACAGTAAAAATCAACAGTGAATATAGTGAATCTAGTTGTAATAGTCAAAAGTAAAATATTCCTGATAATGGAAGCGCATGGAAAAAGAAAAGAAAAATTAAGGAAAACCAAGAATTTTTACGCAAAATCGGTTTTTGACAAAATCGATTTTTGTTTTTGGTGAAGGTAACTCTAAAACAAATATTAAAAAGGTGGGTAAGTGGATGTCGCTCTGCTGTGCAGTAGGTGACAAGTGTGTCATTGTAATAACCAAGAATATCGATTTTAGTTATTTTGTTTTAATTGTATACTGTATAGGTACCTAATATTAATTAAACTTAATAATAAGTATTAATAATGAATAGGTAATAACAATATAAAATATAATATAAAATATCCACACTGTCTCCGCTCAGAATCGTTTTTCGTATTCAATAATATTATATCATTGAATTCAAATTTAATACAATCCATTATGCAGTGACCCACAACTGTACAGTAGAGCGACATCCACTTACTCGCTTTTTTCATTGCATATACTTTATATTATTTGTCTGGTTTCAAGAGGCATGCAAAGTATAAACAATCCGGATTCGAGTAGTCGAGTTAACATTGGTTAACCAGTAGATTAGCACTCCCTCATACTTTCCTGCACCACTCGCCACGGGCGATTATCGGATTATATGGTATAGGTACATACTGGCTACGAGTAAACTGCAGCATTGCAATTGGCTATTTACAGTTAACATCCAAACCCGGTCAAAGTACATACTTGAAAACAACAAACACGCATTATTGTAAATATTATTTGTGCCTATATACATTGTGCGTAGTTCCTCGTGATAATAATAATATTATAATATGTAAGTCGTAGTCGTTCTTGTCGTGTAGGTACCTACTTACCTATATTTAATTATTTAAATCGCATTTTATCACGCCGTCCTGGTGTGAACGGACTTTTGTAGGTAGGTCTTCAAACTTTGGATCGCTCGTTCCGTAGACGTAAGACAGTATCTAAGCCCTCCCCCTTAATACCCGGTTTTAGGTACCCCCCCCAAAATGTCTTCAATATGTCTTACTTTTAACCAAATATCAAAACCTAAATTCAATACAATTACAATATACATGTTTTTGACCCCCCCCCCCCCCCCCCCCCGAATTTTTTTTTGGATACGGCCTTGCGTGGACGACTTGCGTTAGGTACGTACCTACCCAGTACAGTAGTACCTATAACTTACTGTCCATATTATATCATATCCTACGATTTAAAAACTCAATAATAATATATTATTATATGATACGAAATTCGTGAACGCATCCGAATGATAGGCACCTATTACTCATATGGCTAAATATTATTAAATATTATGCATTATGTGTGTACAGTGATTTTCTTGATGGCCAACACGTCTCGGCTTCTCCCCACCTAAATACCTACCTGCAATGGGTTAAACAATAAACATAGGTCGATTTTAATGGTTTACAATATTATAATGTATAATGTACATAACCAGTTTGTAAAAGCTACAACTTATTATTTTTGTATAATGAAGGTCATTTAGGTTTAGGTATAGAAGTTGTTTTTATTTTGTAAAGCATTTACAGTTTAAAGGTACCTAACCAGTAAAATCAATAGCACACGTTACATACCATATCTACTCGGGCACTCGACTTATCTACTTAAACAGTATAATATTATACATATTCTTCAATGATAATTATTACAGATATTCCATAATATTGCTTATTAAAAGTAGATTATAATTTTTAGAAAAGTATTCTGCAGAAGAATTTTAAATTAAAATTATGAGTATATATTATTATTATTAATATAAATTAAAAACCTTATAATTACATTATACAAAAAATTATTTTATTCAGCCTGTAAAAACCTTGTTAAAAAAACTAAGACAATACACAATCTGATTAAAATATATTATATACCTATTGCCTTCTACTGTTGTATTTATATACCTATTCATATTGATATTGGCATAGTCACATAGTATTTTACTGATAATGCACGGTCAAATGTATTTTAGCTATAAGTCCAGGTTAGGTTATAACTTATAATGATTTCTTTTCTATAAACAATTGTCAGAGGATGATGCTAATCACCATAATTTGTTTTGAATGATCATAAACGATACAGTATAATATATTGCCAATGTTAACAAATTTGATTTACAAAATATCAAAATATAGTATTATTATAATTGTTACACAATATATTATCATAGTATATAATATCATTATCATTTACCATCATCTTATTAGTTATTATGTTTACATTTCATGTATGATATTCCCTAAAAACTGTCTCTTCACAATCATTTTAGTTATTATTACAAGATATGCATATATCACATTACAATAGTCTAAAATATATTATTAAGAATTCTTTTTTATTTATATTATAATATTCTATAAACATGTTAAATTAGTTTTTAGATGATTTGCATTCATTGTGATTTTACTCCAAAAAGATTATAAACGAGCTTTAAAATCATAAACAACATTTGTTGTAGTCATTCTATGTAGAGCATCAAAGCTGTGCAATAATTATTGTAATGAATTAATGATATTTAATAATAATAATAACAGCAATAATACAATAAAAAATATTATTTTGTTTAATTGATACGGATGTAAATGTTCATTGATTGTGCGTATACTAAACAATGTAATATGTATACCTATAATAATAAAATTACGATTGGCCATTATATAGATAACAAGTGTATCATAGTGACCTATACAATTGGAAGGTGAGGTAGGGAAAGAAAGTAAAATTTTTTTCTTAAGTGAGCAAGAATATTTAAAATAATGATAATAATATATAATCACCAATTTCGTCTAAATGATTTAAGTTTAAAAAATTAGACATTAATCTAGTATTCTAGTATTTTAGTATTTAATAAAGAAAAAAAATTAAATTCTTTATTGTTAGCCGTACAATATAATTAAATATTGTAATATTAATGTAAAAAGACAATTATTATAATATTATGTAATTTCCCCGCCTCGAGCCCTCATTTGAATTCTTTTTTTTTCTGATTATTAAGAGCGACCATTTCCGTACAAGTAAAACACAAAAGCACACATGACTATTACAGGTATACAACAAATATAGACATTGGTAAAAAAATAATAAAATACAAATAAATAAAAATAATAATAAAAATTTGAGATAATTTTTTTTTAAAAAAACAAAATATTTTAGAATTAAAAAATAGCTAGGCACTGATAATAAAACATCTATAAAGTTGAAAAAGTTAAACAATAATAATTTTTTTTAGATACATATTGTACATACAAATTTCCACCACACATCTCACGTAAAACATTATAAATCACATTTTTGTAGGGGGGAAATTATCATCATCATAAACATTTGTTAACCATCGAAAGGAACTGCTACAATAAAATATTTCATACATTTTTTACGTGACTAGTTATTAGTATAAGTATATTATAATATAATTATTAATATTTCCCTACTCTCACTACACATAATAATAAAAAAAAATATAATATTCAAATACCTTCACCGTTTTATTAGAGGTGCTTTTACATAAGATGGTAATAATGTTATACAAATGTGTGCATACTTTTATAAGTATTTATATGCTTATAAATATATATAATCAATTATCATACAGACATATTTATCAAATTTAAGAAGAAAAAAAACCATATTATATATTATAATAAATAAAATCAATTCAAATCATCATTTGTAAATTATATAATTAAACAGAAGAAAAAAGATAATTGCTAAAATTCTCGATATGGACATATATCTATTTACAGAATATCGATACGGGATACATAAATGTTGTATGAATAATATCACAAACATAATATCCTAAAATACGATAGTGGCTAACAAAATAAAAACCATCATTGATACAATATTATACTGTCTACTGATAAAAATAATTTCAATGTTAGATACACCTGTGGACCTTGCAAGATACTTGAAAAAAAAACACTTATGACCATGGTCCCCCATAAAACTATTCGAGAATCTTATTTAATATTATATTACAGTACATGATTGAATGATTAACAAAGTGAGGTTCAAGTACATGAATAATTATTGCAAGTTAAGAAAGATAAAATTAAATACAGTATTAACGCGGATCATAAACGTGTACATAAATTTTGGGATGATCTGTCCCTATATTCATAAATTTTTATTTTTAAATACAATCTAAATAAAACTTTAAATGTTTCACATTAAACAAGTGTGTTACCACAAGATTATGAACGCATAATTAATTAATTATACAAGTTCGTCATCGGGTTTTAGAATAATAATGATCAAATATTGATTTGTTCTACTGTACCGTGTTGAAATGTTAGTTTATAACAACGTACAGCCTTTACATTTTTGAACATTTTCGCCTTCACTCAAGTTGATGACAGGATTTGGTTCATCTTCAATATGAGCACTTTGGTCATGACGTCTCTGTAAAAATTCTTATTGAATGGCCAGTTGACAACAAATACAATTCTAACACTTACCTTAAGTTCAGAAGCAATTGTGACAAATGCTTCTTCAATATTTTTATTTTCCTTAGCCGACGTTTCTAGCACAGACAATAGTTCAGGAAAGTATTCGCACATTGCATCTGCTTCAGATAATTCCACCTGGCGGTTCTCCTCCAGGTCGCATTTGTTACCTACATAGATTGAATATGTAACTATGTAAGTGAAGTTGTTACAGGGTGGGTCATACTATTAAGATAACTTAAAAGGTATACGCATTGATTGATTGCAAAGAATTTCCAATATTGCAAACTTAAGACATTTAAAGTCTAAAATATGTATACATCTAATATACTATTGGAAGTTTGTAGGTTTAATTTTGGATTACCTATTATTATTATGTTTTATTAATTACCTATCCATGCATTTTATACTTATTAATAATCAAATAGCACCTGTACTGTACATTAAGTACACTATACTGTAAATTGCAATAAATAGTATTAAATACCTATTGTTTGGTAAATTTTAATTCGATTAATTATTTGCAATGAAATGAAGGAACACCACATAAGTGTAATACTCACTATAAAAAACAGATTTCAGTATAAAAACTTACCAATCAATACGAGCAAGACATTAGACGAAGTATACCGACGTACTTCTTCGACCCATCTCTGTAGATTTAGGAAAGTAGCACGTTTTGTAATGTCGTACACTGTAAGACATGATAATATTATAATGACAAAGTGGTGAATCGTACTGTATAGGGATGTTGATGAGATTTACCTAGTAGGACCCCATTAGCTGAGCGATAGTAGCTCTGCGTGATCGTTCGAAACCTCTCGTGACCAGCCGTGTCCCATATCTGGAGCTGTAACACAAAACTACTGTAAGTACGCCTTAAGGCATTGTCATTATTACAGACACCTATGCACGGCTGCAAGGCATCACAGACGGAAATACAAATTAATTACTTTGACTTTCTTGCCGTCGATCTTGATGGTCTTCATGGAAAAGTCGACGCCGATGGTGTTGCCCTGGTTCTCGGCATATGTGCCACTCTTGAACCGCTGAACGACGCACGTCTTGCCAGTGCCGCAGTCACCGATAAGCACGATTTTGAATAGAAAGTCGAAATTGTCCTCGGCTGGCACAGCGGCGACTCCGGAAACTTGCTGCTGCGACGACGACGACGACGAGCCGGACGCGGCCGAACCGGACGTCTTGGACATGGCGGTGGTCACGTTCGATTATTTAGCAGTTGAAGACGGATTCCGCGTCGGTCGTCTGTCGCATAACCTCACGGAGACAATGGCTAGCTGGCCGATGACGGGTCCACCGATTTCCCTGTACGCGAACGTCGTCTCGACAACCGTGTTTTCGGAGACGGGAAAATTTCGACTCGACGGTGACACTGGCGAAAACTCACGAGATATTATGAATTTTATTCATTAAATTTATGTAGACGGGTTTATACTTTGATATCGTTCGCTAGGTAGTACACTACATCAACTTACTATACGGCGTATGCGGTAATGCGGTATACGCGTACGGACGGCTCTGGGAAAATCATTCAGTACAACAATAACATCGCCGTTATCTCTGGTCTTTGTTATCTAAACATATGTTGAACGGTGACCTCACTGCGACCGTAACCGTGTTTAGCGCTGCCGGAATGGTATCACCGCTGGCCGCCTCGCACGTCTATTCTGGTACCGCGGTCCTGGTGGGGACCGGAAAGTGTTCTGTAATATTTCAATGCAGTAATGCACCATAGACTATGGTAATATTACTCTATGTAATGCACACGTCGATTATTATCTACACCTTAGCTGCCTAATAGACTGCAAAACATTTGTATAATTTTGACTATATTATGACGTATCATTTTATGTTTATTTATTTGTCGAATGTACACAGTAAGTTGTACCTAATGCGTACGTTGTTAGTAAATATTAAACGTACGTAAGATATATTTAAATATTTTATTACCATTATAGTACCTATTATCGTGAACAACAATCACAGACTAAGGTATACCGTATACCTACTAAGGTATATCTTAGTCCGTGACAACAATCTATAATCATAATAAATATTAATATTATTATTCAATTTATCTACGATCTTCATGATGTGTACAAACGTTAAAGTATAAAGATAACTATAGTCTAATGGTCATCACCTCGTATGTCTTTATCGTATTCTGATTGGCCGTTGTAAACATGGTAGGTATCATTTACTAACCATGATCTACCGGCAAATTTTCGGTTGTTCTGAGTTCAACTTTCGACTCGACACGAGAAAGTCGGATTCGGACGGACGAGTAGACGACCTAGCAGGCTGAAATACCGAATTTATACTTTGTAACACATTAATTAGGTATAGTTATAACTTATTAGTTATTAATAGTTGGTTATTTATAAGTAATATTATATAAAGTATTATGCGACGTTATTGACGAACCGTAGCATGTACTTATATATTTAATATTTATGGACAATCGATAACATTACAATTTTACTATATTATAGATACTAAACGTACTAAAATACTAAATTTAATTTTATCTTCAATACCTACCTATATAAGGTAAGTACAGCAAAACCGTTAAACGAAACCTAAACAGTTTCCGGTTTGACGTTTTCCAAATTTTACTTATTTCTGGCAATAAGATACCTATAGTATAGGTAGGACAATAAAATGCAATTAGATATATAAATATGTGAAATTTACGCAAACATTATGGTCTATGGAAAAATGTAGGCAGTGGAGTATTTAGGGGGGGGGGATGCGAAATGGGGGAAATTGCCCCAAGCAGCAATTTTGGGGTCACCAAATTTTTGTGGGAGCTTTTTTTTTGAAATCAGATTTACATTGATAGGCAGTTTGGCAAATCAATGTCAACAAAACATTCAATTAATATTTAAATATAAACAAAGCCATTCTGTGCAATCAATCTCCACATCTGAATATCTGATAATACGCCAGCGTATTGGTTTGTCGTCGAATACCTATTAATTGTTCTGTGCCTAAACTAAACATTTTTTGTGGTCTATGATGTTAGTAAAATCGTACTGTCAGTACAAGAGTATATAAAAAAATTATATATTGTACATGAGAGCATTTTAAATATTTAATAGCTTACATACTACAGTAATTTTGCAAGTTATCTTTAACCACATAATATAAGTATAACGAATTGTATTCGAAAATTTCTTGTAATTTTGATTATGTACTTTTTAAAAACTTAGACTTACGAGAAATAGTATTTTGTTATAAAAACAATAAATATTTTAAGATATGGAATTATATTGCATTAATAATTTGATTAACTACCTAGGTAACTATAAAGTATGGATACCTATAGGTAACTATAGTATATTGACATACTTTTCTAACAATAAATAATTAGGTACTGACGACAATAATATTATAATAATTATTGTATTTCATTAATAATATTATTAGATTCTGAGCGCTCTGCTCAATAAAGACAATGATTTTATAATAAAGTGTGATGATTTTTTTTGTGTGTCTATACACACGATAAATAGTTGAAATAATGCTTCGATTTTCAACTTCAACTTCTTTTCAAGTAAGAAAGTTAATCTAGTTGATAATATCCCAGTATTATAGAAAACGACGAGAAAAACAAAAAAAAATTAACGAAAAACGGAAATTTTTAAACAATTCACAATTTTTTGACAAAATTGATTTTGATTGTTTGGTGTAATTAAAAAAATAATAACTGTAGGTTAATGATATATTTTTAAATTATAAGCTATAAATTATTATCATTGGACGATTTGGCCGTTTTCTATAAATATTTATATTGATTTTAACCATGATTTTAATGCAATAAGCCATAAGGCCATATTTGATTATGCAGCCATTATCGGTCTTTTTCAAGAAATATTAATTTTTAGTATATTCAAAATGTTATAAATGGGTCTGGGTCGAAATCCCGACAGTTGTTATACCGACATGTAAAATCCCGACAAATAGCGATACCGACAGTAATAATAATAATAATAATATATATTACATAATATATTATATAATATATAATAAAAAAATTACCTAATACATTTTACAATTTGCTTTGATTATTTTGTTATTCTTTAGTACTGAGAATACCTCCGATGTTCTACGTCATTCTGGTCCACTAAATAGATTTTTATACTGCATGATACTATTACCATATTATATGTGTTGTAAGTTTTTGATGGGTGAGAAAAATTGCCACTAAAAAAACCGGGGGAGGGGAAAGGGTATTAAAAAAAATGTGTACCCAGCCACCCAGGACAGCAAAATTCTAAATACGCTACTGAATGTAGATATATACCTACTAAAGAAAAAACAAATTTAAAAAAAAAGATAAATAAAGTTTACTTTAATGCAATCAGAATGATACAAAAGTATAATTAGATATATAAGAACCATCTTTTTATCACACTCCTCGCCCAAAAAGCATTTGCTTCAAAAGTCGAGCCCTATTACCCTATTCGGGCCTATTACTACATTCCCACTGCTGTTTTTCCGCGTTGTAGTATAGGTAAGTATGTTGTGGGTAAATATTATTGTAATATTTTTTTTTCTATGTATACCTATTGTGTTTACTAACGATTTAACTTCATAATAAAATGTTCTGAGGGGGGGGGGGTGGTCTACCAATTACCTAATAATTATTTATTATTTACAAACTTTTAGACGCAGCCTAAAGATATTAATAAAAAAAAAAGCAAGTGGGAAAGTGAGTGTTGTTCTATTGAACAGTAGGTTACAAGTTGGTCACTGTAATAGATAGTGTTAAATTTTAATTCAATGATATAATATTATTATATAAGAAAAATTATTCTTTGCGAAGACGTTCAGTCAGCTTATTATATTACTAAGCATACCTACTTTATGATATTATTATTAATTTATTTATTTATAAATAACCTATTTACGTGAACCCTTATTTTAAATGTTCAATACTTATCTATAAAAGTTGAATATAAATTTTTAGTTACAAAATTATTTTTAAATTTGATACATTTTTCCAAAATCTAAACTTTAATTGCTTAAAAAAAAATTGCGAGTTTGTATTTTTAATTTTTTTCAACTACTATTTCAACAATATATCAGCAGCCTTGTATTTTATTTTTACGCTTTTTGACCCAACAAATAAAATTGTATTGACATTTATAGAAAAAAAAAATAAACAAATTGAAAATTGAAACTATCCGTAAACAGTTTAAAATGAGACAAAATAATTTTATCAAGTATAGAAATTGATAAAATAAGCACATGGTGTAAATTTCAAGTATCTACGGTTACCTATTTGTTTTTTAATTACAACAAAATAAGATAAATAGCTACATGCAGTGGCGTAACTGGATAAAAATATAGGGAGGAAATAAAATTAACCTCCCGTTCCAGCCGTTCCTGTAGTCATAATCGCGATTTCAAGAATATAATATTATTCAACAAGAGAAACCTAAAACAAATATAAACTTTTATAAAGTAATTTGAGGAAACAAATATTTTAATATTATAATCTTATGTAACAGTCTTGTTAACAATACTTTTTAAATGTGGATTATTTGGGGGGGGGGACTGATACTTTTGCCCCCCTCCCCGCAATTACACCACTGGCTACATAAGAAATCGAGTGAATATCCAATATTGTAAAAATTTTAATTTCGAACGCTCATAAAAATTTAATTTGATATCCTGGTAGACATTTTTTTTTTGATAAATGTAGACAAACTTATGAGGAATCTCGTATTACATTTTCAAATTTTAGATTTAAAAAGTAAAATTTTTATGAGTTTCTAACTCAAAATAATTTGCACATTTTCGTGATCTTTACGTGTTTTGTCAACATTTGAACTTTAAAAAAATATTGTGAATTTCCAAATATTCAATTATTTAGCCGATATTTTAGCTTATTTTCTTATTTTTAACGTCAATATGTCAATTTGTGCTGGCCTTTTAGTTTTAATTTTAGTTGCATACTAATTTATATTATATAATAAAAATAATTTATAAATTCAAAATTAAAATTTCTTTTGATAAACTGATTATTGTGGAACTAGTTAAATATTTTTTTGTTTTTGAAAAACATAAAATTTGTTAATAGTTTACATTCTTCTAATATTCTATAATATTATCTATGCTCTTGTGGGGTATTTAATTATTATCAACGAACTTATGTATGAATTTGAATGCTAGACGAAAACAAGTTTCAATATAATTTGTCGTTAGGTAGGTAAGTACCTACCTATTTATTGACCTAATTGGTACGTTACGAACATATTTTCTTATTGCCACAATGATGATATAATACTAGATACTTTTATATGTACAATATTTACATTTATTTATAATTCGCTCAGTATATTTACAGAATTTAAACAATCAAAAAGTGTACAAATAAAAATATACCTTGTTAGTTGTTTAGTATTCGTGTGAGTGGTTTAATATTACAATATGAACCGTTTCCAACAATTAGTATATCAACCCTGAAAATGAGCAAGCCTAATTTGGTCTATTGACCCGTAAAATGACCTAACACAATTGGTCTATAGATCCTAAAATTTTATGAGCGTAATTGATACTTGAAAAGATCATATTATACGCAATTGGTAAACTCCCACATCGTAACGTTGTAACTTTAATTAAACTTAATCGAGATACGTACATATTTTATTTTATTTATAATATTGTTATTGATTCAAAGGTAATATTTACGGTAATTTGTTTTTGTGTTCAACCTGAAAAACAAAAATTGATTTTGTCGAAAACTGGTTTCGAGTAAATATTCTCGCTTTTCCTTAATTTATTTTTTGTTTTTCCCAATGCTTTTGAAAAGTATTGCGAATTAAAAATAGAAATTGCTTACATCACCTATAATACTTAACTATATGTTTAGATTAATTTGACAAGTATTTTTTTTTTTTTATAATACCTAATGAAATAACTCAGGGTTTGCCAAAAATAAGTGTAAAACAGTGGAATTGACTCTCTAATAATATAGACCACATAATATTCACATATGGTTCGCGGGCCCTTATTCACATGTTAGAGACCACTGAATACTGATCTTAATCTATGCAATACAATATACGTACCGATTGGCAATTTATAATAATACAATATTTATCGCACTATCACTGTAGTCTGTATTGTATAATAATATATTAATTATTGTGCGTGGATATTATATTGTTGCAGGTGCGTGCAGATCCGGCCGTGCGGGCGCGAAGAAGACTTCGAGGGAATGTCACGGTATACTATGCAGCTATTTCAAGTATGGATTGAGATGATCTATATTAGTCATATAATATACTAGCCTAGGTCATCGTCGCATGCTTTCACGTATAATATATTACAATACTTATTAATTATATATACCTATGCATATTGTGCGTGTGGATAGGCCTCAAGAACTCGCGTAAGAATATTATTATGTGCGTTGCAATATTATATATTGTGTCACACAATACATATAATATATATAAACACAGACAATAAATAGTACAACTATTGTTAATTATTTGACGCGAGAAGATTCGATTGCGTTCGGCGTAGCACGCGTGTTTATGTCGATATTATAATATTATGCACATTTTTCCGCGGTCACTGCAGCAACTGGTAGGAGCAGAGCAAATGAACACAGTAACCATAATATAGGTAGTAGTAATACTGTATACCTCACAATAATAATATACCAGTCTATAATAATAATAAAAATAATAATCGTCGAATTAGTATTAGGTACCGCACTTACCAGTAGTTGGTTGTGATAATTGAATCACAATATATTATACGATTGGCATCTGTGTATTATAGGTATTATCGCACGTATATAGTACAGAAGAGTGGCGCTGGTCCATTTTCAAATTTAATATTATATATATTTTTCTTAAACCACGAGAAAAGAAAACGTCTAGATTGTGCTGCCAAGTCGACCCTGACCGAGTGTCGAGAGAAATAAATGTATACATTGTAATCGCGTCGGACCGTATACCTAGCACAGTTTGAATAGTATTATTAAGTTGCAACAACTGCCGCGATTATGACGAAATTATAATAACTATAATAGTATTGTCCATTTGTCGAAATTTAACCATAAAAATCGTTTTAATTGTAAAATAAATATGCCCTAAAATATAGAATTTCTTATCAGTTATCACACACATAGGTAGTGTGGTATTGGCGTTTGTGTTTTCTTCTCCGTTTATTCGTATGAACGTTTTATAATATTGAAAAATTTTTAGTATTTTAGTAGTTGAGTCTATATAAGCTACAAACATACGAACATTGCCTTTTGATGTATATTTGAATAACAAACAATAACTATAAATATTATTTTCTTTTATAAGGTACCTATACAAATTGGAAAGGTTACTGCTTTTTAATATTTTACGATATTTGACGATATCGACTACTTATGTTAGAAATTTATAATATTGATAGCATTTACATTATTATCAAATTTACATCATTGCCGGTAACATATACATTTACAACCAAATTCAATGAACTAATTAATATTACCAAAATAAATAAACCAAATAATTTTGGAACTGAAAAATTCTCTACTAACCTATATCGTTTTAGGATCCTAAGAAAATCAAAAAAGGGGTCTTGCACAGATTACGTTTAAATACCGGTATTTTTATTTTTGGTTCCAATCTCTGCGCGCAGGTCGCCCGTTTAAAGACAATCCACTAGACCCAAACCGGACTCTGAATAGTAAAGACTTTCCTGAAATTTTTGTGGATTGAATTCATGTTATCTATATTATGCAATTTAATTACTTATCAAACTTTTTTTTAACTTGCTGATTTCTCTGATTCATTTACCTCTAAATCTTCACAAATATTATAGGCACCCACCTAAATCAAAATAAGTATTTTTTCTTTTTAAATTAAAATAAATATAAAATCATAACAAGCCACCAACACTGCCAATCACTGCACATTTAACTCCATTGATAAGTGATGTTTCTATAATAATTATGCTCTACGCGATAATATTTTCATAAAGTATCACCTAACTCTAAAAAATTTTATTTTATTTTTATTTTAATTATACGGGCTGGGACCTTTTTACATGCAGCAATACACATTTGTAATTACAGAAGTAAATTACTTACAAATTTTTATAAAATATAATATAATTTATTATTAGGTCTAATGTTAATATATTTTAGAATGTGATTATAACATAACATAATTATCAGTAATTATCGTTTAGTCAATTTTTTAAACGTTTTTATTATTATTATTATTATTATTATTATTATTATAGCAATAAGGCAGTAAACCAACGTCCAACGTAGAATTTTATTCATCACAATATATCTATAATAAATATTATGACGTGTTATATATTATAGTAGCAAGCCCAGTCCATATAATCTGAATTCCCAATTGTACCTATTTTACCTATATTATAATAAATTATTTTAAAAATTATAATTTAAAATGTTTTTATACTTAAAATTTAAAAATTTAAATTTATGTAGGTATGTAGCACCCTAAAAAAATATTAAAAACTTAAGATTAATCAATTTGAAGGTGTTAATCACAATAATGAAAACCATAGGTACATTTAATATTTTAGATTAGAAATATAAACACTAACACTACCTATTATAGAATGCACACGGAGATCAGTAAAGTGGTGAAATAAGAAACGATGAGTGATTATTGACTAGTGTTCCTTCTTAGCTTTCTCTTTTTATATGTAAATTTGGTTGGGTGGGATCTGGTTGTAGGCTATGACCGAGCTAAGTATAGTGACATGTTGTCCGAAGGTGAACATATCTTTATATTAGATCATATTTTGGTAATTAGACTCTTGACATTATTAATAACAGAATATCCCACAACACTGATGTGTTAGTAAAAACTAATCTATAAGATTATGTATTTTAGTTAAATTGTATTTTTAAGTTTAATTCGACATTTTACCTTCAATATAATTAAATTGAATAAATAACGCTAATTTATAAATCGTTGTATATAAGCATTTAGTATATTTATGTGCAGAATATTAATTGCTGTAATAATTAATTTCTTCTTTTTATTTTTAGATAAAATTATTTATTTTTTTTTATTATTGAGCTTGAGCCTGGCAACTAAGACCATTAGCTATTTTTGTTTTTTGTTTGTAGGTTTTTTGTTGGAAGGGGGAGGAACACGTGTGTGTTTGTTTTGGCAGAATTTTTGATTTGGGCACCTGTAGGTATCTGTTATGCCCGGACGGGGGATGGCGGCACTTGTTCTCCGGACACTGTGACTTGCTTGAAAAAAAATGCCACCCATGGCCGAGAATCGAACCCGGGACGGCCACTCCGTCCCCCATAAAATTATTATCGATACTAATCGCTGCAGATTGTCAATTATTGATGTATTCGCGAAGTTGTTACTATTAAACTATAATTGTGTCGTAAATTAATGATAAAATATAATACATTAATATATTATCTATATTTAATAATATAAATAGCATATGAAAAAATGTGGGTAAGTAGATGTCGCTCTGCTGTACAGTAGGTTACAAGTGGGTCACTGTAATGGATGGTGTTAAATTTGAATTCAATGATATAATATCATTGTATAAGAAAAACGATTCTGAGAGAAAACGGTCAGTCAACCTTTGATATTACCAAGTATATTTGATGATATTATTGTGAATAAAGTAATTTATATATAACCTATTTACGTGGAGCCTTGTTTTAAATTTTCAATCCTTAGCCATAAAAGTTAAACATTTTATACATTTTTAACTACAAAATAATTAATAAATTATAAATTTGATAAAGGTTGTCAAAATTTGAACTTTAAATGCTTATAAAAAAAAAAATTGTGCCTATGCATATTTAATATTTTTTAACTGCTATTAGTACGATATATCAGAAGCCTTATATTCAATTTTCACGCTTTTTACCCAACAAATAAAATTTTATTTATATTTATAGAAAAAACTAAAAAAATTGAAAACTGACAATGTCCGTAAACAGCTCAAAAAGAATCAAAATATTTTCAACATTTTATGGTGTATAGAAAATGCTAATATAGACATTCAGTGAAATTTTCAAGTATTTACAGTCATTTGTTTTTTAATTAAAATGAAATAAGAAAATTGTTACATGAGAAATCGAGTGAATATCAAATATGATTGAAAATTTAATAGAAGGCTCCTAGGTTATTGTTTCAAAGGCAGATGAAAAAAATTAAAAATCCTTAGTCACAGTTTTTATTTATAAGCATTTAAAGTTCAAATGTTGACAAAATACGGAAAAATCACGAAAATTAGCAAATTATTTTGAGTTAAGAATTCATAAAAATTTTTCTATTTAAATCCAAGATTTGAAAATGTAATATAATATTACTCATAAGTTTGTCTACCTTTATCAAAAAAAAATGTCTACAAGAAACTTAAATTCAATTTTTATGAGCGTTTGAAATTTATATTTTTACAACATTTGATATTCACTCGATTTCTCATGTAACAATTTTCTTATTTTATTGTAATTAAAAAACGAATGACTGTAGATACTTGAAAATTTCACTGAATGTTTATATTAGCATTTTCTATACACCATAAAATGTTGAAAATATTTTGACTTATTTTGAGCTGTTTACGGACATTGTCTAAAACATTGTCGGAAAAAAGCGTGAAAATTTAATATAAGGCTCCTGATATATCGTTCTAATAGCAGTTGAAAAATATTAAATATGCATAGGCACAATTTTTTTTTTATAAGCATTTAAAGTTCAAATTTTGACAACATTTATCAAATTTATAATTTACTAGCTGAATTACCCGGCTTCGCCCGTGTGTAGTTTTTGTTTTATAAAAATTAAATTCTTAAATCAACACAAATTGTTGTGTTTTAAAGAAGAAAAAATGTATTTTACTTAATGCTATCAAGTGCTAAAAAAGTAGTAGTTGCTGAATTATAAAGACAACAAAAATAATAATAATAGTATTTACAAATGATACTAATGATTCTGATACACATATTGTTATTAAAAAATGTTTCTATAATTATATATAACTTTTTTTTATGAATATTTACAAATGATACGTAGTTGCTCAATTCTAATATGGTTTAAGTCAAAACCTCTTGGTATACTACATTTAGAGTGTATTTAGAGAAATGTATTATTATTTTTAGTCAGTGTTTTCTATACAACTCATTAAATATTTTATTATATAGCCTCGGAACAATTCATAACACACACAAAAAAAAGGTCAGAGTCCAGGTTGACGGAAACCTTCGGACCGCCGTGCCGTACCGTATTTCCCGTTATCGGCCGACTGCTATTGTTATTTATTATATGAATATAGATATACAAATTACACGTAAAAATTTATTTTTGCCAATTACAACCCTTTAAAATCAAAATTTTGAAAATCGGGTGACGTGGTGACACTCACGAAGGTATTTGGAACAACTTTGTGAAAAAAAATTGGAAAAAAGTTAAATAGCGTCGTCACAAAATTGGTACATAAAAAAGGCCTGTTCTTTTATACATAAAAGGATTAATTATTTTGTAGTTAAAAATGTATAAAATGTTTAACTTTTATGGCTAAGGATTGAAAATTTAAAACAAGGCTCCACGTAAATAGGTTATATATAAATTACTTTATTCACAATAATATCATCAAATATACTTGGTAATATCATAGGCTGACTGACCGTTTTTTCTCAGAATCGTTTTTCTTATGCAATGATATTATATCATTGAATTCAAATTTAACACCATCCATTACAGTGATCCACTTGTAACCTACTGTACAGCAGAGCGACATCCACTTACCCACCTTTTTTTTACGCATTTCACTATTTCAGTAGCTTGAAATAAAATAAAATATATTATGACCATTGATAGCACGGCGATATCCATAGGCAATTTAGGTACATCAGTATTGTGGTTCCATTTTTCGATCTCATGTCCAATGCCGTGAAAAATAATCTTAAAATTATCGATGTTGGCTAATTTGATGAGGAAACGTCAGGTGTATGAACCATTCAACTATATGTTATGTGACACGCTTTGTATCTAACGGCTAACCACTTCTTTTTTAAAGCATTTCATGTGCTTTATAATGACCAAGTGTAGACTGAAGGCGACCTCTGGATAATATAGTTTCATGTTCTTCTTTACTGCACAGTTGCACACCTAGCGTAGTATCAGCACTGCACATTTTCATACCAGTAAAATGAGTAAATTTGTTGAATTATACATATTATAAGTATTAAGTTTCTAAATAAACATTGACTCAACCATTTGTATTTAATCTAATACGTTATTATACTATATTATATTAATATGTTTGTTGGCAATATGTGCTGTATATACTTAAACGAGTATAGTAAGTTAAGTATATAATTGTAAACTTAGCTGAAAATTACCATACTTTAGACCTCTTGGACAAAATGTATCAATTTTATTTATTTATTTTATTACAAAATAAATCTAAGATATTCAATATTTAATTTAAAAATGTCCATGCTAATTAATTTTTTTAGTATTTAATACAAATGTTTAACGTTCTACTGCATATTACTATTCTTATAGATTCCGTGAGAAAAAAAAAGCAGACTAGATAACACATTTAAAAAATGTTGAATATTGTCAATGTTTAACAAAGTTAGTCATCCGTTAGACTAATAATAATAAAAACAAATATAATGATTTTGTATTGTTTTTTCTCGTACATAGGTTATTTAATATTGTATGCATTCAACAGACTAAAAATGATTAAGGACCTTTAAGTAATCATTTTCAAAGTGAAGACGGTTTATTTCGAATTTTAAAGTTATTATGATACAGGTATAATTTATTATCTGGAATATTTGGTGACGTATATATGTTTGTGAGAATATGTCTACACACAGCTATTTCCATTCACAAGCTAGGTATGTTCATAGTTTATAATATTACAATATGTTACTTATGCTGACACTGTTATACTTTTTAAAAATAAAAATCAACATTTGGTATTCAATACCAAAAGGTAACACACCTTTGACGTTAAAAACAAACTGAGTTGATAGTTTATTATCTGCAGTATTATCGGTAGTGATCGCTGAAAAACTAAATTGTCCACGTTCAATGCAAAATAAAATTATCATGTAAATCAACTATGTTCATCATTTTTTTTTTATGAAAAATATTTTTTTTAGTTTTATCTATAAAAACTATTGAATTTTGTCATTACTCATTACCTAGTTAAAATTATTTTAAGTTTGATGGTGTTTTGGCATGCGCGCTTCGCCATTAGTGAATTTTTTTATGTTCATCGATTTAATATCCTTTTTACTATAACGTGATTGTTATGATCGATTTCGATACTTACATAATTTAGTGTCTGGTATAGAGGTGTGAACAGTGGTGAAAGTTTGAAGCAGTATACTCAGATCTCATTATGTTTATTATGGTCAATGTGATTTTAGTTATTGCCATAAATGTATGATAGAGCTTTTGCGTAAAAACAAAATATAAATAAAGTATATAATTATAAAATATAAGAAAAAAAAATAATAATGACTTTACAGTATTATCAAAATGAACACACTTTGAACGTTGAAAACATTTTAAAAATTCACCAACAATATGAATTCAAGCTCACATTCGATTTTTATAAAAAAATTATAAACGTAAACAATTCTCTCATCAAAATCGTTATCCGTTAAATATTGTGTAGCTTTACTTTACTGTATCAACTAACTATATATAGGTACATAGTCTTTGGCATAAAGAACAATATACAAAATAGTGAATAAAATTGTTGCATGGTATACAAACTGGTATAGTAACATCCATGTTATGTAATATCTATTCTGTTGATGCATTATGGTCATTATAACTACCGATGTAAATCGACTATTGTTGCCTTATAGGTACTTTGTATAACAAAAAGTAGCATGCTGCTAGATATTTTTCCTCTGCAAGAAAAATTGAGAAAAATTGATAATTTTTTAGTGTAGTTTAGGTAGTAGAAACATATCATGTATACAAAACGTTAGAAATATCAGGTAGAAAAATCGGTAGTAACCAGCCCAAAAACATAATATCTATGTTAAAAAAAATTTAAAAAGTCGTATTAAATAAATGATTTTTAATAACTATAATATTATATTATATTATTACATCGTACCTACGCATATAGTTTACAGCATCAGAAATACAGTTTAATGCCACTTTCGGTGTATATACAAAATAGTCACGGAATAAAAACATATTTAACGCCTTATAATATTTTTCCGGTTTCACAGGACATACATAATATGTAAATATAATAATAATAATAATAATAATAATAATATTATATTGATATTGCACAGTGAAAATATTTTCGACGTGAATAGACTTATGTCGTTGTAGTACTTTTACGGTTAAATTATTGTTACATCATAATATATAATATAGTATAATGTATATCTATTTATAATAATATGTTAATATTAGCTATTAGATATTTAATTCACTATAGTTTATCTATGGTATTCGCCTAACTATAAATAAGTACAAACAGATATATTACCTACATTCTATAAAAAAACATATTTATCGTAATAATACTACGATTCGTACACTATGCTTAAAAACCATAATATTTATTTCGTTATTTTTTTGACTAAATGAGCAAACAGTTTACATCCTAACTACCTACATATCTTAAGACTCTATACATACTTAAATCATAATTTATTATAATATTGATTCGATTGACGACGTTTTGCACTATATATTTTGTTGAAATTCATTACGGTGTTGTTCACACATTACACGCGCCTATAGTATTACATTACATTAACTATTTTGCGAAATAGACTATAAAACTGAAAAAATAAAAATTATAATCTAAAATAATAATAAAAATAAAATACAGTCAATGTGTAGTGGCTTGACACGTAAATAACAACGTGCGTCAGTGTTCGTATAATATATGTATCGTCTATAAATACATAATATGTACACACACACATACACACACACATTTACTATCATATAGTAACATTTTCACGAAAAAAAAAAATATAGAAGGCATTAACAATATTATGGGCTGTAAGTATATAATATGGATTTTGATCTGTGCGCAGTTTAGTTGTCTCGTAAAGGAAAATCTTTAACATCGCGTCGACAGTAAATTGTAGTAGCGATACGTTAGGTTAGTCATACGTGTAGTAATATTATACCGGTCGACTGAAATGGCACACAATTTGTAAAAAATAAAACGATATTAAAATATAATATTTTATAATATGTTATGTTGTCCGAGACCGATTTCGAAAACGAACCAAATAGGATCGAGATAAATTTCATGCCGTGGTAATATTATCCTCATAATGACGATGAATCGTACCTACGCGATAAACAATATTAAAATACTATTATTAAAGTGGCTAGCGCATAATATTATTTAAAACATATCTCGGATACTAAACGTATATATAATAATATATATATTTAAATATATGAGTATGTGTGTGTCGCAAGTATAATGTATATAATATATATAAAAAAATTTGTCGAATATTTATTTACAAAAATGATTATTATTACTAAGTATTATATGATAAGACACAGGCACAAGCGATCATTTCCTGGGGTTCGTGTTGTAGTCCACGTACACCCTGACCACCTCGCCCGAGTACTTCCTCTGAGACGGCATAAAGTAAAAGTCCGGTTGGAGCTGATCTCCGGGCCCGCCGGCTGACTGCTGCTGATGCGGCGGCCCGTGGTGCGCCGCGGACGTCCGGTTGGGCGGCCTTTGCGTGTAGTAACCACCATTGTGGTGTGGTGGCTGTTGCGCGGGCCTGGGCAGCGAGTAAGTGCCCGCCGCCCTGTCCTGGTGGTGCATCTGCTGCTGGTGGCCGGGCGGTGGCGGAGGGCGGCTGTGCATGTGACGGCCGCCGCCGTTGGCCGTCTGCGCCGCGGTAGCGGAAGGCCTGTGTAACGACCGCGATTCCGCGTAATGGTTACCGCCGCCGCCGCCACCGTTGTGCGACACCAACTTTGTGGTCAGCGGTATGGTGGACGTGTGGCTCAACGAGCTCGGTGACTGTTTCTCGTCGCCGTCGTACTGGTCGAACGCGTAGTTGGTGTTCGGTCCGCCACCGCCACCAGACGAATAATCCTTCCAGGCCGAATTTACGCCGCCGTGATCCTGAGCACGCGCAAAAATTAAAGCAATTATTGGATAATCCATAGTAAAATTTCAAAGATATGTCATTATTATTAACGTGTGTATATCCGCGGGCTTTCCGATGTATAGATCAGCCGTCGATCGTTATGCGATGCGATCCGCTGGCAAAACCGTAGTTTTGCGTAAATTTTTCTTGGGGACCAAACTTATAGTCTCCTGCCTATAATGTCAAATCAATATAGTTTTTTTTTGTCTCGTCGATATTATTCTCTTTTTATTTTTTTTTGTTTGGTGTAGGGTTAGAGGTAGTTATGAGACGCGAGTTTTGTCAAGTTTTTAGAATTTAAGATTGTTAAATAAAATTGAGTTCACGCGTAACGATTCCATATTGCACGATATCGTTTAAAGTTACTACATCGAAAAGCCTTTGGTCTTTAGACCGACCAGGGTCTTAATAATTTTTGTGATAATAAGCATGAGAAGTCTACAATTTGCGCCGAAAACAACCTTTTTTCCACCACGCCGTGGGAGAAGATGGGAATATTATGTGATACCGAAGTCAAACGGTGACCTCTATTATCGTTTTATTAAAGGTTGATTTCGGCGCAAACAAAACCACTCTCCGCGGTTTACCACCGATTTATTTTCTATAATACATATTACATATTATATATATATAGCAATTATTATTAATATAGTCACATTTCGCAACGGCATAAAAAGAATAATATAATATTTACAAATACAACAAGATAAAATAATAATAATAAGTGTAAAATAGCTATACATTATTATAGTAGTGATAGTGTGAGTGTATGTAGTATTATAGAGGTAGTAGTAGTAGTAGTAATATAGTAAGTGGCAGTAATAATAATGTTAATAAAAATAGGAGCAGTGTGCAAGCGGTTTTTTTTGTTTAAGAAAAGAAAATCGTTCTACGGTGGAAAAACGTGTCCGCCTATTTCTGTACAATGATGGCGTATTCTAGGTACTACTTTTATTCGCGTTTCGACCCACATTCGCAATCATAATAATATTACGGCGATAAATTCCACATGAAGTCAATTTTTTTTTTATCAGAGTAGTAGTTATAGGTGGTATAATTACCACTTTTCTATGAAAGCATAGGTACATTTTTATTCCGTCAATTTGTACCATAATATTGTTAACTTCTTGTGTGAAAAGTAAAAAATGGTAGTAAATAATAATAATAATAATATTGTACGTTCGAAAAGTTGGTACATTTCACGTGCATAGTGAGTAGAATATGTATAATATTGCTATTATTATTATGTAATGATTTGTCATTGAACCAACGAAATAGTAGTTTTAAATGTAAAATACCTATTAGTATGTATTAAACGCAGTTATAATGTCGTTTCGGAAAAAATAACTTATAGGTACCTAGGTACCTACTACTAGAAAAAAAGCGATCAAACGAATATAATAGGCACGCATATACAAAACGATGATTTGTAAAGAATTCAGAGATCTAAAAAAGGGGGATTTATTGAAAGACCTCGATAGAATGAAAAAAAAATATGAATAAAACGTGAGAAAACACCAGCTGCGTAATATTGTATTATATATTGTGCGGGAGTCAAAGACAGAGTTAAATTATTAGTGGGGATGAATGACGGAGCAAAATCAAGTAAATGACTTCACGATCGCAGGTATTATTATATTGTTAGTCGAGTTATCGAAATATTTTAAGTTTAAAAACATCGACGTTTTTGAACACAATTATTACCGAATACGAAGTGAATATTATTAAAGTCGATGAAATACGCGTATTACAATTAACGATTCAATCTATGCTAGATGCATAGGGCACAACAATCAATATTATGATAGATAACTAAGTGAAAAAAGTTAGTAAGAAGACTACAAAATAGGATAATAGCCATTATATTATGATCATGCGTGAAATATCAAAGGGTGATTCCTTTTATATCTCATAATTATTATTTTTCGAATAGTTCAAACGTAGGTACTCAATTATTTTTGTTAAAACATTAAGTAGCTGCGTCTAGCTACTTGTATTGGCACATGGCCAGATTTTTAAGTTACATAATACGTGAAAATTAAATTTTTTTAAGCTGCTGTGTAACCTGTTATTATTATATAATTGTGTGGGCAAAAATAAAATCAAATAATTAAAAGTTTCACATTTAATCACCTAACATAAGTTGTTAGTATTGAATAATGATAATTAATCAAAAAAAAAAATTGGTTGGTTATTGTATTATACATACATCATTATCAATTTATTGATTGTTAATTGTTATAGATGTATATATCATTGGTTAGATCAATATTTCTATTCCTAAAAATATATGACATTGACATTTTTTAAATAGTTTTATTTTTAAATCGAATCAGTACGCATGGGTAAAAATATAAAATAATTGAATCCTACTTTGTTTGCAAAAGTATGAAATTATGAAAAACTAATAAAAATATGCAGTCTTCGTGACTTATGAGTTATATAAGTTATAATATACAATAAGGATATCACGCAAAAAGAAAAGAGAGACAGAGACAAAGAAGAAGTATTGATCAGACTCACCGGGTAATATACTTATATGATATGCGTTATGTGTTTTTTTTTTTTTTTTTTGATTTTCGATATATTTTTAAATTTTGATTTTGATTAGTAACGATGTGTGACGTGTTCTGCTCGGATAGGCGCCCAATGACCAGTGGTGTACATATTGTAAGGGTCGACAGGCGGCCGATATGCGGCCTGAGCTCCAGTCGGGACCGAATAGACCAGCTATACAATTATAGTTATATACGATTACTGCAAGCTCGCCAAATGTTGACGAATACAATAAGCCTAGTTATATTATATACGACAAAGCTAACAATAATAAAGTAAAAGCTCTACGAAAGCCGTTAATATGGATGTACTACATAATATAATATAAACATGATGATGGTCTATATAATAATTCATGGTAATAATAATGTGTGTCACCGTAAACTCAAAAATGCATGACAACGGCAGTGACAATAATTACCTTGTGGTTTGGTCGGGGTCTTCGAGCTGTCTTGTAGATGGTGCATCCAGCTTGAACAATGGCAATAAACACCAAAGCGGAAATGCATCCTATAACGATCCACAACTTTGTCGTGGACAATAATATACTGTCATTGACGTGTTCCTCTAACGGAATCGTACTGGACACTGCAAATCATAATATTTAAAATAATAGTATATTATACAGTTGAATTATTTCGATGTCGATATTGTACAATGTACCTATATAATCGAATGTACGAAATAAAATATATAGCTTGCAAATAGAGTTGGGAAAAGGGTGAGTGGTGTGAACGATTACCTGGTACCTAATACTTTATATTATAAACGCTTTTCATAAACGAATCAATCACCTAATGAATATACTATTCAATATTCATACTATCTGTTTTAATTGTCGAAAGCAAAGCTTTACTGAAATCGGCTTTGTTATAGATTATATACGTGTATAATATACTATCGTTTCGTCTATCGATAGTTTTGAATTGAAAATAAATAAAAATGGTGTACCTAACTAATGAAATGTAAATTATATTTCATATCACTTACGTGGCGCTGCTTCGAAAACAAAGTACTTAGGGTCTAACGATAGAGCGCCTACGTGGCCGCTGTTTACGGTACTCCTTAAAACACGCTCCAACTGTTCGGCACCCTCGTCCGTTCCCAATGCACGGCCGCGCGATCCACCGCCACTCTCGTCTAACTCGACACTCATTTTGGCAACCACGTTGTCGTTCTCTCTGTAATAAAAATAAACACAAAATCACTCAGTGAAATAAAATATAACGCTAAGCCGGGTATAATATATAGTTAATCGGCCAATGTTCGGATAGGTACATGAAGATCATTCGGTGAAAATAATACTTCGGTACACAATGCACTCAAAACGCACTCGCGGTTAATATTGTAATGAAATAATCAAAATATTTGTGTAAAAAATACAGTAAAACTCGCTCAAGACCCTCTTCGAGGGACGAGCACAAAAGAGCGTCTTATGCGGGAAAGCGTCTTAAGCGAACTTTACGCTGTACTACAATATTATAATACACGTACTGAGAAAACTCGTCGACGCTGATCTTGTAGAATTCGGGCAATTTTGTCAAGGTCTTCTTGAAACCACTGGTGACCGTGTTGGCTAGGGCGTCAAAGTCGGGACTTCCAGCCGGGGGCACAATGAAATTTTCACCCAATTTCACCAACTTGATGGCCACGTTGAACGCCGCTTTCGGCGCAGTCGTGGTGGTGGCCGATTCCCAATCTTCTTCTGCAAACAAACATAATATTATAATCACACTCAAGTCAAAAACACAACTACGAAAATGTTATAATTTAGTTTAGAAACCTTACCGGCACCGCAGGATCTTATGCACACTCTGTCGTTTGAAAACATTGGCAAGACTTCGTGTTTTTTGATTTTTTTGTTCACCGGGTTGTAACCGCCTCCTTTGACGATGAACGTTAAATATAGACACTTATCATCCGCAAACATCATATCCTGTTATTTTAAAGCAACGGTTAAACCATGACACCATGACACGTTTAAATGATATTTTAATGAAGATATATCAGGTATGTAACCTAACCTGTTGGGGCTGTCAATTGAATGCATTATTTATTCTATATGATGGCATTAAACAATACTTTGTAGAATGAATAATTAATAGTTTGATCAAAATTTGTTTTACATTATATAAAAGATGTTTAGGTGTATAGGTATGGTACTTACATGAAATCCTGTTTTTATATTTTAATAGTTTACCTATAATATGTTATAATTGTGTAATTTGCTCAAAACAGTTTTATTTCTTACAATTGATGCTTTGAATAAAGTATTTTCATAATATTATTATCATTCCAAAAAAATAATTTAGACTTATTCAAACTGCATTTTTTTTATATGTTTGTGATTTTTTAGCATATTTTGTAAATTTCTAGTATTGGCGTGTCAAATGTGCGTGTCTATTAATCAGTTTTTTAGTGCATTAAATGCACACACCTAATATCTTGTGGTATTCATGTTTTTAACGATAAAATTGATAATAATTACCTTGGTATCGCCGGTCGATCGTTTCCTCATAAAGCTCAACGTTGTCAATCCTTCGGCGGTGTTACCGGTTATATTGCTCAAGTCTTGTGAAGCATCCAACAGCGGAGCAGTGTACCCGTTTATCCACGTGTCCATAAGGAACGGCCTTCCAGCTTTATCCACCCATCCAATTATGGCGTCCGTTTGACTCTAATGAACCACAAAAACAGGAGTTACAAACGAAATTCAAACGATGAGGTGTCTATTTTCAAAATCAACTATAAACCATATTTAAATTTAAATTTAATTGTTTTCACAATCAAATCACTTAATTGTTCCTTTGAAGTTTTCGAATGTACCTATTTGATGTTCCACATTTTTTTAAAAATATTTGGTGGTTTTGAAAACATGGAATCTATAATGTCTCATACGGACGACTTAAATATTTAGTTATATTTCATAATATATCGGTTAGTTGTTTGAATAAACTTCTAAATTCAAAGTGTTTGTTCACGATATCTGCGATGTTATATTAATCGTATTACACCTATACATCTTACCATTTTGTGGTCGTCCGAAAACCCAATACCGGTCCAAGTACTGGTATGCGTGGTGGTGATCGTGAATCGCATGTAATCAGTTTTCGACGAATAAGTCCACACTACGTGGTACTCGCACTGACCAGCGGTTACGTTACAGCCTTTTGGGGTTGACCACTGACCGTAACAGTTGCTGGGCGCCGGCGAGGAAACCTGCTGGACGGACGGATTGTTATTACGACTGGTCAATGGGTTTTCGGCGGTTTTCGTCGATTCTTGATCGTCGACCGATGGTTGCTGTCGTCCGGGCTCATCTACGATAATAAAGTGCGTACCATTATAGTGAAAGTCACATTGTCATTATTATGCGTCGCGAAGACAAACGGTGTGAACCGAGAAAAAGTATTGTGCCCGTAACCCGGACAAAAACGTTTTAAAATTAAATATAAATAATTTAGGTGTATAAACAAGACACGAGATAGGTATTCTCGATTAATATAATGATAGAGTTTAAAATTTGTATTTAATATCAGACATTATAATATTATATGCGTGGTGCAGTGACTGCGCAAAAATATACTTAATGTTTTGGTAAATTTGTATGACTGTGTCACTTGTGTGTGCCGAAAGCCGTTAAATCTGACGGCGATCGCATCAGTAAACAATTTTGATACAGATATTATTTTAATATTATATATTTATATACAATACGATGATTTGCAGCTCAAAGAGTGAGCTACACTGAACTCGTAAGCCCCAATACAAGAGAAAAATAATTATAATTATTTGTATATATTGTACATCGATGAGCTTACGAAAGTATAATCGCGGACAAACCGGTTAATGATAATGGCAATAGACATATGGGGAAAATCGAAAATCTGTAAACATATTGCTGGAACGCATCTTTTGTAAATTAATAGAATAATTACGTCAGTGACAATAAAATAGGCGAGTATAATAATGCTCAATAGTGGAAAATATATAAATATGTTATGTAGTGATGAGTATTTATAATATTATTAATATTTATTTTTTTTATATTAAATTGTTTTCCTATATTTAAGGTTGAAAAACGATATTATGTTTTATGTTCACAATTATTGTATACGCGTATTATAAGACGTATAATACCTATATGTTAGTTATACATAGGTTTTTTTTATGTTTAATTTTGATGCCTACTGATAATAACTGATTGCACTCTGAAAATACGTAAGTATTACTGTGCATAAAATATTTTCTGGCATTGACATATTTAATAGAAACCAATAAGTCTCGAAATAATATTGAATCCCCATTAAAACATTTTTCACAACAGTTTATTATAATTTATAACATTAAATAATCTATGGACAATTTCTAAATGAACCGTAAGTCAGTGTTAGATTTTTTAAGTCACTAATAACAAACTTTAGTTTCAATTTGATATTTTTTCAAATATAGTTCAATATAGTCGTGTTAACATTTTTTTTAATAACTCTATAATCAAAACCATGTGATAATTACCGAAAAAGTTAATAGAAATCACTCCACGCTGGGATCCGTGACCGTGATATTTAAGTTCATCTTGTTTGTAAAAATCTTTTACAAAAGCAACATCTTTTTCCAGGCCAGATTTTGGAGAATGCTGATAGTTTTTCTGTTCTTGACCCTTAGCCCAAATCACGTGCATAACATCATCTACAATAGAGTGATCAGTAGGTTCGGTGGCTATAAAAATATAATAATATTTAATTAGAATCTAATGCAATAGAGAAATAATAATATATATTTCCAAATATCTAAAAACGTTAGTCACCCTTGAGTTTCTTTCTAAAAGCAATAGTCGTAACTCCATCTTTTTCGAATCCAACTGCAGCGATTAAATCATTCTTTCCACCCCAAAATCCGTCTACACGTGGTGTTGACCTGATGAAAAATATTATAATATTTTACCCGTAGGAAAATTTAAAAATAAAACAATTTACCTGTCTCTAGTGTAATAGTCCCACACTCTGCTAGCTGATCCTCGAGCACTCCCTATCACTAAATCTGTGCAATCCATTCCGTTAAAATCAGCTTTGGGTGTGTACGTATTGAGTTTCATTTCTAAAATATGAGCAATCACAATATTTAATAACAGTTGTTAAATATTTGTTCAGAAAAAAAAAAAGAAATGATAAACGATATTTTAACATAGGTACTTACATATTTTTAATTAATAATTACAATTTATTTTCTGTGAGTACATTCATAAAACATTATAATTAAACAGTACGTTGACATATTTACAACAATATTATTGTAATATGTGATGTTATTAAAATAATATAGTCGTTAACTTTAACTATGTCAAATAAATATTTACCTTTTTTGGCGGGAGTTTCGTGTTGATGTTCATGATTATGGTCGTGAGTATGATGATCATGTTGATGATCGTGGTTATGGTCGTGTTCATGTGATGAGTGGTCGTGTTCATGTGAAGAGTGATCGTGGTGGTTATGGCCTTCCTGACCTTTCAACCTTGGTTCTGGCTCTGATTCTGGTTGAGGTTCTAATCGATTTGTAATTTATTATAATATTTTGTACAAAATATATCAATATTCCAAGATTTTATAGATAGCTTACCATTTGGGGTTGATGCTGATCTAGTATTTCGTAATTGGGCAAACACTGTAAAAAAATATAAGAGCGTGGATTATGAAATTTTTAATTGAAGTGTATTATTATTATTGAAATGTAAATGAACGAACAATTAATTATAAAAATAAAATTATGTTCAATAATCGTCCAAATAGTATGATTGTTATAATACGTGATTAGTTATAAAAATAATTTTTAGTTTTTACTAAATAAAAAGCATTATGCTACTTGATATTTTCTACGCTGCAAGGAAAAAAATGAATCGCAGATATGTTTTTGAATTATCGACGTTTTGGCTTTCTGGCAATTAGAGTTTAAAGCCATAGTTACAAATGTCAAAAAATGTTTGTATTTATAAAGCTGAGTAACACTGTAACTACTATAGCACAAACAAAATTCGAATAAGTAAAATTTAATTATATGATTAAAAAATATGTATGCACCAGAGGCAACCTAGATACTATAACGCGAAATCAGTCGGAAAAAAAGTTGTACCCAGCCCAAAAACATATCTTAGCCAAAAAATGTTAAATGTAATTAATGGCTGGAAATTGTGTTTGAATATAATTTTAACAAATAAAAAGTTACCTGGCCTTCCATTAGATCTAAACGGTGCACTAGAAGTTGATGCTGCAGCTTCCGGTTCATCGGAAGGCTTTGGTTTTTGCAGTCGACCTCTGGTTCGGAAAAATGATGGTTTCGGCCGAGTAGAACTTGCAATTGTTGTCGTTGACAAAGTAGTAGGTTCTGATGAAGGTTCTGCAGTCGTTTCGGGCTCCGGTTCTGGTTCAGGTTTGCTACTTGATTTCTGCCCTGGTGTTTGTTTTGGTTCTGGTTCACTCTTTGGTTCTGGTTCAGTTTTGGGTTCCGGCTCGCTCTTTGGCTCTGGTTCACTTTTTGGTTCAGGCTCACTTTTAGGTTCTGGTTCGCTCTTTGGTTCTGGTTCGCTCTTCGGTTCCGGCTCGCTCTTTGGTTCCGGCTCGCTCTTCGGTTCCGGTTCACTCTTTGGTTCCGGCTCGCTCTTCGGTTCAGGTTCGCTCTTTGGCTCTGGTTCACTTTTGGGTTCCGGCTCGCTCTTTGGCTCTGGTTCACTTTTTGGTTCGGGCTCACTTTTAGGTTCGGGTTCACTCTTTGGTTCTGGTTCGCTTTTTGGTTCTGGCTCACCTAATGGTTCTGGTTCGGGTTCAGGTTTGGGTATTGCTGCTACAGCTTTTGCACCAGGCAAGTCTGCTAATGCTGGGAAATTCTTACACTCTGCAGTCAAATCTTTTGGTCGCCAACCTAACCCTAAGTAACTGGTACTGTTCGCTCTTAACACAACTTCTATCTCGCCTTCTTCTTTGAATATTTTCCAATATAAATGAAAATCTTTTGAAAGCTCTCTAAACCTGTGATTGCTCAAATCGATTTCAGTTGATTTCAACGACGAACCTGAAAAATAATCATAAATCTTATATATAATTTTGCATTTTTAAAATTTTGATTTCTAATATTGTATCACGTTATTGATAATTTAATATATTTTGCGTTGCTTTCACTAAATATACATAAATGTTAATGCTATAACAACATTGATAGACTTTAAGGAACTATACATCATGCTGCCTCCCAGAGTTAGAGTACATACAATGGACTCAATTTACACATGTTATATAAATATGATAATATATTTTGAAGGTTGAATAATGTCTTATACCCTTCATGTCAGTGTCAAAACTCAAACCATAATATCTGCAGCTGACCATTCCGTTATTTAAAACCGTAATAACTGTGAAATTATTAACACTCTCTTATTATATACTTGACGTATAGAAATCGCCCAAATACCATTTAGAAAATATACACAAAACATAGTATAATATGCTATAATACAACTTATAACTCATCTATGATTATTAAACATATTTCTTACGTTTAGTGCACGCAGGTCCAAACCATCCGGGTTCGCAATAACACTGTTTCCTAGGAGCGGTCGTCGCGTGGACATCTATACACCTGCCTTGATCGCCACAATCGTTGTCTTCAATGCATTCATCTTTGTATTGACATCTGGGTCCGTAATACAGTTTGTCGCACCGGCACTTCGATAATAAGTAACGGCCTTTGCCACTGCAGTCTTCTCGGTAATTTTTTTCTAACAAAATAATGCAATCAAACATCAATATATGCTTGGATTACGTGTTTTTAAGGAAATTAAAATAATTCGTCGATTTTTAGGGAGTTGTGTTTATAACTAATCATACACATGTATGATATGACGTTTACTTTATGATTCGTAATCAACGTTTATTTGAACGGATTCGAGATTCACTGACGGCTACTGAGTTTTGTGTACACCCTTAAATTAAGGGTACAAAATAGTTGTTATAATATAACAAATAAATATGCGAATAATAATTACTGTTTTTGATATCGACATCTGCGCACGACCAAAATCTGTAGCTATTGCTGAATTCTAATGCTTCTCTGAGTAATCTAATGGTACAATCTTCACAAACGAAATCCCCCGGCAACTGAACGGCGTACGATTGAGCTCTGGAAAAAAATAAACCAACAACCACAATTAACGGGGATCGTCATCATAACGTGATAATATTAAATTATTATTATTATTATTTTATGCCGAATGTAATACAATAGATTATTGTTGTAGATGTATTATTGCAAAATAATTATTGAGTACTTAAAAAAACAAAATGTGATGTAATGATTTTACAGTCATACTCCATAGACTTTCTCCAGTCAAGTCAAGTCAAATAACAATATCGACAATAGTACTAGTTAGATACAATGCTATTGATTTACACGATGAATACAAAATGTTAATTAATTCATTATTAGAATGACGGTTTTTATAAATCAGAATTCCAAAAGTTATGAAAAAATAAATTGCCTCATTAGTACATTACATCTTATAAAATACTATCGGATTATATTTTATTATAAACTATAAATAATAGATAGAATACCAATACATTTAAAGTGAACCTTGATAACTAGGTATACATAACGTCATAGTGAACCGATAATTTACAGATTAGTTAAAACGTACACAGTACTATATCAAATTACAAATACGAAACAAGAACAGAAAACAATAAGACAGTATGAAAAATATTATACCTATACTACGTGTAGAAAAACAAAATAAGTAGGTAAGTAGGTAGTTTTTTTATAGCCATAAGTAGATAATTTGATTAACTATATTAATTATTCAATAAAAATAAAATTATCACGATTTTATTTAAATTTTTATTTTAAAAGGTTCGTGTTACGTAATTCTTCTAAGGATAAAGGAACTGAATTAGGTACTGTACAGCGAATCGATGGAGGTCTATAATTATGATTATATATTATAATATAATATTACTTATTCAAATATTTGTTCGCAAACATTAGGTAATTTGTTATATACCCCTGCGAATAAAGTATAAACCCACCGATGGCACGACTTAAGAATGAATAGTCACACAGCAAACATCACAATCGTTTATTTGTGAACGTCTCATAAATACTATAAATTAACAGGCTTCAACTTAACAGGCTATGGAAATGTGTACCCTCAATAATATTGAATATCACACTAGTTATTACTTATTAGATACAAAAATAGTCAGATCAGAACTCACGTTTTGGTACGTGGTATGAACATTGATCTGCGTTCATTTATCAAATCTCATGCCATGCCATACAATAATATGATACATTAAACTTTATTCAGTTACCAATAAAACATAGATAACATTTTAATAATAACAAATTAATCCACTCATAGGGTATAGAAGTATAACTGTGGATATACTGGAAAGACGGGTAGAATTGTACATACAATTATGGTTTGAAAATATGTTTTACTTACTATTATGGTTTCTATCAAGGTTTAAAATGTATAATTAAGTATGTGAAAGTATTAGAAATTCATATTTTAATTTCAAATAAGTGATATATATACCTACTTAAGGTATGTTTTACTATAATATCAGTTACCTAACTATAATTATTACAAGATGGTAATTAATTTTCAAAATTTCGACTACGTCATAACGTTAAAACGAATATTGCTAAAGAATAATAATTTTCAAGATTTGAGTATTTCACATCAGTCATTTTTCGATCAATAAATAACGTTTAAAATAAAGTTCAATTAATATATTTAAACCATTGACGTAGGTATGTAAGATAGTTTTTACAGAAAATGAAAGAAAATATGACTCACTGTCGTAATTGTCAGTTATTGCGTTTTGTTCTTATCGTTCCATAAAAACTTGCAATAATTACTTAAGTATTTATCATAGTTTTTTGTTCATAATATTTTTATGTTTAGAAATAAAAATTAACATTTTTGTCAAGAATTTAGAAAGAAGTACCACCTACCCGGTAGTTTCTACCATGTTGTTACCAGACCATGTTTTAGATTATTGTCTGTTTTTACAACATTTACACTATTTTTTTCCCCGAAAGATGAGTCTTGATGACGACAACAACGACAATAAATGTTATTACTTATCATTAATATTATTTTGGCCATTTTTTCAACATAAATTAAACCAAATGCACACAAATTTGTTGATATATCTACAACCATACAAGTATTATAGTATATATATATATATATATTAGTTAAAATAAAAAATTTTTGGTTACCAACACTAATGTTAGAAATAAAAAATCCTGTCTGTGGAGTAGAGAAGAGAAAAAAAAGAAGGAAAACATGAACATTAAAGCTTCTAAATTTTATGTATTTTTACAAATTAGTTTTTTGTGTATTAATACATATTATATTTTAGGGAAAAATATAACAGGTACTTAATTAGTAGGTACATTAATTATTTAGTTATTTTAAAATTAAAGAATATATTTTTATTAATTCAATTGTTTAATTAATAAAAACGAATGTTCCTATTTTTATGTTTTTAGTATTTATATTAATACAAAATTTAATTTTGAAATTATATTATGTTTTGTAATAATAGTATTACGATAAAAAAAATGAGTAATTTTTTTTTAAAAGTGTCAGTTCTGTTGCATTATATTTACAAGTAATATCTTACGTAAGTATTAAAGACATAATAATTTGTTCAAACTACTAAATTATTTAATTCAAAAACAGGTAACATTTTAGTGTTTTACTTTCAATTTAATGACAGTAATTCTATTAATTAATTGTATATAGTAATAAATAATATATATAATTAATGAGCAGTGATATTACTGATATTATTTCTTAACAGTTAACAGTAAACAGGTAATTTATAAAGGTATGTAGTATGAGTAGGCCGGCCAAAAAGGCCAATATTATAATTTTAGGGATAAAAACAGCACTGCATTTTTTCCATTTATGGGGGCCCCCCACAACTTAGTATCGTTCGCTAGAGGACTTAACCCCAACTAAATAACTACCTACTAACAATAATTGTTGATTTTATTGATTGATTTCTTTATTCATATAAATATTTCCTAGTGTAAATTAATTAAAACAAAAGAAACCGTTTAAATGGAGTCGTTTTAAAAAATAGAAATTGGCGATGATTTATAAATTACATTTGTCATGCCATAAAATTGAGCATGAAAATTCATCGCTGTATAATCAATTTATATATAGCTCGTATTATAATATAGTAGATATGCTTACTCAAATAGATTAAAATTGATAATATTATGCTGTTTTTTATTTTTGTATAAATGGCAATACAATATGATAATAAAAAAAATAGTTAACAAAGTTAATATAATTATGACGTGTTGATAAAAACCAAAATTTTTCAAATAATAATCAGAAATGAAAGTTTTAAACTTCTTCATCAAAGATCAGTTTTTCTCCTCGAGTCTATATATTATATTATTGCATTGTAATATATCATTGTAATATAAAGGAGTAATAAAAATATATTATGCCCTAAGCTAGGTATGTGACAAGTTTTGTATACATCACGACCAATTTGTATACGAGAAGAGGGCGTATTGTACACTTATTACATCGAACTTGATCATATTATATTATTATACGTATTTAAATCATAAAAGTTTATTATTATTTTACTATATAGATTTCCTTGTTGACACACTGCAAGGATAACGTGGTAGGTACACATCACGACTGTTGATTTCATTATGACATTTAGAAGACAAATATTTATGATTCGTATTTCATATAACGTCATACTGATTAAAAATAATATTCAGTATTAAATTTAAATAACGTATTCGAATACCTACCTACAATAGATTATAGACGCATAATGACCATAACAATATTGATATCATGACGAAATAAAACTAAAATGGGAATTGTTTTTTTAGAAACGTAATTTGTATAATACATTAGTTATTCACACAAATATATTATAGATTATTTAATTAAGTAAATAATTAATTATTTTTTATATAAATTTTATGTTTTTGGGATGGGTACAGATATTTTTATTTTCTAACCAATTTTGCGTGATACTTTGTTATAAAAACGAATAAAATGTAAAAATTACATAATTCCGACTAGTTATATACACAATTAATGGAAACTTATTAATACTTATTCATAAATTGTCTTCGAAGTGGAAATATCTAGTAACAGGCTATATTTGTCTTTTTTTAAAAACTATTTTAACTTTAAAGAATAGGTGTGCTTTCTTGTCTTGCTACCAACTATTTTGTTTAGATAATACACATAATATATCTACATAAATTAAATATTCTATGTACAAAAATACTTTGATGCATTTAACATGAAAGAAAAAATGTAAATAATTATATTTTTATATCTAAACACCGTTTATTAATAGCATTTATTATGCTATGTACACAATTTTCTTAATATTGCTATTAAAACATATTTCGACATGGTTTTCTTCTACGACACTCCAACACGAATTATTTCACCACGAAAACGTCAACGATAGTAATAATTTATTAGGCGTAATTATTTCTAAACGCAATTCACTTCCTATAACGTCCGTTACATAGGTAGGTAGTAAAATTGACTTTTAGAGACTCATTGGAATAAAACACCGTGGTACTAATAAAAAATAATATTTATAAATATACATGTTATAATATTATTTTAAAATTGTATTTTCAGAAACCTATAATGAGTTTCTGGAAGTATGATTTTTTATTTTTTAAATTCTTATTACAATATTATTATAAAAATCGATAAAAATAAACAATCATATAAATTGGCTCGTATAACTACCTACATCGGCATCTCGATTGTATATAAAGTACAAAAATTATATTTAATTTTTATTATTATTGTACGTTAAGTGTTGTTGATTAAAAAAATAATATATATTTATTATTTCTCGTTCATGATGACACAAGAAAATAACTATTGCGGCGCGAGTACACTCTCTAATGTGGCAATGAAATAAATATAGATAACTTATATGATTAATAAAATAATACGACGACAGCTATAACTATACCTACCCAGTAGAATGCGGTTTATATGGTTTTAGAAATTATAAATCGATTTTACAATTTTAAGCTGAGGTTGTAAATAATATGTAATTGTTGTTTTAATTTTTCTTTATCCACAATTAATTATAAACTACTATAATCTAACTATAAAAATATGTATTTATAATTTAAGTTAATATTTGCTTTGATAACGGTAACCTGTATATTGTTGTTAATTGAATGCATTAAAAAACTCCTAACATGCGTGCACACTTATTATGTAGTGATGACTTATAATTGGCATTAATTATTTTAAATAATAATGATGATGAATAAAATGTAAAATAAACTTTTATCAAGATTACGTTTATTCTTATTCTTAATTGCCAATACAATTGTATATAATATTATATAAAATACAATTTTTCTTTTTTTTTTTTTTTAAATCAATAATAAGTAACTTAACCTAACCTAGGTTAGCTGCCACCTTTGTAATAGTCTTATATTTTTTTTGACACGCGCTGTCGACAACAACAACATTCTAAAAATATTTTTTATTTAGAAACGAAAATCAAATTATTATTGGTATCAATATTTACCAATAAAAAGTGCCGGTGAAATTTGTTAAAAAACCATCAACAACTTTAATTTATTAAAATAAGCGAAATATTATGACGTTTGAAGGAAAGAAATTTAATGAAAACATATATTTTAATAATAATATGCGCACAAAACCTAAAATATACATTTTCCCACAAGCACAGTAATGTAAACCAAATATTAATATAGAAATGTTTTTTGGCTGGGTACAACTTTTTTTTCTAACCGATTTTTCGTGGGGTCGAATTTCGTATTTATTGTCATGCATAGAAACAAAAATCGGGGGACGAGGTGGCCGAGCGGTCTAACATGACGGATTCGGCACAGCCGGTCCAAGTTCGATCCTCGACCACCGGGCGGCATTTTTCTCCGTGCAAGTCACGGTGTCCGGAGAACAACTGCCGCCATCCCCCACCCGGGAATGGCAGATACCTACGGGTGCCCAATCAAGAATTCTGCCAAACCCAACACACACGTGTTCCTTCCCCTACCGACACTAACAACCCACAAACAAACCACTACAGCTAATGGCCATAGTTGCCGAAGCTTATAAGATCAATAAAAAAAAAGTATCAATCGTAACAAAATGTAGCAGGTTACTAGATATTTTTTCACTGCGCTATACCCAAAAATATATCTATGATTCCTCAATTTTCCTGGCAAATGAAAAATATTTAGTAGGTAGCATGCTACTTAAATTCTTAGATTGTGCATTTACAATTCACAGCTCTAGTCGAATGAAAAATAGTTAATGTGCTAAAACAATTTTTAGATATTTTAATATTATTAATATTAATAATAATATTATACAAGTAATAACGATTTTAGTATTTGCAGAAGATTGATTGTTTGTAATAATAGATAACTTTAGTTTGATCGATTGGAGATAGACGTTAAAACGTAGCAATCTCTAAATTAAATAAGATTTTTCTAAAAATATAAATTTACAGATTCTTAATTTTATCGATGGTATGTTACTATAGGAAGTCATGTGCAAACTTCCTGGACCTCCATACTCTCATCATCGCATAGAGTAATTTTATTACATTCGTTTTGAGACGCGAAAGTAGCTAGTCTATTCGTTTTATATATATTCCCATAGTCATGCATTACGGCCGAGTCGCGTTAAGGTTATTATTATTTAATATTATCGTTGCGCAGATTTTGCCTTGACATCTTTAACTCGGTCCGAAATCGTGAACAGTGGGAACGGCCGTCGTTAAAGCACACGCTTATAATATAATATTATTGACCGTCATCGAGGAGCGCTGTTCACAAGCAGGAGTTTAACTCTCCTTCTCCATCGGCAGTTTTCCCACCGAAAATTAAATTCACGAGCATTTAACTCGACGTGTTATTATGGCAGGAGAGTATATAGGTATAATCAAAGAAAGCACGTTTTATTATTATTATATATATGTGTTTGTATAAAATATATTCGGCCTGCGTGCCCCTCCGCCCGTCAATTCACTCGGCCAAGATCCATTCTTGTGTCAATCAATAATAAAATTGGTTGACGTGATAATGCAACGCGTACCTACCTACGTGTATTTTCGTTTGTTTTTTTTTCAATACTCGAGACGTAAACATGTATCAACAACGAGATTAAAATATGACTATAGTGATTCGGTAAGAAAAATGGCGAATTTGTTTCTCTTTGTGTGTGACATAAGTCTAGCCAATCGCTTATAAGTGTTATCATAACTAAATATCAAAAATACAATATCAACATAATATAACATTATGATAACTACTACATAACATAATATAAAAATCAAATCAAAATATATTCATGAATATACTGCAGTACATTCAATAGTTATTTTGAATTTAAAATGACAAAAGCATAGTATACCTCTACCTGTCCTACCTACTTAACTACTTTCGTTATGCATGTAATATCATTATTTAGAATAAAATCAAATATAATAAACAATTTTTTTCATATCAAAAATAATATTGTCTCGCCTCTTGATGTTCTGTTTAAAGGTTTCCTTAGACTGCAGTTGTTAATTATTATAGCTAATGAAACGAAATCACTGATGTGTGACGTATTTATAAAAAAATATGTACAATAAAGCGAAGTAAATTGATGAAGAATTTAGGTTTTTTTTCTTAAAATCAATAAGTTTCGAATCGTATATGTCGGTTATACACATAATATATTATGATACGTTGTTACTATATAATATAATACGTTACATTTAGACCCCCTCATCAAATGTTGGGCCCCTGTGCTAAATGTTTTATGGGTTTTTATTCAAAACTACCAATAAAATACAACTCATTACAAGCGATACAATTGTCCCTATATACGATTTCTATACTAAATATTATAATATACAATTAATACTTATTAATATATAATATTTATGATTCATACATATCGAGTAGCTAAACTCCGACAACTTTTTGATAATAATGTGTATTAACAATTTTTATACTTAATAGGTACATCCGAATATTATTGTATTTAAATATTAATAATAATTAATTTGTCTTATTACGTTTTTATAAGTCACGATAATGTAAATAAATAAAATTTAGTTTTTGATTCCCAAATACGTAAATATACGTAGTGTTTTTAAAATGATTTCTTACGTAGTGGAATACTTTGATTAATACATTTATACATTTGATTAATTGATAAATCGTAAGTAATAGTGCCTAACGTAAGTATCTACCTAGAACCTATATAGGCACTAATGCACTAAAGTAGTACCTATAATACTGATATTTATTGATTAAAGTAGCAATATTTCTAGCTAGTTATTTTTTATGGTTAAGTGTTTACATCACTGTCGTTCAAATCATGTAATGATCCGTACAAACAAACAACTTATTGTCAATAAAAAAGGAATAATAATATTATGATGACTGAAAGTAAAAGTAAAATACGCGTATTCATCTATTCTAATGGTCAGTATAGTTTAAAAAATAACGGAAATATAATTTTGTAGTAATAGT
This sequence comes from Metopolophium dirhodum, assembly GCF_019925205.1. Classification (NCBI taxonomy): domain Eukaryota; kingdom Metazoa; phylum Arthropoda; class Insecta; order Hemiptera; family Aphididae; genus Metopolophium; species Metopolophium dirhodum. Next base: position 19,423,370 of record NC_083561.1, read on the forward strand.
ATACCTACTATTTTGTATCAAATTTATAATAAAATGTAGGTACCTACTTATATAATATAATATCATTGTGAAAAAAAAGTAAATTCCATATTATTTTTGCAGTATAATATTACATTATTTGCCCAATTGTACCCACCCGAAAAATCAATATCGGGAAACGAAATATATTTGCAGCAGTATAAAATTATAATGATTGTTGTAAGAATTATATTATACTACGCAATACGTTTTTGAATCCTTTTTATAATAATTGTATAATACAATGAAATCATACATCGTAGTTAAAATCGTCATGATGTACGTATTATAGATTTTTTAATTTTTAACTAATAAATAATTTTAAAGTTGAATCGTATTATTTTATTTTAATAGAAATGGTTATACCATCGTCGGAAGTGGGGGGGAGGGGGGGTACTTACCGACCATTATACGATAGTGTGGTAAAATAATCACCTAGTATAACTTATAAGAAAAAGTCGCCGTAGGATACGTATATTGAATTCTCACTATATCTAATGGTTTTATTTGGCGTTATCATTATTAAGTTCTAGTATCAGGCCCAACCTATACCTACCGCTACAGAGATCGACGTTGGCGTGAAACGTCTACTTTCTAAACAAGCTGTGCAACAACTACTTTTACATGTGTAATTATGAATATTTTAAACACTATTTAGAATATTATGTATTTTATAATAATATAATATGAAGTAGCAATTAATTATAATTTTATTTTGCACGTCGGAAATTAATAATATTTTATAGGACACCTATAGAATGCATGAAATATTTATAATTACTCGGCCGATTTTTAAGTTTAGATTTGTTTTTTTCTAAATAAAAAATTAAAACAAATTATATAAAACTATAAAATTAATAATTGTACTGAGTGATTACTGATCACAATTATTTTTATATTTATTTAATTTACATATTATTTTTCTAATGAATTTATCGGTGGCTTGATTCAATGTTCGAGATTCCCAACCCAAACACTTTCTTTATCACCTTAATTAATAATACGCATCACTAAATCATGATCACTCTTCAACGAAGAGTCCATAAAAGTTTCACACTTATTATGGTATACCTCCTTCTTGTATAGAGTTGCGCTACTGAAATTAAATTACTTATAGTGGCAATGATATTATTATTACTTTCATTATATGATTAACAAATATACAATTTCAACTTACATTTTTATGTACTCTCCAATTTTTTAAAAAACGAAATGCACGGTGGCTCAAAAAATCAATTATTATAATTTTAATTGTTTTTAATCTTTTACATAAAAAATATTAACAATCATATATCATTCGGTTTTATTTTTGGTTGTATAATTTTAAGAAATGAAAACTTGAAAATTGTTTGACCACAAATTATCGAACAACAACACTTTAAGTAAAAATACGGTATTTTAATAAAACACATAATTTTTATATATAATAGCAAGGCTGGGCAAGTTAATGATTTTTTTTAACTCAGTTAAATTAAATTAATATGTACCAATAACAAAAAGTTGAAAGTTAAAAATTAATTTAACTATAGGTTGACTCAGTTAAGTTAAATGTTAATACACACCTTTTGTTAACTTTTTATTAAGTTAAAAAAAAGTTAATTTGTTTATACAACGTTAGCGTACTTAATTTTTTTCCAACCCAAAACTAAATTATAGACTTATAGTGTTTATACTTTATACAGTTTTTCCATATAAGTTAGATTCGATTGATATCTTTATAACTGAACTTTAACTTTTTAACTCGTTAATGCCCAGCCTTGTATAATAGTGACTTCCACATATTTCGAGAAAGCTATATCTAAGTAAATAAACTAGTTATTTAAATCACAAAAATATCGATAACAATTTATATCCAACAAAAAAAATAATATATTTAAACCATTTACGTTAAAATATTTCTACAATATTGTAATTCAAGATAAAAAAAATAATAATTACAACAACAACAATATCGGTAGTATATTTTATCCTAACGTTATTTAATTTGATAAATAGAGTTGTACTCACGTGGCATCGGTCCTCAAGAAATCAGAATCTTTTGTGACTGGTGTTAAATCCAATACAGGCCTTTGGTAATTGTCCAGTACTTGAAGTTTAATCCCTCCCTATGTAAACAATAACAAAAACATCAATGAAAATCCTCATATAGTTTGGAACAGCACACGTATATGATCTAATTAACAATAAATAAACACCGCGGTGCAGCTTTACAATAATTAAAAGAAAATCCGCGATTTATAGAAATAATTGGACAATCAACAAGTAAAAGTGGAATATACACTTGCGAACCTTACAAACATAAGCCTAGGTACGTGGTATATATATCTGTGCATATATGTGTTTAAGTGTGGCGCTTCGATTCGAGTCAGTGACCTTATACACTCTAGTGATTCTTAGTGCTCTCGAAACTCCACCAAAGATTGTACCGACTGCAGGAATTCTCGGAGAAAGTAATGAAAAACGTACGAGGTTGGTAAAAAACTGGAGAATATATCTAAAAGCCGTTAAGCGACTGCCGCCATTATCAAGAAATAACTCAAGGCAATACACGCGAAAGTTACGTGTATATAGGTACAGTGTACACTTATAATAATATCGGATCTATTTATTTTTTTAAAATTTTTAATCGCGAAATTCTGTCGATCTGGTTTAAACAGCTTCTGCTGCAGATCAAACGAGTTTACACATGTATGTACCTACGTTAAGAGTCGAACCCGATCAGAGTCCGTTTTTCATATATTTTATGTCCTGACGTGTTATATAACACATATATTATATATACATTGCAATCCACTTAATGTGGACACGTTGGGCCCAAACTCATTTGCCCACATTAAGCGGTTGACCACTTAAACCGAACTTTGTTAGTTAGTATATTATGCATTGGAATTGGGACCGTTTCGCCTAACCAGACTGTTCTTCCCATATTACGCGGATGCCCATGTCAACCGGTGCCCACGTTAGGCGGAATCCGCTGTATATACCGTATTAGACATCACGCAGCCACGTATACAGAGCGAGGATTCCGGGAGGGGGGGGGGGGTCAACTCCAACCACCCTAAATGGTAAACGATTACTTTTGTATTATAACTTTTGATTTATATTGATTGCGTGTATATAACGTCATGTGCAATTCCGTTTTTACTTCGATTATAACACGACGATAACGATTAAAACCTCACCACCACGAGTGTTTTTTTTGTGCTATACCTGCTGGACACGTTTATGCGTTCGTGTTTTTATAAATTAAGTTTTAATTTGGTTATTGGTATTTATTTTTTCCGATTTTGATTTCAGTTTCGGGTATCGGTATTTATTTTTTCCGATTTTGATTTCGGTTTTGGATATCGGTATTTATTTTTGCTGATTCCGTTTTTAGTTTTGAATAGCAGTTTTTATTTTTTCCGATTTAAATTTCGGTTTTTAACGGTATTCAATATCGGTTTCAAGTTCTGTGTTATTTGTTGACCAAAAATCTTCGATTGTGTTGAAATAAATTTTTTCACTTTAGTTCGAATATTATAATATAGGTATGGATCGAAATTCGTGAAGTCAAATCGTGAACCACAAACATTGTAGGTATACGTGACAAAAGAAGACTACGTCAAAAGAATTCAAATATAATATAATATATAATAGGTATAACAATACTACGGCACTATATAATATAGAATCGTTTAAAAAATACAATTGACGATTTATTTGGAAGTTTTTACTGCCGGTAGACGTATAGAACGACTATAAAATTGCGCAACGATATTTTATTATATATATTTTGTTATTGTGTAGTCTATACCCTTACACAAATGACTAATTAATAATCTCGAATGCGCCCACATTCACCCTGTATATGCACAGAAAATCGTGCAGCTCCGACGGAGTCGAATTTATATTATTATTGCACTATAATATAATATATTATACGGAGTGCGGGTCATGCGCACCACGACGATCACAAGTAATATAATAATAATTTCGCGATGTCGATTAATAATAATATTGTCGTCCGGGAATCCTCGTCGGGATTGCACAACCACCTGCAGTTATAATAATATTGTCATCGCCGAGTTTTCGGTCACACGCTCCGCCGCCGATCGCTGTAGCAGCAAACGTTTCGTCGACACGTCATGTCGTGATCTCGGGCCGTATTCAGCTATAGCGCGAATATTGCAGAGTTTAGACTTACCCGGTGAGGATACGCCAGATGCCACGTGATGTTGAACGACGAACCAGACATCAACGAAGTCTTGACTGAGCCTGCGAATAAAATAAAAACGAAAACGGTTAAGTTATTATATATTATATATTACGTGTTTCGTGCGACCTGTTGCACAAAGACCTGTCCGTGGACAATCGAAATTTGATTGTTGTACAACTGTACACACACACACACATACGAAAAAAATACATTTGATAACTTTTCGAGTACCTACCTATATGTGATACATTTATCTAACTCTATTGCGTGTACAAAGGGATCGAGCGAACACGTTGAGCAATTGTACAGGTGTACAACAGTAGACGATATTTCAAGTTATCACCGCAGTTAGCGACGTATACAGGGTGTTTGTTTACGAGACACACCCGCCCACAGCCCACCTGTTACATCATGTTTACATGTTCCACTAACCACATCCTACCTAAACTTACTAACACGTATGGGTGTATTTGGATGCATAGGGAAAATATAGGCAATTCAACTTTTAAAATACATATATATAGGCACGCGTGTAATAACTAATTATATACCTACCTAGTACCTACCTACATTTGTATGCCTATAAAATTATATATATTTGCTAGCCAAAACTCCAATATTGTCAAGAAATACGTACAACGGCTTTTTTAATTTTTTTTTATTTTTAGTTAATTTCCGAAACACATTATAAATTTTAACAATCGTAGATCCCTTACACAGAAGTAATAATAAATTATCCTGAATCATATTTCATCAAACTGAAACCCTCTGTATAATAAAAAGATGACGTATTCGAATAACAACAATACGAACAATAAAATATTATAATATCTTTTGTCAAGTTGCAAATATTACAAACCATATTATGTTTTATAAAATGAACAGACAATAATTACGAGGTGTAATACGTATCCTACTAAATAAAAAAAATTCAACAGAAACGTAAAATTTCTAATTCGACCCGCGAGCTTTCTTTCGGAGGTATTTGTTGTTCCTGGTCTGGAAAATGTGCGTTATTTGGGCTATGAGATTTAAAAACATCGCAAAATTAACGTTTCTACGCGACGACGTGTTTTGAATAATGGAAAATTACGATTTTGAAAGTCAATCGTCGCGAATACTGGGCATACCGGGCCGACAGGCGTGGATCAATCGCGACAAAACAACAGCGTTTTGGCCTACAGGTCTGTTTCAAAATATTCCTGGCCACAGCCGCGTACGTACGGTACCTACGTAAGTGCGAAATTGAATGACGTTCGACACTCTCGTAATAACAATAACTATACAGCAGTGATCATTCCCTGCGCGTGTCTCTGGCACGCCACGGAATGTCGATTTTATAGGTCGTCGCGTGCCCGTCGGTCCACGCGGTATACATAAAATAATAATAATAATAATATGATATTATTATATTGCATTTATAACGCGCATATAAATATTATATTCGTTGTGGTTAGACGCTATTATTATGGAGTGTCGTACTGCGTATGATAATGCGCACACCGGAGGAGACCTACTGACCTTTTACGATATTATTTCCGTCGCCCACTGAACGTGCGCAAGTTTTCGCGTCATGTACCCAGGTATAGGTGTATAGGTATATTAAGTGTATAATATGCGGGCACGCAGCGCGCAAGTATTCCATTGTGCGCGAATTGTTTCAGAACAAAAGCTGAAGAAATGTAGTAAAACGCCAATCTTCTGTAGGGTAACGCGTGACGTAACTATACCGTCGAAATAATACCGCCGCCGCCGCCGCCGCCGCCGTCGTAGGTTGTATAATAACGACGATGATGATGATAATAATAATAATAATCTTTGAAATCTTGAAATCAGTATTGTTTTAAATCTCGACGGTTATATTTTCAGCTCGGAGACCAGAGCACTATAATAATAATAATATGACGTATAATAGGTTTCGTCACCGCCTGCATCACGTTAAGGCGGCGGTGGACGTTTACTGAGCGAATAATTTGAAATGATAATAATTAAGTATCCGCATATTATATTTTATAACGCAAAGGAATCATTGTAATGTTATTGTTAATCGCAGCAAACGGCTGAAATAAACGCGTTGGCAATAGTAATATTATTAATTTTATTTTTTGTTTTGTTTAATGTGACCTAATTGCACGATATGTCGATATCACTGATCTGAAACTAAAATATTAATGAAATATAATATTTATTAAATTCTGATGTCATACCAAAACCGGCACGTGATCCAAATACATTACACCGAAACCTCAGAACCACGTTCCAGCTAACACCATTACAATTATATCTACAAAATCCGTTTCAAATAAAAATGCATTAAAATTTCAAAAGCATATATTATTATACATTTTCTTGTACATTCTTTAGGTAAGTAAGTCACCGCAACTCACGAGACGCGATGTACAGTCACTGCAAAGTCGCACAGATGTATAGATAATATGAGATAGGTATGTCCGTAGGTATTATAATACAATATGCATCATAATATACCTGCAGTGTCCTTCAGAGTTCAGATAACACGCCATACTATCACAACCGCAATAAACTTACCTACACTCAGAACAAGCTTATTTTTTTTACAGGCATAGGTAATCGCTGTAGAACACGGCTTGTCAACAGCGCACAATTCTCACTTTTTTAAAACTCATAGCCGATATATTATATTTATTTATTTTTAAAGAATAAATGTCTAGATCATTTACAGGTGCAGGTTACATGTTATCGTACAACACACATTTTGCAGTGGAAATGTGTGATTCGCGTAGGCAACATGTTTCCCGAGCAATGTACGCGATTTCAAGGTCGGAGGAAAGAGGAGGCGTTTCAGGTATTGCACCTAAAACGCCTATTGCACTGCGCATAAATGTTAACGATAAAAGAAAAATATATGCTTACGCATGAACCAATTATGTAAGACACAACAAACTGTTAAAATATCATAACATCATTTACTTATACTACGTTAAAATAATTGAGAATATTTGAACGATTATATAAAATATAAGTCTTAGGTATGCGATTTTTAAGTGAACACTGAAAAAAAATTATATGTGTGTAACTCGGTAAAATGCAATACATCGTACAATCGTACAACTATAAGTAGGTAGGTACATATTATATGATTTGAACATTTTAATATACATAATAATATAATAGTAATGCTAATGACCAAGTTGTTGAAGCAGAAATTGTATAAATTTCAAGACCAATAAAAAAAAAAAATAATATAATATACATATTTTGATACATTTAAATGTTACTTGTTTCGTATTTACATAAGCCGTTCACCATCTCGAAGAGATGCGAGCAGCGCGAGACTGATATAATTACGTCAAATTGTTGAATATTATTATTCTATAGGTATCAAATATCAATATAAGAACAAGTATTTATAGATATATCACTATAACTGAGATATTAGTATTTTACTAGCCATCTATATTATTATGTCTTTGACATCGATCAATAGAAAAGTAATCTAGAGTCTATTTGCTCTATAATATATAATGTAGAATTCAATGTATAACAATTTACGAAAAAATGCAAAAATATTTATAATTTTGCTAACTATTAAATCATAAAGACATAAAACTCTCAAGTCGAAAATAGCGGTACGATGCAATTATTGATATAACTTTTTTTTAAAACCATTTTATTCACAATCTATACTATACAATATTAGTACCTAGGTACAAAGAGTAAAATTTGATACATGGTTATTAACAGGAGGTAGCGTTTATGAGCACTCAACAGTTCCAACCCGACCAGGCACTTTTTAGGTAATACCTATTGTATTATTTTATTTTTTATTTTAGTAGGTCTCTAGGCCACTGTCTTTTAAGTCTTTTACGTACTTTACCGGGAAGTGAGATGGGGGATAGTTGATTGATACTGTGAGAGTTTAAGTTAGTATGGAATTTAAAGTAATATATATTTCACTAAGGGTAAGGATTTTTAGGGCTTTGTGAAGATTATTGTTTGTGAAATACCAAGGAGAAGACGTTAATAGTCGTAAGCAAATGGATTGAAACGATTGTAGCGTTTTGGCAGGACTCCATAACTGAATACCATAGTATGTCCAAACTGGTCGAGTTATTGACTTGTGTATGGTAAATTCATTGGATAGTGAGTTGGTAATACCAACAAAATATTTTTAATCCCTATGTAATATATTATCTTTGGATGTAAAATAATTTCTAATTTTAATTTTAAAATGAAATCTAGATAGAAGACAAAATATAATCATCAAAACTGTTCGTTTTGACTTTTGAGTTAAAACTATTAAATAAGGTATGGTCAAATTGTTTTTTTTCTATTACTAGTATATTTCAAATTAATTAATTTTTATTGGAGTCTGGGACTTATCCACCATCCAAATCTGTAAACACATCTCAAAAATAATACACTAACCTCTGAGGTTGGGAAAATAATTAATAATCAATAAAAGTAAATAGACCTATTCAAGACAAAATATATATTTTTACACTAATAATACATTATAAATACACTAAAAATGTTTCAGATTGTTTCGCGTGATAGTAAAAGATGAATGAATGAGTTTGTCTGCAGATAAATTATATTATGTAGATAATAGTGCAAATAAATAAAAGTGAAAGTCGGAGATGCAATATTTTACTGAGACTATTAAAGTAATTTAGCAAGAACAACATTGTAATAGTCTTATTTGTAATTAAAAATTTAAATATTTCATGCCACAACTGAATTGATTAGTAGGAGCCTATATATTTGTATTATATAAGTCATAACCACTCTTAACAATATGATAAGAACATCTTAATAAGTAAATCTTTTAAATTTGTTAAAACTCGAAATTATAATCAACACATTTTAATACTAAAATATTAGTAGGTAAGTGTATTAATATTTTATATATTATATTAAAATGTCAACCCAAAAATAAATTCTATGATAAATTAAAACAATTTGAAGGATGCATAATGTATCGTATCATGAACCATGATACGTACTTATTACGTACGAGTAATGAGTATGTTCAATCAGCTAAAATGTTTTAAATTCACACGAGTTATATTCAATATAATATATATTTACTATAAAATACTAACACACAGTTTGAGTGTTAACGAACATAACAGATTATTTTTTATAGTTCTTAGCGAAACGTTTAGGGTTTTCAGTAATAGTGTTACATTTTTATACAATTCATGAATAATAAATAAGTGTATATTTTTTCGTTACAGAGTTCTTGTTTCTAATGCTGTGTGTGGCAACACAGAAGTGAAATTATTATTTACTGTTCATGATCGCTTTAATCCGGACGACGTATACAAATGTTTCTTTTTAAATTTGACAGCTATTAATGCATAAAAACTGTAAAAACTCAACTCGAATATTCGCTGTCCAATCGCAATAATAATCGTAAAAGGTATTATTCAAGTAGGAATTAAAAAATAAATATTTTCAACGTATTGCGGCAGTTAAAGAAACGCGCGATATATCATCGATAACTTTCGTTGAAGTGGTACCTATTTTGGTACCTATACACTTATACAACATCGAAACCTACATGGGTGGGATAATATTATAATTTATACGAATTACACATTTTAGACTATAATATATTTATACCATTCCTCAAGTCATTTATTTTTCAACTCGAGACACAGATTTCGCCTATATATATATTGTTTTTCTCGGTAAAACGAATGTCGATCGACAGTATTTTTTTCCCATTTTATCGCGGTTGTTTTTAATTGCGAAATACGTATTCTAGTATAAAATAGTAAAGTCAACTGTGTTAAAATGTAAAAAAAAAAACAGCGTTTGACTATAATGGAACGGATGAGTTGCCACGTAACAAACCGCACGCGTATCCTCATCGTAGGCTTTCGATATGTTGTGTTGCGTAAAAAAAATATGTAGTTAGGTACAAGCGCGTTTTATAATAATTTATTTATACACGCGCCGAGCTAGAAAAGGAATCCACGTGAGGAGTGCACAATATATATGGATATAAGCGCCACGCAATATAATATATTATGTCCGTTTCGAAACGGTTATTATTTAATAATAATAATTTATTTTACAATAATATTATGGCGGGACGACGATGGAACGCGTTTGGAAACTCGAGTAAAAATTTAAAAAAAGAACTCCTCGTCGGCCCTATAAATGGCACGTTACATGCAGTGTTGAAATCAAGCATGTAGGTACTCTAGTAAAAGTCCTATTTGAGTATATAGTATTCATATTATACTTTTTAAGTACTGAATTACGTATTTTAAATACTTTTGAAAAAAGTATTTTAACAAGAAGTACTATCTGTATCTGTATATAAAATCAAATACTCTAATAATTCTTTTTAAGTTTATATATTGTTTTCTAATTTCATTTTGATCTCGTAAAAAAAATAAAGATTGAGAATATACATAATAATAATATATTTGTTTACTCTGAATTATAGTCAACCGATAATCAAATGCTCCGTCAAATAAAACAGTAAGTTGAGTATCTTAAAGTTTTGCCAAACGTTGCGATGGAGAATATAATATATACACAATAATTAACGTAAAGCATGACAATCGGTTCTATTAATTTATAAGGTATAAAACATATGAAAGTATCTATTAAAGAAGTATTTTTATTTGCACTCCGTGTCTGTACTTGAATATACCTATAGGTACTCTTAAAAAGGGTCTTGTTCAAGACTGGAGTCATAAGTGTACGTGTAAGTTCGTCATCGCGGAAACCGCCGAAAATCGAAAAACATCGATGTGACTTTCACCGATGTGGCGGCCAACTTAATCTGTAACGCGCTTTCTACCGAAGGCCGTGGCCACGGAGGCCTTCTCTCGCCGCGGGATCGAGTCGCACTACGCGTATGTTATGATGGCTTCGGCAAGTGTGGTGAAGGAACGTTCGCCCACCTCGCGCCTAAATAGAAATAGAAATTACATAAAAAGCAGCCCGCCGGCGTCGTCGAGGCCCTCACCCGTATAATAATAATATGTTATATACCCCATAATAGCCATGCCCGCGATGACTGATGAAATTATTTAGATATTATTGTTGTCGTGCGATTGAGTGCTCTATGACCCGCGCCCGGATGACGACGACGTCGCGACGGACGACAAATTTTGCCCGCCGGAAACAAAAGATGATAATATGCAAACGATTGTATTGTAATATTGTTATATTATTACAATACGCTGCGGTGTGCGTTGCGTACATTATTCCATATATTATATTTAATATATATTATTATTATTATAGTTATCCCACGGACCTGCAATAATAATAATAATAATGACATAGGTGCGTATGTGTACACACGAACTACGGCGGCGGTAGAAGATAATATTTCGTAATGGCATCATGATAAATAATAATAATAATACCCAACGCGTCGAAGAGAAAGACGTAGCATAACAATATTATAAAGTGTCGGTCGGAGAAGACGATCTCGGGCTGTGCAGGACTTTGGGGAGGACACGGGGGGGGGGGGGGAACAATGTTAGTCGGCGGAGAGAAAACTTGTCGTGAGTGATTTTACGCGCGTATTCTCTCCGACTAGCTCGCTGGCAGCGCGGTGTGTGTATACGCGTGCCGGTCACGAGCTTGTCGTGGGATCTTCTCGCCGGCAGCCGTGAAAGTGAATATTATTATTATTAAATTTTTTTTACTACTACACGCATATACTGCATTCGAAACCCGTCGAACGCGTTTGTCGTATAATATCTCAAACATAATAATAATAATAATAATAATGATAATATTATTATTATGTGCGACGGTGGCGGCCCTTGAAAATCGTCACAGACCCGGTGGCTAATAATTGCGACCTCCGGCCCGACGACCCCGGCGACACTTTGACCGCGCTGTATTCCCGAACGACGTCTGCGCGCCGCGATTGTTCTCCGCGAAATTTAAAATTCCTCGGCGAGTTACGACGATAGTTGTTGTGGTTATGGCTTGCAGCTGCCGCTCGGAGCTATTATTTTAAGTACATTTCGACTCGACCCCTGATACCACTGTTACCGCTAAATCTTTCAAACGGACGCGCGCGGACATATTATTTGATTCTTATATGAGTAGGTATATAATTTTTATTCAGTAGGTGTTAATTTGTATATAATTGGTGGCCGATTAATAACAATTATGCTATTATAGATAATAATAGGTAATCGTAAAACACTTTAAACAAACGTATTGCACAATATATAACTACGGCGGAGATCACTTTTCCGCATTTCCGAAATTTAATTAAAGTTTAATGTTCTTTTACTTCTATATCATTATCGCGCACCTATTATATACGTTTAAAATTAAATTGTTTTATCGTTGATTTATATATGTATTTAATTTTGGTGACTTTGAATAGCTATAGCTATCAACAGAACAACACAGATTTTCACACGAATACGCTGGAAAAAGAGTGTTACATAAATGTAACATTAATAAAATATATTATGATATATAATGTGAAATAACTGTAGAGCGACAAAAGAAAACAAATGTATTGTCTATGCATTCCCGTATACGTATAAGATGTTTGAAAAATCAAAGAATGAAAATTTGCAGGACGTTTAATTTTTCCCAGAATTTGTCAACAGATATATTTCATTAGATATGTGTTTTTTTAGGGAAAAGTTAAGTATTTAGCAATTACAAACAGCGCCGTTATATAGTGCGACTATATAGGTAGGTTAACAATTCCGGTTACTCTGCGGGACACAGCTGCACATGTAAGATAAAACGTATGTCAACTAAAATTGATTACTTAAAAAATCTTAGTAAAGCTGACAATATACCAAAAATGATTGAAATAAAAAAACTGTTCCGATATAACTCGATTAAAAATTACTCAAGAATTATATATTATAATGACGAATTTTAACTACCATATATATTATCATATTATATTAATATAAAATCATACTTATAATTATCCATATTATGATAATATACGACGGGCAGCTTACTTTCGTATTCATTTTCAGATGAACTACGTATTTTTTTAAACATGATATAGCCGACTTCGACGGTATTAATTACAAGACAAGACCTAAAATTACACACACGCACACACACGCACACACACACACACACACACACACACACACACACACACACACACACACACACACACACACTATCGGGGTATCCTATGAAAATTTCTCCGGTAGTGCGTGTATCGTTTAACCAAAACTGGTATTTGGTGACGAGAAAGTGTAACTGAAACACGCGGGGATAAGTGAAACAAATAAAATAAATACGCTCCTCGTCGGAGCACATGCGTGCATGTTATTAATCTAGAAATTATTGTTAGACGAGATTTCAAATGTTACGCGTCAGGTAGGTAGGTATGTGTTATCGTTCACCAAAAATTATAATAATAATTATTACACACACCCAAATTGACAAAATTTTGGTCCTGGTTTGTGGACGACTAAAACGAAAGCGCGTATAAGCCGCACACACGTACCTCTATAATATGTGTACCTACCTTCATATATCCTGAAAGATGAACGTGCTTATTGACGAGTTCGTTTACCGAATGAAATTATCATAATTAACGTTATGCAACGGACACGTGACTCCGAAACGGAATTATAAATTTTTGATCCACACCAGTCGATTGCAATATTTAAATACATAAAATGGCGTTTGTGCTTTCACGAATATCGCGTAGGTACCCACATTATAGTCGTTTGTATCGTGTATATGAATAGAGAAGCATAATATAGAATTACGATAAATTGGTTACCTATATAGTATATTATACGCAACAGCTTCATATAATATTATGAGTTGTTTCTCGCGCAGTTAAACTACCTATACCTACCTATATATATGTGGTTTTTACACAAGTACAAATTATTGGACAAATCAATGAGCTCGACTGATAAACTTCACAATTTAGAATACCTCGTACAGCTGTAGTTATACGTTATATTAGGCTACTGCATCAAAATATACATATTATTATACTTAATGCAGACATGCAGCTATGCAGCGTATAATATCATGAAAGCGATTCTTAAACCTTACATTATATTATACGTGGCTGAACGGTTTAGTTTAGAACATCAAAACCGCATATTTTATGATAATTTTATAGCATAACATACTTATATTACATTATGCGTGTGGCGATTCGGTCTGAAAAATGTAGAACCATATGGCCGAAAGTGGTCGTAAACTTTCATATTTTCAGTTTGCTGTGCATGGATGTTAATTAAACCGAAAAGACTATTAGAACGTACAGTGCACAGGTAAAGTTTTTTTGGATTTGGACAATTAATTAATTACAATTATTAAAGCAATTACATACAACTTAAGTTAGATGCCAGAAAAATAATGGTAAATAATGTATTATTGTTTTTATGGCAATCGGTTTAATGGGAATTTTGATCATGGAGAAATGAGTCGTACCTAAATAATATGTGATGTATAATATATACATATTCATTTTAGGTATGAAAATATAGAAATTAATTTTAAAACAAATTAAAGAGTAAAAACATAGACGTTATAGTTAGTCCAATTTGAAATAGGAAATGAAAAAGTTTCTAAATGTATTATTATAACAATATAATAGGTTTTGTTTAAAAAAAAAACATACTCTTCGTTCTCAATGTATTAAAAAGAGCAAATATTGTATTGGAAAAATGTTTCTAACTGAAGCATTACTCGTAGTAGCCTCTTGAATCTATTCACTGTAATATTCAGACGCATGATGCTCCTTTCGCTTCTCACGACTAAACACTTATGGGAAAACTTTTCAACCCGTGGTCGATTGTGGTTTTTGCATACACGTCTTCAGGTCATGGATAGGTCGTAGAAAACGATTTGAATAATAGAACAATTATTATACGTCTTGAAGAAAAACACTATAGGTATAGATTACAACTCCGAAACTGAGTAGTACCTATAATATTTTATAACGTACAACCGTATACCGCAGCAGGTCAGGTTATACTCGTATAGGTATACGCGGTCCAAAATAATATTCAGACAGTAAACAAACGGGCGGGGTCCTCCCGAGATTGTTTTACTTTCAATTTCAATACGTTCTTCGCATTCTTCTATATTCAAGGCTGTTATCGTTTTAAAATAAAACGACTCTTCTGGCATTCGACCAGCGCCTTCTAATTTGTATCGTACATAAAATATATTTTCGATCAATTTAATATGAACTTTGCATTGATAAATAGGATAAGAATGATCGATCAACTATTTTGATCGAAACCAGCACCAGTGACCTAGTATCCGTAATATATCCCGTGTGTCCACTGAAATAAAAATTAATGTAAGCAAACTTAAAAATATTACCAACACGTCATAATATAGATATTATTATCTAAGTACCTATTCCATATAGAACAGTAAAAATATGTAACGCGGAAATAGGTACACAAAATTAAATACGAGTGAGTACAACATGGAAGTATAACGAACATTTATTCGAGGTCAATATTGTTAAAATATCCTTGAATATAAAAGATAAATAATCATACAGCTTTCTACGGGCACAGACAATAATAACGTATAGGTAAACTTTCGATTTCATCTCGCAACACGTTTGGATCGTCTGTATTTTTCGCCGATAAATCAATCATTTATATTATACTGCTGTAATAAACATATAATATTTCGTAATAATTAAAATAATTTAATATCTTGGGGGGGGGGGAGGGGGATATCTAATAAATCTCGAGTTTTGAAAACGAAAAAAACCATCACGTCCGTCGCAAGACCGACACCGTCGTGTGTTTCGAATAAACCGGGTATAGTTGTAGTCATTCATATAATATAATATCATTAAATCATATACAATCGTCGAGGGGGAGAAGTGGCCAGACGGGATTCCTACAGCACCGAGCCACCGCAGCAACAGCGGTGAACAACAAGCTACTACGTTTCGGTATGTCTTCTAAACAAATTATGGGTGTATACTGCACAGTATAATATTATTATACAATACGGCAGCAGCAGCTCATACACCGATAGGTGTTGAATGTATATATATATATTTTTTTACCTACAGGTGGGCTGCATTCGACCAACGACGACGACGACGACGACGACGACGACGAACTATTGTGTAACGCCTGCACAGTACCTAGTTAAATCACTATTATACCGAAGCCTATAATATTATGTGTTATATTTTTTCTCCACCTTTTTCTATTGCGACATAATATTTTTTGTGGTATACCAACTACACCGTATAGGAACGAATTACACTTGTTATTTTTTTCGTGTATAGAAAATCATAATAATCATTTTTAGATATAAATTTCAAAATATCAAAAACACACGCGTCCGATATAATATACTATCCGTTCAATAACCCGCCAAGAATAATATTCCACGTCGGTAAGTAAATACGAAACATCATATAATATAATATGGTACGTCCTAATAATATTAATTCAACCATCATACGTACATGATATAATGATATGTACCTACAAAAAGTGTTACGTCTTACGTGGATCAATACACACTGAGAATATATTTTATATGCGTATGTTACGAATATTACACAATCGGAATTACTTCGACTATTATATATAATAATATTGTTATGTATATATAGTGACTACATTTCACAGTGACTACATTTCATATAGTATTATCAGATTAAAAAAATCCTTGGCCCATACGCATTAATTTAGTGTGTGTGTTTTTTTTCTTAAGTATACGGTATAACTGAACAAATAAATAATTGTATGTACCTACTTTGATAGATATATTTTATAGATTGAAATAAAACTCTTATCATCTTATATTATTATTATGTACATTCAACTAACGTTTTTTTCTCTCTCAATGTTTCGCTCGGTCATGTATATAATGTTGAGTTCCTATACACAATGTTAATTGCTTTCATTCTACGATCAGCGAGTAGGTACCTATAGTGTAGTGTATATTATGCGATGGTTTCAACATCCGTACAAATATTTTGAATTAAAAATCTAAAGTGGATGCATACTGCAGTATCTATGACATACGTACCACAAAAACGTTTCGAGTTTTCATTATATACTTTTGCGCACAACAATAATGCGATGAAAATATAAAAGAAAGATAATTAAACTTAATTTTGGAAACAAATCCTGAGAGTGGAAAAAAAATATTTTGATTTAAGTTAAGAAATCCGATAAAAAAAATTAATTGATATGCCTTTAGTAGGTACTTACGAGTACTTTCGATGATTTGGAATTGAATAAATATATATAATGTCTCATGCAAACACAACTGCAGGATATTAATCATAGTAAATGGCATAAAATAAATCCTACGTCCACGGCATGCCCTGTGGGCTATAGGTATAGGGCATAGGTTTATATTCTCAATACGTATATATTATGTGCACTGGAAGAGCTGCTCACGTAATACTTATCTATTATAATTATTTATTAATACACACACGCACGTATACAGTATAATATATTATATTTGAATTGATTAATACAATTGTATTATTATTAATATTATACCTATACCCGTACTATTATTGAAGCTCACAAATATGCGTGTCCTTCGGCAGACCCGTCCGATCGATTGCTCCCTCGGGATATCAAAACCTCATCTGCCTACGTCTATATATTATAATACTCTATAGACCTATTGTATACACGACGTTGTTATGAAACAAAATTAGTTATTTTGCATCAGTAGGCCACTTTGTTGTGGTACTATGATGGATTTTCGAACAATTACTCGTAGAGATATTTCATGGAAAACTCGGATGAAAATAATACTTAACGGCACAATAGTCGGTGCTGTCTATTGTTTGTAACACACATGGTACATAATAATATATTATAATATATTATAGACACGACGAACGTGTATCGAATAAGCTACCTACATAAATGCAAACAGATCAACAGAGAAAACAACAAATCTATGCTGGGCAAGTATAAGGCTTTGCTGACTGATGGTAATAATTACTGCATTATAATAATATTATTGCCAACAAGACGCATAGACTTACAAGGTTATAACTTATAAGTATTAATAGTAGTAACATGTTTAAAAACGTCAAACTCTGAACTTAAGGAATCACTGGCCGATATTCTAAATCAGGACCCCAATTTTATATCTCCACACACCGACAGATTTATCGTTGCCGCCAATTTACTCGACGGACTTCGATATCTATAACAACTTTATATAATATATATTGTCGTACTGGCTAATCGGGTATCTATTTTTATGTAATAATTATAGTGATCCATTATATTATATTTATACAAATAAATATAATATGATAATATGTAAATCTCTCCCAACTACAGCTGCCATTGGTAATTTTAAATAAAACAAATTAAACGTCTTACCTTTGGGCATACCACAGGGGCCGGGCGTTCTGCTTGTGTCCAGGAAGTCGAGGTCATATGTTCGGGCTGGAGGAAACGTGAGGGCTACATGGCTCGTGGTACTGCACACCAGACAAGCCACCACGGCCAATATTAATTCCCTCGAATTTGAGTTCATGATAAACGCTGCAGTGACGTACTTAAGCTATTCTCAGGCCCATTTCGTTCGACCTAGAAAATATAATAAAAATTATAAATATATATTATAGATTATGTTGAATACTTAAAATCAGTTGGAAATAATTTTAAATTTTTATACATAGGTACAAGCTGTTTTAGCGGTTTTATCTATTTTTTGTTTTTGTTTTCATTCACACGTAACCCTTATGTGTGTATTACTGTGAATGCTTATCAGTTGTTATAATATATGACTTAGGGTTGGTACCTATTACACCTAGCGTATATATCAATCGCGCCGAAATTACCTTTTCTGCCATAATAAATGTATAATTGGGCTATATTGTCTGTTGTGGACGACATTTTTTGAAATGTTTCCCACTCCATGACTTTTTTTTCAATTTTTAAGAAACCATTAACTATGTTTTTTAATAATCAAATTGTGCATGTTAAAAAGTTCCCTCCCCCCACCGACAAAATCATTTTACCGCCTCTGCTATGTACCTATTACATACAATATTAAGAATCATACGTGCGTCGTACGCTATCACTTATTATGGAGTTAAATCCAACTAAACGTATATAACAAATAGTTTTTTACCTATAGCAAATATGAGGTAGAGAAAATCCTCAAAAAATATCGTAGATTTGTAGATTATGGTTATAAATCAAACACCAACCATTACTATAAAAATCATCAAAAAGTGTCAACTGTGACTTTGGTGCTCATCCATCGTAACAGTAGTCAATATACAATAGTACCTACTGAAATAATGAATAATATAAACAATACACATTGAACACCGATTAAAATATCAAGCCAAACTTATTATACGTCAAATACAATATTATACCTTTCTTTCAGAATAAGCACAGATTGCACAGTGTATACTTTTAAGTTTTAAAAAATAATTCGATGAATAGATGAATCTGCAGTACAATAAATCTAATTTAAATCCATACACAGTACATATTAGTTTTATTCTTAGAAGTTGGTTGTAATGTTAACCGATATCCGATTAGTCATCTTATAAAAACCTTTACACACCAATCATAAGTAATCAAACTTATCTATTATTTATTTATTTTTATATTTTTATTTCAATCTAAGTTCTCACAAATATATGCGTCACCAAACATTCCAGATAATTATCATACTTATCTGTATCACAATAACTTGCTACCGTCTACACTATGAAAATTATTTCAGGTTTTTAATCGTTTTTAGTCCGTTGGATGAATACCACTAAATAACGATTATTCAATAACTGATATGTACAAAAACAAACAATACAAAAACATTCTATTTGTTTTTATTATTATTATTATTATTAGTGACTGTATAATATAATTATCTAACGGCTTACTGAAACTGATTTTGTTGACAACGTAAACATTGACAATATTCAATTGACCAGAGTTTTTCAATTGTATTATCCAATCGGATTATATGGTTTTGTGTTACGCAATCTAAGGATATAGTAATGTAGTAGAACGTTAAAAAATTTGTTTACAGTTAATTTTAAATTTAAGACCGAAAAATAGAATTAGCATGGGCATTTTAAAATTAAAAGATTTATTTCGTGATAAAATAAATTAATAAAATTGATAAATTCACTCCGAGTGGTCTAAAGTATGATTATTTTAAACTAATACAATATTATGTACTTAACTATTCTCGATTAAATATAGGTACACAGCTCATATTGCCAACGAACATATTATTATTTAGTTTAATAACGTATTAGATTAAAATATATAAATGTCGGACCGTCTAGCCGTCTGGGTCAATGTTTATTTAGGTACTTAATACTTATATAATTCGACGAATTTACTAATTCTACTGGTATGGAGTATGGATATCAATTTTTATAATGTGTTAGTTTTTAATCTGATACGATAATTGAATAAACCTAATAGAAGCTTAATACTTTAATAAACGGTGAAAGTTTGAAAAAGTTCCAAATTATGGTACTTTATGGATTACCTGCGGTTGTAATACATTTAACATTTTCGAAAACTAATGTCTTACGAGTATAACATTAGACGTAGTATTTAACTTATCTTACTTAGGCACTTAACAACACGAAGAAATAGTTTTCTTGAGATAGGTATGTACCTACATTTTCTAATCGTTATTTTCTATCAGCCATCACCCAAGGACATCAACCAAGTTACATTTTACGAACGATTAATTTTCGTAATATACATTATATTATGCTCGAAGAACATTTATCACTAACCAGTATTAAGATTTCAGAAGGATAATATTCGATCTAATAAATTCAATGTTTTCAATAAAATAGGTTATTTTTTATGACGTTCTAATCTGTAAATAATCGCATACATACATTGCCACGGTCTTTACTCTGGTCTTTGGTTTAGAAAAATGTACGAATTCATAGCGCGCGTATATAGCATACGTATGATGCAGGCGTATATATTATTATTATTAGAGTTGTAACAATAATTTGCAGTCAAAAACGGTATTCATATTATTTCATTATAAGTATACGTCTAAAATAAATCATAATTTTTTTAACAAACACCCGCATCGGGTTATGAATTTAAATGACATTCACCTTTATTTCATATTATTATAAATTAATGTGTTTATTTAGCGTATAATAAAGCGTATAGTAACAAACCCGATACCAAAAGGGTTGACAACCTTACAGGAGTAAGTGCACTAACCTAGACATGATATTATAATAATTAAAATGATACGCTATAGCTGTTTTCTTTTATCCGTCCTCTCATAGCAGTGTCATATAAACAATTAGTCGAGCCATTTTTTTTATGACAAAAACGTCGACGTATTTCAAGGAATATAGGAATTTCAAGTATTTAGTAGATGTATAATACCTACAACAATTATCTATGTACATACAATGCTAAACCATTTTTTATATAACATCTCGATTTACGGAGAAAAAATTATCTTTCATCGCCACTGTGCATATGCGTATATAATGCTACATAATGACGCGCGTGTATTGCCTAAAATTGCCTAGAAGCATCTTTCTATTTTCTTTTTTTTGTTATTTCGTAACACAGAGCTGCAAAGCCGCCAACGATGGTCAAATAGTTTCCTGGTCACTTATATGATTGACCACATGGGCTATACCTACACCGCATATAATGAGCGTTCACGTATATCTATATTTGCAGTTCATGCATATATGTGAGATGAATATCTTCTTGACCTCAGAGTGCACAGGAATGTGGCCTTATGTCATCACATATAGGTATCATGATAATATTTTTCTGGGACACCAAACCAGAAAGATTTTTTGCAATAACGCACGCCATTACACTATAGAGCTAGATCCTACGAAAATCCACACGTGTATATATAATAAATAATAATAATATTATGTGTGTACGTATCATTAGCCAACAAGAAACCGACCGCGCCTCGAGGCCTTATATTATGTATTATACTGCACTATTCCTCCGCATGCTATATCATTTTCTACATGACTTCCAATATGGTACGAAATCAAAGACTGAAAAACTGAGTGAAGATAGACTGACTATACACTTACGAAATATAGAATATAGATATAATAATAATAATATATTATACACTCGCGGCTCAGACACAAATGCGTTGCCCCGCGTTAAAGTCACTAACCGCCACTCAGCGGTACGCCAAACGCAATTTACAAAGTGTCTTTCATAGTCTCATTTTTTTTATTATTAATATTATTATTACGGTACACCGATTGTGTGCGATTAATTCTGAATAGTGAATCACAATACGATATGGAATAATCTAACACTGAAATAAACCACTATATGGGACAATCAAAATAAAATAACTGGGAATAAATATAAAACAATAATATTGAAAAAAAAAATTTACATTTAAATTTTTGTATGACTTAAAGTAATATAGTATTTCTCTCTCGAGCATAAAATAAAAACGAGTTGGTTAACCCGTGACTATTTACGTGGGGCAGAAATTACCCCAGTCAAACTCAACATGCACCTATTATAATTGTTATTGGGTTTCCAATGATGTGTTAATATTATCATTCAGTAACAAAACTGATTATACATATTTTATAAAATAAAAAAAATGTATTATAGCAGGTTTATTATAATATAACAACTATATGGGGTGAGTTTTTACCCGTAAAAGTGGTATATAGGAAACCGTGCAGTGGTCACGGATTAATGCTGACTTGTACAACTAATTCATATTAAAATATTAGAAAATAGTTGGATTAGAATAATTCATTAATTATTAAATGCTTATTACTGTGCAACAAAATAATGTGAGAAATATTTTATTTTTTTATATGTTTCTAGCCTTTCGCAAACAAAACGATTATTCGTTTCACGATCTTACATCTATCTATATTCTAATGTCTACATGCATCGAAATTATTGTACTCGACGAGTTGTCACCGACATCCAATTACGTTCAATTTGCAAACTAGCAACAACCGGTTTCGACTTCGTCGTCGAGATGCATCCGTAACGTGAACCGGATAATATACAATATCGCACGGTCAACGGTCAGCTCATTGCAGCAGGCGTCTGCTTGTTAGTTCGTCGCATGTCGTTTCGTACCGTTATTCTTATATATTTGTCGACGGACTAAAATGATTGTAGAAGCAAGAATTCAATGTTATTATTCCAAGAGTACCTAGGTAATAATAATAATAATAATACCTATATATCTATAAATCTATGGGAATATCGAATTCAAAAATTACAATTAATTTCCTACACTATAACCACAGAATATAATATTAATCTATACTATCTATTTGGAATCAAAAATTAAATATACTATTATGCAATTAATTGTTATTGACTAATAATTGTATTTGTCTGCCTTAGCGCTATGCTAGTTAATAAAATACTATATAATATGTTATATTATAACATTATAACCACTTGTAGTACCTAGGTAACATAATGTAAAAAAAATAAATTATTATTATTAACATAATGTTAATATACCTAAATACATGTTATATCTACAGCTGCATCTATAAAGATACGATCCTGGAGTAGCCACGATATGATCCGTAAAACCATACTTTTATAGTATTTAATGTTTATTATTTATATTTTATAAAATAATTCTTTCAACTATATATTATAATATTGTTCATATTATGAGAAGAGATAATATAATATATTTCTATTATATACATAGTTGAACACGTTTACCCAGACGAGTTTGATATATTACGTTTATGAATAATACCTATAGCTAATGTCAATTTAAAAATTATTATTTAGTTATTTTAATATACCTACCTACTACCTAGTACCTATTATGTATAATTTATGTATTCAAACGGTATACCATTACTATACTATCTCGACGTATTTAGGTATCCGGATTTTTAGATACATATTTTACTATATAGTATATTTTAACAAATACTTGCATAATATGAATATATACATATACCAGGCGATAAGTAAAAATACCTAATATAATATCTATCGTCACAAATATAATAAGTAAATATATTATGTCATATTTCATAAAGATTTTTTTTTATTGAAAATCAACAATGTGCAACTATCTACCTGTAACTATATGTACTGATGAATATCAAGATGAACATGATAAATTCATTGGAAACATAATGTTTTAATGAGAATAGCAGAAATCAACAATGTCGTAATAAAAATAGGATAAAATAGTTATTTTTTTTAAACTAAGAATTTGTCATGTTGTGATTGTATTTTTTGTAAAAATACAAATTAGATGCATACATATAAAAAGAAAACAGTTGTTAAGATACGGTCATGACATAAATTTTTTTTGTTCTCTTAAATATAATTGTAAACTTAAGGTTATTTTCACGTCACGATATATATGTATTTTTAAATAAACAATAATTACTATATTGTGTACGACTGTTAGGTTATTTTACTGATAATACTTTTTTTTTATTAATAATTTTGTTTAGTTATGGAATGGTTTCATAAATATATAAAATAATTTTACATACCTAGTATAATTAACGCAGAGACTATATTACATCACTTTTTATTTAATCATCAAAATATTTTCTAAAGTATTATAAAAAATATCATGTCTTACTATATTAAATCATGTGACTTTGGTGTGATGTATATTTTTGACATTTTTACTTATTTTGTTCTAACTATAACCTAGGAAACAATATATAGGTAGTTGGTAAAGGAAAAAAACAATCTCTGTCTGTTTGGTTGCAATTTATGTTAGATAGTTCATAATATATTATAATTCATGTCTTCGGTGCCGCATCACGGGCCATTGCCGGTTTGCATCACGACGGTATGATAATAACAATGATAATAACATATAATAATAACCATTTCGCAGTTTGATTTTAAGAGGTTGGCCAATGTGCATAATATTTATCGCTGTTAAATTATGTCTTTGAAATACTAATGGTTCAATGGAAACGTGCGTGTTTCAAACACGTCCGAGCTGTCCTATACGACATACGTGACTTAACCCGAGCAAAAAATGTGTTCAGTACGAAGAAACAAAAACAGTTATGTTTTAAGCAAAAAAATACCTGTCAACAGAGTATTGGACACGGGTATATTATTAAAAAAAAAATACATAAAAAAATTAAATAAGGCATTAAAAGTGGTCGGAAACAATTCCGTAGTAGAACTATAAATATATATATATAACGCAGTGGGTACTACGACATATTATAGTGTATTGCAATAATTATTATTCGCATATTATTATTACCGTTGTCCGTTGCGTTTTACATTTCGGTTTGAGAGCTTATAAGAACGATTTTATGTGGTCGAATAGGTATTATAATAATTACTTCACTTCATTTCGACCGATTACAATAATATGCGCAATACGATATTATAGCGGTTGAATGTAGATCGATAGAGAGAAACGTTTTTCCACCAACTGCAACGGGTCAAGCTGTAGGTACCTACACACACAATATAGGCACCACTGTTTTCAATTTCAAAATGTCCGAAACAACATTACAAATAGGTAGGTAGTAGTGATAGGTTTAGGCGCTAAATAGTCGAACAACCAATATAAGAGAGTCTATGGAAATATCTTTCATATACCTACCTATTATAGGAACCTGATTTTCTTCTTTGGAAGATTCCCGCATTCTCCCGAGACTTGTGCGCTGTGCGCAATATTCACACTTGCTGCGCTGACACAGTTGAGCTTGGGAAGTGTTTATAATAATATGATATATTTTGACAGACACGTCGAATATGTTATACCTGCATAATTAGATATTATTTTTCCTTCGTGACGTATCGATTGTTTACGGTTTTGAAATAATATTGTATAATATTATGATTCTGTTCAGTTAACCTTGTTATAAACACAACTATTATAAGATTCAACGGAACGAGGTTTCGACATATACGGACACGTAATATTATTGTAATTAAAATTAACGATGAATGTTAAATACTCTCACACATGTAAAATATAGGTACATTTATACGCATTACATATTATTATTATTATTATTATATTATATGACGTATATATATATATAATATTATTATATTATATGAATATAAAGTCTTTTGAGCGGAAAATTACATTTTTAACTTTATAATAATATTATAATAACAACAATAGTTGAATTAAGATAATATAATTCAGGTAATTATATGTATTATTTTATTCGGAGATCGGATAACGATTAATATTTCATATTACCCATTAGAAACTTCACACACACACAATTATATTGATAAGAGTTGCAATTAACACGTCAGTAAGGACATAACTATTAAACTACAGGCCCAGCCAGAGGGTCATTAATAATATTATAATGCTTTAAAACGAATACTGCACCATTAGCTGTAGACGGTGTGGTAGTACGACGTCCACTATAGTCACTAGATTTCTAATGCCTATAAACTATAATATTATTGGTAGTGTATCTCTATAATAAAATTGGCAACCCCTCACTAAAACCATCTATAAAGTCTAATACCTAATATATTATAATATTATACATTTATCGAGCATACTGCGTATCCAAGGGGTATGGAATTTGATTTTCTGGTTTTAAAAAAAAAAAACCTCGAGCCGAGTGGGGTTACCCTAATATCAGTTCTAATAATTTGAAAAAGGATGGCCGGCGCCAGGTGTAAACCAAAAACCACCATCGACGCCAGACGACCATCGACCGCGGTCGGTAAGGGGTTCAAAAATTCTTTGTGCTCTTATACCTGTTCGTGTGAGACAATACGTAAATTGTTGTTGTTGTTGGTGCGTCGCACTGGAAACCTGTGTTCTCTGTTGGTTTTTATTCTTCAAGAACACCGCCACCAGTACAATAATATTACTGTTGTAACAACAATTCGATTTGCGAGAACGTTTAGTCACTCGGGTTTTTACGTAAACGGGTGCGTCGAGCCTTCGTATGAAACGAGAAAGAGAAAACGATCGACCGGCACGGAACAAGCGAACGATCTGACGACACCTGACGGACTGCGGTCTGCGATAGTTCAGTGCAACAGCGACGGCGCGATCGACGATTTCCCGGTATCTCGGCGGCGCTCACATTTCTTCGTTGCGTTACCAAAGACGCGCGCGCGCGGGCACGACTACTACCAGACGTACCGACCACCGCGCATGCGTCATCGCGATACGACGTTCACGCCGAACCAGTCGTCGTCGTCGTCGTGGTTACCAGACGTATACGGCGCGACAGTGAAACGCGCCTTAAACCACCGATGTTTTTTTTAAATTTTAATTTCTACTACCTAGGTACTATTATTACACTCCACCGGGGACCGCGTTTATTTATTAAACGTCGTCGATTATAAACCATTGAACGTCGTTTCAATGATTAGCAAGCTGGTTCAACGTCGTCGCGTACAATACCTATATAGGTATAGATAGTTACCACGATGAATGCGATTTAAGGCCCATTCACAGCTACGTCGTGTGTCATATCGTGCTAGGGCGTAGTAACTATGGTTACAACTGGTACCCATATTGGTTTAATAGTTGAGCTGTATAGTCGATTCTTGGTATACTCTGCTGCATCTTGGTTATTACATAGTACCAAAAAAGTAATGTCCAATAATGTAAATATAATCACAGTGTTATTTGATCGTCACGACGTAGCATGTGAATCCGGCTTTGTTAATAATATAACACGATGTCACCGACACGACCATGGTTATGGTATAATATCTAATATTACAGTCTGATATATGTTATTGTTAATACAGGTGCGCGTCGTATGGTATACGGTCGACCCGAGCATACCAAATACAGCGTACGCCGCGCCGGATCCGCCGTCGAAGGACGTTGCTCTTGCGGCGGTCATCGAGCGCCTACCACCCGGGAAGCCTCGTCTGTTGCAGCTGCTGCAGTGCTGCACCGCCCGAGCAAGTAAGTCGAACTCCCCCGACCGGCCCCGATCGACTCCGACCGACCTCCCGAGGGAGGGTGCCACTCGCTAGTCTGCTGCTGCCTGCTGGTGTCTAAATACATACCCAAGTCTAATATTACAATTATTATCATCATCAATATCCATCATCATTGTAATATGGTACATTACTATTATATTCCTGTGTATAGTACGGATAGGGCGTCGTCATTCTTCTCCCGAATATAATTATAATAATATGACCTATACGACGAAAACGTGGTTATAATAAACAACAACAATAATGTCCAAAAAACTGTAATTATTATAATATTAATATTATAGGGTTATACGTGCCAGCGCACAATACAAACAATAAGCCGTTTCATCTTTGAATTTTTTTTTTTATCTCGTTTTTATATAATATTATACATCACATCGAGTGCGGGACTCGGGTGTATTATAATATAATATTAAAATAATAATGAAGTGTATCATTGTGTGTGGTGTTGTACGTATGTATACGAGCACGTTGTATCTATTATATAGGTTTAACCGTGTCCGCCGCGAACGTACCGCATCACGTAATAACAACAACAACAATAATAATAAAAGAAGAGCGGACTTGTGGTACCCATCATGTGTGTGTGTGTGTGTCGTGGTCAACGGTCTTCGCGCCTGAGTGCTATCGACGACAACGTGCAAGTCGTAGGTATCGTAAGCGCGGTGCCTCCCTATCACCCCTCAAGTAAAAATCCCCCCTCCCATTACTGATCACACACCCCGCTTACCGTTCGAACCCGTATCGAATCGGTCGACAGCCGGTCGGGCATTTGAGATTTTTTTCCGCCCGCAGAGAGTTCAAACTCGTTTTATTTCGTCACCGTCGTCGTCTTCGTTTATCATCACATCCGGCCAATAACTACACTAACTATACTATATAAGTACCTACGACGTAATAATAATATTACGATGCTGCAGTATAATATACGGTACGCAGTGTGTAAACAGGGGCCGTAAATGTGTCTATAAGTGTCGTATCCTGCGGAGGGATTTTTGTTTTTGATCGACGTTATGACAATATAATTACCCATGATCCAATTCACCGACGAAGAAACGATTTCGTTTATTTTTCAACGATTTTTATAATATCTCAAGTGTTTCGCATCCTGACATCCTGTCCCTTGTGCTAATATTATGCATAGTGTATAATCACAACCGTTTCGAATGACAACAATAACAATAAATGATTTATTGCAACTAACAAGAAATACAATAAGTATAGAGACATGGTCACATAGGGGCATGGTCCCTAAATGCCATAGTTCTCGTAAATATACGCGAAAAACCTTCGCGGTGGTCATTCTATAAAGGTCATTGATGCATAGACTATTGTAGATGGACAATAGATTGTTATTAAATGTTTAAGATTTTATTGAATTCATCTTGATCAAATGATAAGTTACAATAATATATTGTTATTGTCATAGTCGAGCTATACAAATATTGTAATGAAGACTTCATATTATGATTTATTGTACAATAATTTCGACTAATTGGCGCAGACGGATTAATAGAACCATAAGATAACCCATTGATTGAGAATAAACAAAACACGCCAACACTAGAACAATAATATTTTGGTATTTACGGATCATAATCTCGTGGCCGCTCTATCTCCAAGTCGATAACTACACTAACGTATGTAACTGTGTGATTGCCTATCCTCTGTCCTTATTTTGAATCCATACCATAAACACATCCTGTATTTGATTTATCAGCACTCATCGTTCAAGGAGAAAGAATATTTAACTGCGTTTCAAACTGCGTCTCCGCTTGTAGTGATTTGGGAATCTGTTTTAATAAACTATTGTAAATCAATACTACAGCTTTTATTTTTTTAACTATTGTCTAACGTTCAACCATTGATTAAAAAGATAAGTAGAGATTTTAACATTTAGGAAAATAATTTAAAACCAGCTAAGTTATTATTGATATTATATTATATTATTATTATTATTATGTACTGCACACTTGCAGCGA
Organism: Metopolophium dirhodum; assembly: GCF_019925205.1. NCBI lineage: Eukaryota > Metazoa > Arthropoda > Insecta > Hemiptera > Aphididae > Metopolophium > Metopolophium dirhodum. The sequence continues at coordinate 19,453,474 of NC_083561.1, forward strand.
AAATAATAGTAATGCATAAAAAATCCTCAAAATATGCTTCTATAAATACTATTATATGCTATCAAACAATATGTACTAGTAAGCATTAAAACGAAAGGTATTTTGTCGTCTTCAATAATAATATTCTTAATAATCCCCGTAGTTAAGAGAATTTGAAAAAAAAAATAATTCATATTATTTTACCTGATTGCACTAGATGATCGAAAGTTGTCATAGGTAGATACAAATCCTATACTTGACAACAAGTTGTAATTTTTTCTTTTGGTTTTTAAGTTTTTATTTTATCTCTTACAAAATAGAGTACAATAAAATTAATTGATGGTAAATATAGGTTAAAATAAAAATAAAAAATAAAAAGGCAGATTAAACAGACTGTAGAGGCCTCCCAGCCTCGGTACTACGAGGGTTGTAATTTGATCGTTATAAATTTTGTATATCGGATTCGTTATTATTTAATTAAATCTAATAATAAGTAAATTGTTATCCACTTTCATAGCTTCTAAATAACTTGATAAATAACAAAATATGTATGTGGCTGTGAACGGGAAATATAAGACGAAACAAAAATATGCACTATAGAATTACAAAATATATGTATTATAAATATGCCAAACAAGGAAAAAAAAGTTAAAATATGCATAACATAATAATATGCAAAATACAATAACTAAATCCGGAAAAATTGTTACACAATTTCAAATAACTTATTTCAATACATTATATTATGCATTTGCATATAAATCCGTTCCCTAATTTATTATAATAATAATGAACTCCACAAAATCTGCAAAATTGAAGTAGCGTTTGTGCTGGTATAATACTGGTATCTACTATCTATGACCATTGGCCAATAATTTTAACAATATATTGAACGGGAGACGAGACAGTGGCCGACCGGTATACATATACATACGTCATAAGTGTGCATAACACAAGCCGACACACAAACACGATCTCGTTTTAATATTAGTAAATTTTTCGTCTGTATAACGTCGATATAATATGATAGTATCATTCGATCGTGAATTTGGCCTAATTTCGTTCCTTTATAATTTATGCAACAAATAAATAAACGAATACGATAAGTATTTGTGCATGGCGTATAGTGACTTTAATGTCCAATTTATAATTTATAATTTTCTTTTATCGTTTTCATACATTCAATAGTCACTTGTCTACTCCTAAATAACTCTAAATATAGTTAATTACAGTAGAAACTCAATTATCCGTCACTATTTTAACAGCCACTGTTTGTTATCCGTCATCGTGCAAAAAACGGTATGTATCGCAACGCAGCTGGTCTTACTTCTCTGTAAAATACGGAATATTGCCGCTCAAAAATCTCAAGCCTCAAAGAAACAAAAGAGGATGGTGGATTACTTTGTATAGTTGTATGTATGTTTGTTTTATTTTTGTATAAAAATATGTACACGCGTTGTAAAATACGCTTATGGCTAATTTTCTGTTAACCATCTTCCGACAGTGTCGGTTAATTGAGTGTAATGTTATTCTACTGTATTATAAGTTATAACATTAGTTTGGGTTGAACAGTTAAACAATTGATTATTATGTATTTGTTTTCACAAGTATATAAATTGTGTGTTTATAGTTAATACAAAGTTTTGTATTTGTATAGTATAATGTATTTTATTTTTCGTGTCTGTGTTTTGTGAAGAATTTCTTCAGAATTTGTACACGTGGATATTTGTGGCCAGAATATTGTGCACCGACTTTAGTTGTGAATAGATAACCCAAGTTACCCGCGATTCTATATTATTTCCATATTATTACTACAATGTATTATTAGTGTTGAGCACTTGAGCCACAGGTGATTTTATAGGTTCTTTTTAAACTTTTCTTAAGACAGTCGAGTCTCAATAACTCAGAACGTAATGGAGCAAAAATAAATTTTACTTGGGTATGTATTTTTAAAATTCATACACAACGGCAAAACATTCAGAGAGGCAAGATAAAAAATTGAGTTATCGATGTTTTCGGTTTTCGAGACTTAAACTTATTAATATTGTGAATTGTTTATTAATTATTACAATACCTATATTAAGTTGCTTAACATACGTTTCGAACACTTATAAGTAGAATAAAGTAGAATGCTCTGGCACCACAGCCCCCGCAGTTCCGAAGCCACCAATACCCGCAACATCGAAAACAACGCAAAACTCGCTGCCCAACAGCAAACAAAGTTGAACACAGATAATAATATTATATTCATGTTTAATTTTCAGTACGTAATACCAGTGTTAGAAATAAATACTAAATTGTTGATAACTGAATATTGTAATAAATAGAAAATCATATTTGCATGGCATTATGTTAGTATTATAATCATTAAATTTAAATACTAAATATACAAGAAAACTAAAATTTGTAATAATATTGTATCCATCTAAGATAAATAGTTTTGATTACAACTTACAATATAAAATGAAGCAGTTATTGAACCAAAACAATAATATGTAATTTTGATAACAATATTTTTCAAACTAATTAATTTAAATTAAACTCACTACCTATACAGATAATATGCATAGGCGTAACTAGCCCTTTACTTTAGGGGAGGCTGGAGTCCTAAAAAAATTCAATAGAAAAATGAGGTACCTATGGAAACATAATCGCCCCCACACAAATATAACTTTATTATACAATATACATTGACACACTTGCAATCTACTTTACAGCAGAGCGACATCCACTTACCTGCTTTTTAAACTTGAATTGTTACTTTATTTTTATATAATAATTAATAACAGTAAATAAAATAAATACAATTAATAAAATGATCTATTCTGTTCACCAAATATTGTTTTTGGATAATCCTAATAATATTAAAAAAATTATAAAATTAATCATGCATAAATTATTTTATTTCTTATTTTATTTTGTCATGATTATATTACCTAATAATATTTTAACTATTTATTTAAAACATTACCTTTAATATGGGCTGGCATGGACCCGAAATTAAATCTCCTAAGTCATCCACTTCAACATTAACACAAACATCTTTTTGTTTTTTTGATGATGTATCACTACTATAATTATTATTGAGTAAGCCAGAATCATCTTCTGTATCACTTGAGGTAACAGAAATGTTATTAGTATTTATAATCAATGATATTAATTTCGAACTCTACGTTATTTTATTTCAGTACCGCCAACTTTGACTACAGTAACTGTCTACTATTCGTTAATCGTTTTAAATTAATAATATTATTTCTCAGGGAATTTTATAGCTCTATAAATACAATATCTATGTTATCGACGTTATCGTGTATCTAGTATTATCATGTCTGGAGTCTAAAACAAAATAATCTCTACACGAGTCCATACAATAATGTACCTATATTTAAAAATAGATTTAAATGTCTCATCCAGAAGTTAAGTGAGTAATATTTAACTCAAAAACTAGAAATTATCAAAAAATAAAATCATTTGAACTCATATAATGGCACGATAAAATCCATAACTTATATAATAAATATTTTAGATTCTAGTAGATTAAGCTTAAAACCTACATAACCATAAATATACAATATTTTAGTTGTTTCCATAATCCTCGATAAGAGTATAAAAAAATAAAAACAAAGATACATCGAAAACGTTATTATAAATGTATAAATAAGGTGTTGTTTATAATACTAAATTATCGTATAAAAAAAAGAACAAAGAGTGGTAAGAATGGTATATGAATTAAAGTCAAAAAAAAAACAATAATCCATAAAAAAAAAAATTGTAAAGAAATTAAATAAATATAAAAAAACTGTAAAGGTACGGTTTCCTATCTGCGGCTGGCCGCATACGACTGGCCGCAACGACTAGTCGTAATGACTGATCTATATTTAAACTGCGAACGTGGTTTCCAATGTGCGATCGACGCGAGCGTGTCAAAAATAGTCGTTGCGGCTTGCGACTGTAGTGATCCGATAGCAGTATTATCGATCAGTCGCATGCGTGTTGTCAACTGTTTATTTTTATTTAATTTATTAGTTATTTATTATTTATTATTATTAGTTATTTAACGCAATATAAAATAATTATGCCAAAAAGTATAACGTCAAAATTTTTGCCCAACGAGGACGAAATTTTAGTTGTTGAAGTAGAGAAAGAACGCGCTATTTATGACAGTTCTCTCGAAAAACACAAAGACTATGGTTATTTAAGTAAATGTTGGAACAATATTTCGGCTGTAGTTGGAAAATCATGTAAGTATATATAGATTAACAATTTTTAGAACGTTCAAACGTTGCATTCTAATAGTTAAGATAAAAGCTCAAAATATATTCAGTGAATAAACATTTTAATTCGTATTATAGCTGAGGATTGTAAATATCGATGGCGGAATATACGTGATACCTACATGCGGCACAAAAAAAAAACTTAATACTGGATCTCCGGCCATATTTTCCAAAAAAAAATGGCCTTTAGCTGGTTATTTGTCATTTTTAGATAATGTTGAGTATGAAAGAATGTAAGTAAATATATCAATTTCGTACTTTTATTCATAACTTTAAATTTTACTAGAGTTATAATGTTATATTAAATTAATTATACGATGATAAGCAGTGCAGGCCTAGGATTTGTATACAACAGCATGTTTTTTTTTGCTACGCCACATAGAGTTTAAGTGAGTAATACTTGTAGTGAGCAACTATATTTTTGTGTGTAACTTTTAAAAATTAAAAGCCATATTTTTGCATATTTTGGTAAATAAGAAACATATTATATTGTACAATTTTTTATTGCATACATACAAATCCTAGCCCTGATGATACGACTGTTTTTTCTCATAGCCACTTCATGAAATCTATCTTTTCATTAAAAGTATTTATGTTCCAAAGAAAATGATTATACATTTTAATATTTTAGTACGGTATCGAATGTTTGCAATGATCAAGACTCAACAATAGTTGAAAGTAGCCAAGATAATTCCGGAGATCCATTGAATGAATCAACTGAAGAAATAGCCGAAGAGGTCATACACGGGAAAAGATCGAGAGACAAGCATGCACAATTAGCGTATGTTAAAAGAATGAATGACAGAACAGCAATAATAAATAGCATACAAGCCCAAAATGAAGCAATTTTGGGTAGAGAATCATCAACTGACGAGATAGATTTATTTTTTAAGAGCATTGCAATTTCAGTGAAGAAGCTACCTCCCAGAGGCAAAAGTGAAGCTAAAATTAGTATATTATCTTTGGTTGCACAGCTCGAAGATAAATACCTAGATAACACTGGAGCACAACCCACTCAACCGATGTTCCAAACACCCACTCAAATGATGTTTCAAACACCCTCTAGGTCTTCAGATTTTAACAATATTATGTCACTTTCGAGCACACCATCGCCAAGCCTCAGTTCATCATCGGCTACTTCTCAAGGATTTGATCCATATAGGTACAATAATCAACTATAACTATATCTAAATATATGTATGTATATTATAATAATTATTAATTAACAGGTTGTTTTTAATATTTTAATGAAATAAAAGTATACATAATATTAAATAATGTCATAAGGAATATTGTTTTTAATTTTAATACGTATAAAGTTTTTTCGTTTTATTATTTGATATTTAAATGTAAAAGTTAAATAATAATATCTTAATATAAAAAACTTATAGGTTATTCTGCCATGAAACAGCGCCTTCGTTATTAAAAAAGTCCTTATATGCTTCTCTGACGTCAAATCCTTCAGCGTTTGCAAAACCACCTCCTCTTGCAATTGGAATTATATTGTTAATTGGTACCGGTTCTCTTGAATCAAATTCTCTAAATGCTCGTCCATTTTCTTCTAAATATGCATCTCTTAGCATGTTATGCAAACAGCAAGCTACTGTGATTAGGTCATCACATGTCGATGGTTCAATGTTTATAGGCTGATAAAAGACGCGAAAAACCTGGCTCAATAAACCAAACGCATTTTCCGTCACTTGTCTGGCACGACTTAATCTATAATTAAATATAGACTTTGTCTTATCATCTTTTGAGGCTTGTCTTGTATATGGTTTCATTATATGAGTGTGAAGCCTAAAGGCTTCATCCCCCACAATAACATGAGGTAAGATTGTTGATGACCCTGGTAATTTTTTTGCTTCTGGAAAACCAAATGACCCATCTAATATTTTTTTACCCATGTTCGACTTTAAAAATATTCCGCTGTCACCTTCTCTACCAAACGAACCAATGTCTACAGCAATAAATTTGTAGTTGGCGTCAACCATAGCGAGCAGTACAATTGAAAAATAATCTTTATAATTAAAAAAAAGGTGGATAAGTGGATGTCGCTCTGCTGTACAGTAGGTTACAAGTGGGTCACTGTAATGGATGGTGTTAAATTTGAATTCAATGATATAATATCATTGTATAAGAAAAACGATTCTGAGCGAAAACGGTCAGTCACCCTATGATATTACCAAGTATATTTGATGATATTATTGTGAATAAAGTAATTTATATATAACCTATTAACGTGGAGCCTTGTTTTAAATTTTCAATCCTTAGCCATAAAAGTTAAACATTTTATAAATTTTTAACCACAAAATAATTAATAAATTATAAATTTGATAAATGTTGTCAAAATTTGAACTTTAAATGCTTATAAAAAAAAATTGTGCATATGTATTTTTAATATTTTTCAACTGCTATTAAAACGATATATCAGGAGTCTAATATTAAATTTTCACGCTTTTTTACCCAACAAATAAAAATTTATTGATATTTATAGAAAAAAAAACTAAAAAAATTGAAAACTGACAATGTCCGTAAACAGCTCAAAAAGAGTCAAAATATTTTCAACATTTTATGGTGTATATAAAATGCTAATATAAACATTCAGTGAAATTTTCAAGTATCTACAGTCATTCGTTTTTTAATTACAATAAAATAAGAAAATTGTTACATGAGAAATCGAGTAAATATCAAATGTTGTAAAAATATAAATTTCAGACGCTCATAAAAATTTAATTTAAGTTTCTTCTAGACATTTTTTTTTTGATAAAGGTAGACAAACTTATGAGTAATCTTATATTAAATTTTCAAATCTTAGATTTAAAAAGAAAAATTTTTATGAATTCTCATCAAAATAATTTGCTATTTTTCGTGATTTTTCCGTATTTTGTCAAAATTTGAACTTTAAATGCTTATAATTAAAAACTGTGACTAAGGATTTTTAATTTTTTTCATCTGCCTTTGAAACAATAAACTAGGAGCCTTCTATTAAATTTTCAAGCTTTTTTACTCAACAGATAAAATTTTATTGATATTTATAGAAAAAAAATTTAAAAAAACTGAAAACTGACAATGTCCGTAAACAGTTCAAAAAAAGTCAAATTATTTTCAAAATTGTATTGTGTATAGAAAATGCAAATATTAACAACCAGTGAAAATTTCATGCATCTACGGTCATTTGTTTTAGAGTTACACCAATAACCAAAATCGATTTTGTTAAAAATCGATTTTGCGTAAAAATTCCCGTTTTTCCTTAATTTTTCTTTTGTTTTTCACATCGCTTTTGAAAACTACTGGGAAATTAAAATTTTGACCTCCCCAATGCACCAACGATATTCACTTTCCCATCGAACAAGATACTGAAGTTGAAAATCGAAGCATTATTTCGACTACTTATCGTGTACACAGACACAAAAATAAAAAAATAAAAAAAAAAAATAAAAAAAAAATAAAAAAAAAAACACACATCATTGTAAAATCAATACATTCATCGTTTCACTCAGAATCTAAAAGTGATCCAGTGTTGTTAGGACTTCTTATTCTAATGTGTTTTCCGTCAATTGCCAAAATACAGTTTGGAAAATTCCATTTTGTCCAAAATTCTGAAGCTTTGACATTAAAATCTACGGTTGATATATCAGGAAGAAATATAGGTGTTAAATGTTTTTTTAAAGCTGACAGTGTTTTTTTGACAATTAGACTGATATAACTATGTGAAATCCTAAATGCAAACGACAGTGACCTAAACGATTCCCCTGTTGCAAGATACCTATGGATTAAACAAAATATTTTAATTGTTTCATGAAGGTAAGTAATACTTTAAATATTGTTTGTTATTTTGAAATATAGGTAAATAAATTCTAATCACGGTTGTGAAGTATTTTAGTGTACGAATTTGATATGATTACGATAACTACCGATTATTATTATTATTAAAGTACTTCATAATTTAAATATTTTAATAAATGTAATTTAACTACTTGCTTTAATTAATTATGATAATTAATGGAATACAATATTTAAAAATTACTTGTAAAAATTATATGTTCTGCAGGTATTTAATAAATGTAAATGTAAAACATTGTTCATAAAAAGTTGTTGGTGAAAATTCAGCGTCTGAAGTTAAAATTTTAACCAAATTGGTCAAAATCAGATTGCAATTTTTTTTGAGTTTGAAGTTAATACAATGTTCTATTTTTATAACTAAGGATTGAACATCTAATATTAATAAAATTTTGTTTCTAGGTCATAAGTAGTGCAAACTGTATAACCGAAATATATAAAAACTATAAAACACTGCTTTTTTAATAGATATTTTAAATTAAAATTTGGACAAAATGAGATATTTTAATATTTTAATTTTCAAGTGCAATATAATCGGTTAAAATTAATTAAAACTATATAGTAGCTTACTTAAATATATTTACCTTAAAGTAACTGCTAATTTTTCGTCAGGTTGAATTGGTTTTTTAACTCGTCTAGATGGAGGTAATGTTATATCATCCTTTACCAATGATAGAATGAACATAAACTGGTCATAATTTATACGGACAAATTCACGGAATTTCGGTTTACTGTTATGTAAATGTCCATTTATTAAAATTTCAAAAAAACCTTCTTCTTCTCGAGTTGTAAAAAAACTGTCGATTGATTTTCTTTTATTAATTCCTAATCGATTATTATAAATTTCATCTTCTTCTTCTTCCTCCTCTAATAGAAGACTAATTATTGTATTATTATTAATAATAATGTCCTCCATCACAGTTCGTACAATTCGTAGTAAGGTACAACAATAGTTATTAAAATAAAAAGTTATAAACTAAACACGTCTGCACACTACTAAATATTGGGATAAAATGAACTATTATACACCAGCCGCAAAGTAAAGTCGCATATAGGAAACCAGTCGGCACGCAGCGTTCAGTAGTTGCGACTAGTCGTTGCGGCCAGTCGTTGCGGCCAGCCGCAGATAGGAAACCGTACCTTAATGCAAATCCACTGTTCTAAAAACAAATCAAAAATACACGTCTTAGATAGTATTGTTGATATAACAGCTGTCGAGTGTCTAGCGATAATAATATAAATTATAATATATAATAATACCGTATAAACACAATATTATATACATTTTATTTTTATTCGATAATTATTTATTGTTTATATTGGTGTATTCGTTTAAATGATACATTATATAATAAATTTTTTGACATTGCGAGCAAAAATAAAGTTAATACTAATATGTTTTTAGGCACATACTGACATACATTTACCCAAAAAATTTGGAGGGGCTTTAAGAAATTCTGGGGGGGCTGAAGCCCCCCAAGCCCCCCCCCTAGTTACGCGAGGACCTGCGCTTGGCAAGATGCCCATCTCTGGGGTATACTGTTGGAGTAGCTGGTCTGCTGAAAACTGCCTAGCCAGTCCTTTTTTCCTTCATTGATGACCCTTCCCCGTCGCCACCGGTAAGTCTCTGAGACCACCTCCAGGTGCTTCCTATTACCCCGGGAAGCTCGGTTTGGAGATGCGCCCTCCACTGGCGTTGAGATCGGGACGGGGTCCTTAGGTGACCCGGGGGTGCGAAGACGCCTTCCGGCCATTCGTCATCCACCTAGTCCTGCGCCCAGGCAGAACATCGTCAGCCGCGGTCTCAATCCCGCGGCTCTTTTTCGCTTCTCACGATTCTGCACAATCATGAGTAATCATTTCGCGAGGGCGCTCGAGGGTGTAGCCTTGTTCGGGCGCCCCCCCCCCCCCCCCCCCACCCATTTCAGACCTTTTGTGACTTAGCGTGCTCTAAACCACCGGGTTGCCACCCTGGAAGGTACAGGTGGCCCAGGGAACTCGGAGGTCCTTGGTCATTTCGCTAGCACCAAGCTTGACCTGCCCCGAGCCTTTGTGACGCCTATGATAATATGGTATTTACTTTTTCTCAGATTTGATTTAAATTGAACTATTAAATATATGTGTGACGTGTGCATCGTATGTGTGCTCATTTATGTTCTATGTAAAATTGTAAATGTTCTTAAAAGTAACCGAACCGCTTGTTTAGTTTAGATCATATTATATTATGGATGTAGCCACAACGTATTATTTTGTTGCCGATATTAGCGACAAGTCCCCGAATTAGGTGTTCGATGTACGCATGCGCGTATCACAGAATTGTTCTATATCTTACTATCTTAGTTTGTGGTTAATACTTATATTATTTAAGTAATTATTATATAAGTTATTAGGTATACTATTTTTTTAATATAATAATATTTCGTTTTTTGTTATTAAAATTCAAAATATAAAATAGTGATTTAATAACAAATCATGTGGGGATAAATATGCGATAAGTGGAGTCACGCATGAGCATATCGAACACTTAATTCGGTGACTCGTCGCTAATATCGACAATATTATTTTTAAATTGATTTAATACGCTGTGGTTCCATCCATAGTATATGATCTAAGTTGTTTGGTGAGAAACGTTACTATTATCTATTTTTAAAATTTTGGAGAAATATAATACAATAATATTGTATCTATAGGTACTCAGAAAAAATTGTCACAATATAAATTAACATAGGTAGGTACCTAAATAAAACTGGCAGTGCTGTAATAGCTGTATAGTAAATAATAACTTTAATTTATAAGTTGAAAATTGACAAACTGCATAAGAAGTAACTGTAGGTAGGCAACTTGTTTAATTTGGAAACTATATACAGGTAATACCCATCTGTAACTTGTAATTTGGAAGTTGTACCACAGACAGAATACACCAAAATGACACAGTGATGGAGATTTTTTATAAATAAACAATATTTATAAGTTTTACCATATTATTTATTATTTTACCTACTTACTATGGGAAAACTTAACTTGTATGAATAATAATAAAACCTTTATCATTGCCATGGGTTGGGGTTTATTTATTTTTTTTTATCCATTTTTCTTATAAAGCTTATTAAACTTATAACTCGATAAAATGATTTTTTAAATTTATAAAATTTTTATTAATTTAACAAATACAAATTATTCAGTTAAATACAATTTTTACTTGAACTAATCAAAACAAATAATTGTTTTATTATATTTATACACATAAGTAACGATCTAAGTTATATTGAATGAAATAAGCACCGTTGATTTAATAAATTGGATTAAATCAAAATATCATTGAATGAATAAAAGTTTGATTACAATTACAAATACTCATTGGTTGATTATTTATAAAATATTTTTGTTGATTCGTGTAGTATTGTTCGTTAGGTGGAAAGTAACTTGATGGAAATGATTAGTTTTCCTTTTACATTTTATTGACTGGGCAAAATTGTGTGCCCCCCCTCCCCCCCATATTATTATTAACTGAAATAATGTCACCGTAAAAATAACACATAAATTCACCACATATAATATTATATGATGATATTTTTGAATTCAAATGTTGATTGAGACAATAAATAATAATCTTAATCCACTAAACACCGTTAACATATTTAATGCATAAGAACGTTCATTATTTCAGGATTCGGAATTTGTGACGAAAAACTTGAAAGACTACAAGCTGTATCATCTTGCTCAGAGTTGGTGACTGTAGTATAAATAATTAAATATATTACATTATTACCTATGTTATATAATATAATAGGGCAAGAGCTTTTAAAGCGAATTTTGTCATTATTAACTTTGTTTCACACTGATATTATCACCCGATAAAAATTATTTTCAGATTTTGCAAAATTACCTATTTAACTGTTTAAGATGTATACATATAGGCATTTTTAATTTTCGATCAGCTTTCATATTTGTTTATAGTTGTATGATTAATATTAAATAATAACTTGTTGCGTATTTTAATAAAATTAAAGAAACTCTGAGGATAATTTTTATTGTTCAAATGGACTGTGCATCAAAATGTCGATGGTTTTTGATGGCCTTAAGGATTGTTCAGATGGTTCAGACGAGATTAAAGAGTTGTGTGCTCGATCCGAGTATGGAACAAATATTTCCATGGGTACAAAATAATAGCTATATGACATTAAGTATTATTTATATGTTTATGTAAAAACTTATGGATGCCAAAGTTACGCATATTGATATAAATATGAGGCTTCTAATATTACATCTAATAATTTATTTAATATTGTTTTAGATTGTGGTTGTTGTATATGCATGCATGCGTATGTATGTATGCATGTATGCAGTGGCGGCTCGTGGGGTTCGTTGAAGGTGGGGCACAAATATTTCCTTCTTTTTCCACTATGAGAACTTTGAACTTACCATCAATTCCTGTTGATTTTTTAAATGAAATAAAATTTTTTTTTGATACCTTTGATACCAAAACCTTATACTCTTATAAAGTATCTTGCAAAACAAATAATTAAAAAAAAAATTATGGTTTAAAAATAAATATTGAATATAATTATTATGCCGTTATAATATAGTTATAAGTTATAAGTACTTTTAACAATTAACACAATATTATACAGTAGTTATATTTTTGAATTCCAAATCGATCCGTCTGTCTTTTTTCTTCATGAATACTTTGATGACTTCTTCATTAAAATTTGATATTTGTTTCACCATTTTCTTTTCAATTGATAACATCGCTAATGCTGTTAATCGCTCTTCTGCCATACTATTTCGAAGAAATGTTTTTATCCTTTTCAATGTCGAAAACGATCTTTCTGCTTCTGCAGATGTCATAGGTATTGTTGCTATAATACGTATAAGTTTAAATGTTTCTGAAAATATTTGTTCCAAGTTGTTATCAATAATAAACTGTAGTAAATTAACAGCACCTATTACGCTACGAAAATCTGTTCGTTTATATATAAGTTCCAATTCAGTTTGAAGCTTACTTTTATTTAAAAAAGGGTAAGCTTCAATTGTTTCATCAACATATGTTTGTGGAAAACTTTTTTCATACAAAGGAAATTCAGTGGACATAAATAATAGAGACGCGTTTAAATGAGCTTTATATTCGAACCTATCTTTAACACAGACAATAAGAATATCACAGACTTCTTTTGCAACACAAATTCTAGAAAGTAGTGTATCATCATCACGTTTTCTTTTTTGTCTACATTGAGTTACTTCACCTGGCATTTCATTTTGAAAATTATCGAAATTTTGTCTTTCTTTTTGAATATTTTCTTCAAATCGAGAAATGGCATTTTTCACTTCGATAGAGTCAATTTTCCGTTTTTGCAACTGGTTATATAATATATCTACATGTGGCATTAAACAATGAAAAACATTTAACCAAAATATAAATTTTTCATCATTTAACATTCTACGTATAGCGCACGCCTGATTAATTGCAATATTTTGATTAAATGTATTTTCGATCTCTTCCATACATTCTATTAATAACTCACGATTTTCGTGTACAGTATTAACAATACGGCTTTTGAAGTTCCATCTTGTATTTGATGATCGAGGGATTCTATGGTTAACAACTTTATCCAAAACGGCAACTCTTTGCGGAGAATTAGAAAAAAAATTAGTTACATCAGTCAAGTTGGAAAAAAAAATTCTTACATCACGGTTGTGCATTGTAGCTTGACTTAAGATTAAATTTAACTGGTGGGCATAACAATGAACAAAATGTGCATTTTTATATTCATCTTTTATAAGTTTTTGAACGCCGGAAAGTCGACCACTCATCACAGCAGCTCCGTCATAACTTTGCGAGATTAATTTGTCGTGGTTTTCTGTTACTTCTTTTAAGTTATATTTTATGCACTCTGATAGTGACTTTGCATCATGTCCAGATGGATTAAAAAAGCCTCAAAATCTCTCAACTGGCGTACCATTGGATAAAATATAACGAAATATTATGGACATTTGAAATTGTGCTGATACATCTGTCGTTTCGTCAGATATAACAGAAAAGAAATCAGCGTTTTTTATTTCGTTTTTAATATTTTGTCGAATAACAAATAGCATACATTCCAACATTTCATTTTGAATTATTTTAGAAAGGCCTTTAAATACTGTAGACTGTTCGAGGTGTAATTTTAAAGTGTTATCCAATTCAGAACTAAAATTAATAAGTCCGCGAAATATTCCTGGATTTTCAGAATCTGACTTCTCATTATGCCCTCGAAGAGCAAGTTCAAATGCACCACAAAATTTAATACAATCAATAATTTTAGATAAAATATAACGGTTGTTAGTTACAGTTTCATTATGTTTTTGTATACTAAGCCTAAATGCATTTGAAAGTTGTTGCCTTATATCTTGTTTACCCAAAAGTTTCAAATTTAAATGCGCATTTAAATGTAAACTTGATTTTATGTGTGTACTAATTTTATCGTTCAAATGAGCTAAATCATTTATTCCGTTTTGTGACCAATTTTTATCACCAGAAGTACGACAAAAAAGTATACAAGGAAAACAAAACAAACGGTTCGTTTTATAACAACCACATAACCAATCATGTTTTGAATAAATGTCTTTATTAAAACTTCTTTTAAATTCTCTAGACTTTGTTTTCTTAATTTGTATTATATTTAAATTTGGCATTGGCCTACCTTCTTTTTTTATTTCAATCTTTTTCTCAAGAGGTAAACTTGAAAAGTGGATATTCAGTAAATGCTCGACCGTAACATATGTATCCATGATGACAAATGATAAAAATATTTAATTAATTAGGTATTAATCACTATACACTATGCACCATACACTAAATAGTAAAAATACCACCGATAAAGTGATAAATGACAGTACAAAAGTACTAAACGTTTAATAAAATAAACAAAACACACTTAACAGAATTATTAGAATGAACAAATAATAATTAATTGTTATCTTATCATGTTTTCAAAACCGGCGACGGTCGACAATAACAATACGAAGGCAATAGAACCGACAAAATATTATAAATCGTAATAAAAATAGAATTCGGGCACAATCCGATTGTGCCCGGCAATGCCGTATTAATTCGTGTCGAAAAGTGGGGGAAATCTAGTACTGTTGATCGGATTATCCGGGCACAACGAAGTTGTGCCCGCCGCCCAATGCGTATATATAGTATACACGTACCGTATCTAGGAGCACCCGTATTTGATAAAACATTGTTTTCGATAATATTCAAACTACCAAGTACCAACTTATATCATGATGGAAGAAATACTTATTCAATATTAATTTTAATAATTGAATATACATTTTTCTTCTTTCTTCTCAATTTTTTAGGTGGGGCACGTGCCCGTGTGCCCTATAGCACGAGCCGCCACTGCATGTATGTATGTATGTATGTATGTATGTATTTATGTATGTATGCATGTATGTACTATGTATATATATGTATGTATGTAATACATATATAGGGATAAATGTGTTGACTCGGGGTAAGACGAGTGTGTGACCGATTTGGTTCTCACGATGGTCTACGTGACCGAAAGGGCTGGGTCAGCACATTCTTAGAGGCCTGGACGGACCGTTGCGGCGGGCCTCGCCCGGCGGACGGGCAGTCGTGTAAGGTCGAAAGAGTGAGTAACACCCGCGTTACTGGTCAGAGCATCTTTTATAGTTTATTACAGAGCCTCATATAGTTTTAATCAGAACCTCTCTCAGTGTCAGTATTTATATAGATTCATTACATAAATTATATATACATTAATTCTTTTGTGTTCAATTGAAATATTTATTATTAATATCAACTTATAAAAGCATTATATACATTATTACAACAAGTGTCTAATTTAATAAATTGGTAATCTTAGTATACGTAATCTACGTGTTACTTATTTAACACCAATACCTACGGTTTAACGTCATTCGACGGTGGATCACACTTCAGTGGTAAAGTAAATATAAAAAACCAAGTATTATTGGAAGAAGGTAAGAATAAAGCAACGGTTGAAACAGCACCTTGGTTTGTTGCAATATTTCAATTATGTGATATGGAATATCAATTTATATGTGTAGGATAAATTATTGCTCCACATTTAGTAATTTCTGGGAGAACCCCTGTACTAACAATGTATTTAATGATGAATGAAAATTAACTAAATAACGTTTTTAGCGGCTAAACCTTTTTGGGAAAAAGGTATGTTATCTAAACAGATATCAATAAATGATGGTCTATACAATATTGCTGTTGGGAAATATGATAGAAATTTTAATGTTATTGACAATGATTTATCTCAAATAATGGATGTACGTTATTAATAATTAAAAGTCTATAAATAATTTGTAAGATGTGTATAATATAATGTGTAAATGTATAAGCAAAGTAAGCGTTGCTTATTATTATTATTATTGTAAATAAAACAGCCGCTGCGCACGTACGCACACACACGCGACGCCTTCCGTCGTTAACGTCACCCGTCAATAACAACACAGCTGTGTGATACAGCGCCACCGAAATAAGACACTGTCGTCCCGTTGTAAACAAACACTGTCCGAAGTGTTATCAAGCCGTCACGAGTCGTGTTATATATATCATACAGATATAATACGCGAGTGCACCGCCGTAGTCGTATTATATGTAAACAGATATAATACGCGAGTGCGCCGCCGTCGTATCGTTATATTATATACAGATATAATACGCGAGTGCACCGCCGTCGTCACGTAATATTATATACGAATATAATACGTGAGTATACCAATATCGCGCGTCTTCTTGTTATATATATATAGATAAACGCGAATATACTGCCGTCGAGCGTCATCTTGTTATATATACGGATATAATACGCAAGAGTGCCACCGCCGTCGACGATATACAAAACAATTATTTTGATCATCATCACAGAAACCCACTAAAGGGTAGTGGTCCCCACGCCAGCAGTTTCGGTGCTAGCGAACGTCGATTCCTCAAGAGCAGTCGAAGAGGAAAGTCGTCGTCGATTTTTTCGTGGATCCAGTGACCAGCCAAGCTGAGTAGCAGTGCAAAGTAATCCAAGCATCCGTACAGAGCATCAAACGAAAATTAAAGTGAAAAAAAAATAAAATAGGAATCACGCAAGCGATTTCAGTAGCAGTTGCGTCAGTAATAAAAAGAGTTTTTTTTTGTTTGTACCAATATATACGAATAGCTGTAACGCTAGTATTTAATTAGTTTTAAAAGGTTTAGTATTAGTCGGAGTATTTAATTACATTTAAGTGAGTTAAATTTCGTTCATGAGTGACCATAGTGACCTTTCAAAATCTCGAACCCCTACACCTGAGTTAGGTGATAGTGCAGAAACTCTAGTAGAAACTGATATTCAAAATTATCAAAATCCGATTGAACACCCAAGCCACGCACTAGTTTGCCCCTGACATTCTCTAACCCAGATCTACCCAAATCTGAAAAACCTTTGTTAGACCTAACATCCATACTTTCTTTTGTGCTCAACTACAGGAAACAGATAATCTTTTTAAGAACGTTGATCAGACTATCAGGGGTGTGGATAAAGTATTGACAAGCGCGAACCACTCCCTTATAACTAACTTACTAGATCAGACTATCGTAGGAAAAGACATGTCAGTGAATAATGAAAATGCTCAATCACCAAACGAACCACAAAATTCCCTAGGTGAATCGCTCTCACAGGAAGGGAAGACTGCGGATTCACATGGTAGTCACCAGGAACCAACAACAGCAGAAAATCAAGGATTCATACGTAATGGTGATGCAGGATATGCCACCGTTCGTGCAATAGAACCAACCGACACCATAGGGTTAGAGGCAGCTCTACGGTTGTTACCAAGCTCATTCAACGGAGAAAAACAAGAAGACACAGAAGTTTTTTTGGAAAAATATGAGTTTGCAATCTCGTGTGCAAGTGAAATGGCACGAGCAAGACTACTACAAGGTATCATCGTGCGACTGACAGGAAAAGCACGCCAAACAGTTAAATTTCGATCTTTCTCATCATGGCATGAACTCAGAGAAGCATTAAAAACGGCGTTAGAACCACAAAGAACAACGACTCAATTGTTCTTGGAATTGTATCATAGCCAACAAAAAAATGGAGAAGACGTAATGGCTTATTCAACTCGCATCGAAAAATTACACAACTTAATCTTGGAACAGGAAACAAGTAGCAAATCAGTGGAGGTGTCGAAAGCACTAGAAGCTAGTCTAAAGGCCTAGACCGTCCAAGTGTTTATTGAAGGGTTGGGGGCATTAAAGGACTTCATAAAAGCCCGTAATCCTCCGACTCTCGAAAAAGCGATACAAGCCGCTAGAGAAGAAGAAAGAGTTAGACGATCTAACACTGAATCAAAGAAACTCTATATTGGAACCACGAAAGAAAGCAATTTCCCGAAAGTCAAGTTAACGTGTCTTAACTGTGGAAAAATTGGACATTCAGCTAAAGAATGTCGCAGCACTAAAGATCAGAAATCTTCAAAACCACCTAACGGACCATCTGAGAGTGGTAGTAGAAGAATGATCATATGCAATTATTGTAAGAAGCCTGAACCCCTACTCATAGAATGTACGAAGCGCCTGTGTGTAAATTCAAAGAAAACAGAGAATCAGTGAAACCACCAACAACTGGCAGTCAACGGTGGACGTCCGGTTGGCGAGATCCGAATAGCCGTTCTAACTAAATTCTCTACTTCCAGTCAGAATTAGAACGAGACCATGTAACATGCCATATTTCTCAGACTATCCGCGGAACCTCAATGTTACTTCTGGACTCAGGGAGTGAACTGAACCTCATAAAAATATCATCGTCAAAGGACCAGACCATCGTGTTTGAAGAGATAGTATTCTAACTTAAAGACATCAATGACTCACTGGTGTCTACAATTGGACTCACCTATCTAGATGTTAAATTAGGAGAAAATATAATCGTCACAGATTTCCAAGTGGCACACTCCGATTTTCTAATACCACATGATGGTATTCTCGGACGGCCGTTCTTAGCATCAAATTGGATCATCATAAACTATGAAACTATCAAGATAACCATTCCTAACAAATCAGACATAGTTCTTAGCCACGTAGAGAAACATTGGTCAAAGTCAGAGCTGAAGATCGGTTGGAAGGTGAAGAAGTAGTAATAACAAACCAAGAATTAGCTGACTCAATCATTTGTAGCAACGTAGTCACTAGGATACAGAACAAGGATGCCTTGGTACTACTCATCAGATGTTAGATTACAAGTTCAAAGTCTCGAAAATCTCGAATACGAACCATATCACGAAGCGTTGGTGCGCACATTACAGCCCCAACAGCAATCACAATCTCAGATTAACGGGAACCGAATCTCCCCGTTGAACGAAGCCCTTCGCACAACGCATTTAAATTCCGAAGAAAAGGTTTCATTAGAAGATCTCTGTCACGAATACTCAGACGTATTCTTCTTGGAAGGAAGAAATAATAACTTCTTGGTCACAGCAACTTCTGCCATAGCCCACGAAATACGGACCCCAACGACGATTCCCCCAAGTCATGTGAAACCATATTGGTTACTCCAACGGCATCGTCAAAAAATCACAGATCAAATGGAAGATCTTGAACGTGAAGGCATAATAGCACATAGTGAATCGCCATGGAACGCGCCTCTACTGGTCGTCCCAAAGAAGCCGGACATAAACGGGAAAATAGAATATCGAGTTTGTGTTGACTTTCGTCGCTTAAACAAAGTCACAGTAGGAGATGCATTTCCGCTTCCGAACATGGTAGACATATTGGACCAGCTAGGGGGGTCCAAATACTACACTACGCTGGATTTAGCACGTGGATACCATCAGGTACCAATGAATCCATCAGACTGTGAGAAAACGGCTTTATCCACAGACATAGGTCATTTCGAGTTTTTAAGGATTCCTTTTGGTTTGAAAGGAGCACTAGGGACATTCCAAAGACTAATGAATAAGGTTCTGACTAGTTTAAATGGACTCATGGCCTTTGTCTATTTGGATGATATCATAACCTATGCAAAAGACCTCAAAGATCATTCACAGAAACGCTCAGAAATCTTTTACATACTTCGTCAGTATAATTTGAAATTACAACCACTTAAGGGGGCTGGAGCATACCATATTTTAAGGAGTACTATTTAGGCAATTCATGTGACATATAAATTAATACTGTATCTATGTGTGAGTAGTAAATGAACATTAGTGTGCGTAATCCGTTATCGCGTTGGTCGTGCGAATTCTGCTAATTGCTAATTGCGTCTTCCCAGTTAGCAGTCTTTGTTATCATTCATACACGAGTATTCATAACAAAATAATAATGTAAATAATAATAATATTATGTTGTTTGAGGTTTGTCTGTGTCTTTTGCTTTTTTACTTCACTGTTTATTTAAACATTAATTATTACTATATTATTTTATTGCAATGAAGACTGCTACAGTACGGTATGGAATTAAATGCATTGTAACCTTTTGTAATAATAAGATGTCAGAAAATCGACGTACTAGTTATTTCTCTTTTCCTAAAGATCCAATCAGGTAAAAAATTCAATATAAATATATCAATATATAATATTTAATCTTATATAACAATTATTATAGATGTTCAATGTTTCCTAAATGATCTAAAGAATAGGCTCAAACCTCATGCTGGGCCAAAATTATTTACTGGTACTTAGAATATAAATATCTAATCACATTTTTACTTCAGAAAATATCAAAACATACTATAATAATTATGTATGTACCTATTTCATCAGTTAATTTTTTATAATTATATTTAGGTATGACATCTCAGGATAAAATTTTAATCTTGCCATTGACATCAGATGATATTCCAAAAACATGTACTGCATACAGTTATACTACTGTATACTATACACGCTCAACGTCTACTTCCCTGTACATCTAAATCAATATATGGCTTTTTCCCATATATGCGATTAACAAATGAGTATCTGTTAATATTTAAGCATATTAATGCATTTTAGTATACAAAAAAAAGCCGGTAAAAAAAAAATTGAATTTTTATAATTTTTTAACTACAATGAAAAATTTTCGAGATTTTGATAAATTCTGTCAAAAGTCGAACTTTAAATGCTTATATTTTTCAACTGTTATTGTCAGAAAATATCGGGAGTATTGTATCAATTTTCCAAGCTTTTTGACCCAAAAAATAAAATTTTATCGATATTTATAGAAAAAAAACTAAATAATTGAAATTTTGAAACTTTAAAATGTCAATAAACAGCTCAAAAAGAGTCAAATTATTTTCAAAGTTGTATGGAGTATAGAAAATGCTAATATAAACATTCAGTGAAATTTTCAAGTATCTACAGTAACTATGATAATATATTATTGATAATACGCACATTTGTATATGAATTTTTATTATGTAATTTATATTTTTTTTTTTTGCATTTTTGGTAATTTTCAAAGAATTGTTCATGTTGTAGCTTTTATTCAAAATTATAAAAATTTTAATACAACTTATATATTTTTATGAAAGGAAAAAAAGTCCGAGAAAAAATTATATAATACATATTAATAACTAAATAGAAATAAAAATATTTAATTAAAATTAGTTCGTAAAAAATTATAAAACAAAAATATTTTATTATTAAATAGTAATTTTTTCAAATAATATGTTTTAATTGCTCTGTGCCTCTGTATACTCAAATGTACTTACTATAGGTACATGTGATAATTAACTTACATAGGTAATTATTATTAGGTTAATTATTGCTGGAGAATGATTATATATACGTCTTTAGCACCACGTGGCCACCGGTCGTAATAAATATTAGAATCATTGCATCTAACCCATTTATTATGAAATCGGATAATGCATGTATAATGAGCTGATGCCATTGAATTACCATGGTGGCAAATCACCGAGTGTAGTTTATACATGCTGCCATCAATATTTATTTTTTCATTTGGTAATCCATTCATGACTAAGTCGGTGATTTTTGTGGTTGAATTTGACCATAGCTGTATTTGTAAAAATATATATTTGTTGCCATTTAATATGTGTTCAATAAGATTACTCCAGTCTTCATGGAGAATAGGACTTTTCATATTTTTTAATTCAATAAGGTTTTTTTTGAAACACAATTTATGACAAGAAATACAGCCAAGAGTTGGGAGATCAAGCGCTTTTTTATAAAAGTTTTGAAAAGCCAATTGATGACCTCCAATTATTGCATCTTCATTTAGATATGTCATATCACCCATATGAACATTTTGCCCTGATTTAGAGAATTCTACTTCGATGTTCTTAAGAGCAGTCACTTTTGACGTATAAATAGCTTTATCAATTTTTTCAATTTGTCTTTGCGTTTTCCTTAATTTGTATATTATTAAAACAATTGATCTTGGACTTGGAAAATGGGACCCTAAACTTTTAAGGAATAATAATGTTGAACTACATTTGAAATTTATATGACATGCAAACGGATGCCCCAGTTTAATCGAATTTTTAGTCTCACTACTACACAAATCAATATTTTTAATTTTTTGTGGAAAGTCGTGTAATTTTAGAATTAGAAATAGTTTAAATGTTTTCAACAGTTTTGGAATTATATAAAAATAGTCGAAATTACATATATCTTTATTACAGCTCCACTTAACTCCTACATCGTCATTTATCGAAGGGAACAAATTCATAATTTGACCAAGTTCGTTTATTTGTAAATTCGTTTTAAATTGATTAGGTAATACTTTATAAATTGGATCTAAAAAGTATTGTTCAGAATGCTTGCAGTGATGTGATTTACCTAGAATAGAAATCAGGAATTCAAAATTCAAATGGTGATCATCGGGTATAGCTGCCGAATGATTAATATTATTTTTAATAGTTTTTCTCAATAAATTCACGTGTTTTTGTAATACTTAATATTACTTTTCGGCAAAGCAAAGCCCACTTCATACATTTTTCTGCAATCGTTCTCGCTTTATAAAGGGGACATTTTAAAGACCTCATAACTTTGTTGGTCCACTTTTCTGTCGATCCTTTAAACAGAAATAATTTTGTGCTATTAGACCTCAATTGTTTTTTAGACAATTTATTCTGTATTATTTTTTCAATATTATGCTGTTTATTTACAACCAAATT
The DNA here is from genome assembly GCF_019925205.1 of Metopolophium dirhodum. NCBI lineage: Eukaryota > Metazoa > Arthropoda > Insecta > Hemiptera > Aphididae > Metopolophium > Metopolophium dirhodum. The sequence goes on from NC_083561.1 coordinate 19,476,698, forward strand.
ACACTCTGATTTACGATTTGCCGTAGATAGAATGCGACATTTAAGAAGAGCTACTCTTCTGTCTTTGTATTTACTCGCTATTTCACGTTTTTTAATTTTTTTTTATAAGCATTGGACACCATGTTATGCTATTAACTTTTTCACACTTTAAAATACACAAAATTGCGAATTATTCACTGCAAAACGACTTTGTGGCTTTGTTACAATAATTTCAACGAACGCCGTAATTATAGGTTAGAAACGCACACAACACGAGGTAGACGTCAAAGCAAACACAAGTAGGTACACAACTACGCAGGGCGAATTAATGTACAACGGGCACGGTATTAATGTACAACGGGCACGGTACAGTACAGTACAACTGTCGGTTATCAAATGTTTCGTTTCACATTTACACTCATATACAAAAGACGTAAACCCTTTGCATGGAGAGGGAAATTCAGACGGCCAGATAGTTCAACGCAGCGCCGTGACGACGGATTACGCAACGAGTGATTTCAACCGACGAGTGGAAGGGGAAAAATGGGCGGTCAGCACAAACATCCAACGCCGCGGAACATATACATTGTGGAATTGATGAAAAAAATAGCGTTTTGCTTAATTATTATGTTAATACTTTAGCATGTAACTAAGGCTGTAATACTCCGATAAACTTAAAATGTTTACAGAATCATCTACACACCAAACTGAGCTATTTGTGAACTTTTCAAGTCAATTGGTTCATTAGTTTAGGCTACAGGGTGGTCGACATGATTTTCGTAAAATAACATTGGTTAAATACAAGTTGGTTCTCTCGTGTAATATACACCGTAGTCGCGCGCTAGTTTCTTTCTTTTTTTACTTAGCTCTGCGCCGCGACCGCGGCGTTGGATATATTCTTGTTTGCATGACTATAAAAACTACTAAAAGCGGTAGTAAATTAATCATACTTCCCGAAGTCCGATTGTAATTTCGAAAAAATGGTTGAATTTATAAACTTCTAGACTATGTTTCTTAGGAATCACTTTTTTATTTAAAATCAGATGTGCCCAAAATAAATACAAATGTAATGCAATTATTTCATGGGATTTCTATAAAAAAATGGTTATTTTAAGGACATTTTAAATTGAAAATTGAAAATCGACTTCCTAAGAAACCTAGATATTTTGTCAATGAATTCAAACATGTATAAAAAATTTAAATCGGACATTCCGAAGCATGTGTAATTTACCACCGCTTATTGGTCTAAAACGTATGAAAAATACGTGAGCTGCAGCCCCCTTAAGTGCGAATTTCTTAGGAAAGATGTCACTTACCTAGGTCACAGAACAACTGATGAAGGGGTTAAACCAGATCCTCAAAAGGTTGAATGTGTTCAGTTCTTTTCAGTTCCAAAGAATGTCAAGGAAGTGAAGTCGTTCCTTGGACTATTAGGGTATTACAGACGATTTATACACAACTATGGTCAACTTTCTAAACCATAAACGACGTTACTCAAGAAGGACGTTCCTTACAGGTGGAGCGATTTATGTCAGACATCGTTTGAAACATTGAAGAACCTCCTCACTCAAGCTCCGATTCTACAATACCCAGACTTCCAGAAGCCATTTAATCTAACGTTTGATGCAAGCAACTACGCCATAGGCTGTACACTGTCTCAAGGACATATTGGAAAGGATTTACCAATAGCTTTCGCATCACGGACACTAAACAAGGCTGAAATCAATTACAATACTACGGAAAAAGAATTGACCAGTATTGTATGGGGAATAAAAGTATTTAGGCCGTACCTATTTGGACAACATTTTAACATAATAACTGACCATCGTGCATTAGTTTGGTTATTCAACATACCAGATCCATGATCACGTTGAACTCGATGGCGTTTGAAGTTAGAAGAGTACCAGTATACTATTCATTTCAAACCCGGAGTGAATAACATGAACGCAGATGCACTGAGCCGTATACATGTTGTCTCTACTACCTGGGCATACCAGGTCATCAGAATTACGAGAATCTCAAGAATCATCAGATTTACCAGAAACTCAAGAGCCACCAGATTTACCAGAACCTCAAGAACCTACAGATTCTTAAGAAAATCAAACACATCTAGAAGAAACAGAGTTTCCAGAGACTTACCCAGAATTTTTGAAAGCCGACACAGCACAGCTAGGCCCAACACCGAACGTCGTTGAGCTGATAGGAGACATATTAGAAGTAGAGTTAGGAACTTCTTTAGCTCATTGTGTGTCAGTTGACATGAAAATTAAGAAGGGAATAGCTTGGGAATTCAGTCGCAAATATGGACGACTCGACGAACTCCGACTCCAAAACCTTTTGAAAAGGTATTCATGGATATAGTTGGACCACTACCTCAATCTTACAGTGGAAATTCATATATGTTGACCTTGTTAGATGATTTCTCTAAGTTTGCATGGGATTCACCTATGAAGGACCCCGAAGCCACCACTGTGTCACAGCATTTTGTAACGCAATACTCGCCTGCACAGGCAACCACCATCACTAGTAACAGACTGCGGAACGGAATTCCTCAGCAAAGTTTTCAAAAAAGTTTGCATACTCCTCAAAATCTCACAGACATTTACTACACCATATCACCCACACAGCAACGGAAGCTTAGAACGTAGTCACCAAACTCTAGGTGAATATCTAAGAAATTACTCTAATAAAAATCCGAAGAATTGGGACACTTACATCCCTTACGTAATATATTGCCACAATTCATCTGTAAATTCATCCACGGGATACCAGCCTCACGATGTGATTTATGGATATCCTCTCGTCGTTCCAAATTTTCTAACACGCTCCCCAGGACCTCAGTATAATTACCAAGATTATCAATTTGAAATGAAAATACAGATGCAAGAAACTCATCAAATGGTAACCAAACAACAAATCGAATCGAAACTAAAATCCAAAGACCGCTATGACCAGAAAATCACACCTCTGACGGTTAATGTAAGCGATAAAGTTCTCGTTCAAGAAAAAGCCAGTAAAGGCAAATTAGCACCTAACTGGCTAGGACCATATCCTGTGATAGAAGTCCATACGAATTATCCCACCGTCACTATTCTGAAACTTAATAAGCAGACGCGATTACACAGGAACCTGTTAAGATTATTCCTTAAGTAACTCCTACTATGTTTCAGGGTGTTAACCATAATCATAGCCGGAAGATCAGAAAACATAGACAATCACGTACACGTAACGTCACTCAGAAATACTACTGGTCTTTATTTTGAATCAATAAGTCCAATGTGAATTTCTTATTCAAACTGGGACTTTGTGACATATGTCAACCTTACTATTTACCATAATAAATTTCAGAACCTTAAGGATTACTTCCAATTCACTAGCGACATATGCACACACATTAAAGATCAGGAAGAAGAGACTCTAAATAAAGTCTGTATCACATTTTTACAAACCACCTATCCGATCATCCATGAAATAGAATTAAATTTTAACTCTGTAATGAAAATCTTGGCACCTAGTAGAAAAACTTCAGAACATCTGTCTAGACGAAATCGGGGTCTAATTAACGCAGTGGGTAGGCTAACAAACGTCCTCTTTGGCGTTTGTTCAGATAAAGACGCTGAAATCTTCTACTCAAAAATCCAAAATCTAAAAGAATCCAACCAAAAATCATTACATCTAGCACAAGAGCAATTACATATTGTGTCATCAGTTGTACAAGACGTGAACTCCACGATTCACGATTTAGTAACAGATTGTCTGAAAACAAAATCAAATATCCAAAAACTATCCGAACAATCCATACGAATGTTGAACGCAATCGATATTTTAAATGCTGAAAATCTATTCGATAAGCATACTACTACACTAGTCATCCTGTTAAATCAGTTTGCGTGGGAAACTCAGAGCCTCCAAACAATAGTTAATTTCGCTTTAAATGGATTGATGCACACTAGTGTTTATCCACCCTCAGAACTTTATCACGAAATAAAGGAAATTCAACTTACGTTACCCCCAACATTAGAACTCCCTGTTGTAGAATCACATTTAGACCGTCCTTAACTCTTTAGAGCATCTTTAAAGAAATTGCTCAGTCTCGCACCGCCTAGGCCTGCAGTTTTTTTTTATTCTTTATATTATAAAACATAGGAGAAAAATGTTGAATATTTAGCCCCCATTTCTCGTTTAAGTCGTGGGGTGTTATAAACCCATTTCATTAGTAATATAAGTATTTGTAATATAAGCATATCTTTGAAATATATATGTAACCATGTATCTGCCGTAGGAACGAGCACGGCCGGCGTATATGGCATTCCGCTGCATGGGAACTTTTGAGCCACAGCGGGCCCGCCCGACCGCGCTCGTCCCAAAGGCGAGTCAGTCATTGTCAGTCCAACAGAACCAATCCATGTATTTTTGTATTAACATAGTGTTCAAATAAAGTATAGTGGGTAACTACCTCACTGCGTGATTCATTTATTTAGTTGTGTAGACGTACATAACAGTATATAATACTTATATTTCAAACATAATAATATTATGTTAATTCATTTTATGACATAAATATTATTACATGTATTTTTGACTGTGGCCAAACCCGAATTTGTGGTTCTAGTTGTTAAAACCAGATTTTTATATTAACGGTTTTGCTCACCAGTTATACCAACAAAAATAAATGTTTTAGGTTTTGGTTAAGAACTTCTAAGGTTTTGGTTAACCAATCATGTATAGAATGTTTTTTTTAGAATACATTTTCAGTTTGGTTCATACTTTATACGTATTTAACAGTTAACCATACATACATTTTTCTTGTATACAAATAATTTAAAAAACAAGAAATATCTTAAGCCTTCTATATTTTAATGTTATATTCAAGTTTTGAATCCAAATTATTATTTTTTTTTTTTTGCTTTGGTTACCTCGTTGAAAACCGCTTGTTTGTTTTATTGCTCCGGTTCTGATTACATTTAAGATCAGTGCCGGCGTGAGGGTAAGGCGACTCAGGTGGTCACCTAGGGCGCAATTTTCAGGGGGGCGGCGAAATTGCTTTTTACAATCTTGCACATTTTTGTCAGCAATATTATTTTTTTTTAAATATAAAATACCTATAACTTTTTACTGAAATATTGACAAATATTATGGTTATTTCGCCTAGCCATATATTAAAATAGTATAAGCATATTTACAATGGCTTAGCGTACAATGTTTATCGTATATATGATGCTCTATAAATATAAAAATTCTCATATATTTGTTATCGTTTAATCGGGATCACGTTGAAAAATATTTAGTTTCCATTTTAAATTATTTGTTAAAACTCCTAAGTCAAATTTGGTAATTGGTGAGTTTTCTGATTGGTATAACGTATCTACTGCACTTACTATGCATGAAGTATGCACGAAAAAGCGCTAATCATTTGAAGGCTTATGGTACATGGATAGAAATAGAAAAACGATTAAAACTAAATAAAACAAAATAGATGTAGAGCACCAACTAATTATGAACATGGAAACTGATTATTGGATAAAAATTTTAGAATGTTTGTTATCAGTAACTTTAATTTTATCTAAGAATAATCTTGCATTTCGAGGAAGTTCAGATAAATTGTATACGCTAAGTAATGAAAATATTTTAAGTTTAGTTAAGCTTTTGTGTAAATATGACGACGTAACTAAAGAATTATCATTTAAAACAATTTCTCGTGAATTTTTTTTACTATTTAAAAAATGCACCTGAAAATGAAAACGAATTATTGAAACATTGTATGGATCTACACAATCATCTTAAAGATGGATCTGACTCTGATATTGATGGTGTCGTATATTATGCACAGCAGAGATTCTGAACATTTGGCAATTGTTAATTTCTTGTTTGGACATAAGTTCACTTTTTAATATTTTTCACCAGCTAGTAGTGAGCGGAGATTCTCCAAATTAAGACTCATAAAAACATACTTGCGATCTACTACGGCTAACGAACGTTTGGTCTCATTATCGATTTTATCTATAAAAAACGAAATTGGTTTTTCTACAGTTATACAGGCTTTTAAAAAGAGAAAATTGAGAAAAGTGTTGATTTACAACCATTTCTGTATTATTTATTTGTATTATTAGTATATAGGTATTTTGTATTTATATGTGACTATTATATACCTAACCTATATTTACTCATAATATGTTATTTTTTTTAAATTAGACGATAAAAAATTATTTACAAGTTAAGCATAATATATAATTTTTTCATATTTCTGTCCATGAACAACATTTTTTTCTGAGTATTATGATATTATGAGTTGTGGTATGCAAAAGGCGCCAGTTGGCATTTTGGCCTAGGCCGTCATTTAGCCTTGCGCCGGCCCTGGTTAAGATAAGCCAGTTCTAACTTTCATCTTAATAAATATTAAAGTAGGAAGTGTTGATTTTAAACTTACCAACTATCAACTATTTTATTTGTAAGTTTCTACCTACTACTTTTTTTCATTTTGTTTCTGTGTTCTTGATAAACGCCTCGTGATTTAACTTAAATATTTTAACAGATATTAGGTACCATCCATCGAATATAATTATTTTTATCATGCATGGACAGAAACTTAGTGTACCACATCAGGTAACCATCGAAGCAGTATGTTATTTAAAGACCGTGTTATAGTTACGGATAAAGATGGTGTTAAACGTAAGTGCCTATTATAATTACATACTGACATACTGTAATGTCTATAATTACTTGGATTAACCTTAAAAAAATGATTTTTGTCCTCTTTAATCGAAGAGAGTGTAGTCTTGGCAGATAGTATATGCCAAGTTCCTACCAAAGTATACTCAAAGTATAAATAGGTATAAGAAAATGTACAGCAAAATCTTGAAACAGTTTTTTTTTTCAAGCCAACTTTATATTAATTAAAAACTTTAACTTTGTATTGGCTACCATATTAATATAAGTAATAATAATGTAAATATATTATTATAAAATATCCTCACTGACAAACCGTCCTCTCATAGTATTGTTTTTCGTATACAATGATATTATATCATTGAATTCATATTTAATACTATCCATTATACAGTGACTCACTTGTAACCTATTGTACAGCAAAGCGACATCCACTTACCCGCATTTTTATTATTATAATATATTTTATTTATATTGTCCATCGAAATGTATATACTATACATATATATTATATACATCTCGATGATATTCTCATAGTAATGTGATTATGTGAAGGGTTAGTACTACTAGCATCAGATAAAGACGTACATTGAAACTACTATACCAGATACTATATTTTAATATTTTACCACCGATCAATGAATTATTGAAGACAAATAAAATTACCTATTATTCTCTCAAAAGATAATAACTGTAATTTTACATTACTATTTACAGCTGATATAACTTGTCATAATGTCATCATACAAATTATTTATCATTTATGGTTTTCCATTTAAATATACATTTTGATAAGATGATTTTTGTGCTAGACACAAAATATGCAACATTTTAATTTATAAGTGTCATAATATAATATGATATAAATAATAAATATCTAATTTATTATTTTTTTTTAAATATTACACCGTTTTGTTACTAATTAAATAGTACAACAATAATTAAATAATTGAGTTCTTAAAAGTTATACAAATTACAATTATGAGCTAAAAATAAGGTAAGTGAGCTTGGTGACTAATAAGCTATTTAAACTATCATAATATTATTAAAATAATTATAACAGTCTGCAGAAATGTATGAATTAATTATTTTGTGTGAGAAAAGTTCGTCCGAGTATGAACAAATATTCAAAATACATACTGATAAAATATTAAGCATTATTCAAGAATGACATATGATAATTTTATCAACAAAACATCCCGGAAACTCAACACAGCATACATTTCATCGTCCATGCAACGTTTTGGTTTCAGAAAGTTACTCGTAAAAAAATACTTAATACATTTCTAATAATAATAAATTAATAAAATATATATTATGTTAGAGTTATTACCAGATATCTAAATAAGTAAAATTAAAATATTTTAAATTCACCTTTAAGATAATAAAAGTCAATGCTTATAAACTATAATTATGTCTTTACTATGTCTATAATATACTTCAATAAAGGATGTATTAAAATAAATTATTTTTTAATTACAATTGACTTACTGTCAAATCCAGCACTCTTAAGAAAACCTAATAAATTTTAAAATTATTTAAACAAAATTACATAAGACTAAGCTTTAGTATATACCATAAAAAACGAATTAGTTTAATGTTTTACTAATCTCAAATGATTCTATCATGGGCCAGTTCATTTGCCTAAACATTAAATACGCACTTTTTAACATACTTTCCTAATAGCTATAATAATTTATAAATATGACAAGTCGACATTCAAATGGAAATCAACGTCAATTAAAAATAGATTCGTAATTTATTGTTTTCGTAAAATTGTCATTTGGTCATTAATATTTACCATGATTTGAGAATACACATATACATTAACTTTTTAATTTCTTTTAAATACTTATTATTTTTCTGGTTTATCCGGCCACTAAGACCACCTTGTCTCACAATCATTTGTCTTAGCATCTAAATCTAATGCTAGAGTCTTACAATTTTATTCACCTCCAACTAGTTCCATGTCCCCCTTTATTTCTTCCCAATTCATTTTTGGTTTTACCAGGTGTCCTTTTCTTTCCAGATTCTGTTCCACCACAGCCCTCAGTAATGCGTTTCGTCTACTTATTACATGTCCTACCTTTATGATAGTCTATATACAATGATCTTTTAGTTGTATATTGTTTCTAACCCTCTATTTTTTCTCTGTTATCTGCTCTCCTATATTATACATTTTTTATCGAACCAAATATTTTCTGAAATATTTATGTTTCTAGTATTAATAATAAATCATGATTTACTAAGTGTAGATGTTTCAAATTCGTGAAATATATTTAGTTACAAGTATAGAATTCTTTATATCGTAACTTTTCTAAGTTATTATTTGTTTATATTTGTTTATTATTTGTTTATATTAGTTATAACCTTTACAGCCCTCTAAAAAAAAAAAATTAGTAAACTATGTCTTTTAACTACAAATTATGAAAAAAAATATTAAAAATATTTAACCATCTGAATTTGATGTATATGGCTTTATTCAATTTTTAAACAACTAATAAAAAAACACGGACTGACGTTGTGTAAATAAATGTTATGAATTATGACATTTGTAATAACATATTACTAAGTAGTAAGCTTATATACTAGAATAAGTTTATACACATGCAATGTTTTAATTTAATATTTCCTCAAAAATCATTTATATTTAATACACTTCTTAGAACACCAATAGGTGTAATACCTACACCACACAGTATTATTAGCTATAATATAATATTATGAGTTCTGTTTGTATCTAGATTATCATAAAATAACAATAATTGATTTTAAATTTAAATTAATTCTGAAGTATTATACAAATCAGTGCTGAACAATATCGATAACATAAAAGGTATAACACAAACATAATCATTGTAAATCAATAAATTAATCCTTACTGCCATCGCTTTTTTGTCTTCATCCGAGAAAATAGCATCTGCAGACATAACACAAATCGCAATTACAATACATATAAAAGCTATTAAATACTGCTTAAAAAAAATCATTTTGATATCATATAAGAATTAATGAAAATAAAGTGAAGGTTAAACAATAAATTAAATAAAATGTTACTCCTAACAAATCTCTAAGGTATAAAATCATTGCAAATTAATAGTTCATAGGTTAGGTTGTATTCGGGTCGTTATCAATGTCCGTAAGAGGTCCAAATGGTGACGGCGAATACAATAAATCTCTAAGCAGGTCATCAACCCCGTAAATTCATTGTACAGTACATAATATCATCGTATTATATTATCGTGTTTAATATATTATACTCATTTCACCTAAAATACCACTACCTTCCCTTAGGAATACCTACAAATGGTGGGTTCATAAAAGATTTGTTTGTGTTTATGAAACTGTAATTTCAACTGGAAATGAGATGTAGTTATAACTTATTTTGTAAAGTATGTGACAACTATAACTTAAATTGAAGGTAATATTCGACAAGCTATTATGATGGTGCAATATGTAATATGCAATATGATTTGTATAAAAATAATGTGAACGTTGAACAATAAATGAAACAAAATGTTACTTCTATGTAAAAACTCATACATGGATCAATAGTTCGCCATACGAAATAAGTCCACCTGCATAGGTACATTATTATTTATTTTTTATCACCTGAGTAAATAATTAGTATGCAAAAATAAACATAGCGAAAATGCACAGAATTTTTAATGTTTCGACTCTGTTTTCACTCTGTTCGATTGAGTTCAAAATACTACTAAATATTGCGGTGTTTTCCATTACATTTTTGTGATAAATTATTGCAGTTCCCTCTGTTTTATCTCAGTCCCAGGTTGGTTTAAGGGTGCTTTTAGACATATTTTTTTTTGATAACGGTAGACAAACTTATGAGAAATCTTGTATTATTTTGTCAAATCTTAGATTTAAAGAGAACATTTAAAGGAATTTCTAACTCAAAATTATTTGCACATTTTCGTGAATTTTACGTATTTTGTCAATATATGAACTTTAAATGTTTATAAAAAAATTGTGGCTATGGATTTTTAATATTTTGCATCTGTCTTTGAAAAAATATATTAGGAGCCTTCTATTAAATTTTCAAGCTTTTTAACACAAAAAATTAAATTTTATTGATATTTATAGAATGAAAAACTAAAAAAATTGGAAACTGAAAATGTCTGTAAACAGTGCAACATATTTTGAAAATGTTATTTTGCATAGGAAATGCTAATATAAACATCCAGTCAAAATGTTATGTATTTACGGTAATTTGTTTTACAGTTATACCAAAAACCAAAATCGACTTTGTCGAAAAATTTTCTTTCATTTTTCAGGGAGCTTTTAAAAACTACTGAGAAATTTTTACTTTCCACCCTTCAAAATACCAACTATATTCACTTTCCTATCTGAAAAGATACTGTTGAACAAACTCCAAGCAATTTTACAGTCCTAGAAGGTATTAACACACACAAAAAATAGACACACACATCATTGTAAAATCAATACATTCATCACTCCGCTCAGAATCTAAAAATAGTAACGTAATGTATTAGGCAATGTGACATTATTGTGTTATTAGAAAATCGCAAACAATTTTATACCTACTAGAAATATATTATAATAATATCGCTAAAACTAAACTACTCTGTATAATGTGAAATTGGCTGAAATGTATTTACTTATAATGAATTCAACAACTGATTGTTTTGTACCTACAAATGGTGGGTATTCATAAAATAGTGATGAATTTGTGTTTATGAAACTGTAGTTTCAACTGGAAATGAGATGTAGTTATAACTTATTTTGTAAAGTATGTGACAACTATAACTTAAATTGGAGGTAAAATTCGACAAGCTATTATGATGGTGCATTTAATATGCAATAAAAATAATGTGAACGTTGAACAATAAATGAAATAAAATATTACTCCTATGTAAAAAGTCATACATGGAACAATAGTTCGCCATACGAAATAAGTCCACCTGCATAGGTACATTATTATTTATTTTTTATCACCTGAGTAAATAATAAGTATGCGAAAATAAACATAGCAAAAATGCACAGAATTTTTAATGTTTCCACTCTGTTTGATTGAGTTCAAAATACTACTAAATATTGCGGTGTTTTCCATTAAATTTTTGTGTTAAATTATTGCAGTCCCCTCTGTTATATCTCAGTCACAGGTTGGTTTAAGGGTGGTTTTGGATGAGAAAATCGGTATCACGATCTATGCCAATAAAAGTCATAAAAGACTGGGGTGGGTGTCATTTTAATAGGTAGGTACTTGGTCTTGGTAATCACTAATCAGTGTCCGTTATGGCCGTATAGGTAATATAAAAATGGTTAGTTTGATGGCCAATTCATCAATGAAATAATTATTTTGTGTGAGAACAGTTCTTCCGAGCATGAACAAATACTCACTTCGATTTCATATAAGAATTAATCAAAATAATATGAACATTGAACAATAAATGAAATAAAATGTTACTTCTATGTAAAAACTCATACATGGAACAATAGTTCGCCATACGAAATAAGTCCATCTGCATAGGTACATTATTATTTATTTTTTATCACCTGAGTAAATAATTAGTATGCAAAAATAAACATAGCGAAAATGCACAGAATTTTTAATGTTTCGACTCTGTTTTCACTCTGTTCGATTGAGTTCAAAATACTACTAAATATTGCGGTGTTTTCCATTACATTTTTGTGATAAATTATTGCAGTTCCCTCTGTTTTATCTCAGTCCCAGGTTGGTTTAAGGGTGGTTTTGGATGAGAAATTCGGTATCACGATCTATGCCAATGTTTTGGTTTGACATAACTGCAGGGGTGACTCCGTGTTTATGATGTCTAGTATAATACAAAAACAGTTCCTTGGACCCGAGTTTGAACCAGAGGCGGCTTGACCATGCATTTTGTGGTTCACTGAATCGCACCAAAAAGTCTGGGGTGGGTGTCATTTTAATAGGTAGGTACTTGGTATCGGTAATCACTAATCAGTGTCCGTTATGGCCGTATAGGTAATATAAAAATTGTTAGTTTGATGGCCAATTTATCAATGAATTAATCATTTTCTGTGAGAAAAGTTCTTCTGAGTATGAACAAAAATTCAAAATACATACTAACAAAATAATAAGCACGATTCATGAATGACTTATGATAATTTGAATGGAATAAAAATAAAATATTATGGGAAACTTTTAGATTATTTAATTATATTTAATATACACAATGACATTTTCAAATGTAATTTTTTTGGTAAAAATAAATTTACGACGAATGGCGAATTATTATTTCATATAATGTCGAGTTGTTACAGAATTGACAAATGAGTATTAACATTGATGATTTAACTTTTCGAGACGGAATATTTTTTGCTGTATTTTAAACGAAAATATTGAACTTTCTATTTTCTTATTTATATGACCGTGAACTGGAATATTATTAGTATAACGTTCACCCTTTAGCAGTATAACGACAAAAAAAAAGGAATTTGAAATTAGAACGTGTATGGTTATACGTTTTGAATGTTTAGATAAGTGGAATGGAGTCGTGGCACAGTGCTACCTCTATCTAGATATCAACATATTATACGATAAACCCCGCTTAAATAATCTTAGCCCTACTTGAGTTTTTTAAAAATGTAGAGAGTTTTATGGTTTTGAGTGACAACATTAGAAATGTATTACAAAGTTCCTCAATAGTTGCTAATACCTCAGTTAAAAAACAGACAGTAAAATAGTCATAGTCACGTGTCTTATTGTTGATAAAAAATTTCATACACAGTGCTATTTATCCATAAAACTTATCCATAAGGAATAGAAAATAGATTATAAAAAAAGATTATCTGGATAACTGATATGGTAACAACGTTCCCCCGACCACGTTGCAATACAATATACAGTACACATAATATATAATATTGACTGTCCAAAAAACGTCGAAGCATTTGGAGGTGGTCAATTGGACTGACCGGTGGTAACGGCGAAGGGCCACCGATGAAGGGAAAGTGGACTGGTTAGGCAGTGTCGTATATTGCAGACAGTCGTCAAAATAATATTGTTTTATATATATGTAATATAGGTGGGAATATTTTAAATTGTAAATTATTGATATAGGTCAGGCCAGCGAAGCAATAATGTGCTGAGGCGACAATAATATTTTCTATATAACACCGCCGTACGCGCAGGCACGACCCCCCGTTGTCGCTGAGTGATTCGGCGAGGACGTAGCTACGACGTGCGTGTGAAACGCCGATCGTAGTACGGGCTAGGCGATCTGAATTTGCTAAGTGTTTTATTTTATGTTTGTTTTAATACAATAAAAGTGTTTCCGACCTGAAAACCCGAGTTAAACATTATTTTAGTCATTCTTACGTTCTCACCTTTTATAGGAACAGCGCCGGGATATACGTACTATGTGTCAATGAAGTTTTATTAAACTGAATTGTGCCAAGGTATATGTAATCTTTGAGTCATTTCAACTAGATAGGAACGAACTAAGAATTGACAAGCGCCTACCATTGTAACGAGCTGTGACTACGTATATAATAATAATAATGATATATTCAATAATAGACATAAATGCTGCAGGGAGCACGTAACCCCGGGCGGCATACATCGATAAAACTAATAGTAGTAATATCAGTAATCCCGGAAAGCCTAATAGTAATAACATCAACGGTACCGCACAACACGTGATAAGTATATGCACGCATTATCCGTATTCTAGGAAAAACGAATATTATAATAAGCGTAAAAGATCATGACTTTGTACAAAATATATACTCCTAAAATAAAATAACATAATTATACGAATGACGTCTAAAGGTGACCTCAGGAGTACGCAGAGATATACCGTTTTATACTAAAAATGCCATAGGAGGGAGCTATTAGGAATAACCGACGAGGTACGTCGATGGACAAGTGTCCATCAGACGAGCACCAGCAGAGAAACCACCAAGTCAATTATTAAGTCACATCTCGTTTACCAAGTTATTAGTTAATTATTTTGGACTTAGAATATTTACGTTTAAATTACAAATAAATATACATATCTCATACAGTCAACTTGTTAATTTATTTCAAAACACTTCCATTATTTGAGCTGAAGTAGTTGGTTCGTTACAAAATTGGCGCTGTGGACAGGGTGTCTCAAAAGATACTAAGAAGAAAAGAAAAACAATTACAACATTTTTGAAATTTTTCGAAAATTTTGAAAATTTTTCCAATCTTCTTAATTCAATCAAGGAGGAAAATTCTTCACTGGATCACCGTTGGGAGAATTGATCACCTTCCAGCAACTCCGAGAAAGAATCCTGTACAACTACGTAATATAGCCAACTACAATCAACAGTAACCAAATGGAAGCACCCGCTGTACCAGCTGCGTTGTTGTGAGTATGCAGTATACTGCAATATAATTAATATCGGTGTTCGTCTCCTATGGTATAGTACTTGACCATAGTATATAATAATAAGTGAATAAAAATTAGTCGTGTTATATTATATAGGAAATTTTAGGAATTTGAATTTTCGTTTCAATAAAACCAGGGCTTGCATTTGAAAAAAAAATACTGTTTTACGTTATTTACAATCAAAACGTTATACAAATTTTGAGTTTATCGTTATTCAAAATTTAAACGTTATTCAACTTTTGTGTTTATCGTTATTCAGAATTAAAACGTTATACAATTTTTGCGTTTAACGTTATTCATAATTAAAACGTTATACAATTTTTGCGTTTATCGTTATTTAATATTTAAAAGTATTTAGATACCTGTTTTAAAAGTACACAGGCTGCAATTTAAAAGTATATGACTATGACCTTTTTTGGGGACATAATTTCCCTATTCTGAGTTTTAAGTAGGTATTGTGTAATTTTATTTATTTAATTAAATGGGTTAGATAACCCAATTACATATTATTTACAAAATATAGAGTACAGTGATACAGATTAAATTACAATATACATAGTTCGTAAAGAAATGGAAACAAAATAAATGATAAAACAGTATGATGATAATTAATCTTAAGTTATAAGTGATAATGTATTATTGAATTTAATAAATTGCCTAGGCTCTAAGGACTTTATTATAAAATAATAAATATAAAAAAAAAAATCATGATCATTATTTTGAAATTTTGAACGTATTATTAGGTTTTTAAATGTTAAAATTATTTAGTAAGTTTTACAATATTGTGCTTGAGAATATCATTTAAGCAGGAATCTATGTTTCAAACATATTTTACTCTGATTGTTTTGACATACTTTGTCAACATTTATTTTATACCTTCCTACAATTGACAAAATAATCAGAATCTATAATTTATGTTGTTAAAAGTTAAATAATATGTATTGGCAATATAAAAGTGTGTACATAGCTAATATACTATAGAGTGTAGACAACATAGTATAATTCATACTATCTAAATTATACTTATTACCATATTACCATTTTTAAATAGAACATTCACAAACAACAAAATAAATACCAATGATCACCGAACACAAAAGTTGAATAACTTGAATGGTATAAATTCCGACCATAGTACAGATAGTACAGTACAATATTATCAGAGTATCACTATTATTAGCTATTGGTAATTAAATTATTCTATTAATACCTTCTTATTAAATTTTAAAATAAATCTAATACGGGATCTCCCGGATAGGCCGGATACCGGATAAAATTAATTCTTGGCTCGAATAAATAATTGAATAATACTAAGTATTATTAAATAATTGGAAATTAATTATTTTGTTTAATGGAATACAATATATACCGTTTTGCGTTATGTTTTGTTTAATGATATATCATATATTTTGTTAAACGTTACGTTTTGTTTTGTGTTATTTATTTATTTATGTTTATCGTTTTTCGTTATAATTACGTTTACAAATTTCAATCGTTTTTTATCAAACATAACGTTATAATCATAACGTTATTATAACGTTTGCAAGCCCTGAATAAAACAAATTGTGTGAAATTTTACAATTGTTTAAATAAAATAAATCAATAGTTTTTCGAAGATTAAATTAAAATTACTTTTGAATAAAATAATAATTTATTTTGAAATAACGTAAATAATTATTTTAAATAAATTAAAAGTTATTCAAACCTTTAAATAAAATAAAATAATAATTTTATTTTCAGGAGTTTTATGTTTCAATCAGTTTTAATAGAGTAAGCTAGATATTGTTCAGTACTTTAAGTTAATTCAAATAAAATAAAATAATAATTTTATTTTACAATAAAATTATTCGATCATTTAAATAATTTAAAATAATAAATTAATTTAACTTAGAATTTTTAATCATTAAATAAAATAAAATAATAACTTTATTTTACAATAAAATTATTCAATCATTTAAATAATTTAAAATAATAAATTGTTTTAACTTAGAATTTCAAATCATTAAATAAAATAAAATTTTACAATAAATTATTCAATCATTTAAATAATTTAAAATAATAAATTAATTTAACTTAGAATTTTTAATCATTAAATAAAATAAAATTTTACAATAAATTATTCAATCATTTAAATAATTTAAAATAATAAATTAATTTAACTTAGAATTTTTAATCATTAAATAAAATAAAATAATAACTTTATTTTACAATACAATTATTCAATCATTTAAATAATTTAAAATAATAAATGGTTTTAACTTAGAATTTCAAATCATTAAATAAAATAAAATTTTACAATAAAATTATTCAATCATTTAAATAATTTAAATTAATAAATTAATTTAACTTAGAATTTTAATCATTAAAATAAAATAAAATTTTACAATAAAATTATAAATTAATTTAACTTAGAATTTTTAATCATTAAATAAAATAAAATAATAACTTTAAAATACAATAAAATTATTCATTCATTTAAATAATTTAAAATAATAAATTGTTTTAACTTAAAATTTCAAATCATTAAATAAAATAAAATTTTACAATAAAATTATTCAATCATTTAAATAATTTAAATTAATAAATTAATTTAACTTAGAATTTTAATCATTAAAATAAAATAAAATTTTACAATAAAATTATTCAATCATTTAAATAATGCAAAATAATAAATTGATTTAAATTAGAATTTTCAATCATTAAATAAAATAAAATAATAATTTTATTTTACAATAAATTATTCAATCATTTAAATAATTTAAAATAATAATTTAATTTAACTCAATATTTTTTTTCATTCTAATAAAATAAAATAAAATTTTTATTTTACAATAAAATTATTCAATCATTTAAATAATTTAAAATAATAAATTAATTTAACTCAATATTTTTTCATTCTAATAGAATAAAATAAAATTTTTATTTTACAATAAAATTATTCAATCATTTAAATAATTTAATTAATAATTTAATTTAACTCAATATTTTTCATTTTAATAAAATAAAATAAAATTTTAATTTTACAATAAAATTATTCAACAGTTAAATAAATTTAAAATAATAATTTAATTTTAAACTTAACATAATAATTTAAATTTCAATTTAATGTCAGATATTTAATTAAATTAAAATAGTACCTTGATTTCAAAATAAATTTTCAATCATTTGAATAAATTAAATTCATAATTTAATTTAAAATAATTTCAATCATTTAAGTAAATTAAAATAATAATTTAATTTACAATAGATTTTCAATCGATTTAATTCAAACAATTCAACTGTTCGGAATTTTAATTTCATATTTAAATACAAATTTTTCAGATCGATTAATTATTGAACATTTATACCAAATAGTTAAAATTATTTAAGCTGAACAATTTCTATTTTACGTATCAATTAATCGAAATCAATTGTGTTGTGCATTATAATAATTTGAGTTAAATAATAATTTTATAGATTAAATGAAATACTTTAAAAAAAAAAAAATAGATATTGAAGTACAACGGAAATTCAAATTAATTATTTAGTGAACAAATAAAGAAAAGAATTGTTTTATTTTATTAATTATTTCAGAGAATAATTATTTTGAGAAACATTTTTATTTTTATTTTACTATATTAATTAATTAATGTTTATGAATAAATAGTTGAATTTATTTAAGAAGTTATTAGGTAACAATTTCTAATTTAGAGGTAATTAATTGAAATAATTCGTGCTAGTCATTATAATAACTTTAGGAATTATTATTAAATTTTATTTTAATAAAAGGGGGTTAAGTATTATTGTTGAATATATTGGGGAGTATATTGAGAATTTATTTGGAAGATTTATTTAAAGGCCGTGAAGTAAGTCCTTATATTTGTGATTTTATTGAGACAATTGGTGTCTGTATTTGGAAATTTTATTTAAAGGCCGTGAAGTAAGTCCTTATATTTTGTGAATTTTATTAAGACAATTGGTGTCTGTATTTGGAAATTTTATTTAAAGGCCGTGAAGTAAGTCCTTGTATTTTGTGAAATTATTTAGACAATTGTTGTCTGTGTTGAGATTTTATTTAAAGGCCGTGAAGTAAGTCCTTGTATTTTGTGAAATTATTTAGACAATTGTTGTCTGTGTTGAGATTTTATTGATTTTATATAGGCCGTGTTGTAAGTCCTTCTGTGTTATTTGAATTTTACGACAGTTGATGTCGAGTTATTTTGTTGATTTTATATAGGCCGTGTTGTAAGTCCTTTGTGTTATTTGAATTTTACGACAATTGATGTCGAGTTATTTTATTGATTTTATATAGGCCGTGTTGTAAGTCCTTCTGTGTTATTTGAATTTTACGACAGTTGATGTCGAGTTATTTTGTTGATTTTATATAGGCCGTGTTGTAAGTCCTTTGTGTTATTTGAATTTTACGACAATTGATGTCGAGTTATTTTATTGATTTTATATAGGCCGTGTTGTAAGTCCTTCTGTGTTATTTGAATTTTACGACAGTTGATGTCGAGTTATTTTGTTGATTTTATATAGGCCGTGTTGTAAGTCCTTACGTGTTTTTGAGTTATTACGACAATTGAAGTCGATATTATTGAATTTTATAGGCCGTGCAGTAAGTCCTGATATTTGTGAATTATTTGAAGACAGTGAGTCTATATTTTGAATTTTATTTTACAAGGCCGAAATAAGTCCTTACGTGTTGAAAAGAGTAGGTTAAATTATAAAAAAAAAAATATATAATTAATTCAATTAGTACAGTTAATAAGAGTTACTATTTTTGAATAGATGTCGTATTGGCTGATTAATCTGAATTAATGCAAAAAAAAAATTTAAGAGCAACTATTTAAATTAAAGTTAATTTTAAATCGTATTAATTAATTAAATTAAATTAATTCTAAGTTAGACAAGTTAAGTCAAAATTCTTATTATTAATTAATTCACTTTAAATAAATTATTAAATAAGTAAATTTGAATTGAATTATTGAAGCGATCGGATTGATTGTGGATAACTAATAACAATTGTTGTTCATTATCTATAGTTAATTGTTTGCTGATTCGTTTGATTATTTGTTTATTTATTTAATAACTTAATTGTTATTATACGTACTGTAGATGTTATTTATTGATTAAATTTCATTAGCGAATTAATTATTACGTACGATTTAAATAATTTTATACTAGCGTGTCAATTAATTTTAATTCTGTTTTCGTTTGCGTTGTTTAATTAAATGATTATGACTATTGATTAATGAGTCAAAAGGATAATAATACTAGTTTAACTGATAGTGAAACTGAAAGTGTACAATTAATAAATCAGGAAAGTAGAGAAATCGTATTAATTAAATCAACGAGTTCTGAGATAATTAATAACAAAGATAGTGAATTAAGTAACCCAATCTCTAGCCCTAAAGAAACCAAGAACGATACAAATAACGATATAACTATTATTTCTGATAATAAGGAACTATTAATTGACTTAAGTACAGAAGAAGGTTATCAATATTCCATAGATTTTGATAGGGAAAAATATTTAGGGGCTATCAGGGAAAAGAATTTATTAAATACAAGTATACGACCGATAATAGTCAGTGAAACTGAACTAAGACAAATAGGTACTCGTACTCAGAAAGGAATTATACACACACAGTTAGAACCAGTTAAACGAACTAGAAAACCCAAAATGCCTAACAAAATTCCGTTAGACAAAGCCACCCTTATGATCCCCACCTGTACCGGTGAAAGGGACGCGTACCAATTTATTAAGGCTTGCGATTTGGCTTGTTCAGCCGTGGAAAAAGATGACCTACCCATACTTATGAAATTTATTAACACCAAGTTATTCGATCAGGCGTTAAATGTATGTCGATATAGGGACACCAGTGATTGGGAGGGTATTAAGTTAATTCTGTTAGATGCATTTGAACCACAACAATCGACATCTTCATTGCAAGTAGCATTAAATTCCGTACGAATGAGAAACAATGAGGACGTAGGTGCATACGCGCGTAGAGTAGAACAATTATATTTCAATCTATGTGTAGCAAGCACTAAGGGAAAAACTACAGACCAAGCTGATACAATTCGCGATCAATTAAAAGAACAGACGCTGGTAGTTTTTATTAAAGGGTTAATACCTAGTTTAAAGACCATCGTAAAATCCCAAAAACCACCCACTTTGGAGTTAGCAATCCAGGTTGCTAAGGACGAAGAGACCGAGATTAAGTCTGAGACCGATGCATATCAATATTATGGAGGCAATAGTTCAGGTAGACAAGTAAACAACTCCACCGCGAATACCAGAAATTCTAACGGGCAAAATAATAATTACAATGCTCCGAATAATAATAGACCTAATTATAATTTATCTAGACAAAATTACAATCCGAGAGGAAATTTTAATCCAAATCCAAATTTTAATCGATCACAATATAATCGAAATACGAATTTTAATAGACCTGATATAAATCACGGTAATAGGAATAATGTTAATAGTAGTAATCAATATCAGCCTCGAGGTAATAATAACTTTAATCGCAATAATAATTATACACATAATTATCAGAATAATAAC
Source organism: Metopolophium dirhodum (assembly GCF_019925205.1). Classification (NCBI taxonomy): domain Eukaryota; kingdom Metazoa; phylum Arthropoda; class Insecta; order Hemiptera; family Aphididae; genus Metopolophium; species Metopolophium dirhodum. The sequence goes on from NC_083561.1 coordinate 19,498,277, forward strand.
CACGCAATGGCCACTATACAATGTTACCAATGCGGAGAAAATCATTTCGCTCGAGACTGTGTTCAAAATCGTCATACTAATAACAATAGTAATTCGCGTCCAACTAACAACAATTTCACGTGATAGCCTACTAATTACAACGCTCCGGTGAACATTATATGCACGTATTGTAAAAAATCTGGACATGACGTCTCTAAGTGTTTCAGGAAACAAAATAATGATAGGTATAATAATGATTCGGGAAACTCGCAAAGATCGGGGGACATGAGTGGCGCTCGCCCGATAAATTTAATAGCCACAGTCGAGGAAGATTTCGACGATGTTTACACATCGTATCAGTCTTAAACAACAATCACGTCACTTGTCAGTCTGCCAATATAAGAAAAGAATTTATAGAATTACTCATAGATACTGGAAGCGATGTTAACTTAATAAAATTTAGTGCTTTGACAGGTGACACATTAGTACAAGAAAACAGAAAAATATATTTAAAGGGAATTAATGATAAGATAGTGTCAACAATAGGACAAATTAAGATAACTTTAAGATTTAATAATGTTAATATAGAAACAGAATTTCAAGTAGTACGTAATTCGTTTCCTATACCTAAGGATGGTATTTTAGGACAACAATTTTTAATGAAAAATAAGGCAGTAATTGATGTAGCTAATTAAGATAGAGATATTGAATTAAGTATATCAACAATTATTGGAACATAAAAATATATTAGCAATAGATATTACGATTTATTATTATTGATTTATTGAAGTTGACATGAAGCATGGTTACTCGACCTTTAGTAAAACGGTAACCATGTGACATAAAAATGGAAATTACTTATTGTTGTTATAGTTAACACACTTATTATTATATTGGTCTATAATGCTATAGGAGATTTTAAATATTATATCATTTGTGAAATATTATGATTAACAAACATTATTGTAATTAATGCGAATCTAATCATAAACAATTTACTAATCATATATTATTGTATTAAATTAAAAAAAAAAAAAAAAAAAAAAATGTATTAAAGAAATTTTTTTATTAAAATTATTATACTATGAAAAATGAACATTACTATATTATATAAATGAAACAGTTATATTATATAAGATGAAAAATATATATATTGTTATGTAATTGAAAATTGTTATGTTATGAAAACAAGAATACTCTTATGTTATGAAAAACAAAATATTGTAATGTAATGAAATGAATATGTAAAAAAAAAAAAAAAAAAGAAATTTATGTAAAATGAAAAACCATTATGTCATGAAAAGAAATTATGTAAATTGTCGTTATGACAATAATTAATAATTTATATATAATATTATTGTAAACTTATGAACTATGTAATTATGTATGTTGTCCATTGTTTTATGTAAACTTTCTTTCATGTACACATTTAAAGATTTTTGTAGTTCTACAAATTGTAGCCCTACAAAAACCTTTGAAAGGGCGATGAGGTGTAACGAGCTGTGACTACGTATATAATAATAATAATGATATATTCAATAATAGACATAAATGCTGCAGGGAGCACGTAACCCCGGGCGGCATACATCGATAAAACTAATAGTAGTAATATCAGTAATCCCGGAAAGCCTAATAGTAATAACATCAACGGTACCGCACAACACGTGATAAGTATATGCACGCATTATCCGTATTCTAGGAAAAACGAATATTATAATAAGCGTAAAAGATCATGACTTTGTACAAAATATATACTCCTAAAATAACATAATTATACGAATGACGTCTAAAGGTGACCTCAGGAGTACGCAGAGATATACCGTTTTATACTAAAAATGCCATAGGAGGGAGCTATTAGGAATAACCGACGAGGTACGTCGATGGACAAGTGTCCATCAGACGAGCACCAGCAGAGAAACCACCAAGTCAATTATTAAGTCACATCTCGTTTACCAAGTTATTAGTTAATTATTTTGGACTTAGAATATTTACGTTTAAATTACAAATAAATATACATATCTCATACAGTCAACTTGTTAATTTATTTCAAAACACTTCCATTATTTGAGCTGAAGTAGTTGGTTCGTTACACCATCGTACCTCAACGAGTTAACAGTGCCATTCTAATTAACTTTAGAGAGTGTCATTAACTAGAGAATACGAGGGTAAGGCGATAGTTGGTTTACCGCGTATTGTCTAATACGGGTGATACCACAGAGTGGCGCCCAACGGGGTTCTTATTCACGGGTGGAGACAATTTTTTTTTTTGTGCGTGGTTTTTGTGCCCTGGTACCTCAACCTTGGCACGTTTAATTTTTCGAAGTGTTTATGTACGAGAAGTACAACAGTTTTTACGTGTGGTCTGGGAAAAATTCCCTTGGCACACCAATTTTTTTGTACAAGTGAAGTACGACAATTGTGTACGTTTTGGGTAGTAAAACCCGGAGCAAGTTTAGTGTTTTTACTTGTTAAAGTAAAATATACTTTTTGTGTGTGTTTTGGGGTGCAGTAGTAACCCAGAACGCAATTTTGTGCGTGTGTATACCGAGTGAGTAACACATACGCGTTCGATAAATTTTCTTACGGAAAAAGCAACGCTTGTACCTCGTGAGTACACCAATATATAATTTTTTGTTTTTTTTTTGTACAAGTGAAGTGCGACTAATTGTACATTTCTGGTAGTGTAACCGGGAGCAAATATTTAGTGCTTTACAAGTTAAAATAACAGTTATAAGAGTTTTGGGTACAGTAGAAACCCAGAACGCAATTGTGTGCGTGTATACCGATTAACTAACAAATACGCGTTCGTTTTTTTGTCTTACCGACAAGACAACGTTTGTGCCGCGTGAGTACAATTTTGCTAACCGTGCGTCTACAGATATACGCCAAGGTGAGCAACGTCTTGTAATATACTTAAATATTAATATTAGGATTGTAGATTAGTTTTTTAATAATTTAAATAATTTTTTATTAGTTTAATTTTCGTTCGCCCTTCAAAATTGTATTTAGTTTATTTCAAAAAAAAAAAAATATATTTTAATTTTAATTCTTAAATTATTCAAAAATTAAGTAGTTATTGTTAAGTATAAATATATTAATAAAAATCAACTTCTTTCATTACAAAATTTTTCTTTAATTTAATTAAATTTTAATATGATATGAATGACGAAGAGCTTATAGCCTTAGGTTCGAAAATTACTAAATTAACAGATATTTATTCACATAAAAAATCAGAACTTATTGAAATATGCAAATCTAAACAATTAAAAAGCGTAGGAACCGTAGATAATCTAAGGGCTAGATTATCAAAATATTATAAAGGGATCACAGAATTAGACGACATTGAAGAAACCTTAAGCGAATTACAAAAACACGAAGTTCAAGAAAATTCAATAAAAGATAAAATCGACATTAAAGATTTACTCATACAAAGTAACTTAAGCGATTCAAGTCCTGAAACAAGTAATAGTACTAAAAATAAATCAATTACTAACGACATTAAAAATATAGCTAACGATTTAGAAATTAACGCAAATAAATTTATAATTCAGGCAGACAAAATTTTAGACACTAGTAATACCTTATATCAAAATAATTTAGAGGAAACCTCTGACAATAATTATAATAATTTAATAAACTTAAATCCTAACGAACCAACAAAAAAAGAACACATATACGAAGATATCGAAAGTCCAATTAAAACTGAATCGAACTTAAATACCACCTTCTTTAGCAACTCACAATTTGTAATAGAAAACACACCTGAAAAACAAAATAATTTAAAAAATAAAAATCCAAAACACAAAATTGAAAAAATGATAATTAAACCAGATAGTTTTTCCGGACAAGGAGACATCAAAACATTTCTTAGACAGTACGAAAAAGCAGCACAAATAAACAATTGGGACGACAATGAAAAAATGAAATTCTTATCAATATTTCTGAAAGATACTGCCAACAAATTTTTACAAAACTTGGAAAACAAAGGAAGAAACTGGTCATGGGAAAATCTAAAAAGCGAGTTCATAAACGAATTTCAACCAATAGGATACTCTATAATACTGAAAGACAAATTAGAAAATAGGAAACAAAACGACTTAGAGTCAATTTCTAGTTTTGTTACGGAAATAGAATATTTATGTAGTCAAGTAGACAAGGATATGAAAGAGGAAGATATTTGTGTTTACATACTAAAAGGTATAAGAGAACCTATATTACACGCAATTTCACTTCACGACAACAGTAACTTAAAAAAGTTAAAAGAAAATTTAAAAAAATTTGAACTTATGCAATTTAGAATTAATTCAAGAAGCTCAGGACTTAGCGAATACACAGAAATTTTGAACAAACAAGTAATGCAATTAAATACCGAAACAAAAGACAGCAACCAAGAAATTAAACGTTTAAGTACAAAATTAGAAGGAATAGACAGTTATTACAAAAACAAAATTGATCAACTATGTACCAAAATGAACAAAAAAATACGACAAGACAGTAAATTTTGAAGATAGATCACGCAACAGAGACAAAAGTCTATATCCAGACAAATCGGATTACAAAGGCAGGAACAAAGGGAAAAAAGTCCTTATCCCGATAGGTACAACGACTATAAGTTCAGAGAAAGTAGTAAAGATAGATATAATAACCATAAATACAGAGATAACAGCAGAGAAATTAGCAATAATAGAGATAGGTCTTATTCAAGGGATAGGAAAAACTCCTACGACAGGTCCAGAGATACAAGTAGAAATAGATATAACAACAGAAATCGTGGAGATGACGCAAATAGAAAACAGCACAGTAGGGACAACAGCAGAGAAAGATACTCAACACCGGAAAAATTTAATGGAAGAGAAAACATAATATGTTACAAATGCAATGAAAAACGACATTATGCAAACGATTGCAATTTTTTAAAAAACGAATAGCACCCGAGTTAAGAGAAAAATTGGAATATCTACCTCGGGGAACAAATAATATTGATTTAAAAATCGACACCTCTAAATTTAACAGAGATAAAAAAATTGAAAAAAATAATTATATTCATTTTGTAGAAAATTGGTACAAATCAAAAAATTCAAATAAACTAATAACTAATGAAGTAAACGACGATGACGAAAAAGCTATAGAAAACATCGTAACAATAAGTAGTTTGAACCCACTAAACGAATTTCAAAGATTACCTACTCAGCAATAACGATAGAACCGACTTCCTATGCGATTACAGTGAACAGACGGTAAATATTTTATCATTACGAAATGATATCGCAATCGGCCATTGCACAAGTCAATGCCTTACTATGTCGAAGGGGATCGCATTACAATTTAGAAATAAATTTAACAACGTTCAAAATTTAATAGACCAGAGAAAAAAAATAACCGAAATTGCTTATTTAAAAAACGGAAGACAATGGGTTCTATATCTCATAACAAAAAATGAATATTACGACAAACCAGCGTACACTAACATTTTTAGAACACTAGCTAACACTAGGAAATGTTGTATTGAGAATAATATTACTACTTTAGCATTACTCAAAATTTGCACTGGACGAGACAAAAAGGATTGGAACGTTATTTCTACTATGATTAAGTTTATTTTTCAAGACACGCAAATAAAAATTGTTGACGCGTATATTTTATCTGAAATAAATTGTAAACCGGATTTGTCGTATTATCGCTCGCGATAGTGAGCACTATGTAATATAATAGAAAAAAGAAGTCTAGTGTCAGTATGCGTTCGACTGCCAATCGCCACGTAAATAAAAATATATTATTACAAAATAAACCAACTATATTCTTATATTCTTACAGTAATAAAATCACATACAGTCCACAAATTTAAATTCGTAATTTAACATTGGTCCTTCGACCAGGATAAAAGGAATTGGCGATATTCGTGAATGGCAGTCAAAATTAAAATTCGCACAGTATGTATTAAAGATAAAACGTGTGTAAAATAAATGCGTGCGTGAAATACTCAAATAAAATATAATCAGCCGTTAATCCATTCGTGTATCAGAATAACGGTAAGGTTGTCGAAAGGAGAACAATATTGGACATACCAATCCAACTTCAAAGGAAGAAAAATCTGGTAAGTCGTGTCCATATTATCTTAAATCCACTCCTTCCTAAAATAAACTATTAGGTTTAAAAAAAAAAAAAAAAAATAATAATAATAATATAATAAGTCTGGGGGATATGCCCGAGTTAGGTACCTTGAAAACCCGTAGAGGCCAATTAAAGGCCAAGCTAACAAGGTATATAAATCACCTGGCAAATGTTGACAAAAATGTTGAAATAAATCGGACAGAATTGAGGTGCCGCCGGGAAAAGAACGAGGATGTTTGGCAAGAGTTTGAACAGGTACAAAGTGCAATCGAGCTGTTACTAAATTATGAAGAAAATAAAGAAACAACGAACTACCGCGTGGAATTTGAGGATGCATATTATAATGCCATTTCATTATGCGATGATTTAATGTACGACAGAAGTAATGAGCAAATCGAAAACCAAGGTAACGCCGACGTTAGGCGTAATAGTAACATGCTTGTTCCGGTTCCACAGGTGACGGCAAGTAGTGGTGGTGGATTTTGTTGCAATAATTCTAATGCACCAATACAACTAGCGGCGATAAGTCTACCGACATTTTCGGGTATCTATAATGAATGGCCTACGTATTACGACATTTTTGGAATAATGGTACACAAAAACGATCGAATAAGCGACATTCAACGGTTTTTCCATTTGCGTGCATCGTTATCGGGTGAAGCGGCTCAAGTCATACAAGGCATAGAGACGACCGCCGCCGCCAATTATAGTATCGCATGGGAAAGTTTGATTGCCAGGTATAACAATAAAAAGGTGCTTATTCAATCACATACTAGAGGCCTGTACGAATTATCAGTGATAAACGAAGAATCCAAACAATTACGAAAATTAATTGATAAATTAAATTGTCATATCAACGCTTTGGAGTCCTTGGGAGAAAATCCTCGTGGGTGGGGATCCATGTTAATTCATTTAATTACGAGCAAATTAGATATTAGCACCATAAAAGCATGGGAAACAATTGCACCGAAAGACGAGATACCACTAATTCAAGTACTGATACAATTTTTAGAAAAACGTTTTAAAATAGTAGAAGCTGTTGAATCGGTATCACAAATGAATATCAAAGAAAGCTCGGATTCGAAGGGAAATAAGAAAATCAATAAAGGCTATCCCAAGGAGAAAACGTATTATTCATTCGCGGCTACCGATATGACTAAATGTTACAATTGTAATTTACCACATACTATTTATAAGTGCCCTGCATTCCTAGCATTATCAGTACCCGACAGAATAAATAAAGTAAATGCACTAAAGTTGTGCAAAATATGTATGCGTCCACACAATGACAAAAAATGTCTTGGTAAAAAATGTTTCAAGTGCCATAAAGCCCACAACACGATGCTACATTTAAATGCGAGCAAAGACGGTGAAGAGAATAAAAGTAATACGATGACAGCCGCGGGTAACGATAATAGTAACACAAGTCGTTCCGATAACGAGACCATACCAATCACAGCACACAGTACAGTCGCAGCGACGGCGGCTGCACCCGATAAACACGTTATGTTATCCACCGCCGTGATAAAAGTATATGATAAAATGGGTAATGCGATACATTGCCGTGCGCTATTGGACTCTGGATCTAAAAACAATTTTGTCACGGAATATATGGCACAAACTCTTCAATTAGGCCGAAACAAAATAAAGAGCGATATCTCCGGTATAGGTCAATCAATGCACACTATAACGTCCGCGGTGACGGTGAAAATAAGATCCCGCACAAGCGATTACGAAAAAACCATATCTTGCTTAATATTACCCAGATTAACTAATGACATACCCGCACAGGTCATTGACCCAAAACGTATAAATGTACCAGATAATATTGTATTGGCTGACAACGCATACAATAAGCCGCAAAAAATTTATATGTTATTAGGTAATGAATTGTTTTTCGACTTAATGCGTCCCGGGCAAATTAAATCGACCAGTGCCGGGCCAATTATACAAGAGACGAGGTTAGGATGGATAATTGCTGGTCCTATACCAAAATGCAAGAATAATACCGATCGGGGAAATATTACGTTACTAAGCGAAATCGTAATAAATAATTTGGAGGATCAAATCTCGAAATTTTGGCGCTTAGAAACTGTATCAAATGATAAAAATAATTATACAATGGAAGAAAAGGCTTGTCAAGCGTATTTTAATCAAACCGTTCGCCAAGGCGTAGATGGTAAATTTATTGTAAAATTACCATTTAAAACTGAAATAAAAGAAATAGGAAATTCTTACCCGGCTGCGCTACGACGGTTTTTTTCCTTGGAAAAGCGACTTAAATTCAACCCTGTATTAAAATTAGAATATATTAAATTTATGGAAGAATATATTGAATTAAATCATATGGATGTCGTCTTGGAAAACGAAGAAATAAAAATCGGTGTAAATGACTATTTTTACCGCATCATGCCGTGATAAATTCAAATAGTACTACTACTAGACTGCGCGTGGTATTTGACGCGTCATGCAAAACGGACATAGGACTTAGTTTGAATGATGCGTTGTTAAAGGGTCCCACTATACAGGAGGAATTGATTACTATTTTGGCTCGTTTTAGAAAACATAAATTCGCGTTCTCCGCAGACGTATCAAAAATGTATCGCCAAATATGGGTGGACCCGCAGCAGCGTAGCTATCAAAAAATTATTTGGCGTGCAAATCCCGAAGAGCCACTGCGTACCTATAGGTTGAACACGGTAACATACGGGACGGTTCCAGCTTCATTTTTGGCGACCGGGTGTTTAGCTAATTTAGCCGAAAAGGAATACTACATGTTTCCTGACGCCTGCGACGTCATTAAATCCGATTTTTACATGGACGACTATTTGGGTGGTGCGGACACCAAAGATAACGCATTAAGGTTACGTAATTCGTTAATTGAAGTTATGCTCCGGGGTGGTTTTCCACTAAGAAAATTGATGTCAAATAGTTCCGAGCTGCTCGCCGATATGCCCAATATAGGAAATAAATCAATGACCATAATGGAGCTTGAAAATAAAATTACTAAAATTTTAGGCTTATTATGGTGTCCGGAACGCGATATTTTTAAATATAAAATTGAAATAACAACGCTCAACGATCTACCAGTTACCAAAAGAAATATATTATCACAAATCGCTTCATTATTCGATCTACTAGGACTCGTTGGTCCTATAGTAAAACGCGCAAAAATATTAATGCAAAAATTATGGCAATTACAATGCGATTGGGATAAACCTGTACCGATTGAAGTTCAAAAAGAATGGAAAGGTTATGTAAGTTCTTTAAATTATTTACGTGAATTAGAAATACCTAGATATCTTGGTACCGAAACTGACTATGAAATACAAATACATGGTTTTGCCGACGCTAGTTTATTAGCATACGGGGCATGTTTATACATTCGTTGTTCGAGTAATAAAAATATTCACGTCACCAAACTTATTTGCGCAAAATCAAAAATAGCACCGTTAAAAATAATATCCCTACCTCGCCTGGAGCTATGCGCTGCCGTAATACTAGCACGCTTAGCAAATAAAGTCTTACCAAAATTAAAATTAAATATAAAAAATAAATATTTTTGGACGGACTCGTCTATAACATTAGCTTGGATCACTTCCCCGTCGTCAAGGTGGAAAACTTTCGTGGCTCACCGAGTAAGTGAAATACAGGATATGACCAGGTTAAATGAATGGAATCACGTGAGCACTCGAGATAATCCAGCCGATTAAATATCTCGCGGTTGCGGTGCCAATCAAATAATAAATAATGATTTATGGTGGGAGGGCCCTCATTGGCTCACCGATAATTCCGAAAACTGGCCAAAATCAAAGATCAACGTTAACGCCAGTATAATACCGGAAGCAAAAGAAAAAATCACTTTATTGATAAAACCCGTAAATGAAAACTTAATTAAAAATTATTCATCGTGGAATAAATTATTACGAGTGTTTTCTTATTGTTTGCGTTTTATTAAAATCCGTGTCAAAAAGCTTGAAGTCATTGGTCCCATTCAACTCGAAGAACTACGAGCAGCTGAAATTGCCGTTATCAAAATAACACAATCATACTACTGGTCAAGTGAAATAAATGGTTTAATAAATAATTCTATTCTGCCGAACAACAGTAAATTGAGAAATTTGCAACCTTTTTTTAGAAAATGGAATTATGAGAGTCGGTGGTCGATTAAAAAATGCTCTATATTTAGACCAATGTCAGCGTAGTCCTATTTTAATACCTCAAAATAGCACTATTGCAAATATAATATTGCAAAATGAACATGAAAAATTGATGCACGCCGGTCCTCAAGCTATGTTGGCCAATACACGATTGAAGTATTGGATAATATGCGGTCGAAATACTGCAAGACATATTTTTCATAAATGTATTAAATGTTTTAGACTCCGACCTGTTATAGTGGAACCTATAATAGGAAATTTACCAGCGGAACGTAGTGGATTTCGCCGGTCCAATCACAATCAAAACCAGTTTGAGAAAAAGGGCAGCAGTGACTAAGGGCTACATTTGCGTCTTCGTGTGTTTTAGTACTCGTGCTGTCCACATAGAACTTGTAAGTGATCTGACTAGTGATGCATTTTTGAACGCGTTAAAAAGATTTATTGGTCGTCGTGGCGTATGCTCTGAGATATATAGTGACAATGCCACTAATTTCGTCGGCGCCAATAAAAAGCTTTTAGAGCTTAAATGTTTGTTCCAGTCATCGGCCCATTTGGACAAAATGTATAATGCGTTAGCAACAGAGGGTATTAATTGGCATTTTATTCCCCCCCGATCGCCTCATTTTGGTGGGTTATGGGAGGCTTCTGTAAAATCTATAAGAACTCATCTATACCGGGTATTGGGCGAATCGCATTTGACCTATGCAGAATTAAATACTACAGTGAAAACTCTTTATAACGAATCTGAAGGGACCAAGAGATTTCTTTCGTTATAGAGAGTTTTCGTAATAGAGAGGGTTTAAAAAAAAACAAAATTTTAATTATTTATGTATAAAGGTATGTACCTATGTAATATTATATATCAAACACATCATTATGTTTACATTATTTTATATATATTTACGTATTATATTAAATTATTATTATTATTATACATACTTATTAAATATAATTTAATTTTTATACTATACATATTTATACTTTATTTAAAATAGTCTGTCATATTAGTTTGGACTTTTTTATTTTGCCAATACTGTTTTTGTATTTTTCTATGAATTTCTCCCATGTTTTGGGATAACTTTGGATCATCTTCATGAAACAATAAGTACTTTTCTAATAATTTAGCCGCATCAAGTGCTTGTTGAATACTTGGTATTACGACTTCGTCAGGTTGTGCTTCCTCTTCATCTTCCTTTTGCTCCTCCTCGACTTTTGTCACTGCATTTAGGATTTCTTCATCTGTTAACGATTTTGTTGTAACTAGATTTTCGTCTATTTCTATATAGTTTTGTAGGTCCTCAGGAGTAAAAGTATGCGGAGTATTGAACTGAGTAATCCACTCACTCAGTGTATCATCTTCATTCTCAAATTGTTCTATTTCTTCTTCAGCATTGGCAAAACTTCGAAGTCCAGCATGACGAAAAGAATGCCGTATAGTTTCTGCTGTTACCTCTTCCCAGGCTTTACTTAAGAAGTTCACCGCATCAAGCATATTGATAGAGGCATTGCCATCAGATTCGATAATTTATTTCTCTATGTTCATAAGATTAGATAGATTGGGATGAGCAGGACAATTATCCACGAGTAACAAAATTTTCGCCCCTTTAATTCTGCATCCCATTTTCTTATTTCTTCTTCAAAAAGTATTGATGTCATCCACGCTGACTTATTTGCTTTATAAGTGACTGGCAACCGTTTAATATTTTTAAAACATCGCGGGTTTTTTGATTTGCCTATTACCATAATCTTTCTTTTTTCAGTGCCACTCATATTGGCTGCTACAAACGCAGTGATACGTTCTTTAGAAAGTTTACCTCCCACGCATTTTTCCCCTTTGAATTTTAATGTTTTATCTGGGGTCATTTTGTAAAAAATACCTGTCTCATCAGCATTAAAAATATTATCCGGAGTGTACTTTTCATTCAATTTTGGCCACACATTAATTAACCAGCTGTTAGTAACATTCAAGTCGACATTTAGTGCTTCTCCGCTTATTTTCCCATAGGTAATATTGTGACGTTGTTTAAATTTTCCAAGCCATCCTTCCGAGGCCTTGAAATCTATAATACCAAGTTGTTGAGCAAAATGTTCAGCTTTAGTTTTAAAAACAGGCCCAGATATAGGTACATTATTACAACGTTGTTTATGGAACCATGTTAACATGGCCTGGTCCAAGTCTTCAAATTTCGGTTTCCTTATTTTGTTACAAGAACTTCCTTCTGTTTCAGCATGCAATATTTTATCCTTATTCTTCCAGATAGTAGCGACAGTAGATGGGCTGAATCCAAAACGTTTCCCAACATCACTTTTTTTTTCACCTTTTTCAATCGCACTTATTAAAGCGACTTTTTGATCAACACACAGTACTTTTCTTTTACTTGCCATAACGAATATTAGCGCACTACTGTGGTCATGTGTATAATGTTAGACATTACGTCGATAATAAAATGAACATTGTACCTATTAAATATCGATAATAACGATATTAAAAGTAGATAATGAAAGAATGTAATTCCGGAAATGTCGGCATTATTGCCGATTATTTTTATAGTTTATAATATATGTAATAGATACGATAACACGTAAATTGTATTATGAAACATAAAATATTGTTTCGTTATTGAGAGTGACTAATACGTTATAGAGAATGAATTGTCTAATGGGTTATATAGCAAACCAACCATTATTATGTAATGTTTACGTTATATAGAGTTTTTCGTTGTAAAGAGTTTCGTTATAAAGAGTTTTCACTGTATTTTAATAAAGATAGAAGCTGTCTTAAATTCTCGCCCACTCACTCCTCTTTCCTCCGATCCTATGGGCGCAACACCATTAACACCAGCTCATTTCCTTATTGGTGAACCTACCTGTTCAGTTACCTGAACCTGACTTGTCGGCTGTACCTGATAACCGCTTGAAGCGATGGCAGCGCGTGACTCGACTTACGCAGTGTCTTTGGAAACGTTGGAATGACGAATACTTATCTCAACTACAGACCCGAAAAAAATGGTTGTCAAATAAAGGTCCAAATTTAAGCGTTGGTACTTTGGTACTAATTAAGGAAGACAACATAACTCCTTTGTCATGGTCGCTTGGTCGCGTAGTACGTGTGCAGGCTGGAGCTGACGGGGTCATTCGAGTGGCTACTGTTTTGAGCCGCGGGAAGGAGGTAAAAAGGTCTGTCAGAAAATTATATCCTCTTCCGTTCGAAGGTAATGTTTAGAATTCAATAAAATAAAACACATATTTTTTTGTCGTGTAATTATAATCGTAAAAAATTTTTTTTTATCTGTTAAATATTTATTAATGTAATTTATTTGAAATGAATTTTCTTATTATATCGTAATTTCTAATTTTGTAATTTATAATATTAATATTTTTCGATGTATTATAATATTTAATATTTGTTTAAGGTTTATGTTGAAAATTATTTAAATGTTTCAAGGCTGGCGGCATGTTGACGCGTATATTTTATCTGAAATAAATTGTAAACCGGATTTGTCGTATTATCGCTCGCGATAGTGAGCACTATGTAATATAATAGAAAAAAAGAAGTCTAGTGTCAGTATGCGTTCGACTGCCAATCGCCACGTAAATAAAAATATATTATTACAAAATAAACCAACTATATTCTTATATTCTTACAGTTATAAAATCACATACAGTCCACAAATTTAAATTCGTAATTTAACAAAAATTTTAATATGCCTACTACCAAACAATGACGATGAAAAACAAAATAAATATTTTAAAAACAATGGTTTACTAACTAGTAATATCACGTTAGGAAAAAATTTCAATAACACAATTAACGATAAATTAAAGAATAAAATCTCACAAATCGCGGGTTCATTCATAAAAACGGAAAACGTACCCGGAGACGGTGACTGTGGTGCCCACGCACTACGAATATGCCTTAAACAACATGATATATATAGAAAGACAGTAGAATTATTAAATATGCTCGGCATTCCTAATTGCAAATCTGGCTACTATCTTAAAGATGACGATCTAGCGTTTATCTGTGACCAATTCAATTTCAACTTATATTTAATACACGAAAATTCCGAATATACAAATGCCATAATTTACAGGAAATTAAATAGGAAAAACATAGGGATATTCAATAAAAATTGCCATTGGACACCAGGAATCATAACAGAAACATATAACCCACGTCAATTCAATAACATAACGATAAACACAGTTTTTCCCGAATTTAATACTATAGAAGAAAATGTAGACCATTTCTTACACGAATGTTTCGATCGCTTAGAATTATCCCTACAAAACCCTATAGAGAAAAATAAAACCGACAATAATTTTAAAACAGACAAATCCACAATATGGTACTCAACATTTTGTCAAGACTGCGAATATTTGTCCACATCCAAGGACATACTAGACGACCAAGATGACAAAGAACAGTATAGGAGCGAGGGGGGAAACGTTATGTTTTGCGAAAAATGCGGAAACTACATAAGGGAATATCGGAACCGGCCTATACAAGAAGACGAGAAAGCCATAGAAACCAAAAACCAGCTAATTCAACACAAAAAAATGAAATGAAAATCAACCATCAAAATATAAGCGTAGATTCAGATACTGAACGAAAACAAAGAGTGTTATCTATAAAAATAAAATTAGACGGCAACGAACAAAATGCAATTATAGACACAGGCTCAAATATATCATGTATAGATTATTCCCTAATAAAAAATAAACAAGTTACTAAACCCAAAGAACAAATAACTACAACAACGAACTGATACAAATAGGAACAACAGAATTAATAATTACAATCAACACACGCCAATATCAAATCAAAGTATACGTCGTTGAAGGACTAAATTGTAAATTACTATTAGGAAACGATTTTAATATTAGATACAACCTAATAGTCGATTTTAAAAATGAAAACATACAAATCGATAATAATTCTATAAAAATGGACGAGATATGGTACGAACATAATATAAATCACAAATTCAACATTTATACAACTGAAAGCATCACAAGTGCAACCAACATTAATAAAAATAAAATTAAAATTATATCTAACGAAAATATTACCATAGCTCCTAAGACTAGGTCAAAATTAAAGGTGTCCACAAAAATGCAAGACAAGCAAATACAATATATAACAAAACCAACTGAGCGCCTACAAAATAATGAAAAAATAACTCTAGAAACAACATTATTAAATAGTGATGACGAAGTCATATTATACAATTTTTCCAATACCTATAATAATATACCAAGAAACATGGTTACAGCAATTGCCCCTGAATTAAATACGATTAAACGCGATAAATACGAAATAAAAAATATTAATTCAGACAATAAAATACAAGAAAAAATAATAGTAACAAAAATAACAGAAGTAACGGATAAACAAGGTACAATAATACAAATATCTAACGAACTTAGCTATGAACAACGTATAAAGACACAAACACCAATAAACAAATTCAAGCGTTTATTCACCTCAGACCCTTTAGACTTAGGATGCGCACAAGTAGAACCGTGTGAAATTAAATTTAAAACAGACAAATCGACATTTCAACCACCGTAATTAGTTAAAGAAATCCGGGAAGGTTTCGAAAATCTTATAAATTTTATCAAGTCCCTTGAATAATTTTTCTGATTATTACTTAAAACAAAAACACAAGATTTAATATAACTGTACAAATTTAACTTTCCTCAAGATTTTATAACATGTAATACCTTTTACCTACCACTCAACAAGCCACCGTCGGAGACCAGCAGACCGCTCCGGCCGCCAACGTTCTTTCATTCGATTTCAACGGATTCATCTTCAACCATCATTCTCCATTACGTCCCGGACCTGCAAATTGCAACACTGTCCACGACGAAAATTTTTCACGCAACCTCACCAATCTCATGTTTAGTATCATCTTTTATTCGTTTTCACGACACTGAATTTTCTTTTCGGTTGTTGTGTACGACTATATGATGAGAACACCGCAATGGGCCACCGATGGCCGAAGGGCCAATCCACTGTACACACTACCACTTTAAGTCAACTTCTCAAGCCGGCTGTCACACACGTTATCGTTATATAATATATTGTTTATATATATGCATTATATAATGATTTTAAATCAACGAACAAATTTAATTTAACTACCTTAAATATTTAATATTTCTACCTTTAATATTTCTCCCGAATTTTATAATATGTAATACCCTTTTAGGAACAAATATGTAATTTAGAACCAGATTAGTAAAATCAATAGCAAGACATTATCAGTTTTTATACTAACTAAGCAATTGTAATATTATAATATAACTAATTACGTTTAAGAAAAAATAATAAAACATTAAAAACATGTTACAAAAGTAAAAAAAAAAAGAATAGAATGTATTTTCAGCATAATCAAAAATTCACGAGTCAACGAGTAGCAACAATCTTCTGAGACAAAGGGCGAATATAATATTTTCAAAGTAGACGATAAGCATTAAACCAAAAATTATAGAAACAATAGCAAATAAAATTGTTCCATGCAAAGACACGAAAAAGACACAGTCCAAAAAGAAATTTGAAATCAGAAATATAGATATAAGAATAAAAATTACAAATCAAATTCGACAAAACGAAAACAAGCAAGATAATATTCAAATACTTACCTTATGAAATACAAGAAGAGAAGAAGAATTAACTACCACTGAATCAAAGAATGAAATACCATAGAAAAACAACGAAAATTTATTGCTATTTGTCGAAATAAAAATATTATACTTCAAACTGTGAACAATCTCTAAGAAAACATTTTTCCACAAAAGGACCAATCAATACATTTTTATAACCTTATATTCATATTTATTTTTTTTTTAGGCACGCATTATATAATTAACTATTAAAGTAGTAAGATTAAATTGTCATTAAAGCATAATTTTATAGTCAACGACGCGAATAAGCCGAGACAGTAACCTAGTAATAATATAAGTTTAGTATTTAATTTAGTAATAAGACATTTTTATGTAGCAATAGCATTAAAAAATGAGGGCATTTTTTCCAAAAAACAACGGGGACCGTCGTATATTGCAAACAGTCGTCAAAATAATATTATTTTATATATATGTAATATAGGTGGGAATATTTTAAATTGTAAATTATTGACATAGGTCAGGCCAGCGAAGCAATAATGTGCTGAGGCGACAATAATATTTTCTATATAACACCGCCGTACGCGCAGGCACGACCCCCCGTTGTCGCTGAGTGATTCGGCGAGGACGTAGCTACGACGTGCGTGTGAAACGCCGATCGTAGTACGGGCTAGGCGATCTGAATTTGCTAAGTGTTTTATTTTATGTTTGTTTTAATACAATAAAAGTGTTTCCGACCTGAAAACCCGAGTTAAACATTATTTTAGTCATTCTTACGTTCTCACCTTTTATAGGAACAGCGCCGGGATATACGTACTATGTGTCAATGAAGTTTTATTAAACTGAATAGTGCCAAGGTATATGTAATCTTTGAGTCATTTCAACTAGATAGGAACGAACTAAGAATTGACAAGCGCCTACCATCGTACCTCAACGAGTTAACAGTGCCATTCTAATTAACTTTAGAGAGTGTCATTAACTAGAGAATACGAGGGTAAGGCGATAGTTGGTTTACCGCGTATTGTCTAATACGGGTGATACCACAGAAGTTTTGAGCAGACCAGCCACTCTGCTATTAAACCCGAAAGGTGGGCAGCTTGCCAGGTGCAGGTCCCCATGGATCGCAGAGCAGATGCTTAGAGAGCGACTGCCCGCCCGTTAACTACAAAAAAAAGATCCGCACCCAAGGTGCAAGCGATCAGTGCGAACCGATCGCGGGATGCGGGCCCACGGCAAAATTAACAACCGTGTTCCAGGCGTTTCGACATTGAAACATACTGAGAAAGGGGAGTCCTGGTAGGCGTGTCAAAAGACTTCAGGTCACCAATCGAGGGAGACCGAGGTGATGAAAGGCACCTTTCTATTCCGCTACCTACCCGAGTTAACTATCACGCCACTTGCAACACACCAGTAGGCCCAAGCGGAAAACATCAGCGCTTGCCAGACGAAGCAGCCGCAGACCTCCATCCAAGTGCTGGACACTCCCCCGCTTAATCCTGACTAAGAGTCCACGAGCACAGCCAACTCGTTTGTGAACACGTGCAGCTAGAAGTCTGGCCGGGAGACACCTATCGACAGGCACTCAAACCCGATGATTCGTTACGGACACGGAATCCAGCTTGAAAACCGTACCGCTTCACTAAGGTCGTGTCGCGGCAGCAACCCTGTCCCGGCACCGATGCTAGCGGGCAAAATAGTCGTTGTGGGTACTATGGATAACGAATCCTGAAATCCCATTCCACGGGAATCGGAGAGAACCCTACTGGATATCTGACTTAGCAAACGCCCGAGCGGTAACAGCGCTCTGACTAGCTTTGTCACGCATGTCCAGCTGACGTACGCGTGCCCGTGCCCGCCGTCCAAGTGCCCGTGACTTATGTGGATGGCCACGCGGAGACTGATGGGAGTAGCGCCTTAGTAGAAGGGGAAGAATTTGTCTGGGTCGAATCCAGCACTCACTGACGTGGGCCATCGAAACCCACCCATCAGCCTCGTACGAGAGTTGCCGGAGGGGGACATTCTGCTGGGCGTCTGGACAGGGAACCTCATCGGAGGGACGAGACTTCGTCGCTAAGACGTGAAGGAGCTGCCCTCGCAAAACATGGCTAAAAGTGTAACAACCCCCGAGTCTTATACTCCCCATCACATAATTGGTTTTCAATGTCCAAAAAACGTGTAAACTTCGGTTTTGGTTTCGAATTATTTTCCGGTTTTTGTTTTGAGTTTTAATACCGGTTTCCAATTTTTTAGGTTTCGGTTTTGATTTTGGTTTTGCTCTTGGTTTTTTAACGGTTTATACCGGTTTTTGAAATCGGTTTTGAAACCGGTTTTAAGCCCTGATTTAGATCAAACATATGACTAAAAAAAACCTTTTCCTGTCGTCATCAAGCTATCATGGCTTGCATTGGATTTAATTTTAACACACACTATTTACTAAAACGTTTAAAAAAAAAATAATAAAAATGGTGTTCAATACAGAATAATGTTATTCTTTTGTTATATTATATTAGTTGTTACTAAGTAAACAACTTATTGTGTACATTATTTATTTTGTGCAGAGGAAGTATCGAATAGGAACATATCGCTTATAAAATAAATCGAAAAGTAGTATTTTATTTCATTTATTGTTCAACGTTAACAGTATTTTATAAATTAATTTATAATAAATCAAAATGATTTTTTTTAAGCAGTATTTAATAACGCTTATATTTATAGTAATTTCAGTTTTTGTTATGCCTGCAGCTGCTGATTCTATACAAGATTCATTAATCAGTAAGGATTAATTCATTGATTCAGAACATTATATTTGTGTTATCATTTTTATTTTGTCGTTTTTATAATATTTCAGAATTATATTATAAATAAAATCAATAATTGTTATTTGTGGTAATTTAAAGACAAACAGGTCTTAACCTAACATTTCTTAACTTTTAATTTACCATCATAATTATGACATAGTTTATAGCTAATAATTTTGTACCTAGAAATGTTTTAAAAATTGCATATTGTTTTTGAATTTGGAGGAAAGATTAAATTTTCTGATATTAGATTTGTTTAAACTTATTCTTGATATCCGCTGAAGTACATTAATATGTTAGATATTACAAATATCACAACTCATAACATTTTTTGACATATTGAAATTTTATTTTATTTTAGTCAACTAACAATCAGATAATACGATTAAAATTAACTTAAAATTATTATTTCTGCATAGGTTTAGAACATAAATATTATAGGCAGATAGTTGTTTAAAAATTGACTAACGCGTAAAGTGTCTACAAAGAAATCGGACAGATAGCTAAATATTCTTAATGATATTTATGTATGTAATATTTAGTAAATAGACGAGATAGATTAATAAATATATATATATATTTTTTTAGATGAATTTAAAGGTAATATTTTATTATTGAAAATATGGTATCTTTTGTTTATTTCTCCTGCCGGTGAACCACTCAGTCGGAACCGTGCGAGGAGCATTATTTTATACCCATTGTTAAACAGTATTTATATATTATTATTATTATAACTATTGATAAATTCATACTTTTATTATTAATACCTTCTGACCGAGTTTTATGCCAGTCGGCTTTCTCGGCACCAACTTAAATGATCAATGAAATAAACATATATATAAATCATTTTTCCCCAAATTGAGGTTTTACTTATTTCATTGCTGATCACCCTTCATATTACTGGTCCAAATATATCCTGTTCTCATCATTATTATTATTAAAAATCCACGGCACTCTGGCTTTCGGGTCTCGGTCCGTGGTTGGCGACCGTAAAAAAGTGTTCAAGGCGGCCACATGACTCTCGGTAACATGAGCAATATGTCCGAGCAGTCACAATCTGTAATGAAAAAGACCCTTGGTAAAACCAAAAATGAGGTTGAAAGACATAGTGAAGGGGG
The DNA here is from genome assembly GCF_019925205.1 of Metopolophium dirhodum. Lineage (NCBI taxonomy): Eukaryota > Metazoa > Arthropoda > Insecta > Hemiptera > Aphididae > Metopolophium > Metopolophium dirhodum. The sequence goes on from NC_083561.1 coordinate 19,519,073, forward strand.
ACGTGGAAGTTATTAGGAGATGAATTAAATTGGAAGACTCGGTCATTAGATATATATGGTTAGGTTAGGTTAGTGAGACGAAATAGTCCTAGTGACCGGATAAACCCGACAAAGAAGAAGAAGATAATTAAGTATAAAAAAAAAAAATTAAATAATTATGTATAATGTGTATTCTCAAATTATGGTTAAGATTAATGACCATTATCCCAATTGGCAATTTCACGAAAACAATACATTCTGAATCTATTTTGAAATGACGTCAATTTCTATTTAAAAATTGACATGACGTTGTATTTATAAATTATAAATTATAGCTATTAGGAAAGTTTCTTAAAAAGTGCATAGGTAATGTTTAGTAAGATTGAGTGCCCTATAATTAGATCATTTGAAATTAGTGATCCATTAAATTAATTAATACTTTATTTTACCTGTTCAAACATAGTTTTATAAAAGTGTGTTGAATAATTTTTAAATTTACCAGAGATTCTAATTCACTGTGCTAACTTTGCAAGTAAGTTAATTGCAATCAACAAATAATTCGTACTGTATAATAAACATAATTATAGTTTATAAGCTTTGAATTTTATGATCTTAAGGATAAATTTAAGATATTTTAATTTTAGATAGGTGTTTGGATATTTCAGCATAACATGAACAAATATTTAGGGTTTTTTTACAAGTAACTTTCTGACACCAAAATGTATAGATGGTAAAATTGGACGTTCCAGGACGCTCTTGTCTATACAATTGTCATAAGTCATTCACGAATTGATATTGTTAATTTATCAGTGTTTTTAATTTTTATTCCTACCCCGGGCAGCTTTTCTTACAAAAAAATAATTAATGCAAACAATGAATGCATTTACCTCAGTTTGTTTTATTGTTTTTAAATTTTAATAATATGATACTTCAGAAAGCTTTTTCCCAAGCTAACTAACCTTACTTTTAACCTACAAATGTAATTTGTATTTTTTTTGAATATTTATTTTTGTATGTATTATTTAGTTAGTTACAAAACGGTATACCTAATATCTACAACCCTACAAATATATTAGTTTCAAGGTTTTTACTTTTTAAAACTGACTGCCTATATTATTTATATAATATAGTTTTTAATATAGTATAATTATTTTATAATATCACTTATAACGACATTGTTGCACATGTTTTTGTGTCTAGCACATTACTCATCATCTTATCTAAGTGTTTTATTTAACCTAACCTTTAAACAACTTCTATAATTTATCCCAAGCCACTGTATATGGGTAAAGTTATTATAATTTAGTGTTGGACGAGTATTGTTTTTTAATTTTGAGTCGAGTCGAGTTCAAAAATTTAAGATTTCGTCAAATGTAAAGTATTCGAAAAAGGTCGAGGATTTAAAACAGTAGCGTACACAATAAATTACGAGTGTTAAAAGAAGTTGAGAAGTTATTCAACAAATGCCAAGTATTTGGAAAAAGGGTTGAGTACTGGGAATTGCTCGAGTATTTATTATATTGTACTAGAAATAGATTTTCCAAACATTTAATTTTTCTTTTATACAAACCTTGCAATGACAATTATTACTACCGTGAAAACAATTTAAACCATCAAGTATCACCTTCCTAGTATTCTTATTGGAAATAATTGGGTACTTCTATTATAGTTATTTATAGTTTTAACCCGTTGTTGGTATCGCTATGCAGAGTCCCGCCATTGGTATTGAGTGAGCGCAGCACTCACCTCGTTGTTTTTCATCATTCTTTATTATACAATGAACATAAAATATTGAAACCAACAACAAATTATTTAAATTTTAATCATTTCCAAAAACAATCTTACAATTGTTCTCAATTATAAATTGTTCACCACTAAAAATTAATTTATAATTGTTTATACATAATATAATCATTATCATTCAACTTGGCCCTAGTGGTCAGGAATATTTTGCTGATTATTATACAGTATACGCATATGCAAGGCTGGGCATTAACGAGTTATAAAGTTAAAGTTAATTTTATTTTTATTAACTTAACAAAAAGTGTGTATTCACTTTTAACTTAACTGAGTTAACCTAGAGTTAAATTAACTTTTAACTTTTAACTTTTTGTTATTGGTGCATATTAACTTACCTTAACTGAGTTAAAAAAAATCATTAACTTGCCCAACCTTGCGCATATGAATATTGTGTGCTCCTTAAAAATAGGTCTAACTGTCCGAGTTTACGAAATAGTATTAGGTCGAACTATTGAGTGAGTGCAATGCTCAATTTATGGATATTAACAACATTGCATGTCGATATCTAATCGAGAGTTATCTATACAATTATTATATTTGCAAGAGTATATTTAAACATGTTTCGATTGAAGGTATAAAGAATATCAGATGAATCAAGTAATAAATAAATAAGTGGTTCTCAAAATAATAACGAGGTAAACGCCGCTCACATCGCGACCACTGACGGGTTAACATTTATTTATAAATAAATACTATTTATAGTGTTTTTAATATTTAATTTTAAAAATAATTGTTGAATGTAAACAACACACCCTGTATTATGTAGATTATAAGCAAATTATTCATACTGTAGTACAGCAGACGCTGAATAGGCATTTTATATTTCTATAGCATATTCGTTCTATGTAGTAGCCTGTAGGACGATTAGTCGTTGCTTTATATTACGCCTCGGAGCACTATAGTTATTCATATCAATATACAAATTATTATATTATTACATATATCCGATCTTATTTTTATTTACCTTTAGCTTCTGTATATCTGTATACTTCAACAGTTTATGGGCCCAGTAGTAAGGTATTTATAATAAAGTGGTGTACGTATAATACATTAATTATTGATATGAATCGCGTGTTTGTGTACAGACAGTGTACAGCAATAATAATTCGCGAAGTATAGTGCAGTGTAGTGTAAGTGCATCGATCGTGTGAAGCGCAGAAACTGTGTTTGTTATTATTACATTTACATAGTGTACAGACATTACTAACCACTGTGTGACGGGGAGTTATAAGACCAGTCCCTCGGGGGTTTTTACACCTTTAGCCATATGTCTCGAGGGCGGCTCCTTCATGCCTTTGGGTGACGCGGAAACATCCCTCCGACGGGTTACGTCAGGGCGCCCTGGCGCCAGGCTGACGGTCCCCCGCCGGCTACTCTCGTACAAGATAGATCGGTGGGTTTCGTATAACCGCGTCGGCGAGCGCTGGATTCGACCCAGGCAAATAACTCCCCTTCTACTAAGGCGCTACTCCCGACAGCCCCCGCGAGGCCATCCACATATGTCGCGGACGCGCGGCCGGCGGGCGCGAGCACTCGAGGTACACGCGCACGTCGGCCGGACGCACGCCACACAGCTCGACGGGCACTGTTACCGTTCGGGCGTTAGCTGAGTCGGGTTTTCAGTGGGGCTATCCTCGTCGCCCGCGAGATGAGATTGAAGGATCCGTTATCCAGAGTACTCACAACGACTCTTTTCCCACTAGCATCGGCGTTGGGGCAGTTGTTTACGCTGTCGCGACGCGACCTTTTATGAGTGGTACGGTTTTCTTTTGCCGGGTGCCGTGTCCGTACCGAAAGCTCGGGTTTTGAGTGCTTGACGGAGGGTGTCCCCCAGCCGGACTTCCACCTTGCACGTGTTCGGACACGAGTTGGTCGGGACCGTGTGCTCTCAGTCGGGTTCGTGCTAGAAGCGCCAGCGCGCCGACGGAGGTCCGCGTCTGCTTCCCTCGTCATGCTCTGGCGCCTCTCGCCCAAGCTCACTGGTTTGTCGCAGGTGGTATAATTCCCCCACTTGGGTAGATGGTTCCCGTGCGGAAAAGGAAGGTGCCCTCCATCACCTCGGTCATCGTTATACGAGGACCCACGTTGGGGTCTTTTGACGTGCCTATCAGGTCTCCCTTTCCTCAGTGCGTTGATACGCCTGGAACACGGTTATTGGTTTTTCCCGTGAGTCCGCGCTCAGCGTTTCGGTCCGCTCCGATCGCTTGCACCTTGAGCGCGGATCTTTTTCGTAGCTGGCGGTCGGGCAGTCGTATGTGTAAGCAGATGCTCTGCGATCCTTGAGGACCTGCATTTGGCAAGCTGCCCATCTCTGGGGTATACTGTCGGAATGGCTGGTCTGCTGAAAGCTGCCTAGCCAGTCCTCTTTTCCTTCATTGATGACCCTTCCCCGTCGCCACCGGTAAGTCTCTGAGACCACCTCCAGGTGCTTCCTATTACCCCGGGAAGCTCGGTTTGGAGATACGCCCTCCACTGGCATTGAGATCGGGACGGGGCCCTCAGGTGGCCCGGGGGTGCGAAGACGCCTTCCGGCCGTTCGTCATCCGCCCAGTCCTGTACCCGGGCAGGACATCGTCAGCCGCGGCCTCAATTCCGCGGCTCTTTTTGCTCCTCACGATTCCGCACAATCATGAGTGAGCTTTTCGTGAGGGCGCTCGAGGGTGTAGCCTTGTTCGAGCGCCTCCCCGCCTTCCTACCCATTTCAAACCTTTTATGGCTTAGCGCATTCTAAACCACCAGGTTGCCACCTTGGAAGGTACAGGTGGCCCAGGGAACTCGGAGGTCCTTGGTCATTTCGCTAGCACCAAGCCTGACCTGCCCCGGGCCCTTGTGATTACAGTTCAGTTAACCCGAAGCTCTAGGGCTAGCTTCGTTAAGACCGTACCCCGCCTGCCCCTTTCCCGGACCAGATTAGTCAGCCAGTTTCTCAACGTGACTCGTCTTAGCGCGGTCGGTAGCAGGTGTGTACTTGTACAGGTCGTTCTATCCGCCTGACTCGTCGTGACCTGGTTGGGCCGTCCTTGCCAGGCGGGTGAGCGCCAGTAAGTTTTCACGGGGTTACCTCGATGCCCTTTCAGCAACCTAGGTCAGAACGCCCCGGGGGGCCCGCCAGCCCCTCCCCGAACCGGTGGGCGCTTCACCATTGCAGGCGCGGGAACACCGGCCCGGTGTAACCAGAAGCCCCCCAGATCCGTCCTCGCTCTGCCGCCTTCAGAGTTCTGGTGGCCTCGTGTTGTCTGTAGCGGTCGGTTTCCGCTCAGCAGCGGGGGATCCGAGCCCCCCGTCGTCGTCGTCACCGCAGTTTCTTTAGCAGTTCTTACGGCAGCGATGGACCTTAGCCCCCACTTCCTCGCTTCCGCCTAACGTTACTAAGATGTTACCTGCCCGTAGATCAGGCATGTGGATCCTGACTCCGCCCACTCTTCGGTGATTTCAGTCTTACGGTAACAAATTGTGCTTATTTTGACGACAAATTGAGTTTGCCGGCCCTAAGGCTGGTGCGTTCAAGGTTTTGCCACTGGTGGCACCCAGCCGTCGAGGTTGGTTCCGGCGCACAACCCCGGAGTCCTCCCTCCCGAGCTGGGTCATTTGTAAACGATTGACTGAATCCAGATCACCGCCCATCCGCCGACCAAGTTGCCGGTGCGCTTTCCCATCCGCTCGGTTTGATCTCTTCCGCCAGGGACGCATCTTTGCTCATAGCTAATGCGAACCATCTATCGGTCAAGGTACTCATGAGGGATGTTCGGAGAAGTAATCACCCGACGCGCCGCCGTAAGCATATAGGAGCTAGCGTCGGCCTTCTGTGATTCTCATCTCACGCACTCCAGCGAGTCGCCAGTGCGCTTTCCATCCGCTCGGTTTGATCTCTTCCGCCAGGGACGCATCTTTACTCATAGCTAATGCGAACCATCTATCGGTCAAGGTACTCATGAGGGATGTTCGGAGAAGTAATCACCCGACGCGACGCCTTAAGCATATAGGAGCTAGCGTCGGCCTTCTGTGATTCTCATCTCACGCACTCCAGCGAGTCGCTCGTCGGAGACGCCATGATTGGATCTCGTGTTACCGGTTGATTCACGTAATCGACCGTAAATGGGACGATTGGCTCGGTGTTAGCAAACTTTCTAAGTCAGTATCCATCCGCCGGCGACGTGGACGCCCCGGCCATCGGCAAGCGCCACGGTCCGTCAACCCCGCGGCGCCCAGCGAAACACACAGGCCCAACCTCCTTGGCTGTGGTTTCGCTAGAGTTAGTGTACAGACAGTGTACAGATAATTCGTTATTATGGAAAACGAATCTATAAAAATTAATAAACTAACAGGTAATGAAAATTGGGGAACATGGAAGTTCCAAATAAAAGTCATAATGACTGCAGCCGAAATATTTGACGTTGTGACCGGAAAATCGAAAAAACCCGTTCTTACAAAATCAAGTTCAGAAACTGAAGATGATGCAAGAAAAAGGTATGGTGTTGATTATTCGGCATGGAAAAGGGCTGACAATAAAGCTCAAAAATATATTGTAACATCTGTAGACGAACAGCCATTATTATTTATTATGAACTGTGAAACAGCAAAGGAAATGTGGGACAAATTGCTCAGCATATATGAACATTGAACAGAAGTCTGCAACAAGCATTTCTTTGTTACAAGAAAAATTCTATAGTTATGTTATGGACCCCGTAGAGAGTATGGCTGGTCACATATCAAAACTAGAAAATTTAAGTAAGCAATTGGCACAATCAGGAGAACCAATATCTGATTCAATGCTGATGACAAAGATTCAAATGACGTTACCAGACACTCATAAACAATTTTATAGTGCTTGGGATTGAAAGTCGAGTGAGAATAAAACTTTAACAAACTTGACATCTAGACTCATGGTGGAAGAATCAAGGCAACCTCAAGGACATGATGTTCAGAGAGATGCTGCAGGTAGTGCATTTTCAGCAAAGAAATCGTATAGAACGAAGTAAGAAAAACATACAAAAATTGGTAATTCTGAAAACCAACGGAACAATAATAAAAAACCAGGCAAGTGTAATCATTGCAAAAAACCAGGGCATTGGAAGCGTGAATGCCGGATTTTCTTAAAAGAACAAAAAGAAAGAAATAAGAGCAAATCAAATTCAGGAAATGCGTTGGTTGGAGTACAATCAAAGGACATCGAAATCAGTGAGTCAGAAAAATGGTATGTGGATTCAGGTGCAAGTGATCACATGACCAGTCGAAAAGAATGGTTCACTAACTATGAATTATTTGAAACTCAATTACCAGTACGTATTGGTGATGGTAAATATATTATGGCTATTGGTAAAGGAAATATAAATGTTCAAGCAAAAATCGGTGATAAATGGGTTGACAGTCATTTGTCGAACGTTTTACACGTACCTGATCTTAAGGTAAATTTGTTTTCGTGTGGAGCATGCCTTGACAAAGGTATAAAAATGGTGACAGACAGTGACGGCTGTATATTTAAAAAAAACAATCGTATAGTTGCTATAGGAGTTCGTGAGAATAAAATGTTTTCAATGGTTCTGAGAACAGGACCATTACAATAGGCTGATTAAACAAATATTACAGTTAAAAATCTCACATTACTACAGTGGCATGCAATTCTAAGTCATCAGAATATTCAACATGTTCGAAACTACTTGAAACATATGCGGATTCAATTTACAGAAACAAAAAACCAGTTTTTCTGCGAAGCGTGCGTTTATGGCAAACAACACAGAGAGCCATTCACACTGAGTAATACTAAAACTACAAAACCAGATCAGTTAATTCACAGTGATGTTTCTGGACTGATGGAGGTAAACTCACTTGGAGGTAAACGGTATTTTGTTATATTCAAGGATGATTATTCCAATTATACATATGTGTATTTTATAAGCCAAAAATCAGAAGTTAAAAATAAATTTGAACTATTTTTAAATACAGTCAAAAATCAGTTAAATATCTCAGTAATTACTTTAAGAAGTAATTGTGGTCTGGAATATAAAAATACTGAAGTAAAAGCCTTATTGGATAAATTTGGAATAAAACATAAGACGAGTGTACCATATACACCTCAGCAAAATGGGAAAGCAGAAAGATCAATGCGAACAATTGTAGAAGCGGCCAGAACTATGGTATACAGCAAAAATTTGTCTAAGACACTTTGGGCAGAAGCAGTGAATACAGCCGTATATACAATAAATCGTACAGGAAACACAGATCAAGAAGGAAAAACGCCTTATGAATTATGGTTCAATAAAACACCAGACATAAATAATTAAAAAATATTTGGTAGTGAAGTCTATGCACATATACCAAAAGAAAAACGAAGAAAATTGGATCAGAAGGGAAGAAAAGGTTTTTTCGTTAGATACTCAGAGGAGACGAAAGGATATCGTATATGCTTTGATGGAAAAGAAGTTTCATTAAGTAGAGATGTCATATTCAAAGTAGAGTCAGTAAACCCATTAACAGCTACAGAAGTAAAAATCAGAAATGAAGAAGAAGAGGAAGAAGTAAATTCGGAAGGTGAAGCTGAAGATAAGGAAGTCAACAGCGACGACGAAGAAAAACTGGACGATGATAATCAGATGCCAGTAGCAGTAGAGGATCAACAACAGATGATACTCAGAGACAGAGGAAAACTCAATAAACCTATTAGGTATAGAGATGCATTTTTCTCAGCATGTAATGACCCACTTACATATAAAGAAGCTATGACAGGTAACAATGTAGACAATTGGAAGGCAGCAATGGACGACGAAATGTTATCATTGCAGAAAAATGAAACTTGGCAATTAGTAGATTTACCAATAAATAAAAATCCAATAAATAATGGATGGATATATAAAACTAAGTACAAAACAAATGGAGAAGTAGATCGATATAAAGCTAGGCTAGTTGTAAAAGGCTGTGCGCAAGTTCATGGGATAGATTTTCAAGAAACGTTCAGTCCAGTAGTAAAATACGATTCAATTCGAGTAATACTTGCGATAGCAGCAGCCAGAAAATTAATGCTCAGACAATTTGACATTAAAACAGCGTTCTTATATGGAGATCTTGAAGAAGACATTTATATGAAGCAGCCAAAAGGTTACGAAGATGGAACACAATTAGTATGCAAACTTCAACGGAGCCTATATGGGCTGAAACAGGCACCCAGGTGCTGGAACAAAAAGTTCATAAATATGCTGATGAACTTTGACCTAAAGAAAACAAAAGCAGACCCTTGTGTATTCGTAAGCAATAAAAATAATCAATTATTAACTGTCGCTATTTTTGTAGACGATGGGCTAATCGCAGCAACAAACAACGAGCTAGTAGACACAATGGTGAACTACCTAAAGGACAACTTCGAGACGAAGGAAGGTGAACTTGATCATTTCTTGGGTATTGAAATTGATCAGAGACCTGATGGTTCAATTTTCATACACCAATCTTCATATTGCAAGCGAATTCTAGAGAGGTTCAATATGGAAGAAGCCAACGTCCTGCATATTCCCACAGATTCACAACACTCATTAGATCCAAATTTGTCAGGATCATTGGAAGCAGGGGAAGTTCCATACAGAGAATCAGTTGGAAGTTTGTTGTATCTAAGCCAAATAACAAGGCCTGATATAACTTTTGCAGTAAATCTCGTCAGTCATTATTTAGAAAAGCCTCTGACAATTCATTGGAATGCGGTGAAACGTATATTTAAATATTTTAAGGGGACATTTAATTATGGTTTAATTTATGATTCTAGTGTAACACCAAAGTTGCGTGGATATAGTGACGTAGACTATGCCGGTGATACAACAAAGAGACGATCAACATCAGGATTCATTTCCATGATGGGAGATGGAATCGTGGCATGGTGTTCACAAAGGCAAAAATCGGTAGCACTTTCGACTACTGAGGCAGAATACATAGCGCTGAGCCAATCGAAACAGGAACTTACTTGGTTAACGCTACTTATCAGTGATCTTCTGGAGACACAGGGAGATACACCGGTTCTGTATGCAGACAACCAAAGCGCCATCAAACTAGTGAAAAATCCAGAATACCATAAGCGAACAAAACACATTGATGTTCGCTATCACTACATTCGTGAGAAGTTCAGTGAAGGGATGTTTTCTCTGGAGTATGTGCCAAGCAAGGAGCAGTTAGCTGACATATTGACTAAGCCAACTCTACGACCAAGATTCGAATAACTCAGGGAAATGTTGGGAATTAGATATATTATTAATTCTAAGTGAGGGTATATTGTTTAAGGGGAAGTGTTGAACGTAAACAACACAACCTGTATTATGTAGATTATAAGCAAATTATTCATACTGTAGTACAGCAGACGCTGAATAGGCATTTTATATTTCTATAGCATATTCGTTCTATGTAGTAGCCTGTAGGACGATTAGTCGTTGCTTTATATTACGCCTCGGAGCACTATAGTTATTCATATCAATATACAAATTATTATATTATTACATATATCCGATCTTATTTTTATTTACCTTTAGCTTCTGTATATCTGTATACTTCAACAATAATGAAACGAGTATTCGATGCCAGACTAGTACTCGATTGAAGGACTTAATGCAAGGCGAGTATTTGATTCAAGTCGAGTACTCGTAATTAGGTACAGTACAAGTATAAAAATATCTTAGTCGAATTGAGAAATTTTTTCCAAAATCAAGTACTTGACAAACACTATTATAATTATTATAATAGTACAAATAATGCTCCGTATGGTAGCTTATTATTATTAAATTAAAATGTGTGTACTACAACATGTCAACAACTACAGTTGACATCAGGTTCTTTTACACTATAATGCATTGATAAACATGCACTTGGTTTCTAGGTTGACGCCCTAAAGTTGCATAAGGGGACTATTATAATACAAAAGTCACATTGAATAATACTGTGTAGTATTAGACTATTATGAAAATAGTTGTATAATTAAATTTCAGATACAATCAATGATAAATCAGTATTAGAGGATGTTTATAAAGGTATTTACTTGAAAATACGTATGTGTGTTATTCCCCCCCCCCCCCCACACCAGATCTTTGTTCTAGATCTGTGCCTGTTATATACACCATCAAATTAAATGTCATATTCTGTTTATTATAAAATTTTGAAATAATACAGCAATAATAAATGTCCGAAGAATCTCATATTAAGAAAAATATTAAGAAAACGCTGTCAAATTATAACTATAAAATGAAACCATTTAAATATTTTACATAATATTACAGTATTCATTCAAACAGTTCAATTATGTTCTAAAATATTACAATATTTCAAAATTTGATGCAGAGAATTTCATAAGTTTGAAATTGAAATGTATCTACCTATTTACTATTGTAACTTATAATTTATTTTTATTTTTTAGTAAACCTAGGTACGTATTTGTTTTTGTGAATTAAGTTTTATTCATTGTTTTATAGATTATAATATGCTATAGTTTTGTAACTGTTCACAGATTAATGTATTTAAAATTATCCTATTAAAACAAGTTACTACTCTTAACTCTTATAATAAGTTATAGTAAATCGATTACAGAAATTATATTTTAAAAATGTACAGTTTACTGCTGTTAGTCTGTATACTTATTATGATCCAAACTATAAACATTTTGGGTACACGAACTAAATAAATATAAAGACTATTTATAAGAAACAAAAAAAATACAACACATGCAAGTGGCTCTGTTGTAAAATAGTACAATTTTGAGTGTACCTATCGTCATTGAGTAGATAACGGAATGGATTTTTTTTATTTTAATTTATGTGTTAATTTAAAAATAAAATAAAAATAATTGAATATTCTATTGATTAGTTAGTTTTAATAGAATTAAATACATTTTTAGGTTCTGAGCGGATCGATGCATATAATATTATTACCGCAATTGATCATACAAAATAGTAAACGTTTCCATTAATTTTCAAAATAATCATGAAAACATAAAACAATTAAGCAAAAAGGGATTTCGACAAAATCGATTTGGCTTTTTTTGTTTCTCCCTTGTGTTATTCAAAATAATTTTATTGACTGTATTTTTTTACTAAACGTTTTTATTATAATTGTTAGAAATGTTACCAATTTAAAAAAATGTGGAGTGTTTTTATGCTATTATAGGCATTTATACCTATTTTTTATTTAAGTATGATAAAAAATGTTTTGCTCATTACAAAGCTTGACAGTTAAAAAACAGATTCCTCTTAAGATATTCTTACTACAAATGAATAATATCGAAAATACTTATTCTTTTTAGTTTTTATAAGCCATCTTAAGTCAAAATTCGTCAAAACTATGAAAATTTCCAAATGTTGAACCTTGTGAAAAGTTAACTATCAACAATTTTTTTCTTGGTACCGTCATATCAAAATTCAAAATAAATACAATTTTTTTCTCACAATTTACGAAATATTCCAAAGTATGCTAAATGAGTAAAATATTCTCTAACCCATGAAATATTCTCAAATATGCAAAAAATTGAATGAACCGTCCACATTTTTTACTCTCATAAGACTTCATAGACCCAGTAACAATATTTAAAAACATGTAAATCCGGTCTTTACTAATGAGTAGTGCCAATTATCCAAATCCAAGTTGGCTAGCTCTGTCAATGTATGTTGAAGTTTTTTCATCAATCAAACACTAGCTCAATCAAAAAACAAAATATTGGAACCCTTAAAAATTACACTTTCCAAATTTTAAAAACAGAAAAATCATAATATGCACAACAAAAAATATAATACAGAATTATAGGTCTACTAGAAACAAACACATTTATTGTAATCTATATATTACTTGTTTTTATAGGAAATAACGACGGTAAGACGTATTTATAGGTTTTATAATAATATGTCTTATTGAAGGAAGTAGGTACAAATATGGATATGAAGGGTATCAAAAGTTGGAACATCTTTATAACTAGATATAAGTTACAAAAAAACTTATATTTAGTTCATTTTATTACAACATTTCTGCAAAATCCTGAGAAAGTATCGAACAAAATTTCGCAACAAAATGTTTTGGAAATAGCTAGATATTGTATTAAAATAATTTTATTTTCATGTTCACAATACTAGAATTTTTTTATATTGAGTGATTACTGTAGTGTGATTGTTTATTGATCTTAATCCCAATAAACTCATAATAATATAATATATTAAGGGAATTCCATACCGTGATTTTCTGTTTTTGTCTAACACACGCGCGACATAGGATTTTTGACAGATTCTTTGCCAAATATGTCAATTGATCTAATGAAGTGATGAGAATTCTGAAAACAGATTTGAATTCGTTGTCAAGTCTACTTGAAATCGACTTTCCCACAGTTTTGATTTTTTGATTTTAGCTTCTCCAAAAATTGAAATACAAAAATATTTAAATACTCTTTTTTAATATGACGTTTTCTGGAATTTGGGGGATAATATCAAAAATGTGGGAAAATCGATTTCAAGTAGACTTGCCGACGAATTCAAATCAGAATTCTTATCGCTTCAATAGATCAATTGGAATGTTTGACAAAAAACACGTCTAAAATACTATGTCGCGCGTGTGTTAGACAAAAACAGGAAATCACGGTATCGAATCCCCTTAATTGTAGTTGTATGTTGTAAATGGTTATTATGCTAACAACTAAATAATATTTCTAACGTTGTATTGATAATAATAATTTAATTAAATTACAATGTGATATGATAAGTGAAATTAATTAATATAAAAATTAACATCGCGTAAGTATACCTAATTGTTTGTTTGTATTTTTTTATTTAGAAAAGTTAGGAAGTACGTAATATATTTTGTGTTTTTTCTTGTATAATAAATTCTGTAATAAATTAGAACCTTATAGAAGGTTTGCCTATAGAAGTTAATTATATCAATAACTATCACACATGTATTATAGACATTCTACATTTTTATCTTTGTTTTATGTAATAATAATTAAAACAGAAATTATAAAAACTAAAAATAATTAATAAGTATTTGGAAATCAGTATTTTTTTTTTACACATACAGATACTTTGATAAAATATTTAAAATACTTTGTTGAAGCACTTTTATATAAAATATTTAAAATGCCTATTTGTGTAGGTATTTAAAAAATATTTAAATACTTTACAACACTGCCTGCAGCATGTTATTTTAAAAATACTAATAATTATTTATTTTAAAATAAATGTGACTCTATTGAAAATATGTTTAATTTAGTTTTATATAGTTATTATTTTTTAACTTATTATTTTTTATTATAACTTTTTCTAGAACATATTAGTATGTATATTTTTATTTTTATATTTATTTTGTTTTATTGAAATGTATTATTTTAATCTGTGTTAGATTTCAAAATAAAATTATTTGGTTAATTATTTGGTTAATTGCTTTCTTCCATAAGCTTCAATGTCCATTTGTAGATAAATAAAGAAATTGAAGATCAGAAACGACAAAAACATTAGTGCATGATGTTCGTTAAGTTTTAAATTATGTATGAGAAGTTGTTTTCCAAATAAGTCACGTTCAAAATGAATTTTGAATCACTGATATTTTTTATGTTTCTATATAAGAATATAATCTAATGTGGATTCCATAAACTAAAATTTAAACACTGTTTAAATGTGAAGCACATGAAATGAAAAGGATATTTTTAAATATATTGGTACTATTAAGTAATATGCACATAGTACCTAATATAACATAGGTACCTAGTAAATTTTTTTTTATATCCACACGTCAGCACTCATACATTTTCATTACCAGAAGAGAAAACCTATGAAGTCCATCACATTAAAAATCACAATCATTTCATATTGTATGTTTCTAATTATATTATTATCAACTTCGGTACATTAAACATTTTTTTTTTCAGATAATATATGTAAGTATATATTATGTATAGTATTATATTTCAATTTTATCTTGTTTTGTAATGACCAAATGACAAATTAAAACATTTTGTATACTCATCTTTAGTTTCTCAGTAATGTCTGTTAAAAAACTGTTCTTGAATAGTTAAATGTGTTGATTGTTCTATTATGAGTTAGATCACATCATGGTAGTTGTAAATGGTTTATGTTCTCATTTATAAGAAACACAGTTTCGATCATTAAAACATCAAATTTTGTGCAATAATAAAACAATCATGTAAATAATTAATGAACTCAACAATTGACTGCAATATTCCATAGTTTAGAGTTTTTGAATGCATTTATTAATTACAAACATTTGATTCATTGATTTTAATTAACATTGCATTTTATTCAAAAATGGTATGTTTTCCGGGTAAATCGTTTTCCGACAGGGCTTGCATTTGAAAAAAAAATATTGTTTTACGTTATTTACAATTAAAACGTTATACAAATTTTGAGTTTATCGTTATTCAAAATTTAAACGTTATTCAACTTTTGTGTTTATCGTTATTCAGAATTAAAACGTTATACAATTTTTGCGTTTAACGTTATTCATAATTAAAACGTTATACAATTTTTGCGTTTATCGTTATTTAATATTTAAAAGCATTTAGATACCCGTTTTAAAAGTACACAGGCCGCAATTAAAAAGTATATGACTATGACCTTTTTTGGGGACATAATTTCCCTATTCTGAGTTTTAAGTAGGTATTGTGTAATTTTATTTATTTAATTAAATGGGTTAGATAACCCAATTACATATTATTTACAAAATATAGAGTACAGTGATACAGATTAAATTACAATATACATAGTTCGTAAAGAAATGGAAACAAAATAAATGATAAAACAGTATGATGATAATTAATCTTAAGTTATAAGTGATAATGTATTATTGAATTTAATAAATTGCCTAGGCTCTAAGGACTTTATTATAAAATAATAAATATAAAATATACAATTACACAAACACTGACGACTGAACAAATCTGAGCAAACTGATCACCGAACACAATAGTTGAATAACTTGAATGGTATAAATTCCGACCGTAGTACAGATAGTACAGTACAATATTATCAGAGTATCACTATTATTAGCTATTGGTAATTAAATTATTCTATTAATACCTTCTTATTAAATTTTAAAATAAATCTAATACGGGATCTCTCGGATAGGCCGGATACGGGATAAAATTAATTCTTGGATCGAATAAATAATTGAATAATACTAAGTATTATTAAATAATTGGAGATTAATTATTTTGTTTAATGGAATACAATATATACCGTTTTGCGTTATGTTTTGTTTAATGATATATCATATATTTTGTTAAACGTTACGTTTTGTTTTGTGTTATTTATTTATTTATGT
The DNA here is from genome assembly GCF_019925205.1 of Metopolophium dirhodum. Classification (NCBI taxonomy): domain Eukaryota; kingdom Metazoa; phylum Arthropoda; class Insecta; order Hemiptera; family Aphididae; genus Metopolophium; species Metopolophium dirhodum. Next base: position 19,535,126 of record NC_083561.1, read on the forward strand.
TTATCGTTTTTCGTTATAATTACGTTTACAAATTTCAATCGTTTTTTATCAAATATAACGTTATAATCATAACGTTATTATAACGTTTGCAAGCCCTGTTTTCCGATGAAAAATTTGTTTTTTAGTGCAATTATAAATACACTCACATTATATTGTATATCAATAGGCATTGTATTGTGCATTATAATTTAAAATATAAATTTAATTAGTTATTCAATTATTGACTTTTTAATTACCTAAAATGTTACTTTAATATTTCTATTATAACAATATTATTTTTCTTTTTCGGTAAACTCAACCACTAGGACCATCTCAACATACATCATTGTTTCCAGTTTTCTATATCAGCTGCCTTTATTCTCCAGTCTAAACATTTCCATAACGATTACAAAATAATTCCTTACTATATCAACTCCATAAGTAATTACAGGTCGTATTAATGTGATGTATAATTATTTTTTCAAATCCTTTGAAAGTGATAGTCTTAATCGTAGCAATTTTGCAAGACCATAGAGGCATTTAATTCGTGACTAAATTCTTAACCCTATTCCTTTTTGATTTCAAATATCTTTGATACAATATAGATACTAGGTATTTTAATTGTTTTGAGATTTCGGTTGTTGATATTAAGAGTTGAATATAATATCAAGGTGTCTCATCTTCCTACGACCATGTAGTAATCCGTTTTTTTCTATGTAATGTGAAGTCCAGCTTTTAGTTTTGTTTTCTCCATTTGACATAACATAGATTTTAATACGTCTTATGATCCATGATCATCAAATCATCTGCGTAAGACAGCCGTCCTATGAACGATTCCTGAAATTTAACTCCTTCTTGTTCATCTCCCTTTATTACTTTATCTACCACTATATCAAAAAAGATAGGTGACATAGTGTCCTCCTGTCTTAATCCCGAAATAACTAGTATTCAGTGACCTGGATATGAAATATAATATAATCAATTCTTAGATTGTTTGCATGAAATAAATGTTTCTACGAAACCAATAGACCTTTTAAACAAATAGATTTTAAAATATTTCGTTTTGCGTTATTTTTTGTTCAATAAAATTCTATGAATTACGTTTCGCGTTATGTTTTAATTAATGGTATATAATACATTTTGTTAATTGTTATGTTTTGTTTTACGGTATTTAATTATTTTTGATTTTCACTTTCCGTTATAATAATGTTTACAAATTTCAATCGTATTTTGTCAAATATAACGTTATTATAACTTTGCAAGCCCTGGTTGATTTGTTGTTTCTGTGTCCGTCCACAGTTATTATATGTTATTAAAAACCTAATTTTATGATTTCTCAATTGCTATTAAATATTGTAGTATATTATGAATGAGAGATTTTTGTTTTATTAAAAAAATACCTAGGCATACTATGAAAACAATTATATTCTTAACTAATATTATTCTTTTTATTAGCATGGTATTCAAATCCTTAATTTGTGATTTGAAATAAACTATCACCCTTCATCCTTTGAGTCTTATAATTTAAGTAATTCATGGCGTAAATATTTCAAGGAATAATTCTTATTTTTCCTCTCTTGGCATATGCCTGCTAGGCTTTATATGTGTTATGAGACTTTAACAAAGAGTCGGCTATAAATTTATTTTGTATGGGTCTGATACATTTTTTCGACATTCAAATGCCCAACACCTCAATATTGTCCGACACCATTTGCGTGACACTACTTTAGCCCGACACTACAGTTGCCCAACAATACATTTGCTCGAAAATACATTTTACATAATATTTTTATTGTACGTAATACTAATATACCATTATTTTTCGTGGCTCAGCTTGGTGCAGTGGCTGAAATCAATCACACGACGTGATTGATAGTAAGTAAAATCCGCTGCCATTAGTTCTCGGATGGGTTAGGTTAGGGTATCCACCAGGGTTCGTAGAGTGCAAAACATTGCCACACATTCATGTATTCATAATCGACCGTACCAACCGTTCCAACACTGTTATTCCAACCCTACCAACCTTACAGGCTATGACCTCAGTCGTCAAAGTCTTAAACCATCATAAAAAAATAAAATGACTAGACTTTTTTTTAACTCAAAAGCTAGATTTTTACTTTAATATTTATATATAATATAAATATGCCTATAATAGTATAATCTATTTTAATTAATTAAACATATTCATTTGCAGTAAATATTGAAGGTGCGTATTATTTATTAATTTTAATATACAATAGATACATTATAATGCAAAATATATCTAACTTATTTTATGGATGTTTAGATTCTGAATAGAGCTGCAATATAAATTTCTGATATTCTTAAATTGTATGAAATTAGAGCAATTTTTAAATTTAAATAGCTAAAAAAAAATTACGACTTGATATATTTTTCATATTTTTTAAAACAGAGAACTTATGAGGAACCATTATATTATATTACAATAGAAGTTACCATTTTTTATTTTATAACATCTTCCTTTACTTATATGAAAATAAATGAAAATATCACTAAATAGCACAAAAAGAGCTCAAACATTTCGTGATGATGTAAGTGATAATTTCCATTTTGTCATGTGTAGTAATAGGGGTTACAAATATACTATGGTGAACATTACAATTCTGTACGGGTAATTATATTTGAACAGGGTAAAAAAAAATTTATTTGATTTTTTCAAACGTAAACCCCGAGGTTTTCCTTATTTTTTGTATATTTTACATGCTCTAAAAGTACCAATTGATATCCAAGTTAATACTACTAGAAATCACTTTTAAATGTGTATATCGATGATTTTTCTGCAATATAACGTGTACATTTTAAACAAAAAAGACACACAACATTATTTTAAATAAATGCATTCATCTCATCTCCGATCTGAATTCATAATCTAGTATTTATGAAAAAATAATAGAAAAACCAATAAAAGAACAAATTAACTAAATAGCGGTCCATAAAATATATTTTTCAAAATAAGCTGATCAACAGTATACGTTGAAAATCAATTTTAGTTGAATATCATTGATCGGTGAATTCAAATTTCAATTTATTTCGTTCAGAGGAAACACCTTTTTTAAATTATTTTTTTTTGATCATTGATAATATTTTTTTTATTGTAGCCTCTGTATAGAAGTTTCACTTAAAAACACAGATATTTCACTCTGCTAGTAGTGTAGTCTACTTTCGTGTATAATTCATCATTAAGTTATTATATTAGGTATGTGTGAAATTTGAATTTAATGATCAATTAACAACTCAAAAATGTACTTCTTGTCATTGGTGGTGACATATTTAAATATGTGTATGTATTATTTAACAGGAACACTCTTGGGAAGTAAGCAACATTTTTGTAGTTCTTTATTTTATAGATCTCAATTGTTTATTTTCGATTGAAAGAATCTTGGTATATTTACAGAAGTAATATTCTTTTTCCTCAAAATTGTTTTTTTAATCCATTGGAAATCATAAAAAGCAAAATCTTTTGGAACACTGTTTATTGAAAGCTATACATTTTGGAACTCTTTCTAGAGGCAACTTTCTGTTGACGCTAAAAATGTGATATTTTTTTGATGAATTTTAAAACCATGAGTAAAACTTTTGTTCAAAATAAATTGGTTTTTTAAGGACCGGGACAAATAAGTCTTATTGCTCCTTCAGGGAGTGGATTTAAAAGACAAATTGATTTTTTATGGAAAATTAATTTGTTTATTTTCAATAGAAGTTGTTATTATTTTATTTTAAAATAATGACCACATAAAATTTAATTTAAAATATTTATATTGATTGTTATTATATTTTATTTAAAATTAATATTACGGTCTACAGATCTAAAATTGAGAAGGTCAATTTTTTTATGCACTTGTAAATTTTAAATTTATGATACGTAAAATATTCTGCTATACAAATAATATATAAAAGATATTAATTTTATTTTTGTAGTTTATATTATTTCGTATACAAATAAAATTCACATGTTCCCAGTTATTTAAAAGAAAAAAATTAAAAATATAATAGGTACATAATAATTTTTATTTCATATAAAATCATTTTTTGTTCATCAACAGACAAATTGGACTTTTAAGTTTTAAGTCCATAGCAATAATATACTGAAATTAAAAACTAAACGCACATTTTTATCATGTTTCAATGATACGAAGAGGTTCACTAGATTTTTACAATAATATCAACACCGGCTTATAGTGAATAGCAGTAGGTTTTCATTCGGTAGTTTTTTTATAAAAATGGTAAATAATATTTGAACAAAAATGATGTTTTACTTATAAAAAAAATTATGTACAGCATATTTTTATTTTATTTCTTATTAATTACGTGTACAAAGACAGTGTACTGAAAAGTACAATTGGTCGGCAAACGGCATTATAATGCAACGTAATATAAAACGCCGAATTGCATAAACAAAGTACAAATATATTGTGTTTTGACAAATTTCAATAATTTCGTTATTCATAACGAAAAACGATGAATAGATAAATTGAATAATAACATTGACTATATCGGTTGTCGATACAAACACAAAACAAATGATACAAAGTGAAGTACGACTGTTTAGACCTGGTAGATAGTTGAACACAATGAACGTCCGAAGCTGGCGAGGACGATGTTTCCCGTGGAGGAAGTTGACGGTTTACTGTGTTTGGTGCAGAGTGAAACGTATGTCGTTAAATCACACGTTTGTAATGGAAAAATTCACAATCAATATGGCATCGATATGCAACGAAGTTACTTAAGTGTTCTACACTTCTATGGTTAGTCCGGGAAGAACTTGGTAGTCTATGTACAGGGACGACAGTCCCCAGCACATCCGATTGTAAGTCAGAAGGTGCTCAAACCACGAAAGTCAAAGTGTACCGGACCAAACATGTTCGCAAACACTATAGCGTAGTCGGCCGTACTATATTGAACAGCGCGTCAATGCTTACGGTCGGACCCAGCACGATCAAAACGATAATACAAAGGAACGGCGACACAGCCCTGAACGATCGCAGAATCGACGGTGTTATTAATCGCATTGGTTCGAGATCGTTCACCTCACATACAACGTGAAACTAGAGAAAAATACTTTAACGCGTACCAGGCGAAGGTAAAGCATAAGCAGACAAAAGCACACCGACCGTAGAAAATGACGGCGGATACAACAGTTACAATGGCTGTTGTACGTCGCACACGTGGATGTGATGACAGTTTTCCGCCGCTGATAAGCCTCAGCAGTGGCTATTGGTCAAGACACAAACAACTGTTACGACACAGCTATTCACCGGCGCACAATGGCGTGCGTGTGAGCGTATTCTGTACCAAACAAAATGTAAATTAGCCAGTTTCAATTATGTATTTATTGTGTAAACAGAAATTTGGTTTAGCACTAATATTTATGATTCTCAATTGGGCTTAGAATGTTATAATGTAATAGGTGTGATAGAAGTAATTTGTACAAAATAAATTGTCTTCAAAAGTTATTCCCGTTTCTTATCTAAGTATTGAACAACTGTACTTAAGTATAAATTATTTTAATAAACCGTTTATAGTTGGTGGTATATATTTACCTCCTAGCTCTCCAGTTCAATCCTATGTAATTTATTTAAAAATATTTAAGAATCTAGTTAATGGTTGTGAAACTCAGAGTTCGTTTTTCTGTGGAGACTTTAGCCTACCTAATATAAAATGTTCTAATGATAATTTTGGTATTACATATTCAATAACTACTGGTGACAGAACACTATTCCAAAAAACGTTAATCCGTATAATCCCGCCAGCACTAACGATTAGGAATAAAAAGGTTACTAATCTTCTTTCAAAACATTTTAGCTCTGTTTATTCTCATCGGTTTCTCCTCACTTATTTAATTATCTACCATATAGTTGTTTTTTTATTTTTAACTAAGTTCATTCGGGACTAACTAAATTGCGTGGTAACAAATCAGTGGATCCTGCCGGTCATCCAAGTGAATTTGTATACATAATACTTTCGTCATTATCATTTACAATATGGGTTATTTTTCGAAAATTATTTGATGAAGGTATCTATCCTAATTTATACAAGCGTAGTACAGTTACTCCGGTACTAAAGTCCGATGGTAATTTCAAGATTATCATTTACAGACCTATATCAATATTAAGCCATATAGCTAATTTTTTTGATTCTTTAGTATTTTTATCTATTATGCCAGCTATTATTTCGGTTTTAATTGAGGTGCAACATGGTTTCCACCCTGGCCGTTCAACTACCACTAGAAATTTTTACTAACTATGTAATTGATGCGTGTACTAAACGTACACAATTTGACGTAATATTATACACTGATTTCACCCAGGCTTTTTATTGTGTAGATCATTACTTATTATAACATTTTATATCATTTTATAACATTCTGAAAGAATTTTTTTTCCCAGAATCTAGATTTTTACTTTTATCATGATATATATAAATATGCTTAAAATAGTATAATCTGTTTAAAATATTTGAATTAATTAATCATTAAAATTTACAGCACCTATTGATTATGGTACGTACTACTTATTTATTTTAATATGTAATAGGTAGATACATCATAATGTGAAAAGAATGTAACTTTTCTCTTAGATGTTTAGATTCTGACTGTAGTTAAAATATCATTTTCAACTATTCGTTATATTTAAAAAATTCATACACATTTTAAATTTAGATAGTTATAAAAAAAATATGGCTAAGTTTATGTGTTTTCAATATTTTATAAGACAGCAACTTTTGAGGAACCTTGTATTACACTTGTATTTTAGTTTACCTAATAACATAAGTTCTATTTTACTTAAATCGAAATGAAAATGAATATATCTATAAAAGGTACAAATAGAGCCAAAATATGTTGTCATGATGTAAAGCGTGATATCAGAGTTGATCGTCAGTCGTTGGTCTGTCGAACCGAGTAATTGGTGAAGACGTTCCAGTGTACTCCGGCGTATACACTCACCAGAGCTTGAAGATCACAGCGGTCGGCATCGGGATGAGCGTCGAGTCTGGCTGTTTTGGCAGCTATCGGTGGTTTTGGGTCCTTCGGTTGTTGGTTTGAATACTTGAATTGTGCTGGAAGTGTGTTGACGATTTGAAGGATTGGAAAAGACTAGTGATTGCATTATTGATTTGCATTGAGAATTTTTTGTCGATATGAATATAAGTATTCGATGGAGTTTGACCAATTTATCTCCTGATTTTGCGGGCGTAAAGAAGAGTTTTATTTGAAAAAAGAATTGCTGATGTCTTATGCGGGTTTACTTTTATTTTCCAGGCGTGGAACCATGGGATGGTTAGGTTAATTTGCTTTTGTAGTTTGTTAATCGCTGATTTTTTGGTCGTGCTAATAGCGTAAAATAGAGTGTCACCGGAATATAATGCGATGTGTGAAGTGGCATATCATTTACGCAGATTACGAATAGGCGGAGTGACAAACAAGATCATTGCTGTGCTCAGGCATGGATAGTTGTTGTTGAAGTCAGAGTTAAATCTTTTTTACTAGAAAAGTTCAATGGGATAAGAATGACTTTTAGATATTGATAACTTTACAGAGGTAGTCGCATTTTGGTGAGTTAAAAAATTAGGCCTTCGTGCCACACTTTGTCAAAAGCTTTTTTCACATCCAAGAGTACTACTGCTGTTTTCGTTTTTGTTGGTGTTTAAAGCTAGAATACCAACGACGTAGAGAATCTGAGTGTTGTGCTATGTCGAGGCCTAAATCTAAATTGTTCTTGACAAATGTTTGGCAAAGTATAAATCTTGATTCTGTTTAATAATAGTTATATGAATAACCTGGATTGAAGTGAAAATATCCTGTGAGATTGGAGATGAAGTCATTGATTTTAACATTAATATATACATCAGGAAAGAAATAAGATAAATTCATATCTTCCATTGATTAGTACTATGATACGTGGTATGTAGGGTTAAGATGGATTCGTAGTTTTGGGCTCATGGTCAGATATGGTGGACTTCTGACTGCTTGCCGAGTTAGAACTGGATGGTACGGTGGAGGTGTTGTCATCTGAATCCAGATTTGATTCAGTGTCATGGGATTATGAACTTTGAGTAGATTCTGTAATCAGCGAAGACGAGAAGGATTGATCATTATGGCCTTTTTAACGTTAGTTATAGGTGAAGTACGATTTCACTTGACTTTGTTACCTCTTCCATGAGTCATATGGATGAAGGCCATTTGAGTTGAACATACTGATGACGTAGTGATATGCAGGTTATGATAATTGATTTGAGCTGAGTGTCCCATATTTATACTATTTGGCTAGGTATAACTATAACCTGTGATTGGTTATATTTTTAAACATGAGAAGCACACTTCTGACCGTTGTAATACATGCATTATTTATGTGTTTTAGTTAGTGAAATGGTTTCTACTTGCTTGTGGTTGTTTTAGGTTTTGTTAATGGTTTGTATGTTGTCCAAACTCGTTGCGTTCATGTGTGAGTGCATGTTCAATAACAATTCTCAGAATCCAAGGTCTAGGTGAGAAGAATCTAGGACAAAATATGCTGTACTAAAATATCCAAGTCAAAATATCCAGGGATAAAATAACCAATATATAACACAAAATATTTTATTTTTTTTGTAACTTATAACTGTGCATAGTAAAATAATAAAAACAATATGTTGCGTGCAAAAGCTTTAATTATCGCCTATCGGTGTTAAACTACAATATTACGTATATCATATCTGAAGGTAATCTTTATCGTAGTAAACATAATAAGTCAGTCCAAGGTCGACATTTTTATCTACAATTAGTTGCTGTCATCCGTGTGAAATCGTAGTAGTTATTGATTGTCAACATTAGTTTACCGGTGACTATCGTAGAACTATTTTGTGCAATGTGTCAGTGTGACTTCGTAGCACATGTTTTAAAAGTCATAATAATTAGTTTAATTTGTTTTGTACTATGTAATTAATCAATTCAAACAATGGTGGATTGAAATGGTGTTTTGATGAATACATGTATGTTACAAAGTATAAAGGCGAAGAATTAGTTTCATGGCGATGTGTGAAGTCAAATAGCTTAAAATGACCGGCTATTTGTCAAACAACATTAGAATACCCAAGTATTGTAAGATAACATTTGATGGTATGTTTAAGTAGCCAGAATATGATGTAGATGTCACAAAATGTTTGGATATCATGCTAAAAACTATTAAAACAAATAAAATAAAACCAGCTGAAGTATTTGCCAGAGAAGTTGCGGATTTATCTCGAGAAGTTCAAGCACGAATACAGCCAGAAGAAATTGTAAAATGAAGATTACGTCGACAAAAATCAAAAAATAATCTTATGAGGCCAATAGTTTAGCTGATTTAGTATTTGAAGTTGATTCTAAGTGGTGTACCCTTGGTGATACAAATTTAACAAGGTTTTTGTTGTATGACAATGGTGTGATGGCAGAAGAACGAATAATCATATTTGTCACTGATAACGGTTTTCGATATTTAACTAAATCGTTTTTGTGGTATATGGATGGTCATTTTTCCCTCGCGCCCAACATATTCCAACCACTTTATGTGATAAAAGTAGAAATAAATAACGTTTTCTTCACGGCTATATATATATGTTACTAGAAAAAAAACACAAACAACGTATGAAAATATGTTTTTTTTTTTTATTTTGATAAGAAGTTACACAATCTATACTAAGAGCACAATAAGCGTATTTGCAGAGAGAAAAAAAAACAAGCAGGATAATACGGGGTTAAGAAGTCACCCATTAGCAACACTTGGCATGAGCACGGATTATGTTAATCAATGACTTAGTGGGGAATAAGAGTGAGATGAGTAACGAGGAATACCCTGTAAACGATATTGAAAAAGGTAATTAATATGCATATCATAAATAATAAACAAATTATCATTTACCCCCCTACTAAATGCTAATGATCAAAAACAAATTTATTATTATTTGTACTCGCCTATATAATATTTTTATTTATATTCAGGTTTACTTCATTTGAAAAATATCCTGTCACATAAAGCCAAAGAGTTGGTTGCATATTTTGAAAATAAATATATTAGAAGTACGAAAAGAGTGGGACGTAAACAACGTAAAATTGTTCCTTTGTTTTCGCCTTTAGTATGAAATGTTATGTAAACAACTTTGCGTGATGGTAACCGAACAAGTATTCAATGTGAAGGATGGAATCAAAGGTTTTCAAATTTAGTGAGTACAATATATTATTATATAAGATTTTTTTAGTTCAATTATACTAACCTAACCTACATTTAAAATGTCAATTTCTAGGTGACACATAATCATCCAAACATTTGGAACCTAATAAAAAAATGCGCATGGAGATCGCCGCCGACGAAACGAAAATTGCAATAAGAAAATTGGGGACGTTGGATCCGCCACGGAAAAAAATCAAAATATTTAAAGATGCAAGAAAAACTTAAGCTACTTTGTCTTAAGTATATTAACGACCAAAGAGATTTGGATATTTTTTTAATTGCAATAGAAAATATTATACGATAGTTTATTACCTACATCTATTTATTATCATATTTTTATAACTATTTATTTATTTATTTTTGAACTAACTACGAACTGAGTTCGTACACAACATAGTATTTTTTTATACTACTATATGTGCTAGGTACTTATTTTAAATAATAGCAAAAAATAAAATAATTATTTGGATTTTTTTGTTAATTATCTGTTGAATATTTTGACCTTGGATATTTTAGTACAGGATATTTTGTCCCAATACCAGGTGAGACAGTGAATTATCAGACAGCACCTTCAATAATATTACAATATTATTTATAGAATGAGATACATTTAATATGTTATTTGTTGGGTGGAGTTTGAGAGAAAATGTTATATTTGGATACGCTGATTAAGGAACCTTTAAATAATTTAATGGTTGTTGAGTCACATAGAGCTGATTGTTCGCGTTTACAACACGAATCGCGTATGCGCATGTATTTTCTTTGCATTTCGCGTGTCACTTACTATTTTTTCACAGCTTACGCTTATGCGACGTCAGCATTGTAAAGTTGTATTAGATTACGTCTTTCTGGTGTTTAATTGGTTTTTTCCATTTGAATAACAAGAATAACAATTTACCAACATATAATCATTTTATTTGTTTGATATACTGTGCCGTATTTAAAGTATTACACTACTTAGGTAAAGCAGTTTAGATTTTTTACTTTAATACTGAAATATATACCTATAATAGTATAATCTATTTAATATATTTTAATTAATTAATCATTATCGTTTACTTTATACAGCACTTGTTGAAGAAGATAGTACGTATCACATATTTATTTTAATATGCAATAGGTAGTTACATAATAATGCGCAATTAATATACCTTTTATTTTAGATGTATAGATTTTGACAGGAGTTAAAATATCATTTATATCTAACTAAATATAAATAAATATTTTTTTTTTATAAAATTCATACATGTTTTCAACTTAAATAGTTAAAAAAATATATGATTATAGTCTATTCAAAATGAGATGATGACTCGGCGGCGACCAGTTTTGGTCAGCCGCCGGTCATACTCCCTCCACAAGCATGATCACGTGACCGAAGCAACGGGGACGTGTTTCGCGAGACGTGGATGTGCGTTTGTGCGTCATGCGTTCCGCGTTAAGTAATAGAATGTACACGCAATGCATTTTAAATTATCCACACACATCGGCAGTCGATACTAGACTAATTATTAAAGCTCCCGTCCGCGGCGGCGCCTCAAGCGCTACCACGGAACAAAAGCCACGCCCATGCGCACAACTTGGCCGCCGAGTCATCATCTCATTTTGAATAGACTATAGATATATGTAATTTTGATATTATTTAAAACAGCAACTTATGAAGAACCTTGTATTGCATTTATATTTTATTTTATTTAAATTAAAAAAAAAAAATCATCTGTAAATAGCAAAATTAGAGCCAACATATTTTTTCATGATCTAAATTATAAAGAAAATGTTGTCAAAATATGTAGTTATTGCTGACACAAATAATTACTAGTTATTTTCCAAATGTTGGACCACTAGGTCTTAACTCTTTCGGCTTGACTTACTCAGCTACGACATTTAGATTAGGTGGACCTAAGTCTGAAAAGTGAGAAGCGTATCGTTGGCCTTGCGGTTATATGCTGTTTCAGCTCAGTTTGTAATTGAATAAATATAAAAAAAAACTAGTGGACTGTATAAATGATTGATAATAATTTATTGATAATAAACACTATTTTAATTAAGTTTATAATGAGTGATTATTAGTTTACGTCGCATACATTGACCGGCATTGTCACCGATGCGTCGTCGAGAACGAACTAGCGACCCGTGCCTTTTATTACCCCACCTGGGATGGCATAATAAATACTATCTACATTCAATGTACAGATAACGACGATCGTCGGTAATACTTATTACCTGTATATTGAACACATGCCTTGCAGCGACCAGCAGTGTGGCAACGCATGCTATGATCCTGTATACTAATACTAATAAAAAAATTAATATCTAAGAAATAATATGGATATTTTTAAATATTATGTACTCTTAATTAACATGCACATAGTAGTTAGTATAGTACCTAACATATTATAGGTAGTCAATATTTTTAATATCCACGCATTAAAATGCATATATGTAATTCCATTAACGGTAGAAGATACCAAGGGTGTCTATCGCATTTATAAATTTCATATTGCACCTATCTAATGGTATTATTATTAACCTTGGTATATAATATACATTTTTTTCAGACGATTTTGGTAAGTATATTTTATATAATATATATTTACTTTCCCTTTTTTGGAACGGTCAGATGACAAATCAAAAATCGTTGTTTACTTCTTTGTATAGCATCGAGTTTATGTTAAAACGCAAAATGTTGTGAAATTAAACATAACTAAAATTTAAATATACTTTAAATGTGAATCACCTGAAGTAATAAGGATATGTTTAGTTGTTTAGGATATTTTCTCTATTGACGATTTTTTAAATTGATTGAGAAATTTTCAGACAAATCACTTGATTTGTCTCCTTAATAAAAACACATTACGACTTATTTATAAACGTACATGTAATATTTTACAGCAACAAATTTGGGAGGTATGAAACATTTATTTAGTACTTTGTTTTATAGAATTAATAACTTCATATTTGGTTTTTGATTGAACATTGTTGGTACTTTTACAGAAGCAATATTTTAATTTCTCGAAATTTTTTTTTCTTTTATTGATTACCCAAATATTAACCAAAAATTAACCAATCATTAAATATCCTCCAAATGTGAATCACAAGGAAAAATAAGGATATTTTAAAATATGTACTCATAATTAAGATTCACATGATATTTAATATAATATATGTGCCTAAAGTCAATAATTTTAATTTCCACACATTATAATTTATACAGCTTCATTGGCGATAGAGATAACCGACCACTGTTCATAATTATATAATTATACTATTTCTTAAAGTCTTACAAATATAAAAAAATATAAAATATCTAAACAAGTTATAGTAACAACGTATTGAAAAATTAGTAGTATTCATATTTTATAAATATTAAAATTTCAATGGAACAAATATTTCACATGGTTTGACAAGAACTCTCCTGTGTATCCCTCCTACTTTTATACTCCATTGGTTGACGTCGTTTGTTGGTTTTCACATAAGTATTTACGTATGTGAAAATAACCCTTTCGACACGATGTTTTGCCATGTTTATGTGTCACACTCTGACTTTGACGTGGCTACGGCGGTGTGGTGATGCATAATGCTGTCCGAGGTACGCCGGCTGCTGTAAGTGTGGTGAGAACTGAGAAGACGACACTTATAAGAATGATTCAATGCAGGTTTTGGGTTGGTAATCTTAATTGAAATGTTGTCATTTTATTGGCGAAACACGGAGGACGGCCGTTACAATGGTGACGTGGACGTTCGGGTATAACGCGTGGTCAACCGTGCGATAGTCGTGGTGCTGCGGTAAGTGTACGTGAAGTCGGCACTACGGTCGGAGAACGAGAGCGAGACGAGTGCCCATAGGCGCAAATAGCGTTTGGGATTTTTTTTTTTTTTTTGGGGGGGGAGGGGGGGCTAAAGCCTTACTTTGATAATATTGAATAAGCTTAAAACAAAATGTAGGAAATGTTTGGGAGGCTATAGACATTTTGGGGGGATTAGCTCCTAAATCCCCCCCTATTTGCGCCTATGAGAGTGCCGGTGGCCGGTACTCGTCAGTGCGACTTGTCTTCCTATCCCACCCTGTGCCTTTGTGGCAAGGAGGGAGAGTCGACGGTGTCGTTGCCCGTGGTGGTGGTTGACAAAGTGTAAGCAGGGTCGCAACGGTCCTTTTACGTTGTACTGGTCGCCGTTACGTACCATGTCAACTCGCTTATCTAAAGAGTTATTGTGATAGAATGGTTCTGCTGGCTATCGTATATTGGTTTATTGGTAACCATGAAAATACCATTTTAAATTATGTGATCAAAAGGTTTATTTATAAGTTAAAAAAATGTTCTCACTAACTACCATGCTGGGTCATTATTTTAAGAATTTTCATTTTTTATTTTTTATTTTTAAATTAATCTTTAATTATTTATAAAATTATATTTAACGTATACATTTTTTAATTTGTATTTTAATAAATATTTAAATAGAACGTTTTTGGGTCATCAACAATATTGTTACATTCAATAGGTTCTATCTATGCCCTATGGCCTATGGGATAAAATTAACTGGACATTTGACAATCATTAAAAATCATATTTTACTAAGTAGATAACACAATTTGACGTTTTAGAATCTTCTCTTGAAAAGTTTAATAATTTAAAATAAGTATAACATATAATATAGGTATAGTATATTTTGTTTCCAAGTCTACGAAATGCTTTATACTCGGATGACTTAAACGTCCATAATATATTTTAACACAAAGGTAGGCGTTATTGACTTTTTATCAGTTTCTTATCATGCTGAAATAAAAATTATAATTGATAATTAAATTTAAAATAGGCAAATTATAATAATTGTGTTAATATGTTTTGACAGTATACTTGTTTCATTTCTGGCGATTCATTCAATTAATTATTTTTTTTTTCAATTGATATGGTTAATAATTTATATTTAATATTTTTATTATTATTTTACAGTGGAACTTTTGGGAGGTAAGAAACATTTTTTAGTTCATTATTTCATAGATCTTAATAGTTTATTTTTGTTTGAAAGATTCTTGACAAATTTATAGAAGCAATATTATTTTTTTCTCAATATTGTTTTTTAATCAATTACAAATTATAGAAAGTAAAATCTTCAAATCTGGAACACTCTTTATTAAAAACTATACATTTTGGGTGAGCGTTACTATTTCCGAATGTATTATTGGTTCAGCTGCATTGTGTGTAGTTATAATAATATTTTCCTGATTTAGTTTTCATTGCGATCAAAGTAATGTTTTCAGTTTAGTTTGAAAAGGACAAACTTTTTCCAAATTTTACCTAACCTTCCCTATTTAAAATGGTTTTTTTTTACCCTTATGTTCATATTAATGATTTAATTTTTCATAATTTTTCGTGCATTTGAATATAGTGGATGTTGCTGAGAATTGTATAACCTTTTATGTTTATGAGTTGTTGAGTTATTTATTATGTATATATATTATACTAGAACTTAAGGTTTAATTCATAAACCAATCTTTAAATATCATTAAAACGTGAATAACAAGAAAAAAAAATGAGAATATTTTTAAATATTATGTAAGTACCTACTCATAATATATATGCACATGATACATAATATAATATAGATAGTCAATAATTGTAATATCTACAGATCACAATTAATACAATTTCATGAGCAGTAAATAAAACCAAAAAGGTCTTACATTCAACACTACTATAAACTTATCATATTGTCTCTAATTTTATTGTATTATTATTAACCTTGGTATATAATGTATATTTTTTTGTAGAAAATATGAGTACGTATATTGTAATTATATTTTTATTTATTTACTTTTATTTTTTTTGGAATGGTCAGGTGACTAATTATGAATAAACTCAGAAGTTGATTAAATAATTTATTTTATCACAGTATAGCGTTATCAAAGATGTTATTTATTACAGACTTATAATTCATTGTTTTTAATTAATTTTATATTTCTTTAAGTGTGGTATGGTATTTAAATATAGTAAATCGTTTATCTATGAATAATGATATTCGGCCAAAATAGCAAAAAAATCGTGATTTAATAACGGCGAAAATAAAAACAACGAATTTTAACAAAGAGCGAAAATATACGATTAGGCATTTAGTTAGTGGAAATAATTTTTAAAAATCAATTAGATTAGTGACAAATTATATGCTACACCTTTTATAAAGTTATTATTATCATTAGTATTATAAATTTTAATTAACAAATTAAGTCTTTTAGCACAGTCCTTGTACTTTTTTTTCGTAATGGACTTGGTTAGGTGCCAATAACTACCAAAAACGAATTCTTAAGTTGCCAATAACTGCATACCCGTATCATGCGGAGTATTTTGTGTATGAACAGCCGCTTCTTTTATGTTATTCATGGCCATTTTGGAATGGATTTTATATGGATCGGGAACATGATTATGTGAGTTTTCCTTAGGTTAACTTTTAAGATCCCCGTTTATCGTAATTATTCTACCTTGACATAAACTTTCTACGCAACTCCAATATGTTGTATCATTTTTTTTTTATCTTCACGATGCAAAAAGCTACCATACAATAATACATTTTTATTTTTATTACTTTGTACAAATTCCATTGAAAATAATATTAAATATGTTTAATGATTAACTGTGTAATAAAATGTTATACCAACTTGAAAAAATAATTTTCCTATAATCTAGATTGTATACTTTAATCATGATATATAAATATGCATATTATAATAGTATAATCTATTTATAAATATATTTTAATTAATTAATCATTATCATTACAGTAACTTATAATAGTACGTACTACTTATTTATTTTAATATGTTATATAGATAGGTACATTATAATGCGAAATTAATGAAACTCTTCTTTAATAATAATTTGTTGAACGTCGAAAGACGTATACTTTTAAGTTACCTAATATATAAAATGCTTTTTTTGGGCTCGTCACTAGGCATGTTTTGTTTGTAATAAAAAATACTAATATTTGACCGTTGCAAGACGTAGAGTTTTTTTTTAATTAATAAGGAAAATCCTTTTTATTCAGGTAGTTCACCCAAAACCCGGGGATCACCTGGATACCCATGGATACAACAACTCCTTGTTGTAGACGCATTTTTTGAGCTCGGCCAACTGGGTCTCCGTACTTAGAGTAGAGACCAAGGAGTCACTGAAAGTCAGCCTTTCTTTTAGGAGGCTAGAAATACGATCTCGTGTCTTGCGGAACGAGGCTTTGTAGTTTGGGGGACAGAGAAGAAAAAGGGGATTGCATCTTGCAACACGATAGCTTCATATTTTATGCAGTATACAGTACTGAATGGGAACTGCCAAGTGGAGTATTATACATTACAATAAAGACAGATGGCTTTAGATGATGAAACGGAGAAAACGTTGGTGTTGGTGATTTCGCCCACCACGGGCCATGACGTTGGGTTAGCCCATCATGCTGATGGAGAACTTGGTAGAATACCGTTGGCGGTGTTTTTGTCGTGGCCCTGTTGTTGCATTGTAAGGTCTTGCGTCTGTTGGCTTGACTTATTTACGATGAGACGTTTCGATTAGATGGACTGTATGATACATTTGATATATTTATATAACAGTACTGAATATTGTATTTTAGTTACTAATTTATTTTAAGATTTTGGTAATACATAATATGGGCTTAAGGCTTAAGGCTTGGCATTAACGAGTTAAAAAGTTAAAGTTAAGTTAGAAATTTAATTTAAACTTTTTAACTTCAATAGTTAATTTTGGCTTTTCATTAACTTAACTGTTAACTTACTAAATTTCTTTTTTAATTAACTTAAAATTAACGAATTAATTTTTCATTTTAAGAAGTAAGTTAAGTTAATTTATTTTTATTTTAATTTAATTATATTTCAGTCAATTTCGTTTTCATGTCAAAAAATATTTACCGTGAATTTCATAAAGTTAAAAATGTATATCATTCGAATCTAACTTATATGGAAATACTATATAAAGTACAAACACTATAGTCTATAATTTAGTTTTGGGTTGGAAAAAAGTACGCTAGCGTTGTATAAGCTAATTAATTTATTTTAACTTAATAAAAAATTAACAAAAATTGTGTATTAACTTTTAACTGAACTGAGTTAACCTATTGTTAAATTAACTTTTGACTCTTTGTTATTGGTGCATATTAACTAAACTTAACTGAGTTAAAAAAAATAATTAACTTGCACAGCCTTGCAAAATATGATGTTCTTCGTGACACATAGTAATTAATATAATAACTATATTATAAATTCGTTATCGAAGCAAATAGTTATAGTACTAACAGTCATTTCACATGATGTGCACCACTGTAAACTTCATATTGTACTTATCTAATGGTATTATTATTAATCTTGGTATATAATATATTTTTTATGTAGAAAGTGTTGGTTAGTATTATTTATATATATATATATATATTAGTATTTATTTACTTTCTTTTCTTTTGGAATGGCAAATGACAAATCAAAAACTGATGTGTACTTCTTTGTATAGCATCGAGTTTATGTTAAAACGCCAAATTTTGTGAAATTAAACATAAAGGAAAATTTAATAAATTTTAAATGTGAATCACAACAAATAATAAGGATATTGTTTTAGTTGTTATATATTATTTGTTAGATATTTTCTCTATTGACGATTTTTTAAATTTATTGAGATCTTTTCAAACAAATCAATAGATTCTTTAATCATAACATATTGCAAAGGTTTTATAATATTATACTTATAGATAAATACCGATTATTTACTTTTTAGCGTATGTAGGTAAGTTGTTTTTATTTTTAGTAATTCTATTCAACTTATTAAATTAATCTTGCATGTGAATTTAAAGTTTATGACTCCAATGTATATATGACCAGTATATTAAATATAATAAGTAGTCGATGATCTTTTTCTAAAGTACCTATTTTTAAGGTACATTCAATTTTAAAGATTCTGAAAAATAAACTGTTAGGCCCTAATTATTGAATTTAAATGTTGGTGTTAATTACTCGTTTACAATTTGTGTTGGATCTTATACTAGAACAATATTTTGAATATTTTGCATATCTTATAATTATTAATAACAGCCGTTTTTTTTTTTTTTTTTTGTTATTCCAGCCACAGAAGGTATGTAGTCACTTTTATTTTGTCAGATATGATTGTCATTATATAGATATGATTGTTATTCGTATAAAGTTTTTCATCAAATAATGTACAGAATTTATAACGATATTATTTTTATTTATTAACTGTACCTAAATTACAACTTTCCAATCCATTGCATACATAATTATATGATATTGCTTTGGACTGGCGTTCCACTTTCAAATTTACAATAGTAATAAAATTAGCATTAACTGATTACCTAGTTTAAACTAATCACCTTTTGTTCGGTATTCGAGGATAAAGTGGACTGTATAATTAGGGTAAAGGTTACAATAAATTAAGCTCGAGGTTTTCGTTTGCCGTGTTTTTACGGACTACTATTCAAGCTAGAAAGCAATACAATAAATAATTGGGGCACAAATGAGTGCTGGCCAGCGGGGAATAACTAGTAAAAATTCACAAGAATTCCGAGTAATAAATAAATAATAAGAAAATTTATTTTTTGAAATAACAATAAACTAAACATTATTATTATTATTATTATTATTATAAAACCGTGTTGTTGAAGATGGCGGTGGTGTTGCACTGACGTCTACAGGCGACGACGGTGACAGTGACCCACGGGTTGGACGTTGATTGTCTACGGTGACGGTGACGATGATAGGTGACGACGAACGGGGGGGTACAAACGGTAAAAAACAACCAACGAAAAAATAGAAACGGAAAACAACTTCAGGAAGGGTAAATGGACTACGTACCTACCGTCTGGTTGACACGTTGTGGTTGACTGGTAGATTTGTTCTTACTCTAAATCCACCGGGCAACTTTTTTCGACATTTGGAACTTCTTCCACTTCAAAAAAGCGTTTTAGGGTTTGGTTAACGGATTTCAGTGTTGAACACATTGTGACAATCTTATTTTCCGTAGCGCATGAGGTTCTTCCCATTAAAACCCATCCAAACACTGTAGATAAAGCTATTGATTGACCGGTGTTACCAACTATTTTATCTCCTAAGATGAGTTGTGGAAACACGTCTGCTCCTAATAGGAGGTCGACGGGCAGTGGATTGTCGTAATCAGGGTCTCCTAAACTTAACTCAATGGTATGTGGCCAATGTTCCGTGAAAACGCGTTCTGATGGTATCGGACCGGCTATGTGAGGTAATATTAAAGCGTTAACATTCAACTGTGGATTTTCGAGACCTACTGGCCGTACGTTAATGGTGGTTTTTCTTTTAACGACTGGAACCTGGGTACCGGCGAGAGCTTGTATCACAGTATCTCGATTTTCTCGCTGAAGTCCCAGCAAATATACACAGTGTTCTGTCACGAAACTGCTTTGGCTGGTACTATCTAATAGAGCTCTTATGTTGACGGAATACCCATGTTTGGTTTGCACAACCACAGAAGCAGTTGCTAAAAGGACTGATGCACGAACACTGTTTGTTGCGGTAGCTGCGAAAGTTACGTGCGCTGCAGTAACGGTTTTTTCGGTGTTTGAGAGATGTAACATAGTGTGGTGCGTCCCACCACAATCTTTACAAGTTTTCGGGTTTTTGCAGTCTACCACTCTATGTGCTGTGCACTGAAGCATCGGAAACACCTGTTCAACTCTTTGATGATTTTATGGCGTTCGGTCGGTGTTTTATCCTTAAACAAAGGACAGTTTATGAGTAAGTGCCCCGGTTGTACTTTGCACACTTGACAGGTAAACGATTGCTTTTCTCCCCAACTTTCATTCTTCGATGTTTGTTGTGCCGTGTGTTGTTGACCAGGTTGGCTCGTGAGCAAAGTTGTAGTTTTATTCTGCTTAAAGGGTTTTTGTGGATGGTGACTTTCAGTGACGGTAGCTGACTTACAATATTTTGTTAGAAAGGTGGTAAACTCTACGACAGTTGGGTCTTCCGTAGTATCAACCAACAGTTTCCACTGGGATCGAAGATGTGAATCCAATTTTTTCTGTAAAATGTGCAAAAGAATCGGATCCCAATGATCAACAGCAAATGTTAAGTTTTGTATGGCTCCAGTAGTTTCAATAATATTGTTCAATAGCTTTCTTATCGAATTCCTATTCCCGAAGAATGCTTTTGGTGAGTTAAATAGTTGTTCCAGATGATGTTCTGCGATCACTGGATGGTTTGAATATCGGGCCGTTAATTGTGACAGTGCTAGTGTATGGTTACTGTCCGTTAACATAAGGTTGCCTATAAGTTTCAGTGACCCTCCTTCTAAACGTGATTTCAGGTATCCAAATTTTAAGACTGGTGGCATATTGGTGTTGTCTACCATTGTATCAAGCATGTTGCGCAAACTGGTGTATACAATTGGATTTCCGTTAAATATAGGAATAGATAATTTTTCTACAGGAAAATAAGTACTTGTGGTGGCGGTAGATTTCTGTTCCATAAACGTCTTATTCAACGATGCGTCGGCGGTGGCTTCAGGCAGATATTCGTCTGCTAATATTTTGCTCCCTACATACTTGTCCCCAAACTCCGCTCGTAATTTTTCCGTGTCAACCAACTCTACTATTACTCCTCCTTTACGTTGACTTCGGATGATCACCGTCAATAAATTGTGCTTCAAAATCAGAAAATAAATTCTCTAACGTTGCGTACATGATTTTAAACTTAGTGTGCGCCATCTTGTTGCTAGGTACTTTTCCTAATGCCTCTCCCACGTCATTCACCATTTGTACCTTACACTGAATACCAGCCAATCTTTCTTTCACTTCTTCGTGGACGCCCATAGTCTGGTCGGTTGGCGGTTTTACGTAAATAATTTATGTTAAAACGTAAGAAACTGTGATTATTATAATACGCATAGACTTTTACTGTCGTCGGCGGTGCGGATCGACGTTGCCTTCGCGGGTCGGGGTTTGAATTCACCACGGTGCGCGATCGTTAATGAGTAATGACTTATAATAATATATGCACTAATACGGATCGGCTAGTATTTAGGGCTTAGGCAGTGGTATGCCTTTCCCTCGGTATCGGTCCGTAAATAGTTGACTTAATTACAATTTATTTTAGTCTAGGTGGTTCAAAGTCCAACTCGCGACTGATTTGAACGAACGACACTATTATATAACTGTTATATAACTAACCTACCTACATCAAATCTTTTTTTTTCTCAAAGCAACTTACACAACAATAATCTTGATTCAACCACTTAAGACAATAAATAATAATAATATATTATCCTAGGCTCGATGGACTATTATGTTCGGTATTCGAGGATAAAGTGGACTGTATAATATTAGGGTAAAGGTTACAATAAATTAAGCTCGAGGTTTTCGTTTGCCGTGTTTTTACGGACTATTATTCAAGCTAAAAAGCAATAAAACAAATAATTGGGGCACAAATGAGTGCTGGCCAGCGGGGAATAACTAATAAAAATTCACAATAATTCTGAGTAATAAATAAATAATAAGAAAACCGTGTTTTTGAAGACGGCGGTGGTGTTGCACTGACGTTTACAAACGACGACGGTGACGGTGACCCACGGGTGCCAGCTTGGACGTTGATTGTCTACGGTGACGGTAACGGTGATAGGTGACGACGAACGGGGGTACAAACGGTAAAAACCAACAAACGAAAAAATAGAAACGGAAAACAACAATAATATAAATGCGTCCGAATTCTTGACGCTCACGCACACCGCTGGTATCGGTGTATCATTACGCGGTATCGGTGTCGGTGCGAGGGTCGTCGTATCGCTTATCAAACACCTTGCATAATACATAATTAAAATTAAGTTTGTAGTGTCAAATTGTTTCATATGTAGTATATCAGTAGTGGAGTTTAGCGTGGGCGTATTGTTAGTAACCCAGGTAAATCATTTGGAGGTTATATTTTACGCATTTCTTGTTTATAACAATAGCCATACATTTTTGTGGCTGGCTCTGCATCGTGTTTTACCAAAACAAATAACAGGTGGTGTACATGACTTAGTCTTAAGCGTATTGCACACTAGCATAGAACAATATAGAAGCGACACTCTGCTTGGTAGCCAATCTCTAGTGATGATGTTGTAAATCACCAGGTGGTTTAGGAGTGTTTTTATGAACGATTTTTATATAATTTAATATTTATTATAATTTCTGTGTTATTATAATGGTATCAATAGTATCAACTATCAATTATTGAATTATATTATGATATGATATGAGTCATCAGCTGATTCTCATAAATAACGAAATGGTAGTGCTCATGAGTTCAAGGCCATGTCCCCACTTTTTTCAAATAGTATTAGGATTTGTGAGAGTGTCTTGACACTAGCTATGCTGTTTCTAAGGATATTTATACTTTTATGTAATACATACTATATTTTTATATAATAATTGTATTTTAGACTTTAGTTATACAATATAATATAATAATTTTTGCCAAAAACAATGACACACCCTTAAGTCAGGTGCGAGTACCTTAAATACTATAATGGACTTCATTGTGTATCGTCTTATTAATTACTATTGAGTATTGGTGGTGAATCATAATTCTAATAACTACCTATGTATTTTCAATTTTTATTTGGTAATTACTGCTGCAATAACATATCAATAACCTTAAATTAAATTAAAATATTATATCGAGATACACGTAAACGCTTATTGACTCCCATTGCTAGTTGGTTGTGAAATTCTTGGTAATGAAGTATTTTCTAGAAGTAAAATAATTTAACCATTCCTATAATTCTTAGATTGTGAATCATAACTTATAATATTAATTATTAAATACTATGTTTATTATTTAATTTCTAGCATTAAGAAGTATGTACATATTGCATGTGTTATTTTTTTAATTTGTTTCATTTTGTAATTCAATTTACGTAATTTGTGTTTCATAACTATGTAATGATGATGGTCATCAAATTCATACTTACACCCAGAGTACCATTAAGCTATGAACCCTTTTAGTTTACAAACCTTGTCTATATAAAACTACTCCTACACAGCTTCCATAAAATGTTGAGGCTGTGTTCATAAAATATAAAAGCAACTAATATTTTAAAATGTACTATCAATAATTCATCATAATAATATATTTCAATCGATTTAAAATATTGGTCTATTCAACTAAACATTTTAAAAGCGTTTGTATATTTCTTTTTATGTATCTAAAATTGTACGGTTATATTATATAATATCACATTATCTATAAATTTACTATTAATCTTATTAATTATTTTTATTTTACAGAAAAAGTAGGGGCCAGTATGTATATAAATTATTTTATAATCATTTTTCATATCAAAACATCAATTTAAATATTTTTTAGTATATATTTAATATTTTTTGGTACGTGCGTTTGCATTAAAAATGTTAAAATATCAATTTCTATGGATTTATAATCAGAATATAATTTAGTTTTTTTTTAATATTTCTATTCTTCGGGTACTAATATGTTTTAAATCAGTTTTGAATTAATGTCCATTAGTATTTGAATTATTTGGCAAGTGTCCTTGGCTTGAAACCGATTGAAATAATTTCGGTTTCGGTTTCGATTTTGTATAAGTACCAGTTTTGAAATTTTACGATTTCGGTTTCAACTTAGCAATACCGGTATTAAGAAATTTCGGTTTCCGTTTCGGTTTCGGTTTTGTGCACCGGTTTCCCATTTTCTTTTGCGAAGAATGAAATGATTATCAACATTTTAATCATGATCTCAATTTTATTATAAGTATTAATTATGCGTATTAATGGAATTGAAGTATTTAATAACACGTCAAATAAAAAAAAAAATAACGATTTCTAATTTTTCAGATTTCAGTTTTGAATTTTATACTTGTTTCCAATTTTTTACGGTTTCGGTTTTAAATTATAATACCGGTATCCATTTTTTTCGGTTTCGTTTTTGATTACGGTTTCGGTTTCGGTTTTAAAACAGTTTATACCGGTTTCTGAAATCGGTTTTGAAAACGGTTTCAAGCCCTGCCTTTTTTAAAGCAACCCTTACACAATTAAAATAATTATTAATTATTATTATTTTATTGATCAATATTCGATATTGACAATGTTACAAAACCATTTTGATATTTACTGTCGGGTGTTCATTGATATCAATAATATTGATTGTGTATGGGCATCTTAAGACATCCCGTACCCCCAAAACTGTACCTACCAGCTGGTTTTCATTGTTCACTATTTTGTGCGCAAACGAGTTGTGATAAATTTAAAAAATATATTATTAATATGGGGACAAATGAATCTTCACCAGAGAAATTAACACTAAACAACCCTTAAATAATAACCTTACAACGTTAAAAAAAAAATATTAATGGTTAGTTTGTTGTTAAAATCTAGAAACACAATTATTATTTTTCGTATATTTTGTATTAAAATTTTATTGATATGCGATTTCTAAAAATAGTATACGTACGTGGATCGCGGACAATTCACCGCACGACTATTCACCGCCAACATTTCACTGTATTTACAATTCACCGCGGTCACAATTCGTCGTGGCTATAGTAAAATTTATTAATAAATACATAACAATATAAAAGTATAATTTTTCATTTAATTAAAAATTATTTATTTATTTTATTTGTATATTTTAAACGGGTGAACCCAGTAACAATTATACTATAGACATACGTCTTGGATTACAATATAACAATAATAATACTTGTTATCACCTCTTACTAATCTTACAAATTATAATATGACAATACAGATAGTATGAAATAGATAAATGACAGGTTTGAGTAATGTATGTGGAGACACAATTTTGATTGAAAATAATTCACTAAAAACGAAAATGGTTAAGAATACAGAATAAAGTTGTATAACATTGGAACTTAACTTAATGAGATATTTACATAGATTGTAATATTTAAACAGCCAAAATATTATTTAGGTAATGATTAAAACTACTTAAGGAGACGCTTGAAAACAGATCAACATTAAAATAATTAACTAGTTGTATTAATCTATTTATAGGAGCATTTCGACCATACTTTGAATGTTGAAGTTGCACATAAAATTATATAGTTGCCTAGTTCTACGATGTGGAATATTAAAATTCAATGAAGAAAGTAGTTCCGGACAGTTAATATTCCCATTCGTTAATTTAAAAATAAAACATAGATCGAGTCTTTTCCTTCTATTGACAAGGGTTTCTAGCTTTAAATACGACAATAGTGGATGATACGATGAGTGAGGCGCACGTTCGATACAACATCGGAATTGAATGATACGTAGAAAACGGTTTTGAATTGATTTCATGCTTTTTATTGCATCGATTGATTGGGAGGACCATATGGTAGATCCACAATCTAGTAGTGATCTAATATAGGAACAGTAGAGTGATTTTAACGCTAAAGGATTTATAAAGTCGTTAGAGCTACGATTTATGAAACCTAACATTCAAGAGGCTTTATTTTGGATATAAATATAGTGATGGTTAAATGAAAGAGATGGGTCAAAATAAATTCCCAGGTCCTTGTATAGATAAACTTAATCTAATTTAATGTTGTTTAAATAATAATTATATAAAGTTGGATTGCGTTTTTTAGAAAAGCTTATAATTTTACATTTGTTTATGTTTAAGGATAAATTATTTTTAGTGCACCAGATGCTAAGACGATTTAGGTCTTCCTGGAGTAGCGAATTATCTGTTGGTGATGTAATTATACGGTAAATTTTCATATCATCTGCATATAATAAAACATTCGAGTGTCATTAATAAATAAATTAAATAGTAGTGGAGTTAAATGTGATCCTTGAGGAACAACCGTATTAATTTAAAATAATGAAGAATTTAAACTCTTACATTTTACATATTGCTGCCTTCCAGTTATGAATGAAACTAACCAAGGGTGGAAAGGATTACGTATACATAGATTAAATAACTTTGAGCTAAGATCACAATGATCTACTTTATCAAACGCCTTGGAGAAATCAGTAAAAATAACGTCGACTTGGATGCCAGTTTTGAAAGCTTGTAGGATATAGCTTTGGAATACTAGTAGGTTCGTGGTTGTTGATTTACCCGGCATGAAGCCATGTTGAACGTCAGAGATAGGTAATATTTTTAAATAATGGAAACATTTTTTTATGAACAATACTTTCAAATAATTTAGGAATAATCGAAATTATAGAAATAGGGCGATAATTAGTGACTAAAGTAATATCTCCCCCTTTAGGAATCGGTTTAATATAAGACATTTTCCATTTATCCGGGATAACACCAGATTTAAGTGACATATTAAATAAGTATAATAAAGGGATAGACAAAACAAATGTACAGTTAGTAAAGAAGGCATATGGAATACTATCAGGACCAGGACAAGTAGTAGATTTTATGCTGTTTAACTCATCATAAATATCACTTAAAGTAATGACGCAGGTGTTCAGATCGAATTTTATCGATTTAATATCATTGGGTGGTTTTGGCATACAATTTAATTGTTGGTAAGTAGTAGAATAATATAATTGGTAAAACAATCCGCGATTT
The DNA here is from genome assembly GCF_019925205.1 of Metopolophium dirhodum. Lineage (NCBI taxonomy): Eukaryota > Metazoa > Arthropoda > Insecta > Hemiptera > Aphididae > Metopolophium > Metopolophium dirhodum. The sequence goes on from NC_083561.1 coordinate 19,562,861, forward strand.
TGTCACCACCAATAACAGTTTGATTATTATATGAGACAACTGACCGAATATTAGAATTTAATCGTTTGCTATTAATATAATTCCAGAACCTTTTAAGATGTTGTGAGAGTTTGGAATTTTTAAAGACTCCAAAAACCACCCATGAGGTCCCGGGATTGAACCTCACAACCTATGTGCCGCACCACGTGGAATCCCGAAGGATTCGTCGGTGGAACACATAGGCTTTGATACACGCATGGTGTAGTAAAACACCAAGATTTATAATATTAGATGTATAACGAATAACTTAAAGCTAGGGAGAAGGTGACCAATTAATAAATAATAAGAACGGAGTTTTAAAGTAATAATAATGTTGTATTGACAGGTGGTCTTAATGACCATATATAATAATTGTTTTGACTTATAAAGAATAATACGGCTTTTACGGTTTAAATAACAATTTGTAGACACATGGCATGTATGAGAAAAAAAATAATATTTGAATTTTGCTAGTCGCAAGACATGTTTAATAATAATAAAAATCTCGGCTCACGGGAAGCTATACACCACATAGTTCGTGGGTGCCCACACAGGATAACTGGATTGTGTTTTTTTATGGAAGGACGGGGAAAGAGAGAAACATTTTATATTTACGGCTGACGACCATAACAAGAGGCTTGACTGTTGCCGTGGTTGTTGAATTGACGACAAGAGAAGTTGAGAGAAGTGTTTTCGACGAACAGGACGGGTGGGCTGATAGCCGCCAACACACACGCGGTTAGCATCAGCCGTCTTGTTGTCAGAAAATGCTAACTACGAACGGGAAAAAAAATAACATCGATCGGACGTCCTGGCCGCCGGTAGGCCCTTGGAGGAATTTCCAGCCCTTCATGGTATTTCATGGCGAACAAGAATTATTGATAATCACGAGGTTGACGTGGTATTTCAAGGCGAGTAAAACTTCGGGAGTTGTTTAGTGGTCCGGTAAAAGGTAAACAATGTAATGAGAACAAAGTCCAAGCTCAGAGTCATTAACAGAACGAGGTAGCCAGGTTTCAGTTAATATAATTAATTCATAATTAAGAAGTGCCAAGTTACGTACAAATAAATCTAATTTGGTATTTAGACCGTGAACATTTTGATAATATACAGACAGATTTTCAAAGTGGCCGATTTTATAGAGAGTTTTTTGAGATAGTAGGTACATTGTTGATGTATTTAACAAATGAATTATCTTCACCATAATCACTACGTTGCTTAAATTGAGATGCAGTTTTAGAGATATAGTGCCGTTGTTGAGTAGTCTGATCAGATGCAATGCGAATATCCTTGAAGTTCACAGTGCCAAATAATTTACGTTTTACTTTTAAGACTTCAAAAACATCAGAAGAATTAGGTAAAGTGGTAAGCAGAGGACGTGGTTTATCTGATTGTTTGCCCAAGCGACGGACAGACACAGGATTAATTTGTAGACTAATGCTGTTGCGTATTTCATCAACAGTAAGAGTGTCAGTCAACTGACCAGGTGAAGAATTATATTCTTATATATTAAAAAATAGAATATTACGAGCTCTAGATTGGCGATCCATAAGTTCAGAATAGATTGATTCAACATTAGCTCCAGGAGGGGCCGCGAAAATTTCTAAATTTGTTATTTTGTCCTCAATCTGCTCAATATTAGCTCTTAAGGTTTTACTTTCGGAAATAACTTCAGCTAGTTGGTTGATTAGATAGGGTATCTAGTTTCGACTCAATAATAACATAATTTTTTTCCTGGGTTTTGTTAGATTCCCGGCATGATTTGATAGATGTTATGATTTTGTTTTGGGTAGATTTAAGATCATTCACCGTATCCAAAATTTGTTCGATAGTCTCACCGGTATCAGTTGAAGCAGACATTGTGAGATAGAAAATTATATGTTATAATAACAAAAGTACTTATACCGTAAATGTTCAATTAAGTTAAGACTAGATTCAATTATGATAACAAAAATAATTATTTCGTTAATTGAGAAGATAAAGTACGGAGAGATCCGTACGCTACTACGTCTGTAGACTAACTGTCCAACTGACTAACTAAATTATTTTATGCTAATACATTTACATACTGTCCAAAAAAAATAATATTACAGTAAATTACTATTCCTACATAATTAATCAAATATTTAACTGAAAATTATGGGCTATGCCTCTTAAGTAATCTTCTATTATTCTATTATGATAGTCATCACACACATTTTTTAACCTTTCAGTAAAGTCTTTGTATTTTCTTTTAACGCTCATAGAATGCCCAGCTATAAACTGTTCAACATGGATTTTATTTAATGATTCTTCTTTTTTAAACACCTCAATACACTGGATGATACCGACACAATAATTCAACAATCAGTACCTAACATGTGTAATCGTATAACATGTATGCCAATTTGTTGATTTTTAAATTTAGAATGTAGAATAAGGAAATCAATTTATATTAGTAAGATAAACTTAATGGCCCATCATATCAAAAATGCCATGTTGTAATTTTATAAATAGATATCGACTGAAAAAATTGGTTTTTAGATACTGTGTTTAAACATTTTACATTATCTATGTGATGAATTGTGCACGCGGTGAGTTATAAATGCAGTTAAATATTGTCGGTGAATAGTCACGTGATGAATTAATTGCGGTGAAATATTGTGATACCATGTACCTCGTACAGCAACACATGTAATAGATAAAACTTATACATATAACTCAAAAAAATCTTTAGATTCAATCAAAATTGTTTATCTGATGATCAATTTATTGAATTTATTAAATATTTAACATTTTAACCAACGGTCTTATTTACTTATATGGTATATTATTTATTCCAAAAAAACAATAGGACACTTATAAAACATAGATTATTTTTACAGATATATCGAAAAATTACGTATCATATGCTGAAAAAGGTATGTGTATATTAAAATTGATTATAAAGAATACTATATTGAAACTATGTAATAGATGTATATTATCTAATGAACACACTAAAAAAATCCAATACTAATTTATTTTGCAGTCACGGAAGAGTTCAATGATGTGATTGGTTCTTTTTTATCAACAAGTATAACTAAAAATAATTACATACAATTCCTTAACGGCATTTTTGAAATAAAAATGTTGAGTTACGTTTGAATTTTTTATTTAATCATTTTAAGATAAATATATATTCAACTGTATTATTCAATAATATATAATGTAAATTAACTTGATTTTAATTATAAATATATATCATTATAATAATTTATGCTTAAATAAACGTGATGTCTTTGGCAAATAATATATAATATTATATTTCGGCTTTATAATTTAAAATGCAAAACTGTGGTTCCTATTTGAAACATAGCAGTTTAAATTATCACGGGACCATACTAGCCTATGAGTAAGGTACATAGAATCTTAATGATTCAAAAATATGGTTCTCAAGTGTAGGTATTTAAAAAATTCAAAAATCAGAATTTGAATGTATGCATAAATGAAGCATAAAAATAGGGTGATAATGTTTAAAAAATCACATAGTACCTATATAATATATAATATATTCAAATGTATTTAATATTCACTGGTTTATCTTAGCCTTTATCAGTGTCTGGGGGTTTTGTACACTATGATTGAATTCAAATTGAACACATCCATTACATATGACAGTGACTTGATCAAAAATTAGGTACACAGGCACTGTACGTGTACAAAAAACAGTTAACTACTTTTTTTTTCTTGGAGTTTTGACGGCCATTAAACCATCCCGTCACAAACTAAATTCTCGAGCCTTCCCTATTAATTACTCGTGTTATCCAACCAGGTCCTCCATTCCACGTATTTTCTTATCATATATTCCCACACAAATTGAGGTCTCCCCAGTGGTCTTTTAGCAACTGAGATCTCGTCCATAGTTATCCTTATTAAACTGTTAGCGATATACCAGAAGTGATGCAGTCCGTGACATCCACGATAATGAAATTCTTAATGAATTCACCGTCTGACAAATCAATAAACACCAAAGTAATGACACCTGCTGCTACAGGAGTAAACGACATGAAGACAGCGGTCTCTTCAACTTTGCAACCGGTTCAGCCTGTTGAATCCGACGCCCAGCAGTTATGTCCTATACTGAACTTGGAAATACAGTTAATTGGTGATGCCGAGTCGACAAATGGCTCGACAAAACCACCGGACTGGTCTATAGAACGTGGTACCCCGGGACGGATGTGGAACCCAAACGTCGATCACTGTGGAGCTCGGCGAATGTTTTGTTGCGGTACTATCGACACAGACCGTTAAGTATAGAGTTTAGACGTTATAGACGCCTTAGTCTGCTTGGTCACTCCGTCCCCCCAATTTAGTTATTTTGTTATAATTTATAATATTGATTCAACTATTACAGGCTTTAATAAAATATAATCACAATATTAAATATCAAGACTGACAAACCGTCTCCGCTCAGAATCGTTTTTCGTATACAATAATATTATGATATCATTGAATTCAAATTTAATACAATCCATTATACAGTGACCAACTTGTAACCTACTGTACAGTAAAGCGACATCCATTTACCCTATTTTTTTATACAGACAAGCAAACATTTGAAATAAATAATTAGATAATAATTAATATTAAAAGATTTTAGATTCTGAGCGGAGCGAAGAAGCTAGTGGTCTTACAATGGTGCTTATTTGTATATTTTTTTTATCCTGTGTACAAAATATCTAGCAGAAGGAGTGCTTCGTATCCAACATAGAGTACCTTATCTTTTAGCAAATGGGATCAATATGGTACTTTAGAAAGGTCATTATTCGATTTTCTCAATAGTTATTGAATGCCACTAGAAAAAATCGCTAATTAATTTCTTACGCTTTGCTTATCACCATAGAACCAAATAAAAAATTATAATATTATAATATTAAATAACTTACAGGCTATAATAAATAATAACAATATAAAATATCTAGACTGACAAACCGTCTCCACTCAGAATCGTTTTTATTATACAATAATATTATATCATTGAATTCAAGTTTAACACTATCCGTTATACATCGACCCACTTGTAACCTACTATACAGCAGAGTGACAACCACTTACCCACTTTATTTTGTTTTTTTAAATATATCTTTATATTAAAATAAATACAAAATAAATAAAAATTGGTAAACAATTGAGAGCTCCTCACGCAGAGTAACGCATATAGACTCTAAAATGTAAAATAGTAAAATATGGATACCTAAACGCGAGGAGGTCGGATCTTTATCTCGATTCTCGTGCTCGTCAGCCTCGGATCCCGGACCCACCAGGGGTTCACATGCTCGACGATCCGCTTATAATTATTATATAACGACCCTGCTTCCGGTCCGCCGATGTCGCGTTTCCTTACCGGACACATCTGCATGACCTGGCGTTGCGCCAATCGATCTTTCCATACTGTACTATTGACATGCCGTCACCAGCTTTTCATGGACACATGTACCTACATAATCTGAATAACCAGTATTACAAGTTTAAAATATGTATAGTTAAGCTGTATTTGACGTAGTAGTAGGACGAATAATATAATACATTTTAATACATGTTAGCAAAGCACTATTATGTGCTATTATGCACCTATCTACGTAGTTTGTCCTTCTATGATAATATACATAGCTGGTAGGAGGGACATAATTATATACACAACGCCAACATACCAGCATCACGATATATTTGTCTTGTGTATAGTGTTGTTCGATCCGTTTGATAACAGAATTGCCGCCGTCGGTGGTCACGCTCGGCCGACCGCCGCATCAACCATGTTCGTGGGCGCTGCGCGCCGGCAGCCGCAAGGTTGGCAATACTACCGGTGACCGTTACCGGTGCTCGGCGCAGGCGAGCTCGGTCGTCCGCGCCACACTCTCCGTCTTAACGTTTTTTCGACAGCTCGTCGATACGTTTTTTGTGCTCGGCTCGCTCGCCCGTCGGCCATCTTTCCCGTTTGAAAGTGCGACGCAAAAACGTGGTTTACCATCTAGAGGTTGTTCGGTCGTTTAGCCGTTTCATTGTGTTTGATCTTTGTTAGTGTTTGTCGTCGTTCAGTTCTGAACCACGTACGTCGGTAGATACACCACGTATCCGTGTACGCAGTCGAACACTCGTTGCTCCACCACACGTCGGTGCACGCGTTCGTACCGGTGTTTAAACCTCCAGAATAGCAGCTCCACAATTCCAGGACAGCAGCTCCGCCACCGTAGTTCATCAGCTTAAGACATCTGCCAGGGAGGCAGCTCAGTCGGTGTTCCCCGCCCCCCCCTGAATTTAATATTGTATGTAAAAGAATTGTTTGTACCTACTGCTCGTGTTGTACAATAATACACATAATATTGATAGTTAAACCTACTTGTTATTATTTGATATTATAATAATTGCCCTACTCTACAACAACCCTGAGGACCTTGTACCAGGCGATATCCGATTTTAAGGATCGTCGGGTCAACATTTTGGTAGCAGAGCGTGGTTGGTTGATCCATCAACAGATCTGGTACTCAGGATTCGCGTGAGTAATGCATTTTGTTCTTAGCTTTGGTGGATGAGTATAAGGTGTACATTTATTTATCCTTTCCCACATTCCTATCGATAGTAGGTACCTATCACTCGGCAAGAGAACAGTAATTTAACTCAACCGACTGTTCAGTCATTACTTAATTGTTTTATTTATTGCTAATAATATAAGTCAGATTTATTATTTAGTGTTGAGTATTATTTACTGTTCTCGTGCTCATGTGTTAACATCTGTAGTAGCGTTATTCAATTTAAATTTACCTTAAATATTACATGTTTATTATACGGTGCTCTCTGGGTCAATTTATTTATTGTTTAGTAATTGTATTATTTATGGGTAATAACACAGGGTCTTTGCTAGTGTAGGTTTGTTCACTAGTTGCTGGTCTAGTTAGCACCTACCTCATTGGTTATACTATTGATTTGGGTGGTTTATTATTATTATTTTGTTGTCATGATATTGACACCTGGGTTTTGATAGTATTACCTTTAGTGCAGTAGCTTTAATTGCATTAGGTAGTATAAGCTTTAGGTGTGTGTTGTGGGTCGTGCCAAGGATCAGGTATTGTACTACCACTCAATATATTATTATTTGATTGTTTTATATTATCTAGGTTGCTCAATTGAGGGTTTTATAGCGCATGATTGGTTATCTAACTTGTTCTTAGTTAGTATAATTAATTAAATATTATATTTAGTACTGCGTCACCTGGGTACACCTGAGTTCTATTCAAGTTTATAATAATTAGGTGCTCTCCTGTTGTTTGGACTTGTTTTAACTGTTATTAGTCATGATACTGTTTGTGGGTTAGTGTTTGTTTTGGTCGTTTGCTTAGTTATTGCCTACATCATCGCCACCCCCTATTCATATTGTTTTTTAATTGACTCGCTTATAGTCTTTTGATATTGCTCATCCGGTAGTCATTTATTTTACTCATTCAGAGTGGACTTATGTGTACCTACGTAGGTACTGCCTTTATAAACTATAACATTTGACGTTTAAGTCAGCATTTAATTGTTCTTGTTTTTTATTCGGCATCGTTGATCAACGTTTGTACTGTGTGGTATCAGTATTAGTAATCGTTTGTTTTTAGTTGGCTTTTGATCATATCCTTCAAGTGCCATTGACTTCAATTAGCAATTTGTTCTCGCTCTAGTTCAATATTGTTATTCTCTTGCGTTGTAACTTACTGGTGTAGGTAATATAATGGCTGGGGAACGTGATGCTCGTGCGAAGGAGCGTGCAACCCTACGTAGGGACCAAGCCATCGCTCGGATTCGTCAGATACATGTATTGGCTACAAGCTCAGCCACCGATGAAGCTAGTCGAGCTCAATTAGCTGTGGCTATTGTGGACATTGATAGCTTGTGGGCCAACTTTGTTGTTGAGAATAATAACCTTCTAGAAATACTTTCCGAATTGGATTTGTTGGGGGAGTTTTCTGTGAATGTAGAAACTGAGACCCGTGCTTTGGTGGTAGAAGCTAAGGCCTTGTATAAGGCATCTCAACCAACTTCAGCCTTTAGCGTCGGTACGGTTCAACAAGTATCGTACGAGGGTATAGTTTACCAAGCAAGTTCTTCTGCTGAGGGGTCATCTAAGGACTGCTCAGCTCCCTATACACCGATGGCTGTGACACCTATGAGGTTGCCTGAAATCCCTCTACCGACTTTTGATGGTGAATGTCAGAACTGGCCAGCCTTTAGGGACATGTTCGGCAACATGGTGGCCAACAACGATAAGATTCCAAATGTTACCAAGTTCTATTATCTGGTAGGGTGTCTGCATTCTGATCCGCAGGAAGTCATAAAGGGATTTTTGATATCGAATGAGTCTTTTACTCTTGCTTGGGATGCGTTGATCGAACGTTACGATAAACCACGCAGGCTGGCATCGTCAATAATTGATAAGTTGATAGCCGCGCCGGTTGCGAGTTCCGAAAATCTTGCAGCTCTGCAAACCTTTATGTCGGTCTTCGACGAGAACACCACGATCCTGGAGTCGCTTCAGATCCCGGATCTAGCGTCGTTTCTGTTATTTTCTTCCTCTGCCATCACGTCAGATATGCCAGCTCGACAATTACCAGTTCAGGTACGAGCCAAATGCAGCCATCTAACATTGGCAGACCCAAGCTTCGATGAACCGGCTCCAGTCGAGATGCTTATTGGCGCCGATATATTTCCCCAAGTATGGAAGAACAAGTGCAGCTCGTTGGGTCCAGGTTTCCCTTCCGCTTACAACTCGGTATTTGGTTGGGTGCTGATTGGTCCAGTTCAGGAGCATCCAGATATTGGCGCACAAGCCATGTTGGTATCGCTGGTATCGTCCATGGAATCCATCATGGAAAGGGTTTGGAAGGTAGAGGAACCTGAAGCTGCTCCGCCTCAGTTCACCGAAGACGGATTGTGTGAAGAATTGTTTAACTCGGAGATGCGCAGGGATGCTCGAGGTCGGTTCGCGGTACCTCTTCCCTTCCGCACCGGCCGTCCAGTAAAAGATTTTCCTGGTTCACGGCAAGTGGCGTTAAACAGATTCCTGCAGCTGGAGAGAAAACTATCATCCGATGAAGTCCTTTACAATACATACCGCAAGTTCATGCTCGATTATGAGAGCCTAGGTCATATGACTCTCGCAGAAGGTCCCGGTCAATACTTCATTCCCCATCATGCGATTCAGAAGTCCGAAGGGGACAGTGTCAAATTGAGAGTGGTGTTTGACGCGTCGGCAAATTGCCATTCGGGTGTCTCTCTCAACCAATGTTTGTTGGTCGGGCCGAAACTGCAGCAAGACATCGTTGATGTTTTGATTGGATTCCGCGTACACAAAGTGGCCTTCACCACGGATATATGCAAGATGTATCGCCAGATTGAGGTGCTGCCTCAATACCGGGGCTACCAATACATCCTGTGGAGGGAATCGCCACAAGCTTCGCTAAAAGAGTATACACTTAATACAGTCACGTATGGAGTAAATAGTGCGCCCTATTTAGCGTTGCGAGTCCTCCGCTACATCGCCGACACGGAATGTGAAAGTTTTCCGGATGTGAAAGGAGCTTTGCGTCATCAAACTTATATGGATGATATATGTGTGGGTGCAGAGTCGTTGGAAGCTGCTAAAACGCTTCAGTTGAATCTAATCAACACTCTCGCCAGATCCGGTTTGGAGTTGAAGAAGTGGGTCAGCAATACGCCAGAATTGCTGGAACACCTACGTCCTGAAGATTACTCCGGAAATCCGCTAGCATTTGAGCAAAATGATGCTACGTACGTCGTATTGGGAATGCGGTGGAATCACGATCAAGATTATTTCTCCTTCAATATCAACAGTTTCAAGATTATTCCTACCAAACGTGGAGTGTTGTCGATGATTGCCAGAATCTTTGATCCCTTAGGTCTGTTGGCACCGGCAACGTTCTATGCCAAGTCGATCATGCAACGGGTGTGGGTTGCACAGATTAGTTGGGACGATCAACTGCCATCAGAATTAGCTGAAGATTGGTGTGACTTCTATCATTCTTTAGGTTGGCTGGTCGGAATGAAGATTCCATGCTACATCGGTTGTTCCGCTGGATGTAGCTATGATTTGTGCGGTTTCTCTGACGCGTCCACGAAAGGGTATGCGGCGGTCGCTTACCTCCGTGTCACTGCAAAGTCAGGAAGTGTTGATGTCTATCTTATAGGGTCCAAAACGAAGTTGGCTCCAATGAAAACCTCGACGATCCCACGGCTCGAACTGAGCGGAGCGGTGCTACTTGCTCTATGGCTGGGAAGAATTAAACGCGCTCTGGAACCTCAACTAGAGATTTCGAATGTCTTCGCATGGTCGGACTCGACCATTGTGCTCTCATGGTTGGGCAACACTCATACCTCGTTTAAGACTTTCGTGTCCAACCGTATCTTCCAAATTCAAACCACGATTCCTGTTTGCCAGTGGTTACATGTTCGGTCGGAGAATAACCCTGCAGATTGTGCTTCTCGGGGACTTCGCCCGTCTGAACTCAAGGAGGCGACATTGTATTGGAAGGGACCTACCTTTCTGTTATCGAGTGCCGACAGTTGGTCAACGGGAATTAGCAGGATATCTCTGGATCAGCTGCCGGAGGTGCAGCCTGCATGTGTAGTGGCGCAAAGCTACCCTCCAGAAGAATGGTATGCTCGGTTCTCTTCTTTCGACCATATGATCCGGGTAGTAGCTCGACTTCGCCGTTTCATATCGAGGTGTCGTAAGATGGATGTCGAAACCGGGTTCTTGAAGCAATCCGAGCTCGACGCTGCTCTAATCATGGTCGTGAAAAGCGCACAGAACTACTTTTTCCGTGAAGTCATCAGCAATTTAATACGTGGCGAGGAAGTTCAGCGTAAGGGTATTGCTCGCCTTTCTCCGTTCTTGGACTCGCTCGGGGTAGTCCGTCTAGGAGGTCGCCTTCAAAACACAAATTGGTCCGAACGTCGAAGGCACCCGATGCTGATAACGAAGGAAGCTCACTTGGCAGTGCTTGTGACTCGCCACTGGCATAGCAAGACCACTACAGAAGGCACTTTCCAAGTAGTAGTTGGTAAGAACAACAAAAGAAATTACAAAACAAAGACTAATATTGACCTTAATACGATAAGGAAACCACCGGCCCTTCCAAGGTTTGCCCTGAAGGACTCAGCGTCTACAGAGGATTACCAGGCACTATTGAAAAGTTTCTGGACTGCTCTAAGGAGTAAAACTAATAACCCAAGACAATTGCCCTAAGAAACTGTCAGGAAAAGACTAATGGAATATTTTGACCAATTGGCAAATTGGTCAAACAAGTTCGGCCTAAAATTTTCAATGGTAAAAAGCCAAATTATGACTCTAAAGGGCGGGGTCAAACCCACTTATACAGTGCCATTTGGCTCAAGTGCAGATGCAACACCAATTAAAGCAACCAAGACAGTAAAATACCTTGGAGTCATTATACACCCAAGACGATCATTCAGAGATCACGTAGACGGTATCTCAGACAAGTCCAAGGAAATGTTTACACGTCTACGCTCCATGACATCAGCCAACTGGGGGGTAGAACAGAGCACGTCATTGGTAATATACAAAGCGGTTTTCCTGCCAAGAATTACCTATGCTGCCTCCATATGGCAGAAAGCACTAGAGCTTAAATGCTCAATTAAAACGCTTGGGAGCACCCAACGAGACGCCCTACGTGCCATAACTGGCGCATATAGGACAACGTCCACAGCCGCTCTACAAGTCATATCAGGGCAATTACCACTGGACTTAGAAGTGAAACGCTTTGTCTTTCAAAGAAAATTGAAGACAAATGATATATCATACCAAGAATATGAACGGAATCTACAGGATCTGTTAGAGGTCTGGCAAGAAAGATGGAATAATCAGGACAAAGGTGAGTGGACCTTTCAACTCATTCCGGACGTAAGAATCCGGTATGGATTACCACTTACAATGGACCACTACACGAGCCAAATGCTTACTGGACACGGAGACTTCCGAGGAAAGCTCCACTCGTTCAACTTAGTACCGGCTCCGGGATGTGCTTGTAGAAATGGCAGCGAAACAGTCAAGCACGTTCTTCTCGCCTGCCCAAGAACCAAAATCCAGAGAGAACTCCTAAAAAGTAAACTCCAACAAGAACAAAGTCCGTGGCCACCATATGAAGGGGCCATTCTGAAAAACAAGACGACTTACGAGGCTTTCCGAACTTTTGCTCGGGAAAGTCTCAAGCAAAGAACGGATCGATGATCAAAAAGATCGCCCTGCGGTCTGGGCGGTATTAGAATAAGCCCGCAGTCTCACCCGCTTGTCGTAAGAGGCGACTAAAGGGAAGGCCATTCGGGGCCGGCGTCTGGGACGCGGACACACCGAAACCTCCGGGGACTAGGGTGTTGGGGATCTTGACTGCAACCTCGAGAAGAGCGGGTCGATCACTTCGGTGATGCCTCTGGGAGGCGTGGCTAAGGCTACCGAGCCTCTAACTCAGGGGTCGCGGCCACCGCGCCGGCGGCGAACGCTGCTGGTAAAGGCCCACCGTGAGCCTATGGCACACGACCTGAATCTTGGAAGGATCACAGCCGAGGCCCCGGCCGACGAAGCTCGGTCCGACCATCCCACCATTGATGGACCTTCCTAAAGGGGGCGAGAACGGTACTTCGGGATGTGGGGGGGCCCCGCGGTTCTGAGCAATTGGCGCCGTGCCCCCACACGGCGGTCGCGCACTGGCCTCGGTCAGGGTGCGGACGACGGCGGATTGGTTTCGGAGTGGCTGTTAGCAGGAGCTAACCTTGTGGTTAAAAGACCAAGCTAGGTCTAGGGGAAAGATGCCGAGTGAGAACCCTCCTCAGCTCCAACCCAGCCTACCGGTGGGGCTATATGCACCGGAAGTTGCCCGTGACCAAAAACGGGAAGCAATGAGGATAGCTTGCGATCCCACCTGGATGGCGAAGGGTACGTGAACGCCCCAGCCAACGGTACGGGCGCTATCTCTTCCGACTTCGGTGGGAACGGGTGTGCGCCCGGTGCTCGTGGTCCACAGACGACGCGCGGCCGGCATGCCGTCCGTGAACCTCTGCGTCTCTCGACTAGCGCACAGCGCTAATGTGAGGTCCGCAGTTGTAGCCGAAAGGCACCAAAACCCAGGAATCTACGTGGCATAGCTATGCATGCCATACAGGTCCGCGGTTATTAACCGCACTTGTTCAGAGACGTTTTTGGGTCGTTGGCATTCGCCTGGTGGTCCATCGGGTGATTCGCAAGTGCATAATTTGCGCTAGGATCAAGCCCGTAAATCCTCAACCAATGATGGCTGATCTGCCTAGGTTTCGTGTCCAGGAAGCCCACCCGTTTTCTGTAGTTGGGATAGACTATGCCGGTCCCTTGCAGATGAAGGAACTTAGCCTGCGAAAGGCACGTATCGTGAAGGTATACATTGCAGTATTTGTGTGTATGACCACCATAGCGGTGCACTTAGAACCGGTATCGGCCCTTTCGACTGAGGCCTTTCGGTTAACGCTAGATAGATTCGTGGCTCGTCGTGGTCTACCGTTGTCGATCTACTCGGATTGTGGCACCAACTTTGTCGGTGCAGCGAGGCAGCTGCGACAATTAGTCAATCATCCGGATACTAGGGATCAGTTATCCGGGCATATTGCGTGCGAGTGGCATTTCAATCACCCTGGTGCTCCCCACTTCGGAGGAATTTGGGAAGCCACCGTGAAATCGGCCAAGTCATTGCTTTTACGTGCCATGAATTCCCAAGTTTGGACGTTAGAGGAGTTCACAACGGTGTTATGTCGGGTAGAGGCTGCTTTGAACTCGCGTCCTTTAGTACCAGCATCATCTGATCCAAATGACTTAGAGTGCTTAACACCCGGTCATTTTTTAGTTGGTCGTCCTCTGATGTCAATTCCAGAACCTGTGTTGGACAGTACGCAAACGGGACTGCAGACTCGCTGGAAGCTCCTCCAGCAGTCTTTCCAGTACTTTTGGCGACGTTGGTCTCAAGAATATCTGAATACCCTCCAAGTTCGTGGAAAGTGGACTAAAGATAGCAACAACGTCGAAGTTGGTAATATGGTGGTAGTAAAAATTAGCGACACCCCCCCTCTTACTTGGCCTTTAGGTAGGGTGATTGAGGTGTATCCGGGCACAGATAATATAGTGCGGGTGGCAAAGGTAAGGACGAACCAGGGAGTGTTCACTAGACCAGTTGTGAAGTTAGTACCGTTACCTACAGATTTGTAAAACACGAAAGGTATTAATAGATGTATTTCCGTCCGCTAGCTCCCTTTGCACCCTTATACTCGTCCGATACGGCTAGGATCATTGTGTATTATAATTTGTAATTAATTGTTTTTACCAGCCATCACGCCTGCTCCAGATGCTGGGTCGGTTGCTCCACCTCTGGACCCAGTGGGGTATGGCAAATGTTTTTGTTTTTACATTTGTTTATAATCAGGTTATTATATTGTTATTTCTTACTGATGATAAAAAGAAAATATTGTAACTAAAGTCTGATGATTAATTTTGTATGTTTTGTTGTAAATATTGTTATTTTAGTTCGGCTAAGGCTGTAGCTCAGGGTGATGCTACCTAATGAAATTAATTTGTTATATTTTCAAAAAAAAAAATAATGTTAAAGATGTTGTCCCTTTGTAAAAAAACCGATCACCGATCTGGGCTGCTCAACTGCTCCGTTCATCTGCTCAACTGCTCCGTTCATCTGCTCAACCGCTCTGTTTATCTGCTCAACTGCTCTGTTCATCTGCTCAACTGCTCCGTCCAACTGCTCTGTTCATCTGCTCAACTGCTCCGTTCATCTGCTCAACTGCTCCGTTCATCTGCTCAACCGCTCTGTTCATCTGCTCAACCGCTCTGTTCATCTGCGCAACTGCTCCGTTCATCTGCTCAACTGCTCCGTACATTGCTCCCAGCTCCAACATCATCTAGCACAGATCGAACTTCTTATTCCAAGTTAGCTGGAACTTGCAAGGGGGAGTATGTTCGATCCGTTTGATAACAGAATTGCCGCCGTCGGTGGTCACGCTCGGCCGACCGCCGCATCAACCATGTTCGTGGGCGCTGCGCGCCGGCAGCCGCAAGGTTGGCAATACTACCGGTGACCGTTACCGGTGCTCGGCGCAGGCGAGCTCGGTCGTCCGCGCCACACTCTCCGTCTTAACGTTTTTTCGACAGCTCGTCGATACGTTTTTTGTGCTCGGCTCGCTCGCCCGTCGGCCATCTTTCCCGTTTGAAAGTGCGACGCAAAAACGTGGTTTACCATCTAGAGGTTGTTCGGTCGTTTAGCCGTTTCATTGTGTTTGATCTTTGTTAGTGTTTGTCGTCGTTCAGTTCTGAACCACGTACGTCGGTAGATACACCACGTATCCGTGTACGCAGTCGAACACTCGTTGCTCCACCACACGTCGGTGCACGCGTTCGTACCGGTGTTTAAACCTCCAGAATAGCAGCTCCACAATTCCAGGACAGCAGCTCCGCCACCGTAGTTCATCAGCTTAAGACATCTGCCAGGGAGGCAGCTCAGTCGGTGTTCCCCGTCCCCCCTGAATTTAATATTATATGTAAAAGAATTGTTTGTACCTACTGCTCGTGTTGTACAATAATACACATAATATTGATAGTTAAACCTACTTGTTATTATTTGATGTTATAATAATTGCCCTACTCTACAACAACCCTGAGGACCTTGTACTAGGCGATATCCGATTTTAAGGATCGTCGGGTCAACAAGTGTTGTAAAGCTGTCTTGAGCTCCATGTCCAATAGATTTCTTTTATTAAACTATGCTTTTTTATTCTATTTAAAATATAAAAGTTGCAAAATATTGGCACTGGTTTGAAGTCGTTAGGTTAAAGTGGGGTTGCCAACTTTACGAACGTCCAACTTAGGAATTCAATTCCGGCGTAACCAAAGGTTGCAAATTTTTTCACAAATGTTGCCTAAAGATGCAAATTAGTTGCTAAATTATGAAAATGGTAAGCGATCTTGATTGAGCAAAAGTTTAAAAATATAAGGTTGCATATTTTTTAATATCGGTTGTCTAAAGTTGCAAATTAGTTGCAAAATATTGGTATGACTTCGTTGTAATTATCATAACATAGTGGGACCAAATTCACACACGTAGGCCCCTCACCTAAACAATTTAGAATAACTGGAAAACTGTTGAGGTACAAACGATTTTACTTGAGGTACAAACAGGTACACACGAGTACAAACGATTGGTATAGGTTTTGAATCAAAATTTGGAGGTGGGGGTGCTGGGGACATGGACCTGCTGTCTAAATATCATTGTCCATTATATTGTATTACCATAATATATGAAGGTAATGATTAATCAATTATTATCATCAGATATTGTCAATGTTTAATAAATGTGGCTTTATTATATTATAACTATAGTATATTAAATATTAACAAATATTTGGATATAATATTTTATTATTTTATATAATATTAATTTACAAATTCAGCTTGACTTAAATTTTTTGAACGAACTTTGCCTACTTCGCAAAGTTTTAACACTTTTAACTGATTTTTTGATTCTTGAACAAAAAAATCTTCATTCGATCTTTTTTTTGGTGCAAATATTGAATGCATTTAAATGATTGTGATGTACAAGCTGGAAAATATATTATTTATTAGGTATTCATTAGTAATATTTAAATGTCCTGTTAGCATATTTTATTTTAGTATTAATTTTAGCTCTAAATGTATCTACACTTTTTTCATATTAATTTTCTATTAAATTTTATCTATTATAAGAGTACTTAAACAAAAATGAAAAATTATTATTCCTTTTTATAACTAGGTAAACAAATTTAAAATGTAATTACCCTATTCTTATAAATTCATATACACTTATTCAATTTAAGTACCTATTGTTATGGACGTCTCCAAAACCGAGTTTGTTCGTTAATAAAGAAATACGTGGTGTATGAGTTATCACTAATACTTTATAAATATAATCAATTTTAAAAGAAATTTAGTTGTACAGAATACTTATTAGACTTAAAAGATTAACAGAGGTTCTGCTTGATGGTCTGACAGTACTACACTGACTCTTATACAGACAGCGAGACACGGTAGGGGCTCGCTCGGGCTCAAAACTGTCCACACAGCGAATTCCCTTAGACCGTGTGATTCTGCCTGTTCACATATTAATATGCTTACACACTATTCTATATTATACTATTACTATATCTCATACTGCGTATAGCATACAGACAGGGGTTCACAACACTATAATTAAGGATTATTTAACAATTAAATATTTTTATAATTTATGAATACTTAACGTACTTTAATATGTGTTCTTAAATTTGAGTTGGATGTTTGGGAAGTAGAAATCTTTTTATTTTTTGGTTTGCATAATATGCACTTGAAATATAAATTTGGTCCATCATCCTCTCTTGATAACTGTTCAAAATAATTGTTCAAGAATGGCCATCGTAATGTTATTTCCGTTTCAGTCATGACGAAAATCTTAATGCTGAAGACATTAAATAATAAGATACAATTCAAAATAATTAAAAATCTATTTCCCCTTTAATATTAGTTGTTACTTACCTCATATCAATGTCCTTATATTGATTTAAATTGTTGAATATGATGAATAAGTATTTTAAATTATTATATTTTAATTATAAACGTGCATACTATTTGTGTCGTTCGTGTATAACCAATATTTTCTGATGTATACATTATACAGAGTGTTTCTTTAGAGTACAGGGTGATTGGAAAAATATAAAATTTTTAACTTTAAACAAATCATGGTAAATATTTTTGACATAAAAATGAAATAGACTGAAATAGTGAAATGTAAAAATAACTTAACTTATTCCGTAAAATGAAAATCAACTCGTTAATTTCACGTTAATTAAAAAAATAATTAAATAAGTAAATAGTTAAGTTAATGAATATCCAAAAATAACTAGTTAAGTTAAAAAGTTAAGATAAAATTAACTTTTTAACTTAACATTAACTTTTTAACTCGTTAATGCCCAGCCTTGATTGTACCTATATACAATTCATGTATATTTGTATATAATATTTAAATTTCTATGTTTCCTTTAATCTCAGCTCAAAATCAGCGATAGAGATGACATATTCCAGGATAATTTATTCATGTTTAATTTTCGGTACGTAATTCCAGTGTTAACTATATAAAAATAAATAGAAAATCATAATTTTCTGATAATCATTATATTTAAATATTAAAGGCTCAGTCAAACAGAAAGCGGTCTGCCCGCGCGGGCACTGTAAAATAATACAACCGACCGCTGCCCGCTGCCCCACAAGTGTAGAACAAATTGGAAATGTATACCTTCTACAGATTTTTTACTGTTACTAAAATAAAAATTATTATTTATATGTAATATTATAAACAGTCAGCACTCAATATTTTATAATTGTCAAGAAAAAATACATTTGCACCACTAAACACTTTATCTTTCTGAATTACTGTTAGAACCAATCATAATAAAATAAACAGTGAGTTTATAGTTTAAGTTAATTTTATTAAAAAATATTAAAAATATTATCGATTTCTTGTGTTAAATTAACAAAATTGTTTTGATACTACCTATATTAATTAAACACACAAATCTGAATTCTTTCAGTACACACCATACTATAATAATACTTATCAGGCACAGCATTAGAACATTTTTGCAGGCGGTTCTGAGTGGTTCAGATACATTTTGTACATGAACAACAAGAGAATGGTTTTTTCATAAGCTACAGTGATTACTTAGATAAATAATTTAATTTGTTTTAACACAACATAGGTAGAGTAGCAGACATTTATTTTTTTAAAACACTCAGTACTTTTTATCATAGTATAAAAATTATTATTCCTTATACTATGGTTTTAATTTTTACATTCTAAGTTCTAAATGGATAATATGTATGAACTTTTTATTAATTAAAAATGTTTAAATAATACTACTTATGTGGCTATATAATTTTTTTTTCTTAACTTGATCTATAATGATGATGATATATTTAAAATTTCACCTTATTGTTGAACATCAAGAACATGGTATGTACTAAGTAGTATTGGATAAAATACTATATATCTATTTAAAGCTTACAATAAATTAAGTTTTGACTAAAATATATTTAGTTAGTAATCAATTTAGTATTTTACACTAGTCAAATAGTATACAAATTATAAAAAACAAATAAGTATGCATTATTAATCATTAATCATTATGTTTATTGTGTTAACTCAATAAAATTGTCCATTTAATCCGCGATCATGATCATACGGTGCATGATATTGAAAAAATTGGTAAGTTTACTATTAGGTATAACAATTATATTTAAATTCTAACTTTTTGATGAAACGAGTTATTCTAATTGACATTTATTGTAACCTAAAATTTGAAAATATCAACTATGTAATTATTGTGATTATATGTATAACTGTATTTACAACTGCATGTGGTATAACTTAATGACATTTTTTCAAGGGTGAACCTAGAAGTTGAAGTTAGATGCCCATTTTGTTCATTACTCATAAACCACCGTGTGGAAACCGTTATTTCCAGAAGAAGTTTTTCCAAACTGAATAATCTCCTAAATGACTTGGGTACATACATACACCAGTTCCTGTATCTTGCTGACTAAAATTGAAAAAAAACAACAATATTAATTCAATTATTTTGAAAATTGTATTAATTTAAAGGCTCAATCTCATATTAAAAATCAATGTAGTAAAATAGTAATGAATCAACATCATGCATAGTCCCAACACCTAGTTTGTTCCAATATAATATAGCAAAAATCCTTATGTTATAGTTTTGAACCTATAGCGTGTATACTTGTATTATTTAAAATAACATAAAAAAATAACATTATAAACATGTAAACTTTTTAATATTATGAATAATTAGTAACTCCATTTACCATTACTATGAAATTTAACAGGATGGACCGTATTCATAGTCAATGCTTAAGAATTATAAGTATTGCTTAAGTTAATTTTGGTAATTTAAAAAAAAAAAAAATGGTGATAGGAACTAAAAGCAATGCTAGGTTAAACTAGGTTTCGACTATTTAAGTATTACTATTCTTTTCTTAAGGCAAATCAAGGTCTCGTTTATGAATTTCATTTGAGTCGTAAGTAGATATGACTTAAGCAATAAATTAAGCACCGTCTATGAATACTGCCCTAAACAATTACAAAAACTCAGGTGTTAAATCCACATCTGACTGAAACATTGTAAGATAAATAATTATTGTTCTAATGGAACTAGTTGTTTCAGATGTATCATAACTAAAGACCGGATTTATATGTTTTTACATATCGTTACTGGGTCTGTGCAGTCTCATGAAAGTAAAAAATGTGGATGATTTGTTCAATTCTGAATGCATAGAAAAAAGTTTTTTTTGCATATTTGAGAATATTTTATGGGTTAGAGAATATTTAACTCATTTAGCATATTTTGGAATATTTCGTAAATTGTGAGAAAAAATTTGTATTTATTTTTAATTTTAATATTACGGTACCCAGTAAAAATGTTTTTGAACATTTACAATTTTTTATTTTATCATTTCCAACTCTTACTAAAGTGTAATAATATTCCATTAGAATACGAAATTTTAAATGCCTAATAATTAACTCACTATTAAAATAAAATTGAAAAAAAAAATTTTAAATGCATATTAAAGTAAATATAATGATGTTTATTGATTATTTTTGCATATTTTTGCTTTTTTTTATATTTTGCATATTTTAGCATATTTTTTAAATTTTTAAGAGAATATAATGAGAATATTTTAAGGTTTTTTCGAGAATATTAGCATCATATTTAAGGTATTTTAAGAGAATATAAATCCGGTCTTTAATCATAACCAATAAGTAATACATTATAGGAATTTTAATACTATACAGAACTTACATGATTTCAGTTATGAAGGTTTGAATGTGATTGATGTAGCATGTAAATAGCATATTAAGTTTAACTTGGTTTTTGCAATGGTTTTAATTCTTTGTATATAAATTTTACCTAGAAATAATACATTGTTGTGTAACATAAAATTTACATAATAAGCAAGCAGGTTAGTAGCCAAAAACTATGTACGACTTACGAAAATTTGAGGTGAACTGTTTAAATTTGTAATTTGTATACTACACACGATAGTGAACAATATTGAAACATATAGTAAAAAATTAAATAAAAAATTTTTTTTATTTTTATAATTTTAACAAGATATATACAATCTGTACCCATTAGGCACAATAAGAATATGTGATATAATATTTTGTACATGAAATCGTGAGGGAAGAAGCCAACCAGTGAAGGCACTACCTAATTGTATTTAAATAAAAAATATCAAAATATTAACGAATAAATATTATTATTTACATTTTAATTGAACATAACCTCAATTATTGTTTTCTGACATTTTAAGTGGTAACCGTCTAAAACCTGAACTGCGGTTAAACTAATTAATAATTCGTTATCATAATTATTTACAATCTAAGATTAATTGATAAAGCGAATTTTGTACGGTTTTTTGGTTTTTTATGCTTTTTTAAAGCTATCTATTTAACTTAACTACTGGAAAACTCATTACACCGACAATTTAAATGAAATCTCCATAAAATTCTCTATCGATAAACTTTAGATTTCACCATTTCTCGTTCTCCTATGTGGGATTAATCTCATCCACAAACAGACGACCACAATAGTTCTGAATAAAGTACATACCTAATATTATAATATACGTCTGCCATTTACTAAAGTACTAAACGTTTATACCTATTGTCCAGCGTTAGTAAATTTCAAGACACGTCATATTATAGTATTATAACAAAATACACTTAATTATAATCATTTTCGAGACGTATACATCATTAACTTTGATGATTGAAATTTAAAGTTCATCAATTATTTAAACAATTGTTCATGTTTAACACTCTAAAATAGATTTATTATCGATGTAATTATATGAATAGGTAACTACTTCTAGGGAAATTATTGCTAAATGCAAACAAACGTATGTAAATATGTAATAGTTTTTAAAGTTCAATAAATCATTTATAAGTTGTAGATGACATTCACATAAGATAATATTATACTTTTAAAACGTTTTGATTAATTTTAGGCTCTTCTAAAACGTACTTTTGGAGTCGGGGGTCCTCGACCACCCCTTTCCCCACCAGGTGTATTTTGGAAAAGGTTTAGTTTTTGTACGACGTTTCTAAAACTCGAGATTTAAACTGTTTGGAGCTCGGTGATCAAATTCGGCGTCTTGTGTCGAGACCATAGGATCCGTATTTCTCTGTCTTTTGGAGCTTCAAAAGTTGAAAATTTGCGTATTTCGGGTTTTTGGCACGGACACTTAGATTTTGGGCGTGGCGAGCCGTTTTTGTAGTCGGATGTTATAGAGGACTTTATGCCGTATCAATGGGTACCGAGATCGAGGTTATCCGACTTATAGTTCGGGAGTTATGATTTTTCGTGAGTTTTTTGTACTTAAAAAATTACGTAGTTACGTATATTTTGGATTTTGGATTTTCGTTTGATTACTACGAAACTCGAGATTCTGGTCTTTTGGTGTACGAGAATTCAAAAATGGTCTATGGTCGAAATACGTACGACCATTCTTTCGCCCGTAATCGGAATAGCAAAAAGTTGAAAAATACATTAATAGTAATTTATTCGTAAAACCAGACGTTTCCTTATGGTATACATCTGTATAACGTTTTAAGTAATAACTTTTTTTTTTCGCTTTTAATTTAGTAGGCGTGTAGTTCAATATTTATTTATGTAAATCGATAGGTTTATAAGAATAAAAAATTAATACCTATAAAATAATAGGTCAATTTCCTCTAATATATATATTTGAGTTAAGAGGACGCTACACCTAAAGCGATACTAGGTTATTGTTAAGCATGTATTAAAGTAAAATGATATTGTAGACTGTAGTAATTAATAGTACGAATTATTTTTAGTTCCAAAACTATAGAAAAATATCATAGGTAATTAGATAAATAATTCAATTGTATAAATTCAAATTATTTATACTGTAGATATATAGAGGTAAAGAAGTATACTCAGTTATACTCATTTAAATAGTTTGGTATTGACATACCTAACTATATATTATGAAAAACATTAGAGCAAATTATTCATTAATATTTAATAGAATAATGTATAATAATAAAAATATATATCTTTGAACTTTAAGATGTTTTTTTAAGTGTGTATCAACTTTATATTATCTCTATAAATGTAACACATTCATTTTAGTGACCAACTTTACCTATACCATACCTAATATTAGTTTGTATTCGTATATCATTTTAATTTAAACAATCTGTTAGAAAAATAACAAAAAATGGATAACAATTGAACAACGCCTAATTTGACGTAGCTAGGCACTTATAATTATGTAAATGTATTTTATGATTTTCATACAACTATTTTAATCAAGTTTTCCTTACCAGAGTTTAAAAAAAAAAGTTTTGCATAAACCCACGTCAAAATGTTATGAGCGTTTGAAAACCAAATATTGAAATGATTTGTTATTTATAAGATAAATGTTATAGGTATCATATAAAATAAAAAGAATTTTATTTTTTATTATTTTTTAAGTTTATGTTTTTACATATTATATAATCTGGTTCCCTGATATCGGATTTAAGCAACCGTTTTGGATACAACGGGTCAATTATTTCTGGTAACAGACATTTCATATAATATAGTATAAATAATAAACATAGACTAGGTATATGCCTATAATATGTTAAAAATTATTTAAAATATTAATTAATATATAGGTTAATAATAGGTACGTTTTTAACTTTTCCTCCATCTTTGACTTCCAAAAAGAATGATCATAAAATATTTCTTGTACATGCAGCCATTTTTCAGCGTGTACAACAAAAAAACACTTTGTTCTTTTAGTTATTTAAAGCTGCCCCATTATTTGATAGTAGTATACACTTCCTTTTTTTAATTGTGCTGCTTGAGTTGACGGATCAATAAAACAATGTTGAAGCTAAAAATATATTTACGTTAGTTGAAACTTGTAATGTTATTTTATAGGTAATATGATGACTCGTTTATAAAACAATATTATATTCTTACAAGTTTTTTGTGTACAGCTTCAACTGCGTTAATAGTATCTCTAGCCACAAATGGACATTTAATTTCTACTATTGCGGTATCTTCTATCAACCCATCTTAACAAAAGAAAAATATTATATGATTAATTATTTAAATAACAATATAATTTAAAATTCAGTAGGTACTCATATTATAATAATAAACGTATATTAAAAATGATGTTATAGTATTTTCTCTATTTTACATATAACAGACTCTTGTTTTTGTTATTATTTATTTCGTTTGTTATGAATATACAATATAACAATCAATTTATTAAAAAAAAATTTTTTTTAATGAGTACCTAAGTTTTTTTTTTAATAGTTTGAATAGATTATAAATATTATATACTAAGTCACCTGGACTAGCTGCTAAATATCCTATTTCTTTATCCACAAATAAACCGCATGCATATATTTCTTTAGATAGAAAACGCTCAGCTTTTTTTCTTGCAACAACTTCCATGTCATTTCCATACTGAATAGCTTTGGAGTGAATATCTGACCCATAAAGTATGTCATACACAGAATTTTCACAACTAGTGGTCTTTCGCATTTTGCAGATATGGCCAAACCGAGATGCAGTAAGACGAATTCTTCGCTCTTGAAACCATTTATCACACTCACTTTGTTCTCTGGTATCGATTTCTATTTGTTCAACATTAGCTCTTTGTAACGATGCAAGAAAGTCTGTTTTTTTAATTTCCATTTGTTCTGGTGATAGTGTTTCTAAAAGTGGTTCAGCCATACTATAATCAGCATCCGGACCACTTGTCTTCATTTTTGGTACTTTTCGTGTTTCTGGATATAACTGCCGTCTTTTTACTGTGTTCGATCTTATCTTATAACAGTTATTGATAAACTTTTTCCCAAATGTTCCTGAAATTAAACATAATTCGTTAAACTCACTTCACATCGAACTCCTAGAAGTTTTCAATGAATTAGATATTCTATCTTACAAAAATGCAATTGGTCCTGATGGACTCTCTCCTATATTTTTATTTAACTGCAGATTTATACTTTCACCACCTATCACGTATCTCTTTAATTTTTGTTTAAATAGTGGCTCATTTTCATCATCTTGGAAATCCACTTATATTAATCCGATTCTTAAAAAAGGTAATAAATCATTTATCTCAAACTACCGTCCTATATCAATAATTTCTATTCTCCCAAAAATACTTTCTAAAATAATAAATAACAAGCTTACGCCCATATTTAAACATATTTTAGCACCAAAACAACATGGATTTCGCAATAAAAAGTCATGTCTTACTAATTTAATAACTATTAAACATCATATAATAAAATCTTTTTCTAATAATCAACAAACAGATGTTATTTATACAGATTTTGAAAAAGCTTTTGATAGAGTAAACCACTCTTTATTAATCAATAAACTGCAGGAAATCGGCTTTGCCAATCCCTTGTTATCATGGTTCAACTCATTCCTAAATCAAAGAATACAATTTGTCAAATATAAAAATTTTATATCGACACCTATAAACGTAATTTCTGGTGTCCCCCAAGGCGATCACCTTTCCCCTCTCCTATTTAAAAAAAAAAAAAACGAAAAAAAAAAAAACAAAAAAAATAAAGATTACTTCATCTACACTCTGTGAACGATGAAGTAATGAGTCATAATGGATCATGACCTTTATTTTTTTTGTTTTTTTTTTTTTCGTTTTTTTTTTTTTTCGTCTAACCTACAGGAAACTAACCTAACTTAGTGGAGGGGTGGAGGGGGAAATATAGTCGTGCACGTATGCGAGTGATTGTGATTTCTGAATTTGAATCGTATGGATGATAATTATGAATTGGATGATCTTTAATGTATCTTGAGTTAAACAGTTTAAGTATGAAATCATCATATTATGTATAACGGTTTATGATGATAATGATAATAATTATGTTTTTTTATTAAAATTACGATATTTGTATATGGATTTAGTATGAAAATAGTTTATATTTGAGGTATAAATATGTTGATGTTTATGAGAACTACAGAAATATAATATTTCTCACGTGGATGCATCTAATATGATTTTTGATACGAATATGAAGTTTGTATATATTTTCATTGAAAATATGATATTATTATACAAATATGTGTACCTATCAATTATTTAGAGTAAAGTCGAATACAATAAAAGCCATATTTATATCAGCATTGTAGACTGTTGAAATTATACATTTTTGCGAGATTTTTAATATTTACGTATCGTCTTATTCAGATAGTTTTATCAAGATCTGAATAGTGTCTATATGTGTTGGAGTATAAATATGTTTATATTTATGATCAGTATGTATACGTACGATCGAATATAAAAATATAATATAATATTATTATTTTATACCTATATAAAACCAAACTATGACTGATTATTTAATATCTACCAGAGATGGCAAGATATATCCTAACTTGTGATGGTAACATACATGTGTTTTACATTATTTGTGAAGTAAATAGGTGAACGGGAATGGTTTCAGCATAAATACCCTCATGTATTTAGCGATAATTGGAGACAAATATATGATTTCTATGTTACATTGATGGAAAATCATAAAAATATAGTGGTCTTGACCGACGTGTTATAGATTTGTGTACTTCAAGACAGGTATAGTGATGAAAATCAGTGTAGATTGTAATAAGAGTATAGGTATATTATATTATATAGCTGACGAGTGAGGTTCTATGAATACAGTTTTTATGATGTTTAAATAAAAATAATAACTTTTAGCAAAAGTATCTATGAAAATACCGGTTTTTACAGGTAATGTATTAGTTATATATACCTATTTTTACAGTGAGAATATGATAATTGAACACATTTTTATTGAATTTATGAAATGTTTACATGTTTTAACATAATATAATGTATGAGTCATAAAACTTGAAATATATCTAATGCGATATGATTGATGGAATGATTTGCAGACTATAGTTATATGTAATTATTAAGATTTTCGATATTTTAGACATGTCCTTGACATAGAAATTATATTTGTATAAGATTTTATCGACATTCATATACCTAATATAATAATTTGGGAGAAATTAAGGTATTTTTATCAATTTTCACTAGAAAAAAAAATATATATATATATTTCCAAGCTTGTGAAGGTAATATACAAGCGATTTCATGATTATTTTACAAAGTAATCATATAGAATACCTAATACATGAAAAGTATCAGTGATAAGCATCCATGTAGTATATATATTATAACTGAATAAATAATAATAAACTCCTATTAATTTGTATAAAATAAATGCTGGGCCATCTGTGTAAGATATGCGTTAAAAATAATTGAAATATATATGGTTTACTATATGATATCATAAGTGAAAGATTATCACAGCTTGACGTAGGTACATTTTATTTTGTTTTTGCTAATATGTGATGAAAATAACTATATAATATTATCTTTCTTATTATCGAATACCATGGAATTTAAATGTGATTTTGTAGGTATTATACTATTATATTGCATTTAATTGTAGTATTAGTATGCACAGCGACGTAGTGATATATTTCATGTATCTACTGTAAATATATAATAATTAATTAATGTTTAAGAATTCAGGTATTAAATAAAATAGGTATATATCGAAAGTATTTTATATAAATTATTATTTGAAATAATCAATCGAGTCTATATGTATGCATGAATGCTGTTTAAGTAAATATGTATGCAAATGTATGTACGTGTGTATGTGTGTGTATGTATGTATGTATTAACTATTATATTATAGTGCAACGATATGTTTCGGATGTTGAGACTTGTAATAATGACTCGTTATAGTGATGGTCATGCATTTAGATACATTTAATAACTAAACTGTATATATGCCTTTGATGGTAATTAGACATGGGTATGATATTTTTTATAATATTTCATATATTTAATGAAATTATGATATTTTTGTCCATTTTTTACTAAAATATTGTGATGTTTCCATAATATGCTTTATTGCAATTTTGATATTTTTACTTATTTTAGCAAGATTTCTGTATTTACACACAGACAGCTATGTTTTTTTTTTTTTTTATCAAAATCAGTACATTTTAATGTATATTCACATTGTTGAGTATATTTTTAGGTTTCTACATAAATTCTACCTACGTATTTAACGAAAAAATGAGTAAATTATAATATAATATGATCAGGTACTATATTGCATTTAATTGTTGGATATCGTTGCATCAGTATGCACGGCGACGTTGTGATATATTTCATGTACCTATCTAATGTAAATATATAATAATTAATATATGTTAAAGATGTTGGTATGATAGGTACTACAGATGTGACGTTAATTATTGTATATTTCTAAATTTAGGTAATAAACCGCATAAAGTATCTGCTGAAATGAGAGATATTGTTAATAGTTCTTAATTTTCCGATATTATAACTTATACAATAATATATGGCGGTGGTGTTATATGCCTGTGTGTATGCACACGGTAAAATAAAAATATTATACAAGTGATATGACTGTTGTACGTATGTGCTGATAAAATATACGCATCGGTCACTTGAGTGATATGTAAGTTGTTGATGTGTAAGCACACATGAGTTTTCTCATATGTAAGCGTGAAAAAATATGTTTTGCTCGAGTCGGGAGGGTTTCGTTGGTGGTGACTGTGACTGGTAATGGTGTGTGTTTTTCCCGTGTACATGCATGAATTAATATATATATATATGTCGGTCAGGTTATTGATAATATGTAAGTTGTTGTATGCGCGTTCGTGTATGTGTTTTCTCATGCACAGGTATGAAAAATATAGAACACGAGATCAGAGGATCAAGGGATCAAGAATAAGTGATAGGTAATGATTAAGGATAAGTGATCAAGAGGGGTATATGTGTAATAATAATATGGTAGGTGTGATACATAATGTAAAAAATAAATATTACACAAGTGATATGGCTTTTACATGTATGTTTTTCTCATTCGTTCTTAAAATATATCAATTGTTGATAAACAATAGTTAAGGTTTTATTAGCATACAAACATGTCAATGCATGACTAGTCTTGATGAATGTTGTTTTTCTCAGATGTATTACATAACAATTGATCAAGACGTTGTTTGATACTTAATGTATTCGTTGGTTCGAAAGTATAAAGGAGATATGAAAATTAATATACCGTTGGATATATAATATGGTTGAGGCATCATATAAGTTTTTATATATTATTACCTAGAAGATGTTGAAATACCGAGAAATATATGTTACTCAGATAATGATACAATTTTATAATCCATTTAATGGATAAGTAAGAACCTTGTAAATATTTATTGTAAACCTTAATATTATTTTAATAATTGAAAATACTTTTTATATATCGTGTCTTTTTGTTTCATATAAATTATTTAATTTCCTATAAATATTAGAATAATCTACGTCTCACATTGCGTAGGTGCTGGTGCGGGGTGTTTGGCGAATGTTGATTGAGATGGCTGTGGTGTAACCTTATGTAGCATTATTACCAATAAATAAATAAAAAAACTTTGTATCATGATCGGGGAGACGAGCAGTTAAATATAATATATTCAGGGAGAATCGTAGGATCCTATAGATATAAATACCATAGGTTAGGGGCAGATATGTAGATATAAGAATCTTAAATAATATATTTAAATTACTAGGATTCCATTTCAGTTATAATTATGGTTTATTGTCTACTAAGC
Source organism: Metopolophium dirhodum (assembly GCF_019925205.1). Lineage (NCBI taxonomy): Eukaryota > Metazoa > Arthropoda > Insecta > Hemiptera > Aphididae > Metopolophium > Metopolophium dirhodum. The sequence goes on from NC_083561.1 coordinate 19,592,732, forward strand.
ACTGACAAATAATAATAATACTCGCAAATATAATATTTCTAAGCTATGTTCTATTATAATATGTGACTGTATCGTAGTCATACATAGTCGTAGTGTGTATTGAGATATGAGGTGTATAGTGAACTGCTTTACTAATCCATGGTGTGTGTTGGTCATAGCCCTTGCAATTATGTGTGTGTGTGTTTTAATATTAATGTATCGATCAGCAGTTAATCGTATATAAGGTAGAGTTCGTATTATATACATAAGTGTTATGAAACATATAAATATGTTATATTATTATATTTATAATTGTTACAACTTGTTTACCTAACCTAACTGTAGCCAGCAACTCATATTAAATAGAGCTTCGATTGATATGAATGCCATCAAACAGTATAAAAATAATGAAGCTGTCGTAGACGCTCCTAAACTAAAAGACGCTAAAATAAACATAACAAAAATATTGTGGCGGATGCCTATAGTGAGAGTTAGCGATAGAGAAAAAATTCGACTGTTGAAAGTAGTCAACAGTCAAAAACCCCTGACATGTACGTTCAGGTCGTGGGAACTGTGTGAATACCCATTTTTACCTCAAAACACTTCACATTCGTGGAAAGTAAAGACATCCAACAAGTTGGAAAAACCTCGATATGTTATAATCGGATTTCAAACTGATAGGAAAAATAGCACAAGTAAAGCAATGTCATACTTCGATCATTGTAAAATTAAAAACTTGAAAGTCTATTTAAACTCCGAAGTATTTCCATATGAAGATTTTCAAAGTGACTTTAACAAGAATAAGATGGCGACATTATACCGCCCGTATGCTGAGTTCCAAAAATCTTACTACGGTCACGACGATGTAACACCTCTAATGAACCGATCAGAATTCAAAAATCACTCTCCAATCATAGTTGTTGACATGAGCCGACAGAACGACAACGTGAAAATGTCAACTGTTGACCTCAGAATTGAACTAGAAGCTGATGAGGCGTTTCCAGCTTCCACTTCCGCATATTGTTTAATATTACATGACCAAATTATTACTTATAATCCATTTAATGGCGAAGTAAGAACCTTGTAAATATTTATTGTAAATACTTTTTGTAAACCTTAATATTTTATTGTAAATCTTAATATTTATTGTAAACCTTAATATTAATAAATGAAAATACTTTTTTTATATATCACGCTTGTTTTTATTTCACATAAATTATTTTACACATATTAAAATAGACGCGGTTTAACATTGCGTACTGGTTTTGGGTGTTCAGCGAATGTTGAAGGAGATCGTTTTTGTGTTGGCACTGCATGTTCGATGTAAGCCGGCGGTGAATAAAATAGATTGTAGAAATCTGGTCCATCGTTTACGTCGACCGAATGTTGATTAGAAATCTCGGTTGGGCCGTCAATATAATCTAGTGGCTGGGAAAAAAATATAAAATTAATATTGTTTTTATTTTTAAAAATATGATTATATAAATTACCTTTAACTGTATAAGTGATTCGTCTTGCTCGTTGAATATATCGCCGACCGGTGAATAGCTTGGCGAGGTTGGTGAATCCATCTCAACATTCTGTAACTAAAATAGAATTGTATTAAATATTTTTTCTACATGTAATATTATTATATTTATGAATTACCTTATTTAGCACAGATTCTGCTAGTGGTTTAGCCGCACGTATTTGGTGTGCCAGGTTTGGAAAAGATTTGATGACTCTATCGTCTTCCACGTTTTTAATGAATGTTGTCATCTCATTCAAATTTATCGGTGGTGACTCCATCTGTAAACATTTCTCGTGTAGGTATATTACGAACTCCTCGCTCTGGCTTTGAATTAATGGCGTGCTGTAAACTTCTTTTCGTATAATACTTTCTGTAATGCTCCGCTCCAGATATTGTAGTTGAATAAGATCTGCTCGGTTCAGTAGAACTCTACAACCGTCTCGGGTTTTAGACTCAATCACAAGCACATTTTCCCCGGTATAGACCATACTTGATAGTTTCACTATCTCGTCTTCGAAAAATATAATGCGTTTATATTTCTGCGGCGTATCCAGTATAAAAGACAGGATATGCCCCATATAAGAAAATATTTTTTTTAAAAAGACTGGAGTAATATGAACGTATCTCGGTGAAGTTAATATATTTACAACGATCTGGTATTTTTCATCTGGTAGAATACCGACTTGTATAAATTTGCGACTCGCAAAGTCAAGTGTGAAGCTTGTGGCTTCAATGAGTTCAGCCGGTGACGATGGTGGCACATAAGTGTAGGTCTTCTTCTTATATAATGCTGCGTTGTCTTCAATTGAACCAGCCATGTTTTTAAAAATCGTTTTAAAATAATAATCACTTGAAAATTTAAAAGACTTGAATAAACTAAGTATCGCGGAGTAGAATCGTAAGTGTGAAAGACTGAAGACAGACTGATTGAATATCGACTCTTGGAGAGTCAAATGTCTATCGAATTGAGACAATATTCGGTGGGAGAAAAAGTATTAGGTGGGGGTGAATCCCCCAATAACAAAGGATGAAGACATCTGTTCACATGACTCATACTTTAAGATGGATATATGGACAAAGGGTTCATATATTATGGGTTTTTCTTTACAAATCTAATGACAATGGATAACAGACCTGTAGCAACATGCTAAGGAATGCTGTTTCCCCACAAATGTATTACATAATTATAATACATATGATTTGACCTGAGACGAGTACAATAATATGGTGTACACAATAATATACACAATAATATGGTATATTATGATACGTTAGTGATAACAGATATATGATAACATTGTTGCGACATGTGCGTGCGAGTACCTTCCTCGTGCGCAAGAGAAGTATAGAATAATATTCATAGAGCTATATACATTAAGAATCATTCTATTGGTATTACGGCTTTGTGGCTTAGTGGGTTAAAGCGCCAGAATGTAAGACGGAGATCGAGAGTTCGAATCTCTCCAAAGCCTTTTTTCAATATTTATTGATAGAAAAAAAATATATATGTTGGTAGTGATAACAGATATATGATAACATGTCTTGGTCATGTAGGCGGTCATTGTGTATTTCATTCATCTATATACGTTAAGAATCCGATTAAAAGTAGATCAGGTCTGTGGCCTAGTGGGTTAAGGCGTCAGCGCTTTAACTCGAGGGTCGTGGGTTCGAATACCACCAATCTTTTTTTCAATATTCATTTAATGAAAAAAAGTTTACAAAAATATACACAATAATAATATGATGTGTACAATAATATGGTATTTCGGCCACGTGATGAGGCGGGGTTGGCCAGCAGGTGGGGTGGGGAGGGCCAGCAAGGATCAGGGGTTGAGGAGGTGTATGAGGTGGGGTGGGGTAAATATACGTCGCGTACGTGCGCGATCGGGCGGCGGTGATGACGATGGTGAATGGCGAGGGCGAGGGCGAGTGGATCAGCAAGGATCAGCGGATCAGCGGTTCAGCAAGGATCAGCAAGGATAAGCGGATCAGGGGATACGCCATCAGAACTCTCTATTATATACTACTCTTATTATTATATTATTATTGTGTAGGATCTTTATATATATTATAATTATATAATATTGTATTATGTTGATACCGTTATTATAAACCAATACTTGCCTATATTTATTATTTATACTATTGCGATTGCGAATTAATTATTATACAGCAACTATATACCTACCTAAAACCGCGTTATAATTTTTGTATCATAAGTCTAATTATTCTACACACATATACACACCTACACACCCACCACACTCTAGCACTCACAGGTTTTGCTCGGCGAACCTATCCAATTCCTGTTGAGTGCTAATACACAATATATAACCTAACCTAACCCATGCCACACAGGTCGGTCGGTGAGTAGTGGTGTAACAGCGCATAGAAGTATTTTGGTGACCGGGCGACACCGACTATTATTGTCCGTACCCAGTCTGTACACTTTTTGATTTCGTCCCATGCTACTTCGCTTACAGCTTTGACTGCGTTTGATTGTATTTGTACATACCCACTACACGATAATGACGGTACATCAATGAATGCGGCAAACTCCGTGAGTTGAGTGTGCCCAATCCCTATAGTTTCATATTTTAGGTACATATTGTCATTATTATAACTACAAGACATAATAAAATTGTATTCTTTATTAAACTTTACAACACATATTTACCTGTGGACTGAAATGCATTTACTACAGCTTTATTAACTAACATGTACTGATTTTGTTGAATATTTTCCGAGTATAATTTAGATTCAATACAACATACTTTACATTTAAAAACAAATATCGAATAAAAGCCATGCATCACTTCTGATTGAAATTACATGTCAATAAATGAGCATCCAGATGGTCCTTATTTGGCCTTATTTGTATTTGATTGATGAGAAATGCAATATCTACAATACGCCGACCAACTAGAGGACTACAATTAAAATTCAAATACCACAATAAAAACTAACTTATTATACCTACACATTATAATTTTAATATTATATTATTATTAAAATATTAGTTATTACCCTTTCAAATCAAGATTGGCATTATTATCATTGGTTTCCGTACATAACGTATGTGTGTGAAATGGAGTGCGTGTGTCACTAAAATTAATTAGGTTTAAATATGTAAGTTATTGTTTTATAATATGTATCATTATTTGATTAAAATATTGTAAACTTACTCTGATAAAGGCCAGAACGTTTCATCAAGGCAAGGTGTATTCCTAAAAAACTCAAATTAGTAAAATTTTATTTTATTTTACTTTTTTTCTGATAATTTCAAAAAAATGGTACTTGAAATTTTATAATTAGGAATTAAATTCCTTTAAATTCCTATACTATGCTTATGTGTACTATACTTGAATAATATTAATTATAATTAGGGTGCTTCTGTTATATACTTATAACTTTTATGAAACAATAACTTTCAAAGTTTTAAAGTTAGCACCTAATTTGCACAGAATTGTTCTAAATGTATATTATAGGTACTATACGTACTATATACAAATTCAAATATACTCTTTATGATGATGTGTTAAAATTTCAAGTAATTTGAATTAATTTTGGATATTTTGATTTTTTTTATCGTTGGATAGTGAAAATCTTACTTTAAAATTTTGAGCACTCTATACATATATATTTAGTCCAGTTTACATAATATATAGGATACACTTACTCTAATTGAGAAAATGACTGCTCTGGTGTCAATGGTGTGTCAACTAAATTACTTCCCGTTGGCTCTTCGACATTACTATTCAAATATAAATTTAATAAAAATAGATTCCCATATTATAGTTATATATATTATACAAAATATCATATTTCTTTTATGGTTGATTACGACCAATACGATTTTGAATAACTCACTAAGTCAAAGCTGTCAAAAACTAACAAATTGAAACTTTATGAATATAGGTATATTCAATTTATTTTAAAATGTTTGAGGGTTTTATTACGTTTGAAGTGTTTGTATTTCAACTATTTTTAAAAAGTTAAACTAAGAAGAGAAGTTATGTTATTGACGTTATTGCAAAACAAGACGGTAAAAAGTTTAAAGTCCCTACGATAAACAGTTTTTTAGAATAATGTATATAAATATTCTAAATAACGTAATATACCTAATACATAATACATAATTTAATAGGTATTTTTAGGATTTCTTCCAAAAAAACTAATATTAACAAAAAAAATATATTGTTGCAAAATTATGAATAATTTATAATATATATTTTATTATAGTTAGATATAACTGTTTCTATAATGTTATACAATTATAAATTTAATTAAATGTTATAAATTAAACACACCGATGTACATAGGTGCTATTTAAGAATAATGTTATTACCTCGAATTTTGATCAACATTGTTGAATCTAATTTGCAGTGAAGATTCTTCAAGATCACTGTCCACAGCATCACCTCTAAAGTTTCATTAATTTAAAAAAAAAGTAAGTATAACCGCTCTGCTGTATAGTGGGTATCGCGTTGGCCTCGCCATTGAGTCATATAGGTTACTTTGACGCATATATTAAAATATGAACTTCTAAGTTCAAACACGTTTTTAAATTTCAATAATAGTTCTTTGTATTACATTTTCTAGATTTTTTGGGTGGCATAACATTTTTTTATCGACATTTCAGAAAAAAATCAGTGACCTTCTCTATGACGAGGTACAATCGAGACTCGACACTACACGACAGAGCAATAACAATTCTAAACAAGGCATCTAAGTTTTTAAATTTAAATTTAAATTGGTAATATGGTTTTAATTTAAAAAATAAATAATATGTAATTTAAGGCACTTATCTCGGTTTTAGATTCTGAGTGGAACGATGAATGTATTGAATTTTTTTTTATTTTTGTGTTTGTCATCACCTTTTAGGACAGTAAAAGTGCTTGGATTTTCTTCAACATTAACTTTTCTGATAGGAAAGTGAATCTAGTTGGTACTTTGGGGGGTCAAAAGTATAAATTTCCCAGTAGTTTTCAAAAGCGACGTGAAAAACAAAAGAAAAATTAAGGAAAAACGGGAATTTTTACGCAAAATCTGTTTTTGAGAAAATAAGGTTTTTGGTGTAACTCTAAAGGGTACATGACATTTTGACTGAATGTTTATAATTGCATTTCCTATACACCATAACAATTTCCAAATATTTTGACTTATTTTGAGCTGTTTATGGACATTGTCAATTTCCTTTTTTTTTTATTTAGTGTTTCAAAGGCAGATGGAAAAAATTAAAAATCCTTAGTCATAGTTTTTATTTATAAGCATTTAAAGTTCAAATTTTGACAAAATACGGAAAAATCACGAAAATTAGAAAACTATTTTGAGTTGAGAATTCATAAAAAATTTTTCTTTTTAAATCTAAGATTTGAAAATGTAATATAAGATTACTCATTGAGAAACCATCTGAGCCTATGATCTGGTAAGTAAAATAGTTATTATTATGATTGGATACAATTTTAGACTTGAAGTTTATACATAATACAAACAACCCAATAATAATGTTAATAATCTATGCAGTTCTTGTATAACATATTCTAAGTAGAAGTTTTTCCTTTGGCATTAAATGGTACCTAGGTAACCGTTTTTCTGTACACTGTACCCTAAAGCGTCGATTGTTTAGTGTATCTCGTCTTTGATCAAGTAATTGTACTCTCTAATAGATAAAGAATAAGTTAAATTTGAATTAAATCATACGAAAAAACGATACAACACAGTATAATATACAGTACCTGTAGGTTTAATTATTTATTGCCAAAATTATTGCTTTTATTTTAGTACGAATTAATACAGTAGTTGGAATGTATTTATAATTAGAATAAAGTCCATATGGACTTAATATAATTTTGTATTATATAATTTAATTTATATTTATCAAAATATATTTAAGTAAAACATATAAACGTTACTTCACATTTTTTAAAAACGTAGTGTTCTTATCTGAATTACAGTAGGAATCAACCGGACGCTGTAGGCCTGCAAAATAAATTAGTACGTGTTAGATTTGTTAAGTGTGTAATAAGATTTCCCTTCCAAAAACACGTACATAATTAAATTTATATACGAAAATAGAGCATTTTTTAGCCCACAAACCGGGAAAAATTGTATTCAATACAAAGCGAATTAATTGTAATTTTTTTCTATTATAAAAAAAATATATTTTTTAAAACTTCCCAACTTTGATAATATATTATACCAATATAGAGACAGAACAATGTTATCAATATACGTTTAATAAACAAATAAAAAAATATAAAATGTTTAGGTGCATAACACAGTGACAACCATCCCATGAAATAACCTAATAAAGAAACTTTATAAAATAACCGTAAGATACATGAAAATTTCCCTGGATGCTTATAATATTATCAATTTCTACGCACATTTTCGAAATATTGTGACTTTTTTGATCTATTTATAGGCAAAAGAAAATTTCAAGTTTTTTTAGTTTTTAAATAATTAACGTAACGCTTGAAATACGGTCGAAAAATTTCACTGCCCAAGCGGAAACGTCTGAACGCCACACAAGATGTTTTCACATCAATAATGTTTTATGTATATCTTAGATTTTATATTTGTATACAAGATCTTCTTTAAGTTTTCCCACATTACACAAAACAAAAAATTTACCAGAAAATCAAATTAATTTTTTACGAGTGTATACTTATGAAATTTTAGAGTAAATTATTATATTTCAAACACACAATTAAATTTTCAAATGAAATTTGTTGTCAAAAATATTTCAACCTTGACGTGGCCCACATTAGTAGCAAGTACAATGTACGGCATGCACTATAGCGGCCTGTCTATCTTATCTCCAACCACCACCACGGGACGCAAGCAGCGCGACCGAGTCGACTCTTCCACCGAGCCCGTAACGGCAAGGCAGGACGGGGATCGTGTCGCGTAACAGACGTACAACGCCGTTTTTCCGCGGAAATGGCCGGTCGGTGATTCGAGATTCGATAGCATATCGTCCGACGTTAAACCCATCGCCCGAACAGCAAATGTATTCATATTTGGTCGTAATATTATAATACATATTTAAAGTGACATTCATAAAGTCTTTGTGTTGGGTTTTTTATCACCTCAATCCTAACCAGACACTTCGACCGAACCACGATTAACCTTGTTTCAATCATCGGGTCCGCGTCAACCTACTGTAGTAATCATTTCTCGGAACACTGCCTTAGTCAGTCCTTATACTAAAAAGGGCCAAAACTACTTTCCCAAATAATTGTTTGTATTTTATTATCGTCTATACTCTATACAATATAACCAGGATTACAAGAAATGTAACAATATTAAAATTATTTAAAACATAATTGTATATTTTACGATCATTCACTCTCTGTTTAAAACTACCTATTTAGTTTCTATATTGTCTTATTATATTATTTTATATGTTTAGAACCAACTTTTATGCATACTAGTTATATTACATACCTGGATTATTTCCATTTCCAAATCTCTGCCCTATAGAAAGAAACTATATTGTGAGAGTTTTCTATTCATTTTGGTATAACTATATGATAAGTTATTCTGTTGGTTATAATGTTAAATTTTCAATAGACTTGACAAATTGTTCATCAGGAAAAAATTGTTTAGTAAAAATAATTATATAGGTAGCAACAATGTGAAGCTGTGAATGTCACACGTCATTCGTTTCTTCGTTTGTTGATGTGGTAATAAGTCTAGTGAATATTTGTTTTATGAATTTTAAAAACTAAAAATTAAATGAAAATCCCATCAGATTTCAAGATTAATACCAGCTATAACTTCAAAACTAATGTGGAGTGATATAAACAGTAGTTATAACTGTCAAATTAAAAAAAACACTGAAGGACCATTTTCTTTTTCCATATATTGTAGTGAGCTGTGACTATATACCTATTTAATTACCTATCTAAGTAATGTCATAGTGTGTACGTAAATCATCCAGCGCGACGGTAGTGGCGTGAAGCTTAGTAAAAAAAAATAGCGGAGTAGCCACTAACGTATAATAACAGGACACCGAGTTTTAACATTGAAAAATCGTCCTAATTTATGTCAATTCTTTGCCAAGCTCTACAGGGCAAACGGCTGAACATATAAAGTAGTATGAGATATCAATCGATCAGAAATATTGTGTAGGTGGGGATAGAGGAATTCGCTAGCAGATTAGTTAGATAGTTTGTATGTTATAAGCAAAAACGTTCAAGTACTTTTAAGACCGATTTTGCGTACGGAACAGTGAGGATGGATAAGCGGTGGAGGAACGAAAATATCGTAAATATCCCCCGACCGCCGCTTATCCATTCCCACAACTCTCATCGCGGCGGCGGCGGCAGCGACAATGTACTACGACGACGCACGGACGATATTATTACTCTATGGTGACAACTGCCAATTGCAAAAACAAACCATTTCGTGACTTGCACTCGATTGTTCGCGACGTGTTTATACTTTTATTATTATTTCCTTCTATATTACTATTAGGAGGCCAGCGGTTATTAAAGATTATTATTATTATTTATATATAAATTGATTTATTCAAAAAGAATATTCTAAACAAACTACGAAGGTGTTTGTGTGAGATTTTAAAAATAGTTAACTAGAAAATTAATACCATGTCTTGATAATTTGTTGGTATAATCTTGTTTCTTATTTAATTAGAAAAAATATCCAACACTCATTACCTAAATTTTGAGCACAAACTATACTATAGGTTTTTATTAAATCTAATCATAATATCATACCTAACTTGATTATTAGGTATAAGCAGTGAGAAAACGGGCCACATTTTATTCCATTTCTTTTCGAGAAGCACAGGATCAATGGCAGATGTTTGATGATATGCAGAAGACAGTTGTAAGAAACAGGCCAAATAAGACTGTAAACTACGAGATGTTATTATATACCTTATAATAATATTTTATATTTGTACTTATATTTGATTTTAATATTGTTAAAAGGCTAACATTAAAGGTATTTTTAAAATTTAATGCAGGACTTAAAAATGTTTTTATACACTTTTTTGATACATAATATTAATTGCAAAGCCGTGCATATGATTAAAGCAAAATTAGGTATATGTGCGGCTACTATAATATCTACATAAGCCAAAAGGCGTCTAAACCATAAGTCAAGGATGGCAGTCGCCACGTTTCTTTTAATGGGTGGGTGGTGGTGGTCCCATGGTGAGTGTCTAAGCCTCTGAAAAATGAGGTTGATTATTGATTAGGTCTAATTTTTTATATAAATTATAAATGATCCATCTTTATATTTAATTATGAAGATAAAAGTCGTGTAAGCGGAATGGACAATGATATACACTATTATACAAAAATAAATGATAAATGATATAAATGATTACATTATAGTAGTATAAACTATACAGTTTAAACCAAATCCATGATCCAATATATTCATTTAATCATTTATCATTTACCTTTAACTATTTCATAAACATGCATACCAGCATACCTAATATTATTATTTATCAATTATAACTTATCAGTAGGTAAGTAAGTTAACAGTTATGTTATATTTAACAGTTAGTATTGGTAGTATTGTAAATAATATATATTTTAACTATCGATTGTTCTTTTATTTTGGGTATATTTTGTTTTCTTATATCTGTGAAGTTATTAATGGATCAATTAGTATCTGGTAACAAAGATAACTATTATACATTTTATAATTGATACTATAATTTATTCATTTTTTGTCAAAAGCTGATATTTGTCATTTCACATTTGATACTTGGAGGTTTGAAATTGTAGAAATTAATTAAAAATTAAGGATCTAGAAAATGTTGAAACTGTAGTTGTCAAAAAAGATCAAGATAAATATGTTGTAAAATATTTTTAAATGATGTTTTTTTTATTAAATTTTGAGTAAAAAAGTAGATACCCACATATTTTTAAATATATTTCGTACTTTTTTCAGGGCTTGCATGCATATTTAGTAGTTTTTATTATACTCAGTTGAGACATTATGCATCACGTATATTTTATCTGGACTACCATTATCATTGTTTATAAATTATAATACATGCTCCAACATAACCACCAGCATTGATTTTTATCAAAACTCTATTTTTTATTAAATATCGATTTTTTTCAACTATAGACTTTTTTTTATTAAAATATATTTATTTCTGCTTAAATTTGTTTTATTTTAATTGGATTTGTATTATTCAATATAGATTTTTTTTATTCTTTTTATTTTTATTTTCTATTTGAATTTACAAATTGGCGTGGTCGGATTTCTGATTTTGTCAAGTGGTGGGCTCCCGTTTCGTTAGCCCCCCTCGGTATAACTCTGGTTGAAAGGGGGGCACAAACGTGGGACCACCGGGCACAAACGGCACAAACAGAGCACAAACGATTGGCATGTTCGGATTTCTGAATTTCTCAAGAAGGGGGGCCGAGGAAATGGACCTGACAATGAGCGGCGTGCTTCAATATATAATATTATATATGTCCGTGTAAATCTTGTGTGGTTATATAAAATAACACCACAAAGCCACAATAACAATAAATATATGTTAGACATCCAGCGTGTGCAAAAACGTGTGACAAATAAAGTATAGAAGGGACAGGGACCCCACGAGGAAAGCTGATGGACAAGCGTTCATCAGACGAGCAACAAGCCACCATCAGAACAGTCACTAAAACTAAATACCTAATCACAACTTGCTCATTACTTATAGTTTAATTTAATTAATCATTTGGACTTAGAATATTTTTACATAATTATTATATTTGTGTAATAATAAATACAACTTATACAATTATCTTAGTGGTATATTTTAAAACACCTTCGACTATTTGACTGTGCTTGTGGGACGTTACAGTATTAAGTTTTGAATTTTAAATTTCACAACAGGGACTGGAACCGAACCTAAAAGGACCGGTTATCGAACAGGAACCTTCAAAATATTAAGAACCGAGACCTTTATTTTAATAAATAAAGTGCCGTAACCGAACCGCAATTTTTATATTAAATCGGTTCTTTTAGGTTCAAAAAAAAATAATTTTATTTATTATAATTTAATGGTATTTCTATTTTGTGTATAAACTATGTTTGATCATATGAGTTATCTTATATTTCTCATAATATTAATTAAACCCGCATTCGGGATAGGTATTTTAAATTATTATACTTTTTGGTACCTAAATTATCTGGAACCAGTACCGAAATTATTTAAAACCGATACCTTTATTGTTTTTTTATCAAAAAACCAGAACTAACCGGAATCGTTGTTTTATTGGCTGAGACACGATTGAGCAAATTTTTCGGCGTATTAAAGGAAATTGAAATACAAAAGAAAAACCTACACGATTGAGCATAAAAAAATCAGCAACGTTGCCATTTTCCATTTTAAACTATATTATACAAAAATATTTATTTAAATAATTATAATGATTATAACATATCAAAAAATAACATGATTTCATAGTCAATAATATAGTCACATTTCATAAATTATTTGACAATAATAATAATAATAGCTATGAAAATAATAAAAATAAAATATGATAGGTACGAATAAAAAAAAATACTGCATGGGTTTTAACTATAAATCAAGAATACTATAATACCATCGAACACTGATATTATTTCTATAATAACTTTGGAATTGTATCTTAATTTATTATCTTATATTTTCCCCCAATTTTAAATTTTTAAAACGTCGGAACTTTATTGGTCCAGAACTAATTTATAAATCGACAACATTGATAAAGCTGGGCTCAGCTCATGGCTTGCGTCTGGTATCATAATAATTGGTGTAATAATACGTGAAAATAATAAATTACAAAATATCAGCCACGCAACATTGCATAAAATATTCTATGCTCAATCGTGTTGCTAAAAAGGTATGTGCTCAATCGTGCTTTACTGATTTTATTTTTGGAGAACCAGAACCGGAACCGATACCGATAAATTCAAAAGGTTCCAGTCCCTGGTTTACAATACCATGGAATAACAGAGAATCAATAAATCATGTCATATTTATATACTATATCAGAAGATAATCATTCAAAATAATATAATATGGTTATAACTTATAATATAATGGCATTAAATCATGAAATATACTAAAATATACTATATATACAGTATAATGTGGTTGTATTTTTAACCACGCTAGAAAATAAATTATCCAAAGGTAAACGAGACATACAGAATACGTGCCATCTTTAAAGAAATACCATGTGAATTAAAAACAACGAATTAAATGTTTAAAATTAATATAAAACACAATAATCAAAAACACTATACTGTGATACTTTTCAGTCTCTCTTGATTTTAAGCACATGTTTGAATTTTTATTACATGACATTTTGGGGTTTTAATGATACAAACAATGTTCAAAAATGAAAATAAATAATAACCTAAACCTATTGCAAGCACTGTTTTTTCTAACTTCGCTGATCTTGGCACATGCTAGCAGTGATGTATCAACACATTCAACTATTCAAAAACAGTTTTTAAACAGACATCATTTCGAAACTGGATATACGATTTGGGAAGCACAACAATTTTTGGGAAAGTAAAAAACTAACAATACACATATATAAAATACAAAATAAACTTACTCAATACATAGGCTGCAAAAAAAACATAATATACCAACAATTTTAATAATACAATTTGATATAATATGGCATTTATAGTGGTGTTGAATGTGATGGAACTCTTTGGTTTTATCTACTGCTAATGAAAATGTATGAATTCTAAAAAATCGATTAATGGAAATTTGATAATTTACCACTGAATAATTTAAAGCCCATAAAAATGTATGTTCAGTTTCAGTAAATTTTTTTTATTTGTTACTTATCGGTAAAAAGTTAAGTGAAATCTTCTATTACATTTTTTAATCTTAATTATTAAAAGAAAACATTTATGAATTTCTAACTGAAAAATAATTTATAAAATTTAAAAAATGTATTATGGCTATAAGTAAATAAAAAAAGTCAAAATAACTTAATAATTTTACCATGTATGGAAAATGGTAATACTAACATTTAGTGAAAATGTCGAATGTCTAGTGTTTTCGTTTTTAGATTACAACAAAAAATCGGTAGATGAAAATTCGATATCATCAAATTTTTAATTCAAACGCTCATAAAAAATGAATGTTACTTTACAATAACGTTTTTTTTTGTGCAAGGAAGAACATTTTATGAGGAATTTTTTATTAATATTTCTAATGTTGGATATGAGAAGAAAAACTTTTAAGTGTATATTATAATAATGTGGACAATATCAACTTGACTCCAAAAAATGTAACAGTGTTCAAACACCATTTTTTTTATTTAATGATCAGTCACACTCTTTTTGGAATTGAGCATAACACTATAATATCACATTGTTCATAATCAATTTTAATACGCACTAACTATACATACCGATTCGTACAAATGATATAAATGATTGTACCATTTCTGTAAAAATGAAAATTTTAACACAGTTAAGTAAAGTTAACAATCGTATTTTTTTATTAAGTTAAAAACCGAATATTAGGCATTTTTTAAACTTAAATTAAGTTAACAAGTAACGTCAAATTAACGGCAAATGAACTTCAATTATTAAGTTTAGTTAATTAAAAAACAAAATTCCTAGCCTTGGAAAAAGTAGAGAATAAAACTTGAAAATTAGACCAACAAAACAGTTTCAGAAATATGAAGTTGAATTATTACTAACTAAATTGCAAGGTAATAATTAAGTGGCTATAAAATAAAAATATTAATAAATATTAATATCTACAAAATCTATAATATTATCAACTATAACATACTATAGTATACTATAATATCTATAAAATATACTAAATACCAACTATATCATTATTACGCTACAAAGTGACTCTTTCTGATTCATTAGTCTTATTTTCTATTAACACAACTATTAATTCGGTGTTAATTGATGAGCAACATGGTATCCGTCTTAGACATCCAACTACCACCAGCAATTTCAGTTCTAAGTCTTTCAAAAGTGTAGATCATCATTTATTGACGATAATGTTATAAGACTTAGTGTTTAGTAAACCACTGTTGTTGTGGTTTAGCTCTTATTTTCGAGAACCTAATCGTGTTAATGTGTTCGGTGTAGACTGTAGAATCTAACAGGACTTGTAACCGATTGAAAAATGTCGGTTCGATTTCGATTTTGTATACCGGTTATTAATATTTTCGATTTTGGTTTCGATTTTGTATACCAATATCCAATTTTTTTCAGTTTTGGCTTTCTGAAATCGACTTTAAAAACCAGTTTAGGGCCTAGGAATTAGGTTTTGGTGAGCCGACAAATCCTTGCGTAATCAACCCATGACAATGTGGATTCGAGTGCCATATCCTTGGGTTTAGATTTTTCCATGTACCGAATTTCAGAACCACGACTATGATAGACATGGCTGTGGCTAACTTGAATTGACGTGGCGTGTTTTAAACATACACACACGAATATAGTGCCTTTAATTACTACTATATATTGCATTATAGGAAAAGCACTCCACCACATTAATTTGACTTAGCTTGATCCATGAAGGATATAATTCCCGATTCTACATGATAAAATTAGACGAATTAGGTTATTTTAGTTTCACCATTTGTAATGTACCATAATATTTACTCTATGTTTCCCCCCTATAATACTGTTAGCTCTCATGGCGCAAGCCGTGAGCCCCCGTTTAAAAATTTGCTTTTCACCGTACTTCTATGTCACAAGATGTGCGCCGTTCGGCCATGACTGTTAAAATATGCGTGGACACACACATTAACCCTGTGACTGGCAGTTGTGAGCTATGCAAAACGCCGAATCCCGTGGACCATAGTATTCATCATAACTATTGTTATACAAAAAATAACGTCTTGCGACGAAGTCATAATCAATATTCTATATCCTTGCCATGCTGTCCCCAAATTAGTTGTAAGCCACGTTTGTGGCCACCACAGTATTATAATTATTATATTAGTTAAACTGTGAACTTTGCCATGTGTGAAAAAACATCACTTATTATTATTTTATTACTAATGCAATTATTATTGTTTTAAATTATTATTCTGCAAGTATTTTCCCATGTAAAATATATAATTATTATTACCTTAAACCAAAACCTCTTATTAATTGATTATTACTATAAAAAGGGTCATCTCATACTCTCAATATAATTAATATTATACTTTCATTATTATCCACGTTTTCATTAACGGGGGCTATGTACTCAAAGCCTATAAGTTCCACCAACTGGCTCTTAGGGTCAATGCGTGGTGCGGCTTATGAATCATGATGCCAGTATTCCCCTGGGCCCGTGTGTGGTTTTCAGAGTGTAAAAAACTCAGAATCTCACAATTTATTATATTCTATATACAAATCAAAATATCAGATAATAAAGTTAGATTCATTTTTAGTTTTAAATTAAAGTGTTGTTATTTATAAAGCGAACAAATAATATATCATACTCCAAAGTATTTTAAAAGCATAAATTTTAATTAATTTATATGGTGGAAAATGCAACTCAATGATTATAAATAAATTACACAAAATTAATTCAAGTATATACTTACTCACTCCAAATCCATCTAAAAAAAAAAATAAATAATATAATAATAATAATTTGTAACTAATTTGTTATTATGGATCAACCATTAATTGTATACCTATATTTTAGTATTTTAAGTATTAATATTATACAATAAAAACCAAAAAAAGGTGGACAAGTTGGTACCGCTCTGCTGTACAGTAGTTGTAATGGATGTGTTATATTTGAATAATACAATGATAAACCGATGTATACGAAAAACGATTTTGAGCGGTTAGCGTAGGCCTTATAATATTATTATTAAGCTATTGCATAGCTTTTATCACGGGCCTAACGTGTCCGTAAGATGTTATCATTATTTTTGTTATTTACAGTCTAACCAGTTGCTAAAAAAAATAATTTTGTAATTTTATTTTCGGTCGTCGCGATCAAAAAGAGTAACTTGAATTCATATCATAAAAAATTAGATTTTTTTTTCGTAGCTATGGTGATAAACAAATCGTTAGAAATAAAAATCCCATTTTTAGCGCTTTTTCGTAAGTTGTCGGTAGTTTTTCTCGACGCTTTCTAAACTACTTGGAATTTTCAATGTTGACTTCCTAAAAGTACCACTAATATCGACATTATATATATTATGTTACATAGTTATGGTACCTACACTCTTACAACACGTGTTGCTTATCTGTCGCATGTATTCTCGTTGATTCCATGGTCACTACATTATTCCTCTCAATATATGTAATGTTTACATTTAATGATTTATTTATTTGTGGTAGTTACTAGTTAAATATTTAGTACAGTGTACTTTTCGTCCCCAACGATTATTCCATTA
The DNA here is from genome assembly GCF_019925205.1 of Metopolophium dirhodum. NCBI lineage: Eukaryota > Metazoa > Arthropoda > Insecta > Hemiptera > Aphididae > Metopolophium > Metopolophium dirhodum. Next base: position 19,610,591 of record NC_083561.1, read on the forward strand.
CTGACGTCTGTAGTTTCCTGACTCGTATGTGTCCTTTTTTTTAAATTCTGATGTCCAATATAGTATGAATATTGTTTGCTTGTTTTCTGGGATTTACTCAATCTTAAGTAGTTGGTGATGTGCAAGCTGTAGTACAAAACGTCTATAAAAGTTATTCATACTGACTAATCACAGGAGGTCTGTTATTTGGTTATTGGTTTTTACACTTTTACTTTTTTCCGGGCTGATGTGGTTTCTTTTTTTTTGTAATGCAATGTCTCGTTGTGGAGAAAGATTCTAGTATTACCAATTTTTTTTTTTGTAAATTTTTGCGCTTTATCGTGAATTTTACTGTGGAAAGAAGTAGCATAAAGGTCCATCTGCATTAAAATGAGGTCATGATTTTTATCGAACCCAAGAGTGTCTGTGGTTCAATTTTTGTTACATTTTGTCATTGTTGTATATTTTGTAGTTGCTCAGTCTGTTGTTGAAGGTCAGCTTTTTTGTCTTCTATATTATTTGGTTTGTATATTGTTCTTATATTAGATTCACTGTATTTGTAGAAACATCTACTACTCAATCGGCTATTTCTGCTAGTCCGTCAATCGTTGCTATTTTTTGGGCTACTACTATTACTATAGTCTGTTTCACGAAAGAAAGGTACCGTTTTCGCATGTATACTGAGCTACGATCCGAGCCGGACCGTTGAGCACGCTCCACGCGCTCTATCTGTAACATGGTGTATCACGACGGAGAACGATTGGTTCATGTCGCCGCCATTTCTATACCCGCTCGTGTTTAATCGATACCACGACCGTCGTCGTCGTTGCAGATAACCGATTGTGGTGATTGTACTAGTTGTGGTTCGAGGCGGTGATGCGCAAGAATGACGGGATTTTGTCGTTACTCGGTACCTTTATTTCGTGTGACATACTATATTTGGGCTTGATTTGGAAGGTATTGTAACTACATTTGTTTTAATATGTGAGGATGACAATTCTATCCGCTAATGATTTAGTTTTTGATAACATAAATGCAGTTTTGTCATCACCTAACTTGCTGAATTTTTCTTCGTTAGTTCTACCATATGTATAAATGAGCATATCATTTAAATGTTAGTACCTATGTGATAGTCTTAATTGAGATTGTGCCCTTTTAAACCATGTTGCGAGGTCGCAAAATGTTGGGTAGTTTTAAGGCTTATTATCGTCTCCCATTTTTCGCTCACCGATGTCACTACTTTAGTGTTTCGACTATTAATATTATTCAATAAAAACCCTGATAAATGTTTAAACGAAAAACGTTAGACAATTTCTTTAGAAAAACTTAATATTTACACTTTTACATAATATGTTACACACTTAAACTACGTGTACTGTACGTACACTGTACGATTAACTGGACTACGGTGATTTCACGCCGTTATATATAATATCATGGAAGTTTGAAAGTTTCTAGAACCTTCGCACGTGCATGAATTTAGTGTTGCCTATCCGTCGCGAATGTTCTCTACATACATATTAAAATGTAAGTTGACTGATTTGTATAGTTTAAGATCCCTGTAAAGTCAACATTATAGGGAAGATGTATAGGCCTATTTGGACAATGATAGTAGGTATTAATTGACAATAATTTGAGGATGACTTTTACATAAACTATGAGACACAAATCACATACCTTTAATAATAAAATAAAACTAATTCAAAAATATATATAATATGAACTTACGTTTTTTTTCTAGAAATAAAATAATGAATAATATTAAACCTTAAAATTCACATTCTAAGAACTTAACGGATGAACTAATCATTGTTTTTCTACAAAATATATTATTACAAAGAATTCCACAAGGACCCGCCATGGAAGTTAAGCGTTTTCATGCATTTATTTTATTTTATTTTAATATAATATTATTCATAAATAATTGCAGTAATTGACAAAAAAAAAACAAAACAAAAAATACATAGGTAGTGATTAATATTATATTTCCACTATCCAACGAAATATCCATGAGGATGATATAGACCGGAAACCACAAATAATAGATATTATTTTGTAATATAAATACCGAAAAAAGAATTTGGAAACCATGTTAAAAGTTAAAACATAGCCTATATAAGAACGCTTTAAATAAATGTGATATAATACCCATTACGAAGAAATGAACCCGGGGAAGTCTGCTAACTGTTCACTACATAAGGTAGTGTAAAATAAGCTTATATCTAAAATTTACTGATTTTATAAACACGCAATGCGTAAATGACCTCCAAATGCTTTACCTAGGTGACCAACAATGCGCAAACGTTGAATCACATTACCGAAAAACTGATTATGAAACAATTTATAGTTACAAATTTAATTTTAAAAAATATGTATTCTACAGCGTAGTAAGCCCATCAGTTTGGTAGATAATTACTTTATAGCGATATTCAAATTTAATATTATAATATTATTTGTGCAATAAATTGGAAAGTTATAGTTTAGTTTACAGTTCATAAATAGACAAAATATCGTTAGAAAATCCATAATATATTTTTTAATTGAAAACTTAATAAGAATAAAGACCATAAGACAATCGTATTATGATAAAAATTATTACGTACGTAGGATAGCTTGAATAAAATAAAAACAGTAGTGATTAATTATTATTTATTATAAAATGTTCGTAATATTGTTTTGATATAAGATCATAGATTTAACTAAAAATTACAAACAAATTTTGAAATTTTATAATCAATTGCATACAGTTTTTTCTTAGAAATCCTAAGTTTTGAATGTTGATCCATAAAAATTAGCATTAACTATTAGAATTATATTTAATATGGTAGAAATACTGGAATTCTTAACTATAAACAGTATAAACACATGTAAAATTAATCTAAATGTAAACTATAATAAATTAATATAAAAACAACTTACTACCGACTTCTAGAAATAAAACACCCAGTAGTCATTTTTAAGTATAATTATAAAACATTATTAGATGTTATGATTAAAGTAGCAATAATCTAATGATTTATTTGAAAAGTTTTCAATAAATTTACAAACATTTTAGTTGAGGACAATGAGCAAATCAAGAAAATAATATAATTATAGCTACACAAAATATAGCTGACCTCATTACTATACATTTGTGAAAAGTCCCACTCGACCTTAATTTATAGATTTTATAACGTCTAAACTCTAAAGTGTATTATATATTTGAAAATTGTATTTTTATGATTTCCAATTGATTAAAAACAATTTTAAATTAAAAAGATCAATGAAAAATAAAAACTCAAAAAATGTTTCATACTCCAACCTGGAAAATAAATTATAAAATATTAAGTAATATCCTTATTGTTTAGGTAACTAAAAATATAAAATCGAAGGCCTAGGAAGAAACAAATACTATCATATAAACATAATTGTTATAATATTGGCTTATTTAAAATGCAATCGTCAATAATCATAAGCCGATACAAGATCAATTATGTTTACTTATATAGTAAAATATATTATAGTATGATATATTAGCACTTGGTCATTTAAGTCATCAGAGTATAAAGCATTTCATAGATTTGGAACCAAAATATGCTATTTAAAAATATAAAATTCTTTAGGAAACTTCTTACTATATTATCTCTTTTTGTAAACTATTTTAATGATTGTCAAATGGTCAAATCTCTAGTTTATTTAACAATACATAGAAAGAACTTTGGGGATGTAACAATAGTATTGATAACTAAAATGATTCTATATAAATATTTATTAAAAACAAACTTGATAACTGTATTCATTAATTATAATTTTGTAACTAATTAAAGAATAATTAAAAATTTAAATGTTTATACTTCTTTAAATTATGCCCTGCATAGTAGTTTATGAAGAAAAGTGTCTCGTCTGAATAAGAAACCTTTTGTCTTATATTTTACCTTTATTAGCTTCTATGTTCTTGTCCGTAATCCTAGATTTTCATTTAATTGCTTGGGGACATAAGGGACCCCCAGGCTGAAACAGCATATTGAAGAATAAGTAGTAGATATGACGGAAATCATAATTTTTGAAATTTCAACAAATAATGAAATTGTACATTGGTGGTAAAGCACTGGATACAATGTAGGTTGATGTTGAAATGATATGTAGTCACATGTTGAGTAATCAGTCTAGTGTAAATCCTAAGTATTTCACATAGTTTGACACTCTTACTACACTCTTCTGTGAATCGCAACTGATTTTATATTCCATTGGATGTCGACGTTAGTAGGTTTTTACCATTCGTGCGTTATGTTTTGCCTTGCTTTTGTGTCACACTCGCTGATCTCCAGAGTCTATGTTATCGATTGGTTCGTCCAAGTGTTTTTTGTTTCTTAGTAGTTACGAGAAAGCCCGTTTTAGTACGTGTATTTACCATTACAATATACGTACTATAAAAAGTGGATTGAAAAGAAATTCGATAAAGCACATTTTGGTTCCAATCCATGCATTTTGTTAATGCAAATTTTAAATTTCACACAGTTAAAATAGTAAAACTCTTAGTTAGTCAAACATAATAATATTTACTTAAATCTGCATGAAAAATGAATTATTATAATTTTATAACTTATTGTTAATAATATAATTTATGGTTTATTATGAAATATTATGGTTTAAAAATAATCACCGGGAAACTATTTTTATAATTTGGCTACTTTTGTTTTTGATTGAACAATACGATTTGATTTCGAAGCAATGGAAATATTTACAGTCACCAAGGCCGGGCAAGTCAAATAATTTTTTTAACTCGTTAAGTTGAGTTAGTAAAGAAAAATGAAAGCTAAGTTCAAAGTTAAAAGATACCTTTGTTTTTTAACTTGTAAGTTTCACAAGGTAATTATAAATTAAAAGGAACTTAACTTAATTAAAAATTACTTACGTTTTTCATATTATTAAATTACTTATTATACCTTTTTATAAAACTAACATAGTAATGTAATAATAGTATCTTTATTACCTTTATTACCTATATATTTGATATTTGCGATAACATAATATTATTATTTTTTTATTCATATAAAATCAATTATTACATTATGGAATATATTTTGAATCAGTAGTTTCAGGAAAACAAATTACTAAACGTGACAATACAATTAATTAATTTTTGATTTACTGCATAAAAAGTTAACTCGTCAAGTTATAAATTAGGTACCTACTTCTAAAAAAAATGTAACTCGTTATGTACCTAAATTAGTTAAAAATAACTTAAATTTAACTTTTTGACTCGTTAATGCCCAGCCTTGACAGTTACTGTAATCAATCCAATAAACATCTAAATATGACAAAGTCCCAAATTACATCTACATTTTTCTATATTATTCTATAATTTGTTTTATAACTTTTTTAAGTTGAAATGTGTATGATCTTGATAAAAATCACAAACATTCGACAATTATAATATTATTATAGCTGTAATCAGAATCTGAGCATTTAAAAGAAAACATCCATGCGAAATAATATTGTTATGTACCTATTACATATTATTAACAAATAATAAATAATACGTACCTGCAACTTTTCCTGTAAATTAAAATTTTAAATTAATTCAACGATAGTAAAATAGATTATACTATCATAGAAATATTTATGTTTCATAATTAAATTAAAAAATCTAGATTTAGGTGGAAAAACAATCGTTCTGTTTGTTATTAAATATCTGAAAAGTAAAACTATATTAAGTAGACACGTACAACTACTGATAATATTATTCTGAACTTCTGAAGAATTACTTATATGGAATAATAAAAATGTATTTTCTTTAGAAAGACATACACAAAAGTTATACATTTATAATTAAATATCATACATATTTTTAATATGTGAACGTCACAGTTTATTGTTTGTCAATGGGGTGATAACTCAAGTGAATATTAATTTTATGAATTTTAAAATTAAAAATGTAATGATAATACCATTAGATTCCAAGATTTATACAAGCTATTATAGCTTCAAAACCAATGAGGAGTGATAGACTCGAGACATACCTGCCAGAAACAGTTCTTATAACTGTCAAAAAAATATTGAACAAACATTTTCTTTTTCCATATTGTATTAAGTTTATAATTTTAAAGTTCACAATAAGGTACCATAATTAGGTACCATGGACAAACAGAGAGTCAATAAATCAATTAATTTCTATGTAACGTGTCTAAAGATAATCATTTCAATTAATATAATATGCTTTTAGTATAATCATATTTTATTAAAATTACATTATGTATTTAAGTATTTACACAAAAATTTAATGTCCAGATAAAACTACATAACTAACAAATATAATGTAAATATATAATACTGTAAAAACAACTTATCCCATAACTATATAATCTTAATTTATAACTTAATTATCCATTAATAATAATGTAACTGCAATATATAAATAATATTATAGTCTTATATACTTAAATAAACTTATAGAATGAATACACGAAAACAAACGTACTTGGCTGTTAAAACTCAATTGCAATTAAAATATATTACAGAATATAAAATAATATGAAGTAACATTCCTTAACGATTACATCATTATTTAAAGATAACAGTACATCTCCACAATAGGCGATTATCATTACGATACGGACACACACTAAAATATGCCCATAAGATAAAGATAATAGAATATTACGCAACACCAATACATCATTACACAACCCGCTTTCTGTCACATTAAAAAACAGCATATTATAATATTTAAACCTACATATGAGCACTGCACGACATTCAGTCAAACAACCAAATATCAGTGCCTTAAAGAGAGATTAACCTAAAGTACATACGCATTCACCAATACACAATATAAATAAACGAATAAACTAATAAGCCACGTCTTAGGCGCTGCCTGATGTTTCATTATCCATTCTGGATCTTGAACCATCAGAGTATACTTGCAGTTAATGCATCTCGAGTCTTCATGCGGGCAGGATTTATCCTGATACTCCGACTCCATCCCTCTTAAAGAGATGTATCCATTCTAACAAAGGATCAACGAGTTCTTTTCACAGCTATACGAGGTAAGTGAACACACATATATTTTACACTCTAAGACAAATTGTCGATTCCGTACTCAACTAATAATATTCAGTAGTAGAAATAAAAATAATGTAATATAAGTGCGATATGTGACCATCTTAATTTCTCATACCCTTTGTAATTTGCCACCTTACTCCGCACTTCCCCGACTACCCATCACTCTATTATTTTTATCTCACTACATAACCACAACCACAGAATAATGACCTAACCATTCAAGTCTTTATTCTCGAAAAAAAAAAAATAATAATAATTAGGTATATTAATTATTATAAGCCTTCAAAAACACTATACTGTGATACATTTCAGTACCTGTTGAGTTTAAACACAGGTTTGAATTTTAATTGCTTCGCATTTGGAATTTTGATGATCTAAATGCGTTTCAAAATAAATAAGAACCAGCTACAAGAACTGGTAATTCTAACTTTGCCAATCTTGGCGCAATATATAGCGCTGATATATTGACACATTCAATTAATATTCAAGAACAGATTTTGTACAGACATCAATACATGGTCATTTCAGGAGAAAGGAAGATAAAAAAATAACAATACTAATAAGATACATACCAATGCGGTCTGCAAAAAATATATATTATATATCGTTAAAGTTATTAATAATACAATAAGATATAACATGAACATTTTAGTGGACAATTTTTGAAAAGTTGTGTAGAAATAAAAATACTGACTACCTATGTAATATTAGGTACTATGTACATAATATTAAATATGAGTATATGTTTAACAATTAATATCCTTATTATTTTGTATGCTTCATATTTAATTTTTAGTTTATGGAATCCACCTTAGGTTCTATTCGAATACAGAAGCACAAAGAATACTAGTAATTGAAACTTTCATTTTCAACGAGACATCTTAGGAAAACAACTTCTCGTAATTCAATTAAAACTTAATGAACAACATTTCTCTAATATTTCTGATCTTCAATGTCTATATTTATACAAGAATTGCCATTGAAACTAATTGACGAAATAATTAATATCATACATTCAATTATTATCCTAATAATAAAATAATACAATTCAATAAAATAAAAACAATAATATACGTACTAATATTATCTAGAAAAAAATATAATAATTATTAATAAGTTACTGCGAATCATTATCGTAAGTTGGACGTATAATCTGCATTGTTAGTTTTTATAGGCTATTTGTATTATATGAATTTAAAAAAGTGAAAACAAAATAAAGGACTACGATTTTATTGTCACGACTTAAATGAAATAGTTAAAAATAATGACAAAAGTACTACGGGGATGATAGTTTTAATTTAAATAGAATTCCGTTTTGAATAATTCGGATGACAATTAATGTAAAAATAAGAGTAATTGATAAAATATTATACGAGCAACTTATTACGCAATGCAATAAAAACACAAATATTACGTACTATTTAAATCAACTAAAAAAAAAAAAAAAATACAAATAGAGTTATATTTGTGGTTAGTTATTATATTAATAATTTGCTTAAAAATAATTAAACATGTTTTGAAAAATAAATTAAATATATTTAAATTACTATAATAATCATTAATAAAACGTTATAAATAACGTTATTTAGTGGTCAACATAATAATAATTTACAATATACAACCACAAATATATTATATGATTGTGATTTTATCGGGATTTAGTTCATAGTATTTATTAGTATAAATTACTATATAATATATTTATATAAGTAGATCAGTATTTTCATCAGTGTAAATTATAGGTGTGTATAATTATATGTATAAATACTAAATATCTTAAAATTAATCGAAATATTTTTAAAAGGTAACTGTGTAAAGTAAATTATAATACACCATATACTTAGTGGCCGAAAGTTTCATGTCCCAATATATAATATTTTTGGAATTAGGTACATCAAAATAACTAAAATTATTATTTTCCATTTAAATATGTGATTTTATCAAAATTTCAACTGAAAATGCTTTTGTATTTTTGATATTTTTAAGTTTCTTTAATAAGAACATCCATCGTAAATTGTAGACAGCTGTTGATATAACTTTATAATATATTATATGTACCTACTTAGTACCTACATATGGGATTTTTATATAGATATTAATAATTAATATAGGTCAGACCACCGAAACTATATTATTTATATTGAAGCGACAGTATTTTGCGCGTGCCGATGCAGATCCGTTCGAAGACATATTTGTTGTAAGTGAGCAAGCGACGACTGTTGAACAGGCTAAGTGTATTTTTGATACCAATAAAAATATTGCAACAAAAACTATATCTTTTAATATTATTGCAATCGTTAGTAGTACCGCGTTTATTATGAACGCGCCGGATTATGATTTCATGATGATTATGAGGTCTTACGACTTTACGGAGATATTAATATCAAAATAGTTTAAAAGATCTAAAAGTAATGGACATAAAAATGAATGCAATCGTACCTCAACATAATTTTGGATGACAATCATTACTTACTCATTAGCGATGGGAAGGCGTCGACGTGTCGTACGTTTAATACCATGTAACTCAGTGTGTGTGGTATAACATTTATGAGAAACATATTACATCTTAGAACAGAAAATATTAAAATTGGAAATAACATTACCATTTGCCGAGAAAATTATTAAGAAATTTTCATAATTTTGACGAATTATAACTTAAAAATGTTAGGTAAATAATATACTTAAAAAAAGTAATTATTTTCGATTTGTTTAATAATTCTAGTAAAAACTTATTATGAAGAACACTTTTTTTTAAATTTTAGATCTTTTTAATGAGCAAAACATTCTGTATCATACAAAAACAAAAAGTTGTGCAACAAAATGTCTATGATTGCAAACAATGAGCCAAAATATTTTAAAATATATAATAATATTCAGAAAATTTCAATATAAACATTTGGTCAAAAATACAAGTTTATATTATGGTATATGTAACTGGTTATTAGGTGAAACAAAAAATCAATTTTAAATCAAAATCTAGTTTTTTGTAAAAAATCTCAATTTGCTTAATTGTTTTATATTTTTACCGATTATTTTAAAAAATACCAGGAAGGTTTAGTATTTTGTACGACCCAATGTTCCAACAAAATCAATTTTTTTCTTAAGAAAGATCAGATTTAATAGAAACCAGCCGGAAATTTGAAAAATTTAAATTGTTTTACTTTAAATAAGGTTATGTTAGGTTAGGTATATACAAAAACACAAACACAAACATACATATCACTATTTAAGCAACATTTTCATCGATCCTATCAGAATCCAAAAATGTATTTTGTTCTATTACAAATAAATACTAGCTGATTAAGAGAACATTTAAATTGTTTTTATTTTATTTTAAAATTAACACATGCGTTCAAAAATAATATACCCATTCAGATTAACTAATCAATGATGATAGGTACACTAATATCTACTATTGTACCTACACATAGGCATAAATAGTATTTGAAATTTGGTGGCTGTAGATCAGGTTTATACTTGATACTTTTATGATCTTTTAAATTATCGTAATGAAATCATTAGTTTTGCGGTGTTATGGAAATTCTAGGGGGGCTTAGTACCCCCAGCCCCCTCCTATTTGCGCCTATGTACCTACAAAAGCTGAGGATCTTACCAGTGTAAACAAATAAGTATGCTGAAATCTATTACAATTTAAAGATGACTAGTTCGTAACTTATGACATATTCATAAAATTAACTTAGATCATAAATAATGTATACAGAATATTATTTACTTAATATAGAGTAAATAAGTACCTATAGTCAGTAATTTGGATCACAAAGTACAAACTAATAGCAATCAACTGTACATTTAATTTAAATTTTTTAATCGATGTACTATAAGTGTAATAACTTGTCTAATTATTTAATAAATTAATTAATAAAACTGCATGAAAAAAAAATAAATGAAAATACGTACTAATGTTTGTGTTTAGGTTTCCTAAAAAATAAAGATAATTGATTATTTACAATAACAAATAGTTGGATACATTTTATTTTCTAATTTAATTATTTTTATCAAATGTTGATAAATATTATAATATTTTAGTACCTTTGTAATTTAAATTAATATAATTACTAATTGTAAGATATCTAAATGTTTCCATTGCATAGCTATATAATTCCAAAGCATTTTCTTAATAATAAATATGAGAATCCTTGGACATTTATAATTGCTCTTTCGTTGGAGAAGTTTAAAGTTTACAGATTATGACATATTTTAATTTGTTATTGTTATTATTATCACAGGACAATATTTACGGATCCAGAGCACACAGTTCTGTGGAGGAGGGCAACAACACACATACGTATTTCAAATAAATACCTTCAAAATCCACTGATGTTTTGGGAGCCCCAACTGAAATTAATATAATATAATTATACTACATAGCAGTATTTAAAAAATAAATGTCAGTTTTTAGCGTTACTGTAGCACGTCAGGAATTTTGTATGAGCAGTGAGAGGATTTTTTTTGGTGATAGGATTCATAAAAGAAGTATAACTATTATACAGCTGAAAGTTAATAACTTGTTATCGTACAAATCATTTATTATTTACGGTTTCCCATTTAAATAAAAATTAATTAGACAAGTTGATGATTTTTGTGCTTGACACATAATACGCAATATTATAAATTATACCATTGATTATTAAATATTAATGTTTGTCTGTCTGTCTGTCTGTCTGTGTATACTCTGGTTTTCATGGTTGCTATTGGTTTTGAAGCTATTATAATAATAATTATTGTTTGCCGGGCAACAAAGCGCACGGGATCAATTGATTATTATTTTTATTATGAACAACTATATTTAGCCCAATGCTATAGAAAATATGCTGCGCCGTAATTATTCCTGACAGAGAGCGCTAAGGAATTCGGTCTATAATAAAATAAAATAATTATTTCTAATGGTCGTAATCATCATCGACCGCTGCCGTGGATAACAGCTTTCGTGCGTCATCACCAAACGCTGTGGCATGCACGATTGCACGAATCTGTACAAAAAATTGGTTCCGATCGATAAGTAGGTAAATTACTCCTCGGGAGCACTTGTTGTTCAAACACCGCGGGATAAAAAAAAAATATAGTTATAATAAGTATTTAGTGTAGTCCAGAAGTCAGTCATTGCAGGGATCACTGCGTATGAGTAACTACTTTTTCGGCCGAGTCAAGGTTTATGACAATATGAATTAACAATTGGTTTCATCAAATGTGAAAAATGAAAAAAAAAAATCGATTGGAGGTGTCAAAATTAATTCATTTTGAGTTTACAACTTAGTTTTAATACCTACTTAAAAAAAGTGTTCACAGGCCAAAACGTTGTAGTACAGGTTTGGGAAAGGTAATGGAAATAGCACGTTTTGAAGTTGTTCCTATTTCTGTCGATGCAAAACGCATTATTGCCGGCAATACCACGTTTTGAAGAAAAATTCAATATTGGCAATACCACGTTTTGAAATGATAACAAGTATGCCTCAATACAAATAACATGGACAATAATACGTTTTGATTTGAACATGATTGAACATGATAATACCACGTTTTGCTTTGACATTAAATGTGGCAATACCACGTTTTGGATTTTTTCCCTTAATTTTATCTATCTATCATAGGACTGGAACTGAATCTAAAAGAACCAGTTCTGTAACCGGAACCTTTAAAATATTAAGAACCAGAATAGGAACCGAAATTTTTAAATTAAATCGGTTCTTTTAGATTCAAAAAAAAAATAATTTTATTTATCATAATTTAATGGTATTTCTGTTTTGTGTATAAACTATGTTTGATCATATGAGTTATCTAATATTTTTCATACTAATTAAACCCACATAACCCATCCGGATAGGGATTTAAATTTATTATACTTTTCGGTACCTAAATTATCTGGAACCCATACTTTTATTTTTACAATACTTTTATTATAACCGAACCGAAACAGTTATATTATTCTTGGAGAACCAGTACCGGAACCGATACCGATAAATTCAAAAGGTCCCAGTCCTTGGTCGCATGCCGTTCAGCGATCGCATTCACAGACCCCGACGCCGACGAAGGCGGCCAGACACCACGAACTGTCCATCGTAGCGCGTACAAAATTTGCTCACACTTCTACCTGAAATTCAATTACTTTTTTGTGTTGGTACACTTAAAAATATTTTTTTTCGTTTAACTGTCTCTTGATTTCGATAAATATTATAATTGATTATAAAGAATTGTCGTATATTGTAGACAGTCGTCAAAATAATATTATTATTTAATATATATGTAATATGGGTGGGAATATTTCAAATTGTAAATTATTGACATAGGTCAGGCCAGCGAAGCAATATGTGCTGAGGTGACGATAATATTTTCTATATAACACCGCCGTACGCGCAGGCACGACCCCCCCCCCCCCCCCCGTTGTCGCTGAGTGATTCGGCGAGGACGTAGCTACGACGTGCGTGTGAAACGCCGATCGTAGTACGGGCTAGGCGATCTGAATTTGCTTAGTGTTTTATTTATGTTTGTTTTAAATACAATAAAAGTGTTTCCGACCTGAAAACCCGAGTTAAACATTATTTTAGTCATTCTTACGTTCTTACCTTTTATAGGAACAGCGCCGGGATATACGTACTATGTGTCAATGAAGTTTTATTAAACTGAATAGTGCTAAGGTATATGTAATCTTTGAGTCATTTCAACTAGATAGGAACGAACTAAGAATTGACAAGCGCCTACCATCGAACCTCAACGAGTTAACAGTGCCATTCTAATTAACTTTAGAGAGTGTCATTAACTAGAGAATACGAGGGTAAGGCGATAGTTGGTTTACCGCGTATTTTCTAATACGGGTGATACCACAGAATAGTATTTAAAATCAATGGTGATATACTGATTTAATATAATATAAGAATAATAAAGTTATAAAAGTTATAGCCTTAAACATTTGTGGGGAGCGAGGCGACAACACACATGTCACATACGTATTTTAAAATAAATACCTTGACCATGCGGCTCGAATATTGAATCACCGTTTGAATCTGAAATTAATTTATACTAGTAAAAATATAGGTACTACACATCATTATTGAATATATGAGCTTTTAATGTAACTATCCCCTAATGTAATTTTAGAGCGTTAACCTAGATACCTTATGGATGTAATAAATATAAATGCACTATAGCATTATGTATATTTACACTATATGTCTGTACTGAAGGTTAGTACTACTAGTATCAGATATAGTCGTACAGACGTACATTGGAACTACTGTACCAGATACTATTTAATATTTTACCACCAATCAATGAACTATTGAAGACAAATAAAATTACCTAATATTCTCTCAAAAGATAATTACTGTAATTTTACATAACTATTTAAAGCTGATATGAAATTACAATGATGAGCTAAAAATAAGGTAAATGAGCTTGGTTAGGTCAGGTTATAAGATAGAAGTTAGGATAAGCTATCTAAACCATCATAATATTATTAAAATAATTAGAACAGTCTGTAGATATGTATCAATTAAGTATTTTGTGTGAGAAAAGTTCTTCCGAGTATGAACAAATAATCACTTCGATTTCATATAAGAATTAATAAAAATAATATGAACGCTGAACAATAAATGAAATAAAATGTTACTCCTATGTAAAAACTCATACATGGAACAATAATTCGCCATACGAAATAAGTCCACCTGCATAAGTACATTATTATTTATTTTTATCCCCTGAGTAAATAATTAGTATGCAAATATAAACATAGCAAAAATGCACAGAATTTTTAATGTTTTCACTCTGTTCGATTGAGTTCAAAATACTACTAAATATTGCGGAGTTTTCCATTAAATTTTCGTGATAAATGATTGCAGTCCCCTCTGTTATATCTCAGTCCCAGGTGTGTTTAAGGGTGGTTTTGGATGAGAAACTCGGTATCACGATACATGCCAATAAGTCATGAAGTCTGGGGTGGGTGTTATTTTAGGTATCCCGTCAAAATAGCGAAAATAAAATAACGAAAAAAAAACCGCGAATTAAAATTAGAGAAAGCTGTTTGGACGAATCTAGATAAAAGCGAATGACAATAATATCGATAATGATTTTTTTCAGACACAAGTAAATTATCAGTTTAGTAGCACAATTAAATATATCTTTATTCTTTAATCGTGGTTATCGTTAGTAGTAATCGAGTATTCGAGTGATGGTTAGTGTAGTTCGTGTTACTTTTACGTGTATTATTCTTCGCTAAGAGCAAATAATATTGTATTAATGTGGAATACGTACTCAGTAATAAAAATAAAAAATTCAAAATTGTTGATGGATATATATTTAGAGTGGAAAAAACTATTGAGAACACAATGTATTTAAGGTGTACAGAACACCATTGTAAAAGCCAAATGATAATTAAAAGCGAATCTATTACTAAAGGGCCGTCAGATCATTCACACGTGGCTGATGCAAGTAAATTTCATGCAAGGATTGTAGTGGCAAATATGAAAAACGAAGCTATTCACACATAACAGTTACCACAATAAATAATAAGTGCTACCCAAATACCAGCTGGAGTGGTGGGAGCAATGCCATCAGTAAGTTCAATAAAAAATACACTTCATCAAATTCGCAAAAGGAACGACTGAGACCCTACGGATCCAAAATCGCTTTTTGATCTTGATATTCCTGAACAATTTAGAAAAACCAAAAATGGCACACAATTTCTGTTGCACGATAGAGGCCCTTCAAATAATCAAAATATAAAGAATTGTTGGATTCCCCATTTTTTTGCGAAAATGAAGAATTTCTTAATCCACTAACTAACTATTTTGAAGACACGTGGATTGGACCTCGAGGAAGAAAAAATGTTCGGAAATCACCGTGTTTTGATATAATGTTATGGAACTGCTATGAAATTTCCAAACGCCAGGGGGCCAAAACCAATAATTCTATAGAGGGTTGGCATAGAGGTTTCAGCTTAATATATTTTAATCTTTAGCATCACATCATCCATCCATCTGAAAATTTATTGAATACCTTCAAAGACAACAGAATTTGGAGGAAATTAAATATGAGCAGTATCAATCTGGAATAAATAATATAAGGAAAAAAAAGAAGTACAAAGATTCGGCTGAACGGATTCAAAAATTAGTAAATGGGTACGACGAAAATGATAAATTAAATTTTTTAAAAGGAATTGCCTATAATTTGACCTATTAGCTTATTAATATTTTATTAGATACAACAAAAATAATAATTGTTATAATTTTAATTTTTTTTATATTTTCCATTATTTTTTATTCGCTATTTTATTTTTTCAATTTAATGATATTTGTTGTTTTATATTCAATATTTTGTGTTCAATTTTTTATTTTCGCTATTTTGGAGGTGAATCGTTATTTTAATAGGTAGGTACTTGGTCTTGGTAATCACTAATCAGTGTCCGTTATGGCCGTATAGGTAATATAAAAATGGTTAGTTTGATGGCCAATTCATCAATGAAATAATTATTCTGTGTGAGAACAGTTCTTCCGAGTATGAACAAATAATCACTTCGATTTCATATAAGAATTAATCAAAATAATATGAACGTTGGACAATAAATGAAATAAAATGTTACTTCTTTGTAAAAACTCATACATGGAACAATAGTTCGCCATACGAAATAAGTCCACCTGCATAGATACATTATTATTTATATTTTATCACCTGAGTAAATAATAAGTATGCAAAAATGAACATAGCAAACATGCACAGCATTTTTAATGTTTCCACTCTGTTCGATTGAGTTCGAAATACTATTAAATATTGCGGTGTTTTCCATTAAATTTTTGTGATAAATTATTGCAGTCCCCTCTGTCATATCTCAGTCCCAAGTTGGTTCAAGGGTGGTTTTGGATGAGAAACTCGGTATCACGATCTATGCCAATGTTTTGGTTTAACCTAACTGCAGGGGTGGCTTCAGGGGGAGTGCACTAGGGCTGCGGCCCCTTCCCATCGTATATTTTATAAAAAAATGTATACCGTTAAAAACAAAATTACAATAAAAACATATAACAATATCGAAAGTTGTCTGAAAATTTCTACTTAGTCTACAGGGTTCATTCGAAGCGTTTCTATTATCACTTGTTCTAAGTACACAAGTCTAGGAGGTTAGTGTCTTCAAAAGTTATTGTTTGTTCAATTTCGCCAAATATGTCGTAAAATTCATCGTACTATACTTTATTCTAAGATATAAATCAAATTCTTGAACAAAAAGATTAGGTACAATGTACATACATTATTTTAATTTCCATATGAATAAAAACTGACACTGAATAACTGAATAAAAACTTAAATACATATGTTTTGTGTGTGTACAATTAGTTTGAAGTGTAAACGTTTTATGATTAAAAGTGTCACAATAACTTCAAAAACATTTCGTGGTTATGTCATACGCTAAGTATTATATATTTACTTGGAGATCTAAATCTATGCCTAATATCATATGATGTCTTGTATAATACAAAAACCGATCCTTGGACCCGAGTTTGAACCAGAGGTGGCTTGATCATGCATTTTGTGGTTCACTGAATCACTAAAAAGTCTGGGGTGGGTGTCATTTTAGTAGGTTCTTGGTCTTGGTAATCACTAATCAGTGTCCGTTATGGCCGTAAAGGTAATATAAAAATGGTAAGTTTGATGGCAAATTCATCAATGAATTAATTATTTTGTGTAAGATAAGTTCTTCTGAGTATGAACAACAATTTAAAATACATACTGATAAAATATGAGGCACGATTCAAGAATGACTTATGATTATTTTATCCACAAGACGTCCCGGAACCACAATACAGCATACATTTCATCAGTTATGCAACGTTTTGGTTTCAGAAAGTTACTCAAAAAAAATACTTAATACATTTCTTATAATAATAAATTAATAAAATATATATTTTGTTAGAGTTATTACGAGATATCTAAATTTGTAAAATGAAAATATTTTAAATTCACCTTTAAGATAATAAAAGTCAATGCTTATAAACTATAATTATGTCTATACTTTATCCGTAATATACTTCAATAAAGGATATATTAAAATAAATTATTTTTTAATTACAATTGACTTACTGTCAAATCCAGCACTCTTAAGAACACCTAATAAATTTTAAAATTATTTAAACAAAATTATATAAGACTAAGCTTTAGTATATACCATAAAACACGAATTAGTTTAATGTTTTACTAATCTCAAATGATCCTATCATGGGCCAGTGAATTTGACTAAACATTAAATACGCACTTTTTAACATACTTTCCTAATAGCTATAATAATTTATAAATATGACAAGTCGACATTCAAATGGAAATCAACGTCAATTAAAAATAGATTCGTAATTTATTGTTTTCGTAAAATTGTCATTTGGTCATTAATATTTACCATGATTTGAGAATACACATACACATAAACTTTTTAATTTCTTTTAAATATTTATTATTTTTCTGGTTTATCCAGCCACTAAGACCACCTTGTCTCACAATCATTTGTCTTAGCATCTAAATCTAATGCTAGAGTCTTACAATTTTATTCACCTCCAACTAGTTCCATGTCCCCCTTTATTTCTTCCCAATTCATTTTTGGTTTTACCAGGTGCCCTTTTCTTTACAGATTCTGTTCCATCACAGCCCTCAGTTATGCGTTTCGTCTACTCATTACATGTCCTACCTTTATGATAGTCTATATACAATGCTCTTTTAGTTGTATATTGTTTCTAACCCTCTATTTTTTCTCTGTTATCTGCTCTCCTATATTATACATTTTTTATCGAACCAAATATTTTCTGTAATATTTTTGTTTCTAGGATTAATAATAAATTATGATTTACTAAGTGTAGATGTTTCAAATTCGTGAAATATATTTAGATACAAGTATAGAATTCTTTATATCGTAACTTTTCTAAGTTATTATTTGTTTACAAATAGTTAATTAAAAAATATTAGTTATTACCTTTACAGCAATCTAAAAAAAAAAAATTAGTTAACTATGTATTTTAACTACAAATTATGAAAAAAAATATTAAAATATCGATAGTATAAAAGGTATAACACAAATATAATCATTGTAAATCAATAAATTGAACCTTACCGCTCATCGCTTTTTTGTCATCATCTGTGAAAGTAGCAACTGCAGACATAACACAAATCGCAATTACTATACATTTAAAAGTTATTAAATGTTGCTTAAAAAAAATCATTTTGATATCATATAAGAATTAATAAAAATAATATGAACGTTGAACAATAAATGAAATAAAATGTTACTCCTATGTAAAAACCCATACATGGAACAATAGTTCACCATACGAAATAAGTCCACCTGCATAAGTACATTATTATTTATTTTTTATCACTTGAGTAAATAATTAGTATGCAAAAAAAAAAACATAGCAAAAATGCGCAGAATTTTTAATGTCTCCACTCTGTTCGATTGAGTTCAAAATAGTACTAAATATTGCAGGGTTTTCCATTAAATTTTCGTGATAAATGATTGCAGTCCCTCTGTTATATCTCAGTCTCAGGTTGGTTGAAGGGTGGTTTTGGATGAAAAACTCGGTATCACGATCTATGCCAATAAAAGTCGTAAAAGTCTGGGGTGGGTGTTATTTTAATAGGTAGGTACTTGGTCTTGGTAATCACTAATCAGTGTCCGTTATGGCCGTATAGGTAATATAAAAATGGTTAGTTTGATGGCCAATTATTCATCAATGAAATAATTATTTTGTGTGAGAACAGTTCTTCCGAGTATGAACAAAAATTCAAAATATATACTGATAAAATAATGAGCACGATTCAAGAATAACATATGATAATTTTAATAAAATAAAAATATAAACATTCAGTAAAATTTACATTACAAGTTACATGAGAAATCGAGTGAATATCCAATGTTGTAATAATATGAATTTCAAACGCTTATAAAATTATAATTTGACATGCTTTTAGAAATTTTTTTTTTTTTTTGATAAAGGTGGACAAACTTATGTGAAATCTTTTGCACATTTTCGTGAATTTTACGTATTTTGTCAATATATATGAACTTTAAATGTTTATAAAAAAATTGTGACTGGATTTTTAATATTTTTCACCAGTTTTTGAAAAATATATTAGGAGCCTTCTATTAAATTTTCAAGCTTTTTAACACAAAAAATAAAATTTTATTGATATTTATAGAAAAAACTAAAAAAATTGGAAACTGAAAATGTCCGTTAACAGCTCAACATATTTTGAAAATGTTATTGTGCGTAGGAAAAGCTAATATAAACATCAAGTCAAAATGTCATGTATTTACGGTAATTTGTTTTAGAGTAATACCAAAAACTAAAATCGACTTTATCGAAAAATTTTTTTTCATTTTTCAGAGATTTTTAAAAACAACTGAGAAATTTTTACTTTTGACCCCCCAAATACCAACTATATTCACTTTCCTATCAGAAAAGATACTGTTGAACAAAATCTAAGCAATTTTACAGTCCTAAAAGGTATTAACAGACACAAAAAAAACACACACATCATTGTAAAATCAATACATTCATCACTCCGCTCAGAATCTAAAAATAGTCACGTAAAATATGAGACAATGTGACATTATTTTGTTATTAGAAAATCGCAAACAATTTTGTACCCGCTAGAAATGTATTATAATAATATTGCTATTACTGAACTATTCTGTATAATGTGAAATTGGCTGAAATGTATTCACTTAATTATACTGAATTCAACAACTGATGTCAAAGCTCGGTCAATTTTATTTTATGTTTAAGTGTCAACTGCTTATTGTTTTGTACCTACAAATGGTGTGTATTCATAAAAGAGTGATGAATTTGTGTTTATGATACTGTAATTTCAACTGGAAATGAGATATAGTTATTACTTATTCTATAAAGTATGTGACAACTATAACTTAAATTGGAGGTTATATTCGACAAGCTATTATGATGGTGCAATATGCAATATGCAATATGATTTGTATAAAAATTTTTAAATTTTTTATTTTCGCTATTTTGGAGGTGAATCGTTATTTTAATAGGTAGGTACTTGGTCTTGGTAATCATTAATCAGTGTCCGTTATGGCCGTATAGGTAATATAAAAATGGTTAGTTTGATGGCCAATTCATCAATGAAATAATTATTCTGTGTGAGAACAGTTCTTCCGAGTATGAACAAATAATCACTTCGATTTCATATAAGAATTAATCAAAATAATATGAACGTTGGACAATAAATGAAATAAAATGTTACTTCTTTGTAAAAACTCATACATGGAACAATAGTTCGCCATACGAAATAAGTCCACCTGCATAGATACATTATTATTTATATTTTATCACCTGAGTAAATAATAAGTATGCAAAAATGAACATAGCAAACATGCACAGCATTTTTAATGTTTCCACTCTGTTCGATTGAGTTCGAAATACTATTAAATATTGCGGTGTTTTCCATTAAATTTTTGTGATAAATTATTGCAGTCCCCTCTGTCATATCTCAGTCCCAAGTTGGTTCAAGGGTGGTTTTGGATGAGAAACTCGGTATCACGATCTATGCCAATGTTTTGGTTTAACCTAACTGCAGGGGGTGGCTTCGAGGGGAGTGCACTAGGGCTGCGGCCCCTTCCCATCGTATATTTTATAAAAAAATGTATACCGTTAAAAACAAAATTACAATAAAAACATATAACAATATCGAAAGTAATTTCTACTTAGTCTACAGGGTTCATTAGAAGCGTTTCTATTATCACTTGTTCTAAGTACACAAGTCTAGGAGGTTAGTGTCTTCAATAGTTATTGTTTGTTCAATTTCGCCAAATATGTTGTAAAATTCATCGTACTATACTTTATTCTATGATATAAATCAAATTCTTGAACAAAAAGATTAGGTACAATGTACATACATTATTTTAATTTCCATACGAATAAAAACTGACAAAAATATCTTTGTACAACAATCCAGACAGTCAGTTAGACGCATGTAACCTCAGATATTTGAGTTTGCAAACCACTATATGGCATAAACTTCAGTATCAAATTTTGTGGCTATATTAGTATATTATTGCACTCAATACTCACACCAATCAGGAATATCAAAACGAGTAACCATAAAGATTTTGTACCCGAAAGTTCAAGTCTAAACTTACCATTATCCCTTAAAAAAATAACAGAACATCATGAACCTCAGAAAATCAGTAATCATATGCTTTATATAAATTTTAACAAATTAGTTCGAGAGTCTTAAGAGTTAAACAAACTCAAGGAATTGTACAAGGATACCACACAAAATTTTTTTGTAAAACCAGAAGATCGTTTTATATTGTTATATATAATTGTCATTACATTAGTTATTATAAGTTTGTACTTAGTTATTAAGTATCGATGTAGTATACCAAAATTATATTCACCTGAAATCGCAGAACCTCATAATGTACAAGAAATTGCTAAGTCTCGCACCGCCTAGGCCTGCAGTTTTTTTTTATTCTTTACATAAAACATAGGAGAAAAATGTTTAATATTTAGCCCCCATAGTAGGGTGAAAAGGCCGACTCCGGATACCCTCGCTTCACCACCCCTCCGCCTATACTGCGTTTGATCGCGCTTGATCGCGCTTGATCGTGCTTGATAACCCCCCACCACACCTCCTATCATCACATACATCATCACCACCCCACCCCGCCCATATCTCGGTAACGGTAATCGCGGTGAATAGCCCTCCGCCTCACCTCCTACCAATACATACGTCATCACCACTCCACCCCGCCCGTACCACGGTAACGTTGATCGCGGTGGATAACCCCCCCCCCCCGCCTTACCTCCTACCATCACATACATCATCACCACCCCACCCCACCCATATCTCAGTAACGCTGATCGCGGTGAATAGCCCTCCACCTCACCTCCTACCAATACCTCGGCAACGTTGGCCGCGCTTGATAACCCCCCGCCTCACCTCCTACCATCACAAACATCATCACCACCCCACCCCGCCCATATCTCGGTAACGTCGACCGCGGTGAATAGCCCCCCGCCTCACTTCCTACCGTAATATACATCATCACCACTCCACCCCGCCCATATCACGGTAACGTTGATCGCGGTGGATAAACCCCCGCCTCACCCCGACACAAACCACAACGCCCGCTCACAGACGCTCACCACGCGTCGGCCGCCTCGTCCGTGGCGCGCTCTGTCCGTCACGTGGACGGACTCATCGGCCGACGTCCGCTAGACCCGTATATCACCGACGGTGGCGCCATCTATCCGATAATCGGATGGACGCGGTTTTACGAATTTTATCATATATACATACGTACATACATACATACATACATACGTACATACATACAAGCAGGATACCAAGTCAAATATTAACACGATTTAATTGTTTAATATAATTTGTTGTTTATTCAATACAAATATCATATATACATATAAAAAATAGGTTATTGAGGTTATTGTGTTATAATGAACATGGGTGGTGCTAAAGATCACCCGACAAAATCGTACGATTTAGATTTACATAAATGGGCTCGACTATTACTATTATCACGATTATTACCAACATCATACGGTTCTGATTTACATCTACAGTCTCGAAGGCCGACATTATTACTACGCTTGTTATTAAGTTCATTTTTTACATTTTCAATAAATTCCATGCCTTTATATAATAATACGAATACACATTTGGAGTTGTGCATGGCGTGTTGTTGCCACACTTCATCATTTTCCTCCCATTGCCCCAACAATAAGCCGCAGTAGTGACATTGAACCAAGTCGCCCGTTCTGGAATAAGTGAATCCGCATTCGGCCAGCGAATATTTATCTTGACACGATCGAGGCGAGTGCGAATCGAATGTTTTTAGCCTCGATAAAAAGCTTGTATACTAAGGATATTCAGGATCCGAGTTCTCATGTACTAAACGCACTAGTGATCGGGAATCGGCGGTAAGTTTTAATAAATTCATTGCAAATGAAGCGTATGAAAATGTTTTAAATCGTGAATAAAGCGTGTTCTAACTGTTAACGTTTAAACGTGAATAAGACACTTCTAGCCAGTGTAACCGTCTGTAAGCAACTGTCGGCTATACGGTGATAGCTAGCGGGCATTGCAAGTTATATGCAGATAATAATAATATAAATTAAAATATTTGAATGGTGATACAATATTTTGTTATCCCCCCAGTTATCAGATAACAGTCTTGACCGTCGTAGACAGATTTGCGGCATATTATTACCGTCACTGGTATCGTTATCACGTTCGACACATGACTCGCGATGTGCATATTGTTACTGTTAATTATAAAATGTATTATGCCCCGGCGCCGCTGAGTACTAGCGGTCGAATATTTCTACAGCCTTTATAGATAACGTCGGATAACCCCCACCAACCGCCCACCAACCACCGCATCCGATATTCGGGTTCGCCGCAACCGCATATGTTCTACGAATCAGACGGTCAGTGCAGCCCGACGACAACTGGTGTACATTCGTATTACCTCGCTCACTCTGTTAAATCTTTCCTCATATTAAATCTTTAAAAATGTTTAACGGCGTGATATATGAAAAAGTGTACGTTCATAAGCGCGATCTGAACAGACACGCTAAAACCCACGATGGATCGGTTAACTCGTGTGGGATATGCCACAAGACGTTCGTCCAGCGGAACAATCTTAATATCCACGTTCAAAATCGTCATAGTAAGTACATTGAATATTATTCGCTATCGACCCGAAAAAAAAAACATTGTATGTGTATTTTTTCGGGTCGACAATAGTTTACTTGGGTTATTAATTAAATTATTTTTAAAATAGAGATCGCTAAAAACACTCCAGAATTCCACAGCGCTGTACGGATAGGCGGTGCAATGGGTAAATCATTTTTTTCTCTTATAAATAATAATAATAATAACGATACTATCTAAATATGAATAATATATGTTAGGTCACGCATCAGTCATATGCTGGGCACCCCCCGCCACTACACCGCACGCTCGGCCAGATGTTCTGGCTCCGACGGACATCTCGAGACGCCGCCGTCGTGCGGGGATACCTACTCCCCAACCTCAAGCCTCACCATCCACATCCCGCACACCGACGATCGTTTCCCCGCCACCCGCACAGCCTATCTTTGATGGACCCGACGAAAGATCCCCCGCGAGCGCCGCACTACCACTTTCGCTTTCACCACCGCCAGCCGGGGAATTTGTTGCTCATACGGAAAATTCGAGGAAAAATATTAAACGGAAAAATGCTCGCATGCAAAAGGTTAATACACCCGGCTTTATTGAAATTGAGTCGTCGCTTAACCGCACGGTCGTGTGGTATTTTAGGAAAAATGTCGATAGCGTGTCCAGTTACCGCGCGTTCCTCAACTCGATAGAGTCCGAATTAATCGCAAAATTACAAGGGTGCGTACGTATTAACCCGATCAAATACAACTTGAAATTAGAGGCCACATACGTCGTACCCAACTTACATAATTCGGCTCAAAATCGCGCATTTAAAACTTCGGCCCGCGAATTATACGTGCACAGTAATGTCGAGCGTTTGATCGATCGCGATTTCTCAACGCTCCTGGCCGAAGAAGATTGTTACGCCGGAAAGTATAGCGGGTTCGCCTTATCGTGTATCGATGGACTGCTCTTGGGTGTGTACGAGTACACGCCTATGGGGGATCGTCGTACTTACCGTTGCCGGAAAGTATTCTCAACTGGAATGCCGTTATCAACCCTCAAAATATCGACCGGCAATGTTTCAAGTGGGCGATCCTAGTCAAACATGTACCACATGACAATCGCACGGTAGTAGGCGCGAATTATTCGAGGCAAGAACACCGCTATGACTTTTCAACACTATCAACTCCCACCCCCGTGTCGGAGATAAAGTTATTTGAAAAGTCGAATCCCGGTACGTCCGTTAATGTATACGGCGTAAGAAAATGCGTGAAAAATAAAAATAAAAACAATAAAAAGTCGACCACACAATCTATCGCATATCCGTTGCGAATCGTGGACGAGGAAAAAGAAGATCATTTCGACCTGCTCTTTCTCACCGGAAAGGATGACGATAATCATTACGCGTTTATTTCCAATTTTTCACGCCTAGCCAGTTCACAAAAAAATAATCACCAACATCGATTATTTTACTGCAAACGGTGCTTTGCCAGTTTTGAGGACCGCCCATTACAATATAAATTATACGGAGAGCGGGCGCTGGAGAAGCACCCGTTTGTTGTGCGGCGTACACAAACCGGTCGTGCCTCTGATGCCTAAAGAAGGGGACATGCTTAAATTTGAGGCGTGGTGTAAGACTGAACGCCTACCGTTCGTAGTGTACGCCGACTTCGAAGCCTTACTACTGAAAACGGACCGGAAACAAGGCGCGAATACCACTGTGATACACGAACACCATCCGATGAGCTACGGGTACCATGTTGTCGCGGCGGAGGGGGTACCGACAGAATTGTTCGACCAGTACGACACACCGCGAGTTCCGGTTATTTACCGTGGTTCGGCGACCGATGACGATGTGGCCGTGCGTTTTGTCCGCGGAGTCCTCGATGTGGGCGAAAAGATAGCCAGATTATATAAGGAAGTCAACGTACCGATTATTATGAGTGTTGGGGATGGTCGCGAGCATGGCGGCAAGGCGATGTGTGACTTGTGCAGCTGTACGTTTAGCGAGCGTAACTGTAAAACTGCACATCACGATCACTTGTCGGGTCGTTTTCTAAAAACATTGTGTAACACGTGCAACCTCAAATTAAAAACACCTAATTTCGTACCGTGCTTTCTGCATAATCTGTCCAACTATGACGCTCATTTTATCGTGACAAATTTGGCGAACGACGACAATAGTCGAATATCCGTAATCGCGAACACCGAGGAGAAGTATATTTCATTTTCAAAATATATAAATAACTCGTTCTCCGTCAGGTTTGTAGACACGTGTCGGTTCATGGTGTCGAGCTTGGCGCACTTGGCGGAGAACCTCACCACCGCAAACTTCGGCAAGTTTCGCGAAGTTGCGAAAGTATTCAACCCTTCGGAGATGCCGTTGGTCACACGGAAAGGGGTTTATCCATACGAGTATACAGATTCGTGGGATAAATTACAAGTATCATCGTTACCGGATAAGTCCCTATTCTACAGCGCGTTGACGGAGACGCACGTGTGTGACGAAGACTACGATCACGCGATACGGGTGTGGAATCACTTCGGCTGCACAACGCTCGGCGCTTATAGTGATAAGCGCTGACGTGTTTGAAAATTTCAGAGATATTTGTATGGCCACATATCACCTGGACCCCGCGCATTACTACATGTTACCCGGCATCAGTTTTGATTGTATGTTACACTTTACGAAAGTTCGACTTGAACTTTTGACGGATTTCGAGAAAATTTTATTCATAGAGGGGGGTACGAGGGGCGGACTCGTGCAGGCCAGCAAGCGCCACGCGCGTGCCAACAATCCGGAGACGCCTGGATACAATGCTGAAGAACCTAACACATCGCTCATATACTTTGATGGTGATTATCAAAATATAAATTATATATTTACGTGTATATTAATCAATTTTTCCTCCTTCTAGCAAACAATTTGTACGGGTATGCGATGTGTAAGTATATGCCGATTAGTGATTTCGTGTGGTATCCGGGAAGCATATTAACAAAACGTACATGATTTCGGCACCAGCATAATTCTCATTGGTCGGTTCAAATCGACTTGTTTTCCCGCGCTAATAGTTATCACATAGTTATATATCTGTTATCAACAAAATATAACAAAAACTTGCAATAATAGTTTTCAACTTTTAAGTTTCTTTCTTGCATATATTATTAATTGTATAACATACTTGATTGAAAATTAATAATCATTACTAAACAATTATAAATATGTGGTAGTTGTCAAATGTTGATGTGGAGGGCTGGGCCAATTACAAATTATTATATTATTATTTATTACTTATTCACAATCCAACAATCAAGGATAAATAGGTAAGTACTAGGTAGTATTAGAAAATCAAATTTGACATAAAACGTTACATCATGTTATATTTTACCAATATCCACTTACTTGCAGACAAAACGTTGTCCTTCCCTTTTAGTATTTCTAACCACCCAACTTGTTTTTGTTTTTTCTGAAAACTCGTCTACCCATTCTTGGCAGGAATTAAAATCTTTTATATTGGATCGAATCTCATATTCCTCATTTTTGCAGCTTACAATTTCATTAATAAATGACGTAGGAAGATGTTTGTAATTAATCATTTTAATTACCTAATATGTTATACAATTAATAATATATGCAAGAAAGAAACTTAAAAGTTGAAAACTATTATTGCAAGTTTTTGTTATATTTTGTTGATAACAGATATATAACTATGTGATAACTATTAGCACGGGAAAACAAGTCGATTTGAACCGACCAATGAGAATTATGCTGGTGCCGAAATCATGTACGTTTTGTTAATATGCATCCGGGAAACCCCGAAGTTGCCCTCGACCAGCTACAATGGATGCGCGAGACGGATGACGTTGGTAGATTTTACGAAGTCGACATTCCTTATCCTTAAAATCTACATGTCCCCCACAACGATATGCCGTTCCTGCCCCACGCCAGTATACCGACAGGGTCAACCGTTCGAAAGTTGATGGTTACATTTCTGCGGAAAGAGAACTACGTGGTTCATTATATGAATTTGAAACAAGCCATGGCCAACGGTGTCGTAGTCGAAAAAGTGATTATTAATATTATTATAATGCGTGTACAGATCTTATTAACTTTTTTGTACATTTCAGACGCACCGAGTGTTGGAGTTCTGACAATCTCCATGGCTGGCCCCGTATATATAAACCTCAACACGGAATTACGCAGGCGGGCGATCAACAAATTCGAAGAAAAGTTTTTTAAAGATTTAAACAATTCCGTGTTCGGTATGTTATTTATAAATTTTACAAAAAAAAAAAAAAATTTTTTACTTAAACTTTACATAACGTCTACTGTGTGTACGCAGGGAAAACAATGGAGAACATGCGTCTTCGATTCGACTTAGAACTTGTATCGTGTTCGCGCAGGATGCGGAAGCTAATAAACCGACCGACGTTCAAGTACTGTACGACATATAATGAAAATCTCTCGGTGGTCACACAACATAATAAAGAAGTAGATTTTTGTAAGCCGATATACATAGGATTTACCGTACTAGAACTGAGCAAAGTTTTGATGTACGGGTTTCATTACGATGTTATGAAACGACATTACGGAGATAGAATACCAATTATTATTATTATGACGTCAAGGTGTCGAGTACTCTTTATAATTATTATATGTAAATATTATACGACTCATTAAATGCGTATCGATATTGTTATTAATATAAACCTTATACATATTTAATAAAATGTATACAATTATATTATACGTCTCCTAAATGCGTATAAAAATATCGACTATACAATAATAAAACCTTATAAATATAAAATATTTCACCACCACTACCTCATATTTACGAGGATAAACCTTATAATAATTTTTAAATAATATATTTTTTAAAACCAACTCATCTCGGACAGAATAATTATATAACTTGTTAAATGTATATAATTATATTATACGTACCTTAAAATTATAAGATCTAGATAAAATGAGAATAATAACATATTTTAAAATTTTTTTATTAAACAAGACATAAAAATATTTATTATTTTTTTTTTTTAAAGTTACATTAGACATCACCCCGAAAAACGAGCTTAAGCGGGTACAAATGTAATAATAAAACTCCTTTTACTCATCCCCCGAAAAATGAGGTTTACTGGGTCAGCCTCATGTTGATTGTACCGTCGTATTTCATCACTCGACAATTGCATCGACTTGGGGAGAAATACGTTGATTGTCCCACCGCCAGCCGGATATTGTAATACGCACGCCACAGCCGTCCCAAATTTCGTCTCCACATTATTCATTGATTGTACACGGTATTCGATATCCTTTGTCAGCTCTCCGATAGATAGATTCAACACATTAGCCTGCCGCTGGAGCGAATTTAAAACATCCATAATTAACTGTGAACAGAAAAAATAAACGTTAGAAAAAAAGTAAATTATTTAAACGCAGTCGCATAGCGAGAATAGCCATTTTTATTATTAGAGTAAAAATTAACTCACATAGATTTCTGACAAATAAGACGTGTGTGTAGTGTCGTGTAATGTCGTCGTTGAATGATAATGAATGTAGAACTAAAAAAAAAATAAAAATATTGTCTGTTAATTTTACATAAGATATAAAAATTCACCGCTGGCATTAGACTTAAACAGTATAATATAATAATTATTAAATAAAACTCACTTTATTCGTACGGAGGTGTTGTAATATTTATGAATTGAACTGGCGACTGATAATATCTGGAGAGGTCTGTTATGTACTGCAGAGAAAATAGGACTGATTCAATATTGAGTGGACAGCGGTTAAGCGTCCAAAATTATCGTCATCGACGTCCACCCCCACCTACACCGTTCGGCGTGCGCAATTTTGAGCGGGTACACCGATTGATATACACACATGTGTAAATTACAGTAAAAAAGGGTCGATCCTCGAGCGGATCCTGTGCGTCGTATACCGGAATGTGTCGTCTTGACCACGTGCATCCGTCGGATCGCCCGACGGTCATTGTCTTGGTCATGTGCGTCCGCCGGGACGCCGACGCAGGCTGGCGGGGTACTTCATACCCCGTCTATGTCCACCCAGATGTGGCTTATTTGTGTGGTAACATCTCGATATTCGTACCCATAATATAAATTTAAGGGTGGAATATAATGATATAGTGTATACAGAAATTATATTATATTATTCTACAAATTATTTTTAAAAGAATTGTTAAGGAATGTGGAGTCGGCTGTGAGACCGCGTGAACGTAGAACCCAGATGTCGATTATATACATAAATACACACACACATATTTGTGTAATAAAACACCGTACACGATTATATAATATAATATACATTTATTTCAGAAATATTATATATTATACAACATATTATTTCACGTATTTTTTTTAAACCATTTCAACAATTTGAAAACTCGGTTATATGTACACTGTGTATGATTTAAATTCTTATGGTGTAAACAACACGGTTCGTGTTGTATATTTCCGACAAAACCGGACTCGTGTAGTTGATCTAGTCGTGGACAGTCTAAATCTGCACCCATCTCACAAATTTTGACATCCGGAAGGAATCCTTCTATGATCTGCCGCTTTTCCTCGCCTTTCACGTAAATGCATTGGAAATGTAGTGAATTCAAAATCCGCGGGATTTCTGTATATTGGACATCTCCACAATCCGATGAAAGTTGGTGATAGTGGCGAAACAGCCACATATTGACAGCTTCGATTTTCGCCGTATTGGGTGTTCGCGAGTGTTTAAAAATCCAGTGTTGACTAGCCAACCCCTCTAAGTCCACTACCAACATTTCTTTTATCATGTATTTCGAGTTCGGACCTAGCACGCACTGGATATCTAGAATAGCTGACGACATAATTCACGCGATTGCTATTGCTATATTATAATATATTATAGATATATATTATAACGTCTTACTAGCGGAAGCCTTCAATGAATACTGATACCCATCGATTCCATCCTCGAGTATAACTATCCTGGAGTATGCATTCACCAAGTTAGTTTTCAAATCTTTTATGTTTTTATTAGCAATAGCTACAGATTCGATTAGAGATTCAATTTTATTATTGTTTTCCGAAAAATAATTATCAACCGACGTCACGAACGTCGATTCTAAGTGCATTATTTTCATTTCAATCACTCGAGCTCCGTCGCCAAGCGTCGAGATTTTTTTCTCGTTCGCCACGGATATATTACTATGTATAGCTAGTTCCTTTGTAAACTTTTCGCCAAGTGTAGTAATTTTCGCGTCATTTATCTCGATTAAATCGACGTGTGACGCGAGCTCTTTTTCATATTTTTCCCCCATATCCGCGATGACTTTATTCAACCGGCTGGCCGGTAAACCTCCAAACGCATCCATCGCCCCGTGGTAACTGTGATCATATTTTAAGATCGGTCTTATTTATCCAACTATTATGCTCGTCCGTAAAACCTAGCCAGCGAACGAATACACGTCGGCCTTTGGTACGAATTACTTTTTCCACCAGATAATCGTCGGGCCACAATGTTTTGCGTATTTCTTCGGCGTAAAACCCGCCGGCGATCGGGTTCCCCGTATAATCTTGAAGAATAAATGTACTAGGACACTAGGTGAAGTCTTATTCACTTTTATAATAGTAAATATCTCCGCAGACCAATTGGGTAAATATCCTTTGGTGAAAACGCCCTTGTACACGCTAATGCGGACTTTGTCTCCAACGCAAAATTTTGTTTTCACGGTTTTTTCAACATCGTAATTTAATTTTACACCCGTCGGGTGTGCATCAGCCTGCATCGGAGTCATCCTGATAGTTCTGTGTGTCGAATTATTATAGACATCGATTACCGAGGGCAAAATCACGATCCACGCGTGTGAACCTCTGCTAGTGAATTCTTTAAACATTCGCCCCTTAATTGTACGAATAACCCTTTCTACTATAGTAGCTTTGAGCACACTGAAAGTACTATACATTTTTATATTGTGCTTTTTTATTAAATCTTTAACATTTTTATTGAAGAATTCTGTCCCCTGATCAACGTGTAACAGGTTAGGACTATTCTGTGCGAAGATTTTACTAGCGGCAGCCGCGACTTCTTCACCTTTTTTAGTCTTCAAGGCCGTAGCCCACACCCGTTTAGTAAAACAGTCAATAATTATCAGGATAAATCTATATGATTTATTCACAGCGGAGTATTGTTGCATGTCAGCGAGGTCGGCTTGGAATAAATCGTTTTTACCGTAAACGACGACATGACGCCTCGGGTAGTTTCTTCGGGCCGCCGCGTGAAGTTCCGCCGCGATTGCACGTTTAGACATTGGGAATTTTTTTCAATATTCGCGCTTCGACCAACTCTTCACAAATCGATATTATTTCGTTACGAACCCCCGTGTTACCCGCTGCGAGGGACGAATACAATATACGTAGTCTATCGACCAACTCGTTAGGTTTATTCCAATATATTATATTGTGGTTTTGTAATCGCATGTTAATACCCGGACCAGTAGTAATATTATTTTCTCCCGAAAACAAATTTGAAATTATTTTATATTTTAACCCTCCAGATTTACGAATACGTTCGCCGTTTAACGTTCTATGAGCCGTTGTCTGAATAAAGATCAGTTTGTATGTATTTAAATCTGCTTGCGTATATTTTCTCGACTCTGGAGACTTCAGGAATAATAAATCAATAAGTCCACCCGTCACTGGATATGTACGTGTATCGCATCCCATGTGTATCACGTTATCGATAAATTGTATTTCTTTATTACCCAATCCGAATATGTTGTTTATTAATTGTTTGAGTCCGTATATTCTGTCCAACCCCGATTTAGTCCAAGGTCCAAAACGTACATTCAAATCTTTATAAGATGTAGGCGTGGATTGAAGTGGTGGGGAACGGTTCACGACATAACCCACATCTGGTACCGTCGACGCCCTCATCGACTGGGCGGACGGTGGTGGCGGGGACGCCTGTACAGGCGACCTTTTGATATTCGATTTTATCTCGCTCAGAGGCCCGATAATCGAACTAAATGTGTTATTAATTAACGCGTCCGTTTCAAATTTACCCGTTTTTAACGTGTTATATTTCTGTTTTATATTTGCCCTCGCTTGAATTATATCCGTCAATATCGTAGGCGTTGATACTGGTGAGTTGTTCACCTTATCCATGATCCCGAGTTAATGTAGCTAATTACTGTGTGTTGCCTTATTATATAACGACATACTTATCGAAACCGTGCCTATACCGACCACTATCGCGTTCATTTTCGCTGCTGATAACTACGAATTCGAATCTGCCTCCCCGCCAGCATGCCATGCAAAAATCTTTAAACTCTGAGTATTTGATGTCTCCAGAACAATACTCGTCGTATACCTGCTTCAAATTCAACTCGTCTTGCTTGAAAAGTACAATAAAATTCGCATTATCGCGTATTAGCTGTTTCGGTACCCGCGAATATGATTGCGCTAAATAACACACGTCTATTAGATTGTGTCTAGATCTGGCAAAGTATGATCGGATGATACCGTGATTTTCCGTTATTACATCGTCGAACAGGAAAACAGAGTTAGGTAGTGCCTTTTCCGGTTGAATCACCGTTTCGTTGTCTCTGAATTTAAATAATTTAACGCCCGGAACACCGTTCAAGATCTCACCGAGCATTACATATTTAGCTTGATCTGAAAATCTGTGCCGGATGTGGGTTTGCTAATATTGTCGGTGTGTGCAAAAAAGCGTTAAAAAAATCGATAAAATCGTGTGTCGGAACACCGAATATGAGCAGCTTAATTAAATCGACTGTCCGCGTCGCGCGAAAACATGTGAAGTCTGCGGGCACCCGATCGAAAAAAAATAAGAATAAACCACCTCGTGTCATTAGAGTTCCGAAAACAGGAGGCTCTTTAACTTTAATTCCGGTTTTGGCGGGACTTTCAGCACTCGGAACGCTGGCCGGCGGTGTTGCTAACATCGTTAGAACTATTCGAGGCATTAGATCGAAGACCGGTTCATCCATGCATTTAGGCAAAGGCGTGTATCTAAGCCCGTATAAAAGCGCGGGCTCGTATACTATCTCGCGGAAATCTAACGCTATTGCTTCGCGGAAATGTGTCGGCAGCGGGTCTGGGAAAAAAAAGATCAAGAAACGCAAGAAACCGGCCGCGGGTAAAAAAATAAAAAATAAATTGCGAAAAATTAAATCTAATAAAAAATCGTCGACGTCAAAAAACTAACTCTACCCAACCGCGCCCTTTACGATTTCGAAATTAGTGAATACGCTAAACTCTCGAAAATACCTCATTTCAGAGGCGTATATTGCATCGACAAGTTGCCCGCCGCGCCTAGACACGTAGAAGCCGCGGTCGTCAATCTAGACTTTGAAAAAAATAAGGATACGCATTGGGTGTGCTATAAAAAAATCGGGAAATTAGTTATATACTTCGACAGCTTTGGCAATCTCCGCCCACCGTTAGAGTTGGAAAAATATTTTAAAGGTTGCGATATCGAATATAACTACGTGAGTGAACAGACGTACAATACTTTTAACTGCGGTTATTTATGTTTAAAATTTTTACCCGCAAAGCAGAAATAATTATATTATTATCGTTATTAACATTTTCGATAAATTGCATAGTGTCTGCGAAAGGTCGTCTCAAACAGTTTCGTTGAGTGGTACCAGCTCCGA
Source organism: Metopolophium dirhodum (assembly GCF_019925205.1). Lineage (NCBI taxonomy): Eukaryota > Metazoa > Arthropoda > Insecta > Hemiptera > Aphididae > Metopolophium > Metopolophium dirhodum. Next base: position 19,645,966 of record NC_083561.1, read on the forward strand.
ATTGGAATGTAATTTTTTCCCGCCCGTAGAAGTGGGGAGTAAATCAGTAATCGGTCTTCTGAGTATACAAACATACAATTCCATACCCAACGTTGGGGCTGGATGCGATACTCTGTATGTTATTCACGGTAGCCAGCGAGTGACCACTTAAATTAAAATTCCAACCGGTTGTTACGAAATAATTGCTTTGGAAACTAAAATACGGGAACTTTTGAAAGACGTCGGCGTACGTTTTTTTAGTTTGTCGACCGATAACAGTACGCTGAAATGCACACTGCATTGTAATAGTGAAATCGACTTAAACGTTGACGATAGCATTGCACCGTTATTGGGCTTCGACAGGAGAATTTTGGCATGCGATCGTAGGCATGAATCCGATCGTGTGGTGAAAATTATGAATGTCAACACGATAAAAGTCGAATGCAACTTGGCTTTGGGTTCATTCGACAACGGGCGGCAATCGCACACGATACACGAATTTTATCCGGTCGTCCCGCCTGGATATAAAATAGTCGAAACACCGAAGTATTGCGTGCTTTATAAACTGAAAACAAATACGATTGATTACGTGCGAGTGTCGTTGACTGACCAAAACGGAAAATCGATTGGTTTTCGTGGTGAGACTGTGAACGTTCGGCTCCTTATAAAAAATGGGTTTGAAGTTTAATGTTGATAAATACGCGGTCGTCAATGGCGATGCTCGCATTAAAGCTACGGCTGTCGACAGACGAACACCGTAGTACACCAAAGTCCCCGTACGTAAAAAAGTTAATAATATTAAAAAAAATAACAATTTGACATTAGTTAATCGTAAATTTTTACGCTTAATTGCCGCCAAGTAAATATATATTACGTATTAATATTACGCGCACACTATGGACAAATCATTCTTCGATGTGGGCGGAGCGTACGTCAACGAATCTCCGATACGGGAAATGTTTTTACATTCGTTTTTACCGTTTTCCTCGTCCACGCTAAACAATGGCGATGAAATTCGCATTTCCATTCAAAATCGAGATGCACACACGCTGCCGAGCGATAGTTTTATCTATATAGAGGGTAAAATAACGAGACCTGAAAGACTTAAAACTGAGATAGCTATCACGCATAACGGTTTGACTAATTTGTTTACCTAGATGAAATACGAAATAAACTCTACAGAAGTACAGCTGGTTAAGAAGCCGGGGATTACCAGTGCCATGAAGGGGTATTGCTCGTATTCGCCCGCCGATGAAAATATCTTGCAAAACGCCGCTTGGGATATCACTAACAAAAATGTCAATTTCATGAAAGACGACACGTTCAGCGGCTGTATCCCGTTAAAACGTGTTTTCCGTTTCTGCGAGGACTACAAGCGTATACTGATAAATTGCAGCCAACAACTGATATTGAACAGATCGATGTCGGATGCGAGCGCGCTACATTACACCAGCGTGGTAGGCGGCGACATGGCTACCGAGGCGAAGTGTGATTATATTACATTTAGTGAAATGTAATATAATGAATATTATATTTGATAATATAATATATATATATATATGTGTATGGTACAGCGCGAGTATAAATCACATTTTATAATAACAACAATAATAATAATAATAATATGTGTAACACAATTAGGGTGTGGTGAGGAGAATAGTATCCCGATCTCACACACCTATGGTACATATATATATACATATTATATACAAATTATAACGTGATATACATGTGTTTCGCCTTAATATTATTATCCTTGGTCAGCAGCCGGAATGTCAAGGTCGATGATGTGACTGTCAACAACGACAATCTTAATATGTGTACACCGTAGACCCCTCCTTTTCATGGTAAATCCATTATTTAAACTTAATCTATTCACGGCGTGCAGAATAAGTGGTGGGGGTAACGTTTTAACATGGTAATATTGAAATATAATATGAAAAAATCCGAAAAACCGCGTCCATCCGATTATCGGATAGATGGCGCCACCTTCAGTGATATACGGGACGAGCGGACGTCGGCCGATGAGTCCGTCCGCGTGACGGAAAGAGCGCGCCACGGACGGGGCGGCCGCCGCGCGGTGAGCGTCTAATGGGCTGGTGGTATGATGATGTGTCGGGGTGAGGCGGGGGGTTATCCACCGCGATCAACGTTACCGTGATATGGGCGGGGTGGGGTGGTGATGATGTATGTGATAATAGGAGGTGTGGCGGGGGGTTATCAAGCGCGATCAAGCGTGATCAAGCGCAGTATAGGTGGTGGGGTGGTGAAGCGGGGGGTATCCGGAGTCGGCCTTTTCACCCTACTCCCCATTTCTCGTTTAAGTCGTGGGGTGTTATAAACCCATTTCATTAGTAATATAAGTATTTGTAATATAAGCATATCTTTGAAATATATATGTAACCATTTATCCGCCGTAGGAACGAGCACGGCCGGCGTATATGGCATTCCGCTGCATGGGAACTTATGAGCCACAGCGGTTCCGCCCGACCGCGCTCGTCCCCAAGGCGAGTCAGTCGTTGTCAGTCCAACAGAGCCAATCCGTGTATTTTTGTATTAACATAGTGTTCAAATAAAGTATAGTGGGTAACTACCTCACTGCGTGTTTCATTTATTTAGTTGTGTAGACGTACATAACAGTATATAATACTTATATTTCAAACATAATAATATTTTGTCAATTCATTTTATGACATAAATATTATTACATGTATTTTTGACTGTGACCAAACCCGAATTTGTGGTTCTAGTTGTTAAAACCAGATTTTTATATTAACGGTTTTGCTCACCAGTTATACTAACAAAAATAAATGTTTTAGGTTTTGGTTAAGAACTTCTAAGGTTTTGGTTAACCAATCATGTATAGAATATTTTTTTTAGAATACATTTTCAGTTTGGTTCATACTTTATACGTATTTAACAGTTAACTATACATACATTTTTCTTGCATACAAATAATTTAAAAAACAAGAAATATCTTAAGCCTTCTATATTTTAATGTTATATTCAAGTTTTGAATCCAAATTATTATTTTTTTTTTTGCTTTGGTTACCTCGTTGAAAACCGCTTGTTTGTTTTATTGCTCCGGTTCTGATTACATTTAAGATCAGTTCCGGCGTGAGGGTAAGGCGACTCAGGTGGTCACCTAGGGCGCAATTTTCAGGGGGGCGCCGAAATTGCTTCTTACAATCTTGCACATTTTTGTCATCAATATTATTTTTTTTTAAATATAAAATACCTTTTTACTGAAATATTGACAATTATTATGGTTATTTCGCCTAGCCATATATTAAAATAGTATAAGCATATTTACAATGATTTAGCGTAGAATGTTTATCGTATATATGATGCTCTATAAATATAAAAATTCTCAAATATTTGTTATCGTTTAATTGGGATCGCGTCGAAAAATATTTAATTTCCGTTTTAATTTATTTGTTAGAACTCCTAAGTCAAATTTGGTAATTGGTGAGTTTTCTGATTGGTATAACGTATCTACTGCACTTACTATGCATGAAGTATGCACGAAAAAGCGCTAATCATTTGAAGGCTTATGGTACATGGTTAGAAATAGAAAAACGGTTAAAACTAAATAAAACAAAATAGATGTAGAGCACCAACTAATTATGAACATGGAAACTGATTATTGGATAAAATTTTTAGAATGTTTGTTATCAGTAACTTTAATTTTATCTAAGAATAATCTTGCATTTCGAGGAAGTTCAGATAAATTGTATACGCTAAGTAATGAAAATATTTTAAGTTTAGTTAAGCTTTTGAGTAAATATGACGACGTAACTAAAGAATTATCATTTAAAACAATTTCTCGTGAATTTTTTTTACTATTTAAAAAATGCACCTGAAAATGAAAACGAATAATTGAAACATTGTATGGATCTACACAATCATCTTAAAGATGGATCTGACTCTGATATTAATGGTGTCGTATATTATGCACAGCAGAGATTCTGAACATTAAGCAATTGTTAATTTCTTGTTTGGACATAATATGTTCACTTCTTAATATTTTTCACCAGCTAGTATTGAGCGGAGTTTCTCTAAGTTACCGTTACAATTTTTCAGCTAACATAAAAGTTGTAATAACGTAATATGTTTTAACTGATTAAGAACCGATTACCGGTATTTATAAATACTGGCTACTATTACGTATGAACTATAATAATATTATGTTTAATTTATTTTAGCTATAAAATGATTATGCGCTCGTAGCTACTAACCCTTTCCAGCCCAACTACTCAATTTTTGAAAAAAAAATTCTTGATACACCTTATCAAATGGGTTATAAATAGACAAAAAAATATAATTTTTTATTTTTCAACAACTCACCTGGAATATACAGATATGATTCCTAAAGTCATCGTTGGGCTTTTGGAACTTGCATAAAATTATAAATTCTTTAATTCATGTATTCTTTATTTTAAATATTTTTTAGCAATATATATATACATAATTTAATAATTTAACACAAATCAAATGTATAATAATATATTTAAAAAGGTGGATAAGTGGATGTCGCTCTGCTGTACGGTAGGTTACAAGTGGGTCGCTGTAATGGATGGTGTTAAATTTGAATTCAATGATATAATATCATTGTATAAGAAAAACGATTCTGAGCGAAAACGGTCAGTCAGCCTATGATTTTACCAAGTATATTTGATGATATTATTGTGAATAAAGTAATTTAAATATAACCTATTTACGTGGAGCCTTGTTTTAAATTTTCAATCCTTAGCCATAAAAGTTAAAAATTTATAAATTTTTAACTACAAAATAATTAATAAATTATAAATTTGATAAATGTTGTCAAAATTTGAACTTTAAATGCTTATAAAAAAAAATTGTGCCTATGTATTTTTAATATTTTTCAACTACTATTAGAACGATATATCAGGAGCCTTATATTAAATTTTCACGCTTTTTTACCCAACAAATAAAAATTAATTGATATTTTTAGAAAAAAAAACTAAAAAAATTGAAAACTGACAATGTCCGTTAAGAACTCAAAAAGAGTCAAAATATTTTCAACATTTTATGGTGTATAGAATATGCTAATATAAACATTTAGTGAAATTTTCAAGTATCTACAGTCATTCGTTTTTTAATTACAATAAAATAAGAAAATTGTTACATGAGAAATCGAGTAAATATCAAATGTTGTAAAAATATAAATTTCAGACGCTCATAAAAATTTAATTTAAGTTTCTTCTAGACATTTTTTTTTTGATAAAGGTAGACAAACTTATGAGTAATCTTATATTACATTTTCAAATCTTAGATTTAAAAAGAAAATTTTTTATGAATTCTCATCAAAATAATTTGCTATTTTTCGTGATTTTTCCGTATTTTGTCAAAATTTGAACTTGAAATGCTTATAATTAAAAACTGTGACTAAGGATTTTTAATTTTTTTCATCTGCCTTTGAAACAATAACCTAGGAGCCTTCTATTAAATTTTCAAGCTTTTTTACTCAACAGATAAAATTTTATTGATATTTATAGAAAAAAAAACTAAGAAAATTGAAAACTGACAATGGCCGTAAACAGCTCAAAAAGAGTCAAAATATTTTGTAAATTTTATGGTGTATAGAAAATGCAAATATAAACAACCAGTGAAAATTTCATGCATCTACGGTCATTTGTTTTAGAGTTACACTAATAACCAAAATCGATTTTGTTAAAAATCGATTTTGCGTAAAAATTCCCGTTTTTCCTTAATTTTTCTTTTGTTTTTCACATCGCTTTTGAAATTTTGACCTCCCCAATGCACCAACGATATTCACTTTCCCATCGAACAAGATACTGAAGTCGAAAATCGAAGCATTATTTCGACTACTTATCGTGTACACAGACACAAAAATAAAAAAATAAAAAAAAAAATAAAAAAAAAAATAAAAAAAAAAAAAAAAAAAAACACACATCATTGTAAAATCAATACATTCATCGTTTCACTCAGAATCTAAAAAAAAATAGGTATATAATTGAACAATTTAAAACAAATTTTAAAATAAATCATAAAAAATTATGTAATTAAACAAAACAAATGTATAATAATATTAAAAAAAAAATAGGTAGGTATATAATTTAACAATTTAAAATAAATTTTATAATAAAACATAACATAATATCATGTAATAAAACAAATTTTAAAGTAAAACATAACAAATATAATATTATGATGTTATTAAACAAAACAAATATTTAATAATATAATAAGAATTAAAAAAAAGGACTTAAAACAACCAAACAAAATGCAAAGGAACACTTTATTAGAATTTAAAGAACTTATTTATACATAAGGTACATTATTGAATATTTTAATAGTTATCTCTTTATCAGTTTTGATAGGTAGTAAAAAGTATAATAATTATCACAAAAAGTTACTATTTTTTATGAAAAGCAATAACACACATTTTGTAAACTTTTGAACATAAGTGTAAATTACACTTACTGCATGTGTTTGTAGTAAACTTTTTATGCAATGTTTGCATCGTTGCTTTTTTGTAACTGGAAGAGGCCAATGAGCTACTTCATCAAACCTAACATCATCTACTGGCCTTGGGGCAAATAATCTTTTTTTTTTAGTTGGTGGTGTAGTTGACAATGATGGTCTTCCTCTTTTATACAATTTATTTTTACCAGCTTGAAATAAAGCATGTGCTATTTCTGATTTGAATTTCAATAAACTTGTACTATTTTTTATCTTAAGTTGCTTACAGTGCCTCCGATAAAAGAGCCACGCATTGACAACACACATATCAATTAAATGATAAATAATACGTTGGTAAAATCGTCTTACTTATATTTACTCTGAAAATTTCAACTAACATATCGTGTAGATCCACACCTCCCATAAATGAGTTATATTCTGCAATAGATGTTGGCCTGTTTTTTATCAGCAACAGATCACCTTTTTACTTTATTTATTGGAAGTGGTCCTTGGTAGTTCGAAATTACATGGACAACTTTGTTGTCATACCATTTGGTGACCACTATATTATTAACAGTATCAACTTGACTGTCATGTGTTCCTCTTCCTTCTGACTTTAGAGTTTTGTCATTTTCTAGTACACATCCAGCAATTCTATTGGATCGCACTGATCCTATACCCAAAATTCCAGATAATTGTAATTTACATTGTAAACTATGGGAATTGAACCAATTATCCATGGAAACCTAAGAAATAAAAAGTTATAAATTATAAAACTTTCAAAACAGCATAAAAATAAAATAAAAATTATACTTTGTAATTAGGAATACTATCAACTAAACGCATCACTACATCTCCACTAATTCCAAGTCCATGTTCTGATGGTGGTAGAGTACCTTTTCCAACTTAAATTTCAAAGTCATGGACTAATCCATTCGACGAAGGAAGAGCGAACATTTTTATACCCCATTTATGGGGTTTGTTTTTATTATATTGCTTCATCGTTGAACGCCCTTTGAATGGGATTATAATTTCATCAATAGCTGTGTATTCTTCAACTTTAATTTTTCTCATGTTTCCACGTATTGCATTTATAAAAGGGCGTACTTTAAATAGTTTATCATGGTCTGGATGCTCTCTTGAAAGCATTTTATTGTTGTAATTAAAATGGATATTTGATCTCAAACTATCAAAACGATTTCTTGACATAGCATCAGACACTGTCGAAAAACGAGTCTGTTCAGCCCAAAACATTCCGTACAAAGGCATTTTAATAATACTCATGTACCTATATACAAACAAAAATAATAATAGATCAAAAGTAAAATTTTAAAAATAAGTAAATAATTATTAGTTATTACATTTGGAATCCTAAGAATTGTTAAATTTCTTCTGGTGAAGTAGCTACACTTTTTCCACATTTTTCAACTGAGTATAAATTTGTTTGCTCAGATGATATGTTGCGAATCATATTAACACAAATAATTTGAAATATTCAAACGGAGTCAATATACTATCAGGAGGTTTTGGTAAATCACCTTTCCATGTAGTTTCTATATTATTCCAAGGTACCTTAATGAAATATTATAAATGTTAAATTTTAAATAAAATAAGTACCTATACAAAATCATTTTCTTTTACCTTTTCCCACTTGGGAATTTTAATTGTTTGATCGTTTAAATGTTCTGTTTCAGAGAATTCAAAACTTCCAATTTCATTTATATTTAATAAATTTTCTAATATTTCTAAATCATTTGATATAACTTCATCTAAGTTTTCATTGGTACCAAGATCTGCATTATTGTTAACCTGTCAATAATAATCTTTAAGTACATTTTATATACAATTTATTGTTATTTAAATAAAGTTACTTCAGGTTCATTAGTAATTGTTGTCAATATTTCATCTAAATTTTCATAATTAATATCTTCACCTTCATCAAATTCTTCTATATCTGACACGTCTCCATTTAAAAGTTCGGAAATATCATCATCATTTAACCCTAGGTTCATTATTAAAATATATATAAGCTAGAAACTAAAAAAAAAATAATTTTGTAACAATTTATTACTAAATAAATCTTACATGGTTCCTAAAGTAATCACTGGAAATGCATGTTATACAACAATAATTTTTCAAATAATATTTACATCCCAATAATTACTCATGGAATCATGTAACTTACGAAACCACTGTAAACTAACCGAAATACTTTCACTGAAATTTTCAAGTTATTCAGTTAGAAAAACTTATTTTCTAATCGAAAATATTTTTTTTTAAGTCAATAATAGAATTGTACTCGTGATTTGAACATAAAATATAATTGATAATAAATGTGATTAACGGTCAATAATAACCAAAAACAGTGTTACCATTAAAATGAGGGGAAAAAGTCCTATGATTTAACATAGTGTATAATAAATAATAATAATAAGTTCTATGGGAAATTATAAAAAATCGTTTAAATACGTGATTCCTAAAGTTATCACTTGGCTGGAAAGGGCTAGTGGTTTAATAAATAATAACTTCTTAAAACTATTCTTAAATCATACTATTATATCTTCTTTTTTTTCCCCCAGTCTAAATTCTTGTAATAATAACTCAAATAATTGGTATTCTACATTTCTATTTTCTACCTACCTACAACATAAAATAGCGTTGGTTGGTCATGACGGTACTCGATATTCGATAGTCCCGGTCTCCCTCATCGTATATTATACTGGGAAATCTAAAAATAGCTTGATTCCTATAACAACACGAATATTGTATTAAGCATACGGGTACCACAGATATATATAATAAACTAGATTGCTAACTATTGATAATGTGTGAAGCGAAGTTCCGCCATTTTATCTGAGGCCAGAAGTATTATCAATTACTATCACAGTATTAAATAACGAATTATGACCACCTGTTCACTGTTGTCCTGTCCAGATGATCGATTTTTTTTATTTACATGTAAAACTAAAAATATCTAAAAGTATAATAAATAAGAATTATAACTTGTGAACTAAAGAATTATTTTTTCTAATATTGAAAAAAAAACATTTGTTATCAATATAAATAATAACTGATATGGTGTTCCGGCCTCGATTAAAATGGTGGATTGTTGGCTTCTATTAAAAGAAACATAGGCTGTATAGGACAGTTAGCAATCTAGTTTATTATATATATCTGTGACGGGTACAAAGGTGTAGTAGAATTTTTTTTTTAGAAAACCGGTATTCAATCGGTTACCGGTAACCGACATTTTTTGGAAGTGGTTATCACTTAACGGTAACCTGTAATCTTAAATATAGTACCGGTAATTGGTTACCGCCAACAACAGGACCGGTATAAAACCGGTAACTGGTATCCAAAAAATTTTCGATTACTGCTGACGAGGTAGCCGATTAAATTAATAATAACGGTTTCAAGCCCTGAAATTAAGACTCATAAAAACATACTTGTGAACTACTACAGCTAACGAACGTTTGGTGCCATTATCGATTTAATCTATAGAAAACGAAATTGGTTTTTCTTCCAGATATCTAAATATGTAAAATGAAAATATTTTAAATTCACCTTTAAGATAATAAAAGTCAATGCTTATAAACTATAATTATGTCTATACTTTGTCCGTAATATACTTCAATAAAGGATATATTAAAATAAATTATTTTTTAATTACAATTGACTTACTGTCAAATCCAGCACTCTTAAGAACACCTAATAAATTTTAAAATTATTTAAACAAAATTATATAAGACTAAGCTTTAGTATATACCATAAAACACGAATTAGTTTAATGTTTTACTAATCTCAAATGATCCTATCATGGGCCAGTGAATTTGACTAAACATTAAATACGCACTTTTTAACATACTTTCCTAATAGCTATAATAATTTATAAATATGACAAGTCGACATTCAAATGGAAATCAACGTCAATTAAAAATAGATTCGTAATTTATTGTTTTCGTAAAATTGTCATTTGGTCATTAATATTTACCATGATTTGAGAATACACATACACATAAACTTTTTAATTTCTTTTAAATATTTATTATTTTTCTGGTTTATCCAGCCACTAAGACCACCTTGTCTCACAATCATTTGTCTTAGCATCTAAATCTAATGCTAGAGTCTTACAATTTTATTCACCTCCAACTAGTTCCATGCCCCCCTTTATTTCTTCCCAATTCATTTTTGGTTTTACCAGGTGCCCTTTTCTTTACAGATTCTGTTCCATCACAGCCCTCAGTTATGCGTTTCGTCTACTCATTACATGTCCTACCTTTATGATAGTCTATATACAATGCTCTTTTAGTTGTATATTGTTTCTAACCCTCTATTTTTTCTCTGTTATCTGCTCTCCTATATTATACATTTTTTATCGAACCAAATATTTTCTGTAATATTTTTGTTTCTAGTATTAATAATAAATTATGATTTACTAAGTGTAGATGTTTTAAATTTGTGAAATATATTTAGATACAAGTATAGAATTCTTTATATCGTAACTTTTCTAAGTTATTATTTGTTTACAAATAGTTAATTAAAAAATATTAGTTATTACCTTTACAGCAATCTAAAAAAAAAAAATTAGTTAACTATGTATTTTAACTACAAATTATGAAAAAAAATATTAAAAATATTTAACCATCTGAATTTGATGTATATGGCTTTATTCAATTTTTAAACAACTAATAAAAAATAGGACTGCCGTTGTGTAAATAGATGTTATGAATTATGACATTTGTAATAAGTAATAACATATTACTAAGTAGTAAGCTTATATACTAGAATAAGTTTATACAAATGTAATGTTTTAATTTAATATTTCCTCCAAAATCATTTATATTTAATACACTTCTTAAAACACCAACAGGTGTAATACCTACACCACACAGTATTATTAGCTATAATATAATATTATTATGAGTTCTGTTTGTATCTAGATTATCATAAAATAACAATAATTGATTTTAAATTTTAATTAATTCTGAAGTATTATACAAATCAGTGCTGATTAATATTAAAATATCGATAGTATAAAAGGTATAACACAAATATAATCATTGTAAATCAATAAATTGAACCTTACCGCTCATCGCTTTTTTGTCATCATCTGTGAAAGTAGCAACTGCAGACATAACACAAATCGCAATTACTATACATTTAAAAGCTATTAAATGTTGCTTAAAAAAAATCATTTTGATATCATATAAGAATTAATAAAAATAATATGAACGTTGAACAATAAATTAAATAAAATGTTACTCCTAACAAATCTCTAAGGTGTAAAATCATTGCAATTAATAGTTCATAGGTTAGGTTGTATTCGGGTCGTTATCAATGTCCGTAAGAGGTCTAAATGGTGACCGCGAATACAATAAATCTCTAAGCAGGTCATCAATCTCGCAAATTCATTGTACAGTGCATAATATCATCGTATTATATCGTGTTTAATATATTATACTCATTTCACCTAAAAGCACTACCTTCCCCTAGGAAAACCTACAAATGGTGGGTTCATAAAAGATTTGTTTGTGTTTATGAAACTGTAATTTCAACTGGAAATGAGATGTAGTTATAACTTATTTTGTAAAGTATGTGACAACTATAACTTAAATTGGAGGTAATATTCGACAAGCTATTATGATGGTGCAATATGCAATACGCAATACGATTTGTATAAAAATAATGTGAACGTTCAACAATAAATGAAATAAAATGTTACTCCTATGTAAAAACTCATACATGGAACAATAGTTCGCCATACGAAATAAGTCCACCTGCATAGATACATTATTATTTATTTTTTATCACCTGAGTAAATAATAATTATGCAAAAATAAACATAGCAAAAATGCACAGAATTTTTAACGTTTCCACTCTATTCGATTGAGTTCAAAATACTACTAAATATTGTGGTGTTTTCCATTAAATTTTTGTGTTAAATTATAGCAGTCCCCTCTGTTATATCTCAGTCCCAGGTTGGTTTAAGGGTGGTTTTGGATGAGAAAATCGGTATCACGATCTATGCCAATAAAAGTCATAAAAGTCTGGGGTGGGTGTCATTTTAATAGGTAGGTACTTGGTCTTGGTAATCACTAAGCAGTGTCTGTTATGGCCATATAGGTAATATAAAAATGCTTAGTTTGATAGCCAATTCATCAATGAAATAATTATTTTGTGTGAGAACAGTTCTTCCAAGTATGAACAAATAATCACTTCGATTTCATATAAGAATTAATCAAAATAATATGAACGTTGAACAATAAATGAAATAAAATGTTACTTCTATGTAAAAACTCATACATGGAACAATAGTTTGTCATACGAAATAAGTCCACCTGCATAGATACATTATTATTTATTTTTTATCACCTGAGTAAATAATAAGTATGCAAAAATAAACATAGCAAAAATGCACAGAATTTTTAATGTTTCCACTCTCCATGATAACCATAACAAGAGGCTTGACTGTTGCCGTGGTTGTTGAATTGACGACTTGAGAAGTTGAGAGAAGTGTTTTCGACGAACGGGACGGGTGGGCTGATAGCCGCCAACACACACGCAGTTAGCATCAGCCGTCTTGTTTTCGGAAAATGCTAACTACAAACGGGGAAAAAAATAACATCGACCGGACGTCCTGGCCGCCGGTAGGCCCGTTGAGGAATTTTCAGCCCATAATGGTATTTCACGGCGAACAATAATTATCGATAATCACGAGGTTGACGTGGTATTTCACGGCGAGTAAAACTTCGGGAGACGTTTAGTGGTCCGGTAATAGGTAGAAGAGAATATGAAAATACGGCTGCAACGGCTCCTTGGTCTGTGGCGGTGAATGTTGATATGATGTTGAGAGAGGGCAGACCAGCGTCGGTGTGTATGGGGAATAAAACAATAATTATGGGAAAACAGACTGTTCTGTCGACGCACACCGACGAACGCGACAGTCGCAACTGGCTGAGGCGGCAGGCTGTTGGCAGATTGACACTACGGATAAGGGGGAGGTTGGGGCACAAATCTTACATAACAGTCGTTGTGCATATTGTATATTTGCAGCGCGCTTGAATAATAATTATAGTGAAGGGGGATCATTAATAAAGGTATGCTCATAACTATAATGATAATAATGATAACCATAGATTAAAATTCTGTGATGTTACAAGGATTAGAGGCTATTGAGCTTTGAGTTCTCTGTATGAAATGACTATAGTCGATCTTATTAACAATTTTACATTGAGCACGTAGATTAGAGAATATATTATAGTTTACTTTAGTTGGAGATTGTTTATATATTTTATGGGCAACTTTTTTTGAGAAAATTAACTGTTTTAGAGTTTTAGAAAACCATAAAGAATACTTTGAGGAGAACATAAGTTTTTTTTGATAGTGTACATTAATTATATCGTGTAGCTTGGAGTAGAATACATCAAGCACTTCATTAATATGTAAACCTTTAAATGTGTAGCACCAATCAGTCGAGGAAATACAAGACCTAATGACATTATAATCACAATTAATAAAATCATGAGCAATTTCATTATAATATAAACTATTTTTTGTGGATGAAAGTGGAAGTGTAATTTTTAATGCAGGATGATATTTATAGTCTAGAGGGATAAGTGGAGAAGTTTCAGAGTTTAAATTTACATTGACAATATTAGATAAAACTAGATCAAGTAAAGATCCAGAATAATTATAAATTAAATTATTTTACATTAAATCAACATAAGATAATGTGTTGGCGATGAAAGTTATCAGCAGTGGTCAGATATGGTAATGAGCACGACGGCACAACTGCAGTTCTTATCGGTCAGTCCCACCTTCCACTCATCTCTTCCTCCTATCTTATTATTCTTTGTGTATTATTATTATTGATTATTAGAATCATATTTATTGTCTTTGTTATGTATATTATCTAAATATTTCTTGTGTTTTTTTCTTATTATCAACTGTTGCGGCCAACGCCCTTGTTGTCATAACTTTTATATTCTCTCGGTCTCGTCGTTCGAAAATGTTTTTATTATATTTTTTTTTGTTCCGCTAATGTAGCGTGTTTTTCGTTCTTTTCATGTTTATTATCGAGTGTTAGTACTCTTTTGGTACACACCAATAATTATTATTATTCTTATTTTTTTTGTGATAAATTTGTACAACCGTACTGTGTGGTCACTGTGACCAAAAAACACATTATTACTGCGATACTTGCGGCGAGCCCGGACGCATATTAACAAAACGTACATGATTTCGGCACCAGCATAATTCTCATTGGTCGGTTCAAATCGACTTGTTTTCCCGCGCTAATAGTTATCACATAGTTATATATCTGTTATCAACAAAATATAACAAAAACTTGCAATAATAGTTTTCAACTTTTAAGTTTCTTTCTTGCATATATTATTAATTGTATAACATCCTAGGTAATTAAAATGATTAATTACAAACATCTTCCTACGTCATTTACTAAAAGGGAAGGACAACGTTTTGTCTGCAAGTAAGTGGATATTGGTAAAATATAACATGATGTAACGTTTTATGTCAAATTTGATTTTCTAATACTACCTAGTACTTACCTATTTATCCTTGATTGTTGGATTGTGAATAAGTAATAAATAATAATATAATAATTTGTAATTGGCCCAGCCCTCCACATCAACATTTGACAACTACCACATATTTATAATTGTTTAGTAATAATTATTAATTTTCAATCAAAATTATAGATTATTGTTTGGTAACTGCAAAGCAATTTTTATTTCACAAACTCAAGAAAATAATATGCTCATAAAATATAAATCTAAAAACAAATTACACTATTAACATTTGAATCCATTATGACAAAGTTGCGACAAAGTGCACAACAACAGTGGAATGAGTGTTTTCCAGGAAGCAAGTCTAAGTTTATGGGGAATCCAATACCTATATCATAATGGATTCAAATGTTAATAGTGTAATTTGTTTTTAGATTTATATTTTATGAGCATATTATTTTCTTGAGTTTGTGAAATAAAAATTGCTATGCAGTTACCAAACAATAATTTGTAATTTTGATTGAAAATTAATAATCATTACTAAACAATTATAAATATGTGGTAGTTGTCAAATGTTGATGTGGAGGGCTGGGCCAATTACAAATTATTATATTATTATTTATTACTTATTCACAATCCAACAATCAAGGATAAATAGGTAAGTACTAGGTAGTATTAGAAAATCAAATTTGACATAAAACGTTACATCATGTTATATTTTACCAATATCCACTTACTTGCAGACAAAACGTTGTCCTTCCCTTTTAGTAAATGACGTAGGAAGATGTTTGTAATTAATCATTTTAATTACCTAGTATGTTATACAATTAATAATATATGCAAGAAAGAAACTTAAAAGTTGAAAACTATTATTGCAAGTTTTTGTTATATTTTGTTGATAACAGATATATAACTATGTGATAACTATTAGCGCGGGAAAACAAGTCGATTTGAACCGACCAATGAGAATTATGCTGGTGCCGAAATCATGTACGTTTTGTTAATATGCAGCCCGGACGCCGTTAGTGCAACGGCAGAACCATTATTATTAAAAATAAACGTCCATGTACCATACTTTACACCGTGAGTTCTTATATAATTTTATTATACTGTTGTCATCTGTGGGTGATCTGATCCATCGGTGTGTACGTCCACTGTGCACCTCAACTTATCAATTGCCACCCACTCCCGCGTAAGTCCGCCAGCACTCGCCGTAGTGTGTGGGAGGCCGCCCAGGTCTTCAGGATCCAATTCCAACGGATGTCTCTCCTTTGGGCTGGCCCCACCAATAACTAAACTCTATCATCCTGCTTCCCATAAACACCTCACCTCCCGCTACTATTTATTGTCGTCGTGTACATTAGGTTACCTACCCAACGTATTACAAGGTGACATGAAATTTGTTGGAAAGTGTGCAGGTCTGAGACAATCATAGTCTCACTTTTCGTCTCGATTAATATTATCGAGTGGTCCTTCGGCACTGTGCTCGTCAGCTCTCTTGGCGTGCACATAATGCAGATAGAATATTTGATTCATACAGATTATTATTTGACAATCTAGGAATAATTTTGTGGTTATTAATGGCTCAATTAACATTAGTCAAATTGTAATCACTTAACACCAAGAATTTATCATTATAATGTTTACTCATAAAATTATCCATAACATTAACATGGCTATAATATAAATTTAAATCAGAGCACGGCGGGAAGTATACGGAACCGACAATTAAACAAATAGAATTTATATGTATTTTCACAAATAGTTGCTCAACCGAATCTTGTATAATTAAGAGATGACATGGATATTGGACTTTGATTGCAATTAAGACTCTTCCTCTCCGAATATCAGGACCATGAATTTCGTACCGATCACATCGGAATACAGTGTAATGAGAACAAAGTCCATGCTGTAATGATATGCTCACACATCATTATAATAAATAAACTAAAATCTTACAGGATAATAAATAACGGCCAGACTGTCGTTCGTAGAAATCGGTCATCCCCAATAAAACTATTGTCACCGACAAAAAGGTCTTTGCCGCCGAAGAGAAATCCAGTTCGGGGAAATACAAAAACCTTTGATAAAACAGCCTACCACTCTCTGGTCGGCATATCCATGTCGTCCCTTAAACCAGTGCATGAGCACCAATCACCAGAGTAACAACCTCTCAAGTCTCAAAAAACCGATTTCAACGAGAGACAACTGGACTCCTTATGCGAGCAATAATCGGTGCGTTCTTTAATTCAATTGGTGTATTTGAAGTATTACTTTGTTTCATCTAAAACCTAAAACTCCAACAATATTATCTACAAGCAACTGTGAATCAGGTAAGACATATAATATAATATTTTATATTGATTGCAGTTAATACATTATATGTGGTTTTTCCATAAAAATACATTTTACGGTGTATTTGATCTAATTCTCGAATACACGATCTCGAGAGCCCTCCTAACACCTGGAGGAAGGTAATAGCGTAATTTTACCATTTTAGCATCTGATTTTAATATAACTATCGACAAGAGTCGTTTTTATATTTATCTTACTAATTCTGTCTTCTAAGTTATTACAAATCTCAGAGTCATTAACAGAACGAGATAGCCAGGTTTCAGTTAATATAATTAATTCATAATCAAGAAGTTCTAAGTTACATACAAATAAATCTAATTTGGTATTTAGACCGCGAACATTTTGATAATATACAGACTTTCAAAGTGGCCGATTTTATAGAGAGTTTTTTGAGATAGTAGGTACATTGTTGATGTATTTAATAAATGATAACCATAATCACTACGTTGCTTAAGTTGAGATGCAATTTTAGAGATATAGTGCCGTTGTTGAGTAGTAGGAGAGGCCGCGAAAATTTCTAAATTTGTTATGATTTTGTTTTGGGTAGATTTAAGATCATTCACCGTATCCAAAATTTGTTCGATAGTCTCACCGGTATCAGTTGAAGCAGACATTGTGAGATAGAAAATTATATGTTATAATAACAAAAGTACTTATACCGTAAATGTTCAATTAAGTTAAGACTAGATTCAATTATGATAACAAAAATAATTATTTCGTTAATTGAGAAGATAAAGCACGGAGAGATCCGCACGCTACTACGTCTGTAGACTAACTGTCCAACTGACTAACTAAATTAGTTTATGCTAATACATTTACATACTGTCCAAAAAAAATAATATTACAGTAAATTACTATTCCTACATAATTAATCAAATATTTAACTGAAAATTATGGGCTATGCCTCTTAAGTAATCTTCTATTATTCTATTATGATAGTCATCACACACATTTTTTAACCTTTCAGCAAAGTCTTTGTATTTTCTTTTAACGCCCACAGAATTCCCGGCTATAAACTGTTGAACATGGATTTTATTTAATGATGCTTCTTTTTTAAACGCCTCAATACACTGGATGATACCGACACAATAATTCAACAACCAGTACCTAACATAATATGTAATCGTATAACATGTAGGCCAATCTGTTGATTTTTAAATTTAAAATGTAGGATAAGGAAATCAATTTGTATTAGTAAGATAAACTTAAGGGCCATCATATCAAAAATGCGTAATATCGTAATTTAATAAATAGATATCGACTGAAAAAATTGGTTTTAAGATACTGTGTTTAAACATTTTACATTACCTATGAAACAACTGCGATGAATTGTACGCGCGGTGAATTGTGCATGTGGTGTGTTATAAATGCAGTTAAATGCTGTCGGTGAATAGTCACGTGATGAATTTATTGCAGTGAAATATCCCGATACGTCGTACAGCAACACATGTAATAGATAAGACTTGTACATATAACTCAAATTAATCTTTAGATTCAATCAAAATTGTTTATCTGATGATCAATTTATTGAATTTATTAAATATTTAACATTTTAACCAACGGTCTTATTTACTTATATGGTATATTATTTATTCCAAAAAAACAATAGGACACTTATAAAACATAGATTATTTTTACAGATATATCGAAAAATTACGTATCATATGCTGAAAACGGTATGTGTATATTAAAATTGATTATAAAGAATACTATATTGTAACTATGTAATAGATGTATATTATCTAATTACACACTAAAAAAATCGAATACTAATTTATTTTGCAGTCACGGGAGAGCTCAATGATATGATTGGTTCTTTTTTATCAACAAGTATAACAAAAAATAATTACATACATTTCCTTAACGGCATTTTTGAAATAAAAATTTGAGTTACGTTTTTTATATTTTATTTAATCATTTTAAGATAAATATATATTCAACTGTATTACTCAATATTATATAATGTAAATTAACTTGATTTTAATTATAAATATATACCATTATAATAATTTATTCTAAAATAAACGCGATGTCTTTGGCAAATAATATATAATATTATATTTCGGCTTTATAATTTAAAATGAAAAAGTGTGGTTCCTATTTGAAAAATAGCCGTTTAAATTATCACGGAACCATACTAGCCTATGAGTAAGGTACATAGAATCTCAATGAGTAAAATAGTAAAATATGGATACCTAAATGCGAGGAAATTGGATCTTTATCTCGATTCTCGTGCTCGTCAGCCTCGGATCCCGGACCTGCCAGGGGTTCACGTGCTCGACGATCCGCTTATAATTATTATATAACGACCCTGCTTCCGGTCCACCGATGTCGCGTTTCCTTACCGGACACATCTGCACGACCTGGCGTTGCGCCAATCGATCTTTCCATACTGTACTATTGACATGCCGTCACCAGCTTCTCATGGACACATGTACCTACATAATCTGAATAACCAGTATTACAAGTTTAAAATATGTATAGTTAAGCTGTATTTGACGTAATAGTAGGACCAATAATATAATACATTTTAATACATGTTAGCAAAGCACTATTATGTGCTATTATGCACCTATCTACGTTGTTCGAACGCGGACTGTCGAACCACCGGTTCGCGCCCGCCGACTTGACCACCAGCTGCGCCGTAGGCGCCGAACATGCTCGAAGCCGCCTGGGTGTTCTAGCGCTTCGATCGCACGACGGCGACGCCAGCCCAGCTTCGGCAACTGCGCGCTTTTTGTCTTTGTCTTTTCCGAACGATTGTATGCGCGTCGCTACCACGTGTGCGACGAGTGGTCGATTATCGAAAGCAATTGTTTTACCGTGTGCGTGGCCGAGCTGAAAGTGCGTTTTCGTAGCGGACCAGCTATATACCTACATCGGTAACTTCGGTTGAGCGTTGGTGCCGCGACGTCTTGGCCGCCCGAAACCTCGTGGTTTTCTGTATACCCAGGTGGCCTTTACTATTGTGTGCTGCTGCTAAGCTGATCGAGTGCGGCCCGGGGCTTGTGACACCGTCTCGACGTCAACTGCGTGTTGTCGCGCCACGATTATTTCATACCGACGGTTGTGTTTAGTGTGTTGCCGTTCATAGTTGAGCGAGCCGCCATTACGTATTGTGTGCCCCGTGAGTGTGCCGCCGCATCGATCATTTGCGTGCCGCCGTTCGAGACTACGGTCAACGTCAGAGCCACATACCACCTACCTATCGACAGCGGACCAGGTTATTTCTACATATTTTGTAATCGTAATTTTTGTTTGTTTATAATTTATACCATTGTCTATTGGGGCGCCCTTAATTATTTAAATACTCTGTTCATATAATAATATATTGCTTTGTGTAGGAACTCGTGTGGATGTCAGGAATCGAAGTAGTTAGGCGGCACAAAACACGAGACTCAATTAATATAACAATAACTCGACACTTTAATAACAAGTAATAACTTAAGAATGACAAGACAGTGCCCGTGAGCGTGTGCAGTCTGGACACACTCCGACAGACACACGCACGGCAACACACACCAAAAGAGACTAATAATAATACTAGACGTCGCTTCGGCGGCACGAGTAGGTGGACAGTGTTGTCACTTATCACTACAGCTCGGCCAAACCTGACGTTTGGATCGTCCTCGATCCGTATAATACAATACAGAAAAAAAAAAAAAAAATTACAATATAATAGATCAAGTATAATATTATGTATACAATGAAAATTGAAAATAAAATATGAACAATAAAAATTAAATAATGATAGTAATAAGAGAACACTTTCTGAAGCACCTGGTAGGTGATAATACTTAAAAATACAAAATACATTTTTACATACAAATTACATTTTTTTTTTTTTTTAATATAATACTTAATTACTTACAAAATCAATCAGATAAAATTAATACTGTTTAACCCAATGTTTAATGTCTCTCGCAGCGACAACTGTATTCAGAGGTATTTGGGTTACCTGGTGCCCTTCAATATCAGAAACAATATATCGGTCATGAGGGAGGACTTTATCTATTTTATATGGACCTTTGAATTTAGGCAGTAATTTTTTGCAAACAGTTGGTGTAGTATCAACATTTTTAATCATGATATATTCGCCAACAGAATACTGCGTGGCCGGTCGTTTAGTCGAATCATAGTAAGCTTTATTATTTAGTTGTCCTACACGTATGTTTTCCTGAGCATTCTGCCTAATTTTATCAAAATTACGTTGATCATTTTCAGATTCATTAAGCGCTTGTAAGTATAATCTAACATAATCTGTTGGCTCTCCTATTTGATCAATACCAAATAACAATTTACTAGGTGTATTCTGTATCGATCTATTAAACGTATTATTTACAGCGAACTGTATTTGATACAAATACTCATTCCAGTTTTGACTATGCTCGTGCATAAGTTTCGATAACATCACCGTTAAACCCCTGTTGTATCTTTCCACCTGTCCGTTTGCCGACGGCGTACCTACTGCTGTTTTAATATGTTTAATTTCATAACGTTCGCAAAACTCTTTAAACGCATCCGAACGAAAACATGATCCACGGTCCGATATTATTTTTATAGGTTTACTATAGTGTAAAAAGTATTGTGTTAATCGTAAACATGATTCTTTAGCGGCAACTGTGCGGACTGGATACAAATTCAAAAATTTACTAAACGCGTCAACCACAACCAAAATGTGTCTGAAACGCCCAAAAGTTTGATTTAACGGACCATAATGGTCAACATGAATTGTCTGAAATGGTTTGTCTCCCTTGTCAATTAAATTTAATAACCCTTCGTCCTTACCGTTTTTAGGCGAAAATATAATACACTTGAGACAATTGCTTATGTATGTCTTAACGTGATCACTCATTTTCGGAAACCAGTAAATTTGTTTGATTAATTCAAGTGTTTTAGTTGTTCCTACATGGCACATGTCGTCATGACACGAACGTATTACTTGGTCACGCATGCTAGACGGTACGTAAAATAGTAACCTATCGTTATTTTTTCGATATACCAACCCATTACGTAACTCAAACAGCGGGTGTTCTGATTGTTCCAGATCTCCGGAAATAGATCTAATTTCGGGGTCGGTTTGTTGTTTAATAGCCAGGGCTTGATTAAACGTACAACCTTCTATTACTAAAATATGGTTACAGCGACTTAACGCGTCAACGTGCTGCATCTGAGACCCGGATCTATGCTCTATCTCGTATAAAAAATTTTGTAAAAACATGGCCCACCTAGCGATTCGAGGGTTTATGTCTTTTTTTTGTAGTGTCAGTGCAACGCTATTACAATCTGTTATTATTTTGAATTGTATACCTTGTAAATATACGCGGAACCGTTTAATAGAATTTATAATGGCTAACATTTCTAGTTCATAACTATGGTATCGCGATTCGGATTCAGTAGTTCTATGACTATAATAAAAAATCGGGTGGAATTGATTATCGGGTTGCTTTTGTAATAAAATGGAGCCATATCCGTGGCTACTAGCATCACAGTGGAGCTCTGTTATTGCATTCGGATTATATATAGCTAACAATGGTTGTTCCCTGAGTTTCAATTTAATGGAATCGAACGACCTCATTTGTTCCTCTCCGAACTCGTACGGAATATTTTTTTTTAGTAAATTATAAAGTGGTTTGGCAATAATTGCAAAGTTCGGGATGAAACGTCGAAAATATGATGATAAACCAATGAAACTCTGTAATTCTTTATTATTTTGTGGTACAGGATAATTTTCAATAATCGAGACGTTTTTTGGATTTGGTTTAATACCGTATTGGTTTACACAGTACCCTAGGTAGAGTACCTCACATTTCAAAAATTTACTCTTGTCCAGGCGGATCTCTAACTGTCTATTTTTCATTACCTTTAACACTCTCGATAGGAGCTCTAGATGCTCTTCAACGGTTTCCGTGGCTAACATAATGTCGTCGAAGTATACTACAACTTCATTTTTGCGAATAAATTCGTCAAAAACATTTTGTATAAAACGACTAAAACATGATGGTCCATTGGCTAACCCAAAAGGCATTTTTAGAAATTCAAATTGTCCCAACGGTGTCGTAAAAGATGTAAATTTAATAGAGTCATTAGCGACATATACATGGTGGAACCCATCCTTCAGGTCTAAGCATGTAAAATATTTTTTTCCGCGCAATAAATCTAAATTGTCATCTATTAACGGCAGTGGATATCGGTCTTTTATTACGTATTTATTTAGTTCGCGGTAATCAACACACATTCTTAACTCCGTTTTTTTTCTTTACCAGGACTATGGGGCTACTGTATTCAGAACTACTTCGCCGAATAATACCTTTATTCAACATATCATCTAACATTTTTTGTAGACAGTCTTTTTCAAAAAAAGACAAGCGCCGGGGCCGAAAATAAAACTGTTTGTCATTTTTTAGTATAATGCGTATTTCTGGACGATAATTGTCAGTCGTACTAATGACACTTTCGTGGTTAACATAGGACTCGTCATATATTTTTTTAATTTTTGTTTTAATATCATCCGACAGAGTATCCTCAATATTCAAACTAATGTCAGCATCATCGCTATTATGATCAGTGTAATTAACAGATAAAATTTCAGCAAATGGTATATTATCAATTTTTTTAAAGCTTACTTCAAAACGACCATCCGACACATTCAAATTTACTCTAGGGTGAGATAAAAAATTACGACCCAATAGGCAATCATTCCTCATGGCATTGCTAGGCACCACGTGAAAACATATATTAATCGGGGCATCAAGGTCGGCATGGAAAATATCCGCATCAAATTGATCTACAATGTTTAATTTAGAACCATTAATACCTACTAAATCCGATTTTGGAGGCATGACCCCAGACACGAATGGGACAACTGTCGATTTAATAAGACTAACCGGGCTACCCGTATCTACTAAAGCTTGTGCATCGATAGACTCACCATTGGGGAACTTAATGCTAACATCTAAGATATATGGGGGTACAATAGGTGTGGGGGACCGTTCTAAAACAGAAACATGCTCACCACCGTTGTTGTCTTGACGCTCACCTTGGCGACCTGGACAGTACCGCGCTGAATGACCCGTTGATTTACAGCTATGACAGGTTCTCGTTGGACACGAAGACGCCAGATGCCCGATTTTTCCACAGCTATAACACGTGACATTCGACATATCCCTTGTTGGCTTACTTCTTGAATCAATAGTGGAACGTTGTACCGTATTTCGATCTTTATCGCGATTGTCAGAACTGGCTTTTCGATTGCCGGTATGACTTTGAGTTGTCTTCACAGGTTCGGTCGATCGAATTCGACTGGTCCTGGCATTTCTCAGATTATTGTAAGAATTTATATCAGCCAATAATTCGTCTTCACTTAAATGTGTGCGCGCTATCAAATAGTTACATAAATCGTGAGAATAAACACCTTCAACTATCTGTTGTTTAGTCTCGTTAAATGGTAACGAAATTTCACGGCAGAGGCGCGCTTTGTGGTGAAAATATTCTATGACGCACTCGCCCTTGGCTTGAACGCGGTTTGACATAATTCTTATACGATCAACTGTGCACGACTCGTTTCCCACAAATGTATTATTAAACTGGTCGACAAAACTTCCCCAACTTGAAAATGTACGACCAATGTACCAATTTTGGGACGGACCATCCAATTTTGTACGTACTATTTCTAATTTAAAACTGTCTGGCCAATTATGCAATTTTGCCACACCTTCGACTGATTTCAACCATGCTCTCGCATCTGTATTGGATTCACGACCAGAAAAAATATTAATCGAATTATTAAAATCTGGCATGACGTAATAGCCGTTGTTGGAGGTTGACCGCGCTTGTATGTTATCGTTGTTTATGTTGTTATTGTCTTCATTACGTAATATCCGCGATAACAACAATCGGTTCTGCTCTATCAGCGCTGACAATGCATTTTGCATTCCACTATCACTGGCGGTGGTTACACTCCCGGACGGTTGGTTAAAACTTTGTGGTAACATGCTTGTTGTTGGCTGCGTATTTAGCTGCTCCGTAGACTGTACTGGTGGCTGCACTGAAGCCTGCGATCCGCTTCGTAAACGGCTAGATGACCAACCCTCGTGGTTACCGACATCATCCTGACCCGTTTGACCGTCGGCCATCTTGACTGAACTAATTAAGTTACGCAAAACAAAATATGCGCTACAACCCAGAACTACACAACGACTAATTCCACGATTATGTCAATACACAATATTTCTTGAGGGCTGCTGGATAGAATCGCACTTCTGAACTGTAGGAACTCGTGTGGATGTCAGGAATCGAAGTAGTTAGGCGGCACAAAACACGAGACTCAATTAATATAACAATAACTCGACACTTTAATAACAAGTAATAACTTAAGAATGACAAGACAGTGCCCGTGAGCGTGTGCAGTCTGGACACACTCCGACAGACACACGCACGGCAACACACACCAAAAGAGACTAATAATAATACTAGACGTCGCTTCGGCGGCACGAGTAGGTGGACAGTGTTGTCACTTATCACTACATTTGTTAGGCGTTTCGTACGCCGCTAATATATATATAGCGTTATATTTTATTCGCCAGTATTATTCACCGGTGGGTCACCCTTTCTGTGTTTACCTACTAAGCTCTTTACACTGCGAGTCGACAACGCCAACCGCCTAATTCATAGGAGCGTATCGGCGAACAAACATACGTAGTTTGTCCTTCTATGATAATATACATAGCTGGCAGGAGGGACATAATTATACACACAACGCCAACATACCAGCATCACGATATATTTGTCTTGTGTCTAGTGTTGTAAAGCTGTCTTGAGCTCCATGTCCAATAGATTTCTTTTATTAAACTATGCTTTTTTATTCTATTTAAAATATAAAAGTTGCAAAATATTGGCACTGGTTTGAAGTCGTTAGGTTAAAGTGGGGTTGCCAACTTTACGAACGTCCAACTTAGGAATTCAATTCCGGCGTAACCAAAGGTTGCAAATTTTTTCACAAATGTTGCCTAAAGATGCAAATTAGTTGCTAAATTATGAAAATGGTAAGCGATCTTGATTGAGCAAAAGTTTAAAAATATAAGGTTGCATATTTTTTAATATCGGTTGTCTAAAGTTGCAAATTAGTTGCAAAATATTGGTATGACTTCGTTGTAATTATCATAACATAGTGGGACCAAATTCACACACGTAGGCCCCTCACCTAAACAATTTAGAATAACTGGAAAACTGTTGAGGTACAAACGATTTTACTTGAGGTACAAACAGGTACACACGAGTACAAACGATTGGTATAGGTTTTGAATCAAAATTTGGAGGTGGGGGTGCTGGGGACATGGACCTGCTGTCTTAATATCATTCTCCATTATATTGTATTACCATAATATATGAAGGTAATGATTAATCAATTATTATCATCAGATATTGTCAATGTTTAATAAATGTGGCTTTATTATATTATAACTAAAGTATATTTTGTTATACATTCATATTATAAAATGTACGTTAAAATATTGTTTAGTGTATAGTGGCGTTAACTTTATATATATAATATTGTACCTATATATAATTTATTTTTAAATTTCTATGTTTGCTTTAATCTCGGCCCAAAATCAGCAATAGAGATGACATATTCCAGGATAATTTATTCATGTTGAATCTTCGGTACGTAATTCCAGTGTTAACAATATACAAATAAATAGAAAATCATAATTTTCTGATACTCATTATATTTAAATATTAATAATCACTGAAACTAAAAAGTCTAATAAATATATCCATCTAAGGAAAATACAATTTACAATTTAATATGTGACAATTATTTATTCTAAACAATAATATGTCATTTTGATTACAATATTTTTCAAACTCACTAAAGTAAAATAACTATACAATTAATAGTGGATTTAATTTTTCTTACATTTAACTTTTTAATTTACTGAGATATATATGTGTATAATATGTGTGCATGCGTGTGCTATGTAAAATGGTTTTGGGATTGTAACAATTTATAATTCCAAAGATAATGTTTTATTGTTTTATAATATAATCAGTAATCACATTAATACATGCACTCGTATCGTATAACATAATTACTAATTAGTATGATCATGTAATGTACGAGAATAAAATGTATAGGGCTATCAAGGTACAGGTTAAGTGAAGGAGATAGTGACCCTATATAATAACACTTTCTTTTTTTAGATAACATGGGTATTGTTGTATATAGTAGACAATTGTCAATATGACAATATAATATTATTTAGTACTATTTATTTATATGTATTATGTAATATAGGTTGGAGTATTTGAAGCTGTTAATTATAAATATAGGTTAAACCAGCATGATTTTCTAAGGCGACAATACGATTTTGCTTTACAACATTGCTGTACGCGTAGGAATGAGCAGTCCTGTTATCGCTGAATAATTCATATCTATAATTTTTTTATTTAACTATTTTGGGACGTAATAACTTTTTTAAAAATATTATTTTTAGGAATTTGCTGACTTGAGTACATTTCTTAAATTATTTACTCATCACATAATATTATCAATTTTTGTCATACGTTTAAGTAGCATAATTTTTTTTTTGTCAGATTTGTTTGTTACATCCTGCATATTAGATAGTCGTCAATATAATATAATTTAATATAATATATTATGTAATATAGGTTTGAATATTTTAAGATGTTAATTATTAATATAGGTTGGGCCAGCATGATTTGCTAAGGTGACAATAATATTTTGCTTTACAACATCGCCGTATGCGTCTTGTTATCGCTGAGTGATTCGGCGATAACGTAAGGTAACAGGGCCAGCGAATGAATAACAGGTCCATTAAATGAACACTTCGCAGTTTTCTTTAAATAATAAGTCATGCATCGATTAATACAATGATGTATTTGGCTTAACACTATGTTGAACTTATAATGAAGTAACACTGTAAATTATATTATGATTGGAGCATTATTCAATTTATAATGTGGTGGTTCTCAAATTACCAGTAGAGAACCTCCAACGTCGTCTCTACTTTCGTAACCACGACGATCTTAACTCTAAGAAAAGACAACACGTTTGATTTGAAATAAAGTGTTTTTATTTTCGATGAGAGGACAGGTTGCGATTTCACAGTAAGACGCGACTCAATGTCGCGGGCGACAATAATAAAACGGCGATTGGTCACGACGAGCTCGTAACGGGGTCAAAACCAAAGGTAAGAGGCGGTAGCGGAGAGCGATCGATGTGTGTGGTGGAAGAGAGCGAGACCGGCGGCCGCCGAGCCGCGGCAGTCGTCGTCCGCCGGGGATCACTGTGAGTTGTGACCAACCGTCTTACAATACAACCGACACCGGGGGGAAATCATGTGGCGGCGGCTCGCCACAATAAGAATGATAAGTTTTTCGTTCCATAAATCATCACCATAGTTATTATCAAATTGTTTAGTTAGTTACTTTTTTTTACGACGATTGTACGCGAGAAACAGTGGTCGTATAACGGTCTGTTTTTGACTTAGTGATTTATTGTATGTTTGTTTTACACCTGGATAAGACACTCTAGAGAGAGTCATTATCTTAGACTCTTAGACAAAAATAAGATGTACGCCTAGTACCGTGAGTCACTCAATACGAGTGATACCATAAGTATAGCGCCCAACAAGGTTACTTTTCCACGATAGGAGACATTGTTGGTGTATTTGCCCTGGTACCTCAACCAAAGTTCTTTTTTTATGTTTTTATTGAACTACAACAGTTTTCACGTGTAATATGTGTGTGCCAAGGAAATTCCCCTGACACATTTGTTTGTACAAGTGAAGTATGAAAATAGTTAAAGTGTCGGGTGGTGTTCCCGGAGCGAGTTTTTTTAAGTCTTTTTACCAGTTAAAGAAAAATATTTTTTGACCGTGGTTTGAGTGTAGGAGTGATCCAAAACTCAATTTTGTGTGTATATTGTATACCAAGTACATAATACATAATATACGCAATCAATGTTTGTCTTACGGACAAGATAGCGATTGTACCACGTGAGTAAAATTTTTCTACAAGTCTACAAGTAAACGTCAAGGTGAACTACTATTTATAATATTAATTATAAGATTTTTTTAAACAATTTAAATAGGATTTTTTTAACTTTAATAATTTTTTTACATCTTTTAAAAACCCCCAACAATATTTTTATTTTATTTTTTAAATCGACGTTAAGCATAAATATACTAATTTTAAGTCAACCTCGTTTAATAAAAATAAATGTCTTTAAATTAACTCACGAATTTTGCTTAAGGTTAGTTATGTTGCGAAAAATACGTAATATTGTATATAATATATATATAGATATATTTTGTAATTTGTAGTACCAAGAAAAATCACTATAATGCGCAAAAGCACTAACTGTAATTCTCACTATGACAGATCGTTAACTTTTCGCAGACAAAAAAAATAAGTTTCGTTGAGTAACCACTATAACCAGGTTAATATTCTAAATCGTGATTAAAACCAAATACCAAATAGTGATATTATTGAAAACTGACGAACTATTTTGTCTCACCTTATTAGTCCTCCTTCTCACCCTACAAGACTGCTACATAAAATGCAAATAAATGCCATTAAATGCTATACAAATTTTTATCTATAGGCGTGCTTTTGTTCACCCCACCTAATCTTAATGTCTGAAATTGTCCACAGTTGATACATATTACTTATGAATGCACCATATATAATATTATAATATTATACCATTAAATTCAGACAGGAAATGTTGATTAAGAAAAATTAAAAATAATCTTAATCGACTAAAAATTGTTTACGTATTTAATGCATAAGAAATTATTATTTCAGGATCCGGAATTTTGTGTGACAGAAAACTCGAAAGACGACAAGTGGTATAATCTTGCTCAGTGTTAGTGATTGTAGGATAAATAAATATTACCTATAGTATAATAAGTGATAATAGTTGTGGTTAGGGCCCCAAGGACTTGGAGCCTTAAAGTCATAATAGGCATCTTCAATCAATATACGATTCATATATAATATTAGGTGTTCTTAGTACTACGGTTGATTATAAATACTAGTGTTTATAATCAATGGTACACCTACACATGGATGATCAATTCACTTCTTTTTTTATATTTTTATTAAGTAAAAACAAACTTTATCTTGACCTATCATCATTTTCTAGTGCTAAACTTTTCGAATCTTATCTTCTTATCTGTTATTGTTCCACATAATTGTAGATTCTATAATATACCGTCGACTGTCGTACGTATTTCAGCGTCAGTCGGTTCTCCGTATCGTTTGATTTCGTTTTATATTCGTTCGAATCTATTGTGTATTATTTGTTTTTCTGTTTCGATATTAAACGTATAATGCCGAAAGATAAAACATCGAACTATTCGAGACTAAGACATTTTGTGTCCGAGTTTGGCGATGAGGTTTTTTCGATTGACGCAAGTATTTTGTTTTGCAAATTGTGCGAATGTAAGGTTAATAGTGACAAAAAGTTTAACGTTACTCAACACTTAAAAACGGATAAGCATTTAAAAGCCATTAAACGAGAGCAAAATAAAATTAAAAAGAAACAGCAGTTACTTACAAATATTCCACAAAAATGTACTTTTAATATCGATCTATGCAAGACTCTTATTTCTGCAAACATACCATTAAACAAGTTATCAAATGTAAAGTTTCGACAATTTTTAGAAATGTATACTAAAAATCATATTCCAGACGAATCAACACTGAGAAAATTGTACGTTGATGATATTTCCAATGAAACAATCGAAAAAATTAGATCTCAAGTAGCTAATAATCGCATCTGGGTGAGTATCGATGAAACAACGGATGTTGAAGGACGCTTTATTGCTAATGTTATCGTCGGTACTCTGGAGATTGAACATTCTGGATCCATTTTTTTACTACACTCGGAACAATTAGAAAAAACCAATTTTTCTACCATTAGTAAAGTTTTCGACAAATCTATGAGCAAATTATGGCCAAATGGAGTACAGCACGACAATGTACTATTATTTTTTTCAGACGCGGCACCGTATATGAAAAAAGCTGGAAAATCATTAAAAGTGTTCTACTCAAAAATGATTCATGTCACGTGTGCAGCACATGGCTTACATAGAATTGCCGAACAGGTTCGTGACCACTTTAGCACTGTTGACAAAGTAATCGCAAATTGTAAAAAAGTATTTAAGGAAGCACCCACTAGAGTCGAAATATTTAAAATAGAGGCTCCAGGTATATATTTACCACCAGATCCCATTATTACAAGGTGGGGATCATGGATTAACGCTGCCATTTATTTCTGTGAAAATTTGAGCACTGTTCGCCGTGTTATTGAAAAGCTCGATGAAGATGATGCAGTGAGTATAAAAAAAACTAAAAAATACATAGTTAAACCCGGTCTTGAGAGCAACCTAGCGTATATAAAATCAAACTTCACAATTCTCGTAGAAGGAATAACTAAACTACAAACAAAAGGCCTTTCTTTAATAACGGTGTTAAAAATAATTGAGGATATCGAAGAATCGTTCAAATCATTAAGGGGTGAAGCAGGTACAATTGTAAAAAAAAAATTTAAAACTGTATTTGAAAATAATAATGGCTTGTCAACATTAAAACGCATTTCTAAAATATTGTCGGGTGAAGAGGAAAATAGCGAATTAGACGGAGATCTTGAAGAATTGACTAGTGACGATATAGTATTTTTTAAGTATTCACCTATTACATCGGTTGATGTTGAACGTTCCTTTTCGACCTACAAGTCATTGTTGACTGATAACCGCCGGAACTTCAAATTTGAAAATTTGGCAAAACACTTAATCATACAGTGTAACTCAGGTAAAATAAATAAAATATTATTTAATTAATAAATAATAATTACTTGAATTTTATTCTTATTTATTCAGATAATTTTGAATAGTTGCGTACAAACGATGTCATAATTCAAGGTATCAAGTTAATCACTACATACAATTTTTTTTAAACTTTAAACGGAGATTTTAGTTTTTTTTATAAATAAATGATTTAATAAAGTTCTATGGTAAATTTAATAAAATTTTGATTTGTATTTATTTTTATTTGTTGCTATTTTTGATGTTTTTAGGGCATATTTATAGAGCATATTTTAAGGTTTTTTTGGTCATATTATAGCGCATATTTTAGAATTTTTGTTGCTATAAAATCCGAACCCTGATTATCCGATATGTCAAAACTCATATTCTGGAGTCCACTACAGTGGCGGATCCAGGGCTTAATTTAGGGGTAGAGGGGGGCATGAGGAGAAAAAGTTCAAAAAATACAAAAATTGGCTACAGAATTGGCTAAACATAGGGAAACTATGACGATTGGGAGGAGGGGGCAAATTCCCCATTACGCCATTACGCCATGACAACGGCGTATTCAAAACATAATTTTCCGCGGGGACTTAAAATATATTATTGAAAAAAAAAAATTGATGTTAAATTAATAATTGTACGTAATCTGATCAAAATATTGGGAAGAGGGGTCATCAACCCCAATCTCACAAAAGTACAGCGTTTTGTAGTCAGTTGTACTATACTTGTACTAAATTGTATGGTTGGCATAATTATATTATATAGTTAAAATTATTTTAACATTATTTATAGTTGCTGTAACTATTCAATATTTGTATATCAACCAATTTATATTGTTTAAATTTAAGTTACTATTTTATATAGTTGAAATTAATATAAAATCAGTTGGTGCAACTATAACTTTTTAACTAATTAATTTTAATACCCTCAACTAAACACATTGTTTGATATAACTAAATAAAACGTTACGCCAACTGAAAATTGTTGACATCGACGTTGAGAGTGTCTTGTTGGTAAATCACACGTAAGAGTATAACTCTTAATAAAAAAATTACAAAAAGAACAAAATAATACAGAAATAATGATCGAGTCAATACTTTGTGGAGTACCTCGTCCACATTAAAAAAATAAAAATGAACACCGAGAGGACAGAATCCAATACAGAATCTTAAAAGGAATTTCTTACAATATGACATTGTACCTAATATATTTTATTTATATCCTATAATATTTTTTTTATTTACATAAATCATATATTTATTTTAATTTAATTTATTAACATATTGACTTGTCGACATTGTAATTTGTCAATGTTTCGACCATCGACATTTTAACTTATCGATATATTGACTGTTTACGTTTCAACCGGCTTCCATTGTTATGTACATCCTATTCTTGTAAATTGTATTATGTTGGAAATCAAAAATTATAATAATAATTATAATTATAATATTTTTTAATTTTTAATTTTTATTGATCATTGAGCCCGGAAACTATGGGCATTAGCTGTTTGTTTGTTTGTAGGATAGGATACTGTTGGTTGGTAAACACGTGTGTGTAGTTTTGGCAGATTTTCAAGTGGGCACCCGTAGGTATCTGCCATGCCTGGGTGGGGGATGATGGCCGCACTTGTTCTCCGGACACCGTGACTTGCCCGAAGAAAAATGCTGCCCGTGAACCAAGGTTTGAACTAGCGCCGGTGTGCGTCACAGCCTTAGTCCGCTCGGCCACTCTGTCCCCGAATTATTATTATTATTACTGTATTACTGTACTATTATAGTAGTACTGTATATTAAGTTTCACTTCATCCACGCTTAGAGACTACACTCGCCAGTTTTTTTTTACTACACATGGCCACATAGGACATCGGATTCCGACATGCCATATAACATTTAACTATAATAATGAATCAATAACTTTATTATTACCTTGCATCTATTCTATACTAATCATTTTAAGTAAGATAAAAGTTTTAAAAATATGATTACCTAATTTTTCTTATTAAAATGTTTTGTTCACTTACTAGTCTTGTAGTCTCTAATTCAGTTAACATGATAATATTTTGTCAGGCAATAGATTTTTAAGCTAATTTTGTGATATTTCACTGTATATCTCACAGATGGCTGATTTTATTGTAAATACATATTTTTATTGGAATGAGATATTTTTAATCTGAAAAAAAATGTGCACGATTCAGATCATTCTTATTAAAATAAGCCCAATTTTTTACATATTTGGGTAAAAATACATATATTCACATATTTTTTAAATAACTGAATATTTAGTAAATATTTGGGTAATTTTGGTTTTTTTTTCGTTATTTACATTTTGCTATCACTTCCACCTTATCATATTTAACGAAAAATTTCCGATTTTTTTTATAAATTTGACTTTAACTACCTTTACGGACTTCGTACGACCTCGTTCGGATTTTATTCGCATTCCCAGCTAAATTTATAGGCCACGCGTGGCCGTATTTCGTTCCCGACGGTCTCGCCACGGCCATGGTGCAAACCAAGTGCGAACCAAGTGAAAAAGTCGGATTGCCTACCCGGATAACTGAGGTGACTGACCTGCTAGACACCAAACAAATCGCGGCGGCTATATGATTTTTTTACGGAATTTTGAATTTTCGGCGGCAGTAAAGAACGTTGTCGGCGAACGTTGTTGCTTACCCGGGTTACCACGTCGAACCACGGTGGTCCTAACCTTATCTCAGTTCCATATCACCAGACCTCCTTATCACCCACCAACCGGCTCGAGACTGACGACCAGATCACAATACCACTGCAGCTTCCAACAGTGGTTAACACTCCTCTATTATTATAGTCATAAAGTCCTTTGTGATAACAAATAAGAAAAGTGCTCTCTTCTTCTTAGTTGTAATTTAACTATTTTTCAACCTTCTTCATCTTCTTGGATGCTTTCTACCACATTGGTTCTGTCACAACTTCACCTGCACCTGTTATCCTGCCTCTAGCCTGCTATTTTAGATTCAATTTGGCAGTTTTTGACTTCGCTTCAATCGTGTGAGTACCTGCTACGCTTTTCCTTCATGTGGTTATCACTTCTAAACTGTAGCCGACTCGTTTCTAACTTCAACTTGTTGGATGCGGTGCTGGCTGCCTACTGTGCTCCTTAGCTCTCACCTAGTAGTTTTGACTTTTGCCTAACTGCTACGCCCGCTCTACCTACGAAACAGCACTCATTTAGTTGCATCTCTTTCGCCTATTGTTTCTAACGTCTACGGCACGGCTCTCTAGTTTTACCTCTCAAGCAATTGACTGCTCCACAACTGCCGTCTTCTCCTCCTAACGGTGATTTGATGGCAGCTATTTTAAATATTCAAACCTTTCAATCAACACAATTCGATAAACTCTGTGGCTGCCTCACCAAACTTACGCATGATGTTTCTCACCTCCAGAAAGAAAACAACTCGCTTCGCGCTGAACTCGCCTCTCTCAAAACTAAATTCGACATGGAGTCAGATCCACCACCTCTCAAACGACCGGCCTCGCTGCCCAGCTGCTCCACGAAATTTCTGAAAGCAATAAATGCGCCTTCAGTGCAATTCTTTACGGCATTGCGGAATCGCGCTCTACTACAGCTGCACTAAGAATAATTGACGACTATGCCGAGGTGTCCAGAGTTCTGAAATCTATTTCTCTACCTGGTTCCAATAACTTTAAGCTATTTCACCTAGGTGATCCCAGCTCACGCAAACCAAGGCCCTTGAAAAATTATTTTTCCTACTAAAAACGAAGCAGCCAGTCTGCTCCGTGGTTACCGCTCTGCGCTCAATAATGGCCTAAGATTACATGACAACCTTCGTTAAGTACGAGACAAGACAACTCTTGAGCGACAACTACTCCGCTCTTCCCACGCCAAATTAGAACTTCGACAACAGTCTGGGGAATCAGACCTTCGTATTTCTTACATAAATGGCGTTCCCTCCGTTGTCAAATCCAAAACTAATTGATTGCCATCCTGCCTATTCTCATCAGTAACCAGCTTACTTATCACTATCATGCGCAAGACTCCATTCTTCATATTTTACTAATAATTCTTTCAATTGTTATAATAGTTTTATTTCTTGTGATAACTTTGTTAATGAATTTATGTCTTTAAAAAAAAAAATGTCTCTACCCCACCATTATTATATAACAGTAACACTATTCATATGCCTAATTTAAATATCTACTACCCGGGTGTTCGTGGTCTGTCTTAGGACTAAGTTGGTTAATCTTAGGAGCTCCCTTCCCTTATTTCTCTCTTACAATATTCTTGTCCATACAGAAACATGGAAAATCCCTGACATTTTTGATTCCGAACTTGGCCTCTTTGGCTATCAAATTTTTAGACTTGACAGGAACTTTGAAAATAGCCTCCACTCTCGTGGTGGTGGAGTGCTCATCGCCGTCAAACCAAAATTCAACCCCCTCCCTGTGGCCTTAAACGTCAATAATGTAGAGCAACTATTTGTTACAATCACTCTTAACTCAACCTCTATATTAATAGGATCCACTTATCTTCCAACACTCTCCGCACTCCCTATAGTTGAGCATCGTTGAACATCTACTAACGACACTCAAACCTAATACTTTAATTTTATGTCGTAATTACAACATACTATCTTGGTCCCACTTCTTCTGGTTGCTCATCTCCTTTGCCTACAGTAATTACCGACATTTTTTCCTTCTTAAACTTCTTCCAACACAAGTACTCAATAGCAGTGGCAACACTCTAGACCAAGTTTTTTCTAATTCTAACAAAGTGTCAGTCAGTAGAGCTTCTACCGCTCTCCTTTCCCCTGACACTTACCACCCTCCCTTGTTCATTTGTGTATCTCTCAATGCTGAACCAATTGTTCAAGCATCCTACTCATTTTACGACTTCAAAACTGGTGATTACACCTCCATATCTCACTTCCTTAACTCTTTTAATTGGAAGTCTACTTTCTCTGCTTAATCCATTAATGATGACGCATTCGTTTTCAATGACGCCCTTCTCACTTCAATTCTAAAATTGTATAAGACACCTAAATTTCCTCGTTTGGTCTCTCCGTCACTCAATAATATGATTATAAAAAAAAAGCGTGCTCATGTAATCTTCAAACGTTCCAACCATGCCTATGACTATACGATATTCTCTCAACTGCGTGCCAAATTTAAATGTCTGTCCAAACTTGACTATTTACTTTTCATAAAAAAAACCGCAAATGCCATCTCAACCAATCCTTCTTATTTCTGGGAATTTACTAAAGACTTAAAATCTAACCCACCAATCCCATCCACTGTTCACCACCTTGACGAATCAGCCTCCTCCCCCGTTGATTCAGCCAATATATTCTCTAGATATTTCCTATCCGTTTTCAAGCCTCTTCTCACTTCACCTTCTATAACCCATTTAACAATTTATACCCATTTAATCTACCTTCAAACTGCCACTTTAGTCGTGAAGACATCCTTTCTGCATTTTAATCATTAAAAAAAGCAAATTCTAACGGTCCAGACAGCATCTCTGTTAGGCATTGTCCTCGATGTTTGGAAAACCTGTTCTATCACCCCCATCTTCAAGGCTGGTGACCGCTCTGACGTTTCCAACTATAGACCTATTTCTATCTTACCACACCTGGCCAAGCTCTTTGAATCCATTGTATATTCCTGTATCAAAAGAAACCACAATCACATAATTATTGACTCTCAACATGGTTTCCGTCCTGGCAAGTCAACTATCACCAGCAGCATTTCTTTCACCACCTACATACTAAACAGCTTTGGGGCAAATAGTCAAGTTGACACAATTTTTAATGACTTCAAAAAAGCGTTTGACTCAGTTGACCATTGACTTCTCATTGCCACACTTGACTACCTCGGTATCAGCCATCCTCTCATCTCCTGGCTCACATCCTACTTAACATCTCGTAGACAGTTTGTTAAGCTAAACAGGGCTGTTTCAGAAATATCTGTAATCTCCTCGGGTGTTCCACATGGAGGCCATCTGAGTCCTTTTCTTTTTATCATATTTGTAAATTCAATAAATAAGTTGTTTTACAGCTTTTTCAACCTGAATATTGACATTAAGTTTGATGCTTATTTCCTCAGCACAATCTTCACCATTGGTAGTAGGTATTCCGGATATTTCGATCATTTTTTCAAGCGATTTTTGTTCAATATCATCAATTTTTTGTTTTAATTGATTTGTTTTGGTTAATAAGATTTTATTAACATCAGAAATTTTTCGGTTCTCTTATCTTCTCTTCCTTCATTTCATTAAGTAATTTCGAAACGGTGATATTGAAGTCATCGGATTTATTACCCATAAAATTAACGGAATCAGCTAAACATTGAAGTGTAATGTTATTCTTATTCGTTGATATACCTGATTCACAATTAATTTTACAATCAGAGGAAACAAGTCTAGATTTGTATTTTTAGACATTTTGTTAAATGTTGTTTCATTATAACCCTGGCAGTAATAGTAAAATACTTTTTTGCACGTAGAACAGCTTAAGCAGTCATCATAATATTGATGTTATAAAAACATTTATTACATTTCATGTCGATTATTGGATATTCCGGTACAAATAGTACAATTTATTTAAATTCACAATATCAGAAACGATAACTAGAATACTAAAATCAAAGATAAGCGACGGAACCGTCAATACAATCGACCTTACTGCTTGACAGTTAATCGGAAACTGAAAATGAAATCAATATATATTGAATGATAAGTAAGCTTTACTTTAACATGATTTTTTATAAAAATAGACTTTTACACGTTATATGTAATACATTTTTAGCAATTATTCATACAATAGTTCTTTTAAATTAAACATGATAGGTACGTAAGTCATAATCATGAAGATTAAAGATGAGGAGCTTGCACTAGATGATAAAACTAGATTGAATTTCCTGGGATAATAAATGGTACACAGAACCGCCAACAGGTTGCGCGTCGTTCGATAGTTCTAATAGAGCACTAAAGATGTAGTGTCTGATGTAGTACCCTTTATAGTGCTTTAGTTGAACTATTGAACCCCGCGAAACATGGTGGTCATATCGTTAACCTTATTTCGTGCGGACGATAACGGGTCAGTTTTATTTACAAAGCATCAATGGGAGTGCGAATTTCTTATCTTTAATCTTCAAGATCATAACACAGAATAACATGTAGATAGAACCATTTGGTTTTCACACTATTGTTAAGAACCAAAAGGTGCTATTTAGATTGCTATCAAATAACGAATGTGGAAATTTGATAAATTTAGCACCTTTTAGTTTTGGTTAACTCTTCTTAATAATATTTTAAAATTGAACTACAATGTTGGATGGGACCTTGGATTATAAAGAATTAATCAATAAACGTGTGTGTATGTAAAAGAGGATTTTCAAAAAAATTGATTTAGCACCATTTGGGTCTGAGCCTATGATTCCCATATTATAGTTATATATATTATACAAAATATCATATTTCTTTTATGGTTGATTACGACCAATACGATTTTGAATAACTCACTAAGTCAAAGCTGTCAAAAACTAACAAATTGAAACTTTATGAATATAGGTATATTCAATTTATTTTAAAATGTTTGAGGGTTTTATTACGTTTGAAGTGTTTGTATTTCAACTATTTTTAAAAAGTTAAATTAAGAAGAGAAGTTATGTTATTGACGTTATTGCAAAACAAGACGGTAAAAAGTTTAAAGTCCCTACGATAAACAGTTTTTTAGAATAATGTATCTAAATATTCTAAATAACGTAATATACCTAATACATAATACATAATTTAATAGGTATTTTTAGGATTTCTTCCAAAAAAACTAATATTAACAAAAAAAATATATTGTTGCAAAATTATGAATAATTTATAATATATATTTTATTATAGTTAGATATAACTGTTTCTATAATGTTATACAATTATAAATTTAATTAAATGTTATAAATTAAACACACCGATGTACATAGGTGCTATTTAAAAATAATGTTATTACCTCGAATTTTGATCAACATTGTTGAATCTAATTTGCAGTGAAGATTCTTCAAGATCACTGTCCACAGCATCACCTCTAAAGTTTCATTAATTTAAAAAAAAAGTAAGTATAACCGCTCTGCTGTATAGTGGGCATCGCGTTGGCCTCGCCATTGAGTCATATAGGTTACTTTGACGCATATATTAAAATATGAACTTCTAAGTTCAAACACGTTTTTAAATTTCAATAATAGTTCTTTGTATTACATTTTCTAGATTTTTTGGGTGGCATAACATTTTTTTATCGACATTTCAAAAAAAAATCAGTGACCTTCTCTTTGACGAGGTACAATCGAGACTCGACACTATACGACAGAGCAATGACAATTCTAAACAAGGCATCTAAGTTTTTAAATTTAAATTTAAATTGGTGATATGGTTTTAATTTAAAAAATAAATAATATGTAATTTAAGGCACTTATCTCGGTTTTAGATTCTGAGTGGAACGATGAATGTATTGAATTTTTTTTTAATTTTTTAATTTTTTTATTTTTGTGTTTGTCATCACCTTTTAGGACAGTAAAAGTGCTTGGATTTTCTTCAACATTAACTTTTCTGATAGGAAAGTGAATCTAGTTGGTACTTTGGGGGGGTCAAAAGTAAAAATTTCCCAGTAGTTTTCAAAAGCGACGTGAAAAACAAAAGAAAAATTAAGGAAAAACGGGAATTTTTACGCAAAATCTGTTTTTGAGAAAATCAGGTTTTTGGTGTAACTCTAAAACAAATGACCGTAGGTACATGACATTTTGACTGAATGTTTATAATTGCATTTCCTATACACCATAAAATTTTCCAAATATTTTGACTTATTTTGAGCTGTTTATGGACATTGTCAATTTCCTTTTTTTTTTTATTTAGTGTTTCAAAGGCAGATGAAAAAAATTAAAAATCCTTAGTCGTAGTTTTTATTTATAAGCATTTAAAGTTCAAATTTTGACAAAATACGGAAAAATCACGAAAATTAGCAAACTATTTTGAGTTGAGAATTCATAAAAAATTTTCTTTTTAAATCTAAGATTTGAAAATGTAATATAAGATTACTCATTGAGAAACCATCTGAGCCTATGATCTGGTAAGTAAAATAGTTATTATTATGATTGGATAGAATTTTAGACTTGAAGTTTATACATAATACAAACAACCCAATAATAATGTTAATAATCTATGCAGTTCTTGTATAACATATTCTAAGTAGAAGTTTTTCCTCTGGCATTAAATTGTTTACAGGCAGCGCCGTGCAGGATTAGCTTGTAATATATATATTTTTCGTAAATCACTTAGGTGCATAATAAATCATGACATGATATTATTTGCACTGAAATAAAATATAATATGAATATATGGACATTTTAGTGCCTGCAGTAGTACCAGCAATATTGTATGAAGATTTATTTTCATGGAAAGGTGGTAGAAATAATGAATAAGCATATAAAAAGGAACAAATTATTTATAAAAGAAATAAAAATAAAGGGGAAATATACTTAACCACTGTTCTGTACAGTTGTAGGAGTCTAGTAGATTAGTCGTCAAATATTGTCACGTCTGCATCGAAAGTTTGGTTTTTCGATAGCGGTGAAGCGTTAGAAAGTGTCCTTTTTCCGTCCAGTGGGCGGTAAAGTGGGAATCTCCAAAAGTACTGTGCTCAGATATCACGTATATCCCCTCCACAAGCAGACACTAAAATCTATACTACGGTCTTTAACCTTTTCTACGGCTCATACCACACACGTCACCCGTGACTGAAATAGCTCACATCCCGCCCTTGCCACACAATATACTGTTTTGTCACGTCTGCACAAAATGTTTGGTTTTAAATGGCGGTTAATGCGTTGGAAATCATCCTTTTTCCGTCCAGCATGCGGTAAAGTAGGAATCCTTAATAGTGCCGGGTGGTAAAGTGGGAATCCCCAAAAGCGCACATCTCTCGCACGTATACTCTGCACAAACAGACACTGAAATCTATACCAAGGTCGTTGGTCCATACGAAACATAAACTTTTGGTTACATCTTATAATCATATCATAACCTACATGCTGGACTCTTAAAAAAAATAAAACCAAATTGTTTCTTTCGTGAAATATATTTTTTGTCGTATAATTACAATCTAGTTGTTAAATAGATCCATGCATTACCTTTGCCGTGACAAAAAATAGTATGAGTGGCTTGTGCGGAAAGGCAATTTCAATATCAATTTTTTTAGCTCATTCCCCGTCCTTGCCTCACAATATACTATTTTATTACTGTAATATTGTGTATTTTCAGATCAGGAAAACATTATTAAAAAAGCGAGCAGCGAGTAGGTACCTAGCATCCAAGGTGACCGTTTTGCTGTACACTGTACACTAAAGCGTCGATTGCTTAATGTACCTCGTCTTTGATCAAGTAATAATTATACTCTCTAATAGATAAAGAATAAGATACATTTGAATTAAATCATACGAAAAAACGATACAACACAGTATAATATACGGTACCTGTAGATTGAATTATTTATTGCTTTAATTTTAGTACAAATTATTACAGTAGTTGGTATGTATTTATAATTATAATAAAGTACATATTGTATACAATTTAATTTATATTTATCATAATATGATTAAGTAAAACATTTAAACGTTACTCCACATTTTTTAAAAACGTAGTGTTCTTTTCTGAATTACAGTAGGAATCAACCGTGCGCTTTGGGCCTGCAAAATAAATCAGTACGTGTTAGAATTGTGAAGTGTGTAATAAGATTTCCCTTCCACAAACACGTACATAATTAAATTTATATACAAAAAGAAAGAGCATTTTTTAGCCCACAAACCGGGAAAAATTGTATTCAATACAAAGCAAATTAATTGTAATTTTCTTCTATTATAAAAAAAAATTTATTTTTTAAAACTTCCCAACTTTGATATATTATACCAATATAGAGACAGAAAAATGTTATCAATATACGTTTAATAAACAAATAAAAAAATATAAAATGTTTAAGTGCATAACACATAGACAACCATCCCATGGAATAACCTAATAAAGAAACTTTATAAAATAACGTAAAATACATGAAAATTTCACTGGATGCTTATAATATTATCAATTTCTACGCACATTTGATCTATTTATAGGCAAATGAAAATTTCAAGTTTTTAGTTTTTAAACAATTAACGTAACGCTTGAAATACAGTCGAAAAATTTCACTG
Organism: Metopolophium dirhodum; assembly: GCF_019925205.1. Taxonomy (NCBI): domain Eukaryota; kingdom Metazoa; phylum Arthropoda; class Insecta; order Hemiptera; family Aphididae; genus Metopolophium; species Metopolophium dirhodum. The sequence goes on from NC_083561.1 coordinate 19,689,331, forward strand.
CCCAAGCGGAAAAGTCTGAACGCCACATAAGATGTTTTCACATCAATAATGTTTTGTATATATCTTAGATTTTAAATTTGTATATCTTAGATTTTATATTTGTATGCAAGATCTTCCTTAAGTTTTCTCACATTTAACAAAACAAAAAATTTACCAGAAAATCAAATTAATTTTTTGCGGGTGTATACTTATGAAATTTTTAGAGTAAATTATTATATTTCAAACACACAATGACATTTTCAAATTAAATTTTTTGTCAAAAATTAATTCAACTTGGACGTGGCCCATATTAGTAGCAAGTACAATTTACAAGCACTATAGCGGCCTGTCTATCTTATCTCCAACCACCACCACGGGACGCAAGCAGCGCGATCGGGTCGACTCTTCCACCGAGCGGGAAAGGCTGGTCGGTGATTCGAAATTCGATCATCGGACCATCGGACCGATAGCATATCGTCCGATGTTAAACTCATCGCCCGATGTTAAACTCATCGCCCGAACGGCACATGTATTCATATTTGGTCGTAATATTATAATTTATAATACATATTTACAGTGACATCCATAAAGTCTTTTTGTTGGGTTTTTTATCACCTCAATCCTAACCAGATTATTCAACCGGACCACGATCAACCTTGATTCAGTCGTCGGGTCCGCGTCAACCTACTGTAGTTATCATTTCCCGGAACACTGCCTTAGTCAGTCCTTATACTAAAAAAGGCCAAAACTACTTTCCCAAATAATTGTTTGTATTTTATTATCGTCTATACTCTATACAATATAATCAGGATTACAAGAAATGTAACAATATTAAAACTATTTAAAACATAATTGTATATTTTACGATCATTCACACTCTGTTTAAAACTACCTATTTAGTTCCTATATTGTCTTATTATATTATTTTATATGTTTAGAACCAACTTTTATACATACTAGTTATATTACATACCTGGATTATATCCTTTTCCAAATCTCTGCTCTATAGAAATAAACTATATTGTGATAGTTTTCTATTGATTTTGGTATAACTATATGATAAGTTAATCTGTTGGTTAAAATGTTAAATTTCCAATTGACTCGACAAATTGTTCATCAGGAAAAAATTGTTTTATAAAAATAATTTTATAGGTAGCAACAATGGGAAGCTGTAAATGTCACACGTCATTCGTTTCTTCCTTTGTTAATTTGGTGATAATTCTAGTGAATATTTATTTTATGAATATAAAAAAAAAAACTAAAAATTAATTGAAAATCCCATCAGATTCCAAGATTAATACCAGCTATAACTTCAAAACCAATGTTGAGTGATATAGACCCACTTGTTATAACTGTCCGATTAAAAAAACATTGGAGGTCCATTTTCTTTCTCCGTGTATTAAGTTTTAAATTTTAAATTTCACAAAAGGGACTGGAATCGAACCTAAAAGAACCATTTCTGGAACAGGAATCTTTAAAATATTAAGAACCGAAACCTTTATTTAAATAAATAAAGTACCGGAACCGAACTGCAATTTTTAAATTAAATCGGTTCTTTTAGGTTCAAAAAGAAAATAATTTTATTTATCATAATTTAATGGTATTCCTGTTTTGTGTATAAACTATGTTTGATCATATGAGTTATCTCATACTACTCATACTATTAACTAAATCCACATTCGGGATAGATCTTTAAAATAATTATACTTTTCGGTACCTAAATTATCTGGAACTGGTAACCTTATCGTTTTTTTTTTTTTTTTATCTTAATACCAGAATCAACCGGAACCATTATTTTATTTTTGGAGAACTAGAACCAGAACCGATAACGATAAATTCAAAAGGTTCCACTCCTTGGTTAAGAATACCATGTACTAAAAGAGAGACAGAGAGTCTACAAAACAAGTCATAGTTATATACTATGTCCGAAGATAATCATTCAAATTAATATAATATGGTTATAACTTATAACATAATAGCGTTAAAACATAAAATATACTATATCTACAATATAATGTGGTTGTATTTATAACCACACTAGAAAATAAATTATCCAAAGGTAAACGTTTCATCCAGAATACGTGCTATCTTTAAAGAAATACCACATGAATTAAAAACAACGAATCAAATGTTTAAAATTAATATAAAACACAATAATCAAAAACACTATACTGTGATACTTTTCAGTCTCTCTTGATTTTAAGCACATGTTTGAATTTTTATTACATGACATTTTGGGGTTTTAATGATACAAACAATGTTCAAAAATTAAAATAAATAATAACCTAAGCCTATTGCAAGCACTGTTTTTTCTAACTTCGCTGATCTTGGCACATGCTAGCAGTGATGTATCAACACATTCAACTATTCAAAAACAATTTTTAAATACACATCATTTCGAAACTGGATATACGATTTGGGAATCACAAACATTTTTGGGAAAGTAAAAAACTAACAATACACATAAAATAAACTTACGCAATACATAGCCTGCAAAAAAATATATAATATACCAAAAATTTTAATAATACATTTTGATTTAAAATTACATTTATAGTGGTGTTGAATCTGGTGGAACCCATTGTTTTTATTTACTGCTAATAAAAATGTATGAATTCTAAAAAATTGGTTGATGGAAATTCGATAATTTACCACTGAATATCTATCATATATCGTAAAAATGAAAAGTTTAAACGCCCATAAAAAATTAATGTTCAGTTTCAGTAAATTTTTTTATTTGTTACCTATTGGTAGAAAGTTATGTGAAATCTCATATTACATTTTAATTACAAAAAGAAAACTTTTATGAATTTCTAACTGAAAAATAAATTATAAAATTTATAAAAATTATTATGGCTATAAGTAAATAAAAATAAGTCAAAATAGTTCAATAATTTTACGATGTATGGAAAATGGTAGTATTAACAATTAGTTAAAATGTCGAATTTCTAGTGTTTTCGTTTTTGGATTACAACAAAAATTCGATGGATGAAAATTCGATATCATCGAATTTTTAATTCAAACGTTAATAAAAATTGAATGTTGTAACATTTCCCGGTAACCTTTTTTTTGTGCAAGGTTGAACATTTTCTGGGGAATTTTCTATTAACATTTATAATAATGGATAAGAGAAGCAAAAACTATTAATGTGTATATTATTATCGTTTGGACATTATTTACAGGATTCCAAGAAATGTAACAGTGTTCAAACACCATTGTTTTTTTTATTTAATAATCAGTCACACCCTTTTTGGAATTGACTAGAACAGTATAATATTACATTGTTCATAATCAATTTTAATACACACTAACTATACATACCGGTTCGTACATATGATATAAATGATTCTGCCATTTCTGTAAAAATGCAAATTTTAACACGGTAAAGTTAAGTTAACAATCTATTTTTTTTAATTAAGTTAAAAATTGAAAATTAAGCATTTTTAAAACTTTAATTAAGTTAAAAAGTAACGTCAAATGAACTTCAATTATTAAGTTTAGTTAATTAAAAAACAAAATTCCTAGCTTTGGAAAATGTAGAGAATAAAACTTGAAAATTAGACCAACAAAACAGTTTCAGAAATATGAAGTTGAATTGTAACTAACTAAATTGCGAGGTAATAATTAAGTGGCTATAAAATAAAAATATTGATAAATATTAATATCTACAAAATCTATAATATTATCAACTATAATATTATACTATAGTATACTATAATATCTATAAAATATACTAAATACCAACTATATCATTATTACGCTACAAAGTGACTCTTTCTGATTTTTTAGTCTTATTTTCTATTAACACAACTATTAATTCGGTGTTAATTGATGAGCAACATGGTATCCGTCTTGGACATTCAACTACCACCAGCAATTTCAGTTCTAAGTCTTTCAAAAGTGTAGATCATCATTTATTGACGATAATGTTATTAGACTTAGTGTTTAGTGAACCACTGTTGTCGTGGTTAAACTCTTATTTTCGAGAACCTAATCGTGTTAATGTGTTCGGTGTAGACTGTAGAATCTAACAGGACTTGTAACCGATTGAAAAAATTTCGGTTCGATTTCGATTTTGTACACCGGTTTTTAATATTTTCGATTTTGGTTTCGATTTTGTATACCAATATCCAATTTTTTCAGTTTCGGCTTTCTCAAATCGGCTTTCAAAACCAGTTTAGGGCCCAGGAATTAGGTTTTAGTAAGCCGACGAATCCTTGCGTAATCAACCCATGACAATGTGGATTCGAGTGCCATATCCTTGGGTTTAGGTTTTTCTATGTACCGAATTTCAGAACCACGACTATGATAGACATGGCTGTGGCTCACTTGAATTGACGTGGCGTGTCTTAAACATACACACACGAATACAGTGCCTTTAATTACTACTATATATTGTGTTATAGGAAAAGCACTCCGCCACATTAATTTGACTTAGCTTGATCCATGAAGGATATAATTCCCGATTCTACATGATAAAATTAGACGAATTAGGTTATTTTAGTTTCACCATTTGTAATGTACCATAATATTTACTCTATGTTTCCCCCCTATAATACTGTTAGCTCTCATGGCGCAAGCCGTGAGCCCCCGTTTAAAAATTTGCTTTTCACCGTACTTCTATGTCACAAGATGTGCGCCGTTCGGCCATGACTGTTAAAATATGCGTGGACACACACATTAACCCTGTGACTGGCAGTTGTGAGCTATGCAAAACGCCGAATCCCGTGGACCATAGTATTCATCATAACTATTGTTATACAAAAAATAACGTCTTGCGACGAAGTCATAATCAATATTCTATATCCTTGCCATGCTGTCCCCAAATTAGTTGTAAGCCACGTTTGTGGCCACCACAGGATTATAATTATTATATTAGTTAAACTGTGAACTTTGCCATGTGTGAAAAAACATCACTTATTATTCTTTTATTACTAATGCAATTATTATTGTTTTAAATTATTATTCTGCAAGTATTTGCCCATGTAAAATATATAATTATTATTACCTTAAACCAAAACCTCTTATTAATTGATTATAACTATAAAAAGGGTCATCTCATACTCTCAATATAATTAATATTATACTTTCATTATTATCCACGTTTTCATTAACGGGGGCTATGTACTCAAAGCCTATAAGTTCCACCAACTTGATCTTAGGGTCAATGCGTGGTGCGGCTTATGAATCATGATGCCAGTATTCCCCTGGGCCCGTGTGTGGTTTTCAGAGTGTAAAAAACTCAGAATCTCACAATTTATTATATTCTATATACAAATCAAAATATCAGATACTAAAGTTAGATTCATTTTTAGTTTTAAATTAAAGTGTTGTTATTTATAAAGCGAACAAATAATATATCATACTCCAAAGTATTTTAAAAGCATAAATTTTAATTAATTTATATGGTGGAAAATGCAACTCAATGATTATAAATAAATTACACAAAATTAATTCAAGTATATACTTACTCACTCCAAATCCATCTAAAAAAAAAAAAAAAATAATATAATAATAATAATTTGTAACTAGTTTGTTATTATGGATCAACCATTAATTGTATACCTATATTTTAGTATTTTAAGTATTAATATTATACAATAAAAACCAAAAAAAGGTGGACAAGTTGGTACCGCTCTGCTGTACAGTAGTTGTAATGGATGTGTTATATTTGAATAATACGATGATAAACCGATGTATACGAAAAACGATTTTAAGCGGTTAGCGTAGTCCTTATAATATTATTATTAAGCTATTGCATAGCTTTTATCACGGGCCTAACGTGACCGTAAGATGTTATCATTATTTTTGTTATTTACAGTCCAACCAGTTGCTAAAAAAAATAATTTTGTAATTTTATTTTCGGTCGTCGCGATCAAAAAGTGTAACTTGAATTCATATCATAAAAAATTAGTTTTTTTTTTCGTCGCTATGGTGATAAATAAATCGTTAGAAATAAAAATCCCATTTTTAGCGCTTTTTCGTAAGCTATCGGTAGTTTTTCTCGACGCTTTCTAAACTACTTGGAATTTTCAATTTTAACCTCCTAATAGTACCACTAATATCGACATTATATATATTATGTTACATAGTTATGGAGCCTACACTCTTACAACACGTGTTGCCTATCTGTCGCGTGTATTCTCGTTGATTCCATGGTCACTACATTATTCCTCTCAATACATGTAATGTTTACATTTAATGATTAATTTATTTGAGGTAGTTACTAGTTAAATATTTAGTACAGTGTACTTTTCGTCCCCAACGATTATTCCATTACTGGCGTCTGTAGTTTTCTGATTCGTATGTGTCCTTTTTTTTTAATTCCGATGTCCAATATAGTATGGGTATTGTTTTATTGTTTTCTGGCCTCTGGGATTAACTCAATCTGATGTAGTTGGTGATGTGCAAGCTGTAGTACAAAATGTCTTTAAAAGTTATTCATACCAACTAATCAGGAAGTAGCATAAAGGTCCATCTGTATTAAAACGAGGTCATGATTTTTATCGAACCCAAGCACACGAGACCTGTGGTTCAATTTTTGTTACAGTTTGTCATTGTTGTATATTTTGTAGTTGCTCAATCTATCGTTGAAGGTCAGCTTTTTTGTCTTCTATATTATTTGATTTGTATTGTTCTTATATTAGATTCACTGTATTTGTGGAAACATCTATTTCTTCTAGTCCGTCAATCGTTGCTATTTTTTGGGCTACTGATAGTACTATAGTCGGTCTCACGAAAGAAAAGTATTTTCTCGCGCATGTACACTGAGCTACGATTCGAGCTGGACCGTTGTGCACGATATATCGGTAACAAGATGTATCACGACAATCGATATCACGACCGTCGTCGTCGTTGCAGATAACCGATTGTGGTGATGGTTTTACTATGGTGAGACATACTATATTTGGGCTTGATTTGGAAGGTATTGTAACCACATTTGTTTTAATATATGAGGATGACAATTCTATCCGCTAAGATGTATAGGCCTATTTGGACAATGATAGTAAGTAATAGACAATACATTGAGGATGATTTTAACATAAACTATGGGACACAAATCACATACCTTTAATAATAAAAAAAAACTTATTTGAAAATGTATAGAATATGAACTTACGTTTCTTTTCTATAAATAAAATAATAAATAATATTAAACTTTAAAATTCACAATCTAAGAACTTAACGAATGATCTAATCATTGTTCTTCTACAAAATATATAATTACAAAGAATTTCACAAGGACCCGCCATGGAAGTTAAGCGTTTCATGCATTCTTTTTATTTTAATATAATATAATTCATATATAATTGCAGTAATTGACAAAAAAAAAAACAAAACAAAAAATACATAGGTAGTGATTAATATTATATTTCCACTATCCAACGAAATATCCATGTGGATGATATAGACCGGAAACCACAGATAATAGATATTATATTGTAATATAAATATCGAAAAAAAGAATTTGGAAACCATGTTATAAGTTAAGATATAGCCTATATGAGTACGCTTTAAATAAATGTGATATAATACCCATTACGAAGAAATGAACCTGGGGAAGTCTGCTAACTGTTCGCTACATAAGGTAGTGTAAAATAAGCTTATATCTAAAATTTACTGATTTTTTTATAAACACGCAATGCGTAAATGACCTCCAAATGCTTTACCTAGGTGACCAACAATGCGCAAACGTTGAATCACATTACCGAAAAACTGATTATGAAACAATTTATAGTTACAAATTTAATTTTAAAAAATATGTATTCTACAGCGTAGTAAGCCCATCAGTTTGGTAGATAATTAATTTATAGCAATATTCAAATTTAATATTATAATATTATTTGTGCATTTTATTGGAAAGTTATAGTTTAGTTTACAGTTCATAAATAGACAAAATATCATTAGAAAATCCATAATATATTTTAATGGAAAACATAAGAATAAAGACCATAAGACAATCGTGTTATATAATAAAAATGATTACGTACGTAGGATAGCTTGAATAAAATAAAAACAGTAGTGATTAATTATTATTTATTATAAAATGTTCGTAATATTGTTTTGATATAAGATCATAGATTTAACTAAAAATTACAAACAAACTTTGAAATTTTATAATTAATTGCATACAGTTTCTTCTTAGGAATCCTAAGTATTGAATGTTGATCCATAAAAATCAGCATTAACTATTTGAATTATATTTAATATGATAGAAATACTGGAATTCCTAACTATAAACACATGTAAAATTAATCTAATTGTAAACTATAATAAATTAATATAAAAACAACTTACTACCGAGTTCTAGAAATAAAATACCCAATAGTAATTTTTAAGTATAATTATAAAACATTTATAACATGTTATGATTAAAGTAGCAATAATCTAATGATTTATTTGAAAAGTTTTTAATAAATCCACAAACATTTTAGTTGAGGAAAATGAGCAAAGCAAGAAAATAATATAATATTATAGTAGCTAATAACTATACATTTGTGAAAAGTCCCACTCGACCTTAATTTATAGATTTTATAACGTCTAAACTCTAAAGTGTGTTAGGTATTTGAAAATTGTATTTTTATGATTTACAATTTATTAAAAACAATTTTATAAGAATACAAATATTGGTTGTGTACATTTACCAAGGAAGATTCAAACAAAAATAAATTAAAAAGATCAATGAAAAATAAAAACTCAAAAAATATTTCATACTCCAACCTGGAAAATAAATTATAAAATATTAAGTAATATCCTTATTGTTTAGGTAACTAAAAATATAAAATCGAAGGCCTATGAAGAAACAAATATTATCATATAAACATAATTGATATAGTATTGGCTTATTTAAAATGCAATCGTCAATAATCATAAGCCGATACAAGATCAATTATGTTTACTTATATAGTAAAATATATTATAGTATGATATATTAGCACATGGTCGTTTAAGTCATCAGAGTATAAAGCATTTCATAGATTTGGAACCAAATTATGCTATTTAAAAATATAAAATTCTTTAGGAAACTTCTTACTATATTACCTATCTTTTTTTTGGGAACTATGTCTTTCAATGATTGTCAAATGGTCAAATCTCTAGTTTATTTAACAACATATAGAAAAAACTTTCGGGATGTAAAATAGTATTGAAAACTAGAATGATTCTATATAAATATTTATTAAAAACAAACTTGATAACTGTATTCGTTAATTATAATTTTGTAACTGCAGTGAAACCTCGGTAAGACGGCATCGCATGGGATCATGGCATTTTTCCGTGTTAACAGGATTTCCGTCTTAACGGGGTTCAAAAAAATTAATTTAATTAAATTAAAGATTGCATATTTATTTTAAACCAGTTGATACATAATACATATATACAATTTATATTTTTAACTTCATTTTATATTTATACTTATTTATTTATATTTATTTATTAAATATTTATTTTTAGCCAGTACCTATATATTAATAATATGTACGTAATTAAATTTTTTGAAAAAAATCGGTTATTAATTTTGGCTTTTTATTTTGTTCCACACACTCCTTGGCTCTCGAAGTCAAATCTAAAAACTCACTATTGGACACTGTGAGGGAAAATTTTTGTAGTTCTTCGAGGTTTAAATTACGAACGTAACGATATACGATTTGATACTGAACCAAGCAACTCAGATAATAATGTTGTATAGTGTATACATATCAATTTTATTAGTTTTTAATGTCATCGTACGCGCTCTTATATCGATTATCTATGGATATCGACTATCGACAATACGAAAATAAATTTATTACACGAAAATCATGTTATATTTCTGTCTTAGCGAGGGTTTTCATTAACTTTCATTAAAAAAACGTGTCCGTTTCCGGCTTGGCGAGGTTTCCGTCTGAGCGGGATAAAATTATTATATGTAATTTAAAACGGGACCAAAAAAATGTTCCGTAATACCGGGAATTCCGTCTTACCGAAGTTCTGTTTTAGTGAGGTATTACTGTAATTAAAGAATAATAAAAAAATTTAAATGTCTATACTTCTTTAAATTTTGACCCTGCGTGGTAGTTTATGAGAAAAGTGTCTCATCTGAAAAAGAAACTTTTTGTCCACAGTTGTTCGGTTAAAAACATTACGTAAGGCTTTTGATCCAGATCACTAATAACAATTTATAATATTATAATAACAATATAACTAAATTAATAAAATATAGGTTTATAGTCTCTAATATGTACTGCGATCAAGCTATGAGGTTAAGTGCTACTTGTTCTTGTTCGTAGTCCTAGATTTTCATCCAATTACTTGGGGACGTAAGGGACACCCAGGCTGAAACAGCATGTTGAAGAATAAACAGTAGTAAATATGACGGATATCATAATTTTTGAAATTTCAACGGTTAATGAAATTGTACTTTGGTGGTGTAGAACTGGATACAATGTAGGTTGATGTTGAAATGATGTGTAGTCACATGTTGAGTTAGCAGTCTAGTGTAAATCCTAAGTATTTCACATAGTTTGACACTATTTCACCCTTTCTGTAAATCGCAACTGATTTTATATTCCATTGGATGTCGAAGTTAGTAGGTTTTTACCATTCGCGCGTTATGTTTTGCCTTGCTTTTGTGTCACACTCGCTGGTCTCCAGAGTCTATGATATCGATTGGTTCGTCCAAGTTTTTTTTGTTTCTTAGTAGTTACGAGAAAGCCCGTTTTAGTACCTTGTATTTACCATTACAATATACGTACTATAAAAAGTGGATTGAAAAGAAATTCGATAAAGCACATTTTGGTTCCAATCCATGCATTTTGTTAATGCAAATTTTAAATTTCACACAGTTAAAATAGTAAAACTCTTAGTTAGTCAAACATAATAATATTTACTTAAATCTGCATGAAAAATGAATTATTATAATTTTATAACTTATTGTTAATAATATAATTTATAAAATATAATAATTTATGGTTCATTATGAAATATTATCGTTTAAAAATAATCACCAGGAAACTATTTTTATAATTTGGCTACTTTTGTTTTTGATTGAACTATACAATTTGATTTCGAAGCAATGGAAATATTTACAGTCACCAAGGCCGGGCAAGTCAAATAATTTTTTTAACTCGTTAAGTTGAGTTAGTAAAGAAAAATGAAAGCTAAGTTCAAAGTTAAAAGTTACCTTTGTTTTTTAACTTGTAAGTTTCACAAGGTAATTATAAATTAAAAGGAACTTAAATTAATTAAAAATTACTTACTTTTTTCATATTATTAAATTACTTATAATACCTTTTTATAAAACTTACATAGTAATGTAATAATAGTACCTTTATTACCTTTATTACCTAAATTTGATATTTGCGATAACATAATATTATTATTTTGTTATTCATATAAAATCAATTATTACATTATGGAATTGTTTTGAATCAGTAGTTTCAGGAAAACAATTTACTGAACGTGACAATACAATTAATTAATTTTTGATTTACTGCATAAAAAGTTAACTCGTCAAGTTATAAATTAGATACTTCTAAAAAAAATGTAACTCGTTATGTACCTAAATTAGTTAAAAATAACTTAAATTTAACTTTTTGACTCGTTAATGCCCAGCCTTGACAGTTACTGTAATCAAACCGATAAACATCTAAATATGACAAAGTCCCAAATTACATCTACATTTTTCTATATTGTTCTATAATTTGTTTTATAACTTTTTTAAGTTGAAATGTGTATGATCTTGATAAAAATCACAAACATTCGACAATTATAATGTTATTATAGCTGTAATCAGAATCTGAGCATTTAAAAGAAAACATCCATGCAAAATAATATTGTTATGTACCTATTACATATTATTAACAAATAATAAATAATACGTACCTGCAACTTTTCCTGTAAATTAAAATATTAAATTAATTCAACGATAGTAAAATAGATTATACTATCATAGAAATATTTATGTTTAAATCTAGATTTAGGTGGAAAAACGTCGTTCTGATTGTTATTAAATATCTGAAAGTTAAAACTATATTAAGTAGACACGTACAACTACTGATAATATTATTCTAAACTTCTGAAGAATTACTTATATGGAATAATAAAAATGTATTTTCTTTAGAAAGACATACACATAAGTTATACATTTATAATTAAATATCATACATATTTCGAATATGTGAACGTTACAGTTTTTTGTTTGTCAATGGGGTGATAACTCAAGTGAATATTAATTTTATGAATTTTAAAATTAAAAATGTAATGATAATACCATCAGATTCCAAGATTTATACAAGCTATTATAGCTTCAAAACCAATGCGGAGTGATAGACTCGAGACATACCTGCCAGAAACAGTTCTTATAACTGTCAAAAAAATATTGAACAAACATTTTCTTATTCCATATTGTATTAAGTTTATAATTTTAAAGTTCACAATAAGGTACCATAATTAGATACCATGGACAAACAGAGAGTCAACAAATCAATTAATTTCTATGTAACGTGTCTAAAGATAATCATTTAAATTAATATAATATGCTTTTAGTATAATCATATTTTATTAAAATTTCATTATGTATTTAAGTATTTACACAAAAATTTAATATTCAGATAAAACTACATAACTAACAAATATAATGTAAATATATAATACTGTAAAAACAACTTATCCCATAACTATATAATCTTAATTTATAACTTAATTATCCATTAATAATAATGTAACTAAATGGAATTTTAAAGGAAAAATACTCAATTTTATAAATAACTTCCTAGCAGACAGAACCTTCGAGGTTAAATTCAGACATACCCTATCATCAACATTCAGAACAGAAAATGGATTGACTCAAGGATCCTCATTAAGTGTAACCCTTTTTTTAATAGCCATCAACGATATTAACAAATACATAAAACCTCCTGTGAAAACTATATTATACGCCGATGACTGTAGCCTGTATCTCTCAGGATCGTTTGACATCAAAACTACCAGCTCTCTCATACAAAAATCAATCGACAACATCAGCCGATGGTCCACAGAAACAGGATTCATTTTCTCCCCCTCAAAATACCAATCCATTTTATTCAATCGACAGAAGGAAACCCAAGTTCCCGATATAAAAATGCAAGGAAACACTCTCCCTAACACAAGAAGTCTCCGCCTTCTAGGATTAACTTTCGATCACAAACTCAACTGGAAAGAACACATAAAAAAACTGAAAGCAACGTCATCCAAAAAACTAAATATAATCAAATCCGTGTGCCACTTTAAATGGGGCGCTGACCGCAAAACACTCTTAATTCTATACAACTCTTTGATACAATCGACATTGGACTACGGATCAATCATTTACAGCCTCACCAACCAAAATACCCTAAAAACACTCAACATCGTACAAAACGCCGGCATCAGGATGTCCATCGGAGCTTTCAAATCAAGTCCGGTCGACAGTATGATGTGCGAAGCCCACTGCCTACCATTTTATATCAGACAAAAGTACCTAATTACAAAGTTCGCAGCCAAAAAGATGTCTACTCCCCAAACTGGCATAATAAGGACAATCTCAAACCCCTATCACGAACACCTCCTGAAACCTCTTTATATAAAGCTCCACGACATCCTTGAAGAGATATCCTTCAACATCAGCAACATAAAACCTAAAGAAACTTTCTCAACAATCCCTCCATGGAACACGAACCACATTGAAGCCAATACAGAACTCATCAAATTCAACAAACATGACACACTTCATAGTCTGATCATCAATACGTTCTACGAAATAATAAACACCGAATTCAAAAATTACTACCACGTCTATACAGACGCCTCCAAAACAACATACGAAACCGGTTTCGCCATTACCCACAGGGATGAAAATAGTCTCCATAAATTAGACCCCTTCTTCAGCATATACACAGCTGAAACTTTCGCCATACTCGAAACTACATTAACCGCACTCTCCTCAAACCACGATAAAGTCCTCATCATAAGTGATTCTATGAGTGCAGTCACCTCAATAGCCAACGTTCATACAAAATGCAACCTCGCCCAAAGCATTCAAAACGTTATCCACTCAACCGACAAATCCATCAAACTCATGTGGGTTCCATCTCACATTGGCATCCCCGGCAATGAACTCTCCGACGAACTGGCGATGAAAGCGGCTAGCTCCCCGGACACTAAAATATACCCGCATGTAACATACGACGATGCAATCCGAGCCCTCAAATCGAAATTGTATAGTCTCTGGCAGAATCAATGGGAAAAACAAACCAACCAAAACAATAAATTTAGACATATAAAACCATCAACTATAAAATGGCCGGACCCACCTGTCAAGCTTACACGACATGAAGAGACCATGGTTACCAGAGTACGTATTGGACATACTAGAATCATACACTCCTACCTTATGCGTAAGGAGCTCAAACCCATGTGCGAAACATGCAACAGTGAACTCACCGTTCATCACATATTCTTAGAATGTCCCATTTACCAAAACGCCAGAACAAAATCGAACATAAACACCACCTCACTCAAAGACGCACTCGGACCAGGACAAGAAAAAAACATTACAAACTTCATCAAGATGGCCCACCTCACCACGAACATATAAAGCAATGGATCAACGACGCCACATCATAACCATTAACTTTTAAACTGTATTTATAAATTATTAATGTAAAAAACCAAATTGTAGTAAACTTTGTATTTGAAGCCTTAAATTAAATAAAAAAAAAAATAAATAATATAGTCTTATATATTTAAATAAACTTATAGAATGAATACACGAAAACAAACATACTTGGCTGTTAAGACTCAATTGCAATTAAAATATATTACAGAATATAAAATAATATAAAGTAACCATACATTCCTTAACGATTAGATCATTATTTAAAGATAACAGTACATCTCCACAATAGGCGATTAACATTACGATACGGACACACACTAAAATATGCCCATATTTGGGCATAAAGAAAGAATAAAGATAATAGAATATTACGCAACACCAATACATCATTACGCAACCCGCTTTCTGTCACATTGAAAAACAGCATATTATAATATTTAAACCTACATATGAGCACTGCACGACATTCAGTCAAACAACCAAATATCAGTGCCTTAAAGAGAGATTAACCTAAAGTACATACGCATTCACCAATACACAATATAAATAAACGAATAAACTAATAAGCCACGTCTTAGGCGCTGTCTGATGTTTCATTATCCATTCTGGATCTTGAACCATCAGAGTATACTTGCAGTTAATGCATCTCGAGTCTTCATGCGGGCAGGATTTATCCTGATACTCCGACTCCATCCCTCTTAAAGAGAGATTAACCTCAAGTACATAAGGATTTATCTTAGCCACTGCCTAATGTCTCATTGTCAAGTCTAGACATTGGATCATTAGAATATACTTGCAGTTAATGTATCTCGAGTCTTGAAACGGGAAGAATTTATCCTGATACTCTGACTCCACTCCTCTTAAAGACAGATTAACCTCAAGTATATAACCAAACAAAAATAAACACGTCTGAATAAAATACGTAAACCAATGATATTACGAATAAGCGAATATACGTTCATAAATTTATGAAGACACTCGTATGTCATATGAAATGTTGCTTGCAATAATATGCATATAAAAACACTAACAAATATTATAATCTAAAACATTCTTAATCCTTCCAAAACGTCAAATCCAATATATCCTTACAAAAAAAAACCATACAGGTGGTATTCAATCATAAATACAAAGAGTCGACAGTGTATAAGCAAAATATGAACTTATAACTGATATAAGATATTGTAATATAAGTCGTAAAATAATAGTAACGTCGATCCACACCAATCGGAGATGTATCCATTCTAACAAAGAATCAACGAGTACTTTTCACAGCTATACGAGGTAAGTGAACACACATATATTTTACACTCTAAGACAAATTGTCGATTCCGTACTCAACTAGGTAATAATATTCAGTAGTAGAAATAAAAAATAATGTAATATAAGTGCGATAATATGTGACCATCTTAATTTATCATACCCTTTGTAATTTTCCACCTTACTCCGCACTTCCCCGAATAGTGAATACCCATCACTCTATTATTTTTATCTCACTACATAACCACAACCACAGGCTAATGACCTAACCATTTAAGTCTTTATTCTCGAAAAAAAAAAATAATTATTATTATATTAATTATTATAAGCCTTCAAAAACACTATACTGTGATATATTTCAGTACCTGTTGAGTTTAAACACATGTTTGAATTTTAATTGCTTCGCATTTGGAATTTTGATGATTTAAATGCGTTTCAAAATAAATAAGAACCAGCTACAAGAACTGGTAGTTCTAACTTTGCCAATCTTGGCGCAATATATAGCGCTGATATCTTATATATGTTAACACATTCAATTAATATTCAAGAACAGTTATTGTACAGACATCAATATATGGTAATTTCAGGAGAAAGGAAGGTAAAAAAATAACAATACTAATAAGATACATACCAATGCGGTCTGCAAAAAATATATATTATATATCGTTAAAGTTATTAATAATACAATAAGATATAACATGAACATTTTAGTGGACAATTTTTGAAAAGTTGTGTAGAAATAAAAATACTGACTACCCAGTGGCGGAACTACATGTGATTGAAGGCGGGATTTTCCGCGGGCCTCATCGTGAAAGGGGCCTCGGCGCCTCGCAGCAAAATGTACTTTTTAAAAAAAATTTTGGTTCAAGTAAATAAAATCATTGAATACTGAAATAATACTAAGTATACTGATAGCGGATAACCATACACCATAGTACCATACTCAGTATTTAGTAGGTAGGTACTATTAATAATTAATGTGAATAATAATATTAAACGAGTATAATAATATTGTCATGTCTTATCGCGATATGCGGGCATGCGGCGGCGATACGCGGTAACTCAGAGTGGGGCCTATAATAGCTGGTATACTAAATTATAGAAATAGATTATTATATACTACGGTCTACGGCCCACGAAATAAATTATTTTTTTAATTTTATTCTGATTTTAATATGAGAGTGGTGTTATTGGGTGTTTGACGGTGTTTGGTGTCAGAAACAACATCCAAGTTCATTAGGTCGGTAAGTAGTGTTACAATTATTTTGCATTGAAAGACAACATTAAATTGTGATTCGTATACAATCATTGAATCATTGTGGTCATTGGTGTTACGTAAATACTAGAAATTTAATATTAATAATTATTAAAACTAATGGTTTTGAACATATTTATATATTTCATCTACATAATATATTAAATTTTAAAGAAAATTAAATAACCTTATAATTTAAAATTTGATGATAAGTAGTTGGTACAATCACGTGAGTTGCCATATTACTTTTCTTAAATATATCGTGAACGCGAAATCCCATATCGAGTATCGACAATCTTATTATTATACCGTGTTCGCAAATCGTCACGTTATATTATTATATATTAATATTGTCCTGAACGCGATTGTCACTTATTATTATAATAATATATTATACATTTTGTTCATATTTTTAATGGCGCCATGGAGGCTTTATTTAAGTGTCTGTTTGCTTCTGAACTTAAGTCTTGTAACAGCGTTGTTGATATGACTAAATTACTAATAATTGAAAATAATAATTTTATTACTAGTTTCCTTGACTTATTAACGGCATTTTACTTGTTCCTTACATTACCGGTTACTGTGGCGAGTGCAGAAAGGACATTCTCAAAACTTAAACTAATTAAAAATTATTTAAGAAGCACAATGTCCCAAACACGGCTTAGTGGTCTTGCGATGATTTCGATAGAAAATGAGCGTGCTAAAAAATTGGACTTATCGTTATTGGTGAAGACGTTTGCTCAAGACCGTAGCAGAAAAAAATCATTATCAATGTAAATAAAATATTATTATTACTGTTTCCGAAATTATAGTTAAATAAATTATTAATTTACTATAAATATATTTTTTTTTATTGCATACAAATAAACAGCCAAATGTTTAGAAATTTAAATTACAGATATAGGGCCTCCAAAAATATTGTATCCACGGGCCTCAATGATCGTAGTTCCGCCACTGTGACTACCTATGTAATATTAGGTACTATGTACATAATATTAAATATGAGTATATGTTTAACAATTAATATCCTTATTATTTCGTATGCTTCATATTTAATTTTTAGTTTATGGAATCCACCTTAGGTTCTATTCGAATACAGAAGCACAAAGAATACTAGTAATTGAAACTTTCATTTTCAACGAGACATCTTAGGAAAACAACTTCTCGTAATTCAATTAAAACTTAATGAACAACATTTCTCTAATATTTCTGATCTTCAATGTCTATATTTATACAAGAATTGCCATTGAAGCTAATTGACGAAATAATTAATATCATACATTCAATTATTATCCTAATAATAAAATAATACAATTCAATAAAATAAAAACAATAATATACGTACTAATATTATCTAGAAAAAAATATAATAATTATTAATAAGTTACTGCGAATCATTATCGTAAGTTGGACGTATAATCTGCATTGTTAGTTTTTATAGGCTATTTGTATTATATGAATTTAAAAAAAAACATACTTGAAATGAACACAAAATAAAGGACTAAGATTTTATTGTCACGACTTAAATGAAATAGTTAAAAATAATGACAAAAGTACTACGGGGATGATAGTTCTCATTTAAATTGAATTCTGTTTTGAATAATTATTTGGATGACAATTATTGTAAAAATAAGAGTAATTGATAAAATATTATACGAGCAACTTATTACGCAATGCAATAAAAACACAAATATTACGTACTATGTAAATCAACTAAAAAAAAAAAAATACAAATAGAGTTATATTTGTGGTTAATTATTATATTAATAATTTGCTTAAAAATAATTAAACATGTTTTGAAAAATAAATTAAATATATTTAAGTTACTATAATAATCATCAATAAAACGTTAGAAATAACGTTATTTAGTGGTCAACATAATAATAATTTACAATATACAACATTACAACCACAAATATATATTATTGTGATTTTATCGGGATTTAGTTCATAGTATTTATTAGTATAAATTACTATATATTTATATAAGTAGATCCGTATTTTCATCAATGTGAATATAGGTGTGTAGTATAAATACTAAATATCTTAAAATTAATCGAAATATTTTTAAAAGGTAACTGTGTAAAGTAAATTATAATACACCATATACTTAGTGGCTGAATGTTTCATGTCCCAATAAATAATATTTTTGGAATTAGGTACATCAAAATAACTAAAATTATTATTTTCCATTTAAATATGTAATTTCATCAAAATTTCAACTGAAAATGCTTTTGTATTTTTGATGTTTTTAAGTTTCTTTAATAAGAACATCCATCGTAAATTGTAGACAGCTGTCGATATAACTTTATAATATATTATATGTACCTACTTAGTTCCTACATAATATGGGATTTTTATATAGATATTAATAATTAATATAGGTCAGACCACCGAAACTATATTGGTATGTATATTGAAGCGACAGTATTTTGCGCGTGCCGATACAGATCCGTTCGAAGACATATTTGTTGTAAGTGAGCAAGCGACGACTGTACAGGCTAAGTGTATTTTTGATACCAATAAAAATATTGCAACAAAAACTATATCTTTTAATATTATTGCAATCGTTAGTAGTACCACGTTTATTATGAATGCGCCGGATTATGATTTCATGATGATTATGAGGTCTTACGACTTTACGGAGATATTAATATCAAAATAGTTTAAAAGACCTAAAAGTAACGGACATAAAAATGAATGCAATCGTACATCAACATAATTTAATCGATTTTGGATGATAATCATTACCTACTTATTAGCGATGGGAAGGCGTCGACGTGTCGTACGTTTAAGTCCTACATGGTACAACCTAACCTAACTCAGTGTGTGTGATATGACATTTATGAGAAACATATTACATCGTAGAACAGAAAATATTAAAATTGGAAATAACATTACCATTTGCCGAGAAAATTATTAAGAAATTTTCATAATTTTGACGAATTATAACTTAAAAATGTTAGGTAAATAATATACTTAAAAAAAGTAATTATTTTCGATTTGTTTAATAATTCTAGTAAAAACTTATTATGAAGAACACTTTTTTTAAAATTTTAGATCTTTTTAATGAGCAAAACATTCTGTATCATACATAAACAAAAAGTTGTGCAACAAAATGTCTATGATTGCAAAAAATGAGCCAAAATATTTTAAAATATATAATAATATCTAGAAAATTTCAATATAAACATTTGGTCAAAAATACAAGTTTATATTATGGTATATGTAACTGGTTATTATTAATTACATAAGGGTGAAACAAAAAATCAATTTTAAATCAAAATCTAGTTTTTTGTAAAAAATCTCAATTTGCTTAATTGTTTTATATTTTTACCGATTATTTTAAAAAATAGCAGGAAGGTTTAGTATTTTGTACGACCCAATGTTCCAACAAAATCAATTTTTTTTCTTAAGAAAGATCAGATTTTAATAGAAACTAGCCGGAAATTTGAAAAATTTAAATTGTTTTACTTTAAATAAGGTTATGTTAGGTTAGGTGTATACAAAAACACAAACACAAACATACATATCACTATTTAAGCAACATTTTCATCGATCCTATCAGAATCCAAAAATGTATTTTGTTCTATTACAATTAAATACTAGCTGATTAAGAGAACATTTAAATTGTTTTTATTTTATTTTAAAATTAACATATGCGTTCAAAAATAATATACCCATTCAGATTAACTAATCAATGATGATAGGTACACTAATACTTACTATTGTACCTACACATAGTAAATAGTATTTGAAATTTGGTGGCTGTAGATCAGGTTTATATGTACTTGATACTTTTATGATCTTTTAAATTATCGTAATGAAATCATTAGTTTTGCGGTGCTATGGAAATTCTAGGGGGGCTTAGCACCCCCAGCCCACTCCTATTTGCGCCTATGTACCTACAAGAGCTGAGGATCTTAGCAGTGTAAACAAATAGGTATGCTGAAATCTATTACAATTTAAAGATGACTAGTTCGTAACTTATGACATATTCAGAAAATTAACTTAGATCTTAAATAATGTATACAGAATATTATTTACTTAATATAGAGTAAATAAGTACCTATAGTCAGTAATTTGGATAACAAAGTACAAACTAGTAGCAATCAAGTGTACATTTAATTTAAATTTGTTAATCAATTTACTATAAGTGTAATAACCTGTCTAATTATTTAATAAATAAATTAATAAAACTGCATGAAAAAAAAATAAATGAAAATACGTACTAATGTTTGTGTTTAGGTTTCCTAAAAATAAAGATAATTGATTATTTACAATAACAAATAGTTGGATACATTTTATTTTCTAATTTAATTATTTTTATCAAATGTTGATAAATATTATAATATTTTAGTACCTTTGTAATTTAAATTAATATAATTACTAATTGTAAGATATCTAAATGTTTCCATTGCATAGCTATATAATTCCATGCATTTTCTTAATAATAAATATGAGAATCCTTGGACATTTATAATTGCTCTTTCGTTGGAGAAGTTTAAAGTTTACAGATTATGACATATTTTAATTTGTTATTGTTATTATTATTACAGGACAATATTTACGGATCCAGAGCACATAGTTCTGTGGAGGGGGGCAACAACACACATACGTATTTCAAATAAATACCTTCAAAATTCACTGATGTTTTGGGAGCCCCAACTGAAATTAATATAATATAATTAAACTACATAGCATTATTTAAAAAATAAATGTCAGTTTTTAGCGTTACTGTAGCACGTCAGGAATTTTGTATGAGCAGTGAGAGGATTTTTTTTTGGTGATAGGATTCATAAAATAAGTATAACTATTATACAGCTGAAAGTTAATAACTTGTCATCGTACAAATCATTTATTATTTACGGTTTCCCATTTAAATAAAAATTAATTAGACAAGTTGATGATTTTTGTGCTTGACACAAAATACGCAATATTATAAATTATATCATTGATTATTAAATATTAATGTTTGTCTGTCTATCTGTCTGTCTGTGTATCCTCTGGTTTTCATGGTTGCTATTGGTTTTGAAGCTATTATAATAATAATTATTGTTTGCCGGGCAACAAAGCGCACGGGATCAATTGATTATTATTTTTATTTTTATTATGAACAACTATATTTAGCCCAATGCTATAGAAAATATGCTGCACCATAATTATTCCTGACAGAGAGCGCTAAGGAATTCGGTCTATAATAAAATAAAATAATTATTTCTAATGGTCGTAATCATCACCGACCGCTGCCGTGGATAACAGCTTTCGTGCGTCATCACCAAACGCTGTGGCATGCACGATTGCACGAATCTGTACAAAAAATTGGTTCCGATCGATCAGTAGGTAAATTACTCCTCGGGAGCGCTTGTTGTTCAAACACCGCGGGATAAAAAAAAAATATAGTTATAATAAGTATTTATTGTAGTCCAGAAGTCAGTCATTGCAGGGATCACTGCGTATGAGGAACTACTTTTTCGGACGAGTCGGTCATCTATTTTATATCTGAAGGGTGATAATCAGTGTTAGGAACAGATAACAAAAAAATCATCTAGATAAAGATAAAGATAAAGATAACAACACTAAATTTTATCTAAGATACAGATGAAAGATAAACAAATCAAATTCATCTAACAAAAAGATAAAAGATAAAAATATTTTATCTAGATAATTATCTAAATATTTAAATAACAGATAATTTTAGAAATTATAATTAGAACAACTAATTTAAAAAGATTTATATACCGTCATGTAAGTACACAAAATAATACACACACAAGAAAACCCATGGCTAACGGCCGTTCTTGTCGGGCTGGTGGTGGGGTCACCGGCCACTTTTCGTGTCACGTACTATTATTATTATTATTTTTAATTAACAACATTGAAAAGATATTTACGAGTATTGTGTATTTGTGTATACGAAATAATGTTAATTATTATTATAAGTCATGTGCAATTAAAATTGGTTTAGAAATTGTTTATAGTCCATAGATTTATAATATAAAACATAAAACCCGAAATATATAGCATCTCATGTATTACTCGTCAGACTTATCAATTGTCATTAATTTCAGACGCATTGCAAATACGGAAAGAATAGACTGCTGGTTTATCTTTATTTCTCAATGAATAATATTATATTCTATGGAATTTTGTTTGGGACGGCGGTGATTATAACTTGCCATCTGTTCTTTTATTCGTATTTTAATTATAATTTAAAAATATTTATAAAATTCTGGGAATTTGACATATTGGTTGCGACAGTAATATACTAATATAGGCTAATTACATAAATTAATTATTATATTATTTTATATATTATTAACCGAATACAGAATATTAATTACTTATAAGTAATAAGTTCTAAATAGGAATAATTTATAGTCTTTTCAGAATAATGTCATATATTTTTAGCCCTGGATGTTATTTTACGTACAAGTTGTGCCTCAGATAATGAGAATAAAAATAAAACATTTTCAAACAGATCTAGCTAATTTTCTCCAAAAAATTTATCTAAGTATTTATCTAAAATAAATACTTAGATAACTTATATTTATTTATCTAGATAAGATAAAAGATAAAAAAATAATTATCTGGATAATTTATCTAGATAAGTCCTAACACTGGTGATAATCCAAGACGTGGTATTGCCAAAAATCAAAATTTTCACAAATTAAGAAAAACAATATCACGTTTTATGACAATATGAATTAACACTTGTAATTGGTTTCATCAAATGTGAAAAATGAAAAAAAAAATCGATTGGAGGTGTCAAAATTAATCCATTTTGAGTTTAAAACTTAGTTTTAATACTTTAAAAAAGTGTTCACAGGCCAAAACGTGGTAGTACAGGTTTGGGAAAGGTAATGTAAATAGCACGTTTTGAAGTTGTTCCTATTTCTGTCGATGCAAAACGCATTATTGCCGGCAATACCACGTTTTGAAGAAAAATTTAATATTGGCAATACCACGTTTTGAAATGATAACAAGTATGCCCCAATACAAATAACATGGACAATAATAGGTACGTTTTGACTTGAACATGATTGAACATGATAATACCACGTTTTGCTTTGACATTAAATGTGGCAATACCACGTTATGAATTGAACATCAGTTTTAAAATAGATTTTATTCACAAAAGTAATCAATATAATTTATTTCTGACTGCAAAATCAAATTCCTCACATTTTTTCCATAAAAATCGATGTTTAACTCGATTTTCAAAATCTTGGCAATACCACGTTTTGGATTTTTTCCCTTCATTTTATCTATCTATCACTGGAACTGAACTTAAAAGAACCAGTTTTGTAACCGAAACCTTTAAAATATTAAGAACCAGAAGAGGAACCGAAATTTTTAAATTAAATCGGTTCTTTTAGGTTCAAAAAATAATAATTTTATTTATCATAATTTAATGGTATTTCTGTTTTGTGTATAAACTATGTTTGATCATATGAGTTATCTAATATTTTTCATACTAATTAAACCCACATAACCCATCCGGATAGGGATTTAAATTTATTATACTTTTCGGTACCTAAATTATCTGGAACCCATAGTTTTATTTTTACAATACTTTTATTATAACCGAACCGAAACAGTTATATTATTCTTGGAGAACCAGTACCGGAACCGATACCGATAAATTCAAAAGGTCCCAGTTCTTGGTCGTATGCCGTTCAGCGATCGCATTCACAGACCCCGACGCCGACGATGGCGGCCAGACACCACGAACCGGTTAGAAAATTTGCTCACACTTCTACCTGAAATTCAATTACTTTTTTGTGTTGCTACCAGGGATTGGGACATTGACCTTTTTTTATGGTTCCAGTTTCAGTTCGGTTCCTAGAAAAACTGGAATTTCAGTTTTAAAATAAACTAAAATTTCGGTTTTGGTTTGGTTTCGGTTTTTAAATTTAGGTTCCGGCTTCTTTTCGGTTCTTAAAAAACTAAAACTACGTTTCCTTATACTTAGGTAAGAACGATTTGTTTCTGTTTGATTCTTTAAAAAATATAATAAAGTATTAGTATTTAGTAGTATCAATTGGTGTTAATTATTGCAGGTTATTTCATATTATATATTATAATACCAATTTTCCATCAGACATCTAACCAATTTCATAGGATTAAAGAATAATTAAAAAAAATAAAAAAAATACTCAGCACTATTGAATTGATTGCTATGTATCATTTACCATTTACCACTTATTGTATCAGTATTCAGTGTTTTAGATTTTAAAATAAACAACAATTTTTTTTTTTATAACTACATGCTATATTTTCTTAGGCTAGATCTCTGCGTTTGTGGGTTCCAGTAGATACAAGATAGTATATTGGAAAGCATATTAAAATTTCATAGGATTTTAATCTGCATCAGTAGGTTCTTACCTACTTTATCTCATAGATGTATAATAATTATGAATGTGTTCTTTATTACCTTATAATAATATGTGATATGTGAATATTAAAGCATTTTAGAATACCTACTTTAATAATAGTGCAAACAATTAATTTTTTTTTATTATTTAATGGTGACTCATACGTTTGTTACGTAGAAATTTCTGTAGGTGAAATAGAAATATGTTTATTTTTAAATACTTTTAAACCTCTTAATAATAATATGAATTATATAGTATCTACGTATTTGTTTTGTTATTATTACCTACCAATGACATATAAATAAAAATAATGGAATTATTACAGAATTATACAATATTATAATATTATAAATTATTTCAAAACCGAAATTAACCGTAAAAAACCTTCACAAAAAAGTATCGTTTCCGGTCATGTCCGGTTTTTAAATTAATTTAAATAAGGGTCCCGGTGGGGTTCCAGTTTTCAAATTAATTTAAATTAGGGGTTTCGGTGAGGTTCCGGTTCCCAATATTCAAAGAGTTCCGGTTCCAAAACCGGTTCTTTTCGGTACGGTTCCAGTCCTTGGTTGGTTCACTTAAAAATATCTTTTTTTGTTTAACTGTCCCTTGATTTCCATAAATATTATAATTGATTATAAAGAATAGTATTTATAATCAATGGTGGTATACTGATCTAATATAATATAAGAATAATAAAGTTATAGCCTTAAAGATTTCTGGGGAGTGAGGCAACAACACACATGTCCCATACGTATTTTAAAATAAATACCTTGACCATGTGGTTTGATTATTGAATTACCGTTTGAATCTGAAATTAATTTATTTTAGTACTTTAATAAAAATATAAGTACTACACAGCATTATTGAATATATGAGCTTTTAACTTAACTGTCCCCTAATGCAATATAAGAGCGTTAATCTTGATACCTTATGCATGTAATAAATATAAAATATGCACTATAGCATTATGTATATTTACACTTATTATTATTATTATAGTAAGAGATATTAAACGTTGTATTTAATTAATATTTAACTACTATTCGGAACATTATATATTTATATACTTTATTATAGTACTTATAAGTGGTTTGAGATAAAATACAGTGGATGTTTGAAAAAGATTGGACGTCAATAACCCATTATTTGCGGTATTTTTATGTTGATACTGTGGCACGTCAGGCATTTCGTATGGGCAGCTAGAGGTGCGAGAATTCATAAGAGAAATATAACTATTATACAGTTAGTGATTCCCCAGCTCCCGCACATTGTGTTTTTGCAATTTTTTGTTGGCCAATATTTTGTACGAATTTGTACGAATTTATTCTTGAAACTATACGAGAATTCTAGTGGGGGACTATAGAAATGTTTCTCCAGCCCAACCATTTCCAATAGGTAGTCTATTTCTATAAAACGTCTATGCAGTTATTTAGTTCGGAATTTATACGATTTGTACGACCATTGTCAAAATTTTTCGAAAATCCGTTTATCAGATTTTATTTAATTTTAAGCTTTAGATAATTATGTGTATTTTTATAAGAAAATATAAAATAGTCTTCACTTGTCTACTAAGCTGACCGTTTAATATTTTAATGTACATAGTTCATGAATAATGTGAAATATTTCACATTGTATATAATAATTATATTAATTCATTTTATGAAATAAATATTATTACATGTATTTTTGACTGTGACCAAACCCAAATTTGTGGTTCTATTTCTTAAAACCAGATTTTTAGATTGACGGATTTGCTCTCCGGTTATAATAACATGAAGTATGCACGAAAAAGCGCTAATCATTTGAAGGCTTATGGTACATGGATAGAAATAGAAAAACGGTTAAAACTAAATAAAACAAAATAGATGTAGAGCACCAACTAATTATGAACATGGAAACTGATTATTGGATAAAAGTTTTAGAACGTTTGTTATCAGTAACTTTAATTTTATCTAAGAATAATCTTGCATTTCGGGGAAGTTCAGATAAATTATATACGCTAAGTAATGAAAATATTTTAAGTTTAGTTAAGCTTTTGTGTAAATATGACGACGTAAACAAAGAATTATCATTTAAAACAATTTCTCGTGAATTTTTTTTACTATTTAAAAAATGCACCTGAAAATGAAAACGAATTATTGAAACATTGTATGGATCTACACAATCATTTTAAAGATGGATCTGACTCTGATATTGATGGTGTCGTATATTATGCACAGCAGAGATTCTGAACATTTAGCAATTGTTAATTTCTTGTTTGGACATAAGTTCACTTTTTAATATTTTTCACCAGCCAGTAGTAATTCTCCAAATTAAGATTCATAAAAACATACTTGCGATCTACTACGGCTAACGAACGTTTGGTCTCATTATCGATTTTATCTATAAAAACGAAATTGGTTTTTCTACAGTTATACAGGCTTTTAATAAGAGATAATTGAGAAAAGTGTTGATTTACAACCATTTCTGTATTATTTATTTGTATTATTAGTATATAGGTATTTTGTATTTATATGTGACTATTATATACCTAACCTATATTTACTCATAATATGTTATTTTTTTTTAAATTAGACGATAAAAAATTATTTACAAGTTAAGCATAATATATAATTTTTCCATATTTCTGTCCATGAACAACATTTTTTCTGAGTATTATGATATTATGAGTTGTGGTATGCAAAAGGCGCCAGTTGGTATGGTGGCCTAGGGCGTCATTTAGCCTTGCGCCGGCCCTGGTAAAGATAAGCCGGTTCTAACTTTCATCTTAATAAATATTAAAGTTGGAAGTGTAAATTTTAAACTTACCAACTATCAACTATTTTATTTGTAAGTTTCTACCTACTACTTTTTTCCATTTTGTTTCTGTGTTCTTGATAAACGCCTCGTGATTTAACTTAAATATTTTAACAGATATTAGGTACCATCCATCGAATATATTTGTTTTTATCAAGCGTGGACAGAAACTTAGTGTACCACATCAGATGATCATCGAAGCAGTTATGTTATTTAAAGACCTAGTTATAGTTACCTATAATTACATACTGACATACTATAATGTCTATAATTACTTGGATTAACTTTAAAAACTTTAACTTTGTATTGGCTACCATATTAATAATAAGTAATAATAATGTAAATATATTATTATAAAATATCCTCACTGACAAACCGTCCTCTCTTAGTATTGTTTTTCGTATACAATGATATTATATCATTGAATTCATATTTAATACCATCCATTATACAGTGACTCACTTGTAACCTACTGTACAGGAAAGCGACATCCACTTACCCGCTTTTTTATTATTATAATATATTTTATTTATATTGTCCATCGAAATGTATATACTATACATATATATTATATACATCTCGATGATATTCTCATAGTAATGTGATTATGTGAAGGGTTAGTACTACTAGCATCAGATAAAGACGTACATTGAAACTACTATACCAGATACAATATTTTAATATTTTACCACCGATCAATGAATTATTGAAGACAAATAAAATTACCTATTATTCTCTCAAAAGATAATAACTGTAATTTTACATTACTATTTACAGCTGATATAACTTGTCATAATGTCATCATACAAATTATTTATCATCTATGGTTTTCCATTTAAATATACATTTAGATAAGATAATTTTTGTGCTAGACACAAAATATGCAACATTTTAGTTTATAAGTCTCATAATATAATATTATATAAATAATAAACACCTAATATTATATTATTTTTTTAAATATATTACACCGTTTTGTTACTAATTAAATAGTACAACAATAATTAAATAATTGAGTACTTAAAAGTTATACAAATTACAATTATGAGCTTAAAATATGGTAAGTGAGCTTGGTAACTGATAAGCTATCTAAACTATCATAATATTATTAAAATAATTAGAACAGTCTGCAGATATGTATGAATTAATTATTTTGTGTGAGAAAAGTTCTTCCGAGTATGAACAAAAATTCAAAATACATACTGATAAAGTATTAAGCACGATTCAAGAATGACTTATGATAATTTTTTCCACAAGACGTCCCGGAACCACAATACAGCATGCATTTCATCAGCCATGCAACATTTTGGTTTCAGAAAGTTACTCGAAAACAATACTTAATACATTTCTAATAATAATAAATTAATAAAATATATATTTTGTTAGAGTTATAACCAGATATCTAAATATGTAAAATGAAAATATTTTAAATTCACCTTTAAGATAATAAAAGTCAATGCTTATAAACTATAATTATGTATATACTATGTTTATAATATACTTCAATAAGGATGTAATAAAATAAATTATTTTTTAATTACAATTGACTTACTGTCAAATCCAGCACTTTTAAGAATACCTAATAAATTTTAAAATTATTCAAACAAAATTATATAAGACTAAGCTTGAGTATATACCATAAAAACGGATTAGTTTATTATTTTACTAATCTCAAATGATCCTATCATGGGCTAATGAATTTTCATAAACATTAAACAAGCACTTTTTAACATACTTTCCTAATAGCTATAATAATTTATAAATATGACAAGTCGTCATTCAAATGGAAATCAACGTCAATTAAAAATAGATTCGTAATTAATTGTTTTCGTAAAATTTTAATTTGGTCATTAATATTTAACATAATTTGAGAATACACATAAACCTAAACTTTTTAATTTCTTTTAAATACTTATTCATTTTCTTTTTCTGGTTTATCCGGCCACTAAGACCACATTGTCTCACAATCATTTGTCTTAGCATCTAAATCTAATGCTAGAGTCTTACAATTTTATTCACCTCCTAATAGTTCCACGGCCCCCTTACTTTTTCTTCCCAATACATTTTTGGTTTTACCAGGTGTCCTTTTCTTTCCAGATTCTGTTCCACCACAGGCCACAGCTCTCAGTAGTGCGTTTCGTCTACTCATTACATGTCTTACCTTTATGATAGTCTCTATACAATGATCTTTTAGTTGTATATTTTTTCTAACTCATATTATACATATTTTATCGAACCAAATATTTTTTGCAATATTTTTGTTTCTAGTATTAATAATAAATTATGATTTACTAAGTGTGGATGTTTCAAACCTGTGAAATATGTTTAGTTACAAGTATACAATTCTTTATATCGTAACTTTTCTAAGTTATTATTTGTTTACAAATAGTTAATTAAAAAATATTAGTTATTACCTTTACAACCATCTAAAAAAAAAAATGTTATTTAATTATGCCTTTTAACTACAACTTATGAAAAACACTATTAAAAATATTTAACCGTCTGCATTTTATGTGTATGGCTTTATTCAGTTTTTAAACAACTTATCAAAAAACACGGGCTGACGTTATGTGCAGTGTTGAGCCGAGATAAATATTATTTTATCTATATAAAGATAAAGATAACTAAATTTTTTATTTATCTAAATAAAGATGAACATTTTTTTTTTTATCTAGATAAATTATCGGATAAATTTTTTTATATTGGATTATGGCACTCTCCGTAAGTTCATAGCAATATAGAAGAACATAATAGTATGTTATCGAAAATGTCGTTAGTTATTATTAAATACTACCTACTTAATAAATTACTTAATTATTGCCTACCTGTAAATTATAACTAATTAAATCCGTTTAATAAATTAAATTATATGGATAAATTCATCTAGATAACGGTTATTTTTATCGTAGATAACTGTGTTAATTGATATTTTCTATTTATCTAGAGAAGATAAAAGATAAAATAATATTTATCTAGATAAACTCAACACTGGTTATGTGCAATCGCCTAACAACAATGTTATGAATTATGACATTTGTAATAACATATTACTAAGTAGTAAGTAGAGTAAGCTTATATACTAGAATAAGTTTATACAAATGTAATGTTTCGAATTAATTTTTCCTCCAAAATCATTTATATTTAATACACTTCTTTCAATACCTATTGGTGAATACCTGGACCACACAGTATAATTAGCTTTGGTATAATATTATGTTAAATTTAAAAGTTAGTAATGTTATAAGTTCTGTTTGTATCTAGATTATCATAATATAACAATAATTGATTTTAAATTAAAATTAATTCTGAAGTATTATATAAATCGGTGCTGATTATTAATATCGATAATATAAAAGCTATAATACAAACATAATTATTGTAAATCAATAAATTATGCCTTACCACTCATTGCTTTCTTGTCTTCTTCTGAGAAAAAAGCATCTGCAGACATAACCCAAATCGCAATTACTATAAATATAAAAGTTATTAAATACTGCTTAAAAAAAATCATTTCGATTTCATATAAGAATTAATAAAAATAATATGAACGTTGAACAATAAATGAAATAAAATGTTACTCCTTGATTTCTTTTATAAGTGCCCTATTTCCATATCATACTCCCTCAGCACAGAATAAATAATGTTTACAATAATTTGTTTACTCAGTAGCAACTAACATAATAGAAGAAGAAAATAAAGGTATTCTATATTTTGTTGGTGAATGCCGTATTTATTATTTTTTTCAACACTTCAGTAAATAATGAGTTGGTGTTTAACATTAAATCCAATAATAGCTCAAAGTCGACAAGAAAAGTTGATGCTATAATAATATTAATTTAAACTCTATTGTATTATCATTGGGTATTGTACCTATAATTGAAAATTGTATTATATTATCATATTTTGTAAAATTCTAATCATTTATATTTTTAATAGCAAAATAATAAAATATAATAAGAAACTGTAAAAAAATATTTTTAACTTTACCTTCGGTATACATTTATAATAGAAAGTCCTAAGTATTTTAAAATGCTATAATAGTATAATTAATAGTAGTATATCAGCTAGTACTTTGGACTCGGATACACCGGGCATTATACGTCAAAAAAGGAAAATAGCGCAATCGTGTTGCAGGCTGTAAGAGGTCGTACCTGCGTTAACGAACGTAACATACTTCCCGAGGTCGTGACCAATTTCACCAAAACAATATTTTCCATATTTTCCCCGTATTGCCCAAATTATGTCATTATATAATTTTCAAACTACCAAGAATTGTTTAGATCAATTAATTTAAAATTTAGCTGGCTATGCTTGTTTTAATTCAATCATTCATTTCCACGTTTTTTGTATAGTTATTAATCATTATATTATCATTATGTATACTGATATAATAGACATAATAGTACAAAAATTATATAATTTTATAATAATAACTATTATTTCAGTATCATTAATTAGCATTACCCAGAAAACACCACGATATTCTGGTCTAAATATTTATTAATATATATAATGGTGTTATTGTTTTTTTCATCGGATAAAAGTAAACACTTGGTTTCTCTGTGAAAACAAAAGTTATTTATTACTTATTATTTACATTATTTACAAAATTACAAATTTACCTGTGAAAACAAAAGAAACAACAATTTATGTTACTATTGTTATTCTCAATTATTATTAACAATTTAAAACACAATATTAAAATCAATTTGCTTGGTTAACAATCTTAAAGAAATCCTTATATATTATTATTATCAATTTTACAATTTTATCACTTTATCATCTTGTGATGACTTTAATGTTTGGTTATAATAATAATAATAGTAATATCTAAAGAAAGTATTTTCTTTACATATATATTTTAACGTTTGTATTCAGTTTACGTTAATGTATTAAACATTTTTTTGTAGGTATGTAATATAATGGTTACATTTAACAAATTTCAAATTTGTCAACTTTATTTGCATACACCAATACACAATATAAATAAACTAATAAACCACGTCTCAGGTGTTGCATGATGTTTCATTGTCTGTTCTAGATCTTGAATCATCTGAATTCACTTGCAGTTAATGCATCTCGAGTCTTGAAGTGGGCAGGATTTATCCTGATGCTCCGACTCCATTCCTCTTAAAGAGATGTATATATGAGCACTGCACGACATTCAGTCAAACAACCAAATATCAGTGCCTTAAAGAGAGATTAACCTAAAGTACATACGCATTCACCAATACACAATATAAATAAACGAATAAACTAATAAGCCACGTCTTAGGCGCTGCCTGATGTTTCATTATCCATTCTGGATCTTGAACCATCAGAGTATACTTGCAGTTAATGCATCTCGAGTCTTCATGCGGGCAGGATTTATCCTGATACTCCGACTCCATCACTCTTAAAGAGAGATTAACCTCAAGTACATAAGCATTTATCTTAGCCACTGCCTAATGTCTCATTATCAAGTCTAGACATTGGATCATTAGAATATACTTGCAGTTAATGTATCTCGAGTCTTGAAACGGGAAGAATTTATCCTGATACTCTGACTCCACTCCTCTTAAAGACAGATTAACCTCAAGTATATAACCAAACAAAAATAAACACGTCTGAATAAAATACGTACATCAATTATATTAGCGAATACACTTTCATAAAATTATAAAGACACACGTATTTCATATGAAATGTTGCTTGCAATAATATGTATATAAAAACACTAACAAATATTATAATCTAAAGCATTCTTAATCCTTCCAAAACGTCAAATCCAATATATCCTTACAAAAAAAAACCATACAGGTGGTATTAAATCATAAATACAAAGAGTCGACCGTGCATAAGCAAAATATGAACTTATAACTGGTATAAGATATTGTAATATAAGTCGTAAAATAATAGTAACGTGCGTCGATCCACACCAATCGGAGATGTATCCATTCTAACAAAGGATAAACGAGTACTTTTCACAGCTATACGATGTAAGTGAACACACATATATTTTACACTCTAAGACAAATTCTTGATTCCGTACTCAACTAATAATATTCACCAGTAGGGTAAAAATAACATAATAATATTATATTATAAGTGCCGATATGCGTTCCATCTTAATTTTTCATACGCTTTGTAATTTGCCACCTTACTCCGCACTCCCCCGACTTCCCATCTCTCAATTATTTTTATCTCACTATACAGGGAAAGTAATTTTTGGGTGTACTATGGCGCTCCTCCCCGCTAAACCACAAAACCACTAAACTATGCATTCATTATCATAATATCATTGATTATAAATACTATAGATTGCTCACTGGCCGTGTTTTCGGCGGCGTGGTAATAATCGGGTGCCGCTACAATGCGCTGCGGACGCTTGGCTAGTTAGATCGGATAACGTTGTAATCGCTATATTATAGTAGTAGTCACAAGTCACATACACATACAGTGGCGAGATTCACGCGGCGTTCTCGCAGGAGAGGCGCATTATTATTTCACGAACAGTCTAGTTGAGCGGGTCCATACAATATTGACATTGACAATTGCGTAAATTGTCACCCGTGTATTTCTAATGCGCACGTACCATTACGCCGCGCGCTCGATCTTCGCTGGACTTACTTTTTAATGAAAGCTCCTGATTACTTAAATATGTGTATCAATACATAAATTACAACAAATTTAACCAGATGCTTGATATACATTTGTAACCTAATTAGTAATTACTTTTTTAAAATACACATAAAATAATAATTCGTAATGAGTAAATACATTTTTTAGTAACCATGTTGCGTCTTTTACGTTTTTACCTGAAGCACTTTGCGTATGATAGTTGATTATTCTCCTATATACGTATCTATTAGTAATGATTTAAATAGGTAGTTGATATTAATATAAACAGCATAATATACCTAACCTAAGTTCAAATTAATATATCTTTGGAAAATTTCATTGAGCACCTATTGAAAACTATGATTTAAGTAACAGTGGATTGTTTCAAGTTTCGATGAATAATATTTTTTAAATAACAAATACCTATTTAAATAACAAACGGTGTTTTGTAATTTATTTTTCGACAGATTATTTTGTACGGTAGTTGTTTGTATTATTTTTGAATGAAAATATATGTACACACGTTGTAAAATATGTAAGTTTATGGGCTTGTGGCTGATTTTCTGTTAATCATCTATTTGGTTAACCCTCATAGTCCTGGTCTCGACAGTGACGATTAATCGAGTTTCTACTGTATACTTATAAACAGATAATGTGATGGTGACAAAATATTTTATTTGGTAAAATAGCAATTACTGTTCAATAATTGTTGACATTTTTTTTTATAGTTTCAATGAAATATATTATAAATATAAAAAAATTCTATAGCTTAACCTACACAATAAAAAATAATTGGTTTGTGAAAAAGCCTACTACAATAAATTACAATAATTTGTTACAATCGATCTTTTATTCGTAAACTAACATTAAAAAGTTCTGATAAATTATTTCTGAAAGCTGGATGTCAAATTCGTTTTTTTTTAGTATTAGACATTCGTACTACAGTAGGCAAAATTCATTTTGTCAAAAAAATTGCATTTGAAAGTGTCATTGTAATAATATAATAATATACTTCAAAAGTTTCAAGTACTCAAGAACAATATTTTTTAGTTACAACAAATTAACT
Organism: Metopolophium dirhodum; assembly: GCF_019925205.1. Lineage (NCBI taxonomy): Eukaryota > Metazoa > Arthropoda > Insecta > Hemiptera > Aphididae > Metopolophium > Metopolophium dirhodum. Next base: position 19,725,279 of record NC_083561.1, read on the forward strand.
AAAATCTTTTATTTTGGTTAAAATATCTAATTTTGTCCACAAATGAACATAAAATTGCTATTAAAATACACTGTGTTTATATTTTTTTTTAGGTTTTTTGGTTACAGAAAAAACAAATTTTTATTTTGTCAACATTTAAACTTTAAATCACGAAAAATAGCAAATTATTTTGATGAGAATTCATAAAAATTTTTCTTTTTAAATCTAAGATTTGAAAATGTAATATAAGATTACTCATAAGTTTGTCTACCTTTATCAAAAAAAAAATGTCTAGAAGAAACTTAAATTAAATTTTTATGAGCGTCTGAAATTTATATTTTTACAACATTTGATATTTACTCGATTTCTCATGTAACAATAATCTTATTTTATTGTAATTAAAAAACGAATGACTGTAGATACTTTAAAATTTCACTGAATGTTCATATTAGCATTTTCTATACACCATAAAATGTTGAAAATATTTTGACTCTTTTTGAGCTGTTTACGGACATTGTCAGTTTTCAATTTTTTTAGTTTTTTTTTCTATAAATATCAATAAATTTTTATTTGTTGGGTAAAAAAGCATGAAAATTTAATATAAGGCTCCTGATATATCGTTCTAATATCAGTTGAAAAATATTAAAAATACATAGGCACATTTTTTTTTGTAAGCATTTAAAGTTCAAATTTTGACAACATTTATCAAATTTATAATTTATTAATTATTTTGTGGTTAAAAATGTATAAAATGTTTAACTTTTATGGCTAAAGATTGAAAATTTAAAACAAGGCTCCGAGTAAATAGGTTATATATAAATTACTTTATTAACAATAATATCATCAAATATACTTGGTAAAATCATAGGCTAACTGACCGTTTTCGCTCAGAATCGTTTTTCTTATACAATGATATTATATCATTGAATTCAAATTTAACACCATCCATTACAGTGACCCACTTGTAACCTACTGTACAACAGAGCGACATACACTTATCCACCTTTTTTTATATCGTATTCCAATAGTCTAATATATCGCATGGTAAATTAACAAGTTATCTTCTTACTTTTGATCAATTAATTATTTAACTAATTAATTAAAATAACATAACGTGCATCTTACGATTGTTAGAAAAAATTCTTCTCTACAATTTTGGAAACTGAAAATGTCCGGAAACAGTTAAAACAAATCAATATTTTTTGAAAATTTATTGTGTATAGAAAACATTAGTATAAACAACCAGTGAAAATTGCATGAATCTATAAAGGTTATTTGTTTTAGAGTTACACCAAAAACCAAAATCGATTTTGTTAAACCGATTATGTGTAAAAACTCCGGGTTTTCCTTCATTTTTTTTTTGTTTTTCTCCGTGCTCATGAATTTTTAACTGATAAATAAATTATATTTAAAAAAATTCTCATGGCTATAAATAACTCAAAACGTGTCAAAATAAATTGAAAATTTTACCTGTGAACACTTTGAGTTATTCGTTTCTAAATTACAACAAAATATCAAAAATCGATAAATAAAAATTCTTTGAACTTTAAATGCTTATAAAAAAAATTGTTTCTATGTATTTTTAATATTTATCAACTGCTATTAGAACGATATATCGTGTATAGAAAATGCTAATATAAATATTCAGTGAAATTTTAAAGTATTTTACAGTCATTCGTTTTTTAATTACAACAAAATAAGAAAATCGTTAGATGAGAAATAGAGTGAATATCAAATGTTGTACAAATATGAATTTCAAACGATCATAAAAATTTAATTTGACTTTTTTGTAAATAATTTTTTTTGATAAAGGTAGATAAACTTATGGATAATCTTGTATTACATTTTCAAATCTTTGATTTAAAAAGAAAAATTTTTAGAAATTCTCAACTCAAAATAATTTGTTAATTTTTGTGATTTTTCAGTATTTTGTCAATATTTGAACTTTAAATGATTATAAATAAATACTGTGACTAAATATTTTTAATATTTTTCAAATATCATTGTAAGAATATAGTAGGAGCCTTGTATTAAATTTCAAGCATTTCTACCCAACAAATAAAGTTTTATTGACATTCATATAGAAAAAAAGACTAATAAAATTAGAAACAGAAAATATTCCTAAACAGTTCAAAAGAAATCAAAATATTTCGAAAATTTTATCGTGTATAGAAAATGCAAATATAAACTACCATTGAAAATTTTATGTTCATTTGTTTTAATGTTACACCAAAAACCAAAATCAATTTTTTCAAAAACAGATTTTGAGTAAAAATTCCCGCTTTTCCTTCATTTTTTTTTGTTTTTCACGGCAATTTTGAAAATTACTGGGAAATTTTTACTTTTGACCCGCCAAAGTACCAACTAGATTCACTTTCCTATCAGAAAAGGATACTGTTGAAGAAAATCTAAGCATTTTTACTGTGATAAAAGGTGATGACAGACACAAAAATAAAAAAACACACATCATTGTAAAATCAATACATTCATCGTTCCACTCAGAATCTAAAATAAAATGCCTACCGGAAAGTTGAATTAAATTGTTATGAGTGTTTGAAGCTTACATTTTTACAACATTAGATATTGACTCGAATTTTCATGGAACGTTATTCTTATTTCGTTGTAGTTAAAAAACGAATAACCGTAAATTCTTGAAATTTCCACCAAATGTTTATTTTCTTTACTTGATAAAATTTTCAAAATATTTTGACGCGTGTTTTGAGGTGTTTGCTGAAATTTTTCATTTTCAATTTTTTATTTTTTTTCTATAAATATCAGTTAAATTTTATTTGTTAGATCAAAAAGCTTGAAAATTTAATACAAGGCTCCTCACAAATTGTTACAATATATCTTTTTAAAAATATTAAAATTCATAGTCCAAATTTTTTTTTATAAGCATTTAAAGTTTAAATGTTGACAAAATAAAAATTTGGACTATTTTTTATATTCGAATTTTAATATTTTTAATTCAATGATATAATATCATTGTATAAGAAAAACGATTCTGAGCGAAAACGGTCAGTCAGCCTATGATTTTACCAAGTATATTTGATGATATTATTGTGAATAAAGTAATTTATATATACCCTATTTACTCGGAGCCTTGTTTTAAATTTTCAATCTTTAGCCATAAAAGTTAAACATTTTATACATTTTTAACCACAAAATAATTAATAAATTATAAATTTGATAAATGTTGTCAAAATTTGAACTTTAAATGCTTACAAAAAAAAATGTGCCTATGTATTTTTAATATTTTTCAACTGATATTAGAACGATATATCAGGAGCCTTATATTAAATTTTCATGCTTTTTTACCCAACAAATAAAAATTTATTGATATTTATAGAAAAAAAAACTAAAAAAATTGAAAACTGACAATGTCCGTAAACAGCTCAAAAAGAGTCAAAATATTTTCAACATTTTATGGTGTATAGAAAATGCTAATATGAACATTCAGTGAAATTTTAAAGTATCTACAGTCATTCGTTTTTTAATTACAATAAAATAAGATTATTGTTACATGAGAAATCGAGTAAATATCAAATGTTGTAAAAATATAAATTTCAGACGCTCATAAAAATTTAATTTAAGTTTCTTCTAGACATTTTTTTTTTGATAAAGGTAGACAAACTTATGAGTAATCTTATATTACATTTTCAAATCTTAGATTTAAAAAGAAAAATTTTTATGAATTCTCATCAAAATAATTTGCTATTTTTCGTGATTTTTCCGTATTTTGTCAAAATTTGAACTTTAAATGCTTATAATTAAAAACTATGACTAAGGATTTTTAATTTTTTTCATCTGCCTTTGAAACAATAACCTAGGTTATTGTTAACAATAACCAATAGCCTTCTATTAAATTTTCAAGCTTTTTTAATCAACAGATAAAATTTTATTGATATTTATAGAAAAAAAAACTAAAAAAATTTAAAACTGACAATGGCCGTAAACAGCTCAAAAAGAGTCAAAATATTTTCAAAAATGTATGGTGTATAGAAAATGATAATATAAACATTCAGTCAAAATTTCATGTCCCTACTGTCATTTGTTTTAGAGTTACACCAAAAACCAAAATCGATTATCTCGAAAACAGATTTTGTATAAAAATTCCCGTTTTTCCTTAATTTTTCTTTTGTTTTTCACGTCGCTTGTGAAAACTACTGAGAAATTTTTACTTTTGACCCCCCCCCCAAAGTACCAACTAGATTCACTTTCCTATCAGAAAAGTTACTATTGAAGAAAATCCAAGCACTTTTACTGTCCTAAAAGGTGATGACAGACACAAAAATAAAAAAAAAAATAAAATAAAAATAAAAAAAAAAACACACATCATTGTAGAATCAATACATTCATCCCTTCGCTCAGAATCTAAAATCGAATTTCTTACGATTGTTAAAAAAGTTCTCCTCTACAATTTTTATATTAGGTAGTTTTATTGTAAACCGCTTCAATAAGCCGTATTACTTGAAGAACAAAAGTATAGTTTTTATTAGTAGGTATGAAATTTGGATACGAATACAAAATATAAAACCGAACAAAATTAAATAATATTTGTCATGAAATATAATATAATAATCATTTTCTTATCTGGGTTATTTAAAAACCATCAGATAGATCTAATAATGAAATAATAAATAGTCCAAGAAAAATCGTTGCAAAGAATAATATTTTACAAAAAAAGTTACAAAACATGAAAAAACTAATCAAGCATAATAGCGCGTATTATTACTTCACTAAAAAAACCAATGAAAAGATAAACTCAAACAAATTAATGTGCACCGTTTTTTTGAAGGGACCAAGTTTCCGACAATTAATTCTAAGGCTCTAATAACAATGCAATTGTTACATAAAAGACGCAAACCGTGGTCTATAACTGAAAAAAATATGGCTCTATCATTATATTCGAAGTAATTGTATGAAATATAAATATTATATACAAGTAGTATACCTAATAATAATCTATATATATAAAAATGGAGACAAAAAATTCGAAATTGCATCAGTTGAGAACGGCTGGGCCGATTTTGCTAAAATTTTTTTTAAATGATAGAGAATGTCGGGGAGCGGGTTTATAGCATAAATTATGGACCTAACTGATGTGAGTTAGAGATTTAGAGACAAAAACTGAGTTACACCGGTGGCGCCATCTAGCAGAAAAAAATATAAATAATATAAAAATAATTATAATAATAAATAAAGAATACAAATATCGATAATAGCTGGGCTTGAAATCGATTAATATCGATAAAAATCGAAAAAAATAATATATTTTTATATTCTGGTTGATAAACATTTTTTATTTTAGACACTCATAACTCTAAGCATAAAAATTCTCTCCAAAAAACAATAGTCGTTTTTGATTGAAAAAGTTCTTAGATAACATTAAACGATAATGTTTCAAAATAAAATGAATAATGTGCCAACTATTATATTTGTTTACTCTAGAGTTGTCTAGAGTGTCTAAAATAAAAAATGTATATCAACCAGAATATAAAAATATATTATTTTTTTTCGATTTTTATCGATATTAATCGATTTCAAGCCCAGCTATTATCGATATTTGTATTATTTATTTATATTATAATATATTATTATTATTATTTTATAAAGCTGTAGAGTTTGTTTGTTTGTTTGAACACGCTAATCTCAGGAACTACTGGTTCGAATTGAAAAATTAATTTTTGTTGGATAGTCCATTTATCGAGGAAGGCTATAGAACACCACACTACGATAAATTAATAGAAGCCTGGGGAAGTGATCAAACAGGGATTTTGAGACTTACGGTGGAAATGTTTGTTTATATATATGGTCGTTATTGGTTATAGAAGAAATAATTAATAGATAAAATATTTGTTTATTTTTTAAAAAGGGTTAATTTTTTTTTAAAGAAATGATTATTTTTAGAAATGGTTGAATTTTAAGAAAGGATTATTTTTTAGAAAGGGTTAAATTTTAGGGGAAAATGTCAAAAATTTACTTTTTTAAAAAGAGCTAAATTTCCTTTTTTACTTTTTACTTTTTTTATCAAAGTTACACCAAGTAAAAACGACAAACTTGGTATGACTTTGATACCTTAGAGTTAATTCATACACTTACGTACAAACACACGGGGTCCGCGATCTACCGCAGGTAGATTGCCTACCTGATAATAACTGCTGCGAATTAGAATTTCTATCTCGGGCAGCAGAAAATTTAAGATAAATATAGAATATCAAACACCGAATATTTAATAACGCATTGAACAAAGTTTGAGTCATATAAAAGTTTGTACATTTAACGGGTAACGAAGTGCACGGTATCAGCTAGTTATATATAATTATAATAAATAATAAATGGCAAGTTTACTTTATGTTTCGAATTTAAATCTGACGAAGTGTGACTACACTCTACAAGTAGTTAGCTAAGTCATAGATTATTCTATGGTTCAGTGGCGGCGTGAAAAGCTATTTTATGAGGCAGTTGCTTCATAGGAAAAAATAGTTCACGCCGCCACTGCAGTATGGTTAAATAACACGAATTTATAAAGGTACCTACGTGCAATTAAAAATTTGTTGTGTAGTTTAAACTGTTAGAGTAAATAATAAATATTGTTTATTTGCTTATAACTTATAACATTTCACTATTTTTCTGTAAAACAAAAATAATATATTTAGGCTTATTTAACCCGTTAGTACGCCTGTTTTCTCCAGCACCGCGCTCGGTCAAATTTCATTCATAAATCCTAATTAATAATTTTCCTAATATAATTAATAAATATGTCGGAGCGGTGGTTAACAGGCGGCCGGCGCAGCGGGACACCACGATTACGACGATAAACGGATAAAAACCAGTTATCCCCGCACCTCACTCCAACATAGTTACGGCGGCTGGAATAAAATACGAATTTATTAGTATTATTGGTTCTTATCGCCATCTACCGAGAGTTTATTGTACGCCGCCAGTGAGCAATCTATAGTATTTATAATCAATGATAATATTAATGTTAAGAAATGGAATGCATATGGTGGCTCCCATTCAATATGTGTTGATTCAGTGCAACATATTTTTTCGCCCCCAAAAAGTTATTACAGGTACCTGTTATTTTGTGTCATACTTTATGACTCATATAGATATGGTTAGATTTTGATCCTTTTTTGGAAACCTTTGTTTTCCAACGAGTTAAGAACCATCGGTTATGCGAACAGAATTTTTCGGTCAGACTTAGTTGCAAAGTTATACACGAGTTTGGGAATTCCCATCCATCGGAGGTTTTTTTTATTAAATTTCTTCATTAACAATATTATATATAGTAAGTACAATAGGCGTTATTTCTGATTTCACCAAAATTATAAGGATGTAAAAACTCAGATTAAAAAAAAAAAAAAATCAAAAATGTGATTTTTGGTATTTTAAAAATAAGATTTTAAGGTTTTGATGTTTTTTTTATTTTATTACTTCTACAGAAAATTTGACAGATTTTTTTTTATAGTACCATCATGAAGCGTGGAAAACACAAATTTTGAAGAAGACAATTCACGAAAATCGATTTGCAGCTTCACAGCATTCCTTTTAAAAATTTCATATTTTTATTTATTAGTTATCTCTTAACTCTCTAAGAAAACCAATGTTAAATAAACAAATTATAGTTTTATAAAAAAAATATAAGTAAAATAAAAATGAATACAATTATATTACAATAATACAATGATTTCTTTATTTTCGTTAAATTTATTAACTTAATGTAAAACAAAAAAATGCACATATCAATTTTAAAGAAATTTGGTATCCGAGTAGATGTGGTTTATACTCATATTATAAAAATAAACTATAAGCTGAAAAAAATGTATTATTTATTTTAATTGAATTTTTTCTGATCTTAATTGTATTTATAATAACGACGTTGGTACAACGTAAAAGTAAAATAAACATCATTATTATTATATTGTGTTTTATTTATTTACTACAACACTAGCTACAGACTGCAATCATGCCGTTATCAGTTATCCAAAAAATTATTATTTTTAGTATAAAAATAGATTTAAGAGAAATCTCCACCAAATCACATTACATCAGGAAAAAATCATTTTGCATAATTTCAAAGTTATAACTACGTTGGCTTAATAATAAAAAAAAGTTCATGAAAATTAATTCCAAAAAAATTCCACCAGGAGCGGCAATGGCCCACCCTGCCCCCCTTAAAAATGGGCTTGTCAGTGCACAAAACACAGTCCGGTTGTTGCTAACCTTTCCAAATGTTGCATCATATTATGTACGTAAATTTCGGATCATATGATTGCGCATGGTCCTTTCGGAGCTACCTTTTTAGGTATACGATTGCACGTGCTATATTATTTTTACTTTAATGCAATGTTGTCAAATATCAATTAAAAGGTTTTCCGTTAAAAATTAAAATTAAAATATTCGTTCTTATAAAATATGAATCCAGGCAGCATTTTGTAATGATAATATTATAATATTATTATAATAACGTTATTCAAATATTAGAATCACGAATTAATATCAAAATTATATTTTTATATTGCTGTTTAAACTTATTTTTCCCATAAATAATTAGCGTACATTTTAGTATAGTATAAATTGTTTTAATATTTTTTTAATTATATATTATATAATTCTACTATATCCAATATCCATGTTCTTATAAGTCAATATCGGCGTAGAAAGGTTTTGAATAGGTTCATGGTATAAGCTGGTAAAAATGAATCTAAATATTTTGAAAATTTAATTGTTTTTATAAAATTATAATTTAGGAAAAAATAGAGTGTTTCATGTTTTTGTGAATAGTATTATTACATTATATGTAAAAAGTAGAAAAATTGTAAGAAGATAAATTGTTATTTTACGTATTAGTGTTTATCCAATATTCTTAAAAACTTCAATGAACTTCCATTGCTCATAACAAATATAACATTTTCAAACCTAAGGTTTTCTAAAAAAGAAGTTTTATGAATTTCTAACAATAAACTAATTTTCGAATTTCATAAACAATTTTAACATTACTACCTATACTCTATAAACGCTATTATACGAAAATAATGTGACAATGTCTATATTTTTTAACTGTGGTGTGTGCAACTCCTGAAGAGGTTTGTAATGTAGGACTGTGCCACTTCATTTACTTATCAAAACATTAAAAAATTTTAACTATACTTACTCAAATTTAATTTTATGAAATATAAAACAAAAAATATTCTGTTTCTAAAAATACAATAAGCAATGCTCATAATAAGTTGTTGATTCAGTAACAACTCTTATATGCAAAAATAACTCGCCATATATCGTAAACTTAAAACGTATATTTTTATTATTATTTTCTATCACCTGAGTAAGTTATTAGTATGCAAAAGTAAACACAGTAAAAATGCAATGTATGCATAATGCATATTGAACAGATTTTTTCAATTTTTCTACTTTGTTCGATAGACTTAAAAATACTGCTAAATATTTTCAAATGAGTTGCAATTTATTACATTAGATCGATATATACAAAAAAAATTGCTAGAAACGTGTTAAAATACAAAATAATTATTGATAATAATGATTTATCATAATCTTATATTATACTAATGTTATTGTATGCTTAATAAACGTAATACTTACGTCAGAATTTTAAAATACACATCATGCAGAATAACAAATGTTTGCCATCTAAAGTAGATACACATCTAAATGTAGTTTTTGTATAAATAATATGTTATAAACAAATACCTTAAGGTACAATTATACATAACGAATGAAGATTTTAACGTTTCAGTTATATTATATTATTATATTATGAATATGGTGTTTATGCACCTATAGGTATCTGATACAGTCGATATAGGTATGGAAAACGCAAAATGACATACAAAAGTTACAAAAATTAAATCATATTGCATACGAGTTTGCAATGAAGTTCAACATTTTATGTCTTTGTTGTCCTTGCTATCATAAGTAGCACATACCTAGGTAATATTTATATGGTAATTGATAAAAAAAAAAATAAAGACTCGACTGCTATTGGTATACAATTTACATTGAAAAATCAAAAAGATATATAAAGTGTGTGTGCGTGCGCGTGTGTTTGTGGAGGAATGATGCTCTCGGAGCGCGACGTACCGTCCAAGTCCGACTTTCGCAAAATTCGCTATAATATGCTCAAATGGTCGAAGTATCAAACACATTGAGCGTCGGTGCAGTCGCACCTAATTATCGTGTGATAAGCGCGTATATCGAGTTCAAATATCGTATGAGAAAAAAATGATATTTTGAAATTTTTTTCGTAAAGTAACTTTTTTTTGTAACGTAATGTTTTTCGATTTTGATTTTATTTTTTTTAGTGATCATTAAAAATTAACGTATACTACAGCCAACGAGAGTCCATTAGATACCTAATTAGTAAGCCAGCTGGCAACGATCGCCAACTTTGGTTGCTATAGTTACATCTAATTCATCCGTTGCTATGGTAACGGTGGTTACGAAGTTCGAATCTCGTATAATAAAAATGATATTTTGCAATTTTTTTCGTAAAGTAACGTTTTTTGATTTCGATTCTATGTGCCAAAACAAAGACATAAAATGTCAAAAAATAAATAAAATATTACTCATTATCCCAAAAAAAATTTAAATAAATCCACACAATCTTATATAATATATTTAGGAAGTATAATATAATTGTAGGTATTATATATTATGAATAATATAATATAATAATAAATTTTATTTTACCACCGTGCGTATTTGTACGCATCATGTTATTTTTATTTCACAAAAGAGTGTTTTTTTTAAAATTATACCTTAATTTATTTTTATGGTCTCCAGTAAAGCTATGTTTATATATTAGATACTCTGTATTTTACAATATAGCTCAAAATAGCTGATCATATATTTTGTATAAGATTCTGAGTGAAGCGATGAAGTGGGTATTAATTTTACAATGAAGTGTGTTTTATTTTCATTTTAATTTTTTTTTTCATGTCTGTTGTCGTCTTTTGGGACAGTAAAAATGTTAACATTAAAATATATTACCAACTATAGATGACAATTTTACTGAATACTTATATTAGCAATTTCTATGCATTTCTATTCATTTTTGAAATATTGCTACTATTTTTGGGCTATTTATATTTTATAGGCATAAGGAAATTTCAAGTTTTATGAGTTTTTTTTTTAACAATAGTCGATACAAAATTTTTCGGTAAATAAATATTTTTTTTTAGATTCTGAGAGAAGCAATGAATGTATTCATTTTACAATGATGTGTGTTTTTTTTTTAGTTTTTTTTTAGTTTTTCTTTAATTAAAAAAAAATTACCAGAAAGTAATATTAGTTTTTCACGAACGTTTGAACTTAGACATTATTGGATATTCACCCTTAAGTTAAACAATTCTTCTTTAACGATTTTCTTATATTGGTGTTATTCAAAATAATATAAACCGTAGGTACTTGCAATTTTCATCAAATATTTATATTATCATTTTCTATGCATGATAATATTCTCAAAATATTTTGGCACGTTTCAAGTAATTTGCAAACATTTTTAATTTTTAATTTTTTTAGTTTTTTTTCTATGCATATTAATAAAATTTTATTCGATGGATAAAAATGTAATACAAGATTCATCACATTCACCAAATTTGTCATAAATTTCATCATATTAGTTATTCTAAAATATAAATCAAATTTTTCAACAAAAAGATACCAGCTAGTACATACCTACTTACATTGTTTTAATTTCCATATAAATAAAAACTGACAAATAAAACCATCTTTTAATAGGTACATTTGTTTTGTGTGTTTACGATTATTGTGCACTGTAAACGTTTATGATTAAAAGTGTCACAACAACTTCAAAACATTTCTTATTTATGTAATATACTAAGTATTATGTATTTACTTGGTTAGGTTAGGTTAGGTTGGTTATTATTGTTTAGGAAAACAGAATTAGGTGTACCTAGGAGAGCTAGTATTATAAAAACCCTAATTCTAAATTTTTTTGGGTATATTTTAATTTCGTTTTCAGAACGGTGTATACATTTCGAGTATACGGATTTAGATTTAGATTTATATTGTGCTCTCAATTCAGAGAAGTTTTCGTAATTAGATTTGGTTCAATTTTTCATGTAAATGGAATGATCCTTAATTTTTTGCCAGGCTAGGGGTGTGAGATCCTTATCAAACCAACAAGGAAATTTGTTGTTATTCTTAACTTTTTTTGGGGGTACAAAACTAGATAGAGCTTTTAATAATGCATCTTTGAAAAGGTTAGCAGCTGCTTCAACATCAAGATTATTGCAAGAATTGAACCAATTGGAATAATTAAAAAATAATTTAGCATTTTTATGATCAACTGAGTTATATAAAAAAATATTAATGTATTTGTTAAGATTAGGTATAGCTTACAATTTATTGATATCACGGGATTACATGGGTCAATAGGGGCTAATGATCAATATACGGATTCAGAATCGAATACTGTATTTTGGAAGTTTGAAAATATTTTTATTATAATAATGATAAATAAGTACATTGTATATTATAATTATTATATGTTATTGCTATGTAAATATTTATTTATTTATGTATAAACGGGTAGGTACCCTATAGTTATAATTGTACAGTAAAAGTTGAACTTCGATCGCTTATAAAAAAAAAAAAAATAATTATGTTTTTTTTTTTTAATTTCCAGTAAAAGAGACTATCATTTAATTTTTGGTTTAGTTTTGTTTTTTGTAGAAATTAATTTGTGGAAAACAACATCTTCGTTAGATATATTTACTTCACGAGGTTTCATACCAATAGATTGATGTATGTCTTTGAAATTATATTCATATATAAAAGTTGGTAAATTTGTAATCCATTTTTTAGATTTTGTAACTTCAAAATCGTATCTTATTTTACCGTTTATTCTCCTATTAAATCTTTCAATAATTGCCGATGTTTCTTCATTTTGTGTGTGATACATATTAATTCCATATGTTTGCAAAACTTTTTATAAAATGTTTATTTTCAAATTCCAAACCTTTATCTGCGTGAAGTAATTTTGGTGCGTGATGATTTTGTGATTTAGCTTGTTCTATTATTTTTTCAAATGCTTTTGAAACACTAATTCCATCTTTCTTTTTGAGTGGTAAAGCCCAAGAAAATTTTGAAAACGTATCTATAACAGTTATTATATAAGAATAAATCTCATTTTCATCTTAATAATTTCTCATTATAACTTAATCAATAGCCATAAATCATTAATACCTCTAGTAAAAATTCTTCTTTTAGGAAATCTTATTCTAACAGGTTTATGAAGTTCTTTAGCTAATACCAATTAATCTGTATCATTTAATTTTTTATTTGAAATTATTAAATTATTGGGAATATTATGTTCAATTTCAGGATTTTGATAAATTTACTTTTATTTGTTTTACAGATCACACATTTTGATGAAATTCTCCATCTACCGTTAACTATTTGAATTTTAGTTGCATTCATATTTTTTGTTTCAATTTTACATTTATGACAATGTATTAGATTGTCGTCATTCATTTGATATTATTAAATTTTAAATAAATTGTTTATAGTTTTTAATAAATTCTAAACACAAATGTCCACATATAGGTGGATCGTTAAAATCTTGGAATTTGTCATCTGTATACTTAAGGTTATCTTCACCTAAATATTTTACAAGTTCTGGAGGAGGACCATTTTCAAATGAATCGAAATAAAATTTTTTATTTTTATTTTTTTCCATGCAACGCAATGTGATCCGTCTTTAGTAAAATTATTTAAATTTAATATTAAACATTCATTTAACCATGGTCTAAGAGGTAATTCATCTCTCATGAAACAACCTCTGAATATTATTATATTATTTCCAAATAGTATTATATCTAAATTACTTAAAGGTTCAATTTTTAATTTTTTTTTGTTTAATATTTTTTAAAAATGTTGATTCATTGAAATTATTCATTTTTTTGATTTGTTTTTTTTTTTCAATCCAGAACCTTTATTTTTTCCATTTCTTTATTATGTCGAATTGTTTCTTTTTCAACTGCTTTTCTATGTTTATAATCATTAACAGTGTTTACAATTGCAGTAACACCTCCAACTAACGCACTAGCTGCACCTATCCCTGCAAACATTAATGGTAAAAATCCACTCTTTTTATCTTTAATTTGTGAATTTCGAATCTCTAACCTTACTCCTGATTTTTTTCCTTAGCGTTTTTTAATTTATCTAATTGAATTTTATCTAAATTATAAATATTTTCTCCTTTAAATATTTTGTTACTAGCAATTTGAAATGTTGCATTAGTATTATTTTTATGAGCTTCTTGTAATTTTTTAATTTTTTAATTTGATAATTATTTAATTTGTAATAGTACATTTTATAATACAAAATATTATAAAATTTATTCAAATATTAAATTCATTGCATATGCAGTTAAAATAGCCGGAATTTTTTCAGACATTGAACTATCAGGATCATTATATCTTTCCAATGCTTTTTGTTCTAAAATTTTATCCGCAATATGTCTTGATTTAATGTCTTTATGATTTTTGTAACAATAATCGTGTTCTTTTGCAGCTTCGTTTAATTCATTGATCGGTTGTATATTTTGTTCTTCATTTTTCTCTAAATTTGTAAATGGTCCTAAATAATTATATTTAGGATAATGCATCGGAGGTAAAAATGTACAATTCAAAAAATCATTAAAAAAGCCTGCACCTTTTACAATTTTCTTTGGTAAACTTGAAATATATGACCATAAAAATATCGCCCCTTTATCAGGAATATCAATTATTGTATTTTTTTAATACAAAAATTAAGAATGTCAAGTTTATTATCATGATAATTATTATTTCCCGCTCTTTCTTCACTAGATTTATGATAGATTTTTCTCTTAATTGTTTTATATTATATTCTATATTGTCATTTTTTATTTCTTTTGGTAAATTTAACACATATTGTAGTAAATATTCAATACCTTTAGGATCATCTATTAAATGTTCAATTTTTGTTTTAAATAATTTAAGAATAGCAAGTTTTTCATTATGAAAACCATAGTTCCTGCTATTTCTTCAGCTGCTATTAAATGACATCTTTCATTTAATTGTTTCATATTATCTATCCAACGAAATTCAATTTCGTTATTTGTAAAATTCATTAAACCAGCCTCTTTATTTTCTATTGGTGTTGTAGGAAAATCTGGTATTATAGGATTTAAATTTTCTTTTGGTATTGTTGGTGTTTTATTTTCTTTTGTTGTTGTTTTATTTTCTTTTGCATTTTTATTTGAAATAACTGCTTTCCAAATAGGACTAATCAATTTCATATATCTGTCACCTCCACTTGAATTAGCTTTTCTTGTTGATCTATAATTATTTTGATATATTGAATCTGTTTCAATTAATATTTTTGCATATTTATTGAAATCGTTATTATTATATTCACTCTGTTTTGAAACATCTTTTCGAGGTAACAAACACCACATACCTGGAGTTATTATACGTTCTTTACCATTTAATATTATATTATCTAAATTAAATTGTATTGTGTCTTTTCACAAATATTTTCAAAATTTTATCGTGTATAGAAAATGCTAATACAAACATTCAGTGAAATTTTCAAGTATCTACTTTTTACCCCCCAAAGTACCAACTAGATTCACTTTCCTATCAGAAAAGTTACTGTTAAAGAAAATCCAAGCACTTTTACTGTCCTAAAAGGTGATGATAGACACAAAAAAAAATTAAAATAATAAAAAAAAAACACACATCATTGTAAAATCATCGCTTCGTTCAGAATCTAAAAACGGAATGCATATGGCGTGGCTCTCGTATATGCGCATATTATTATATATATGAGAAATGATACACATAATATGCATTCAATGTATTTTCAGTGCACAAGACACAGCCCGGTTGTTCCTCTACCTTTCCAAATGTTGCGTCATATTATGTACGTAAATTTCGGATCATATGATTGCGCCCGGTTTTTTCGCATCTACCATTTTAGGCATACGATTGCACGCGCTATATTATTTTTACTTAAATACAATGTTGTCAAATATCAATTAAAAGGCTTTCCGTTAGTTAAAATTAAAATATTCGTTCTTATAAAATATGAATCCAGGCAGCATTTTGTAATGATAATATTATAAGAACGTTGTTCAAATATTAGAATCACGAATTAATATCAAAATTATATTTTGGATATTGCTGGTTGAACTTATTTTTAGTATGTATAACAGCAGTATCTATATGACAGTGATAATCATTATCACTATTATCATAATGGTACTAATAGTATAAAATACAATTAACAATACGTATTAAAATAAAATAAAGTAAATGGTCAATACACTAAGTAGTAGATAATATAAAATAAAATATAATTAGTGTTTATCCAATATTCTTAAAATCTGAACTTTAATGAACTTCCATTTCTCATAACAAATTACATAAATATTTGTTTATTTTTAATTTCCAGTAAAAAAGACTTTTCAAACCTAAGTTTTTCCAAACAGAAGTTTTATAGATTTCTAACAATAAACTAATTTTTGAATTTCATTAACAATTTTAACATTACTACCTATACTCTATAAACGCTATTATACGAAAATATTGTGACAATGTCTTTATTTTTTAACTGAAGTATGTGAATTTCCTGAAGAGTTTTGTAATGTAGGACTGCGCTACTTCATTTACTTATCAAAACATTAAAAACTTTTAACTATACTCGCTCAAATTTCATTATTTTTTTTTATGGAATATATAACAAAAAATATTCTGATTCTAAAAATACAATATGCAGTGCTCAAAATAAGTTGTTGATTCAGTAACAACTCTTATATGCAAAAATAATTCACCATACATCGTAAACTTAATAGGTACATTATAATTATTTTTTTTATCACCTGAGTAAGTAATTAGTATGCAAAAGTAAACACAGCAAAAATGCAATGTATGCATATTGAACAGATTTTTGCAATTTTTCCTCGTTGTTTGATCGACTTAAAAATACTGCTAAATATTTTCAAATGAGTTGCTAGTTATTATATTAGATAGATATATACAAAAAAAAATTGTAGAAACGTGCTAAAATACAAAATAATTATTGATAATTATGATTTATCATAATCTTATATTATACTAATGTTATTGTATGTTTCACAAACGTGATACTTACGTCAGAATTTTAAAATGCACATCATGCCGAATAACAAATTTTTGCCATCTAAAGTAGGCATCTAAATGTAGTTTTTATATAAATGATATGTTATAAACAAATACCTTAAGGTACAATTATACATGTTTCAGTTATATTATTAACTTATGAATATGGTGTTTATGTACCTATAGGTATCTTATATAGGTATGGAAAGCGCAAAATGACTTACAATAAAATAAATAAAATCACTCATTATCCCAGAAAAAATCAAAATAAATCCACACAAACTTATATTAATATAATAATAAAAACTGTATTTTACCACCGTGCGCATTTGTACGCATTATGTTATTTTAAATTTCACAAAAGAGTGTATTTTTTTAATTATACCTTAATTTATTTTCATGGTCTCGAGTAAAGACATGTTTATATATTATATTATACTATGTATTTTACAAAAAAGCTCAAAATAGCTGATCATATATTTTGTACAAGATTCTGAACGAAGCGATGAATGTATTGATTTTACAATGAAGTGTGTTTTTAATTTTCATTTAAATTTTTTTTTCGTGTCTGTTTCATTTTTTAGGACAGTAAAAATGTTTAAATTTTCTTCAAAGGCATCTTTTCTGGTAAAAAAGTGAATCTAGTTGGAAAATTCTCAATTATTTTCAAAAACTTTAGAACAGTCATAAGGAATTTTCCAGTTTTAGAAAAATTGATTTTGATAATTAGTGTAACATTAAAATATATTACCAATTATAGATGACATTTTTACTGAATGCTTATATCAGCAATTTCTATGCATTTCTATTCATTTTCGAATTGTTTATTTTTGAGTTATTTATATTTTAAAACCATAAGAAAATTTCGAGTTTTATGAGCTTTTTTTTAACAATTGTCGATACAACATTTTTGGTAAATAAATATGTTTTTTTTAGATTCTGAGCGAAGCAATGAATGTATTCATTTTACAATGATGTGTGTATTTTAGTTATTTTTTTAGTTTTTCTTTATTATTTTTTTTTTATTATTTTAGTACAGTTTAAATGCTTGGATTTTCTTCAACAGTAACTTTTCTGATAAGAAAGTGAATCTAGTTGGTACATTAAGGAGTCAAATGTAAACATTTCCCAGTAGTTTTTGAACGCGACGTGAAAAACAAAAAAAAATTAAGGAAAAACGGGAATTTTTACGCAAAATCTGTTTTAGAGAAAATCAGATTTTTGGTGTAACTCTAAAACAAATGACCGTAGGTACATGAATTTTTTACTGAATGTTTATATTAGCATTTTCTATTCACCATAACATTTTCCAAATCTATTGACTTATTTTGAGCTGTTTACGGACATTTTCAGTTTCCATTTTGTTTAGTTTTTTTTCTATAAATATCAATACAATTTTATTTGTTGATTAAAAAAACTTGAAAATGTAATAAAAGGCTCCTAGGTTACTGTTTCAAAGGCAGATGAAAAAAATTAAAAATCCATAGTCACAATTTTTTTTTTATAAACTTTTAAATTTCAAATATTGACAAAATACGTAAAAATGACGAAAATTTGCAAATTATTTTGAGTTAGGAATCCATAAAAAATGTTCTTTTTAAATATAATATTTGAAAATATAATACAAGATTTCTCATAAGTTTGTCTACCTTTATCAAAAAAAATATGTATACAAGAAAGTCAAATTAAATTTTTATGAGCGTTTGTAGTTCATATTATTACAACATTTGATATTCACTCGATTCCTCATGTAACGATTTCCTTATTTTGTTGTAATTGAAAAACAAATGATTGTAGGTACTTGAAAATTTCACTGAATTTTTATATTAGCATTTTCTATACACGATAAAATTTATAAAATAATTTGACCCTTTTTTAGCTGTTTACGGACATAGTCAGTCTTCAATTTTTTTAGTTTTTTTTATAAATATCAATTAAATTTTATTTGTTGGGTAAAAAAGCGTGAAAATGTAATGCAAGGCTTCTGGTATAATGTTACAATATCAGTTGAAAATTTTTAAAAATACATAGGCACAATTTTTTTATAAGCATTTAAAGTTCGGATTTTGACAAAATTTATCAAATTTAAAATTTAATTATTTTTTTGTAGTTGAAAATGTATAATATATCAACTGCTATTAGAACGATATATCAGGAGCCTTATATTAAATTTTCACGCTTTTTTACCCAACAAATAAAATTTTATTGATATTTATAGAATAAAAAACTAAAAAATTATACTTTATTTGATGATATTATATTGTGAATAAAGTAATTTATATATTTACTTATTTACGTGGAACCTTGTTTTCAATTTTCAATCCTTAGCTATAAAAGTTGAACATTTTATAAATTTTTAACTATAAAATAATAATTATTACATTTTAAATTTGATAAATTTTGTCAAAATTTGAACTTTAAATGCTTATAAAAAATAATTGTGCCTATATATTTTCAATATTTTCAACTGCTATTGTGACAATATATCAGGAGCTTTGCATAAAATTTTCACACTTTTCTACCAAACAAATAAAATTTTATTGATATTTATACCAAAAAAAACTAAAAAAATTGAAAACTGACCATGTCAGTAAACAGCTCAAAAAGAGTCAAATTATTTTATAAATTTTATCGAGTATAGAAAATTCAAATATAAACATTCAGTGAAATTTTTAAGTATCTACATTCTACAGTCATGTCCTAAGAGAAATCTTGTATAACTTTGTAAAATCTTAGATTTAAAAAGAAAAGTTTTAAGGAATTTCTAACTCAAAATTATATGCAAATTTTCATGAATTTTACGTATTTTGTCAATATATGAACTTTAAATGCTTATAAAAAAAATTGTGACTAAGGATTTTTAATATTTTTCTTTGAAAAAATATATAAGGAGCCTTCTATTAAATGTTCAAGCTTTTTTACCCAAAATATAAAATTTTATTGATATTTATAGAATAAAAAACTAAAAAAAATTGGAAACTAAAAATGTCCGTAAACAGCTCAAAATATTTTTAAAATGTTATTGTGTATAGGAAAAGCTAATATAAATATCCAGTCAAAATGTCATGTATTTACGGTAATTTGTTTTAGAGTTATACCAAAAACCAAAATCGACTTTGTTGAAAAATTGTCTTTTATTTTTCAGGGCACTTTTAATAACTACTGAGAAATTTTTACTTTTGATCCCCCAAAATACCAACTAGATTCACTTTCCTATCAGAAAAGATACTGTTGAACAAAATCTAAGCACTTTTACAGTCCTAAAAGGTATTAACAGACACAAAAAAAACACACATATTATTGTAAAATCAATACATATTCATCACTCCACTCAGAATCTAAAAATAGTCACATAAAGTATGAGGCAATGTGATATTATTTTGTTATTCGAAAATCGCAAACAATTTTGTACTGTTGAACAAAATCTAAGCACTTTTACAGTCCTAAAAGGTATTAACAGACACAAAAAAAACACACATATTATTGTAAAATCAATACATATTCATCACTCCACTCAGAATCTAAAAATAGTCACATAAAGTATGAGGCAATGTGATATTATTTTGTTATTCGAAAATCGCAAACAATTTTGTACCTGCTAGAAATGTATTATAATGTATTATAACATCGTTATAACTGAACTTCTCTGTATAATGTGAAATTGGCTGAAATGTATTCACTTATACTGAATTCAACAACTGATGTGTCAAAGCTCGATCAATTTTCTTTTATATAAGTGTTTATATAAGTGTTAACTGTTAAGTGTATTGCACCTACAAATAGTGGCTTCATAAAAGAGTGATCAATTTGTGTTGATGAAATTGTAATTTCAACTGGAATTGAGATGAGTTATAACTTATTTTGTAAAGTATGTGACAAATATAACTTAAATTGGAGTCAAAATTCAACAAGTTATTATGATGGTGCATTTAATATGCAATATGATTTGTAAAAGGATTCATTAATAAAAAAAATTAGTAGAAAAATGCAATACAATATGACGTATCATATGGTGTAGCGCAAAATATTTGAATTTAACAGTTGTAGTTGTTGATTGCTGTGCAGCAACTGAGTGTGTATACGATTTTTTTTGATACAATTAGAATTTGGAAGTAACATTAGGTAAATTTGTGTACCAAATATAACTTTTTGATAGGTGGATGGGTGGAATTAACTATTCTTGAACCACCAACTGAAATATGTCAAACCGCCTCTGGTTTGAACAGGGTCTGAGACAAGTATTTGCTTATTTTATTAGCTTGGCATAATATCTGGTATAGGTCAGATTTCAAATATCAAATTTAGTGTTGATTTTGACTTATCAAGGTGATTTCTTTATGTATACATAGTTTTTAATGTATATTTTCTATTTTAAAATTATGCAAACAATAACCACAAACAACAACTATAATGATGTTTATAAGTAGTCTTAAAATTACTACATTATTAGTTTTTGAATTTTGAAGGAAAAGAGTAATTGTTTTCGAGATTGCTATTTTGGATTATTAAAATTTTTTTTTTTGTGTGTTTATTTTGTTAATTTAAACCCTTTTTACGTCTAAATCACATCTTATGCTAATATTACAATGTGCTATAAACCAATTTTATTTTAATTATAAGCTCGAGACTACGAAACATTTATTTCGTAATATTATGAAACAGATTAATGAAAATGTTTATCTTGTAGTTATGAAAAATATGAGTTATGATATAACACGTTTTCAAAAACATTAAAACATTCTTTACAATGACCCCAGAGTTAAAAATTAATAAAATTTAAAAATCGTGTTAATAATATTATAACTTGTATTAAGTATTAACTATTATTTAATCGCGGGCTCAGAACTAAAAGGTGATTTTTTTGAAAATCCTTTTTTTGATACACACTGGTTTAATGATCAATGATTAAAAAAAAAAAACAACAACCATAATGTACCGTATGGAGTTTACGATGTATGGCGAATTTTTATTTTATATTATATTATTATGAGTTATTACTAAATTGACGAATTATTATAAACATTGATTTTTTTATTTTTCGAGATAGAATCTTTCTGATGTATTTTACATCGGTATATAATATTATGATACCTAAATATGTATTCCGACATGTTTCTGACTAGTTTTTTGTATTTAACTTAATAAACTTACTAATGTAATTACTAGAAATCAATTCAAATATATTTAGTTGTATTATAACGTTGATTGACAAAGTGAACAAATGGAAAATGTAGATCCTCTTCGAAGTTTTTCTTTGTAAACCTAAGATATGAAAATATGGTAGCAGTTGAGAAATAATAAAGATCTATAGGTGCTATTTTTTTTATATGTATTTATATTCAAATGTTTGTAACTAAAAAATATATAAACACAGTTGCCCCAATAAACATTTTGTAATTTTAAATATTAAATGTATCATTTAAATACATTAATAGTTAAATATTTAACATTAATGCTTTAATTAACATTTAATAAAAGTTTAAAAAAACCAACTATTAATATAAAGGTAGGGTAACATTTTATTGAATGTTTAAAAGCTAAATATTTAAAAAACAACATTAAACTAAATCTTGTATTTGATTTCTATTTTAAGGTTGGACATTAATCATTAAATTGAACATTTATAAGTTAATGTTAAAATAAACATTTTCATTTCATTAATGTTTCAATGTTTAGCTACCTTAAATCCTAAATATTTATTTTTTATAGCCTAATCAACATTAAAATATGTTTAATATACATTATTATAAAAACATTTAAATACTGATGTTAAAGTAGAGGTTGTATTTTATTTTTGGTTTAAGCTTTTATATTTTACTTGTAAATTGTAGATTTATAAATGAATGTTAAATTAAACATTATAATTTGTTCATGTTTCAATGTTTAGCTACCATAAATACTAAATATTTATTTTGTGTGTCCTATAATATACATTAATCGAAACATCTAAACATTTATCTAAACAAAATAATAGTCAAGTATTTAAATATTGATCAATATTTGAACTTTGAAGTTCAACTTAAGTACGATTTTCATATTGATCTCGTTTAAATGTATGTAACACTATTATTTTACTTCTGCATATATCAACAACAAAATATATAATAAAAGCATTTTATAGGTAATATATTAAGATGTATAATAATATTATGTAACACATATATTATGTTTATTCAGTAAAGATTTTAGATAAAAAATAAAACAATAGGTAATTTCAAAAGAACTTAATGCATGTATTATTATATATTATTATGTACTATTATATTTATTATATTTATCATTAAAATAGGACATAATATATACATAATATACAATATTGTAAGCCATAATATATAATTCCTTAAGGAACTTAATTTTAAATTAGATATAATTTTGAAATGTATCAAATATATGAGATATCTCATTTAATAGGTAATTAATTATATTTACATAATATTTATTTATTCACATACAACATAAGTATGATTTATGGGTAATGCAATGGATATACCTTTAATTTTTAACACCAAATATTTTACTTTAATACTGTTAATATTATACATTTCATACTGTAAATCTAAATTACTAACAATATATTATATTCCTATCATAGAACTGTTAATTGGTTTTAGATAAAAGGGAACTTTGGTTAAATAACGTAAACCCAAAATAACATGGTATTTTGATGCATTTGAATAACATATATTTACAACTTTGATTATATCACCAAAAAAAGTTCCAATAAAACAGTTTGCATTATTATTAGTATTTATAACAATTTCATTAAAAATCATTTTTTTATATTGAGGTTCAGAACAGTTATTTATCATAGGTCCAGAAGTATGTTGTTGTTTAAATTGATATTTTCCAGAATTTTTGACATTTAAAATTATTGGGGTGTTAAATATGATACTTTCAGTATAACGTTTTACAGTTTGTTGCAGTGGTTGTCCTGATTTTCTAACAATTTTTTTTAAAACCTTCATATAATTCTCAAAGAGAAAAGCTGAACAGCTGTCTAGTGAATCAAAATTAATAAAATCTTCATGAATATGTTGTAAACAATGCATATTGTGGGACATCCATTATTTTCCATAGATAATGATAAATTGTTCAATGAAGTAATTAATAAGTGATTTAGTATAATTTGTAAGTTGGCTAGTATACTGTTTATGTTTACCTAATAAAATAAATATTGACAAATTCAGGCATAAAAAGTTGAAATAACATTTGTCATCTAAAATAAATTTTAAAACTACAGGACTAGTATAAAGCAGAAAAAGTCTAAACTCTGTGGCTTTCCATCTATCGAGTTCATTTAGTTCATGTGGTTTAAGCTGAAAATCACAGGGCACCATATTCTTAAGTGAAATTAGATATTCACTCATTATATTAATTTTAAAACCAGGTATACGAACAGGCAATGGACCCTTATTTAGCCACAAATGTAATAAATGCCTTTGTATACCTAAACAAAAATTGTGCATGTAATCTATGGAAAATACTGTAATTATGTCTATATTTGGTAAGTCAAGAAAAACTGACATTGAATCACCTACATGATATTCTTCTTGGTCTTTGTTTTTGAAGCTATCATGTGTTCTTTTGGAGCAATTCAATTCAGGAAAACATACTTTATGTTTATAGTATATACCTTCAGTGTGGCAACGGGGACAGGAAAAATATCCACTATGATATTTAGTTTTCAAAACAAAAACTTTAGCTGGAGTATCACAGCAGAACATGTCTAGTACAATCTCCTTCTTAATTAATTTACCATTTGTAGTCTTTATAAATAAATACCATTTAAAATTAGTTGTTTCATTTCTTTAAAAAATTCTGCCAAGAATATATTGGAATCATGTGGTATATTATTTCCCCAGAAAATACCGATAGGAAATACAATGTTGTTATTTGGCCTTATGTAGCATAAAATTGGCCAAAATACACTATTCGAACTTTTAGTTTATTGTAAACCGTCAATACCAAAAACTAATTTTATGACCAGATCTGGATTGGAAGTGTCATAATAGTTCTTAATACCATTTTCAATACCAAAGTGGTAATAATGGCCAGGAGGAACACTATTAAATGAAAAAAAGTGTATTTGAAATATTTGTTTTCATAAGAGTACGGGCATCGATAGGTTATTCATTTTTAAAACATGAGTGTCCATTTAACATTTTAAGTAAATCTGAAATAGCATTTTGTGTTATATTATGTTTTACTGCCCACTGTGCTAGTTTATGTTTAATATAATGGATATTCTTATCATCATTATCAACTAAATCCACATTTGAACTGGAATCTTGCTTTTCAAAATTATTTTATGAGTCTGGAATAGAACTGTGCCAGTTTTCACTCATATCAGAGCACTCTGAACCACTTTCATCTCCATCAGATTCATTGGTTTCAAGAATATCATTTTGATGCTCAGAAAATGTTCTATTATCTAAATAAAATATTAAATTTAATTTTATAACTATACCTATTGTAATACCTACGTATTTCTTTATATGAAAAATGTAAATTTCAGGACACAATATTATAATGTATACCTATTAATATATTAGATATCTTAAAGGTATATCATACCTGTATGATAAAGGAATATACAGTCTATAGTCTATTCAAAATGAGATGATGACTCGGTGGCGACCAGTTTTGGTCAGCCGCCGGTCATACTCCCTCCACAAGCGAGTCACGTGACCGAAGCAACGGGGACGTGACACGCGAGACGTGGATGTGCGTGTGTGCATCATGCGAATAGAATGTACGCGCAATGCATTTTAAATTATTCACACACATCGGCAGTCGATACTAGACTAATTAAAGCTCCTGTCCGCGGCGGCGCCTCAAGCGTTACCACAGAACAAAAGCCACGCCCATGCGCACAACTTGGCCGCCGAGTCATAAACTCATTTTGAATAGACTATAGTGTAGGTCATAGGTATCACCTATACTTTCCCGCCTTATTTTTAATCTCATTTACACTATAAAACCATACATTTTTTGTTCACCTACCTATTTCTTGATTTGTTGATGAAAATTGTAGTCTGAAATTAGAATGTTCACTTTCTATACTATCTAGTAGTTCTGGTTCTATGCTCTGAGATTCATTTTCATATAGAACAGTTTCTTCAACAATATTATACAATAGAATATAGATCTTCCTCAAAGTTTTGTAATTCTGTTTTAAGTTTTCTACGCTTGGTTGACTTACTGGATGTCATATTGTCAATTGTAATAATACCAATATATGTACAAAATAACACTATATTATATTAACACGTGTATAGGTGTAGCGTTATTATTACAATAAAATGCAATACATATAATGCACGAATATGTTCAATTACATAGTATTATTTTGTTATAATATACCTATTATTATTTATTATTATATTATGATTTATTAATTATTTAGTATTTACTAATTATCTTATCTTAATTATTAAATAATAATATCAGTACTAATACTAATTACTGATTGTACCAATAGTAGAAGAGTATAGAGATAGTTATATATGGTTATATATAGAGCCCAATAACAATTAACACAATTCTTGTACCACGATTGTATTACAGAGCCGTGTTGTCGACCAATATTAACAACAATACCCACATGGTAAGTACAAAGTTACTGGTGACATCGATTTTCGTTATTTATACTTTCATTGTTATATAATTTATAATTATTTCGTAATTCGTTGTTACTTGTTACGTTATTTCGTTATTCGTTGTTCTTATAATACTAAATACATAATATACATATTATATTATTACAATATTTAATATTAAACTGTTAACTGAATATGTGGGTCGTTATTCATTTTTTTAAAGACAATTCCGTGGAAGTAGTTCCAAATAATTGGTTTAACTCAAAATGTGGAGTTTGTGCATGGCCCAAAGTGAATAATAATAATCTTGCTAAGAAGTTTGTAAGAAAAATAGTCATACTCAATGATCGCCAGTTTATATTTTTACCAGCTCGTTGTTTTAATGGATGCAATAATATTGGTAAGCCTTTAAACTAATATTATACCTTCCTATAGTTCACCACTATAGGAATATATAATTAATAATAGGAATATAATAATTTTAGATATAGCTA
The DNA here is from genome assembly GCF_019925205.1 of Metopolophium dirhodum. Taxonomy (NCBI): domain Eukaryota; kingdom Metazoa; phylum Arthropoda; class Insecta; order Hemiptera; family Aphididae; genus Metopolophium; species Metopolophium dirhodum. The sequence continues at coordinate 19,752,504 of NC_083561.1, forward strand.
ACTAAAAATTACCTGTATATTTATTCTATAGAGAGTTTATTGGAAGCCCGCAGTAAGTTGAAAAAATCAGAAAATTTTTCTGACTTTTCAGATGTGGAAAATATTTATCAACAAAGAAAAGAAAACAATGTATCATTGTCGCCAGAAAATGACTCAAATGAAATTGGTATTGATTGTCCTATCATTTCTAATTACATGTTATTTACAGATATTATTTAGATGAAATTACATTTATTAAAACCAAGAATAACAATTTTAGATATTTTGTTGTAATTTAAAAATGTTATTCGTGGGTATATTTTTTATTCGTGGACCTTTTTAAATGTAATTATTTTGGCAAAAATAAATTTACGACGAATGGCGAATTATTATTTCATATAATGTCGAGTTGTTACAGAATCGACAAATTAGTATTAACATTGATTATTTTATTTTTCGAGACAGAATATTTTTTGATGTACTTATTTTATATTGGTATATAATATTATGATACGTAAATGTATAAATAACTACGAAATATGTATTTTGACATGTTTCTCACTAGTTTTTTGTATTTAATTTTCTAATGAGATTAATAGCAATTCATAAAAAATATTATTTTTTAGATAGTGTTTTAAAGTCGATCGATTAAATGAAAAAATTAAAAATATAAAGCCTCTTCACCGTGATAAATGTTCATGCCAATTATTCACTCAGGTAATAAAAAAAAAGTAAAAAAAGAACTATAGTTACCTGTCTGGTTTTTTACCACGAATGGCGAATTAATATATTTTAATATTATATGAGTTCTTACTGAATCAACAAATAATTATGAACATTGATTATTTTATTTTTTGCAACGGAATATTTTTTGCTGCATTTCATACGAAAATGTTGATTTTTTTTTTTTCTTGTTTGAACCGATGACCATGAACTGTACTGTTTTTAGTATAACGACCACCCTTTTTTAGCAGTATGATGACCAAAAAAAAAGGAATTGGAAATAAGAACGTGTATCGTTATATGTTTTTAATGTTTAGATAAGTGGAAAAGAGTCGTGGCACAGTGCTACCTTTATCTACATATCAACATATTATACAATATACCCAGCTTAAATAATCTTAGCCCCTACTTGAGTTTTTTAAAATGTAGAGAGTTATATGGTTTTAAGTGACAACACTTGAAAATGTATTACAAAGTTCCTCAAGAGTTGCTAATACCTCAGTTAAAAAACACAATAATATAGACATAGTCACGTGTCTTATTATTGATAAAAATTTAATAGGAAATAGATTATAAAATTAGATTATCTAGATAACTGATATGGTAACAAGGTTCCCCCGACCACGTTACAATACAATATACAGTACACATAATATATAATATTGACTGTCCGTCGGAGGGATGTTTCCGCGTCACCCAAAGGCGTGAAGCAGCCGCCCTCGCGACATATGGCTAAAGGTGTAAAAACCCCCGAGGGAATGGTCTTATAACTCCCCGTCACACAGTGGTTAGAAATGTCCAAAAAATGTGTACATTTAAATTGTTCAATACCGGTATTAGGAAATTTCGGTTTTGGTTTCGAATTTGTATACCGGTTTTGAATTTTTTCCGGTTTTTGTTTTGAGTTATAATACCGGTTTCCAATTTTTTAGGTTCTGGTTTTGATTTTGATTTTGGTTTTGGTCTTGGTTTTTTAACGGTTTATACTGGTTTTTGAAATCGGGTTTGAAACCGGTTTTAAGCCCTGATTTAGATCAAAGGTATGGCTAAAATTATTTTAATTCATCGCCTTTTCCTGTCGTCACCAAGCTATCATGGCTTGCATTGAATTTATTTTTAACACACACTATTTACTAAAACGTTTAAAAAAAAAATAATAAAAATGGTGTTCAATACAGAATAATGTTATTCTTTTGTTATATTATATTAGTTGTTACTAAATAAACAACTTATTGTGTACATTATTTATTTTGTGCAGAGGAAGCATCGAATAGGAACATATCGCTTATAAAATAAATCGAAAAGTAGTATTTTATTTCATTTATTGTTCAACGTTAACAGTATTTTATAAATTAATTTATAATAAATCAAAATGATTTTTTTTAAGCAGTATTTAATAACGCTTATATTTATAGTAATTTCAGTTTTTGTTATGCCTGCAGCTGCTGATTCTATACAAGATTCATTAATCAGTAAGAATTAATTCATTGATTCAGAACATTATATTTGTGTTATCATTTTTATTTTGTCGTTTTTATAATATTTCAGAATTATATTATAAATAAAATCAATAATTGTTATTTGTGATAATTTAAAGACAAACAGGACTTAACCTAACATTTCTTAACTTTTAATTTACCATCATAATTATGACATAGTTTATAGCTAATAATTTTGTACCTAGAAATGTTTTTAAAATTGCATATTGTTTTTGAATTTGGAGGAAAGATTAAATTTTCTGATATTAGATTTGTTTAAACTTATTCTTGAATATCCGCTGAAGTACATTAATATGTTAGATATTACAAATATCACAACTCATAACATTTTTTGACATATTGAAATTTTATTTTATTTTAGTCAACTAACAATCAGATAATACGATTAAAATTAACTTAAAATTATTATTTCTGCATAGGTTTAGAACATAAATATTATAGGCATATAGTTGTTTAAAAATTGACTAACGCGTAAAGTGTCTACAAAGAAATCGGACAGATAGCTAAATATTCTTAATGATATTTATGTATGTAATATTTAGTAAATATACGAGATAGATTAATAAATATATAAATATTTTTTTTAGAGGAATTTAAAGGTAATATTTTATTATTGAAAATATGGTATCTTTTGTTTATTTCTCCTGCCGGTGAACCACTCAGTCGGAACCGTGCGAGGAGCATTATTTTATACCCATTGTTAAACGGTATTTATATATTATTATTATTATAACTATTGATAAATTCATACTTTTATTATTATTACCTTCTGACCGAGTTTTATGCCAGTCGGCTTTCTCGGAACCAACTTAAATGATCAATGAAATAAACATATATATAAATCATTTTCCCCAAATTGAGGTTTTTCTTATTTCATTGCTGATCACCCTTCATATGACTGGTCCAAATATATCCTGTTCTCATCATTATTATTATTAAAAATTCACGGCACTCTGGCTTTCGGGTCTCGGTCCGTGGTTGGCGACCGTAAAAAAAGTGTTCAAGGCGGCCACATGACTCTCGGTAACATGAGCAATATATCCGAGCAGTCACAATCTGTAATGAAAAAGACCCTTGGTAAAACCAAAAATGAGGTTGGAAGACATAGTGAAGGGGGACGTGGAAGTTATTAGGAGATGAATTAAATGGAAAGACTCGGTCATTAGATATATATGGTTAGGTTAGGTTAGTGAGACAAAATAGTCCTAGTGATCGGATAAACCCGACAAAGAAGAAGAAGATAATTAAGTATTTAAAAAAAAATTAAATAATTATGTATAATGTGTATTCTCAAATTATGGTTAAGATTAATGACCATTATCCCAATTGGCAATTTCACGAAAACAATACATTCTGAATCTATTTTGAAATGACGTAAATTTCTATTTGAAAATTGACATGACGTTGTATTTATAAATTATAAATTATAGCTATTAGGGAAGTTTCTTAAAAAGTGCATAGGTAATGTTTAGTAAGATTGAGTGCCCTATAATTAGATCATTTGAAATTAGTGATCCATTAAATTAATTAATACTTTATTTTACCTGTTCAAACATAGTTTTATAAAAGTGTGTTGAATAATTTTTAAATTTACCAGAGATTCTAATTCACTGTGCTAACTTTGCAAGTAAGTTAATTGCAATCAACAAATAATTCGTACTGTATAATAAACATAATTATAGTTTATAAGCTTTGAATTTTATGATCTTAAGGATAAATTTAAGATATTTTAATTTTAGATAGGTGTTTGGATATTTCAGCATAACACGAACAAATATTTAGGGTTTTTTTACAAGTAACTTTCTGACACCAAAATGTATAGATGGTAAAATTGTACGTTCCAGGACGCTCTTGTCTATACAATTGTCATTAGTCATTCACGAATTGATATTGTTAATTTATCAGTGTTTTTAATTTTTATTCCTACCCCGGGCAGCTTTTCTTACAAAAAAATAATTAATGCAAACAATGAATGCATTTACCTCAGTTTGTTTCATTGTTTTTAAATTTTAATAATATGATACTTCAGAAAGCTTTTTCCCAAGCTAACTAACCTTACTTTTAACTTACAAATGTAATTTGTATTTTTTTTGAATATTTATTTTTGTATGTATTATTTAGTTAGTTACAAAACGGTATACCTAATATCTACAACCCTACAAATATATTAGTTTCAAGGTTTTTACTTTTTAAAACTGACTGCCTATATTATTTATATAATATAGTTTTTAATATAGTATAATTATTTTATAATATCACTTATAACGACATTGTTGCACATGTTTTTGTGTCTAGCACATTACTAATCATCTTATCTAAGTGTTTTATTTAACCTAACCTTTAAACAACTTCTGTAATTTATCCCAAGCCACTGTATATGGGTAAAGTTATTATAATTTAGTGTTGGACGAGTATTGTTTTTTAATTTTGAGTCGAGTCGAGTTCAAAAATTTAAGAACTCGTCAAATGTAAAGTATTCGAAAAAGGTCGAGGATTTAAAACAGTAGCGTACACAATAAATTACGAGTGTTAAAAGAAGTTGAGAAGTTATTCAACAAATGCCAAGTATTTGGAAAAAGGGTTGAGTACTGGGAATTGCTCGAGTATTTATTATATTGTACTATAAATAGATTTTCCAAACATTTAATTTTTCTTTTATACAAACCTTGCAATGACAATTATTATTACCGTGAAAACAATTTAAACCATCAAGTATCACCTTCCTAGTATTCTTATTGGAAATAATTGGGTACTTCTATTATAGTTATTTATAGTTTTAACCCGTCGTTGGTATCGCTATGCAGAGTCCCGCCATTGGTATTGAGTGAGCGCAGCACTCACCTCGTTGTTTTTCATCATTCTTTATTATACAATGAACATAAAATATTGAAACCAACAACAAATTATTTAAATTTTAATCATTTCCAAAAACAATCTTACAATTGTTCTCAATTATAAATTGTTCACCACTAAAAATTAATTTATAATTGTTTATACATAATATAATCATTATCATTCAACTTGGCCCTAGTGGTCAGGAATATTTTGCTGATTATTATACAGTATACGCATATGCAAGGCTGGGCATTAACGAGTTAAAAAGTTAAAGTTAATTTTATTTTTATTAACTTAACAAAAAGTGTGTATTCACTTTTAACTAAACTGAGTTAACCTAGAGTTAAATTAACTTTTAACTTTTAACTTTTTGTTATTGGTGCATATTAACTTAACTGAACTGAGTTAAAAAAAATCACTAACTTGCCCAACCTTGCGCATATGAATATTGTGTGCTCCTTAAAAATAGGTCTAACTGTCCGAGTTTACGATATAGTATTAGGTTGAACTATTGAGTGAGTGCAATGCTCAATTTATGGATATTAACAACATTGCATGTCGATATCTAATCGAGAGTTATCTATACAATTATTATATTTGCAAAAGTATATTTAAACATGTTTCGATTGAAGGTATAAAGAATATCAGATGAATCATGTAATAAATAAATAAGTGGTTCTCAAAATAATAACGAGGTAAACGCCGCTCACATCGCGACCACTGACGGGTTAACATTTATTTATAAATAAATACTATTTATAGTGTTTTTAATATTTGATTTTAAAAATAATTGTTGAATGTAAACAACACACCCTGTATTATGTAGATTATAAGCAAATTATTCATACTGTAGTACAGCAGACGCTGAATAGGCATTTTATATTTCTATAGCATATTCGTTCTATGTAGTAGCCTGTAGGACGATTAGTCGTTGCTTTATATTACGCCTCGGAGCACTATAATAATTATTCATATCAATATACAAATTATTATATTATTACATATATCCAATTTTATTTTTATTTACCTTTAGCTTCTGTATATCTGTATACTTCAACAGGTTATGGGCCCAGTAGTAAGGTATTTATAATAAAGTCGTGTATGTATAATACATTAATTATTGATACGAATCGCGTGTTCGTGTACAGACAGTGTACAGCAATAATAATTCGCGAAGTATAGTGCAGTGTAGTGTAAGTGCATTGATCTTGTGAAGCGCAGAAACTGTGTTTGTTATTATTACATTTACATAGTGTACATACAGTGTACAGATAATTCGTTTTTATGGAAAACGAATCTATAAAAATTAATAAACTAACAGATAATGAAAATTGGGGAACATGGAAGTTCCAAATAAAAGTCATAATGACTGCAGCCGAAATATTTGACGTTGTGACCGGAAAATCGAAAAAACCCGTTCTTACAAAATCAAGTTCAGAAACTGAAGATGATGCAAGAAAAAGGTATGGTGTTGATTATTCGGCATGGAAAAGGGCTGACAATAAAGCTCAAAAATATATTGTAACATCTGTAGACGAACAGCCATTATTATTTATTATGAACTGTGAAACAGCAAAGGAAATGTGGGACAAATTGCTCAGCATATATGAACATTGAACAGAAGTCTGCAACAAGCATTTCTTTGTTACAAGAAATATTCTATAGTTATGTTATGGACCCCGTAGAGAGTATGGCTGGTCACATATCAAAACTAGAAAATTTAAGTAAGCAATTGGCACAATCAGGAGAACCAATATCTGATTCAATGCTGATGACAAAGATTCAAATGACGTTACCAGACACTCATAAACAATTTTATAGTGCTTGGGATTGAAAGTCGAGTGAGAATAAAACTTTAACAAACTTGACATCTAGACTCATGGTTGAAGAATCAAGGCAACCTCAAGGACATGATGTTCAGAGAGATACTGCAGGTAGTGCATTTTCAGTAAAGAAATCGTATAGAACGAATAAAGAAAAACATACAAAAATTGGTAATTCTGAAAACCAACGGAACAATAATAAAAAACCAGGCAAGTGTAATCATTGCAAAAAACCAGGGCATTGGAAGCGTGAATGCCGGATTTTCTTAAAAGAACAAAAAGAAAGAAATAAGAGCAAATCAAACTCAGGAAATGCGTCGGTTGGAGTACAATCAAAGGACATCGAAATCAGTGAGTCAGAAAAATGGTATGTGGATTCAGGTGCAAGTGATCACATGACCAGTCGAAAAGAATGGTTCACTAACTATGAATTATTTGAAACTCAATTACCAGTACGTATTGGTGATGGTAAATATATTATGGCTATTGGTAAAGGAAATATAAATGTTCAAGCAAAAATCGGTGATAAATGGGTTGACAGTCATTTGTCGAACGTTTTACACGTACCTGATCTTAAGGTAAATTTGTTTTCGTGTGGAGCATGCCTTGACAAAGGTATAAAAATGGTGACAGACAGTGACAGCTGTATATTTAAAAAAAAAACAATCGTATAGTTGCTATAGGAGTTCATGTGAATAAAATGTTTTCAATGGTTCTGAGAACAGGACCATTACAACAGGCTGATAAAGCAAATATTGCAGTTAAAAATCTCACATTACTAGAGTGGCATGAAATTCTAAGTCATCAGAATGTTCAACATGTTCGAAACTACTTGAAACATATGCGGATTTAATTTACAGAAACAAAAAACAAGTTTTTCTGCGAAGCGTGCGTTTATGGCAAACAACACAGAGAGCCACTCACACTGAGTAATACTAAAACTACAAAACCAGGTCAGTTAATTCACAGTGATGTTTCTGGACCGATGGAGGTAAACTCACTTGGAGGTAAACGGTATTTTGTTATATTCAAGGATGATTATTCCAATTATACATATGTCAATTTTATAAGCCAAAAATCAGAAGTTAAAAATAAATTTGAACTATTTTTAAATACAGTCAAAAATCAGTTAAATTTCTCAGTAATTACTTTATGAAGTAATTGTGGTCTGGAATATAAAAATACTGAAGTAAAAACCTTATTGGATAAATTTGGAATAAAACATAAGACGAGTGTACCATATACACCTCAGCAAAATGGGAAAGCAGAAAGATCAATGCGAACAATTGTAGAAGCGGCCAGAACTATGGTATACAGCAAAAATTTGTCTAAGACACTTTGGGCAGAAGCAGTGAATACAGCCGTATATACAATAAATCGTACAGGAAACACAGGTCAAGAAGGAAAAACGCCTTATGAATTATGGTTCAATAAAACACCAGACATAAATAATTAAAAAATATTTGGTAGTGAAGTCTATGCACATATACCAAAAGAAAAACGAAGAAAATGGGATCAGAAGGGAAGAAAAGGTTTTTACGTTGGATACTCAGAGGAGACGAAAGGATATCGTATATGCTTTGATGGAAAAGAAGTTTCATTAAGTAGAGATGTCATATTCAAAGTAGAGTCAGTAAACCCATTAACAGCTACAGAAGTAAAAATCAGAAATGAAGAAGAAGAGGAAGAAGTAAATTCGGAAGGTGAAGCTGAAGATAAGGAAGTCAACAGCGACGACGAAGAAAAACTAGACGATGATAATCAGATGCCAGTAGCAGTAGAGGATCAACAACAGATGATACTCAGAGACAGAGGAAAACTCAATAAACCTATTAGGTATAGAGATGCATTTTTCTCAGCATGTAATGACTCACTTACATATAAAGAAGCTATGACAGGTAACAATGTAGACAATTGGAAGGCAGCAATGGACGACGAAATGTTATCATTGCAGAAAAATGAAACTTGGCAATTAGTAGATTTACCAATAAATAAAAATCCAATAAATAATGGGTGGATATATAAAACTAAGTACAAAACAAATGGAGAAGTAGATCGAAATAAAGCTAGGCTAGTTGTAAAAAGTTCATGGGATAGATTTTCAAGAAACGTTCAGTCCAGTAGTGAAATACGATTCAATTCGAGTAATACTTGCGATAGCAGCAGCCACAAAATTAATGCTCAGACAATTTGACATTAAAACAGCGTTCTTATATGGAGATCTTGAAGAAGACATTTATATGAAGCAGCCAAAAGGTTACGAAGATGGAACACAATTAGTATGCAAACTTCAACGGAGCCTATATGGGCTGAAACAGGCACCCAGGTGCTGAAACAAAAAGTTCAAAAATATGCTGATGAACTTTGACCTAAAGAAAACAAAAGCAGACCCTTGTGTATTCGTAAGCAATAAAAATAATCAATTATTAATTGTCGCTATTTTTGTAGACGATGGGCTAATCGCAGCAACAAACAACGAGCTGGTGGACACAATGGTGAACTACCTAAAGGACAACTTCGAGACGAAGGAAGGTGAACTTGATCATTTCTTGGGTATTGAAATTGATCAGAGACCTGATGGTTCAATTTTCATACACCAATCTTCATATTGCAAGCGAATTCTAGAGAGGTTCAATATGGAAGAAGCCAACGTCCTGCATATTCCCACAGATTCACAACACTCATTAGATCCAAATTTGTCAGGATCATTGGAAGCAGGGGAAGTTCCATACAGAGAATCAGTTGGAAGTTTGTTGTATCTAAGCCAAATAACAAGGCCTGATATAACTTTTGCAGTAAATCTCGTCAGTCATTATTTAGAAAAGCCTCTGACAATTCATTGGAATGCGGTGAAACGTATATTTAAATATTTAAAGGGGACATTTAATTATGGTTTAATTTATGATTCTAGTGTAACACCAAAGTTGCGTGGATATAGTGACGCAGACTATGCCGGTGATACAACAAAGAGACGATCAACATCAGGATTCATTTCCATGATGGGAGATGGAATCGTGGCATGGTGTTCACAAAGGCAAAAATCGGTAGCACTTTCGACTACTGAGGCAGAATACATAGCGCTGAGCCAATCGATACAGGAACTTACTTGGTTGACGCTACTTATCAGTGATCTTCTGGAAACACAGGGAGATACACCGGTTCTGTATGCAGACAACCAAAGCGCCATCAAACTAGTGAAAAATCCAGAATACCATAAGCGAACAAAACACATTGATGTTCGCTATCACTACATTCGTGAGAAGTTCAGTGAAGGGATGTTTTCTCTGGAGTATGTGCCAAGCAAGGAGCAGTTAGCTGACATATCGACTAAGCCAACTCCACGACCAAGATTCGAAGAACTCAGGGAGATGTTGGGAATTAGATATATTAATTCTAAGTGAGGGTATATAGTTTAAGGGGAAGTGTTGAACGTAAACAACACAACCTGTATTATGTAGATTATAAGCAAATTATTCATACTGTAGTACAGCAGACGCTGAATAGGCATTTTATATTTCTATAGCATATTCGTTCTATGTAGTAGCCTGTAGGACGATTAGTCGTTGCTTTATATTACGCCTCGGAGCACTATAGTTATTCATATCAATATACAAATTATTATATTATAACATATATCCGATCTTATTTTTATTTACCTTTAGCTTCTGTATATCTGTATACTTCAACAATAATGAAACGAGTATTCGATGCCAGACTAGTACTCGATTGAAGGACTTAATGCAAGGCGAGTATTTGATTCAAGTCGAGTACTCGTAATTAGGTACAGTACAAGTATAAAAATATCTTAGTCGAATTGAGAAATTTTTTCCAAAATCAAGTACTTGACCAACACTATTATAATTATTATAATAGTACAAATAATGCTCCGTATGGTAGCTTATTATTATTAAATTAAAATGTGTGTACTACAACATGTCAACAACTACAGTTGACATCAGGTTCTTTTACACTATAATGCATTGATATACATGCACTTGGTTTCTAGGTTGACGCCCTAAAGTTGCATAAGGGGACTATTATAATACAAAAGTCACATTGAATAATACTGTGTAGTATTAGACTATTATGAAAATAGTTGTATAATTAAATTTCAGATACAATCAATGATAAATCAGTATTAGAGGATGTTTATAAAGGTATTTACTTGAAAATACGTATGTGTGTTATTCCCCCCCCCCCCCCCACACCAGATCTTTGTTCTAGATCTGTGCCTGTAATATACACCATCAAATTAAATGTCATATTCTGTTTGTTATAAAATTTTGAAATAATACAGCAATAATAAATGTCCGAAGAATCTCATATTAAGAAAAATATTAAGAAAACGCTGTCAAATTATAACTATAAAATGAAACCATTTAAATATTTTACATAATATTACAGTATTCATTCAAACAGTTCAATTATGTTCTAAAATATTACAATATTTCAAAATTTGATGCAGAGAATTTCATAAGTTTGAAATTGAAATGTATCTACCTATTTACTATCGTAACTTATAATTTATTTTTATTTTTTAGTAAACCTAGGTACGTATTTGTTTTTGTGAATTAAGTTTTATTCATTGTTTTATAGATTATAATATGCTATAGTTTTGTAACTGTTCACAGATTAAGGTATTTAAAATCATCCTATTAAAACAAGTTACTACTCTTAACTCTTATAATAAGTTATAGTAAATCGATTACAGAAATTATATTTTAAAAATGTACAGTTTACTGCTGTTAGTCTGTATACTTATTATGATCCAAACTATAAACATTTTGGGTACACGAACTAAATAAATATAAAGACTATTTATAAGAAACAAAAAAAATACAACACATGCAAGTGGCTCTGTTGTAAAATAGTACAATTTTGAGTGTACCTATCGTCATTGAGTAGATAACGGAATGGATTTTTTTTATTTTAATTTATGTGTTAATTTAAAAATAAATTAAAAATAATTGAATATTCTATTGATTAGTTAGTTTTAATAGAATTAAATACATTTTTAGGTTCTGAGCAGATCTATGCATATATTATTACCGCAATTGATCATACAAAATAGTAAACGTTTCCATTAATTTTCAAAATAATCATGAAAACATAAAACAATTAAGCAAAAAGGGATTTCGACAAAATCGAATTGGCTTTTTTTGTTTCTCCCTTATGTTATTCAAAATAATTTTATTGACTGTATTTTTTTACTAAACGTTTTTATTATAATTGTTAGAAATGTTACCAATTTAAAAAAATGTGGAGTGTTTTTATGCTATTATAGGCATTTATACCTATTTTTTATTTAAGTATGATAAAAAACGTTTTGCTCATTACAAAGCTTGACAGTTAAAAACCAGATTTCTCTTAAGATATTCTTACTACAAATGAATAATATCGAAAATACTTATTCTTTTTAGTTTTTATAAGCCATCTTAAATCAAAATTCGTCAAAACTATGAAAATTTCCAAATGTTGTACCTTGTGAAAAGTTAACTATCAACAATTTTTTTCTTGGTACCGTCATATCAAAATTCAAAATAAATACAATTTTTTTCTCACAATTTACGAAATATTCCAAAGTATGCTAAATGAGTAAAATATTCTCTAACCCATGAAATATTCTCAAATATGCAAAAAATTGAATGAACCGTCCACATTTTTTACTCTCATAAGACTTCATAGACCCAGTAACAATATTTAAAAACATGTAAATCCGGTCTTTACTAATGAGTAGTGCCAATTATCCAAATCCAAGTTGGCTAGCTCTGTCAATGTATGTTGAAGTTTTTTCATCAATCAAACACTAGCTCAATCAAAAAACAAAATATTGGAACCCTTAAAAATTACACTTTCCAAATTTTAAAAACAGAAAAATCATAATATGCACAACAAAAAATATAATACAGAATTATAGGTCTACTAGAAACAAACACATTTATTGTAATCTATATATTACTTGTTTTTATAGGAAATAACGACGGTAAGACGTATTTATAGGTTTTATAATAATATGTCTTATTGAAGGAAGTAGGTACAAATATGGATATGAAGGGTATCAAAAGTTGGAACATCTTTATAACTAGATATAAGTTACAAAAAAACTTATATTTAGTTCATTTTATTACAACATTTCTACAAAATCCTGAGAAAGTATCGAACAAAATTTCGCAACAAAATGTTTTGGAAATAGCTAGATATTGTATTAAAATAATTTTATTTTCATGTTCACAATACTAGAATTTTTTTATATTGAGTGATTACTGTAGTGTGATTGTTTATTGATCTTAATCCCAATAAACTCATAATAATATAATATATTAAGGGAATTCCATACCGTGATTTTCTGTTTTTGTCTAACACACGCGCGACATAGGATTTTTGACAGATTCTTTGCCAAATATGTCAATTGATCTAATGAAGTGATGAGAATTCTGAAAACAGATTTGAATTCGTTGTCAAGTCTACTTGAAATCGACTTTCCCACAGTTTTGATTTTTTGATTTTAGCTTCTCCAAAAATTGAAATACAAAAATATTTAAATACTCTTTTTTAATATGACGTTTTCTGGAATTTGGGGGATAATATCAAAAATGTGGGAAAATCGATTTCAAGTAGACTTGCCGACGAATTCAAATCAGAATTCTTATCGCTTCAATAGATCAATTGGAATGTTTGACAAAAAACACGTCTAAAATACTATGTCGCGCGTGTGTTAGACAAAAACAGGAAATCACGGTATCGAATCCCCTTAATTGTAGTTGTATGTTGTAAATGGTTATTATGTTAATAACTAAATAATATTTCTAACGTTGTATTGATAATAATAATTTAATTAAATTACAATTTGATATGATAAGTTAAATTAATTAATATAAAAATTAACATCGCGTAAGTATACCTAATTGTTTGTTTGTATTTTTTTATTTAGAAAAGTTAGGAAGTACGTAATATATTTTGTGTTTTTTCTTGTATAATAAATTCTGTAATAAATTAGAACCTTATAGAAGGTTTGCCTATAGAAGTTAATTATATCAATAACTATCACACATGTATTATAGACATTCTACATTTTTATCTTTGTTTTATGTAATAATAATTAAAACAGAAATTATAAAAACTAAAAATAATTAATAAGTATTTGGAAATCAGTATTTTTTTTTACACATACAGATACTTTGAGAAAATATTTAAAATACTTTGTTGAAGCACTTTTATATAAAATATTTAAAATGCCTATTTGTGTAGGTATTTAAAAAATATTTAAATACTTTACAACACTGCCTGCAGCATGTTATTTTAAAAATACTAATAATTATTTATTTTAAAATAAATGTGACTCTATTGAAAATATGTTTAATTTAGTTTTATATAGTTATTATTTTTTAACTTATTATTTTTTATTATAACTTTTTCTAGAACATATTAGTATGTATATTTTTATTTTTATATTTATTTTGTTTTATTGAAATGTATTATTTTAATCTGTGTTAGATTTCAAAATAAAATTATTTGGTTAATTATTTGGTTAATTGCTTTCTTCCATAAGCTTCAATGTCCATTTGTAGATAAATAAAGAAATTGAAGATCAGAAACGACAGAAACATTAGTGCATGATGTTCGTTAACTTTTAAATTATGTATGAGAAGTTGTTTTCCAAATAAGTCACGTTCAAAATGAATTTTGAATCACTGATATTTTTTATGCTTCTATATAAGAATATAATCTAATGTGGATTCCATAAACTAAAATTTAAACACTGTTTAAATGTGAAGCACATGAAATGAAAAGGATATTTTTAAATATATTGGTACTATTAAGTAATATGCACATAGTACCTAATATAACATAGGTACCTAGTCAATTTTTTTTTATATCCACACGTCAGCACTCATACATTTTTATTACCAGAAGAGAAAACCTATGAAGTCCATCACATTAAAAATCACAATCATTTCATATTGTATGTTTCTAATTATATTATTATCAACTTCGGCACATTAAACATTTTTTTTTTCAGATAATATATGTAAGTATATATTATGTATAGTATTATATTTCAATTTTATCTTGTTTTGGAATGACCAAATGACAAATTAAAACATTTTGTATACTCATCTTTAGTTTCTCAGTAATGTCTGTTAAAAAACTGTTCTTGAATAGTTAAATGTGTTGATTGTTCTATTATGAGTTAGATCACATCATGGTAGTTGTAAATGGTTTATGTTCTCATTTATAAGAAACACAGTTTCGATCATTAAAACATCAAATTTTTTGCAATAATAAAACAATCATGTAAATAATTAATGAACTCAACAATTGACTGCAATATTCCATAGTTTAGAGTTTTTGAATGCATTTATTAATTACAAACATTTGATTCATTGATTTTAATTAACATTGCATTTTATTCAAAAATGGTATGTTTTCCGGGTAAATCGTTTTCCGATGAAAAATTTATTTTTTAGTGCAATTATAAATACACTCACATTATATTGAATATCAATAGGCATTGTATTGTATATTATAATTTAAAATATAAATTTAATTAGTTATTCAATTATTGACTTTTTAATTACCTAAAATGTTACTTTAATATTTCTATTATAACAATATTATTTTTCTTTTTCGGTAAACTCAACATACATCATTGCCTCCAGTTTTCTATATCAGCTGCCTTTATTCTCCAGTCTAAACATTTCCATAACGATTACAAAATAATTCCTTACTATATCGTCCCATCTCAGACGTGGTTTTCCCAGCGGTATTTTTCCAGTATGATTTTATTATTATTATAATTTATGTGAGTGGATTCTGGCTACGCTAAGCATGTCCAGCCCATTGTAATCTTTAATTATTTATCGTTTTTAGTATACCGGGTTGGTGGAAGAGCGTTTCTAATACATCAGTTTTTCTTATTCTCCACTTACCACTTAGCAAGTATTTTACTGGTCCAAAAATATTTAGCAGTTTTTCCTCTCCAAAACTAAGAGTTTTCTTTCTTCATTAATGGCCATGTCTCAACTCCATAAGTAATTACAGGTCGTATTAATGTGATGTATAATTATTTTTTCAAATCCTTTGAAAGTGATAGTCTTAATCGTAGCAATTTTGCAAGACCATAGAGGCATTTAATTCGTGACTAAATTCTTAACCCTATTCCTTTTTGATTTCAAATATCTTTGATACAATATAGATACTAGGTATTTTAATTGTTTTGGTTTTTTTGAGATTTCGGTTGTTGATATTAAGAGTTGAATATAATATCAAGGTGTCTCATCTTCCTACGACCATGTAGTAATCCGTTTTTTTCTATGTAATGTGAAGTCCAGCTTTTAGTTTTGTTTTCTCCATTTGACATAACATAGATTTTAATACGTCTTATGATCCATGATCATCAAATCATCTGCGTAAGCCAGCCGTCCTATGAACGATTCCTGAAATTTAACTCCTTCTTGTTCATCTCCCTTTATTACTTTATCTACCACTATATCAAAAAAGATAGGTGACATAGTGTCCTCCTGTCTTAATCCCGAAATAACTAGTATTCAGTGACCTGGATATGAAATATAATATAATCAATTCTTAGATTGTTTGCATGAAATAAATGTTTCTATGAAACCAATAGACCTTTTAAACAAATAGATTTTAAAATATTTCGTTTTGCGTTATTTTTTGTTCAATAAAATTCTATGAATTACGTTTCGCGTTATGTTTTAATTAACGGTATATAATACATTTTGTTAATTGTTATGTTTTGTTTTACGGTATTTAATTATTTTTGATTATCACTTTCCGTTATAATAATGTTTACAAATTTCAATCGTATTTTGTCAAATATAACGTTATTATAACTTTGCAAGCCCTGGTTGATTTGTTGTTTCTGTGTCCGTCCACAGTTATTATATGTTATTAAAAACCTAATTTTATGATTTCTCAATTGCTATTAAATATTGTAGTATATTATGAATGAGAGATTTTTGTTTTATTAAAAAAATACCTAGGCATACTATGAAAACAATTATATTCTTAACTAATATTATTCTTTTTATTAGCATGGTATTCAAATCCTTAATTTGTGATTTGAAATAAACTATCACCCTTCATCCTTTGAGTCTTATAATTTAAGTAATTCATGGCGTAAATATTTCAAGGAATAATTCTTATTTTTCCTCTCTTGGCATATGCCTGCTAGGCTTTATATGTGTTATGAGACTTTAACAAAGAGTCGGCTATAAATTTATTTTGTATGGGTCTGATACATTTTTTCGACATTCAAATGCCCAACACCTCAATATTGTCCGACACCATTTGCGTGACACTACTTTAGCCCGACACTACAGTTGCCCAACAATACATTTGCTCGAAAATACATTTTACATATTATTTTTATTGTACGTAATACTAATATACCATTATTTTTCGTGGCTCAGCTTGGTGCAGTGGCTGAAATCAATCACACGACGTGATTGATAGTAAGTAAAATCCGCTGCCATTAGTTCTCGGATGGGTTAGGTTAGGGTATCCACCAGGGTTCGTAGAGTGCAAAACATTGCCACACATTCATGTATTCATAATCGACCGTACCAACCGTTCCAACACTGTTATTCCAACCCTACCAACCTTACAGGCTATGACCTCAGTCGTCAAAGTCTTAAACCATCATAAAAAAATAAAATGACTAGACTTTTTTTTAACTCAAAAGCTAGATTTTTACTTTAATATTTATATATAATATAAATATGCCTATAATAGTATAATCTATTTTAATTAATTAAACATATTCATTTGCAGTAAATATTGAAGGTGCGTATTATTTATTAATTTTAATATACAATAGATACATTATAATGCAAAATATATCTAACTTATTTTATGGATGTTTAGATTCTGAATAGAGCTGCAATATAAATTTCTGATATTCTTAAATTGTATGAAATTAGAGCAATTTTTAAATTTAAATAGCTAAAAAAAAATTACGACTTGATATATTTTTCATATTTTTTAAAACAGAGAACTTATGAGGAACCATTATATTATATTACAATAGAAGTTACCATTTTTTATTTTATAACATCTTCCTTTACTTATATGAAAATAAATGAAAATATCACTAAATAGCACAAAAAGAGCTCAAACATTTCGTGATGATGTAAGTGATAATTTCCATTTTGTCATGTGTAGTAATAGGGGTTACAAATATACTATGGTGAACATTACAATTCTGTACGGGTAATTATATTTGAACAGGGTAAAAAAAAATTTATTTGATTTTTTCAAACGTAAACCCCGAGGTTTTCCTTATTTTTTGTATATTTTACATGCTCTAAAAGTACCAATTGATATCCAAGTTAATACTACTAGAAATCACTTTTAAATGTGTATATCGATGATTTTTCTGCAATATAACGTGTACATTTTAAACAAAAAAGACACACAACATTATTTTAAATAAATGCATTCATCTCATCTCCGATCTGAATTCATAATCTAGTATTTATGAAAAAATAATAGAAAAACCAATAAAAGAACAAATTAACTAAATAGCGGTCCATAAAATATATTTTTCAAAATAAGCTGATCAACAGTATACGTTGAAAATCAATTTTAGTTGAATATCATTGATCGGTGAATTCAAATTTCAATTTATTTCGTTCAGAGGAAACACCTTTTTTAAATTATTTTTTTTTGATCATTGATAATATTTTTTTTATTGTAGCCTCTGTATAGAAGTTTCACTTAAAAACACAGATATTTCACTCTGCTAGTAGTGTAGTCTACTTTCGTGTATAATTCATCATTAAGTTATTATATTAGGTATGTGTGAAATTTGAATTTAATGATCAATTAACAACTCAAAAATGTACTTCTTGTCATTGGTGGTGACATATTTAAATATGTGTATGTATTATTTAACAGGAACACTCTTGGGAAGTAAGCAACATTTTTGTAGTTCTTTATTTTATAGATCTCAATTGTTTATTTTCGATTGAAAGAATCTTGGTATATTTACAGAAGTAATATTCTTTTTCCTCAAAATTGTTTTTTTAATCCATTGGAAATCATAAAAAGCAAAATCTTTTGGAACACTGTTTATTGAAAGCTATACATTTTGGAACTCTTTCTAGAGGCAACTTTCTGTTGACGCTAAAAATGTGATATTTTTTTGATGAATTTTAAAACCATGAGTAAAACTTTTGTTCAAAATAAATTGTTTTTTTAAGGACCGGGACAAATAAGTCTTATTGCTCCTTCAGGGAGTGGATTTAAAAGACAAATTGATTTTTTATGGAAAATTAATTTGTTTATTTTCAATAGAAGTTGTTATTATTTTATTTTAAAATAATGACCACATCAAATTTAATTTAAAATATTTATATTGATTGTTATTATATTTTATTTAAAATTAATATTACAGTCTACAGATCTAAAATTGAGAAGGTCAATTTTTTTATGCACTTGTAAATTTTAAATTTATGATACGTAAAATATTCTGCTATACAAATAATATATAAAAGATATTAATTTTATTTTTGTAGTTTATATTATTTCGTATACAAATAAAATTCACATGTTCCCAGTTATTTAAAAGAAAAAAATTAAAAATATAATAGGTACATAATAATTTTTATTTCATATAAAATCATTTTTTGTTCATCAACAGACAAATTGGACTTTTAAGTTTTAAGTCCATAACAATAATATACTGAAATTAAAAACTAAACGCACATTTTTATCATGTTTCAATGATACGAAGAGGTTCATTAGATTTTTACAATAATATCAACACCGGCTTATAGTGAATAGCAGTGGGTTTTCATTCGGTAGTTTTTTTATAAAAATGGTAAATAATATTTGAACAAAAATGATGTTTTACTTATAAAAAAAATTATGTACAGCATATTTTTATTTTATTTCTTATTAATTACGTGTACAAAGACAGTGTACTGAAAAGTACAATTGGTCGGCAAACGGCATTATAATGCAACGTAATATAAAACGCCGAATTGCATAAACAAAGTACAAATATATTGTGTTTTGACAAATATCAATAATTTCGTTATTCATAACGAAAAACGATGAATAGATAAATTGAATAATAACATTGACTATATCGGTTGTCGATACAAACACAAAACAAATGATACAAAGTGAAGTACGACTGTTTAGACCTGGTAGATAGTTGAACACAATGAACGTCCGAAGCTGGCGAGGACGATGTTTCCCGTGGAGGAAGTTGACGGTTTACTGTGTTTGGTGCAGAGTGAAACGTATGTAATGGAAAAATTCACAATCAATATGGCATCGATATGCAACGAAGTTACTTAAGTGTTCTACACTTCTATGGTTAGTCCGGGAAGAACTTGGTAGTCTATGTACAGGGACGACAGACCCCAGCACATCCGATTGTAAGTCAGAAGGTGCTCAAACCACGAAAGTCAAAGTGTACCGGACCAAACATGTTCGCAAACACTATAGCGTAGTCGGCCGTACTATATTGAACAGCGCGTCAATGCTTACGGTCGGACCCAGCACGATCAAAACGATAATACAAAGGAACGGCGACACAGCCCTGAACGATCGCAGAATCGACGGTGTTATTAATCGCATTGGTTCGAGATCGTTCACCTCACATACAACGTGAAACTAGAGAAAAATACTTTAACGCGTACCAGGCGAAGGTAAAGCATAAGCAGACAAAAGCACACCGAACGTAGAAAATGACAGCGGATACAACAGTTACAATGGCTGTTGTACGTCGCACACGTGGATGTGATGACAGTTTTCCGCCGCTGATAAGCCTCAGCAGTGGCTATTGGTCAAGACACAAACAACTGTTACGACACAGCTATTCACCGGCGCACAATGGCGTGCGTGTGAGCGTATTCTGTACCAAACAAAATGTAAATTAGCCAGTTTCAATTATGTATTTATTGTGTAAACAGAAATTTGGTTTAGCACTAATATTTATGATTCTCAATTGGGCTTAGAATGTTATAATGTAATAGGTGTGATAGAAGTAATTTGTACAAAATAAATTGTCTTCAAAAGTTATTCCCGTTTCTTATCTAAGTATTGAACAACTGTACTTAAGTATAAATTATTTTAATAAACCGTTTATAGTTGGTGGTATATATTTACCTCCTAGCTCTCCAGTTCAATCCTATGTAATTTATTTAAAAATATTTAAGAATCTAGTTAATGGTTGTGAAACTCAGAGTTCGTTTTTCTGTGGAGACTTTAGCCTACCTAATATAAAATGTTCTAATGATAATTTTGGTATTACATATTCAATAACTACTGGTGACAGAACACTATTCCAAAAAACGTTAATCCGTATAATCCCGCCAGCACTAACGATTAGGAATAAAAAGGTTACTAATCTTCTTTCAAAACATTTTAGCTCTGTTTATTCTCATCGGTTTCTCCTCACTTATTGAATTATCTACCATATAGTTGTTTTTTTATTTTTAACTAAGTTCATTCGGGACTAACTAAATTGCGTGGTAACAAATCAGTGGTTCCTGCCGGTCATCCAAGTGAATTTGTATACATAATACTTTCGTCATTATCATTTACAATATGGGTTATTTTTCGAAAATTATTTGATGAAGGTATCTATCCTAATTTATACAAGCGTAGTACAGTTACTCCGGTACTAAAGTCCGATGGTAATTTCAAGATTATCATTTACAGACCTATATCAATATTAAGCCATATAGCTAATTTTTTTGATTCTTTAGTATTTTTATCTATTATGCCAGCTATTATTTCGGTTTTAATTGAGGTGCAACATGGTTCCACCCTGCCCGTTCAACTACCACTAGAAATTTTTACTAACTATGTAATTGATGCGTGTACTAAACGTACACAATTTGACGTAATATTATACACTGATTTCACCCAGGCTTTTTATTGTGTAGATCATTACTTATTATAACATTTTATATCATTTTATAACATTCTGAAAGAATTTTTTTTCCCAGAATCTAGATTTTTACTTTTATCATGATATATATAAATATGCTTAAAATAGTATAATCTGTTTAAAATATTTGAATTAATTAATCATTAAAATTTACAGCACCTATTGATTATGGTACGTACTACTTATTTATTTTAATATGTAATAGGTAGATACATCATAATGTGAAAAGAATGTAACTTTTCTCTTAGATGTTTAGATTCTGACTGTAGTTAAAATATCATTTTCAACTATTCGTTATATTTAAAAAATTCATACACATTTTAAATTTAGATAGTTATAAAAAAAATATGGCTAAGTTTATGTGTTTTCAATATTTTATAAGACAGCAACTTTTGAGGAACCTTGTATTACACTTGTATTTTAGTTTACCTAATAACATAAGTTCTATTTTACTTAAATCGAAATGAAAATGAATATATCTATAAAAGGTACAAATAGAGCCAAAATATGTTGTCATGATGTAAAGCGTGATATCAGAGTTGATCGTCAGTCGTTGGTCTGTCGAACCGAGTAATTGGTGAAGACGTTCCAGTGTACTCCGGCGTATACACTCACCAGAGCTTGAAGATCACAGCGGTCGGCATCGGGATGAGCGTCGAGTCTGGCTGTTTTGGCAGCTATCGGTGGTTTTGGGTCCTTCGGTTGTTGGTTTGAATACTTGAATTGTGCTGGAAGTGTGTTGACGATTTGAAGGATTGGAAAAGACTAGTGATTGCATTACTGATTTGCATTGAGAATGCATTACTTTATTTGTGGTTATTCTGTTCAAACTAAAGTTCCTGTCAGCAAAAAAAAAAAAATTTAATAGTGATGTGGGTTTTAGTTGATTATGCTTTTAAAATTCAATAGATCTGGATACAAGTTTCCGGGGTGTGTAATGTTTCTGGCTGATGTGGTAATTTTGATATAATGCGTTTTGTTGCAAGCGTTATTTTTTTAATTTCCTCTTCAAAAGTAGGAACATGTGATGATAGTCATATTGAGTTGTTGTTAACATACCAACCGCATCCTGAAATTTGTCTTAACATCTTACTTTGAAGTGATTCAAGTTTTTTCAGGTTTGTGAAATAGACATTGGAAACCCAATATGGTACAGCGTATAATAGGATTGTAAGTCTTGTGTAAATACATTTTTGTCTTAATAAGAAGAAGACTTTTGTGGTTGAGCAGGGGAAAGAGTGAACATTTTGATGGCTTAAATTGTTTAGTGATACCTTTGATGTGTTTGGTGAAGTTAAATTTTTTGTCGATATGAATATAAGTATTCGATGGAGTTTGACCAATTTATCTCCTGATTTTGCGGGCGTAAAGAAGAGTTTTATTTGAAAAAAGAATTGCTGATGTCTTATGCGGGTTTACTTTTATTTTCCAGGCGTGGAACCATGAGATGGTTAGGTTAATTTGCTTTTGTAGTTTGTTAATCGCTGATTTTTTGGTCGTGCTAATAGCGTAAAATAGAGTGTCACCGGAATATAATGCGATGTGTGAAGTGGCATATCATTTACGCAGATTACGAATAGGCGGAGTGACAAACAAGAGCATTGCTGTGCTCAGGCATGGATAGTTGTTGTTGAAGTCAGAGTTAAATCTTTTTTACTAGAAAAGTTCAATGGGATAAGAATGACTTTTAGATATTGATAACTTTACAGCGGTAGTCGCATTTTGGTGAGTTAAAAAATTAGGCCTTCGTGCCACACTTTGTCAAAAGCTTTTTTCACATCCAAGAGTACTACTGCTGTTTTCGTTTTTGTTGGTGTTTAAAGCTAGAATACCAACGACGTAGAGAATCTGAGTGTTGTGCTATGTCGAGGCCTAAATCTAAATTGTTCTTGACAAATGTTTGGCAAAGTATAAATCTTGATTCTGTTTAATAATAGTTATATGAATAACCTGGATTGAAGTGAAAATATCTGTGAGATTGGAGATGAAGTCATTGATTTTAACATTAATATATACATCAGGAAAGAAATAAGATAAATTCATATCTAAGGGAAATTCAGTCCAGTTCGTTAATTGAGAGGGGCCAGGTGGAAGAATTTTTAAGGCTTTGGTTTGGATATCTAGTTGAATTGGTATATGGTTAGTACTATCAGTAGTGATAGTCCATCAGAAATGTTTGTTAGCTGATGGTAGAGAGATCTAGTTTTCATTGTTGCTAAATATAATATGCCAGGTTGATGGTTTAAATTATCTGGATATTATGTGGGAGAAGCTTAATAACAAAGCTACGTCATATCTGGAATAAATATAACTTTAAAGTAAAATACCAGCTTGGTTACAAGATAGGCTTCAAAATATGATGTTAATAGCTTAAGTCGTCTGCGATGACGGTCTTGCAAGGAGTATCTCTGCTATGGCAACATAGTAACATTGAGAAGTTTAAAGTGTCGAAGAAGATTGAGAAATAGAGACTGGTGTAAAATTGGAGTTTTTATTTGAAGTAGAGTGGGTGAAGCTTTTGGAGTTGATGGAATTGACGGATGTGAGAGATTTCACAGCTCTGTGATTCAAGTTTAGTTTAACTTCGCTTGCAGAGTAGAAATTTGGTGCATAACGCAATACAACTTTTTGTTGTCTGTTCATTGAAAGTGAAAACGTATGAAATGTAATTTGGTCATCTGTCTTGAATTTTTGAATGATTCTTAACACTTCAGTGTACACAGCCTGGATGTGGAAAGCATTATTTGAGAATTTTGAGTTGATAAGGGTTGAGTTTTGGCATGATGTGAGAAGCAAAGGGTTTCCATTGATTAGTACTATGATACGTGGTATGTAGGGTTAAGATGGATTCGTAGTTTTGGGCTCATGGTCAGATATGGTGGACTTCTGACTGCTTGCCGAGTTAGAACTGGATGGTACGGTGGAGGTGTTGTCATCTGAATCCAGATTTGATTCAGTGTCATGGGATTATGAACTTTGAGTAGATTCTGTAATCAGCGAAGACGAGAAGGATTGATCATTATGGCCTTTTTAACGTTAGTTATAGGTGAAGTACGATTTCACTTGACTTTGTTACCTCTTTCATGAGTCATATAGATGAAGGCCATTTGAGTTGAACATACTGATGACGTAGTGATATGCAGGTTATGATAATTAATTTGAGCTGAGTGTCCCATATTTATACTATTTGGCTAGGTATAACTATAACCTGTGATTGGTTATATTTTTAAACATGAGAAGCACACTTCTGACCGTTGTAATACATGCATTATTTATGTGTTTTAGTTAGTGAAATGGTTTCTACTTGCTTGTGGTTGTTTTAGGTTTTGTTAATGGTTTGTATGTTGTCCAAACTCGTTGCGTTCATGTGTGAGTGCATGTTCAATAACAATTCTCAGAATCCAAGGTCTAGGTGAGAAGAATCTAGGACAAAATATGCTGTACTAAAATATCCAAGTCAAAATATCCAGGGATAAAATAACCAATATATAACACAAAATATTTTATTTTTTTTGTAACTTATTACTGTGCATAGTAAAATAATAAAAACAATATGTTGCGTGCAAAAGCTTTAATTATCGCCTATCGGTGTTAAACTACAATATTACGTATATCATATCTGAAGGTAATCTTTATCGTAGTAAACATAATAAGTCAGTCCAAGGTCGACATTTTTATCTACAATTAGTTGCTGTCATCCGTGTAGAATCGTAGTAGTTATTGATTGTCAACATTAGTTTACCGGTGACTATCGTAGAACTATTTTGTGCAATATGTCAGTGTGACTTCGTAGCACATGTTTTAAAAGCCATAATAATTAGTTTAATTTGTTTTGTACTATGTAATTAATCAATTCAAACAATGGTGGATTGAAATGGTGTTTTGATGAATACATGTATGTTACAAAGTATAAAGGCGAAGAATTAGTTTCATGGCGATGTGTGAAGTCAAATAGCTTAAAATGACCGGCTATTTGTCAAACAACATTAGAATACCCAAGTATTGTAAGATAACATTTGATAGTATGTTTAAGTAGCCAGAATATGATGTAGATGTCACAAAATGTTTGGATATCATGCTAAAAACTATTAAAACAAATAAAATAAAACCAGCTGAAGTATTTGCCAGAGAAGTTGCGGATTTATCTCGAGAAGTTCAAGCACGAATACAGCCAGAAGAAATTGTAAAATGAAGATTACGTCGACAAAAATCAAAAAATAATCTTATGAGGCCAATAGTTTAGCTGATTTAGTATTTGAAGTTGATTCTAAGTGGTGTACCCTTGGTGATACAAATTTAACAAGGTTTTTGTTGTATGACAATGGTGTGATGGCAGAAGAACGAATAATCATATTTGTCACTGATAACGGTTTTCGATATTTAACTAAATCGTTTTTGTGGTATATGGATGGTCATTTTTCCCTCGCGCCCAACATATTCCAACCACTTTATGTGATAAAAGTAGAAATAAATAACGTTTTCTTCACGGCTATATATATATGTTACTAGAGAAAAAACACAAACAACGTATGAAAATATGTTTTTTTTTTTTTTATTTTGATAAGAAGTTACACAATCTATACTAAGAGCACAATAAGCGTATTTGCAGAGAGAAAAAAAAACAAGCAGGATAATACGGGGTTAAGAAGTCACCCATTAGCAACACTTGGCATGAGCACGGATTATGTTAATCAATGACTTAGTGGGGAATAAGAGTGAGATGAGTAACGAGGAATACCCTGTAAACGATATTGAAAAAGGTAATTAATATGCATATCATAAATAATAAACAAATTATCATTTACCCCCCTACTAAATGCTAATGATCAAAAACAAATTTATTATTATTTGTACTCGCCTATATAATATTTTTATTTATATTCAGGTTTACTTCATTTGAAAAATATCCTGTCACATAAAGCCAAAGAGTTGGTTGCATATTTTGAAAATAAATATATTAGAAGTACTAAAAGAGTGGAACGTAAACAACGTAAAATTGTTCCTTTGTTTTCGCCTTTAGTATGAAATGTTATGTAAACAACTTTGCGTGATGGTAACCGAACAAGTATTCAATGTGAAGGATGGAATCAAAGGTTTTCAAATTTAGTGAGTACAATATATTATTATATAAGATTTTTTTAGTTCAATTATACTAACCTAACCTACATTTAAAATGTCAATTTCTAGGTGACACATAATCATCCAAACATTTGGAACCTAATAAAAAAATGCGCATGGAGATCGCCGCCGACGAAACGAAAATTGCAATAAGAAAATTGGGGACGTTGGATCCGCCACGGAAAAAAATCAAAATATTTAAAGATGCAAGAAAAACTTAAGCTACTTTGTCTTAAGTATATTAACGACCAAAGAGATTTGGATATTTTTTTAATTGCAATAGAAAATATTATACGATAGTTTATTACCTACATCTATTTATTATCATATTTTTATAACTATTTATTTATTTATTTTTGAACTAACTACGAACTGAGTTCGTACACAACATAGTATTTTTTTATACTACTATATGTGCTAGGTACTTATTTTAAATAATAGCAAAAAATAAAATAATTATTTGGATTTTTTTGTTAATTATCTGTTGAATATTTTGACCTTGGATATTTTAGTACAGGATATTTTGTCCCAATACCAGGTGAGACAGTAAATTATCAGACAGCACCTTCAATAATATTACAATATTATTTATAGAATGAGATACATTTAATATGTTATTTGTTGGGTGGAGTTTGAGAGAAAATGTTATATTTGGATATGCTGATTAAGGAACCTTTAAATAATTTAATGGTTGTTGAGTCACATAGAGCTGATTGTTCGCGTTTACAACACGAATCGCGTATGCGCATGTATTTTCTTTGCATTTCGCGTGTCACTTACTATTTTTTCACAGCTTACGCTTATGCGACGTCAGCATTGTAAAGTTGTATTAGATTACGTCTTTCTGGTGTTTAATTGGTTTTTTCCATTTGAATAACAAGAATAACAATTTACCAACATATAATCATTTTATTTGTTTGATATACTGTGCCGTATTTAAAGTATTACACTACTTAGGTAAAGCAGTTTAGATTTTTTACTTTAATACTGAAATATATACCTATAATAGTATAATCTATTTAATATATTTTAATTAATTAATCATTATCGTTTACTTTATACAGCACTTGTTGAAGAAGATGGTACGTATCACATATTTATTTTAATATGCAATAGGTAGTTACATAATAATGCGCAATTAATATACCTTTTATTTTAGATGTATAGATTTTGACAGGAGTTAAAATATCATTTATATCTAACTAAATATAAATAAATATTTTTTTTTATAAAATTCATACATGTTTTCAACTTAAATAGTTAATAAAATATATGATTATATTCTATTCAAAATGAGATGATGACTCGGCGGCGACCAGTTTTGGTCAGCCGCCGGTCATACTCGCTCCACAAGCATGATCACGTGACCGAAGCAACGGGGACGTGTCTCGCGAGACGTGGATGTGCATTTGTGCGTCATGCGTTCCGCGTTAAGTAATAGAATGTACACGCAATGCATTTTAAATTATCCACACACATCGGCAGTCGATACTAGACTAATTATTAAAGCTCCCGTCCGCGGTGGCGCCTCAAGCGCTACCACGGAACAAAAGCCACGCCCATGCGCACAACTTGGCCGCCGAGTCATCATCTCATTTTGAATAGACTATAGATATATGTAATTTTGATATTATTTAAAACAGCAACTTATGAAGAACCTTGTATTGCATTTATATTTTATTTTATTTAAATTAAAAAAAAAAATCATCTGTAAATAGCAAAATTAGAGCCAACATATTTTTTCATGATCTAAATTATAAAGAAAATGTTTTCAAAATATGTAGTTATTGCTGACATAAATAATTACTAGTTATTTTCCAAATGTTGGACCACTAGGTCTTAACTCTTTCGGCTTGACTTACTCAGCTACGACATTTAGATTAGGTGGACCTAAGTCTGAAAAGTGAGAAGCGTATCGTTGGCCTTGCGGTTACATGCCTTGCAGCGACCAGCAGTGTGGCAACGCATGCTATGATCCTGTATATTAATACTAATAAAAAAATTAATATCTAAGAAATAATATGGATATTCTTAAATATTATGTACTCTTAATTAACATGCACATAGTAGTTAGTATAGTACCTAACATATTATAGGTAGTCAATATTTTTAATATCCACGCATTAAAATGCATATAATTCCATTAACGGTAGAAGATACCAAGGGTGTCTATCACATTGAACCCCACTATAAATTTCATATTGCACCTATCTAATGGTATTATTATTAACCTTGGTATATAATATACATTTTTTTCAGACGATTTTGGTAAGTATATTTTATATAATATATATTTACTTTCCCTTTTTTGGAACGGTCAGATGACAAATCAAAAATCGTTGTTTACTTCTTTGTATAGCATCGAGTTTATGTTAAAACGCAAAATGTTGTGAAATTAAACATAACTAAAATTTAAATATACTTTAAATGTGAATCACCTGAAATAATAAGGATATGTTTAGTTGTTTAGGATATTTTCTCTATTGACGATTTTTTAAATTGATTGAGAAATTTTCAGACAAATCACTTGATTTGTCTCCTTAATAAAAACACATTACGACTTATTTATAAATGTATATGTAATATTTTACAGCAACAAATTTGGGAGGTATGAAACATTTATTTAGTACTTTGTTTTATAGAATTAATAACTTCATATTTGGTTTTTGATTGAACATTGTTGGTACTTTTACAGAAGCAATATTTTAATTTCTCAAAATGTTTTTTTTCTTTTATTGATCACCCAAATATTAACCAAAAATTAACCAATCATTAAATATCCTCCAAATGTGAATCACAAGGAAAAATAAGGATATTTTAAAATATGTACTCATAATTAAGATTCACATGATATTTAATATAATATATTATGTGCCTAAAGTCAATAATTTTAATTTCCACACATTAGAATTTATACAGCTTCATTGGCGATAGAGATAACCGACCACTGTTCATAATTATATAATTATACTATTTCTTAAAGTCTTACAAATATAAAAAAATATAAAATATCTAAACAAGTTATAGTAACAACGTATTGAAAAATTAGTAGTATTCATATTTTATAAATATTAAAATTTCAATGGAACAAATATTTCACATGGTTTGACAAGAACTCTCCTGTGTATCCCTCCTACTTTTATACTCCATTGGTTGACGACGTTTGTTGGTTTTCACATAAGTATTTACGTATGTGAAAATAACCCCTTCGACCCGATGTTTTGCCATGTTTATGTGTCACACTCTGACTTTGACGTGGCTACGGCGGTGTGGTGATGCATAATGCTGTCCTAGGTACGCCGGCTGCTGTAAGTGTGGTGAGAACTGAGAAGACGACACTTATAAGAATGATTCAATGCAGGTTTTGGGTTGGTAATCTTAATTGAAATGTTGTCATTTTATTGGCGAAACACGGAGGACGGCTGTTACAATGGTGACGTGGGCGTTCGGGTATAACGCGTGGTCAACCGTGCGATAGTCGTGGTGCTGCGGTAAGTGTACGTGAAGTCGGCACTACGGTCGGAGAACGAGAGCGAGACGAGTGCCCATAGGCGCAAATAGCGTTTGGGATTTTTTTTTTTTTTTTGGGGGGGAGGGGGGGCTAAAGCCTTACTTTGATAATATTGAATAAGCTTAAAACAAAATGTAGGAAATGTTTGGGAGGCTATAGACATTATGGGGGGATTAGCCCCTAAATCCTCCCCCTATTTGCACCTATGAGAGTGCCCGTGGCCGGTACTCGTCAGTGCGACTTGTCTTCCTATCCCGCCCTGTGCCTTTGTAGCAAGGAGGGAGAGTCGACGGTGTCATTGCCCGTGGTGGTGGTTGACAAAGTGTAAGCTGGGTCGCAACGGTCCTTTTACGTTGTACTGGTCGCCGTTACGTACCATGTCAACTCGCTTATCTAAAGAGTTATTGTGATGGAATGGTTCTGCTGGCTATTGTATATTGGTTTATTGGTAACCATGAATTATGTGATCAAAAGTTTTATTTTTAAGTTGAAAAAATGTTCTCACTAACTACCATGCTGGGTCATTATTTTAAGAATTTTCCTTTTTTATTTTTATTTTTTATTTTTAAATTAATCTTTAATTATTTATAAAATTATATTTGACAAATACAGTTTTTAAGTTTGTATTTTAATAAATATTTAAATAGAACGTTTTTGGTCATCAACAATAGTGTTACATTCAATAGGTTCTATCTATGCCCTATGGCCTATGGGATAAAATTAACTGGACATTTGACAATCATTAAAAATCATATTTTACTAAGTAAATAACACAATTTGACGTTTTAGAATCTTCTCCTGAAAAGTTTAATAATTTAAAATAAGTATAACATATAATATAGGTATAGTATATTTTGTTTCCAAGTCTACGAAATGCTTTACTCGGATGACTTAAACGTCCATAATATATTTTAACACAAAGGTAGGCATTATTGACTTTTTATCAGTTTCTTATCATGCAGAAATAAAATTTATAATTGATAATTAAATTTAAAATAGGCAAATTATAATAATTGTGTTAATATGTTTTGACAGTATACTTGTTTCATTTCTGGCGATTCATTCAATTAATTATTTTTTTTTTCAATTAATATGGTTAATAATTTATATTTAATATTTTTATTATTATTTTACAGTGGAACTTTTGGGAGGTAAGAAACATTTTTTAGTTCATTATTTCATAGATCTTAATAGTTTATTTTTGTTTCAAAGATTCTTGACAAATTTATAGAAGCAATATTATTTTTTTCTCAATATTGTTTTTTAATCAATTAGAAATTATAGAAAGTAAAATCTTCAAATCTGGAACACTATTTATTAAAAACTATACATTTTGGGTGAGCGTTACTATTCCCGAATGTATTATTGGTTCAGCTGCATTGTGTTTAGTTATAATAATATTTTCCTGATTTAGTTTTCATTGCGATCAAAGTAACGTTTTCAGTTTGGTTTGAAAAGGACAAACTTTTTCCAAATTTTACCTAACCTTACCTAGTTACCTATTTAAAATGGTTTTTTGTTACCCTTGTGTTTATATTAATGATTTTATTTTTCATAATTTTTCGTGCATTTGAATATAGTGGATGTTGCTGAGAATTGTATAACCTTTTATGTTTATGAGTTGTTGAGTTATTTATTATGTATATATATTATACTAGAACTTAAGGTTTAATTCATAAACCAATCTTTAAATATCATTAAAACGTGAATAACAAGAAAAAAAAATGAGAATATTTTTAAATATTATGTAAGTTCCTACTCATAATATATATGCACATGATACATAATATAATATAGATAGTCAATAATTGTAATATCTACTGATCACAATTAATACAATTTCATGAGCAGTAAATAAAACCAAAAAGGTCTTACATTCAACACCACTATAAACTTATCATATTGTCTCTAATTTTATTGTATTATTATTAACCTTGGTATATAATGTATATTTTTTTGTAGAAAATATGAGTACGTATATTGTAATTATATTTTTATTTATTTACTTTTATTTTTTTTGGAATGGTCAGGTGACTAATTATGAATAAACTCAGAAGTTGACTTAAATAATTTATTTTATCACAGTATAGCGTTATCAAAGATGTTATTTATTACAAACTTATGATTCATTGTTTTTAATTAATTTTATATTTCTTTAAGTGTGGTATGGTATTTAAATATGGTAAATCGTTTACCTATAAATAATAATCTTCGGCCAAAATAGCAAAAAAATCGCAATTTAATAACGGTGAAAATAAAAACAACGAATTTTAAAAAAGAGCGAAAATATACGATTAGGCATTTAGTTAGTGGAAATAATTTTTAAAAATCAATTAGATTAGTGACAAATTATATGCTACACCTTTTATAAAGTTATTATTATCATTAGTATTATAATTTTTAATTAACAAATTAAGTCTTTTAGCACAGTCCTTGTACTTTTTTTTCGTAATGGAGCTGGTTAGGTGCCAATAACTACCAAAAACGAATTCTTGTTGCCAATAACTGCATACCCGTATCATGCGGAGTATTTTGTGTATGAACAGCCGCTTCTTTTATGTTATTCATGGCCATTTTGGAATGGATTTGATATGGATCGGGAACATGATTATGTGAGTTTTCCTTATGTTCACTTTTAAGATCCCCGTTTACCGTAATTATTCTACCTTGACATAAACTTTCTACGCAACTCCAATATGTTGTATCATTGTTTTTTTATCTTCACGATGCAAAAAGCCACCATACAATAATAAATTTTTATTTTTATTACTTTGTACAAATTCCATTGAAAATAATATTAAATATGTTTAATGATTAACTGTGTAATAAAATGTTATACCAATTTGAAAAAATAATTTTCCTATAATCTAGATTGTATACTTTAATCATGATATATAAATATGCATATTATAATAGTATAATCTATTTATAAATATATTTTAATTAATTAATCATTATCATTACAGTAACTTATAATAGTACGTACTACTTATTTATTTTAATATGTTATATAGATAGGTACATTATAATGCGAAATTAATGTAACTCTTCTTTAATAATAATTTGTTGAACGTCGAAAGACGTATACTTTTAAGTTACCTAAACTTTAAAATGCTTTTTTTGGACTCGTCACTAGGCGTGTTTTGTTTGTAATAAAAAAAATACTAATATTTGGCCTTCGCAAGACGCAGAGTTTTTTTTTAATTAATAAGGAAAATCCTTTTTATTCGGGTAGTTTAACCGAAAACCCGGGGATCCCCTGGATACCCATAGATACAACAACACCTCGTTATCTGCATATTTTGAGCTCGGCCAACTGGGTCTGCGTACTTAGAGTATTGACCACGGGTTCACTGGAAGTCAGCCTTTCTTTTAGGAGGCTAGAAATACGATCTCGCGTCTTGCGGAACGAGGCTTTGTAGTTTGGGAGACAGAGAAGAAAAAGGGGATTGCATCTCGCAACACGATATTTTAATATTTTATGCAGTACAGTACTGAGTGGGGAATGTCAAGTGGAAAATTATACATTATAATAAAGACAGATGGCTTGAGATGGTGAAACGGAGAAAACGTTAGTGTTGGTGATTTCACCCACCACGGGCCATGACATTGGGTTAGCACATCATGCTAATGGAGAACTTGGTAAAAACCAAAACAGCTTCGAAGGGAAAATTACGTATATGAAGTTGTGTGTACGATAACGGTCATGTTTTTGTAGACGTGACAGAGACTTGACAAGACGTAGGTTCGTGTTGGTCAGTGGTCTTGTGAGAAATGTAAAGTGCCGTTGGCGGTGTTTTTGTCGTAGCCCACGGCGGTGAGATGATAAAAATGTCATGAGAAGAAGATTGCAGTGTCGTTGTAATGAGAACTTTTATACAAATGTTTTAATTAGGGCAACAGGTGAACCTTTCAAGCGAACCGGAGGTGACAACACGGGCGCCGACCATGGTGGGTGACCAGCCACATGCAACATTGAGGTGGCGAACACTATTACTTTAGGGGTCAGGGGGGAGGGGGGTATTATTACGATTGCTTGCGCTGATAACGTATTATTTGTTACTGTTTGTATAATGTGATTGATTTCGGGAGGTAAATTTGGGATTAAGCATTTTATAAGGGGGTCGAAATTTCGTGAAATTACAAGTTATTGCTAATATAAATAATTATTAAGTATTTACTAATTTTTGGGGCGTAAGGTCTTGCGTCTGTTGGCTTGACTTATTTACGATGAGACGTTTAGATTAGATTGACTTTATGATACATTTGATATATATATATATATATATAACAGTACTGAATATTGTATTGTAGTTACTAATTTATTTTGAGATTTTGGTAAACATAATGTCAAGGCTTGGCATTAACGAGTTAAAAAGTTTAAGTTAAGTTAAAAAATTAATTTAATTTAAACTTTTTAACTTAACTGTTAACTTACTAAATTTCTTTTTTAATTAACTTAAAATTAACCAATTAATTTTTCATTTTAAGAAGTAAGTTAAGTTAATTTATTTTAATTTTAATTTAATTATATTTCACTATTTCAGTCAATTTCGTTCTCATGTCAAAAAATATTTACCGTGAATTTTGTAAAGTTAAAAATGCATATCATTCAAATATAACTTATATGGAAATACTATATAATGTATAAACACTATAGTCTATAATTTAGTTTTGGATTGGAAAAAAATTAAGTGCGCTAAAGTTGTATAAACTAATTAATTTTTTTTAACTTAATAAAAAGTTAACAAAAAATGTGTATAAACTTTTAACTTAACTGAGTTAACCTATAGTTAACTTAACTTTTGACTTTTTGTTATTGGTGCATATTAACTAAACTATTAACTGAGTTAAAAAAAATCATTAACTTACCCAGCCTTGCATAATATGATGTCCATCGTGACACATAGTAATTAATATGATAACTATTATTATTATAAATTCGTTATCGAAGCAAATAGTTATAGTACTAACAGTCATTTCACATGATGTGCACCACTCTAAACTTCATATTGTACTTATCTAATGGTATTATTATTAATCTTGGTATATAATATATATTTTTTGTAGAAAGTGTTGGTTAGTATATTATATATAAATATTGGTATTTATTTACTTTCTTTTATTTTGGAATGGCAAATGTCAAATCAAAAACTGTTGTGTACTTCTTTGTATAGCATCGAGTTTATGTTAAAACGCTAAATGTTGTGAAATTAAACATAAAGGAAAATTTAATATATTTTAAATGTGAATCACAACAAATAATAAGGATATTGTTTTAGTTGTTACATATTAGTTGTTAGATATTTTCTCTATTGACGATTTTTTAAATTTATTGAGAACTTTTCAAACAAATCAATAGATTCTTTAATCATAACACATTGCAAAGGTTTTAGAATATTATACTTATAGATAACTACCGATTATTTACTTTTTAGCGTATGTAGGTAAGTTGTTTTTATTTTTAGTAATTCTATTCAACTTATTAAATTAAACTTGCATGTGAATTTAAAGTTTATGACTCCAATGTATATATGACCAGTATATTAAATATAATAGGTAGTCGATGTTCCTTTTCTAAAGTACCTATTTTTAAGGTACATTCAATTTTAAAGGTTCTGAAAAAAAAACTGTTAGCCCCTAATTATAGAATTTAAATGTTGGTGTTAATTACTCGTTTCTAATTTGTGTTGGATCTTATACTAGAACAATATTTTGAATATTTTGCATATCTTATAATTATTAATAACAGCCGTTTTTTTTTTTTTTTGTTATTCCAGCCACAGAAGGTATGTAGTCACTTTTATTTTGTCAGATATGATTGTCTTATTATCGTTATTCGTATAAAGTTTTTCATCAAATAATGTACAGAATTTATAACGATATTATTTTTATTTATTAACTGTACCTAAATTACAACTTTCCAATCCATTGCATACATAATTACATGAATTGCTTTGGACTGGCGTTCCACTTTCAAATTAACAATAGTAATAAAATTAGCACTAACTGATTACATAGTTTAAACTAATCACCTTGCATAATACATAATTAAAGTTAAGTTTGTAGTGTTAAATTGTTTCATACGTAGTATATCAGTAATGGAGTTTAGCGTGTGCGTATTGTTAGTAACCCAGGTAAATCATTTGGAGGTTATATTTTACGCATTTCTTGTTTATAACAATAGCCATACATTTTTTGTGGCTGGCTCTGCATCGTGTCTTACCAAAACAAATAACAAATGCTGTACATGACTTAGTCTTAAGCTTATTACACACTAGCATAGAACAATATAGAAGCGACACTCTGCTTGGTAGGCGATATCTAGTGATGATGTTGTAAATGATTACCTGGTGGTTTAGGAGTGTTTTTATGAACGATTTGTATATAATTTAATATTTATTATAATTTCTGTGTTATCATAATGGTATCAATAGTATCAACTATCAATTATTAAATTATATTATGATGATATGAGTCGTCAGCTGATTCTCATAAATAACGAAATGGCAGTGCCCATGAGTTCAAGGCCATGTCCAACTTTTTTCAAATAGTATTAGGATTTATGAGAGTGTCATGACACTAGCTATGCTGTTTCTAAGGATATTTATACTTTTATGTAATACTATATTTTTATATAATAATTGTATTTTAGACTTTAGTTATACAATATAATATAATAATTTTTACCAAAAACAATGACACACCCCTAATTCAGGTGCGAGTACCTACCTTAAATACTATAATGGACTTCATTGTGTATCGTCTTATTAATTACTATTGAGTATTGGTGGTGAATCATAATTCTAATAACTACCCATGTATTTTCAATTTTTATTTTGTAATTACTGCTGCTGCAGTAACATATCAATAACCTTAAATTAAATTTAAATATTATATCGAGATACACGTAAACGCTTGACTCCTATTGATCGTTGGTTGTGAAATTCTTGGTAATGAAGTATTTTCTAGAAGGAAAATAATTTAACCATCCCTATAATTCTTAGATTGTGAATCATAACTTATAATATTAATTATTAAATACTATGTTTATTATTTAATTTCTAGCATTAAGAAGTATGTACATATTGCATGTGTTGATTCTTAACTTGTTTCATTTTGTAATTCAATTTACGTAATTTGTGTCTCATAACTATGTAATGATGATGGTCATCAAATTCATACTTACACCCAGAGTACCATTAAGCTATGAACCCTTTTAGTTTACAAACCTTGTCTATATAAAACTACTCCTACACAGCTTCCATAAAATGTTGAGGCTGTGTTCATAAAATATAAAAGCAACTAATATTTTAAAATGTACTATCAATAATTCATCATAATAATATATTTCAATCGATTTCAAATATTGGTCTATTCAACTAAACATTTTAAAAGCGTTTGTATAATTCTTTTTATGTATCTAAAATTTTACATTATCTATAAATTACTTTTATTATTATTAATTATTTTTATTTTTACAGAAAAAGTAGGGGCCAGTAAGTATATGAATTATTTTATTTTATGTAAAATGTACCTATTTATAACCATTGAATCCACCTATCTAGGTAACTTATAATTTATATTAAGTTGATGTTATTTATTAACTTGATTTCTAACTTAATTGATATGTTCAAAATATCGAAGAATTATCCTAAATAATTACTATTTTATTGAACAATATTCGATATTGACTATATAACAAAACCA
Source organism: Metopolophium dirhodum (assembly GCF_019925205.1). Classification (NCBI taxonomy): domain Eukaryota; kingdom Metazoa; phylum Arthropoda; class Insecta; order Hemiptera; family Aphididae; genus Metopolophium; species Metopolophium dirhodum. Next base: position 19,790,631 of record NC_083561.1, read on the forward strand.
TTTTGATATTTACTGTCGGGTGTTAATTGATATCAATAATATTGATCGTGTATGGGCAGCTTAAGATATCCCGTACCCCCAAAACTCTACCTACCAGCTGGTTTTCATTGTTCACTATTTTGTGCGCAAACGAGTCGGGGTAAATTTAAAAAATATATTATTAATATGGAGGCAAATGAATCTTCACCAGAGAAATAAACACTAAACAACCCTTAAATAATTACCTTACAACGTTAAAAAAAAATATTAATGGTTAGTTTGTTGTTAAAATTTAGAAACACAATTATTATTTTTTGTATATTATTATGTATTAACATTTTATTGATACGTGATTTCTAAAAATAGTATACGTACATGGATCGCGGATAATTCACCGCGCGACTGTTCACCGTATTTATAATTCACCGCAGTCACAATTCCTCGTAGATATAGTAAAATTTATTAATAAATACTAACATAAAAGTAAGTTTTTCATTTAATTCAAAATTATAAATTAGTTTATGCAAATACATTTACATACTGTCCAAAAAAAATAATATTACAATAAATTACTATAACTACATAATTAATCAAACATTTAACTGAAAATGATGGGCTATGCCTCTCAAGTAATCTTCTGTTATTCTATTATGATAGTCATTACACATATTTTTTAACCTTTCAGCAAAGTCTTTGTATTTTCTTTTAACGCCCACAGAATTCCCGGCTATAAACTGTTGAACATGGATTTTATTTAATGATGCTTCTTTTTTAAACGCCTCAATACACTGGATGATACCGACACAATAATTCAACAACCAGTACCTAACATAATATGTAATCGTATAACATGTAGGCCAATCTGTTGATTTTTAAATTTAAAATGTAGGATAAGGAAATCAATTTGTATTAGTAAGATAAACTTAAGGGCCATCATATCAAAAATGCGTAATATCGTAATTTAATAAATAGATATCGACTGAAAAAATTGGTTTTAAGATACTGTGTTTAAACATTTTACATTACCTATGAAACAACTGCGATGAATTGTACGCGCGGTGAATTGTGCATGTGGTGTGTTATAAATGCAGTTAAATGCTGTCGGTGAATAGTCACGTGATGAATTTATTGCAGTGAAATATCCCGATACGTCGTACAGCAACACATGTAATAGATAAGACTTGTACATATAACTCAAATTAATCTTTAGATTCAATCAAAATTGTTTATCTGATGATCAATTTATTGAATTTATTAAATATTTAACATTTTAACCAACAGTCTTATTTATTTATATGGTATATTTATTCCAAAAAACAATAGGACACTTATACAGTTATACAACATAGTTTATTTTTTACAGATATATCGAAAAATTACGTATCATATGCCAAAAAAGGTATGTGTATATTAAAATTGATTATAAACAATATTATATTGTAACTATGTAATAGATAGATTATATTATTATCTAATTACACACTAAAAAAATCGAATACTAATTTATTTTGCAGTCACGGGAGAGCTCAATGATATGATTGGTTCATTTTTATCGACACATATAACTAAAAATAATTACATAAATTTCCTTGACGGCATTTTTGAAATAAAAATTTGAGTTGCATTTGAATATTTTATTTAATCATTTTAAGATAAATATATATTCAACTGTATTACTCAATAATATATAATGTAAATTAACTTGATTTTAATTATAAATATATACCATTATAATAATTTATGCTAAAATAAACGTGATGTCTTTGGAAAATAATATATAATATTATATTTCGGCTTTATAATTTAAAATGCGAAACTGTGGTTCCTATTTGAAAAATAGCAGTTTGTATTGTCACGGGACCATACGTATGAAGAAGGTACATAGAATCTCAATGATTCAAAAATATGGTCTTCAAGTGTATTTAAAAAATCCAAAAAGCAGAATTTGAATGTATGCATAAATGAAGCATAAAAAATGGTGATAATGTTTAAAAAATCACATAGTATATAATATAACATATTCAAATGTATTTAATATTCACTGGCTTATCTCAGCCTTTATCAGTCTGTATCTGATTTTTGTACACTATGATTGAATTAAAATTTAACACATCCATTACATATAACAGTGACTTGATCAAAAATTAGGCACACAGGCACTGTACGTGTACAAAAAAACAGTTTACTTTTCTTTTTCTTCTTGGAGTTTTTACGGCCATTAAACCATCCCTTCATAAATTAAATTCTCGAGCTTTCCCTATCAATTGCTCGTGTTTTCCAACCAGGCCCTCCATTCAGTGACTCCACGTATTTTCTTATCGTATATTCCCACACAAATCGAGGTCTCCCCAGTGGTATTTTAGCAACTGGGTTCTCGTCCATGGTCATCCTTATTAAACTGGTAGCGATATACCAGAAGTGATGCAGTCCGTGCCATCCACAGTAATGACATTTTTTACGAATTCACCGTCTGACGAATCAACAAACACCGAAGTAATGACACCTGCTACTACAGGAGTAAACGACATGAAGACGGCAGTCTCGTCAACTTTGCAACCGATTCAGCCTGTTGAATCCGACGGCCAGCAGTTATGTTCTATACTTAACTTGGAAATACAGTTAATTGGTGATGCCGAGTCCACAAATGGCTTGACACAACCACCGGACTAGTCTATAGGACGTGGTACCCCGGGACGGATGTGGCACCCAAACGTCGATAACTGTGGAGCTCGGCGAATGTTTTGTTGCGGTACTATCGACACAGAACGTTAAGTATAGAGTTTGTAACGTCTTTTAAGGGGTCTTTGGGCTTTGGCTTTTAAACTTCGCTGCAGGCTTTGAAAGTTCGCGGTGTTAGCTCCCCCCTTCCTCTCACCAATTTATAACGCCTGTGCAGTACCGTAACCTGCGGCCGAGGTATCGAACCAGCGCCGGCTTCATCGCAGCCCACTTGGCCACTCCGTCCCCCGATTTTAGTTATTTAGTTATAATTTATAATATTGATTCAACTATTATAGGCTTTAACAAAATATTAACACTTCGCAGTTTTCTTTAAATAATAAGTCATACATCGATTAATACAATGATGTGTTTGGCTTAACACTATGTTGAACTTATAATGAAGTAACACTGTAAATTATATTATGATTGGAGCATTATTCAATTTATAAGAATGATAAGTTTTTCACTCCATAAATCATAACTAGGGCTCGGATTTATATGTAAATACATTTAAAAATGAATGTTAATCAATATATTAAAATTAATATACATTTTTATTACATTCTATTATACCTATTATTAATTATTATTATCAATTTTTTTTTTTTTTGATAATACATATTTTGAATTCTATAGCACATATTTATGTACATATTTTTGTTGTATAAATACATACTTTGGTTATATAAATACATATAAATCCGAGCCCTAATCATAACCATAGTTATTATCAAATTGTTTCGTTAGTTACTTTTTTTTACGACGATTGTACGCGAGAAACAGTGGTCGTATAACGGTCTGTTTTTGACTTAGTGATTTATTGTATGTTTGTTTTACACCTGGATAAAACACTCTAGAGAGAGTCATTATCTTAGACTCTTAGACGAAAATAAGATGTGCGCCTAGTACCGTGAGTCACTCAATACGAGTGATACCATAAGTATAACGCCCAACAAGGTTACTTTTCCACGATAGGAGACATTGTTGGTGTATTTGCCCTGGTACCTCAACCAAAGTACTTTTTTTATGTTTTTATTGAACTACAACAGTTTTCACGTGTAATATGTGTGTGCCAAGGAAATTCTCCTGACACACATTTGTTTGTACAAGTGAAGTATGAAAATAGTGGAAGTGTCGGGTGGTGTTCCCGGAGCGAGTTTTTTTAAGTCTTTTTACCAGTTAAAGAAAAATATTTTTTGACCGTGGTTTGAGTGTAGGAGTGATCCAAAACTCAATTTTGTGTGTATATTGTATACCAAGTACATAATACATAATATACGCAATCAATTTTTGTCTTACGGACAAGATAGCGATTGTACCACGTGAGTAAAATTTTTCTACAAGTCTACAAGTATACGTCAAGGTGAACTACTATTTATAATATTAATTATAAGATTTTTTTAAAAAATTTAAATAGGATTTTTTAACTTGAATAAATTTTTAACATATTTTAAATAACTCCAACAATATTTTTATTTTATTTTTTAAATCGACGTTAAGCATAAATATACCAATTTTAAGTCAACCTTGTTTAAATGTTTAATAAAAATAAATGTCTTTAAATTAATTCACGAATTTTGCTTAAGGTTAGTATGGAAGATATGAATGACGAAGATGTTATGTGGCGAAAATTACGTAATATTGTATATAATATATATAGATATATTTTGTAATTTGTAGTACCAAGAAAAATCACTATAATGCGCAAAAGCGCTAACTGTAATTCTCACTATGACAGATCGTTAACTTTTCGCGCACCAAAAAAATAATTTTCGTTGAGTAACCACTAACCAGTACAATATTCTAAATCGTGATTAAAACCAAATACCGAATAGTGATATTGAAAACTGACGAACAATTTTGTCTCACCTTATCAGTCCTCCTTCTCACCCTACAAGACTGCTACATAAAATGCAAATAAATGCAATTAAATGCTATACAAATTTTTATCTATAGGAGGGGGGCGTGCTTTTGTTCACCCCATCTAATCTTACTGTCTGAAATTGTCCACAGTTGATACAATATATTACTTATGAATGCAACATATATAATAATATAATATGATACCATTAAATTCAGACAGGAAATATTGATTAAGAAAAATTAAAAATAATCTTAGGGCCGTTATTACAATGTCCTGCTAAGGTGTACGTTAACGTAGCGGACACATTTAGCTTCTGCTTTTGAATATTCCATTATTACAATGTACCGTTATGTAAAATGTTACCGCTAACTGTCGTAATAATTACTTTTTTATTAAAATATTAAAACTCCAAATTATGATTATGTTTGATTTTAATTTATTTCCGTTTATAGAAATATGTCCACCACTATTATCAGATAGTTTAGATTTTGAATGTAGTTATAAAGGTGAGTATGCTGATTGTTCAAATTTATCGACATTTGGTACAATAGCATCGTCATCATGTAAGGCAACGTATACTGCACCAAATGGACAAGGAGATACTCCACTTGAATAACGTTGTCAGTCTAATGGGATGTGGAACAAACAACTATATAGGTGCATACCATGTAATTGTAATTTGTATCATATGTTTATATGAATACTATAGTATATTACTATTTTAATTCACTTTTACTGTATAAAAATGATTTTGTTTGTACCTAATACAAATGTTAAAATTAAGGACGAACAAATAATCGTCGTCTATGTATGATCAATTCATGTATATTTTTAAACCGTCATCAATATGTATACTATATAGTATATAGGTATTATTATATACTTATTAGTTGTTATCATTTATATTTATATTCATAATTCAGTTATTATTGTATAGATTGCGGTAGAACATATATGAAAAGCGAAGCATTGATCGCAAATGGTGAAAAAGCACTTATATTGGACCTTGTTACGGAACATTTATCACACGTACACAATTAAAACGGTCCTTCTCAGGACCAACAAATAACATGGACAAATAACGACCAATCACAGGCCGTTATTAAAAAAACACTAAAAACAACAACCAAAATACAACTTACAACGATTCTAACGCCCGCAGGCGAACCCACGGAGACGACGACCTGACCAACACCCTACCATAACTCGTTGCCACCAAAATTGCACTTTTCAGTGCTCCCAGAGCATCAAGGTACTTATTCAAGTTGACCTCCCCGGATTCGACTCGTCACCCGAGTACCGTTTAATTATGCTTGTACCGGTGACGATCAATCCCCCGACCCATAACTGTACGCAACACATGATCTGCCCGATACATTGTAATTAGAGTCCGGCCTCGGCCCGACTAACTCCAAGCATCACCGACTGTTCCGACTCACTTTTTTCAAGTCTGGTCGGAACAAGCCAACACTTTACTCACTCCTTATCTTATATGTATATATGTATATTTTATACCAAAATAAAGGAACGTGATTACTTACAAACTACGTACGTTCTAATTACTTCCCGATTCGGAACGTCCCCCCCGACGCTCCGTTTCAGGTAGAGATGTTCTGAGTAGAAAATCTGGTACTAATCCTGGTATCAAATACTGGCCGAGTAAATTGTTTATACTAACCGGGTATTGAGTATTGGCCGAGTAAAATGTGTAGTACTAACTGGGTATCAAGTATTGGCCGAGTATACATTTTAACACTAACCGGGTATCGAGTATTGGCTGGGTAAAAATTTAAAAATCGGAAAAATACAGATTACAGATCAAACTAGTGCGTCGCTGTGCAGAGCTGTATACTGTACACTGTAAAGTAATTACTGGTTACTTAGAGGTAACTGAGAATATTAATTGCATAGTAATAATTTATATTTTATTACGGGTTTTGATTGCAGATTGTTATCATATAATTTATATATAAACATTAGACAGTAAACACGAGATTTATTTTTGTAATTCATAGACACAATGCGCAACACATCCCAGCTGGCTCATTTTTGAATTTCAGAGCATAACAATGCGGACATTCCTTGTCCATAGCACCAATTACCACTTTTGAATGATCATAATATTCAATATCGGGCTCATACTGGAATGCTAGACGCGGGAATGAATCAGATATAAATGCTCGATGTACCTGTTGTCGTTGTTGATCATTTGTTCTTCGTCTTTTGACTGTGAAGCGGCGTGATTGTTGTTGTTCTAATCTTCTGACTTCATTGCGTTCAGCTCGTGTATCTTCTGGCTCTTCTTGATGCAATTGCGCCATTCTGACACGTGCATCAGTATTTTGTTGCTGGATTTGTTCTTCTGTTCTTTCGGATCTGTTATTTCGCAAGTTTCGAGCTTTACTTGTACCTACTGCGGCTCAAATCAGCCCCTTTGCGTTTTCTTGGCATTGCTCACTGTACAAAACATCTAATATATAAAATTCTCGTGTCACAGTTTTCGATGCCATACATATTGTTTATGCATCAAGTGTAGTAACGTTGACAATTGTACATAATGTATGTTTTGTACGGTGAGCAATGCCAATAAAACGCGAAGGGGCAGATTAAAAGGAAAAGTGATTAAATTACTAAAATGGCTATTAAATAATAAGGGTTGATCGTAGAAGGGTGAAAATTGAGGACTGTATGTATTTTTGTATGTTGTATCTATTATTTTTTTTTTTTTTATATACATAACCAATACCTTAGCAACCATTTATAAATAATTATTTCTACCGTAAATTATCAAAATCCCTGTTTGAGCACTTCTTTTATTTTTTTATGGACAACCCTTATCACTTAGGGGTATTAAAAATAGATGTTAGCCGATTCTCATACCTACTGAATATGCACAAAAAAATTCATCAAAATCTGTCAAGCCATTTCGGAGGAGTATGGCAACGAAAACTGTGACACGAGAATTTTATATATTAGATATAGGTATATAACTAATATGCATATTAAATTTGAAACAGTTTTTAGCATATACTAATTTGGCAATTGAATGTTTCATAATTATTTCTAGGTTTTGTACAATATATTTGAAATAAATAATAGTCTTATTATTACTTTTTATCAAATGTATTGTGTGGTTTTTTTGTTTAAAATGGTTCGTTAATTACAACTTCTGCTTCAAAACTAACATATTATATGAGGAGTAATATATATTTTTAACAGTTAATGACATTGTGACTATGGTGGTAACATGAGTTACCTAACTTATTAGTTTGTAAGATGTTAACGGTATCAACTAGGTGCAAACATTTTTTTTTGATATTTCAACTTGGAGGCAGCAAAACAAACATGATAATTTATTGCTAAAATGTTTGAATAAATGTACTATTAAAGGGAAAATGTGGCTAAATATGCTTCAAAAATCACCCTGTATATATATATGAAATAGGGAGGGTTAAGATAAGAATGGATTTTAAAATGTTGTATTTTAAATATTTGTTAAACATCATATTTTTTTTTCTCAAACAGAAAACATTTTTTTTTGTATCTATATAATATGGTTGACATTACCTATATGAAATTACATTATTATTTATTATAATATATTATTAATCATTGTATGTTTTCATCAATAAATTATGAATTATTATTTTCAAGTCAAAACTAATCCGTTCGAAAGATGGGTTTTTCTGAAGGTCGTCACTCGACAATACACGCTCGGACAACAATAATTTATTTTTCTAATATTTTAATCGCCGCAAAACTGCATAATTATTGCAATGGTATAACTATTAGTGTAATATAGTTTATGCGTTTTTAATCAATCTAATTGGGTAACCACTATACCATATTAACTCATAGCATTTACATTAAAAAAAAAAATGTAAATTTACGACTTCGATCGTATATCATGGTTTTTAGTTCATCTGTAGCCGGTTCATTGACGACGACACGACGTGCGCTAATAATAATCAAATCAAGTAAAATAGTCTACACTCCACGTTCAATAAAAAAAATGCGGGTAAATGGATGTCGCTCTGATGTACAGTAGGTTACTAGGGGTGACTGTAATGGACGGTGTTAAATTTTAATTCAATGATATTATTATATCATTGAAAAGCGATTCTGAGCGGATACTGTTAAAAATTAAGAGCCCACCTCCTCGTTGTGTCTCATGGGTAACGTTAATAAATAGACTCTAAAAAGGAAAATAGAAAAAATGTGTACCTAAACATGGTACCTATTATTTTAAACATGTGATGTACCCGAACGTTGTGTTAATTTTTTTGCTTCAGCCTTCCCATTTCGAATATCCTGGCTACAACACTGTACCTTCATAATCTGAATATCCAGTATTACAAGTATATATGTTACGGGCAAATGTCGAAATCGGGCAAACCTCAGAAATGCCCGGGCAAAACGCGAACTGCCAATAATCCTTGGGCCAAATGTCACATTTCGGCTTTTGACCGTGCAAACCTAGTTATGACCAACCTCATTTGGGCAAAACCGTATACTGACTTTTATCGTAATTGCAAAACCTAAGTGTCTTATATACGTTATTTATTAAGTACTCATATAAAAATAAACAAATAATAATATTATGTACTCTTTTAATGTTTAAAATGTTAAAATAAATAATTAAAAAAATTAATACATTTAAACCCCATTTGGGCAAAACCGTAACGTCTTAAATAACGTCACTAATATTAAATACAAATAAATAAAATAAAATAAAATCATAAAATATTGTAAAAATATAATTAAATACACATAAACAATAATAAAAATATAATATTTTTGCTTATTTGTTGCTACACATATTAGACCCATGGCATTTAGAACTACACAAAATATTTTGTTGTTTACATTTGCATATTCTCGTATTATTATTAGTTTTGCAAAAACAAAAAATAAATCCGTGTCCTCCAGTTAATGAATTTTGAATACTAGCAGTCCTCGATGGTATTTCGATATTCGGTACATCATCGCTAGTAATTAATTGTTCCTTGCACTGAAATATTTGGTTTCTGGCATATAGTGATGACAACATTCCATTTTTAGTTCCTATTTTATAGAATCCATCGTCAGTAATACTTAATATAACACCTAACACATTATTCGCATCAACTTTTCCTCTATCAACACAAGGCACTGGAATTTTCACTGTAGTTTCGACTATTAGAGGTGGAAATTGATTTTCACTCAATAATTTCATTTTTTTCGCTTTTTTCCAATAATCCTTCAGCAGTCTTTTCTCGGGCTTTTTTAAAATGTTGTTTTTGTTCAGATTGATTGACTAAATTTTTTTCATTTTCATTGAAAACCTCCATTTCATTTTAATTTTCACTTAATACATCAATTTCATTTTCATTTTCACTTAATACCTCTATTTAATTTTCATGTTCACTTAATACCTCTATTTCATTTTAATTTTCATTTAATACCTCCATTTACATGACTGTAAATATTATTATTGTTCTTGTGTTGGTGTTTTATATGCTCTCAGTCAACCGGTATAATGTATATATGTATGTAACGTCTTAACCAATATAAGACGAAAAATGTGTTCAGATTATAGTCTTTATTACAAGAACGAGATCGCTTGACAATGGCAATGACAATATATTATTGTAAATTAACATTTGATAATGATGCATTTTCAATGAAACCTAAAATATTTAATTACTATCTATTGTCTATGTACAATATTATGTACATCAATAACCTCTATAGTCTATATGATAATATTATTACGAAGGTATTGTAATATTATCACTGCTTTTTGCGAGCAGTAATTTAGTTTTTTTAGGTTTATAGACATGAGTTTAGAACACTTTATACCCTCGTTGTGTCCATCCTGCTGTTTGTTACATAGTTAAAATTGTTAATATTAAGACATTTATTTATTGTTCGTAGTTACATAGTAAGTTTTAAAATATTCGATACCATAATTTACACACCTATGTAAATCAATTTTTTTTCCAAAACTAGGACTTAATAATTATATACATATAATATATATTTTATGATATACATATTATGTATATATTATTAACAGCTCGCTATAAACATGTACAATATTAATATTTGAAAAAGTTCATAATTTACTTAAAAATTAAAATATTGTAAAAAACTGAGTGTTTGAACACAGTTAAATAAGCTAATGTTCTTACCTAAAGTTTAATCATAGGTCAATTCACTCTAATATCAAAACTAACTATTGAAACTGGTGAATTAAAATGTGCTATGTCGTACGTGTGTAAGACGGAGACAACATAGTATGGGTGGGGTTCACTGATCCAAGTATAATAAATACTATATCTATTTAGTACTGATTAAATATTATTTAATAACAACACCAATCATTGACAAAATTGGTAGTATATACAGTTAGTCTGACACTTTTTCTCCACTTCTTTGCAACTATCTTGAATATCTAAAAAATTGTTTGTTAGTATAGAGCATACATAAAAAATATTACAATAAAAATATTTATACATAGATACTTAATTTATTTTGTTGTCTGTTGCAATATTTAAATCCAACACGTGAAGCAATATTGTTATTTTTCACTGTTATTTGCAAATGTAGGTAATAATTGGAGATAGCAATATGAATACGATTTTAACATAATATAGGATCTTCCAAATTGTATGTGATAGTAGATTTCACTATGGCATATTTATACTATGAAAAATAACCCATGTCAAACTGATTTAGAATCATAATCGAACTATATAAATGTGAAATAAAAATCTCTCTACAGGCTAAATTCTGGAACTACTTGTATTTCACAGAGAAGGTTTATATGAAAGATAATTTTAGAAAAGTAGGAAATCTGGATGTCAAAAATACAAAGTGGCGCCATCTGTCCAGAGAAAAATAAACTAAATAATAGAATAAAAATTTAGTTTATTGTTGCAGATTAAAATAATAATAGTGTATAATATATTGGTTGCTATTGATTAATCGGGCATGTTTGTTGATTTGCATTATTATCTTTTATCAATATATATATGAATGTTTGTGAGTAGATTAGACCTCTGGAAAGAAGATAGGCTAATTTAAAAAGGGTTAAATTTGGTTTTTGTATTCATCGGATTTTAGTACGGTTAGGTTTGGATAGGATTTTGTATAAATTGATTATATTAATCCACCGTAGGTGGAATTCAGTAAAAACGACAAACTTGGTATAACTTCGAGACTTTAGACTCTAGAGTTAAATAATACACGTATACGTACAAACAGCACGGGGTCCGCGATCTACCGCAGGTAGATTGCCTACCTGATAATGTACTGCTGCGAATCAGAACTTTTATTCCGGGAAACAGAAAAGTTAAGATAAATTTTGAACACCATACACCGGATATTAAATAACTAACTGAACAAGGTTTGAGCCATCTAGAGTTGGTACATTTGACGGGCAACGAAGTGCACGGGATCAGCTGGAATATTATATAGATGAATAACTTTATATTAAGTTTTTTTATAAATTAAAAAATGGAGATTTTAGTATAACTTTTATTGTTGTGGAATGTAGACTTTCAAATAATGTTTACAATGATTAAACATAGGATCGAAATGAATGTTGAATAATCGATTTTCCATTAAATTGGTAGCCAACGAATTTACCACAAGCACGGTTGAACGTTTCGAAGGAATAAACTGGCGTTCAAGCATTTTTTATAATATTTCATTTGAAATATTGACCATAGCGGCATAGTGGTATAATATAAATGGAAATTCTGTAGTTAAACGAGAAACAGTGAAACTTTGATCGATACGAATCCGCATACAATCATTGGTCTAGAAACATTAATTTATGTCAGGTACCGCTATAACTTGTATAGGTATGAATCGTATAATATAACATATTATATTACGGAGGATAATTATTTTAGTCAATTGACCATATTATAACATTATGGCAATAATATTAGTGACTTAAATACCAGAGCTTGCGCTAATAGGTAGTTCTAAATTAAAATGGGCAATTCTAAAAACCAATTTGGTCAGTACCAAAAATCGTGAATTTTCTGTATTATTGGCATATGTTATATTGTTTAATTTAATTATGTATTCTATTTAATATTTTTTGTTTGGATTTATCACCACAAATGTTATCAATCATGAATTCATTCCATAACATTTATTATCATATACATAATATAGAAGATTGTGTAATATATATGATAACACGAAGCAATACAGAAGTGATAATAATGTGACCATTCAATATTTAAACTCCGACCATATTTATGTGAACTACATACTTGGTAATAGTTATAAGATTATAACTTATAACTTATCGGGTAATAAATACCACAGCTGATTTCTATATTGTATAGATATCTGTGATAAATGATAAATATTAAATACATAACTGTCACATTGTTTAAATATTGTTAACATTTACATTTTACAATTGTATTCGTCATGTTATATTAGTTTATTTTACTATTTACTAAGACGAAGAAGTGAGAGTGACGTGCGTAACGAACATGGATTTAAAAAAGGTAAAATACCTATACTAACCAGTAACCTGCTATATAGTATACCTACCTATTTAATTATTTAAATAGTACATTCTAACTTATTATAATTTATAAATATAAAGTAAACACATTATTTTTATTCTTATCCAGCAAATGTCACCATATTATTACTATTACAAGGATATAATTTGATAAGTGGACCGTCACCAAAGGCTTCAATATTATTTATCATATTTAAATAATATTGAAGAATAAAGTACTTACAGTATGTACTATGGTATAAATGAATCCACAGCTACCAATTTAAGCTTGCATTATCTTAATTTGCTTATATAAGTAGACTAAATAGCTTAATTATTTATATAATTATTCCTTCTCTGATTTTATTGTTAAATTACTACTAGTTATACTATAAGGCATATTTTTTCGGTTCAAGTTTAAATGATGCTGTTTGCATGAATGACTGTTATTACTATTAAGCGCACAATTTTATTTAACTGTTTTATTATCAATTAATCAATATTCCAAAACTTGAATTTTAGAATAAAAAATTAGCCCCAAAAAGCAGTTCTGGTCTTATGAAAAAATAGCTTTATAAAAGTAAAAATACTGATAGGTATGTTAAATTAAAATATTAAATAAATAATAGATTTTTACCTAATAATAGATAATTTAGTAGATAACTCAATTTACACCACAAGCGGCAATAGCACTATAGTAAACAGCTTGGATAACACCATAAATAGTGAGATTAGTGAGATTCAACAAAAGAACACAACTTTAGTTAGTGGTAAATATTGTTTAGTGAGCAACAAATTTATTTAATCTGCATGTACAAAAATATTAAAATGTTGGGCAGTTCTCAAATTTTCTTAGCGCAAGCTCTGTCAAATACCTAAATATGTTGCCGTGAGTGTCCATTACTATAATAATCGACAGTAAACATTTTGGGCGGATTACCTGATACGATACTAATCGCTGCCAAAGAGTATGCATGTAAGATATTATCCGTTATTCGGGCCAAGGTAACTGCAAACTTTTAGAAACCCACAAACTTTAATAATTAAAAAAGAAAAATACAAAACGGCAGCGCTTGCTAGCGATGACATTGAGTTACGTTCACGGACGGTTCTTACGTGCGTGGAGAAAAGTTAAGAGTGACGCCGATAGATGACGCTCAGTGTTGGGAATAGATAACTAAAAAATTATCTAGATAAGATAAGATAATTTTAACAAAATATTATCTAGATAAAAATAAAGATAACATAAATGTAATTTATCTAGATAAAGATAAATACAACAATACATTTATCTAGATAAATATCTAGATAAATATCATTTTTTTACACTTATTTTTAATGTTTTTTAGTATTTTTGTAATATTAGATATATATTAATATAATGACATAATATTTATAATAACAACGGATTGAGCCTTCAAATGTAACTATTTGAATATTATAGCTATAAGAATGAAACACCAAAACATTTAAACCAATACTTGGAATACTGGTATTGGTTTGAATGTTCAAAACTATGTTGTTAGCTGACACTTTATTCTTTAATAGGTACTTTAATAATTGTACCCCTACTTAGTTATACAAATGCATACAATAATGAATTATTAATAATTTATACATTTTAATACAAACTAATCGAGTAAAAAATTATTTATTTGTATTATCTCGAGGAAAAGTTGGTTCTTAATAAATATTGTCAAATGCCTCTGTATGCACTTATAGGCTATAGCCACTTGTAAATCATATTAAACCAATATAAAAAAGGATAAACTTCACCTTAAATATTTAAAAAACATATAAATAGTAAATATTACATTATAATCAATGTTTGGTAAGAAATAGTTGAATGCTAAAATATAAGCGTATTGTTTTATGATTGAATACAACATTTTTCATAGTTTATAAAACAAAATACAAATTATAAAATTACAACTGCAAAATATTAATAAAAAAAAATATTTTCAATAATTTTAATAATAATAATAATAATAATAATAATATTAGTACCTGTATACAATATAGCCTTGTTTAACTTACTTAGATCAGTTAGGCGTAGCTTTTTGGTTATTATTTTTTATACTTATTTTAAAAATATATTTAATATACCTAACTATAATGAAAAGTAAATTTCAATTGTGATACATTTTATGTAATAACAAAATTGATTTGTTAAGTCAAAAATATAGGATTTGTGACCATATAAGCCATAGTAGCAAGTTGCTACTATCAAGTAGCAAAATGATATTGTATTTTTTAAATTTAAGACATAAAACTACCTATGTATTTTTAGATACTGAACATTACCTAGTATAATAAATTTACATATATTAAATTATGATGGTATGGGTAATCAACTGATCAAATAAAATATGAGGCTACTAAACTATACTACTATGGTCGATGAGAATTGAGGGGGTAATAAACTATACTACTATGGACTATGGTCTATAAGGGGTACTGATCTAAATTGTCTTAACTTTAAATTTAGTCTTATGAAATAATATGCTATAATACTATTTCAAAAAACGCACTGCATCGCGCATCGACGCATCGTTATCAGAGGTTCAAACGGTTTTCATCAGCGTTCTGGTGCGTTCTCATTTCTACGAAGTTAATTTTAATTTATTTTTAAAATGGATGGGGAAATAAACCTATACCTAATTAATTGTAATAAGCTCATGATTTATGGCTAGTAGAGAACGATGTATAGTGCATGCCCGCACATAGGTTCTCGTATTATCGTAATACCGTCGTTGACAATAATAACAAGAAATATATATTCTTCTAATTTTATAAATAATTTATATTATTTAAGAACTTTAGTAACTTAGGTTTTATAATTTTGTAGGGGTACTATAATATTTATCTAGATAAATTTATCTAGATAAGCCAATTTTTTATCTAAGATGAACATTAGATAAATCGTAACATAATTATCTAGATACTCTAAAAGATAATTTTTTTCAAAAAATCTTATCTAGATAATTTATCTAGATAATTTTATCTAGATAATTCCCAACACTGATGACGCTACAAACCATAATGCTGCGCTGTCTACGCAAATATACGTGAGAATGGAATTATTATTATCAAATCAGTCCATAAATAGGATATTTTAGAGTTAAGGGTCCCGGTGCTGGTTTTTAAAATTTTCAACAATTCTATAAAATTTAAAAATTAAATTTTATATTTTAGTTGGCACCTCAATTTATTATAAGACTTTTCCACTAATATACTACCCGATACCTATTTAGGGGGGGTTGATAAGATATATTATATCGGAAATATGACTTTATGGGAATAACTCTCAAGCTTTGTAGAATTTTCGGATTTTGATGACTATTTTTTTATCTGAAAGAAGAAAACTTTCTACTGCATCGATCTCTGATTTTTGATTTGATCTTCAAATAATTGTATTAAAAAATTTGTAAAAAAAATCTTTTTATCATGTATTTTTTTGGACATATTATAAAGTTTGAAAATAAAATATTGAAAAACAGAGATCAATGCGGGCTGTAGAATATTTCTCCCTAGCAATTAAAAAAAAATTATGAAATTTGGTTGATTCTACAAGTCGGTATTCCCGCAGAGTGTATTTTTGAGGACAAAATGGTATCGGAACTTAACCCAAATTGTCAGTCAAATCGCTTTTATATGGATTATAGACCTAATGTTTATTTTTTAAATAAGACTCGTTATTTTCGTTGTATGTTGATTGATGGGTGTTTACAGTGTTATTATAGGAAAGTATTTTGGGGAACTGTAATATTTGAGTACTAACCGGCAAAATCATGCGTACGGGGGGGGGGGATGGCCCCTCCTGCTAGCTACGAGTAAGTCTGTACCACAGAGGCTTCCAACCTAAAATACTCACTCGATACAAATTCTACATTGTCTTGCCCCCCCCCCCCTCTGCCACAAAGGTCTATTTCGCCTATGCTACCCGGTACCGGTATTAGTATTTTAAGGAGTTATTATAGGTAATTTTCTAAAGTGCCAAACATATTATGAAGAATATGATTATAACCATTATTATTCATTCCATTATTACCTTAAAACCGCAAAACATAGTTTTATTGGTACAATGGACAACAAATTGTTGTTTTAGTAAAAAAAAAACTGTCAACATAGAATCATTTTTATTTAAGGGTCTTTAATAAGTGGCAATAATTAGGCAATATGCAATTTTCCGCCAACAGAAATTGTGTTAGTATAGTTGGTCGTCAATCATGATTAGTAAGAGTATAATTGAATACGGCTATTTACGCACAAGCTATTGTGCACACGTTATTTCAACGGAATCGCCGACCAAAATTGAAAAGCGTTATTTTTTGCTCAAAACACAGGAAACACTCTCACGCATCGTAGAGTGGTCTGATTTGATTTTTTTTTGTTAGAAAGAGTATAGTTTTTTTCAGGGCACATTGAACTTTGATTTTTTATTTCGTTGATCGTTGCTCAAAACAATCATAATAAAAATAATAAAAGCTTGTAAAAATTGGTCGTATAATATGGTTTAGAAAAAGAATTTTTAAAATCCAAGTCAAACAAATGTAAGAAATTACAAAAAAAAAAAACTGAAATCGGATCACTCTAATATATAGGCGTGAGTTTTTCCTGCAAGGAATGTTTTTAAGCAAAAAACTGGTCATGTGTAAGCCCCTTAAACTTTTATGTAATCAATAAAATTTAAATTTAATATAATATCGACGCAAAATAGAAGCAAATTAGAAATTGCATTATTCTAATTTGTTACATAATATTATTATTTATCGTGTGTAACAGGTCTTCAATAATATTATGATTTATAATTTACAACTTATCCGTTCGAAAGGCGGGTTTTTCTGACGGTCGTCAATATTATAATCAATACACGCTCAGACAATAATTTTTTTCTAAACGTTTAAAACAACGGAAAAGTCCATAATTATTGCGACGCTATATTAACATTGTTATTACTTATTGCATTATAATTTCGAAATGTGAGTTACCGCTATCAAAGTATATTAATTTATACGCCTATGCTTTACGGGCGCTTACATCTGAAATGAAAATATGTAAATTTACCGTACGCGACGATCGTATAAATAAAAATCGCATGCTCGATCGTACATCATGCGGTTTTCAGTGCATCGGTAGCCGGTTCTTTGATGACGACGACGTGCGCTCAAATCGAGTCGGATAATATATTATTATGAAAAAAAAGCTGGTACGATGCAGAGTAATATATTATAGGTACGTGCTCGACCGTACGATATAATAATAATAATAATAATATCTAGCCCATTCAGCAGCAGCCGATATTATAGTCGAGACGAAAACAAAACAAAAATGTAAAACTCAATAATAATGATATTCTAAAGGTCCCGTTGAGTGGGGCGTCGTCGTCGTTATCGTGGAGTGGTGTGCGGGGCGTTCGTCGTTGGGGGGGGGGGGGAGCTCGCGACCCATCGGCGTCGGCCGCAGTGGCGGCGAACCGGCCAAACCGGTTATCGGCATAACCCATTATGTGACGCCGCACGTCCGGATTCGTGTTGATGTCTTTATTTTCTTCGGCAATGTCCCGGGGCGAAGTTAATAATAGAGAAGTAATCCGTTTACCACGTGCAGCGATCGGCGGCGGCGCGACGACTACGGCCGGAGCGGAAAGGGATATCGCCGGCGGGCGGCGCGGTGTGGAAGGGTTTACGTCGTGGCGGCAAGTGGCGGCCGCTGCGTAGTTGTACGGCACAACTGGTTCGCCTTCGACCTATCGCGCTTGCCGGCTCGCACGCGCGCGCGCTCGACGGCTCTCTCCGCGACCGGTGCCCCGTCGTCGTCTTTTTTATTATCATTTCGTTTCCATCTCCCGAACCAGTTCACGCCGCCGCCACTCGACGACGAATCTTTGTGTTGTTTTATTTCGACACACACTCACACGTGTGTGTATATGAGTAATTAGTCGAACACGGCGCAGTGACGAGGAGAAAAAATTTGAGCTCACCATAATATTACCTATAAATTATAATGTACGCATATAATACGTCTACGATACACGATAATAATGTTATTAGTAATAGTCAATGGAATGATATTACATAAAATACACACATATAGGTACACACTCAGCTGCGTCAACTTTTCAAAGGGGGTGTTGTCACCCCGTAACTCTGGTGCTGCAGAATTGCATTCTAAGGCCAGACCTCTTGGCTCTTTTGCCCACATTTATTTACATCATAACTTTGTTATAAGTTAAAATAAGTGGAGATGGTAACTGATAAGTACATAATTATGAAAATGCGTCATTTAAAATTTAAGTTCAGTCCACCACTGCACACATGTACACTTAACATACACGATACACCTCCTGGCTCCCACGCAGCATTTGGGAAATGAAAATATTTATTATTTTGTGAATATTTTAAAGTACTTGAATAATGAATATTTTACTAATATTATTATATATTTTTTTTCTTCTCATGATAACGAAATATTGTATACTACAGGATTGCTTAAAAATGTTGACTAATTATTTTTATAAAGTTTCCATGAAAATATTTTTTGAAAATATATGATCAAAATGTTATCAAAAATATGAACTTCTTAGCAAATGAATATATCTAAAAAATTTCCTAAAATTATTTACGCAACTTTTTAAAATATTTTGACAACTATATTATTTTCCTGAAAATACTTTTACCATAGATAGGAAATATTTTTATGCTGAATGGGATGTCCGTGAAGTTGGCACCCCCACTTAGAGATATCGACTTCAAACCAGCACCAATACTTTGCAACTGATTTGCAACAATTTGCAACACCAATTTTGAAATTTGGAACTTATCCCATTCACCGGAAAATCCGATTTCCCGATGGTAGTACCATCAATTACCACAGGCATTTTTTAAAAGTTATTTTTATTTATCAATGTTATAAATTATTAATCAATAATACCTAACTCAAAAATAATGTTTAATACCTAGGTACTGATTTATAAAATATAATATAATTCATAAAAGTTATATAAAAAAATGGTTAATTGGTAATGGCAATTTTTCCGGAATCCATTC
This sequence comes from Metopolophium dirhodum, assembly GCF_019925205.1. Classification (NCBI taxonomy): domain Eukaryota; kingdom Metazoa; phylum Arthropoda; class Insecta; order Hemiptera; family Aphididae; genus Metopolophium; species Metopolophium dirhodum. Next base: position 19,810,759 of record NC_083561.1, read on the forward strand.
CGGAATCCAATTTCCCGATGGTAGTACCATCAATTACCACGGGCATTTTTTTAAAAATATTTTTATTCATTAATGTTATAAATTATTTTTAAGTTGTTAATGAATAGTGAATGCAACTAATAAAAATGATTCATTTTTTTTATAACTTTTTTAATTTATATTTCTTAAAAATCATAAATAAATTATTTCTTACAAAAATTAATAAAAATTATGTATATTATAAAAATTATTCATAATAATGATTAATGAATACGATTAATAAAAATAATAAAAACAATTAATACAAATGTTAGATAAATTATAAATAAAATCAATTAATTAAAAAAACAAATAAAATATGTTTGAGAAAAATTATTTTATAAAAAAACTAATCAAAATGTTTTAAAAATTCCATAATATTTATAAAAAAAAAGGTGGGCAAGTGGGTGTCGCTCTGCTGTACAGTAGGTTACAAGTGAGTCACTATAATGGACGGTGTTAAATTTGAATTCAATGATATTTATATAGTATCATTGTTTAAGAAAAACGATTCTGAGCGAAGACAGTCAGTCAGCGTATGATATATTGATATTACTAAGTATATTTGATGGTATTATTGTGAATAAAGTAATTTATATATAACCTATTTACGTGGAACCTTGTGTTAAATTACCAACCCTTAGCTATAAAAGCTGAACATTTTATAAATTTTTAACTAGAAAATAGTTGTCAAAATATGAACTTTAAATACTTATAAGTTATAACAAATTGTGCTTATATATTTTTAAACTGCTATTGTAACAATATACCAGGAGCCTTATTTTTGATTATAATATAATCATAAACTTCTATTAAATATGCTGTCAATTGTTATGAAGACTTACTTGCTGTTAGATCCAGAAGGACTGTAAGAACTAAAAAGTCTAGAACGAAGATTCAAACTCCGCTTCTAAATTCAGGACATTTTCAGAATCGGATTATGAATTATGATTAAATATATGATTATAAATTATGACTAATATTGCGCATCAGTTGTTACATCATCCGATGTATAGCATATTATTAAAGGATTTGTTAACTATGCATCATTATGAATATTGTACAGTTTATAATAAGCATTCATACATATGCCCACGTGTATGTGATTTGATTTTATCATTTCTATTTCACAGAGAAAAAAGAAAAATTCAAATTTTGGTTAATCTTTATATTATAATATTTTGGCCCGGTTTTTATGAAAATATCCCACTGTGCACCGCAACCCCGCATAATCCTTCAAAACAGCAAAATATTTAGATTTGTAAATTCTAATTTTCTTTGGTCAGAAATATCTAGTATTATTTCCAAATTTCCAAATCATAGATTTTATTTAAACAATAAAAAAAACTTATAGTTTTGTATTCTTGATCAGTATAACTAAAAAAACAAAATTTTAACAAATAATTATTATCCCCTTTTAATAATATGTTAAAAAATCTAGAAACTTTCAGATTTACACAAACAACAAAAATCTCGTTGCCATGTACATGAATGTTTGAAAAATCTACAATTCGTATCTGTGTAACATAGTTACCACTTGTCAATATTCATTTCTTATCTTCGTTACGAATTATTTTTCAATCCTGCGGTCAACAATTAGTTAAAACGTTTTTTCCATATCATTTATTAATTACTCTGCCTATATATTATCAGATAAATATGTCCGATATCAACATTACATCCAAGAGTGAAATGATGCAGCTGATTTTCGCTGATTTACGAAAAAACATACCAAAACCTTTGGCTGAAAGCTGCAGGGATATGAAAAGTTTACGGGTGCATAAAAGATATGCATCTTTGCCTAACATGGCCGTAATGGGTAAAATTTCCTCAGCCAAATCGATAGAGATTGGGTGGCGATCAATGCCAAATCTTAAGTTTCGGCCGGTCACCAGCGATATGCAGAGACCGGAATCGTCGGGAAATCGTGATTCCAAGTGTTTTCTGGATGGCAGGCTATGTAAATCTATGACGAATATTCCCGTGCGTCCAAATTTAGCTGGTGATGCTCCAGAGTTTCAGATTTTGAATACAACGCAGTACGCGGATGGAGGGTCTGTAATCGTGGTCAAACACAGACGTTCGCGTCATTCGTTTTGGCGTTGGACGAAGAAATTCGTCAGGCGGTTGTTTTGCTGTTGTGGTTCTATTGACATGATAGACCAGTAAATGTATATTATAGAGTTCAAAAGGTTTTTAAATGCCCCCTCCCCTCCCACTGTTATCTCACTCCCGTGTTCGTTGGTACTATTATTGTGTCCAGCCAGGATTCTGAAACCGTTTATCGTGTCCTCCATTTTCGTTTGTACTGAGTTAGTGTAGGTTTTCCTCACGTATTTCATGCACTGTACGTATATACTACCGTCGGCTCTTTGCCACCTGTTATGTGCCGTTTCGCGGTCGTATGTCTTAGAGCATATAATATAGAGTATATACCTTCTAACTTTACTTTTGCGCTGAAATAATGTCATATTGTATATTTGTATTTGCATATTCTGTGGTAATAATTTAATAATGTAATAACGTAATAATGTATTAATGTAATAACAATGTAATAATATAATAAAAATGTATTAATGTAATACGCCGTTCGTATCGTAGATCCACATTCTGTAGATATACATTCGGTTTTTTTTTCAACCAGTGAAAAGATCTCACAAGGAACATTTGTATTGAATTCTCAAGTTTTTGACCAAAGAACAAAAATTGTTATCAACAGGGTACATAGAAAAAAACCAAAACCTCTGCGATATCATGCCAAGAGTTATGATAAAAAACATTTTAAGACCCCTTATAATAATATTATAATAGGGAATAATAATATGTATTATTAATAAAAATAAAATATTTAACGAGTATAGGCCAAAATATCTTATATTTTGAAAAGACAGTTATGTAGGGTTGCATGAACAATTTGTTAAATTTAATGGTTAGGGTTTTCAGTATAAATGGTTTGCTAGCTTTCCTTGGTTAGTGTATATTCCGATATACCTAGACAATGAAGCGTTTTGTATATTTTGTGTAGCATTTCAACAAATTATACTGGAATGAATACCTAACCAAACATTAATAAATATGAGCTACTTAATAACACCTGAAGAAAGAATTGATGTACTGCAAAAAAAAAGATGCTTAATTACCTTTTTTAAGCGAAACATCTTATGGCGCGGTACGGTAGTGAGACCGACTAATGGCGTGGCGACGCACCGCTCGTGGCTAGTCAATCCGCTCAATCCACCTCAGCTCAGCGATCTCCTCTTATCCACCCACTGCTTCACATGTGTCTATTTATATACAGTGTTGTTTTGAGCGAAGCGTTGACATTTTACATGTAAACTGCTAGTTTTTTTCTATTCTATTAAAATATGAGTGACAATTAGAACCCATATTGTTGGGCAAGGGCGGGAGCCGGGAAGTGAGCTATTTCGCGGGTGGCATGTGATCTTTTGTCACGCCTCTGTGTTCATCGATCACGGCAAAGGTAATCCAGGGATCTATGCAACAACCAGTGCCGCAACTAGGTATTGTAGGGCCCTGATGCCAAAAATGTTATGGGGCCCCTGTACCTGTACTAAACAGTATAATGAAATAAAGTTAGTGCCACAGATAACCTTTAGCAGACCCCTAATACAAAATAAAATGTATGGCCCCCAATTTTTAAAACTTTTCAAGCACTTTAAGAGTATAGTTATGTTGGTTATATTAAGTTCATCATATTTTTAAACACATCTCCAACAATACATCAGTTATCAGTAGTCAAATAGTCAAATTAATAAAAAGCAATTCATTTATTAAAATATTAAATAATATAATATTTAAATTTCAATAACAAAAAATAAACAATATTATAGGTATTATACAAATATTTTATTTTAAAAAGTTTTTTTTCCTTGCCTTCATGTTTGAAAAGTCATGTATTAGTTTTTCAATATCAAGTTCTTTTGTCCTTGATTTTTCTATGTTAAGTATACTTATGCCAGTTAATCTATCTTGCGAAATAGAATTCCGAAGATAGTTTTTGAGGAGTTTTAATTTGGAAAATGACCTTTCGGCCGTAGCTACGGTAACTGGGAGACTTAAATATATAATACAAGCAGTGATAATTTGACTGTAAAGAGATGAAAGATCATATTCAATTATAAAAGATGACAATTCTTGAATAGTTTGAATTTTTGTATTTTTAATAAATTCTTTTAATGAAATTAATTGTCTTATTAAATCTGATGTCACATCATTATTGTAAAATGATATGAAATCATAACAAGATTTAACAATTTCTGACTCTTTCATGGTAACTATATTTTGTGGAAGTAAAAATTCAAAATTTCTTGAAACGGAATGAAGTCCTTTAAATCGATCTCGTAACTGAAATAAAGCTGTATCAATGAGAGGATAAAAAATTGCTATACGAAATTTTTCTTCGGGCACATCTAAACATCTAATCGTCTATCTCCTTGAATTTCTCTACAGTATTGTTTTGAATATATTCTACGGGTTGCAGGTTTTGTGGTGGATATACCCCATTTATGGCATAATTCAGTTGCTGACCCAACGACTTCATCATAACCATCTCTCATTTTTTCAATTGATAAAATTGTTCCTTGCAATAAATCACATGCCTTGTGAAGATTGGTTTGTGGTGATTGTAATACCTTTGATACAATTGATAAAGGTTTTAAAATATTTTCCCAAATGGTCATCAACATAACAAATTCAAATGATTCCATTTTTTTTTTCAGTGATTTGGCTCTATTTTTTTCATCACTTTTGTCACTTGTTAATAATATATTGGTTAAAGATTTTAAAACATTTATAAAATTTAATTTTAGTGAATACACGGCGTTGTGTCTTGCTTCCCATCGAGTAGCACACACATTTTTTAATACTCCAATAATATATTATTATTTATTAGCGTATAAACCATATACCTACATATAGTACCAATATAAGGTCCGTATTTCCTAGTATTTTTTTCAGATATCAAAATAATATACATATTTTTGTGAAATTTTGAATCGAATGACGAATATAGAAATAACCAATGGGCAATAGTGTAGGTATTGTATGTTGGGCTGGGGCCCCCTTCGGTCCCGAGGCCCGTGGCGTTTGCCCACCTTGCCCACCCGGTATTTACGCCACTGGTGTGTACTATGTTGAGAGTTATAAATAAATCTATTTTTAATTTTCAAATGTGAATTACCATCGTAGATGTAAACAAAGATTATCAGTTATCAGTGGTCTCAATTTTATCGGATATTTATTCATCATTTGGCGTATGATTGTAATATCAATCTATTATAGAAATATGGAATGTACATTTTCTATTTTTTTTTTTTAATAATAAATTGCTTAATTTTTCCTTTTTGATGATGGGCCCCCCCCCCCCCCCCATAACATAAAACCTGGCCAGGGAATGCATTGCATACCCTGCTTCCCCTATTGTTGCGGCACTGGCAACAACCAGACTATTCTACGAAAACAATTTCATGAAAGAAACGATTTGGTTTTATGTATTTTAAGCGTCATGTATATAGAGGTTATAATATGAATATATATTAAATAAGATGTAACTAAAAGTTTATGTTTTGTAAAGACCGTGGTATGGATTTCAATATAAATAATAACTACTATATTAAAACAAGCATAAAAATATATAATCACTATAATCAGTATAGTGATTACTATTGGTCACGTCAAAGGTAATGCACTATCCAGGCGGGATCTATGCAACAACCAGATTATTCTACGAAAGAAAAATATTTATTGTTTACTCAAGGAGTTTATTATATGAATATAAGATGTAACCAAAAGGTTTTTGTAAGGACCGTGGTATAGATTTCAGTCTCTGGTTGTGTAGGGGTTACGCGTGATATGCGCGCCCAGCACTTTTGGGGATTTCCATTTTACCGCCCGGTATATATCTTTGTATATTTTTTTTTAAGTTGAATTTATGAGGAATCTTGTATTCAATTTTCAAATCTTGGATTTAAAAAGAAAAATTTTTATGAACTTCTATAACAAAATAACTTGCACATTTTTTTTGATTTTAACGTATTTTGTCAAAATTCGAACTTTAATGTTTGTAAAAAAAAATTATGGCAGTATTTTAAATATTTTTCATCTGTTATTGTAACAATATATCAGGAGCTTTGTAAAAATTTTCAAGCTTTTTAAAGAAAATTTTATTAACATTCATAGTAAAAAAAAACTAAAAAATTGGAAACTGAAAATGTCTATTAACAGTTCAAAACAAATCAAAATATTTTGAAAATTTTATCGTGTATACAAAATGCTAATATAAACAAACAGTGATAATTTCATTTTTCTACCGTCATTTGTTTTAAAATTACACTAAAAACCAAAATCGATTTTGTCGAAAACCGATTTGCGTGAAATTTTAAATTTTGAACTCTCGAATGCGCCAACTAGATTCACTTTCCCATCGAACAAGATACTGATATTGAAAATCGAAGCATTATTTCAACAACTTATAGTGTACACAAATAACAAAAATAAAACACACATAATTGTAAAATCAATACATTCATCGCTCCGCTTAGAATCTAAAAAAAATACAAAATATTAAATAAAAATTATTTTGTAAAAATATGTAAATTTAATACAAATATTACTAAAAATTCTGTTAGATAAAAATCAATAAAAAATCTTTTATTAAAATTTTTTATAAAAGATCAGTTTGATAAAAAAAACAATATTTTACATAAAAAAATCGATATATCGTAAAAAATATATTTAATAAAAAATATAATTTATAATCTAAATTTGTTAAAATAATCTATATTTGATAAAAAAAAATGCATGTATTATAAAATAATATAAATTATGTAATAAAAAGAATTGATAACAAATCTTCATTTTATATACAATCAATATTAAATAAAAAGATTCTAAATGGAATAAGAATCCATAATATTTAAAAAATCTATGTTTGATAAAAACTTTAATAAAACATGTTAGAGAAAAAATATTTTATAAAAAAATGTAAATTGAATAAAAATGTTACTAAAAACTCTGTTTGATCAAAGTGGTTGTTCTACGTGAAGTTTGCATATTATAGTTATATTTATGAGTCATATTTGTTCATAATGTTTTAATTAATTGATCTTAATTAAAATGTATCTAACATTTGTATTAATTGTTTTTATTATTTTTATTATTCGTATTTATTAAGCATTAATATGAATAATTTTTATAATGTACGTAATTTTTATTAATTTTTGTAAGAAAAAATATATTTATAATTTTTAAGAAAAATAACTCAAACTTAATTTATAATATTGATTAATTAATATTATATTATAATAAAAATGGTAACCAGAATGTTAATGTATTTTCTATTAATCAATATTATAAATTAGGTTTGAGTTATTTTTCTTAAAAATTATAAATAAATGATTTCTTACAAAAAATATTGAACATTTTTATAATTATGAGTTATGACTAATAAATATAAATTAAAAAAGTTATAAAAAAAATTAATTTGACTGGTCATCATTTTTATTAGTTGCATTCACTAATCATTAACAACTCAAAAATAATTTATAACATTAATGAATAAAAATAACTTTTAAAAAATGCCCGTGGTAATTGATGGTACTACCATCGGGAAATTGGATTCCGGAAAAATTGCCCACGGTAAAAATGTCCGAAATCGAAAAAAATAGAGTATCGAAGTAAAGAATAAAATAGGAACACACAGTAGGATTAGTCAAACACTATAAAACACTTCGTATATAATTGTCAACTACGAGTCTGTAACTTGTGAGTACCTGTACTCTGTATAGGTATACCTATATTTTATACCTAATTGGTAATTATTTTCCTCGTGTTAGGTTATAATAACAGTATAATATTATATAGGAAACAATATTATATGAATTGTTTATTTTGTAAATATAATCAATGTTGTATAACATATATTTATAGCTATATGTGTATGATAAATCATTTTTTTTTTCTTAATTGTATGTGATAAGATATTCCTGGCCTATGTAAGCTATATCTATATCTACAGGTATTTACAAGATAATTTTTGACAATTTTGACATGATAGTGATTAATATATAATAATAACAATATTGAATAGTGATTATACTTAAGGTTGGTTACTGGTTAGACATTATAATGTTTAGTATAAAGTGTAAAGATGAAGAATATATTATATAATTACACGTATAGTTTATAAAAATACTTTATAATAATTATCTAATAATATCGTGTGGGCGACCGCGTTTGAGACGTCTTTGAGGTGGTGGAGATATGTGTAAATTGAAGTGTAACGAGCCTGTTGATTTATGAAGTGAACTGCAGAAATTTGCTGCATGGACTCTTATATGGTTTTGAATTTTCATAATGCTGAGATGTTTGTGTAGGTTATCGTTTCGTTTGACCCGTGCGTTCGTTATAATTCATAGTAGATAGGTATTATATTTTGAAAAATTTTAATTTGTCTTATGTGTTAGCCCAGGGTAAATAATGATCCATCTATTTAATCTGTACATTTATCCAATTTTTAATTATAAACAACTTTGCCAAAAAGTTTGCCTTATTTTATTCCGGTAATATCTTACCTAGGGCATTTTTTTCCGGACATTCAACTCTGACATGTCTACCGAGATTTATAGCAGTGCCGTAACTACCCTCCGTGGATTTCCTGTGGGGATATAAATATAATATATGTAATTACAATACAATTAATAATATACAATATTGTTGTCATAAATATTAAAATTTTATTTTTCTTTAATTTATTTCTATTGCTACGAAAATCGTATTTATTTATTTTAGGTACTATCGCTGGAATTGCTCATTTAAAATTTCAAAATTTACACAAATACGCAATACCTACTATATTATTATATTGTATTCTGGTACCTATTCATGTGAAGGATAAAATTTAGAAATTTCATTAATTTGAGTATTATTATTAGTAGGTATAGTGACTCAGCATTCTGAATATTGTGCGACGACAATAAAATATAAATATATATATATAGTGTGTAGAACATACTCCGTGGCATGTAATTACCTACACTGCAGTTGCACTACGCCGGTACGATATTCCCGAGGGAAAAAAAAGTAGGTACCTGCCTATACTCGTCGAAATCCCGAGTTGGCGTAGGCGGAAACCATAATGGAAATAACGGTTACGATGGTTATTTGAACGGCGGCAGAGACGTGAAATGATGATGGACCAAAACAATCCAAATCAATCATGTACCTATAACTACTAACCAACTACCTATACCATAACCGTCTATGTGTACCTAGTACCTACATATAGGCTATACCATATAATATGTTGTTTACTATAGGTACTGCATCATTGTCGTGGTATGTACTATGTAGTATAGGTGTCTGTGCCTGCAGGTATACACGTAACTATATGAGACAACCTATATATTATTTTAGAATAGAAATACAATGATTTAACTACCGCAATCGTTAAATTGGTTATAATAAGTAATAACTCTTTATATAATATATAGTACAGTCGAATCGCGATAACTCGAAGAACTCGACAACTCGATTATTTTTTTATTCCCCTGGAAATTATAATAACACTCAATGTATTATAAGTCTTGTTAACTCGAATATAAAATTGTGATGAATAGCTTAGTCGAAGTATATTTTTATATCTGGATATTCCGGGTATTTCGTGATTATTGTGTTAATTATTATGTATTATGTTTTATCTACTTCAGTACTGTATAATAAAGATTAAATGAGTAGATAGAAACTGATTATTAGCGCACACACAATAATAATAAGTATGTATTAGTTAGTATGTGTCTACACTCTACCTGTCCTGTTTGTCGTGCGTATTTTTTAATGTTTTTAAACATGTCTCAAAAACGAAAATTAAACCATTTAACTATAGCTGACAAAGTTCATGTGATACAATGATGGAGAAAAGTAACCGGAAAAAACAAGACATCGCAAAAGAATTTAATATTCCTCCAAATACGCTGTCAACATTTTATAAAATAAGGCGGATATTTAAAAAAAAATTTAAAAACAATAAAGGTGACTGTAAAAGATCAAAACCAGCAGAATATCCAAGTGTAGAGGTATGTTTATTCAAATGGTTTACTCAATGTAGAGATAAATATATACCTACAAGTGGACCAATACTAAAAGAAAAAGCAGAATATTTCGCAACTCAATTCGGTTATTCTAATTTTAAAGCAAGTCAAGGCTGGTTAGGAAATTGGAAAAATCGTCATATGTATGATGGTGATGGTTTAGAAAACATTGACGATGATGATGGTGGATATGATTGGCAAATTTTAGCAGATAAACTTAATATCGATCAAGAGATTACATTTCAATCATATGCTACAATCGGTGATAATGTTGTAGTCAGTGGACTGTTAACTGATAACGAAATCATGGGTATAAATATTTCAAATAGTGATTCCGAAAATAATGAAAATGATGAGCCTGAAACTACTTTAAATATGATTACGGCGAACCAAGCAATGTCATCATTACAAACTGTTGGGCAATTTGTTGAATCTGTCGAAAGCGTGGATACTTCTATTTTCGAATTCATAGGCAAATTAGAAGATTTTGTCAATAAACAGCCAAAAAACCAAAAATTAATAACAAATTATTTTTCTACTGTCTCTCATAAATAATACATGTGTACATACTTATAATTGCATTGTATTTATTTTTTTAATTTAATTTATTTTTTGTATAGCATTTATGTATATACATAAATGTATTATATTTGTCATAACGTTTTCATCGTAAAATTTTAAAACTATTTTTCATTACATAGGTAACTCGAAGTTTTGATTTTATTTTGATAAATTCGAGTTAGGTATCTCGAATAATACATATCTTGATATGAATTTGTATCTCCCTTCAACTTCGAGTTATCGTGACTCGACTGTATATACATATATATATATATATATATATATATACACTATACAGTAAAACCTCGATAACTCGAATAAGTCGAGGACAAAACAAAAAAATATAGTTATAAGAAAATTTGTTATAGGTTAGGTTATATTATATATATTATTGAAATGCACTGGCCAAGACATTCATTCGAGTTATCGAAAAGTCTACTTATAAAAATAATTAGAGTTATTGAGGTTCTAAAATAATAATATGTAAAGTAAAAAAAATGTTATAATTCTATTATTTGGATAGGTACCGAAAACATTCTCAATATGTGGGTTTGTTTTAAGTATATAAATAATCTATTCTACAATGATCTATAGATCTTTGTCTTTTTAAAATATTTTTACTCCTATACAATAACAGCAAATGACAATAAGGGATCACTATAAACTTATTAATAAAAGTTTTTTACATAATAATATTATATTATATTACTATGAATATTCGCGTCATATACTTTGCCATGAACAAAGAACAACTACTGTTGTTTTTACTACCATCCTATATATTATTTATACCGTATATATATTATATATGTTAAGAAAATATGTTAAATATTATGTTATTGTATAATATGTGGGTACCTATAACGGATCGTCGTTTAAAAAAGTTTTTTTAAATAGATCATACCAACATCAAATAAAATGTAATTGGTTTCAATTTAAGAATTTTTACGTTAAGTTGATTACGTTAATTTTTTTTACTCGTAAATCGTTTAAATTACGGGAATTTGTTTTCGAGCAATTTACAAAGGCGTTATGTATAGCTACTGTGGCGTGTTAGATTCATTGGATATAATTACTAATTACCTATTACATTGATTGAGTCGCTTCAAAATAACTGGTTTCCTTGTTCCAATATTATATTCTTCATTTAGGAGGACCATTCCAGCTGACATCATGTTTCGACGTTGTGAGAAATTGAACAAAAACAAATATATAGTTACCTGTAATAAAAATTTATTTTTTCTTTCATCGCACCTACACGTCTGTAAAATCAAATCGAATCATTCATATAGTTTAACATAATATTATATTCAATTTAACAAAATAAATATTACAAGTAGGTACTTTTTTTGAAGAGGTGTTACCACTGGGTTTCTTCCTCAACACGATATTCATGTTATTTTATTCTGTTTTTTTTTTTTTATCTAATTTGCTTATTGTAATTTTTGTATACAGATTGTAAATTGTCTTAATAATAAAAAAAAAAGTAGGTACTTTTACTATGCAAGTGTGTATTTTAATAACAAATCGTATTACATATAATATAATATTTACTTTATAAGTAACTCTGCGACGACTAAGACAATGAGCACCAGAGTGGAAAATCTAATGGAGTGAGGAAATCCGCTCGTGCGCTTAACGCAGTTAAACGACTTGGTAACTGGAAACTTGAGAGTTCTTGTATGAACTGTATATATAATATATTGGGTATCTTTTATTCTTCTCCATATACTTAAATAACAAAATTCATGCAAATTTAAGGTTGAAGCAACAACTGTGCAGTGTTAAATATAACATACAGTATAGTTTTTTTCTCGCTATCAGAGACAATCTACAAATCCCAAATATTAATTTACTTATATATTTATTATTTTTCCTTTTGACTAAATATATTTGAATAATTTATATTGTTTTATAAATGTATATTTACGACAATTTTCAAGTGCATCATAAGTTATATTAAAATTAAATAATAAGCTTGTTTAATAAGTACGTTGTTTATTATAGTACAGTATATATTTGTATGTAACTATTAATAGGTGTATAACATTGTTTGTATAACTAAGAAAATCTAGCAGTTCGTTATTTAATTAAACTTAAATAGGTACGGTTCGGTTAAGATATTCAATATTCACAATCGACTTGAAAATTAAATTAAATGTAATTTTTAATATTATATAAGTCCATGTTTGGTATTTTATACAATATAATAGGGATAAAATATATACCTTATAATATATTGCGGGTATACTCGCAAAAATAAAACAGTAATTATTATACACTTGTGTGACTCGTCGTAAGTTGTAAACATAAAACATTTTTGAATTAACATCTAATGCGTAATATTTTGTATATATTTCCGATGATACCTACTAAATATCGAGTAGATATTAGTATTTTGAGTCTAGTCGAGCAATGAGCTATTATATTTTATAAGTTTATAATATATTATAGTATATACGCGTGGTATATGTTTTCACGCAACGGTTTCAACATTATTGTGCTCGATCGCATTTTATGGATAGTTGCGCGAAAAGATATAGGTAGGTATTTATAAGAGTCATGAAGAGACGTGAGTGCGATGGATAAAGAAGATAAAAAAACTAAAAAAAAAAACAAGTGCACGATAGGTGCTGTTTACCCGTGTCCGGTGTACACGACGTGGCAAAGAACACAAGGGAAAAAAGTTGAATAATATAAACGGTAAAAGAAAAAAAAGAAATAATAATAATGCAAAACTAAATAAATACGTTTACCATGTTGTGTATGTGTGTATGTGTGTGTGTGTGTGTGTGTGTGTGTGTGTGTGTGTGTGTAGAGTTGTTGACTCGTGTGGCTACTGAACTTGAATAGTGCACAGGCACACGAGCATTTCTCGCCTTACCACGCCAAGCCGGTGGGAAAACAATGACCCGAAGACTTCATCCTCTACATATACATAATACCACATGGTGTATTATATTATTATAATATTATGTATAGCAAACGGTAACGAGCCCACATTATGCTCGTCGGAAAGACTCAATTATGGTAAACGTCAACTGACACTGACGTTTCAATAAATACTTTTCGACTTGTGTTGATATAAACTATTCAACTGCAGACGGTTATATTAAACAAAATAATAATATGTAATATATTAAGTTAAATTATATTAAAATACACGCGTGTATAGACTATAAAGAATTATCGTAACAAAAATATTGAAATATTTATTTTTATTTATATACAGTATGGCTGCAGGAACTGTGCTGCATTCTCGACTTTAAAGTCTACTGCACTATATAATATACGTCCGCGTCGAGTATTATTCAATAAACTTTCTAGGAGCAGGGTACCACTAAAATATTTTTTCCGTAGGAGCAAATGTTTAAGAGGATATCAGCGCACTATTTGTTTTCTCTCTCTAGCCCACGCGCAACATAGACAAAACGCATTTACGCAGAATCATTTTTTCTGTTTGTAAGTAACCTTAGAGTAATATCACCCATCACAAAAAAGATTGAGAATAATATTTTTGAGGGAATGACATATCAATTTGTTTCAATATTGTCTTAAAACAATTTAAACATAATTTAAATTTACAAAATTTTTTTGTTTATTTTGAAAGTTGAATACAAAGTCAAATAACAATAAAATATAAAATCGATAAGTCATTCCCTCGAAAATATTATTCTCAATCTTTTTTGTAATGGGTAATTTTACTCTAAGATTACTTAAAAATATAGGAAAATTGATTCTGCGTTAATGCGTTCTGTCTATATTGCGCGTGGACCAGAGAGAGAAAACAAATAGTGCGCTGGCCGCTGACATCCTCTTAATGGCGATAAACAAGCAGACTTTGAGACAAATTTCCAACTGCCATACTGATATTGTAAGACCAAAGATCTGTTTGATAAAGACTTCAAATTTTTATCAGATGATAATATACCATATTATAGATATAATAAACCATTTTATCTGTAGGTATCTAATTTTGATTTTATAACTGCACATTTTTTTTAAGACTCTAATCACGTAAATTTCAATTAAATAAGTATTTTTTATAATTTATTCATATTTTTTTGTCATTACAGAAACGTATAATAAATGTGAACTTTATAGGTGCAGACTGCTGAAACAATAAATAAATAAATTTGTTGAAAAATTCAAAGACTCGTTATATACTTAAATTAGTTATGTTAAATATTTAATCGTTTAATGTTTATATTATATAGCTATTATATAGGTATATAACATATTATATAATACGTAAATACAAATAATATAGTATAATATAGTCAAATATAGTATACCTACAACTTTGAATAACGATTCGAGTATTTTTGTAAAATATAGAAAATAAGTATAGGTACCTACCTATATTATATTATAGTATTATACTCTATAAGACAATTCAACAACCGATAAGTCGTATTTATAACATAATAATATTATTTTAGAACATAATATTATGCATTGAGTAATATAGGACGACACCTTAAAATGGAATATAAATTATAATGATAAATTATATAGTCGCCGCTGCTATATATTCTACGCACTGATTTAATGCCTACTGACTTATGGGCAATAAATAATATCATCATATTTCAAAAAATTAAAAATAGAATTTATTTTGGGATAGTGGAAGCCGCACATATAAATTTTAGTTAAAACGTTTTTCATCATGTGAGTTTTCACGGGGCACCAATCATTGTTAGAACGGGTTTTCTCGTTACACTTAAAGTCACAACAAAATACAAATACAATACCCAGTCCTCAATAATAAAATATTCTTCGAGAATTGTTGTTGTACAATGACGAGTATTTCCCACGGTTTTCCTCAATAGATTTTTGTAGTCTTATAATATACTGACGTGATTATACTCATAGATGCCGTCGCCCGTCTGGTGATGACTTCTTTTGTGACTATCGTGTAGTCGGATCCACTTTCGGTTTGATATATGCGTGTTCGTTATATATATAACATTATACGTACCCAAAGGAATATTTTAATGTACCTATCTATGCTGCAGACGTGGTTCCTGAAACTGCTATCGACAAACGTTTTAGTGACGAATAATATATAAGTATAAGTTTACAAAGTGTATAAGTTTTATATGTTTTTTACACTGCGTGATCCATGGGTGTGCCACATATTATTACTCTATGGTGTGCCCAAAGAATTTGAATGTATACACTTAAATAGTTAAATGTATAATATCGTGTGGACAAATGAGAGTGTACCTATAACGGCTATAACGGGCGAAGATGTTCGGAGGCGTTGAATAATATATTTTTAAGTACCTACTCTGTTTCTGAGTGCGTGTGTTTGCATCGTGATAATAGTATAATCAATACGTATTGTTAACACTGCATAAACATGCCTATGGTTTCGGTAAAATCAAACTTTTATCCAATACCTGTAATACCTGCAATACATATTATCTTACATGAATAAACTATAAATAATATATCATATATGTTCGTGAAAAAGTGGATATAGGTATATACGGTGTATAATAATATGTACCTAACGTTTAAACCACGACCCATGATATTATACGTACCTATTTTTAATAATGTTTCTGTTTTATATAATATTATTATCATGACGCGTGACTGGGAAATAATAGAAACCGGCTTCCGGAAAATAAACTTTCGTCCCGGTCGTGCTAGAAAATCACGGTGCGCCGGAAACCAAAAATAATTTTTAAGTGACCCCTGTCAGCGCGTGTATAGTCCACAAGGTATATTATAATATTATAAACCTACGTGAGCAGTATGTACACACAGCGTTCTTGTGTGGTCCCCCCGTTGTAACGTCATTATTTTTCATGAAAAGATGGCCCGCCGATCTGCGTGCACATTATAATACACATTATATTATTATATCGTTGCACAGACCGTGCCGACACACAAGAGAAAAACGCCGAGCGGCGTGCGATGATGATAAAAACGAACAAAACATCGCGCCGGCATCACACTATCTCCACAAAATTATCTCGGCCAGCGGTGTAGTACGCGTACCTACCTATAATATCTCATTCACGCGAACACGTCGGTCTAGGCTATTATCATCGAGAGCTAATTCACGGCGGCGTGAGGCGAAACAAAAAAAAATTCACAACAATCGCATTATTATTGTGTAATAATAATAGTAACAATAACGGCGACAAAAAAATATATAAATTACGGGTGGGCCGAGTTTTTTCAGCTCGCGGTCGTCTTCCGAACACGCGCCCCGAAGAATGCTCGACGACGTGACGCCAACGGACGGATAACGCGTATTTAATTTTTTTTTTTTTAGAACTTTATTATTTTATATACATATGACATGACGTAACGTCCGTTTTATACAATAAAATAAAATAAATCTACTCCTTTATGTTATAATATAGCTATTGTGTTGGAGTAGGCGAGTTACCCTTCTGACGAAATTATGAATTTAATTATACAATGTATCTAATAACTAATCAGTAATTACAGTTTAAGCTTAGATGTTAAGAAAACGGACATAATATATAATATAGTATGGCAAATATAGAAAACGATACAATTTAACTAAATAATAAAAGATAAGATAAATAATAAAAAGGTGGATAAGTGGATGTCGCTCTGCTGCACAGTAGGTTACAAGTGGCTCACTGTAATGGATGATGTTAAATTTGAATTCAATGATATAATATCATTGTATAAGAAAAACGATTCTGAGCGAAAACGGTCAGTCACCCTATGATATTACCAAGTATATTTGATGATATTATTGTGAATAAAGTAATTTATGTATAACCTATTAACGTGGAGCCTTGTTTTAAATTTTCAATCCTTAGCCATAAAAGTTAAACATTTTATAAATTTTTAACCACAAAATAATTAATAAATTATAAATTTGATAAATGTTGTCAAAATTTGAACTTTAAATGCTTATAAAAAAAAATTGTGCATATGTATTTTTAATATTTTTCAACTGCTATTAAAACGATATATCAGGAGTCTAATATTAAATTTTCACGCTTTTTTACCCAACAAATAAAAATTTATTGATATTTATAGAAAAAAAAACTAAAAAAATTGAAAACTGACAATGTCCGTAAACAGCTCAAAAAGAGTCAAAATATTTTCAACATTTTATGGTGTATAGAAAATGCTAATATAAACATTCAGTGAAATTTTCAAGTATCTACAGTCATTCGTGTTTTAATTACAATAAAATAAGAAAATTGTTACATGAGAAATCGAATAAATATCAAATGTTGTAAAAATATAAATTTCAGACGCTCATAAAAATTTAATTTAAGTTTCTTCTAGACATTTTTTTTTTGATAAAGGTACACAAACTTATGAGTAATCTTATATTACATTTTCAAATCTTAGATTTAAAAAAAAAAATTTTTATGAATTCTCATCAAAATAATTTGCTATTTTTCGTGAATTTTCCGTATTTTGTCAAAATTTGAACTTTAAATGCTTATAATTAAAAACTGTGACTAAGGATTTTTAATTTTTTTCATCTGCCTTTGAAACAATAAACTAGGAGCCTTCTATTAAATTTTCAAGCTTTTTTACTCAACAGATAAAATTTTATTGATATTTATAGAAAAAAAAACTAAAGAAATTGAAAACTGACAATGGCCGTAAACAGCTCAAAAAGAGTCAAAATATTTTGTAAATTTTATGGTGTATAGAAAATGCTAATATAAACATTCAGTCAAAATTTCATGTCCCTACGGTCATTTGTTTTAGAGTTACACCAAAAACCAAAATCGATTTTCTCGAAAACAGATTTTGCGTAAAAATTCCCGTTTTTCCTTAATTTTTCTTTTGTTTTTCACGTCGCTTGTGAAAACTACTGGGAAATTTTTACTTTTGACCCCCCAAAGTACCAACTAGATTCACTTTCCTATCAGAAAAGTTACTATTGAAGAAAATCCAAGCACTTTTACTGTCCTAAAAGGTGATGACAGACACAAAAATAAAAAAAATTAAAAAAATTAAAAATTAAAAAAAAATAAAAAAAAATAAAAAAAAAAACACACATCATTGTAGAATCAATACATTCATCGCTTCGCTCAGAATCTAAAATTATATAAACTAATATACAGAATGCGAAATTGTGTTAATGTAAATTCAATATAAGTTTATACCATTATATAATATATAAAATTATCGTGTCACAGTGTTAGTGGTCCCACACCTCCGTACGGCTTGACCGATTCTTATGAAATTTTGTGTGTGTATTCAGTAGGTCTGAGAATATAGGTCGTAAAGTATTTTTACCCTCCTACCACCTATCCGGGGAAATGCTCAAACGGGAATTTTGAGAATTACGGTGTAAATTTTTGTTTATAAATGATTGTTATTGGTTATAGAATAAATAAATTAATATAGGTATTTTTTATTTGGTTGCCATTGCAGGTTAATAGGGCAGATCAGGTGCAAGTGTAATGCACCAAATCAATTTTTCGCACGTTGCCTATTTGAGTAGTCGGATTGCTTACCGGGGAGGCCAAGTTGCACCCAAAAGAAGTTGAACAATAGCAATTATTTTTACGGGCAACTAAGTGATCGGGATCAGCTAGTAATATTATATTATTATACATTTGAAAACAACCATTTTATAAACCATTTTTTTATCATTAACCAGAATGTATATTTTTTTGTACACAGAAGGTATTAATTGCTTAGAATAAGTTGGACCTAGATAATCAACAAATAATTTTCCAAAGGATATTTTTATAAATTTTACCGGTAAATCATAAGCTCTATGCGCTCGTTTATGAGTAGAAACTAATACCTATGTTGTTTGTAGATTTAGTATTTTTTTTTTATTACGAATGATATTGCATTTTTTTGTATTTAAAATGCTTACTGGTAGAGCATCCAGAAATTTGTAGTTTTGTTTTGTTGAACCCTCTAAGATTTTTTTATACACACCTATATAATATAAATAATATAATACAACAGCTTATACATTATATAGTACGACGTTTGTTTTTTATAACATAGTTAAGAACCACGCTGACAAATCGGGTATGTACACATATTATTGTTATTATTATAATATTATATGGACTCGCGTGACCTTTGCCGCCGCGGACATGTCACGCGAGATGTACCTATATATAAAGGTAATCTGAAACCAGCAGAGACACGACGATTTATACAAGTTCGTTATCCGGTTCTCGTCTGTGAGACGCGTGTTTATTGTGCGAGCATAATATTATTTTGGTGCACTTCAGTATTTGGGTGCCGCGGGAGAGAAGGATAATACATAGGTGATAGTATCATATTATTGTTTTATATTTTCGTGAATTATGAAAATATCCCGAAAAAAAATTTAGGCACCTATTATACAATATAGGTGGGTAACATAATATAACGTTCAGTGGTACAAACCGGACGACGTGAAAAAACTCGAGAGGAATCAATAAATACGTATACGTATATATGCATAATATTATTATATCGATTTGGAACTCTTTTCAGATTGTAGATAAATACGTTTTTTATTTAACGTTGAACCGCGCTGCAAAATGTATGTCAGGTATGTGTGAATTGGGTATTGAATGTCAAATCTGATTAAATATATTTTATACAAAATTTATTATAATATATAGGTATATACCCATCTAGACACTGTAGTTTAATACCCGAGTCGAATTATTGTGCCGAAAAATCACAAACGAGATACAAAATGTATTAAATTTCCAAAATAATGTGTGTGCTATTTAGATCTGATTTCATTCCAATGTTTACCAAATCGTTTAAAAAGTGTTGCGGCAGTCTTATCGCGGTGTTGATCAATAGAATGTAACCCTGCACTCGAATAAGACTCATAGTTTTTTTTTAATGTTTTAACGGTCAAATTGTAGGTATAAATTTCATTAAAATCTTTTTTAAAATGTATATTCGACTTAAATTAATTATAGTAGTTTGATTTATGCACCAGTCCACGTGCATACATAATATAATAATATAACGAATTGATGAGTTACGGGTGCTCTACAAATTTGGCTCACCATCTGGAAATTTAAACATGGGTTCAGGTATCAGTTGTCAGTTTAAAATAAATGCAGGATAAACCATGTACACAATATTATATACTAAGTATACTACAGTAAGATAAATCTAATTATACCCACAATTTATTATGGGGTGTAGTGAACTTCACCATTTTTCTCATCCATTATATCCACTATTCGCCATTATAATATAGTCAATATCAAAATGTTGTAGGTACCTATACTATTAGTACCTAACTAACTGCGGTGAATACCGTTTAATCAACACTTCAAAAATAAAAAATACAATTTAAAAGTATGAAAATCGATTTAATGTGCGAGTTTACACTGAAATATTTTAGCTGTTTGGTATTTTTTTCGTTTCTCTGAAAATCTATAAAAGACAATTTAAACATTATGTTTTTATTATACCTCACATCTGCACTATCAATACTGCAATTTGTAGCTGTATATATATATTTATATATATTATATTAATATATTTATTGGCATTATAATAGGTATCCGGTTTAATAATAATTATTCGAGCGTAGAATATTATGTGTTAAAAAAGTCACTTAATTGTATATTATAAATTACAAATAATTTATTATGTTTACGTTTATTCATCGTGATATTATGTTGCTGTCTATAATAGTCATGTATTAAAAAAAGTCACTAAATTGTATTTATTTTTACTTTTATTTTTTATTTTTAAAGTTTTCCTAACATTTATCATCTAAACTTAGGTAGGTATATAGAATTACAATTTTTGACATTTTTGTATATAAGATAACGATATGGTAATTAAATAAGAACTATAGATTTTAAATGTAAGTACAATAGGATAATAATTTTTACATTACAAAATTGTATATTATAGTTTTAAATAATTTATTAAGTATTATAGCTATAGTGTTTATACAGTATCAAGAAAAATCCAAAGATTTGTTGGCAAACACGATCCGAGGCTAGAATTCCAGATCACCATGTCAATGACACCAGATTTTTAAACTTAGTTTAAGAATTTATGGATAAAGGGCAGGAGTCACTTCCCAGACAACATTTTGTAATGATAATATTATAATAGTATTATAATAACATTATACTAATATTATTCGTTACTATAATGTTATAATAATATTATTAAACAAAAAATTGCTGCCTGGGTTCATTGGAAGTGCTTTATCAACGCGTAAAGTATGTATTATTAATATTTAGTATATGCATAAATCCCTAGGGTTTAAAAAAAAATTTTTACATAATATAGGTATAATAATATATAGCTGACTGCGTATATCAGGATTCAGGGATCGGAAAGTTGTGCGCTAAAAAGTAAATACAAGAAATATGAAGTGCATATATAAATTATAATAGCCTACCTTTAGACATTTGTGGTTTTCGTCTTAGAAGCGCGAAGCATAGAAAATGTAAGCTGTGCAGATCACGTTTAGATTCGAATTAGTTTAAAAATTATAGTGAAACGACCAATTAGGTATATTAAATTTGATGGGAGGATATTATAATATGTGTTTGAATGCGGGGTTTTAAGATAATTCAGTTTTTAAGTGAGTTATGGGCATTTTTAATTTGCACAATTACACCCAATACTTGCTAAAAAATTGAACCACCGTAAAAAACTCAGATACAAACACAGATAATGCTCTATTACCATCAAGCTTCATAATAGATCAATTCACTGTTTTTAAATTTTAACGAAGCTAAACGTGATAATATGCTGAGCGTAAATTTGCCATTATGTAACGCACGTCTTGTAAGGCGGAGACAACAAACGCCCGTGTAGCGTCCTCTTAAATATGCAACTATATTATTTTTACACGAAACTATAGGGGACTCGAAGTTCTAAGCCTTGCAGGTTATATTGCATGGTGAAACATCGGCCTGCAGCGCACAAGAAAGTCGTTCAGTATAATTATACCCACGAATGACCTTTCGTACTCTACTGCTGCAGTACCTATGATTGTATGGCGCATCCCCCACCAAAGTAACGTGACTTTGATATTTTCGTACCAAAGGCCATATTTAAGGGGGGCAACGGGGACATTTACCCGGGCGGCCAATTTTTAATATATTTTAAGGGGTGGCCTGCAGGCACCGGTGTATATTTTATAAATAATTTTTTCAGTAAGAATTTGTTTGATTACCTACTCGAACTTTTTGCATTGCATGACTATGATACAGCCATATGGCGTCATTTGCTCATTTTTTCAATCAACTGTTCATTTTTGTAATTTTTTTTATAGTTTTCAATTGTCTGTTGTTATACATTTTGACAATAATTAAAATAATGTGTCATCATTATCTGTGTTAAATGTTCATAAATAAAGAATTATAACTAAACAATTAAACAATTCATTTTTTTTTTTTTAGTGAGATGGAGGCTTACAAACATTGTTAACTCAGGGCGCAAAAAGTGCAAAAAATACGGCCCTGGTCACACGTGAGTGTTATATATTATACACTTTTTGTTTTGCTCGAGTTCTATCTGCATTCTATTGCGGTGTAGTACAAACGATATTTTTTTTAGTACATTATAATATAATATAAGTATGTTATATTTGATACCTATATTATATTATAATATGGGAGTGACCTGGTCGGCCCGCATCATCGTGGAATTCAAAATTTCGGTCGTGGCTGCTCCGTCGTCTTCCGTGGAGGAAGGTCGTGTATAAATACCATAATATATATATATATATATAACACGACGTAGGTATAATAACATTCGAAACGCGAGAACACGATAGGTGTATTTTTCTGTTTTATCTGCAACTGCTGCGGATACGCTATCTATCATCGCCGCCGCTGATTTATAACGTTTCGCAGAGAGTCAAACAAAAAAAAAAAACCACAAAAAAAAACACCAATCGCAACGACTATTTGAGTAGAATAATTTATCGGCCTGCACACACACTCAACAATAATAATAATAAATAATAGTATGTATTTTGTGTTACATATTATAATATATTATACACCATATATATTATATATGTCTATACGATAATAATAACACGATGGTATCGTGTACACGGCGATAGCTATATTATAATAATAATATACGTTAAACACGCGCGCATCGTATAATATTGTATATTATTATTATTTATACAAACGGCGACGACGGTCGAATATATGGGTTGTACCTGCGTCCTGCACTATTATTTCACAATATGCACAGCTTATAATATTATTACATACCTATATAGGCGTAATACGTCATTGTAAAACCAACGTGTTACCGGAGTGGTAAGGTGTGAACAAAAAATTAGTGACATCCCAACAAAAACACTCCGCCAAACTCCGTGCATGAAAAACGCCATGTATAAACAAATAACAGCTCTCAAAGTTTTGATATCATTAATTTATAGCCAAGTCTTTGAACTGTAGATAATAATATATCGTTTATGTTAAAATAGTTTGCTAAATGATTGAATAACTTAGCTTGGCGACTTGAGTTAAAAATTTAAAAATACTATAGAATAATGAGTACATAATAATTATTGTAGTCTACTATCATTTAAATAGGTACCTACCTACCAAAGTACCTAAAACAGCATTTTTGTTTTAAATTGTTTTTTTCTGTTTAAAACGTAAATTATTAACGTCAACATATAAATTGTTAGAGTTTTAAACAGTTTAAAACAGTATATTTTAAATAACTTAATTTTAATTTAATATGTAATTTACTTATACGGCAATAAGCCGTGTACTAGTATAATATGTTTCACTGTTTATTTATTAGGTACTTATTTTAAATCTTAAAAGTATTTGAAATATATTTTTTATATTTTCTGAATGAATGTTTTAAGTGGACATTATATTATGTATATATTAACTATTAAGTTTTGGTAAAAGATATAGGTAATTAATTAATAACATTTTTTCTGAAGGATATCTATTATTATTTATTATTAATAATAAATCAAAAAAAAAACACAATATTCACTTGGACTTTACATTGTTTTAAACATATGTTTTATTCGTTTTATACAATGAACAAAAGTTTAAAACAAATATTTTAAATTCATGTTTTAAACATGTTTAAACAAGTTGTTTATAACATAACAACCCTGGTACCTACCTAGTGTATTATTTATAAAGTGTTTCAAAATCGCCAAGCTAAGTTCAATTGTTTAGCGGACTATTTTAACATAAATGTTATCAGCTATAGTTAGATTAGAGACTGAGTTGCAAAATGATATCACAACTTTTAGAGCCGTTATTTTTTTTCACGTTTTGGCGGAGTGTTTTTGTTGTGTAATACTATTCACGCTCACATCGTATAATAGTATATATTATAATATCGCTTACAAACGGCGACAGTCGAATAATATAACGTTTTTATAAATAAAAATATGCACAATTGCACAGCGCCACAGCTTATGATATTAATACGTACCTATACTTAGGTGTGCCTATATGTGTGTCACCATCATCATTTATCGTATATGATGCATTATCATTGTTATTATTTATTGCCCGCCCGTCGCCGGCGCCGTCGTCCGTCTATATATAATAATATCATACAATGTATTTCGCACGCGGGGCTGGCGACGGGAATGACCATATAATATTTTACGGTGTCGTCGTTCGTCGCAAATATTATACATAAGCGTTCATTTGCGACAGCCCCCGCGGGGCTCAGAAATGAAAAATGAGCACATTTCTCTCGTTGTCCTAATCGAACCCCGCGAGTAGCTATATGTTATAACACACAACTTATACCTATAATAATATAATATATTATTATATTTATTATTATTTGTAACGCACGTATACCTATATAATATTATATATTATAATTGGTACCTATACGAAAAATGACACGCAGAAAAGGCCATCGTGTATAGCAATCGGTCTTGTTGAGGTTTGCAAAACAATATTATATACAAGGTATTTTTTTAAGCACACTCACCCCCATTTTGCTCTTTAATAGTACCCTTATTTATTCAAATTTTATATTTTTAAGTATGCCTAAGTACATATTTTCAAATTCCTAATATTTTTGTACTACTTAAGAAGTGTTCTGTGGCGATACAAACTTCTGTTTTTAAATAAAACGCCCCCTCCCCTTTTTAGTGTAAATTATTTATGATTTATTTGTTGATGTACCTGTAAATTCAAAATACGAATTATTAAGAGTCGGGCCTAAGTAGTTTCTTAGTTGTTAAAATATTTGTTTACTAAAGATAATAATAGTCCTTAAAAATGGTTTTACAAAAATATAAAATAGACGTATTATTGGATACTTGGGCCATTTTCACAAATTATTAATGTAGATGTCGATTTACTCATCAATAGTATAATAAATTACTAACATTTTTCAAATCACCAATATAGCTACTTAACCCATTAACGCATAAACATATTATCCTTAGACATTAGTACACAAAGTAAATTAACTAAAAACTGCTCGTTCGAATATATTTAGATATATAGATACATCAAAATTCTCAACAAAAAATGTCTGCTGAATAATTAAAAATGAAAAGGGGGATTCCTATTGGAAAAATAAAAGTTTTTTATTCTCAAAGCCTAAAGGATTATTCTTAAGTGACACTAACAATCAAAATTTAAATGTAGGCATCATTTAAACATAGGTACAAATAGAGTGAGCGCATGCTTAGAAAATCCCAATTTATACCGTGTTAAAACTGGGAACACTATATAATATGTATAAATCAGTTACCTACATTAATTATTACCCAATACATATTTTAGAATTCTGTCCGCGGAAGATTGATGATCTAAGTCTAGTCTAGATTTATGTCTCGAAAACAGAATTCAAAAATATGTACAGAGTACCGAGTAATATGGGTAATTTAATTATACTGTGTACACTGTTTTCGAGGACATACGATATAATATATAGGTAGGTCCTCGTTTCTGCACACGTTCCAACACTGTTGAGACGTCGTCGTCCACAAAAGACGATGACTATCAGGCCATCGATAGATAGAGATACGTTTATTTTTTAATAAATAATAATAGATGGTATAACAACTGCGTCGTGTTTTAAATAATCGTATAAAAAAATAATAACGAACACGGCGGCGAGCCGAGAAAACTGCGATTGCAGTGTTCGTTCGACACGAGTCAATATTATGTGTATAGAATGGTTTATGTTATATATATATTTATATATATACACTTACGTTTATAGTACCCACCTAACCTACTCATCTGCCCAAACGGGATTCAGAACGAACGCGAAAGAAAAGTATCACGTCGATCGCGACCGAATGGACATTAAGTACATTTTTGCCGGGTGATAATAACATTAAATCACGTTATACGCGCGCGCCATCAAACCAACTGTTACTTTCGAGATTTTTGTTTTCCGATACACCATGATACGTGTGTAATACTATTAATGTATTGTGTATATTATTACTATAATATAGGTACGCCTTTGTGTTATATATCGTTTAACAGCTATCAAATGTAACGCGGATAATATAAATTATTATTTCCACAACCCGCGGCGCATAATAATATATTTTATGATCATTTAAGTTTATCGATGTTCAAAATGTACTATATATTTTAACATATTTAACACCGTGTAATCTACATGTCAGTGTCGTTATAATATTTGTCAATACCTACATGATTTCTTGTCGCAATAAAAAAATATCTGTACTTGTTTTATGTTATACTAATCCCTATATTTAGGTAACTAGGTACAATTTTCAATACGTTTTAATTTGTATATGCTATATAGTACAACATCAATTATTACCTATTTTATAACTATAAAAAGTAACAACAAATTGTTAGGAAATTTAACAGTTTTGCAATATTTACACGTTCTTTTTGTAATCTTATTAAGTTTTTCGTTGACACTTATAATAGCTAAATAAATTATTTTAAATAAAAGTGTCATGATTTCTTTTAATAAAAATATTAAATTGTTCACCAATATTTTTAAAAACTTTTTGGGGAAAGATTAATTTATAAATATAATTTATTACAAATAAATGGTTTACTTATGGTGAGAAGTGTCTAAATTAATAAAGATTATGCTTTATATATTAATTAATTTAAAAAATCACAAACCGCTTTTTTGCACTCTAAAAATATAATTATTGATTGAACCTGAATCCAGTAAATTAAATAAAGACATTTTAATAACCCAATCTATAGTCATCGAATGAGATAATTAGGTACCTATGTGGTATCTGATAATGTCGTATTATGGCCATTCCATAAAAATAAGAAAAACCAGTTTTTTAACTTTTGTCAGATTTTCTCATGTGTAATTAATTTTTACATGGAGATTGATTATTTGAAATTCCCTTATATATAACAGTAATTTGCATTATTTTTTTTTACAAATTTAGTTTAAATTTTTTTTATTCAAAGCTGCACAGCTTTACTATATAATATACGCAGTATACAGTAACAGAGAAGGTACAACTTGGTGGCCGATAAACTAATAATTATAACACGGAAGATAAATTTTATAAAATTATTGAAATGCCTGAATGCTCTATAAACGTGAAATATTGACTAAAAATTAAATTACTCAATGATACCTATTAATACAACATGTAGGATAAATAACTAAGACCAAGTAGTTGTAGAGAAAATGTAAGACTATAATACTTTCTGTCAATTTTACATAGGGAGTGAACGACCAAATATCTTACACGACAACGTCCGGTTAATAACTGACTTTATTCTAAAAATCAGAGTGTTACCTGTGAGGACCGTTTTTAAGGTTATACCCACCCAGGGCAGCCCTCAATAACAATTACAGTAAATGTTTTAATCTTAACTCAATTTATAACATATCTGTTTTGATTAAGATACTATACAAATATTTTGTTTACCTTATGTTATATATTATAGACAATGAAAAAATTAAAATATGGATAATTAAACGATTCAATTTTGGTTTGAAAATAAATCAGATCTTTGTATAACATCTTTGTTCATTTTTAAAATGTAAAATTTTAGTGGTTTTAAAGTTTAATGATTAAACTATAACATTGCTTATATATAGGTAATACATTGGAAAATTAAGTAATCAGTATATGAAAAAAATGATTATAGGTGAGACTCAAAAGCCCGTTAATTTGATTTTGCCTTTACTTTCTTTGTATAAACGTGTAAGCACATTCAATTTTGACGGGTGAAAACTTCCAAAATTCATAATGTGGCCCTCCGAAAATATTAATTGGTGTTCGGGCAGTACATTTACTAATCTACTATTATGGTATTTGCTGACACCTACACGGTTGTAAATATCGCGTTATACTCCACCGCCGGCCTAATAAGTAATGATGAGGTCGGAAATTAGATTTAATGCCTATATCTATTGTATAATAATATACCTAATATATTATATTATTATGTACTATATAGAGAATGTATTTTGTACCGTATCAAATTCGTAAATTACTCCTATGTAAAAATATTGTATCATACAATTTTATAAAAAATTCTTGTGGATCTTAGTACCATGTCCCTCCATCGTAATAATCTATGTCTAGATCTATCATCTATAATCTATCATCTATGTTATAATATAGTCCTGTTCATTATAATTATTGTTCAATTTTTCAGTTATAACTACACAATGTTTTATATCTAGGGACTAGGGTACCTTTTTATAGAACTAATAATTAGTTATAATTGTTTTAAGATAAAATAAATGTAAATTAAAAAAAAAAAAAAAAATTCTGTCCGGAGAACAAGTGCCGCCATCCCCCCCCCCCCACCCGGGGAACGGCTGAAACCTACGGGTGTCCCATTAGAAATTCTGCCAAAACACAACACACACGTGTACCAACCTACCCAATTTAAAAACCTACAGTGCCCTCCCCCACACCCAATGGCCTATGTTGCCGCGGGTTACCCAATAAAAAAAAAAAAATTCATTGCAGTGTTTGGAAAGTTCAATGTGGTAGTAAAATATTTTCAAACATTGATTTTAATTATTTTATTATAAAAATCGTTTTAAACTTTCTTCATCAGTGAAATACTACAACGTAAACACTCGCATCTCGTATAAGAGGAGACGGCTACATTGACAAATAGCATCTCCAATGCGGCTATCTAGTAATCTGTGGGTTTAATTTATTGTTTAAAGGCATCGATATAATATTATATTATGTTTATCGTGCAGTGTATACCTACGTCATACGACGGACGGCATTAACCTACAAACGTGAATGGGTGATATTAAATTTGTGCAAAAGATTAAAGAATATCGCGAACCGACAATTTAAAAGACACTGCGCAAACAAGTGTCAGTATTAAACTGGAAATAGGCATGCAGTAGAAATATAAAACACAAAACTTATTTTATCATCATTCATCAATAATATATTACGTGTTTAAAAATTAATTCATCTATTTCCATCAGCCGAGGTACATTAAATAATGAGTAAAATAATAAATTATGACAGTTAAAATGAACATTCCCATACTTCGGAGTCAGCATTCGCCGCTGCATTTTAATTTTGAAATCTGCAGGTTTAATTAAAATATAAATTATTCTATTCGTTAGTTATTTTATATTTGTTTAATTTTTAATTTTTTTTTGCAGTTTTTTATTAATAATTCGACAGGTTTAAGAATTTATGATCAAGTTTTATACAAAAATACGAGAAATCGTAAACTCGAGACATTTGTCGAAACCTGAATTAAATATATTCCTCCATGTTTTCGTTTCAATTCGAATGAATAAATAAATAATGACAATACCCAAAGAGAGTCATAGTAGGTACAGCTTTTAAATTTTAGTTTCTTAGCGTTGCACGTGCTCTCCATAAATCATAATATTATACAACTATCTGAATTACCCGGCGTTGCCCGAAAAAAAATCTGATTGTCCAACTCCCTCTGGGTGTAACACGCTGTGGAAGCAATGTATTTTTAAGTATAAAAGATTTTATATTTGAATGCATCTCGACCGGCGTTGTCCGTGAAATTCGTAGCAGTATATTATTAAGTGGGCAATCTACCTGCCACCTGCGGTAGATCACGGACCCCGTGTGGTTTGTACTTAAGTGTATAATTTAACTTTAAAGTACCAAAGTTATACCAAGTTTGCCGTTTTTACTTAATTCAACCTACGGCAGATTAATACAATCAACTGATATAAAATCCTAACCTAACCTAACCGTATTAAAATCCGATTAATAAAAAAAAAAACCAAACATTCGTATGTATAGATAAAGAAGAAAAATAAAAAAGGAAAAATAAGAAGAAAAAAATGTAAAAACAATGTAAAAATTGGTCCACCGAAATCGTAGTTCAAACTTGAGACTTCCTTTACTAAAATGCATAGAAGTGCCACTGCGCCGACAGGCTTATCGCCTATATAATAATTATTATTTGCATTAATACCAATAGCACCTATTTACAAACAAAGATGCCCATCGTAAATCTCATAATCCCTGTTTGAGCACCTTCCCAGGTTGGAATTTATCCTTTTTAAATTTGCCTATCTTCTTCCCAGAGGTCTATCTGTCTCTGTACCAAATTTCATCACAATCGGTCAAGCCGTTTAGAAATTCATATAGGACACCCGACACATACACACACACAAACGTTAATTTTTATATATACAGATGGCCAATTGTCACACATCGCCTACCGTCTCCAAAACTAGTTTAGTCAGTCAACTGCCTCTCGTTGTATACTTATACCGATGATGTGACATTCCGTCCATTCCGATCACGGGATGACGGGTCTTCCTTCATCTGGCCTTAATAATAGAGAAGTCAACGACTTCTTCCAACATAGGATTATGAGTTTTATGTAAAAAAGTAATTTGTTGAATTTTGAGAACCATTTGGCATTAATCCAGAGGTCATCACCACAAAGTGGCTATCATTTACCCGAAGAACGTTTTTTTAAAAGAAAACTCAAAAACAATTTAAACGCAACGCAACCAATATGTAGATTGTAGGTAAACTCCTAGGTCATCCAAATTATTGATATATTTCATATTAATTGTATGGTAGGTACTAATGTTGGTTTGAAAATGAGATAGTTGACATGTAAGTGTATCGAGCGAAGTTGAAAATCTGATAATACTCTGTGCCTAGGCGTTTTTTAAATAAAAATAAAATCGCTTACAGTTACAACATTATGTAATCTAATTAAACTTTTTATAATTTGTATAACTTGTATAATTCTAAGTTTATTAACTCTATTCTTCTAACCTCCGGGGTGTAAATAAATAATATTATTAAATAAATTACAATAAAATCGATATATTTCATAGTACCTATAAAATATATTATTGTTTAATATTTTAACAGTTCATATTATAAAATACGAGATACAATTTCTTAAGATACTTTATATTGCATTAAGGAAGTTCGTAATAGTTCGTATAGGTAAGTATATTTATTCCTATTATAACTTGTTACAAAGAGACGTGTTTAATCATTAATTTTACTCGTCACCCTATCTTCACTTAAATAACTCTATAGCAATAGATTATGACGAGGATATAATTATAGAATTATAGCGCTAACGACGTAGGTACCTACTGATGAGCCACATTCCAAAGCCAAATCATAGGTACATCCGTACATCGCAATATGAGACTGCTTTTAGTAAATGTTATTCAACGAACCCTTCGTTATATCATATTTTATACAGGGAAAACATTACAAGAATGATTTCAACAATGCGTTGTATATACGTATTATGTTAAACTATTAGAAATAACATATTATAAAAATAACATAAAATTGAATTTTTTTTTTTGGTTAGTTATTTATCAATATTTATAAAGGTACTGATTAATTTCTAAACCAATCACATAACATTTAATCGTCACTCAACAAT
This sequence comes from Metopolophium dirhodum, assembly GCF_019925205.1. Lineage (NCBI taxonomy): Eukaryota > Metazoa > Arthropoda > Insecta > Hemiptera > Aphididae > Metopolophium > Metopolophium dirhodum. The sequence continues at coordinate 19,843,268 of NC_083561.1, forward strand.
TCGTATCAAATTTAAAAGAGTTTACAACATATTTTTTCAACGTTATTTTTATAGCGCGAGCCTTGATTTGAAAACCCGTAGAAACATTATGATTTTATATCTGTTTGGTATGCTCTAATGGGTTTTTCGTGTCGAATAGAAAAAAAAAGTAAAACGATATTTAAAATGGTACATTAAAAACCCGAACACTATCTTCCATATACCACTATTTTGTGTGGGCCACAAAAAAAAAGGGAGTGCGTGTATCATACTTTTATAATATCGCATTAGAAACAACAAAATATATTATCGTACTTCGATAGACGTACCTAGTGGACTTATTAAAAAAAAAATATAATGATTTTGGGTTGTGTTCCCTGCAGTGTATTATAGTATCGATTAAATATTATATTAGTTACTCATGCAATAAATATCTAAACTTCAATAGTTCAATAATTGATTTCAGCCATACCAATAATATATGAATATGTTATTATTATATTTAGTAATAATTATTAATCAATTTATGTTATAACAATAATGATATAATAATGTTCTAAACATGCAGCCAAAATATAAAAATATTATACGTTCTACTGTAATAATAAATCCTCTTTTTAATATTGTAATATTGTCTTTATATACCTATACTCAGAGTAATAAACTAACAACAGTTGAGTGGATAATATTAAGTTTATTCTCCCCATTAAAATATGTAATCCCTGTTCTCTTCGCGCGTGACGCGGATCTTCATAAACTATTTTTAAACATTTTATTATGTCACATTCGGGATCGCATGCGTGATCAACGCACACGATTTGAACGCGTTTGAACTTTTTTTTTTTAATTTTATATTTTTATATTTATTCAGTTTTTGTGTCGCGTCTGAATATACGAGGAATAATATAAGTACTCTCGGATCTTCGCGATCTCTTCTCATATGCAATATTTATTATTATACAGTTAACGAGTACAATGTGTACAAAGTGTTATCCTTAGTGCACCCCCTCCCAACGGTCAGCCTATTATACCTACTATCGCCTCATTTTCAAAGTAATCTAAAGCCATTAAGTGATACTTACCCGAATATTCGCGATTACCAAGTACGTCTTACCAGTCTTAGTATTTTATTAGCTCTTCAGTCATTATGCGTGATCGATCGTTTTGTAAAAGAAAAAAAAACTGCTAGACTTTATACCAACTATACCTATACAATTTTTTTAATTTAAAATTGTATACATATTTTAATCTATTACACGTGCAATGCATAATAAATAATCTATATTTAGACATGTTATAATAATATTATATAGGTATTTTTTAAGTTAATTATAGTTTTTATATTATTATAAAAATATATGATTTAGTCTTAAGGCTGATACCGAATTGGTCCCCGAGCCCCAACCCCACATTCCGAATTGGTCCCCGTTTGAAAAAGGTATTTTATTAAGGTAAGCCGAATTGGTCTCCGTTTAATTAATACCACATTTTACTTCTCAATTTTCCCGGCTTATAAGACTCAATTTTAAAGTAGGCTTGGTTAAAAAATGTGCGTTACCGATGGTTGAAGTGGAAGTCAACCAGTCGTCACTTAGGTAATAAAATATAATATATACAATTTAAAATCGTTGAGCTGATATATAGGTTAGGTTAAACAAACGTTGCAAATTTGAAACAAACTTTCTCAAAATATTCTATTCGTGTAAGTTTCACCCATTAATGTTCTCTGCATAGTCGTTCATAATTTGGTAACACGCCAATATAAGAATTGATTGCCATTTTACTGTATAAGATATATAGTGTAGGTACATTTATATTTTATACTATCCAATTTGTACCAATCATACATACATCCCCAAAAATGTGTTCCAGCTACGGCCTCGTTTGCGAATATTATAACTATTAATTAATATTAATAATGCGAACGAGAGGAGTTTCCATTTGAAACCTGCAGCTAAGATTTATACTGTTTGTAAATGTACAAACTGGCTACGGTGTTCAAGAAAACGAACTTCTCTGAACCAAAAACTGCTGCGAACCGTGTATGTAGTAACAACAACAACAATAGCATTAGGTATATTAAAACGATTGCGGGCACAGCGAAATGACGCGGCGAGACACCCTGTATATAATATAATAATATTCGTTTCTAAAAACTATGCAAGCCCCCGGGGGCCGAGCTGCATCGCCGCCGCCGTCTCCAGGTATAAAGGAGGAGAAGAAGAAGAAGAAAAAACCCGTTCTGCCCGCCGGACGTCGGTCGCGTCGCTGCCGTGCGTTGCCGTTGATTTAAATGAGTCCGCCGCCGTCTCTGCAGACGATAATCCGAATATTGGACTCCCCCGATCGAAAATTCCCGTTCCGTGCGGGTTGATGATTATAATAGTAGTAATATTCCCCATACCCTATGGCCGATGGAGTGAAGCAGGACTCATCGTCGGGTATAACAACGGGGAGGGGAGGGGAGGAGAGGGAACACCGTCGTTTCCGACCGTTCCGATCCGCGGCCATATAATATCATAATAGAATAATAACGATAATGGTATTATTATTATTATTATTATTATTATACTTACTATTATGTCGAAATAATAGTACCTATAATATTATATAGGTATATAGTTGCTTCGGCGGCGGCTGAGGTGCGCAGTCATCGTCGTCACACAATATAATAATATAATAATATTATTTTAATCTCACCGCACATTGCTTCCAGAATTACGCACACCCTGGGTTTATTATTATTATTATTATTATTATTATTACTACCATTATAATATTATTATGTTCCGGATATGCGATGCCGACGTGGGAGGTCCGACAGCGCTCCGCTGCTGCTGCTGCTGCTGCAGTGTATGCATTTGTCAGTCGTCCTTCCGAAAAAAATAAACACAAAATACTACGTGTACAAAAAAAAATTCGTCGGACGTAATACGCGCAATATACCTATATAATGCCCGTATATTATTATCATTTATATATATATATATATATTATATATGAGTGTGTGTGTGTGCGTACGCACTGCTGTTACCGTATTATTCCGAGTCTAATAGATAAATTACCGCTGATTTCCGCTGTTGCAGTGAGGTCCGACTACGGAATGTCTTGATTGCGTCCATTGAAATTGAAATTTTGGTGGTGTGGTTTTTTTATTCATTTTTTTTCACTTTTCATAATAATATCCTATTATTATCATTACCGTGATTTATAGTGTGGTCATTCGAAACCACCCTGCAAGCCACGACGTTTTTTTCTCTCTATATATAATGGTTTTCGTCGACTGTGATTATATCGAATCAAAAAAATATAATAATATATGTACCTACTCGTAATATTCCATCATTGCGCGAAATTTAAACTCCGTTCATAGTAATTGATGTACATCACATAGTGTTTATTTCTCGAATACTATTGTTGCTGAGCACTTAGATTTTTGTCAATTTCCGAATTCGTACGATGTCATAGGAATATTCCAAAAATTGAATGCTTGCTACTCAATAATTTGTTTCCGTATAGAAATGTATTGCAATATTTGCAAGCACGCTTATTTCAGACACAAAAAATCCTCACATCAACCCATTAACACGTTCATCGCTATACGCTCGGACTATGAAAAAACTAACTAATTTTTATAAGAAAAAAATAACAATGAATAAACGAATAATTAATAATTAGAATAGATAGTAGGCATATAGAATTAATTGGTTAATTAATGAATAATCCATCTAAAATATAAATATATTTATGATCTATGAGGTGGGATGATAACCACTAAAAATGTTTAATTTAATTCAAATGTTTTAACAAGTTTATGTACATAAGTAAACCACAATAGTTAACTATTATATTAACTGTGGCTTAATAATTGTAAATTAAAGAAACATATCAATCTAAAAAGACGTATGTATATAAAGTAATAATAATACGATTTAACAACATCTTTAATAATACGATTTAACAACTTTTTTAATAATATATTGTGTTCAGAAATACCAACCGCTGTTTTAAATTGATCATTAATTATGCATAAGTAAAATAAATTATTTATGCAAATAGGGGAAGTTCAGAAATCAATCTTTATGACTTTATATGTTCGATACAGTCTATAATACGACGTGGTAAAATTATCGTAGGACTATCGCTTTATTATTTTATAATGTAAAAAATTCATATTTTCTTGAACCAAACACTGACATATTATTCTATATATTATTATATTGGCTTTGTAGATTTTACTCGTATGTTATTTTGAGTTCATGTTTATCTTTGTGATGCCGACAAAATGAAACCATTAACCGTTTCATCTTGACAGCTCGTATGGTAGCTGCATTGAGTAGGTATAAACGTGTATTTTACATTCTAAAGAAATACCCGTAACGTGTTTATCGGAATTAACTTATCTCTACCATTTTCCACAGCTGTCTTCCGGGCGAGATATTGCTGCGTCTCGGTACACTGTAATATTATAATAATATAGGCATATATAAATATATTATAGCCCGATACATGCATAAATAATTATTGAAATCTGCATTTTAAATTAATATGTACAGCGGTATACTCGACTTAAAAAACAAATAGTTGTATTATTCAAGTCTGTTTTTCGGGTATATAATATTATCAGTGCTCAACATGGCCAAATTAAAGTACCAGGGGGACTATGATTATTTTTTAAAAAACAGCGTCCCCATTACTTATTATACGTTACTGAGCTTACCACCTCTTTAAATTATATAAACAATATATTTATAAATAATCAATTAAAAAAAATACAAGTTTATATAAGACATAAGTTGATAACTGTTACAGTACCTACCTACCTATTTTATAAATATATATATATTATAGTTATACATAATACAAATCTCAAAAGGATAATAAAAGTAGCTAAATAAAAAAACTTCCGTTTTTAACTATTTAAATAGTTTCATAAATTATTATAAGTAGGTATGTGGTACCTCGTGCATTTTGATAAAAATGAAGCAGAATGACGAAGCGTCCTATACGTTACCCTTAAAAATATGATAGTAGGGATACTCTAAAATTTGTGAAAATTGCGCGTACTTGTAGGTCTAGGCAATTATATTTGTTTTTTGATAAATTTCTTCAATCATCATTCATGTTCAATAGTCAATAGGAGAATATCAGCGCACTATTTGTTTTTTCTCTCCGACCCACGTGCAACATACCAAATTTAAGCTTAGCAGAACCAACAATGGGTTATTATTATTAATATCATAGAGTGAGTTCACCTATTATCAAACCTTAAGTTAAGAACATTACCAGTGTGGCCGTGGCCCTACGTTGGCTATCTATTATATTTTAATTTGTATTATGAGTATTATATGAGCGTGTAAATTATTACAATTTAAAAATGCTTATAAATTGTATAAAAATTAAAATATCGTAAAAATGTATAGTATACAAGTAATGTTCTTAGCTTAAACTTTAATAATAGGTACTCTACATTTATTTATTTAATCCCCACTAAGTTTTTGAATATATTCATTCTTAAATCCACCTAACAAAATAAATTATCAAATTAAAAAAAAAAGAAATTAAATAATATGATACATTGTTGAATAACAGCAGCTAGCTTGAGTATAATATTGTTCTATGAGTATAGATAACCTGCTATCATAGTAGTAACACGGGCTTAAATATTATTATTGCATATTAGCTATTTTTAGAATATGGAATTTACGGAGATGTCATCTGTATATATAAAACAGTAAGCTGGCTGACTGATCTATCAACGCACAGCTCAAACCATTGGACGGATCGGGCTGAAATTTGGTATGCAGATAGCTATTATGATGTAAGCGTCCGCTAAGAAAGGATTTTTGGAAATTCAACCCTTAAAGGGGAAAATAAGGGGTCTTTTTTAGATATGAGGAAGATAAAAAATTAATACGCACATCTATGCATCAAGATTGATTTTCAAATGCTTCTGTGACATATAAAGAAAAGGACATATCTGGTAGTATTAAAATGAAGATAAATTAAATAAATTCGCTATGTCTAATCGCCGTTTGCAATTATAAGATTTAACACTTGGTAACTATGTTATTTTATTTTTATAATAAACAAATATATATGTAACAAATAAATAATTAATTAGCATTGAGTTGTTGAGTACTTGAGTTGTATATTATTGTATTTCATTTATCAAGTATTTTGTTTGTACTGTTGAGTACCAAACTAAATGTTTTTGTAATATATTATTTCCGTAAACATTTATAACAAGTGGTGAGGGTCGGAGCCCCTGCGAGTCTGTATTGATTTTATAAATTTAGCCCCACGATAAATCAGTTGTCCAAATTGCGCCTATGGTACTCTAATATTAAAAGTAATAAAACAAGGCCGTTCTACTCTAAACATACGTTTGCTATGTCATTACTGGTTCAACTCTTACAGTTAAGAATTATAATATATAGTAAATTAATAAATAATAATATATAAAGAACTAAAAAAAATATTAAATATTAAAAATATTATTTTTGGTAACAATTACATTCATCATCGACCTTGGTTTACCTATATTAATAAGATAGTTAAAAAACTAAATACTCCCGATACGTTTAAACGTACTATAGTTCAAGTCATTGATGGACTTTATCATATATTATGCAATATGCTAATCTATGTGATGTCTCTATTGAGTACGTTCATTTAATAGACTCCCAGCTGTACATTTTTTTTTATTTCCAAGCAATGAATGAATTGCGAATGAGATCTTATTAGGATAATCTAACCTGTTTCAAAATCCGGATTATGTATACCTACCTCATTCGATTAAAATTCGATTGGATTAAAATTAATGTCCTAATTTGAATAATAAATCAAGCGACTGTTAAAAATTGTATATTATTTTGCCTTATCTCGGACGCATAGTAGTGATTTATTTGCAAAATTCTCCATACAAAATCACATTAACATAATCAATCACGAATCAATATTATTAATTGCTGCTATTGGCATAACTAATTACTTCGAATTATAATAATAATATTATAATGGTCACGTAAGAACGAGAAATACACAGAAAAATACGTAAGTTTATATTATTTTTTTATGAGTTACTCAAATTTATACATATTCCACAGGTTACATACCTTATAGTGTTTAATAAATAATAATGCTAATAATCAGCATTTCTTGTATCATCATTAAAATTCCATAATAATATATTACACTTACATTGCTACATTAGTATTTAATTATGTCATCAATATTCCAATAGTTGAACCTTGGTTAACTTTAAAATATGTGTTTAAACAATTAAAAATCAATTGCATAAATTATAAACCTATTCAAATTCCATTTTTGATAATATTTATATTAAGAAAACGTGTATTATAAAAAAAAAAATCACTAAGTACAACATATTTTATATAGGTACAATAACTTATTATAATTATAAGTATAATATCTTTAGGTACATTTTATTAAATTTCAATGAATGATAAAATACTATTACACGCATAATATATATTATTTATATATTTATAATTTATACTAGAAAATGTATCATACATTTTTATCCGCAAATGTAAATGTAAATTTTTTTTATTACAACTCTTAATATTAAATTGCACTCTTGTAAGAATTGTCGAAGAACTATATAGACACGGATTGACACTATTAAAACTATTCTCAAGAAACCATTGATACGCGTGTATGGTTTTCATTTTTAAATCCTTATACAGTTTCTAGGTGAGACCTATAATTAATATTTAAGCTGACCTTTGTAACATTATGCCGTTCAAGCTTTATTCGACTTGCAAAATATTATTCCTCTTAATAAATGTGCAAACTATAATATTTTAATATTTATAAACGTGTCTTGCGTGTGTCATGCACAAACAATAAAAAAAATCAATCGCGCTCAAGTAATTCGCAATCATTCGAACGTAATATAATAATATACAATAAAGTCTTTTTTAATATTGTTATAAGGTACTACCATGCAGTTCTCGTCGTAAAAAAATTCTACTTGTTCTCCGGTGTTGTACGCGCATTATAATAAATACGCTTTTACCGACTCGGGTGCGATAAGTTATATTCCTATAGATGACGTATATGAGGTATATACACTATACGCGATGTTATAATATGTTATTTTATTATATTATATGGTTAAACCGCGCACTTGCGTTGGTAATAAATAATAGGTAATATGTTTATAATAATGTGTATGCGTGGGAGATATTTGAAACGATTTGAATTTCTTAGAGAACAAAAATATATTTTATAGATTCCATATGTGCCGAATTTTAATTTTACCGTTTCCAACCCAAGTACCTTACGAGCAACGGTCAATTGATGTACTCCCAAAGAGATAGCCGAGACCGGTCTTGGGCTGCAACGATACTCGTCGGCTGCGGTACGGATTAAAATATGAAATGTTCAATTTACCTTCCGTGTACAGGGCAGTGGCGTATCCAGGGGGGGCTAAGGGGCTATAGCCCCCCCCCATTGACTGTGTTGATCCTAGAATTTTATCAAAATTAATAAAAAAATAAAAAATTTAAACTGTTAATAAAAGACGTATTGTATTTGTATACTTAGCCCCCCCTCTCCATACAAAATTTCTGGCTACGCCACTGGTACAGGGTGCAAGCAGGACTATTTAACAATGATGTAGTACAATTACAATTTGTAATGGACATATTTTATCAGTCCTCACTCCTAGTATTACCTTTTATAGTCCTGTTACACCCTATATCAGGGGTCACCAATTAATATTTTTGAAGGGCCACATTAGGAATCTTGAAATTGTACGCGGGTCATCAAAATTGCAGACGTTGGTTAAAACCAATGAACAAAAATGATAAATTACAACACTGGAACGTATAATAATAACGGTTTCTACATTTTTTTTCTTGTCTGCAGACCCGATAAAATATGTCTGCGGGCTGCCATTTAGTGACCCCTGCCCTATATTACCTATATTATTATGATGCATGGATGCGATGTGAAATACCACGTTCTGGTAACTACCACCGTAATATTATTATGATCGAGCATATTATTTCAAATACATTTTTTTCACTAACTGGTCGGATTGTGCGCGCTATTTGCAACGATTTGAATTTCTTAAATACATCATAAAATATATAGATGCAATATATATGCCATATATATGCAAAAAATTATAATTTTATTAATAATGGCCCTCGGCTGTAACGCCACTCGCCAGCTGCGGTCACCGATACGGCTTAAAATCTTAAATGTTCAATTTACCTTCTGTATACAGGGTGTTACCAGGACTATTCAACAATTATGTAATCAAATTAGTAATGGGCATATTTTGTTAGTCCTGTTACACCCTGTAATATTATGATGCGTTGTGAAATTCCACTTATATTCCAGGTATAAGCGGTAACTTATACGTTACCATGTCATATATTATTATGCTTATGGTGGAGCGTATATTATTTTAAATAAACATTTTGTGCATCAATGGATCGGATCACGCGTACTATTTGTGACGATTTGAATTTCTTAAATTATAAAATATAATATAGATTCCATATATGCACCAAATTTTAATTTTACCGTTTCCAACCCAGTAGTAAGCACTTATAACGAGCAACGGTTAATTTCTGCTGCACCCCCATAGAGACAGCAGAAACTGGCCCAGGGTTGCAACGTCCGGCTGCGGTCATTGCACAGGAATGGCTTAAAATCTGAAATGTTCATATACAATTACTTTCTTTATATTATACAGGATGTAAACTGGGACTATTTAACAACGATGTAATAACCTTTGTTATTCCAGCTGTTACACCCTATGTAATAGCATATGATGCGCTATGAAATTCCACTTATATTCCAGGTATAAGCGGTAACTAACACGTTACCATGTCATATTATTATAATTATCGTGGAGCGTATTTTAAATACACAATTTTGTTTACCGATGGATCGGATCGCGCGCCCGCGTTTATAATAATATTTTTATGTGCCCAATAATATAGGTAATAATAATAATAATAATAATAATAATGACTTCATCGCGTGGCGGCGGCGGGAAACGTACACGTGTGTGCGGTGTATGATAAATATATGTATATTATATACCTACATATTATTACCTGTTGGTATAATCGAGTGGTCGGGGGATGTGCCCCGTACGACGGCTAGCCGAGCGGGATAGGTGTTTGTAATAATGTCTTGATTAGTTAGAGGTCGGCGGCGGCGGCCGGTCGATCATCAAAGAGAGGCGGCCGCCATTTTGTTGCGTTCTGCCTTTTGGCGCCGACAAACATCGTTAACCAATATTTATTGTCGGCGTATAATATACACAACCACTACACGACGTACGGCTATATAGGTAATAATAATAATAATAATAATAAAATATAATATTATAGATGGTGTACCTATTTTTCTCATTTTTCTCTCGTCCTGCACCCCGTCGCGACACTGCCCGCTCCTGATCACTCCCCTCTCCCGAGCGAGCGCGCCCCCTTCTGCCAGCGTTTTTTTTAAACTACGACGACGGTAATAATACTATAACAATAGTATTGTATCATATATTAATAAAATTGTCTATAATGTAATATTTTATGTAGTTATAACTTATAATATTATAATATATAGGTAATGCAGTCCACATATAGGTATATAGATATACTAGATATAGGTATAAATAATAAACAAATATAGATATTGTTCGACGTATAATAATAATAATATGACACGTAAATAATTATATAATAATATTTGTATTTTATTTGATGTTATTAAATAGTATTCCAATAACAAACGCGTTGTCGCATTAAAATGAACAATATGAGTATGGAGTACCTATATTATAATACTATATAGTAGGTAGCATTTTGAATGGAATTTAATTGTTTTCCTTCGAAATTTCACACACGTTTATCAGGTCTATCCAACGGAGTATAATGTATAAAATGTTTGCGGTCTTAATTAATTTTTAATTTTTATATCTTATACGTATCTACTTTAGGTATATATGTATTTGTACGTCTTGTTCTATTATAATATTTCAAGTCGAATGTTAAGTTTTTTAATTTTTATATTTTGATATTAAAAAACGTTTGAAGAATTTTACATTTATACTAAATATAACACAGTATTGGTTATAATTTAAATTATGCACCATAAAATTTCAATATAATATTTATATTTAGTGACGAATTTATAAAAATAAATTCATTACCAGTACACATTTCAATGTAGCTATAAAATAATAATGCATGCTGTCTTTATTATCAGTGCACATTAAAATGTGCATGTAAGGAGTATTCTATGTTTTCAAAGCATATTTTATTTTATTTTTTAAAAGATACAGGGCAAGACCCAAAACAATTGAATTATATAATAGATATTAACAATAAATTAAATGATAAGTAGTAACAATTATAATAAAATTATCAATCTACCAATAATAACTTTATTGTAATAATGTAATGTGCATTCAAAAACCTGTGTACCATATAATCAGAAACGCATGAAAATCGGTAGAAGTTTACTATATAGTAGCTAGAAATTTCATCGTGGGGGGAGGCACAATCGAGAGTATTTTTAAATTTTTACCCCAATTTAAAATTTCGACGAATGCATGATATATTTGACGATCAGTAATAACTCTTATAATAATGGTCATTGAATATTTCTGCAGTACCTATACTGTATATGTATATAGCCATATATAGGTACTAGATATTATATTATTGCTTATCTGTTTATTTTAAAATCAATGCTTGCCCCTGTGAATAACTAGCTGTTTGTTTTCCGACGTTGAATTTTTTTTTTCAAATTTGATCATGACACCTTTACTGTGACCAATTTATTTTTATCGTCGCGTGTTTACGCATACTTCATAAATAGGTTGAGAGTTGAACTAATATTAGCACTTGAGCGTGAATATTCGGAACACGTCTTTGAGTAGTTCGCTGGCTAGTACCTATATAATGTACTTAGGTAAACTCAGTTGGATCGCATAAATAGGTATTTATTATAAGTGTAGTGTGTACGTCTCACCTTCGAGTGGTTTTTCGTTGAATTCAATATTTTCATCAAAATATATTAATGTGTCATACACGTGTATACTATTGCAGTCGTAGGTTTATATGAAATATCATGGTAATAATGTATAATGCACCGATTTTGTTGATATAAAATTGATGTACCTACTTATGCCACATTACACTTTAGGACAGTAATTATACCTTTAGTATATAATATTGGACATTGGTTAGTTTTACTGTATTTTTACTTGTGCGGTCATATAGTGGTCCAATGATTATAGATATTATCATGTGGTACTATTGATATAATTTAAAAAATATTAGAAGTTAATAGTTAGGCAGTGTAAGGGCTGACCTCTAACCAGGTTTGAATATGTTTACCAAGGCAATTCGATCAAATAAAACCACACAACAATAGACGTTATATTAACGACACTATAATATATAAAGTGTTGACTGTTGAGGAATATATAGACTTAAAATATGACGAGGAAAATCGTATCCCCCCCCCAAGTTAGAATTTAAATACCTGGGTTAAGATTTAACTGTTAACACTACACTGGCACCACGCGGCGGACGAGGGGGAAAATGTCTTTATGCCGAAAGGTTTCCGGCTCTATATACGTCGTGTCTGCATGTCGTAGGTACTCCATATGTTTAATAACAATATGTCGGTAACTCGGGAGGTACCTACCTATAAGTTGAACATATTGCACACTACATACGACACGCGAGTCAATATTATGGTATTATGGACCACGGTCGAGATTCGAAGTGACCGCCGTCCATATGGTTTATGTCTATACAACGCGTTAGGTTCACGCGACCGACCAGGTTGTAATATGTTCACAAGGAAAATCGATCACTACCTACCGATTTGTGTGCGTCCACCGTTCTCTCCGGTTCTCAATGATTTCTTTGAAACTGATCGCGAACGTATATAGGTGATATTTCACTCGTGAGCGGGTAAATGTGAAAATGTTCAGTCAAGACAGTTAAGTGCGCATTATTTGAGTCAACTTTTCATCAAATTAGACGAGAATTATTATATACATATCTATATATCACCGTTGATTACCTAAACATTATATTATATAAAGGTATATATTTATTATAATCATTTTTCGTCTATTTTTAGTGCATAATTGCATGCATATTTAACACATTTTACTGCATTAAATTCACAATCCTGATAATGTATGTAATGTGCGTGTATAGTGTATTAGTGTATATACTGTATAAATTTGAAAATACAAGAACAGCCTATTGGTAAAAAAGTCACATGACAATAAAGTATATAAAAATGAATAATTATAACTGTGCATTACCATCGTTTCATACTATTCAAAAAATATTATTATGTAAGTAATATTATTATGTTAAGTAATCACATATTCACATATAATTTCAATCTTGTTACTTGTTGGATACCTATAATAATACCTATAGGCCCTAAGGTACTATGCACTCACGGCCGGATTTTATGGAAGGTGCTTAAAAGGCAAATGCCCCTGAGACCCGTTTTTTGAGATAAAATTACCTTTTTTCGTTTTTTAACGGATTAAAAAAATTGTTAAAAATATTTTAATATAATATACGATTGCCACGTAATAGAAAATATAGTTGACTGATTTTATTCATTTGCAAATAATCAATGCGTGTAAATGTGATTTGTTTAAATGTTTTACTGCATATAGCATGAAGACTATATTGTAGGAGGGAATAAGGAGGAAAAATGTATTAGATCCACACAAATACACAATATTTTTTGCCCTGGACCCCCAAAATGCTAAACGTGGTCCCGTATGCACCATATGCTATGTACCACCCTACATTGATATTTGGCGGAGAAGTAGTACTGATCGACATACAATGCACAGTGCTTTTTTGGTTTTTTATGGAAATTGCAATTAAATAATAATTATCGGCGATTGTGTTTTACTGCACTTCAACATTGCTCATTGTGTATAATAATACTGTTTGATAATCGTATAGACCACCACGACGGGTCTGAATACTATAGTGAATATTTTAATAATATTATATTCGTTTAACTACAAGTTATATTATATATTTATATTTGATAAAAAAACAAGATTTAAACTTTTAGTCAATATATATATGTATACCTATCAATTTTCTGTATCTATGTTTCCGGCTTTCATTTATTTATAATAATCGTTGGTCGTATAATAATATGTAGTTGTATACTTTTATCTTTTAAAAAATAAGTAGAAATACGATGATACTAAATAGTTAATATACACCATATATACGTCATACGACGATTACGATAGTGAGTAGTAAACAGTTAAGTACGCATAATATGTATATACATTTGGGTAAATAGATAATAAATAAATATAATAAATGTTAATCGGACATTTCCCGGATGCAAATCGACTAAAAATAATCACGAGACCATTTACAAAAAAAAAAAAAAATAATAATAAATATTTTTTTTTTGAATAATTTATGAACAACATAATAGTAATTTGTATGATATGATATTATAATGTATTCTGTAAAATACTAAATTGAAATTTAATAACTCGACGGCGTCGGTGGCAAGTCTATAATATGTACACGTCCGCGGGCGTCGGGTGTGATTAAACAAAAGGCGTGTGTCCTTATATACCGGTCGACTAAATAGTCGCACGACGGTGTGGGTGTCGATAGTGATAATTAGGAGGGTGTCACCCCACGCCGACACCGACTTAACCGACCGGATGGCCCAGTGTAATCTTTCGCTTTTTTCTACGTTTTTCGTATATAGGTACGATGAAATCCGAAAAGGTATATTGATTAATTATGTACGGCATAGTTAATACTCTGCAGATGGCTAAGTATAGTAATTCGAATGATTGGTCTATACTGTAATAATGTAATCCCCCTCCGAAATGTCCGATAAACAATTTAAGCCTTTTCAGTTTCACGTTGTTTAAAGTGTTTAAGTAAATTGTATACCCAATCCATACCTTATCAGCCATTTAGTGATCGCTACTACCGTTTTAAGTTCCTGTTTCTGATATCGCTTTACCCACATCTAGTCTTCGATCTACCTCCTCTCTTATAAAGTTATGTCGTTTCCTACGAACTTTCCAAATTCCGTATCTGAGTGCAGAGCGCATTAAGGAATAATATTATACAGCAGCATTTATCCCGGAAAAACGAGCATTTTTCATAGTATAATTATCTAAAAGTGCAGCCTGTACACTGTTGTGTGATATAATACGGCGACGAAGCGAAAATGAAAAACGGTAGCGTGACGCCTCTCGCTAGGGGGTGGGTGGGGGGCGGGCGTGAGGGCGCGCGCAAGTCCGTTAAAAGGGTGGTTTGCATGCGCATGTGCATTCAAAGGGGTTGCACAAACGTACATAAACACACAGAGACACTGACACACTGACATACACACGCATACACACACACACACGCACAGCCACACACGAAGACTCATACGACGACGACTAGTACTACCATACTACTACGACGACGACGACCGCGACGGTGCGAGCGACCACCCAGGAGCACGAGCGCCCAATGGGCATTCA
Organism: Metopolophium dirhodum; assembly: GCF_019925205.1. NCBI lineage: Eukaryota > Metazoa > Arthropoda > Insecta > Hemiptera > Aphididae > Metopolophium > Metopolophium dirhodum. The sequence goes on from NC_083561.1 coordinate 19,858,806, forward strand.
CCATCCGTCGTCGCCCGTGTGTGCGTGTGTTGTGTGCGGCAATGCGACGAAGTATAGTATTAATATAACCATCCCTCTCCCCTATCTCCCTGTCACCCCCTCCCACACCGCCCTAAACGCCGTACAAAACACTACCGGCGGTAACCTCGACGTAGGTAATTATACTATCGGCAGCGTCAACTTTCGATTCAGTGGCTGCGGAAGCGGCGCTCATATCATTATTTATATAGTTGTAGGTACCTATATATATTATATACCTATATCCATATATCTACACCTATCCATCTCCGATTGTCGCCGCCGCCGCACCCGTCTGGGCGTCATCCGCGCACATACCATCTAGGTATATACCTATACCTCAGTAATCAGTATATATACCACCTAGGTATATACCTATACCTCAGTATATATACCTATAGGTATATATTATAAGGTATCACGAATAAGTATAGGTATAGAGCCTCTACTGCAGCAGCCACCGAAATGCGCCCGCGTTCTTCCTACAGCACTAGCAGTCACTCACCAGTTACCAGTTATACCTATACATATACAGCAGGAAGTTGTATATTATGGTTTTATGGTGACTTTTAATGAAAGAACAAGCGATAGCTGTGCGCGCAAGCTATATACAACGCTTGTCGTCGACGTCTGTAAAGTTGGTCTTCCCCGACCTTGCCCGATCCACTCTAAACCTAGATATGTCAATATTTTGCAACTCACTTACAATTATTTGCACGTTTTTTTTTGAAATTGATAATAAAAATAAATCGTTGATTGCGGTGAAGGTATAGAGTAGCAAATAGTTGCAAAATATTGGAAGAGGTTTGGAGTGGATCGGGAAAAGTCGGAGGGCCAACTCCACCCTACCATCAATGCTAGAGAATCATATAATTGAGAAAGAAAACAGAGAGAACGAAGGAAGAAAGAACATAAAGTAGTAAATCATGGAGGAAATACTTCACTTTTTTTCATTTGCTTTATCAACTATAAATATATACATAATATAAATAGGTTATATGGTTGTTACCATAGACCTACAAGTTTGGTAACCATAATTGGCAGATTTTATTGTAACACAATTTTTTATTTGACAGTAGTCACACTGTAATTTACTACTTTGTTTCTTTTCTCTCGCTCACTCTATATTGTACTCCTGACTTTTCTCTCTGGTATATACCTTACTTGCGTTTAGTGTTTTCTTTAGATTTAGTTTGGTTTAAGTAAAAACAGCCACCCATAATGACTTAAGAACTCTCCCGTGGGCAATTTTGAACCGGTCGATATAAATTTGCCGCGGTTGTTGTTGTTTTTTTTGTTATTGTTTCAACTCGATCACGCGTGTTTTTTTTAATACAGCAGAATTCCTTCAAAATAGTTTTAGACGAAGACGAGTTTGATTATGCGAACACTTAACCGTTGTGTAACAATATACGCCCGTTTTTATGCTCACTTTACCGAAAAATCTATCGTTTGGCAAGACGCGAACAATTACTCAAATTACCGCAACTCCTGTCCGCACACCGCACGTCACCACAAACCGCAATATTGTTATTTACACACGGTAAACTACTACTATTATTATTATTATTACTATTTTTTTTAATTATTCCATTCAAACAGTTCAACATAATAATAATATATAGTCTCATGAACATTCGCCATACATATACGTATTTCACTAAAACCTAATACATATGTGTTAGTTATAGTATCCTAATTTTACTTTTATATAAGTTAAGTACAATTTGTGTATGCGTGTGTCGTGTGTATATTATGTATGTACTATGTATGTATGTACGCATGTATGTTTATAATATGTATAATGTATATGCATGTGTATGAGTAGGTTTTATTTTTACACAACTTTCAACATATATTTACGTTCATTCACGATTTAATTTTTTTTTTTTGGCGTTTACATAAAAAAATATGTTACGAATTGGTTTTTTTTTTAAATGAATTTTTGAAATCCTAAAGCTGATTGGTTTATTACTATTTCGATAGAAATCGAAAACGTGAAACTATTTTATTCTATATTCAGCTTATTGGATTAATTATTGTACTATTATAACGCGTTTAAATTATTACGGTGATAGTAAATGCTAGCAGCTAGTAGCTGGTATAATATTTTATATAATAATGTATAATATTTTATCCTAGTAAGAAAACGAAGTATTTATTTAATAACATTTTTTAAACATAACATTCAGTGTTACCGTGCGGGGTACCGTATACGGTTTACACTGCCAATATAAATATGTACATAAATTACATTAGTGGCTTAAAAAAACATTTTGTTTGCTTTTCGTAAGACATAGTTGTGTAACTACATCACCTTTTGATGATTTCCTACAGTCTGAAATTATTTTATCAATTTGAAAAAAAAATAATAATATAAGTGGGTTACGGTGGTATTACAATGGATATTCAAATATTGAATAACTCTATGATCAAAACAGAGTTAATTTATTATAATAATATTATAAGCATAACCAAAATGCAACTGTATTCTATATTTGAAGAATATCATATTATTATTACAATATTTATTACGCATTACTCATTAAATTACTTATACATCCAGTAAAGTAAAGTAATTTGTTCAACTCTTAAATTCGATACATTCGATGACGATCGAATAATTTAACGCTGAATCATTTGGATTATCTACCTACTTGAATAGCGTTCACCCATTATTAAAATAAATAATATTATATTAAATCCATAGTTTTATTCTAGGGAAATCTACTCACAGAGTACTAATCAGAATATGATATTATATTATACTTAAATAGTTATATGCAAAAATGAAGAAATGTTGTGCCAAGTGCTTAACTTGCCTTAACTCATTGAAAACATCTCATTTTTTTTTTTTCGTTTTCACTTTTCATAATAATTTAAAACTACTAACGGTCCGTACGACTGCATCTTACGATTTTATTTTTAACCACAGCAATTTATTCGAAAATGTTTTCATAAAATACTCCAATGCACCTAGTTGTTAAATATATAATTTATTTAAAATAATATGATGTACAGAAAGAATATGGCTGGGTTGATGTTGACACCAGTCAGATGTATAGAAAAAATAACGATATAATTTATGCGTAATATTATTTAAATAATAAATAGTAATAATTATACATTGAACTACATAATATTAATATGGTAAGTAGGTATATTAAAAAGTGACGATGAATTCTGAACTATAAGCGATTAAAGATAAAATTCCGGTCCAAGCGGTTAAGTAATCGACACAAAAAAAAATTTAATAGAATTATCTGATGGATTTTTCCCATAGTTTTTCTGGTATTAAAACCGATGGGAAAATTAATTTTATGAAATACATTATACCATATACTGCACTGTACCTGTAGCATATATATTATATTATTATAATTTATAAGTAGGCCCTGCAGGATGTTAATGCCTTTAGAACACAGTAAAAATGCCCTAAAAAATGTATTTATGACATAAAATGCTTGCCTGGGCAAATTCATGATAATTTTTAATTAAGTTAAGTAAAGTTGATGGACAACATTTTAAAAAGTTTAAAGTTAACCTAATTTTTTTTTAACTCAGTTAAGTTAAAAGTTATATGAACATTTTCAATTAACTTATTAACTTAAGTTAAGTTAAGTAATTATTTATTTTTATTTTTAATATCTATATAAATACCCAGTAATATGGTTTAAAATAATAAAAATCATAAATATTATTGAACACAGGAAATAGCCAATAGCTTTTCTATACATAGAATTAAATTATTAGATACTGAATTAATAGAATTATGTAGTAGGTACCAAAGCATACGAAATTGAAAATGCCGAAATAAATACAATCTTTTGATTTATAAATAAATAACTTGTTTATGGCGAAAATATTTTATAATATGTTCTTGAGAATTTTACGTTTGTGATTTGTTTCTATATCAATATAATAAAATAATATTATATTACTTATTTGACAAAGTGTCTTCACTGGAAGGCTTCTTAAATCCGTCCTTTCCTCAAGCCACTTATTCTATTATCTATTTTACTTATTGTCCATTTTTATTGTAACAGATTGTAAATAAAAATTATAAAAATTAAAAAAAAAAAAAAAAAAAATATTACTTATTAGTTATTAGTATTTATTAATTATTATTATTACAATATGCCCGTATGCCGCAGTATGGTATGGTAAATCTTTAATCTTAATATATATAATACACCTATATATTTTTTTTTTTTTTTTATTGGGTAACCCGCGGCAACATAGGCCATTGGGTGTGGGGAGGGCACTGTAGGTTTTATATTGGGTAGGTTGGTAGGTTGGGTAGGTTGGTACACGTGTGTGTTGTGTTTGGCAGAATTTCTAATGGGGCACCCGTAGGTTTCTGCCGTGCCCCGGGGTGGGGGGATGGCGGCACTTGTTCTCCGGACACCGTGACTTGCACGGAGAAAAATGCCGCCCAGTGGTCGAGGATCGAACTCGGACCGGCTGTGCCGAATCCGTCGCGTTAGACCGCTCGGCCACCTCGTCCCCCCTACACCTATATATTATAATATAATATATACCTAAATGGCTATTGCTATAATATGTATTTACTATTTAATTAAGTTATTTTTCTTGAAGAATTCTAGTTAATGGAACAAGAAATTATTTCAACTATATTTCTAAATTCCTATTCTAGTAATGGTTATGTAATATGCGACATCAATAATAATTTTTATTTTTATGATATTTATTAGGTATTTAATTATTTATAAATTAACTTAACTTGAATTTGATTAAAAGTAACTTGTTATTTATTAAGTTTAAATCAATTAAAATAAGTTAAGTTAAAAATTAAGTTAATGAAAATTAATTTTTAAAAAGTTAAGTTAAAATTAACTTAACTTTTAACTTAACTTTAACTTTTTAACTAGTTTATGTCCAGGCTTGATAAAATGTCACTAAAAATTTCACTAAAAATAAATAGATGCCTTACAAAATGTATATGTAAAATTGTTAATGACCTAAATATATTTTAAAAAACCACTCATAAAACTATAAGATGTAATACAATTATTTATTGATTTTAAAATTAAAAATTAATATGTATAAACGTGATTTTGATTTAAATTTGAACTTCAAGATTGGTTTTAATCCAAAAACCAATTATTAAAAATGATTTTTAAGTATTTCTCGTAATAAGTAGGCAAAATTAAATTATTTGATTAATGGAAAATATAATAATGACAAATAATTAACTAGTGACTACTTTCAATTGTTAAAAAAAATAAAAATGCCCTAAAACTAAAACTAAAATTGGATTATAGATCCTATAGATTCGTATGTAATTGAAACACTTCTTATGAAAGCATCATCTATGTTGTTCTGAAAAATATGCAAAAGTCATTAACGGGCCCTATACTTGTAATATACTTACGAGTTTAGTTGTGTAATACAATATCATAAACGTAAATATCTTACTATTGTTAATAAAATACACTATAGCGTTCTATTGGATTTTCGGCGAAGTGTTTTTTTATTTTTTTCGATTTCATCCCTGATTTTTCCATCAACACTATAATACAAAATATATTTATGATCTTTTGAACAAGTGCAGTTTACGTATAACGTTTGATTTTTTTTATGTTCCATTTTTAATCAAATATTCAGTAAATAAAATATTTACGCCAAACTATACTAACAATAAAGTTAATATTTCTGATATATTATATTATGTAACATACACCTACAATAATTATAGCACTGCAGTATTATAGGTAATTGCAGGTGTGTCTATGTGAAGTGTTTAAGAATAATATTATAGATAAAAATAATATTAATTGCGGGCATAGGTACGCATAGGTAATGGGTATATCATAATATACGCTCCTCGCATAAACCAAACGAAGAAAGTTCGGATATATTGTATAATAATATAATTGGTTCAGTATTTTTGGGACGAACCGTGAGAAATGGTCTAAAACTCGGCGACAGTGAGGATTACATTATGTATACACACAAACCTTTTTATATTTTAGTGGCTGCCGGTGCGTAGGACGATAGTACAACTCTCTTATAATATATATAGTGGTCTCGCTGGGCCATCTGTTATATTTCCTCTTCACGAGTTAATTTGTTTACGTCAGCGTGAAATTCGGAAATCTGTTCCATTGACACAGCCGCATATACCTACGGGCTACGACCATAGTAATAATGTGAACCTTTAGACATAATACCTAATATCTGGCCCCGAACCGACATTTTTACTTGTCATTAACAAGTCACATAATATGATATAATATATTTTCGCAGCACATAATATATCATGTTATTTTACAAACCAAACGACATCTGAATATTTTTTCCACGTGTGTGTGTTTTTCCCGTGCAGTCAGCTGCACTTCTAAGAGAAATATTTTTCACTTTATCGCTATATTACTATACATTGTATTATATTATAACATATCTGTTAGGTAAGGTTTTTGAACGGGATTCAATATTGTATTCCCGTTTTTTCCTCCGCGAATATCAGCAGCTGTCTCGTTTCCAGAATACGCATAGCTGCATAATAATATAGTCGCATCATAAGTATATTAAGCTATGTATAACGACGTTAATTATCGACTCGTCACTTCCTCCACAATCCGTCACATCCTCCAAATTATACTATACTTAATAAAAAAATAGAGATTATGAATTAAAAAATTGTTCTGTTTTATTTCTGGGGTGGGGGTGATAAAAATATAATGAATATGACGTCTACCACAGAGCCTTCCCAGGAGAAAACCCCGGCCCCCTCGAAAATTCACCATATATTTTTGTTTGTTGGAATTTCAGCTATCGAAAGTCTAGTGAGTTCGACATTCCGAGCGTATTAATAGTACCTAGTAAAATTGTGATACGCGTCCTGGCAATTATTGTATTTTATTATACGATACGACGATTTAATAATAAAATAATTTTAAGTAAATAAAAATTCTCAGTCATATAATACAGAAACAGTCACCAGAAAAATAAATCGGGAATGTTAAAAATTATATTTTATAAACCTGTCAATACGGCCATCTGTTCTATGACTGCTTATACATATATATATATATGGTACGCACTACAACTGTCTGTTTTATGGACAGTCGTTAATATAGGCCTAGGCCGAAAATTAAATACATGTACACAACGTAATAATATCTTAAGATACAACACACCAGTTTGACCCCGCCCGAATGTGTTTTCCCGGCTGCGTACGATTTTTACTCGGCAACGAAAAGAGCAATATTTATTATATGCGAGTTTCACGGCTCAGCCTCGTGTTATGGTCTGTTTGACCATTAACAAATTACATTGTCAGATATCCGAGTCTGCTGGAAGATACGATTTTACTGCCGAGCTATTTCGATTATATAATATTATATATATACTTATATACCACCGGGTTGGCGTCTACACGTAGTATTCTCGATCGAAGTCAATATAGTATATTGTATAACCCACTGAAGTGTATTATGTTTGTTTTGTTTACGTACATATATGATATTCTATAATTTGCAATAATAAAAAGAGTGAAAAAATCATCATCGAATATAAGTGGATATATAACTGCGTTGATTGTTTGTGCTTTTTTTTGTTTTCCATCTGAAAAAAATTCCCACAGAAACAAATTGCAATGTGTGTTACTTTTAATAAAACTTCCTTGAAAGTTATAAATATTATAAAAAATAAATAAATAATACAACTATTAGGTCGTAAAAGATAATTTTTATATAACTTATTAATTATTGAATCCTAATCGGATTATATACTGGGTGATTCTTTAAGAATGCTCGCCCTATTTCTATGCTTAAATTATGCATATATTCAAATTCTGATTTTTACAATTTTTAAATACCGGGCACTTGAACACCATATTTAAAAGTTTTCAATTTTTTGTACTTCTTAAGGATGGTCCTGTGATAATTATACAAACTTCTGTTTTTTCAAATAGGCAAATATGTTTTTTAAACACTCCTTTTTTTATATTTAGTCATCAAGCAGATATTTCTTTTTAACTGTTTTATTTTGATATATCTAAATCAAAATTTGAGAATGTAGTTGTTGAGTTATATGAATTTGTACTAAGCTATGGTAATGGGTTAAGTTAATATGGGGGCTTAGACAATTGGAAAAAGTTAGTAATTACTATAATTGACCTATCAATATAAATAATTTGTAAAAACGATCCTAGTATAATAAATAGGTACTACACAATATAAATATATAATATTACTTAATATAGTTTTATGGATTATTATCCTTAGTTTAAACATTAGATAGCACACACATTATTATTTTGGTTTAAATACATTCATTAAAATGTTGAAAATCATCCGCTAAACAATTTGTAGTAAAAAAAGGGGGGGGGGGGTCTCATTTGAAAAATAGAAGTTTGTATTGCCACAGGATACTCTTTAAGACGTGATACAAAAAATATCAGAAATTTTAAAATATGGTCTTTATACGTAGAGGTAATAAGTTGGTAATCAAAAATTCTAAAAATCAGAATTTGAATAAACGTTTTAAAGGAAATATTAAAGGAAAAATGGGGGTAAGCATGCTGGAAAAATCACCCTGTATATACATATGTTAATACTTAACATGATGGTTTATTCACTGTTTATTGAAATTATTTTTGTTTATTCTTTCATTGTATTCTATATAAGCAAGTGACATTATCAGATCTAGAGTCTGGGAGATAAAATTTTACTGCCGAGCTATAACCTATATTGATTATTTTATTTTATTTTGTCAACAATACAAGTAAGTGTATTACATATACACTCAATGCACCAGTGGTTGACGTCCACAGTGTTCTCGATAGAAAACCATATTAATATTATAACCCACTGTTTTGTTTACATACTACATAGGATATAGTATATTATTATTAACAATAGTAAACTGAGTTGAAAAATTCTCACTGAATAGTAAATAACTATAAGCACATGGATTGTTTGTGCGTTTTTTTTGTGAAAAGACGACCGCGGACCGTTTTAACACTTTTTTTTTTAATTTCAAACTTAAATATATTTTAATCAACTGAATAAAATTTTAAAAATGTGCCACAGTCGATCCCTTGCACATGTTGCGAACAATCAGAATATTTTGTTAGAATGCAAATCGAGGTAATCGTTGCGACGTATTATAAGTTGGAATTAAAGTTGTCTGTTTGAGTGAAAAATAAACTTATATTAACTATATTTAGTTATAATATATGTTTCTTGATTACCTGAGCATTGTTCTTCTAAATTATTATCGGTCTACTATTGAATTCTAGCATTATTCGACAGCCGACCACCGTTAAGTTCGATTTTATTATTTTAACTCCAATCAAAGTAAAATAATATATTCATTTAAGTATTCACTAATCTGTCGTGTGTAATGCACACACGTATTATTTTTTTAACTGCATCTACGTATTCTTTTATCTGAAGAAAATCCCCACAGAAATAAAATATACTTTTAAGAAAACTTCTTTTAATAGTTATAATTAACATATATCGTGTTGTAAAAGATGGTTTTCGTAAAACGTACCTATCAAACATTTAGTATAACATAGTATTTAGTAAACATAGTATTTATAATCTATATTGGATGATAATTATTATGATATATTACGTATACACGGTTTATTGTAATATTATCAGAGTTTATTTGTAAATAATTATATAAATGATAACAGATCTCGAGTCTGGGAGATAACATTTTACAGCCGAACTATTTTGATTACCTATATAATAATAATATATACTTAGTACTTACTACACCGGTGGTTACCGTCCACAGTCGTCGATAGAAGATAATATTATAAATTTATAATCCACTGCAATGTACCTATAAGTATATGTTTATTTGCTTACATACATGGAACATTATTTAGAATAATAAACTAAGTGGAGAATAATTAATGATTACCAAAAAGGATTATAAACAACTATCATGCTGTAAAAAATAATTTGTGTGAAACTTATCTAACATTTAATTATTTATAATCTATAGACTATAGTGGATGATAATTATTTATACATAGTTTTATGATGGTTTATCGAAACAATTTGATTTTATTCGATAAATATAATATTATCTATATAATAAAAATAAAATGCCGTCCGTTGGTAACTGTATCACTTGAAAACGCTTAAACCGATTAGTCTCATTAAAAAATATATATATTTGTAATAAGTAGTCCAAACTCCAAATGAGGATGGTTTTTACGGAAAGGAAAATTGGAAAATGTTTGCATATAATTGGTTGTATATTGTAATAAGATTAATAGCAGTAAATTAGTAGAAATTAGTATTCCTTTTCTTTAAAAATGGTTGCCACAGATTATAATATATCATAATATAATTAATCGGATATAATAATTTCAACTTAAAATTTTGACATTTGGTCAGTATATTATTTCGGAAGCTACTAGACTCAAAAACTACTTATCCGTTTTCAATGAAAAGTTATACCCGAGGTTATACCAATAGATTCTTTGATATTTAGAGGGCGTTTATAGTTTATTTTTTCAATCCCTATACCTATATAGGTAGCCAAAGAGAGGTTAGACATGCATTTTTTTTTTGACCTTACAGGAAAAGAATTTTTTTTGTTCATTTTTAGGGTTGCCATTATTTGACCAACATTTTATTGTCGATTGAAAGCTTATCGACTTTCAGGGTAGTGGGGGTGGATCTGCAGTGGGGAACTGGAAAAATGACATATAAATGATACACAGCGTCCCCGTTACAGCTTATCACTTTCAATCGCAAATATTACAATTATAAAATATAGTAGATAAGTTATAAAGATATAAAGATTTTTTTACAAATAAATTTATAAAAAACCTAACAAATTTTGTCACAGGCAACGCCGGGCAAGATAAACTATATAGACAGACGGATGTCGAATTCATGTAAAGTGATGCAAAACTCTTGAAGTCTTTTATAATAGTTTATTATCGTATACCGCAGTGCGCGATTCACTTATGTTGTGTAGAACGAAATCGACCTAAAGATAAGACGTATTGACTGCAAGTGATTAATATTTATTTATTTTTTCGAAATCGATTGTCTGGAATTTTCGGAGTAGTAATAACTGCAGTCGTAATAATTGTGATTATTTTGAACCAAGATTAAATGGGTTATCTTCGGAAAGATATACGCAGCATGTGAATGTCATCGCTACATGGGGTCTGTGTGTTATAATGTACAATGTACATTTCGTACATAAATATAATAGCTGTGCCTGTAACACACTGGGAAGCTAAATAATATTTCTAAGATTATTTGGATGCCATATTTTTTTACTTATCGTGTTGTACAACGTTTATTGTATTTTAATCACAAATACTGGTGGTATTTTATGAACATTCAAGATGTTCACATATTTTAGTTTACCAACCCAATGGTTTCGTTGTCTATTGGATATTGCACGTCCGGAAAAAATATATAATATATATCATATATATTATACGATATTAATAGTTCTATACACAAATATAAATATAAGTAAATACCTTATGCTTGTTTTATGTGTATAGCTTAAGAATAGTTTTGAGTTTGAAATCAATTTACGCACATTAATCTGGTTTTTGAAATCTTTTATTTTAACGATTGTTCAGTAAAATATATAGGTAATAACAATAGTGTAATCACCAATCATACAACCATTGCTCCCCTTTGGCCCTCATAGTTTAATAATTCATTTATTCAAAATTTGATAGTCAGACATTTTAAGCACATTTAAAACCAACATTTTCTAATTCTAATATTTCTCTTTTTTTTTTTTTAAGGCGTCGACGATAAATCATTAGCCTGTAAGGTTGGTAGGGTTGGTGCATTAGGGTTGGGACTGTTGGTACGGTCGGTTAGGAATATGTGTATGTGTGACAAGGTTTTTTCACACAACGAACCCAGATGGTCACCCATCTAAGAACGAGTGGCAGCGGCCGCTGCTTGCTCTTAATCACGTCGCGTGATTGATTTCAGCCACTGCGCGCGCCGAGTCACATTTCTTTTTTATATCTACCATTTCACTATATTTATAAAGTATCAAGCGGTACAACTATTTATTATTTTCAATACATTAAAACCACCAATGTTTATTGTAATTTGTTGAGAAGACGATTTTTTAATTGAATGTTGATGAATCTAAAAACTAAAAAGTTAAAATAAACAATACAAAGTACTTATACATTTATCTATTTTACAAAAATAATTTATATGTTTGTTTAAATAACCTAAAGACATTATAAATTATTACTAACAAAAATTTTTCTAAGAAATAATATTATTCTGATATGAATCATATGACCATCTAAAAAAACATATTTATATCATCAATACACACGTGACTTCTTCAAGATCAATGTAAGATCTAAAGTCATAATATTAAGTCTAGTATTATTGGAATAAATTATGCTAATAACACAGTTACAAATATACACAATTGTAAACATATTATATATAATAGGTGTAAACAATATTGCTTGTGTAATAATTAATCAAATCTGCCCATATTGGTAGGTACACGGTTTTAGTAATTTTATTACGGATATAAAAATAAAAATAAATAATAAATATCATCTGAAAAATTCTTTTGTAAGTAGTATAACTCTACTCTTTTTACTATTATACTACCATTCGTATAGCTATCAAATCGCACTGACAAACATAATATTCAACCGCATATATCTAACAAAGTAACAAACAGGTGTTTCTCATCTGAAATACTAAAAATAATTTATGGATTAAATTATGCAAAACCAGCATTAAAACAAAACTATACGTTTCCATTCTTAATGAGTTAAGTATTTATACACCAATTGGTCCTGGCGTGTCTGAGTCGAACGATTTTTTTTAGTTTCCTAATTTATTTTTACGACACGTGTTATGCCGTCTCACTGTTGTCATCAAATATTTTGGTCAACAACCGCATACTGTACACATGCAAAACTTCGTTATTAATGTAGGCTGTAGGTGATGAGTTATTTTCTTCTCGTCATGATTATAAGGCTTAATAACTCGAACGCTGAACGATAAACGCGCCGAGTTTATTTCGACACAGGTTGCAAGTACTGGGCAATTTTAAATCGTTTAACGGTATAAACACAAATAATAATTATAGCGGTGATTTAAAATATAAGCCACCGTGTGTCATGAAAAATCGCAACATTTGAATGTAATATATTTATAATCATTCACTTTTCCACCGTGTTTTGAACAGGTAATTAATAGTATTATAAACGTCATATTACATATCCATTGGTTTGTATAACGGTCTGTCGCATTGGCGCACATACGGGGGTGCCAGGGGGTGCTTAGCACCCCCAAGTCTTAAATTAGCACGGTATCTTCTATTGTGCAAAAAATATTATTTAAACTGTAATTTTGCGTTTATAAGAATGAGTTTCCAGTTTGTATTGGTATACACTAACGGGACGTAAATATTTTATACATAAATACAGTAATTGGGTAATTCGGTTTGTGAATTGTGATGTTGGTATGAGTGTATGACGGTATATTCCCTATTTTTAATGCATGTTATCGGCTGTTTTAACACAAGTTTATTTTTAGTATTATTTTATTACTGGAAATTGGAGTACTGACTAGGATTTTGTTTTTGTATACCGGTGTTATGGTTTATTGATATGAATATAATATTATTAATTAATATTATTTAGTTTGATAAATGATAATATTATAGACATTTTCAACCGTCTATTCTTAGTATTAGTGTAGTAGGTACTATGAATCAAAGATAGTCGATTCTACCTATTAAGTTCAATCGTGTTCTCGAGTCAGTGACAAATGACTACAGTTCTGATATTGACTAATTTTAATTTATTGTTGTTTCCATTTTTCTACATAAATACCAACAATTTATTTGTGCGGTGTAAAGTAGTTTATGTGATTTATATTTAATTTGCGTACGTATATAAAATTACTTACTTAAATATGTTTAGTATATTTGAATGTAATAAAACAAACAATAAAAACGAAAATAATGAAAGTAGTGAAAATGTGGACGATCCTGACCTATTAATTAGTAAAAATTGTAGTTAATTGATTTAATATTTTGCCGGTATGTATTACTGTTTAGGGGGGTGTGGGGGGCAAAGCCCCCCACGTGTCACTTTGTGCTAAAATTTTTTAGTATTTTCAAGTTTAAGACTGAATGTGCGCCTATGGTCTGTCGCATCGAATCGCTGGGCAATTCTATAATATTATACGGCCTGCTGAGTTTAAATTTTAAACCTATCACAGCTATTTTATCTATTGTAGGCTGATCGAGCCTATAGTTAATAATAATAATATAATATTATGCGTATAAAAGTATACTTTTCTCACAGTAGGAACCATCGATTATATACGTACATCATATTATTATGATTTGTTAGGGCTTACAGTGTTGAATATTATATTATTATGGCTCTTTATTGGAATTTTCGACTGATCTAACTGCGGTCACTGCCATAAAATAAATATTCCCATGCACATATTATTATATCTATAATCAGCTTTTTCATAATATTTTGTGATATTCGCATATTCGACTGTAACATGACGTACCTACCTATATATGCGTAATATGAGAGTCGTTTCGATTGTAATTACCTGCATTTTCTTTACTACACACATTTTATACGTGCACATTATATTATTATTAATCTTCGTGTACCCATTATTTTATCTTTACATGATTTCTGTAAAATAAAGTTTCAAGTATATGTTAAGATCTTAGATACTTGATGACGTGTGGTATGTCTAAACAATTATTATGAAAATCAAACAATTATTTCAGTCTATAGACTTAATATATTATTGCCTAATAAATTACCTACATAATTTATTACATAATATATATGGGTATAGAGTAAAAGGTTTTATCGAGCGTGCAGATGCAATTCAATTCTATTCAATTCACACGGAAAAATAATTGTAAAAATTGTTGATCATCGTTTTTTTGATAGATAATGATGACGTATACCTACTCTATTCCCACCTATAAAAACAGAGACTCATAACAGCAGGAGTAAACAATTATAATATCAAGTCATATGTTTTGATGAACGTTACTAATATTATATCTCATAATTATTTTCTAAGTTTTAGTTCTATTATTTTGTGAACTAATCTATACCGTTGTTGTACAGCTATATAATATAATGTACTATACTTTGTAAATTCTTTGTTTTATATGACACTTAATATATTGTTATAGCAAGTGCACTAATTTTAATGATATTGACAGTATTTGATAACACTGAGCCCGTGTTTTTGTGGGCGTTTACTCAAATAAATAAATAAATATAAGCTTCGACGCGGTGCACGTAAATTGGAGATGACGGAATAATGGGGAATTTCACCATTTCGGCACGATATACAGATAATAGGTATATCGTATATCATATATTATTATACCTATCACACATTATTACGATCGATCGATTTACACTGTACCTGCCTATATACAGTACGTCGTTTTGACGTATCGACCCGACAAAATATAGTCATGTCCTGCCACAAACGGTCAAAAACTCTAAAATCCGTAAAATCACGTACGCTCGTTCACATTTCGATCGTGAAAACTGCGCGTAGAGCTAGTCACGATGATAATGTGTGTGTGTATAGATGTTAGGCATCTCAATAATTGTGTTGTATATATCCACACACGCTCCACGTTTTGTTTCCCCGGAGAATTCCAGCCCCGAAAATTATACGTTTGCGCCTACATACGTACTGTATAATAATAATAATATGAAGAAGATAATATTATATTATGACGCATACCTACTGCAATCTCAGCGCCCCGCGCACGACTGTGTGTTATAAATTTGTTTTATAAAGACGAACATTAAATGTACACATAGTATAATAATATACGTATAATAAGTTCTACATATTATATAGGTAATACGCGCAAGAGGTTTACACTCACAGGGTGATCCATCTGACAGGCTACACCGCTGGTCGGGACGTGTAAAAATGTGTAACAATCTGAAGCGCAATTCAACTGCGATTAGAAATTTGATTATTTTTTCCAAATACGTATCGTTGAGCGGGCAGGCATCGTCGGAGTAGTCCATGCCGAATAAAATCACCAGAAATCTATAAGGAAATATGTCGTAATCCGTAAAAAAAAATAATAATACCGGTACGGCGGCAGCGATGAAGAAATTAGACGGCCCACGCTGATTTTCGGTCATAAAATCAGTGTAACAATGCGATGACTGATTGGAAATTTGATTGTTATAATTTCTTTGCGAAAACGTATCGTTGAACGAAGGCGTAAGAGGTGTACACTAATTCGAAGTAAATTCCCGACCGAGTAAAAGCACACGAAATTTACTCAAAAAAATTGTTCGGACCGAAATCGATCACCCCGTATATAGAATAATAATACCGGTATCATGATACCTATACCGACGACGCGCCGTCCTCCGTCGCGGCACAAAAAATAATCGCCGCTGCGGGAAGACCGGAATCGGGCAACAATATAACAATAATTATACCACTAACCACTATTATAGGAACCATTATACGACGTATAGGTATAGACGAAAGGGAGGGGGGGGCAGACGCCGACCGCAATGAAGACATTACGCGTCTCCGCCGGATTGTTGTTGTTGTTCACTTGTCCGTGGGACATATTATATTATTATTACGGTCTATTATTATATTTTTTTTCTTTAACTCTCCGCTCGCGCGTGTATGAGTGTGTGTGTGTGTGTGTGTGAGTATTCATTCGTGCACGGAAAAAACAACGAGACGAAAAAGAAAAAAACACGACAGTAATAACTGCTGCATCGGCTTCTCAGCGCAAGTAGTTTGCGCGACGTATTATTATACACATCGCACGCGGTATTAAACGGTTATTATTATTATTATTACATAAAGCCACATGATAGGTACGTACGTAATATTATGTCTGTGCGATCTGTGTGCCCGTTGGGAGCGATAACTATACGATTTGTCGATAACCCTATATTACAGGCGTTGAGTGTTGGTTGCCCTCACCGGCTGCGTCAAAAAAATGTTCCGGTCGCAGCCCTCAACCGAATGTACCACGGTTGTCCTGACATGGTATACGCACGGTTACCAACAACAATATCGACAAAACATGGGATGGAACTATGTAAATTTCGTCTGGTCGGTGGTACGCTTATTGGCTATTATTACGCACTCTTTAATCTTTATGTGGGCCAAGGCATAAAATGGTGTGGCTTATTGTAATTCAACGAGTGAAGACGACAGTTTAATACTGTGGTGCGATAGTTGTTGCACGTAAATGTATTACAATCGTAAAATATATATCCAAATTTTTTTTTAATTTATCCGGCGCCGATCTATTTATTCATATAGTCTTATATATAGTATATCATATTATAGTATATAATATATATCATATTATATGAGGAGCATTGTGGCATATAAACGAACTCGATTTTTTTTTATCTTCACTCGTATGCGATTCATTCATTTCAATGAATCCGATATCGCGTTTATCCAGGCGCTCTCGCAGACCCAACAGCTATAATATTGTCAATAACGGCCATCGAATCAGAGACAAACCCATCCGGTAGCTCCGGTCGTAACCCATATCATATTATATGTGCATCATTAAAATGTATTTGAAATTAAAAACCCATCGGATGTATAATCGCTGGCGCAGACTGAATAAAAGCGCACGCCAGGGACTAAAATTGTTAGGTGTAGCACCAACTATAATATTATACAAAAAGCAAATAGTAGCAAATTAAAAAGAATGCCGTAAATACTTTTATTGGATTTTACACGCTTTAGGTATATTATTTAAAAATATTTCAGTGAGTGGAATCAGACTTACAGTTAATTAATACAGTATTAAGTTAACTAAAATTGTGTGCTGTTGTAGCACACACTATATTGTGCGAAATTGTGGACGATTACGGCGGTGTTAATAGTTTTTTAGGACTCTCGACGAGTCGCGTCACAGTGTTGTAAATAATACTTTTTAAAAGTATCCAAGTACAGAAATGATATTTATTTTGAAAAGTATTTAAAATACGTATTTGAATACTCAGAATAAAAAGTATTTTAGTACAAAATATACAAATACTTAAAAAAAAGTATATTTTATAGATACGTTCAAATACTTTCAAATTTTTTATACAATATTTTGTTTACTATATAATTGATGAACCAATTTTGAGCTTTTACGTCAATATTTGTATAGTATATATTTTACACCGTATCATTTGGTGGAACTTTAAAATACTCGACTGTTATCTTTGTCAAAGTGTTCGATTTTCTTTCTAATATCCAACGACCCGGCAGGGTCACTCTAAGTAAAAAAGGAAATAGCGCCTTAAAATTCAC
The DNA here is from genome assembly GCF_019925205.1 of Metopolophium dirhodum. Lineage (NCBI taxonomy): Eukaryota > Metazoa > Arthropoda > Insecta > Hemiptera > Aphididae > Metopolophium > Metopolophium dirhodum. The sequence continues at coordinate 19,877,165 of NC_083561.1, forward strand.
ACATAGGCAATACAACATGCGAAAACTAGCCTGGTGTAATTACAGGAAGCAACAGGATTCAGGAAAAAAATTTATCGAGAAAAGCATAGTAAATTCATAGTTAAAATGTTAAATAATAAAGTTTGAAAATACAATCACCTGATTGGAAATTTCACGTAGATGTGCGTGATGTATTTTTCAAATCATTTTGAACAATATCAACAGAGTTGTATCCAATTTAACAAGACATTATTCTAGTATATTTTTAACATTTTATTAGATAATATTCCCTGCGGACAGCATGAAACTATCCAAGACCAACGGCACCTACACCTATACAAAAAAAAACTAATTTATACTATTACTATTATAATCTGCAACCAATGGCAACCATTTATAAACATATAAATTTATTTTATAAAATAATTTAAAAGAAAAAGAAAAATAACATCATTGTGAAACCAATATGGTCCTGAAATAATGAGATATCAACAAAAAATCAGTGGTATCCCAACAACAACACTCCGCCAAAAACTCCGTTTAAAAAAAACGCTAAGTATAAAAAATAAAAAGATTCTAAAGTTTGTGAAATAATTTTATACCTAATGAATTATATCTTTGAACTATAGATATCATTTATGTTAAAATAGTCTGCTAAATAATCAAACTTATCTTGGCGACTAAGTTACAAATTTAAATACTATAGTATAATGAGTACATAATAATAATATTTTAGTCTGCTATCATTTAAAGTCACCAAGCTAAGTTCAATATTTTGACGGACTATTTTAACATAAACGATTACTAAGGTTCAAACACTTAGCTATAAAATGATATCATAACTTTTAGAGCAGTTTTTTTTGTACTTCGCGTTTTTTAGCGCAGTGTTTTCGTTGGGATATAATATTATAACTCACAGTAAAAAATATAATTTTTTTTTATTATTAGAAATAATAGCATCGGTATTGGCTGATATTTGATAATAATTTTTACATAATAAAAGTATTACTATGATTTTTGTTTTTACAAATTATTAAATTATATTAATTGTTTACAATACATTTTCAATTTGTAATTATTTTATGAAACTCAGTGTCTCTTTGATGGTTGATATGTGAAATATACTATTCTGGTATATTATATTCTCAATTTATATTTTTATTTTACGTGATAAAATTAAAAATATATAAACCAAAAATAATTATTTAAGTATTTGAAAATTAGTATTTTGTTTTATATACGTATGTCAGTATTTGTCACACATAAATTATTATCATAAATATTTATATATTTTTTTTGTTTTCTCCGACTCTTTGATATTATATATATTCCGTATAGTCTGATGTATGCTGTATTATATTATGATAACACGAAGAGTAGACATAATGCAAACGACACGCGATCGTCTGATCTCGAATTGTTGTCTCTTCTCTCGTTTAGATATAATATAATATATATATTATGGTATTATTTCCATTCACATAATATCATAAAATATAATATGATTCCGGTATGGCGTTTATCCAAACGTTCACGTAGACCCAGACACAGGTCGTCAATATATAATGGCCATCGAATCCTAGACAAACCCATCCGGTAGCGCCACGTAACCCATATAGGTGCTGTATTATGCACATTACGTGTTTAAAATGAAAAACTTATCGAATCTAACTAATCGCTGACGTGGACAAATAACTCGCTCACTGCGCACACGTCTACACAAATATTATAATAGGTGTGCTGCAAAAATTCCGGAGACGCTAAAATTTATCCACGTCAAAACGATAGGTACGATATTAATATTGCAGCGTGTCCTATACTATTTATACGGTGAAACCTCTAAATACCGGACACTCTCAAATTTTTTTTCATTATTCGGAGGTATCCGCTGTACAGAGGGTTCAGATTGCAGAGTATATCGGGAGGTATTCGCTATTGGGAGGTGTCCGTTAGGGAAGGTTTCACTGTATATGGTTTGCGTGAAGTGTGTCGGTCGGCGGTCGATTGTTTTCAGCGTATGCCGCACAGGACAACACCGATACTGACATTTCCCTTCCCAATGTTTAACAGACTTATTATAAGACTAGGTACCTATCTATGTTCTATTCAGACCATAGGTTTATGGTTAAAAATATTTTTTTTCAGTTAATATTTTTTTAGTTTCTTTGCCATTAAAAATATAAATTATTAGAATTTTAAAAATTACGATGTAAAACAAAATATAGATATATCAAAAAAAAATTTTAAAAATAAAAATATATAAAAAATACATTTTATATAATATAAACAAAAATAAAATATTGTTTAAAAAATAATTTTTGTGATCGTCAAAATGTAAACGACATTAATTCTTGGTAGGTATACCACTACTAGGTATATAATTTGTATTATAATATTATGTAAAATTCTAATAATATATTTTTAATTTCAAATAAACTAAAAATAAATAAACTGTGAAACACATTTTTAATCATACCTTTGGTTTAAATGGATCGTGGACAGTTCTAACTCCGAAGTATGTTATAAAATGGGAATCAAAATGTTAGTATAGTGCGTAGTACTCATCAATTATCTATTTATTATTACATATGATTTATACATGGTTTTATTTTCATTCATCAGTTTTATTTTGCTTACTGACATAAAATCTGAAACGGGAACAATTTTTTTTTAGCTCATATTAGATAGGCATACAATTAACATCATGACGAATTTGAGAATAAATTGTTCAAAAAAACGGCTAAAGCCCTGGCGCCCCTCCCCTGGATACGCACTAGATTGCACCCTCCGTGTCGAAGGTCTGCAGGACACGCCTATGATTATTATTATTATTATAGGTGCGCCTTCGGTCGGAGACGCTAAAGTAATTATTCTTTCACGTTAATACGATAATACGATAATATTATTATCGTAGTGCAATGTGTGTTATACCTACCTACTAATAATATATTAATATTAATATGGTCTGCGTGCGAAGTGTGTCGGTCGGCGATCGATCGTTTTCGGGGTATGCCGTAGGACGCGCAGTCCATTGATGAATAATACTGATGATATAGTACAAAAATATTATGATATTACGTCGAAAACGTAAAACGTACGGCAACAAAAATAATGTGGCGAAGTTGCAAAACAATTTTTTCAATAAAAAACTGTACTCCATACTCTGCAGGCGCTAGCCAAGCGTCATTGAGCTGCACGGCAATATTTCGGACGTCAGCGTTTTTGATAATATTCATTTATTCTCATTTCTATTGGTATTAACACGTGTGTAGGTAGGCATATTATTATTATATTTATTTGATATGATGTAATGTCATAGGTAGGTGGTATTTTGGTAATAATATTTAATAATTGTACCTATACCTATAACGCGCGGTTATCACGATCGATCAATATATTATTATAATAATATAATATTATATGATTTTTGATTGACTCATTTCAATCGAGTATAATGTTATTATAATATTATATACCAGTATTATTTTAATAATTTCTGATCTTTCAAGCTATTTCTGTTTTAGCCGTTTTAGGTACTTTATATAATACGATATTTTCGATTGGAGTAAAAAATGAAACTCGCTGTACCTTATACCTACTAAAATTAGTTTTCACCTTCAATACATATTATTGAAAAATAGCAGAAATATTGTATATTGTATTCGTGCATGAATGTCTTGTCAAAAGATTTTTTTATTTGCATCTTTTTTATGCAGTATGAGAATACTTTTAATACTTTTAATTATGTCTTTTATTTTTTTGATTACAGTAACAATACGTAATAAATAATTAATGCTCCGTTCTTAGAATAAAAATTTTTGAAAAAAAAACAACAATAGCTGTTATGATATACGTCTTTGATATGAACCGGTGTTGAACTATATTATTATTGTAATCAGAGTCTTGGAAGTATATAGAGATGTAAGAAAACTGGTTTTACTGTCTTTTGCGCTAAAATAACACACAAAGTGGAAAATATTCTACTCAATCTAATGAAATATTAAAAAAAAAAAACATGATAATATTAAATATTATACTGGCTCATTGTCTATAGATCATAATACGATTATGCGAATAAAAGGTTAACACTGCAAACTGTTGTATGTCATAATATTATGACTCGTAAGTCGTAAATCGTAATAATAATTATTATTTTCAAAAGTCAACTGATGAAAGGAAAAACGCCAGGTATACTGATAATGTAACAAGACAATCAAATACTTCTGCCTCGTGCTTAGATCATTTTTTTGTTCAAAGGACGTTTCCCCCGCTTTTGTTGTTCCGTCTTACACACGTGCGGCAGAAGATTATCTGTGTTTTGTTGGAAGTTTTTTATAGCGTTTATAATAAATGTAAATTAAAAATGTTCACAACTCACTTTAAAACTGAATTATCGAAAAAAAAGCTTTCAACAAAACACAGATAATGAGAATTATCTTGAATTAGGATAACCTAACCTAACCTAACCTTACCATCAAGTTTCATAATAGATCGATTTACTCTAATTTTTAAGCTAACGCCATAAAACTTAAATTTATGACCGTAAAATTGGTATGTTATGCGTTTGTAAGACGGAGGCAACACATGCGGGTGTGACGTCCTCTTAATACTATCAGTAAATTATTTTATAACTTTAAAAGCATAAATATGTTTTGGATATTAAACATCTGAGAATTATATATATGTCGTTACTCGTTAGTACAATCATTAGTCTACTATGGATTGCCTTTTTGAGATGGTACTTACAAAGACTATATGACTCCTTTAAATACAACTATTAATGGTCTAATAAAAGTAATTATCTCTAAGCCATATTTATATTCAACAAATCATTTATATATTGACTTTAATGTCCAACGCTTATTCAGTTTATAATATAAATCTTTGCTGTTAATTGTTTATAAATACAGATATTGTTTAAATAGGTACTATTGAGCATAATTATAATTTATAATACTAGAAATAAACTTATTTCTAATCTTAATTCTATTAAATGTTATAAGACTGTAACCTCTGAGAGTCCTATTTACAAATGTACATTGTTTTGTCGAGAATTAAGTTTAAATCTTTTTAATTTTAATAATGTTAACTCTTTAAAATTATATATTAAACATAATCAGTTTGATAATGTCACACTTAGCTATTATTTATGAATTTCTTTTCTTTTGTTATTTAATTACTACCTATTTAATTTTATGTGTTGGTCATGAAATAATTAAGTAATTTTCGTTTATATTTTTTAATGTTAGGACGTTTGGTATAAGAAACTCTCACTTCTATTAGCACAAGCTTAAGCATTTTAGAAGTAAGTCAATATAATTTAATGTTTACTATTAACTGTCATTATTTTGTACTATTACTTTTTTTTATAGTGTTGTTATTTTACTCCCTATTCTTATGTATTTATGTTGAACTGTAAAATGTTATATTGGCAAAATAAACTTATTATTATTATATGTGCCCTCGTTCCTATAAAGGCGAGATCGTTAGATCTTCCAACAGTAGCTCTGTATAGACACTGAGAAGAAATAGAATATTATTCTTTTTAAGAAAACTTTATACACACAAATAATGAGGTACCTTCCAGCGCGTGCGCTATCAAACAGTTGCGCTAATTGTTTGTAGATAAAACACGACATGTGCCTACGTTGTGAAATTGTGCTATAATATAATATATATATAATAGAAAAGTATTATATATTTTTGGGTCGTCGTATATTTTATCAATTATGAAATGACGTAATTTTCTTACTGGAAAAAAATAAATGTTCGTATGGTTCCGCACTGCCGGCTATTATCAACCCGATCTTTTTTTTTCATGGGATCGTTAAAACAAAATACTGTTCTCGTTTTATTATCTTGTAAAATAAAGGAAATCTTCTTAAACCGGGACATAAGATAGTTTCTTGTCGTAAATCTCGAGTGTTTGTATATACAGTATATTATATACCAACTATTATATTATATATACCTATCATATTATATACACGGACAAATAAACGTGTCTGTATAAATCGAACAATCTTAGACAGAATCTCAAAATAAAAATAATAATAATTAAAAATAAAACTCGTAAAATGTTTTTGGAATTAATCAAAAGCTAAATAATAAAACAAAGTAAACAACAAGCGTATATTATACATAATAATATAACAAATAACAAACGTATAAAATGTTACGTTTCGATTAGGGATTATTGTTTGACTATATGTCTATATACATAATGTGCCTAATGGCTAATAGTAGTTGTATACACTTGAACGCGATTTAAACGTTATAATCTCGTTTTACTACCTACCCACTTATTATTTGATGAATATAATATTTATTGGATAATTTTGTAATAAAATAAATGGATAATGTTATGCTTATGGTTAAATTAAATAGTTATTACGTTGTTTTGAACAATAAATTAATATAATTATTTACGTAATGCATTTTATATTTACTTGATTGTTTTATCAATTTTTTTATGTATAAAAAATGGATTTAACTGTAAAAAATATGGTGGGGAAGGGGGAGGGGGGTTAAATGTTTTTTTTTAAAAATAATTGACGATTTTTTTATAGAGAAAACTCATAATTTGTTAATATTATTGCGTAGTCACGAGTTATTGCCAAGTGGGCTAGTAGGCATATCAAACTAGAATAAGATAAGATTTCGTGTGCAACAATTAATTATTTAAACATTTGATAGCTAATGCGCCCATGGTAGATAATGTTTGAGCAAACATAATTAAAACTCGAGGGGGGTAACTGCCCCGTCTTTTCACCTCTCGGGAGGATCACGCACCGGTTAATTGTTCTCTAGAATGGGTGACCACCTGATAATTTAAGCAGATAGCATAATATGGCACCTTACACTGCGGTGACATAATTATTATAATCTGTAAGTCTTCAAAATAACGTTTTAGATCAAAATCTCAATTCCACGTCTCTGTAATTTAACTTAATTAAATACTTGCTAAAAGTTTTGGTCTATATAATTTGTGTTTGGTTTACTTCAAAGAATTATTTTTTTAAATCATTATAAAATGTATATGCAAGTGTATTTTTTTATAGTTTTAAAATAATAGAATATTATAACAACTTTCTTTATAGTGTCAGTGTGTCACCATCAATCGTTCTTCTGAGGAAATTGAATTTTTACCAAATTATAATCATTCGGTTTTCAAATGTATTCACGTGTTTACATTTCAAAAGCGCCACTGCTATGATTATACTCTGAGTGCTGGATTAAGACAACAACTAAATACTCTCAAGACAGTTGTTATATTTAATTCATTAAGGGGGAATGATCGAGGCGATTTTGAATTTTTTTTTCAGCTGTGATATCCAAGAATAAAAATATGATATTTTTGTATTTATATTATTTTTTATGACACTAACAATAATTGGAATATTCGAAATCGCTTCGATCATTCCCTAGTAAACTTGTTGATCAATCATAATCCGTTTTAAAAATTAAAATCTGTCAAACCAAATTCTTCCAGTATTATCTAGCTTATTGGTCTAAAAATCACTTTTTTTCATTGACTGGAGCCCCCTCCAGCCCCCTTAAGGTTTATTTTATGATACGGAATTTAAATTTATTGAAAAACATTATAACAAACAAAATTAATGATTGGATTGGTCAAATCTACATTAGTTTTGACTTTTGACAAAACCGGCTGCAGCCCCCTTAATTTATAGAATTTTAAATCTAATTTTAATTTATCAACTATTTTTCAGGCATCTGTACAATTTCCCCTATATATATCACCGTAAATAGCAGAAGGTCTTAAAAAATAGTTTTTTTTATTGAATATACGGTTAATTTTTCGTATATGTTTAGAAGATAACTGGGTGCCTTGGAAAGAGCTTTAAATCGTCTAAGCCCTCATATTATCTACTTCACCCATCACTATAAATATAACATTATCCTTGGTACACAAAATTATATAACTAAAAATGTATTCGTTCAAATTTTGATTTAGATACCTACATCAAAAAAAAAAAAAATCTGCTGAATAATTAAAAGACGTGAAAAATGGGAGGTTCCTATTTGAAAAACAGTATTTCGTATAGTCACAGGGTCATCCTAAGTATAGTACAGAAATCTCAATCTCAAGTATTTGAAAAAAATATGGTCTTCGACTCTTCGAGTGTATTTAAAACATCTGAATTTGATCAATGATCACATGCATATAATTTAATCGTTCAAAATATATAGTCTATCGCACCTGCACCGGTTTAAGGTACGGCCTGTTGTAATGTATGAGGGTCGTTTTTTTGTGACACGCAAATATATTGTTAAAAATAATTATTATCCTTTGAAAATATGACGCTACCCCGTATTTGTTATTGTTATCGTCGTCGTCGTATGCGACCAATCAAAACACTCTCACGAGTCTTTCCGCGGCGCATTCGACCTTGGACCGTGATGATAGGTGTCATCGTCCCACATATAACACGTAAAGTATTATTAAATATTATACGGAGCGCACGTTGTCATGTTGTCCGGTGTGTGAGTTCACTCGTCGTTTCGTTTACCTATACTGTCGTCTTTTTATCGTTTAATTTCCTCCGACGGAAAAACCACGCGGTCCCGCGGAACCACTGCGCTGTGTTTTTCCGATTTCCAGCGGCCACGTCGGGAAACACAAATCTATCCGCCCTGTATACACATCGCGCATCGGTCCCCTCCCCTTCGATCCACGCTTGGAATGATCATATTATTATTATTGCGTCGCCGCGGCGGCGGTACGACCGGCCCGGCCGTCACTGCAACCTATATAATACCATTGTGGGTGGTCTCTGTCCTCCCCTCCACCACCACCACCTCCACTACCGACGGACGCCGTTTGGATCATATATTTAAGTTCGAAAACGCATAACAAACACCACACGGTGCGCGCATCCAGCGACCGGACTCGCTATATAATATTATATATATATAATATATTACGACAGTATACATATTATGCGTTAATAATAATAATAATAATAATAATAATAATAATATATATATAAAATCGGTGGCAGGTTTCCATTCTAAAAGGCGACCCGCGCGAGAGTCGAGTCACGCAATCGTTATGAAATTTAAAAGTATACCGAAATCACACGCCATCTTCGTTGTACTCCGTCTCACAACGTCGATATAGGTACCTACAATACGTCACTATACGTTGACAACCGTCAATTATTATTAAACCAGCTGCTCCTAACAAATTCCTGTAAAAAATGGCCATATTTTAAATGCATTTCACTTTCAAAAAAACAAAGTTACTGCTCAAAATATTATAAGTCTCACGACACGAATTACGAATGCACATCCATATGAAATCGTATAATAATTGTACATTCGCGTGGACCTTATGAATATTCAAAACGATAATGTCTGGTTCTAAATCGACTCGTTATTTTATATTATCAAGTTGTTATAATATTATTGTCGTACAATATGATAATACTACCTTCGATTTAATTGGTGTGACGATGATGATATCTTACGATGATGCACTGCAGCAGCTGCAGTATAATAATATTGTATTATACGCGTCGTCGTGCGCATCTGCTGCAGCAGTGGGCCATTCGTTTAATAATTTACGATTTAGTCGGATGCCGTTTCTTGTCTTATCCGGACGTTGGCGTCGTATAATAATCCTTTAATCCTTTGGACCACCGGAGATCAATTATATACGAAAACAGACCCGTGGGGTAGTGCCGGCAATTCTCGGGCATAGGACATAATATTATCGCCGTTTCCAATTATACATTATTATTATATTACCGTTGTCTCGGCGTCTTCGCAGTCTTTACGACCGGCTCATGGCCGAAAATCGGGAAACTCATTATATACTACGCGTTGTAAATAAAAACAGGAGCCCACCTTGTCGTTTATTTCACGTGCTAATTGAATATTTATTATCGTACAATATATAACATAATATTGTAACACGGCGACGGCGGCTTAACTGCTGTAGTTTTTGCCGCCGTCCCTCGTCCGTTTTCTAGACTATTACACAACGTCATCCTATTATTATAAAAATATTATATTTCACTCTCAGCTGTAGCAGACACCCGGCAGAATGTATTCATATCAGACATGGATTGTCGGATCGAGATCGGTTGGAGGAAAAACATAAAATAAAATTCGTTCAAAAACGCCATTTGTTGTTTGTTGGTAAAAGTTTTTTTTTTCTTCGACTAAATAAAAATGTATTTTTTTTCATAATGCCAAATTACATATAAAATAATAACAGACGATGGAGCGTAAAGTGAAAAAAAAATAAACAATACACATAAAACATAATATATGGCAATTAAACTATACATAAAACGACTTTGTACCAAATAGTGATCGATCGATAATAATATACACACACACACACAGATTTAAAAATATATTTTTTAACATATTATATTATTATTAGATATTAGATACTATAGGTATGTACAAATTACAATAATATCATACAAACACTGCATGACTATAATATACTATACGCAGCTGAATGTAAAGCGATTATAATATTAACATAATATTATACACGCAATATAATCTCCTAGAATTATATGTAATATATGTACCTAAAAGTCTTAAAATCACAATCTTTATATAGATTTATTAAAATCTTTAGATATACATAAGAGATGCGAACTGACGATGATGCGATATTCTCGAAAAAGGAAACATGCAAATCGACAGCACAACACATAATATCATGTATACGCTGTGTATTGTATCGTAGGCTGGGGATTATTCTTGGCGCGAGATTATTCGATTTAAACGTTTTAATTTCAGTCTGATATATCAGTTAAAAAGCGCCGTTCTGGTGACGTAATAGTAAATTTCTACCCAACAAGAACCCCCAATTTTTTTTTTAAATCCCTAGAAAACAAGCCCCCGTAAAATATTGAACCCCGAGTGCCCGACTATATATAAAAGAGCGCGCCCGTGAACTATATAATATGCTATGCCTATCCCTACGCTTCAGTCGATCCGATCTACGAATAAATAATAATGATAGAAAAAAAACACGAAAAATAATGAGAAATGTAGGTATATATAACAAAAACGGAAAAAACGCGATCCGGACGGCCGAAATAAAAGTTGCACGTACCGGCGCGCGCCTTGATCCGTGGCGCCGCGGAATATAGTGGTCGCGGTCATCATCGCGAGACTAGGTAAGCGGACGCAGCCACCACCAGCAACGTTACCGGAAGTAAGCCCCCCGCGGACCCTGCTGACCCTTCGTCGTCCTCGTCCTCGTCGTCGAATTCGTCGTCGTCACAACCGACGCCGTTGTTGTACCTATTCCGGACGTCCGGCTGGTAGTCTGCGTTAGCCATCATCATTTCTACCTCGGCCCGGTCCGGGTCCAGGTCGAACATCTTGGGACGGTGTTTTTTCCGGTTCTTCCGGCCGCCGGACTTGTTGCCTCCACCGCCACTAGTGCCCCCCTGCTGCTGTTGGAGACGCGGATCCGCCTCGCCGCCGTAGCACAGCCTGACCATGCGCTCCTTCTGGCGCAGACAGTCGACCGCTGACTTTCCGGTGCACCTGCACCGGTTCATCTTGGACGCCTTCTCCTGCCGCTGGAGTATCTCCACCGAGTTAAGGCACCGCTCTGTGCACGCCACGCCGAGGAGCATCCGTCTGCAGTACGTTTGATAGTAGCCCAGTGCCGCCGAGCACACCGGGTCCACCGTGCACACCCAATTGGCCAGCTCACATGGCACCACCGTCTCGTTCTTGGACGCCTCCATCACAAATGGCCGACACACCTCCACGCGGGCCTTCATCTCCTCGCAGTAGCGGTCCCGGCACGTGCACTGTAAAAATCCGTAAGTTAATTATTATTACCGGCTAACTATATATTATGTTCGTGATATTATATTGATTCGATATATTTTGGTTATGGTATTGGCGGCGGCGCTCGGTGGAGGTATATTTGAATCACGTGATTCACAAAAATATTAATGGGCGGGTGTCCTATAGGTAGGTCGTATGTAGCTATGAAACAAAAAGGTAGTTTGAACAATTTTTAAAGGTTATTTAACCACCATATATGAATTCACTATTTGATGAGCAGTGAACAAATGTTTAGGATGGGCGGTGTAAAAATATTAAAATATGAGAGTCGAGGAAAAAATGTTCAAGCCGCCACTGTTAGTATACACATAAGTATTGGGTATATTATACATCACGTTAAGTACAGGTTAGGTGTATTATTGCAGTATTATAGGTCAGAACTGGCTTTTCAATATGTATTACTTTATACAGTTTTTTTTTTTTTTACACCATTATATAACAGCTTGTTTATAATATAATATAGTCATTCACTCCCTATATTATGCATTATTCTGTTTGTAATAATATTTATTATGAACGTTTTAAATTATAACGAGGTCACATTTTTTTCACAGTTTTGTAAGCGTATGCTAAAATTGTACTAAACACCTAATATAGAGAGTAATAATTTATCACGCTAAACTTTTTGTATTGTGTCGATAAAGTTATTTATTATAATATATAACACGCCGTTTCAGAAAAATTGTCATTTTTTTTACGCGAAAACGATATAATATATATAATGTACAATTTAATAGAATGTGTGTGTTTGCAGAATTTCTATACAGTCATATATATATTTTGTAGTCGATACATACCGTTGCAGTATTTATTATATACATAGGTACATTATATAAACAATAATTTATATATATATATATATAGGACGAGTGTGTTAATCGCCATAAATCAAACCCCCTCTTGAAGATAATCGACCCCAGAGGCTAAAAGCACATACTATAATGTGACGGAGCGCGCTTACTTATTTTATTTTTTTTTAATTGAGTTTTCAAACATATTTCACGAGAATCGCGGCGACGGGTTTCGTACTCCGCAATTACGAATTCGACGATACAATTTCATTGAACTACATTTTTTTTTCTCTCGCCCAATTAAAATTTCTGTTTCGAAAACATCTGAATCCCGGTTGACGTTAAATTATTCGCGTGTTTTTTATATCGCGATGCGAACGCCGCGGCCGGAACGCAAACACGTACAGTCGTATATTATATTGCTGGCTGCAGGTACAGCACGAACAAACAACTATAATATAATAATATAATATACCAATACGGCTTTAAAATAAATAAGACTTCACCGGTGACTTTAACGAACACACCGCGTTGTTTCGCATGTATATTATGCTGTATGGGGCTATACATATTATTATATATAATATGGTGTATAAAAAATTCCGATATCGTATTTTACCGTCGTTCCCGCGACGACATTGCGCATAAAATATCAAATCTACCCACGCGGTGTTCGCTCATAAGTATAATAATAATATTATCTTTGCGTCGGACACGAGACCGATTCCCTGACTTGAACGAGGACGCATTATTATTATAATACTATACATGGATTATAGGTACATTGGTTTTGGCGGAAATACACAAAAATAATCGATATTATATTATATTCGAAGATGTTCTTCGTTCGCAATAGCCCAACAGTATAAATCGTATATCGAGGCTGTGAATTAATGGATTTGCAACGTTTTATTTTTTGCTACTTTGTAGAAAGAATTAAGAGGACTTATACAACCGCATTACGTGTTGTCTCCGTCTTACAAATGTATACAACATAGGAAAAACTGTTTTGCTCAGGTAAGAACCACTCAGGCCGTAGTCCGAGTTAAGCGACCAAATGTTCACACTATAGAAAGAGGAGAACATTGACTGTGGAAGGTTGTTTTTAATTTTTCGATATCACAAATACGAAAAAGTTTTTATTGTTTGAAAATTAATTATTTTTGAGTTTTTCAAACTTGAATAAATCTTTTTTTAATTTTGATATCGAAAAAATAAAAACAACGTCGCACAGTAAATGTTCTCCTCTTAATTGTATTTTTTTTTTTTATTGTTATTATTTACGACATGAAAAATATTAGTTATTTGGTCGCCATTATTCATAACATTAATGTAACGTTAAATTACGATACGAAAACCTCAGAAATATTAACATGTATATAATATATACTATATATACTATATATAGATGTAGATAGGTACTCACGTCCAACATCCGTTTGCCGTCCTCGGTGGATATGAGCGCGACCAGCGCGTACAGACACGATTCGGGGCACGTGGTCGCGTCGGCCTGGAGCATCCTGTCGCACTTGGCGAAATAGTTGTGCAGTGCCATCGAACAGCCCGGGCCAAAGGCGCACTTCAATCGCACGTCCTCGCACATCACCTGACTGTGGTCGACCACGGCATTAGTGCCGGCGTCCACCAATTCCACCAGTCCTTCTCCGCCGCATGACGCCAGCATGCCCGACAGCAGCAGAGCGATTGTCATCGACATGGTGGCAGTGACGTGGATGGCGGTCATCTTCACCCGCAGTACTGTTACTGCAAAACAAATGATGTACCGATCAGTATAATTTATTTGCAGGTTGCGTAAAATCGCGGCTGTAAAATTACACTTTTTCCCGGGGGTTATCGTACTATTATAGTGAGTTATTACTCATTAAAATTTATAATTCGCTGAGTAAATATATTATCTACACCAGCTACGATTAAAAATATAATTTGTATATTTTATACAACTGTGGAACGGGTATTAAATAATAATATGAATTTAAGGGTGCCAAATAAGACCGAATCAATTCAGTGCGAAATGAACCTCTTACTGAGTAGGTACCTATACCGTTTATATCATGACAAAGTAGGTATTAGGTATCGTCCGTAAAGACCACTGCAGTGTTGTAATAGTTTTTTTCTGTATCTCCTTCACCTCCGTAGCATATGCCGTAGTCCTCCTGCACTTCTGGTTGGTTGATTTTTGTATTCTATATGATATATAATATGTATATGCATATATGGTCGACAGCCAATAAGAAGTGGAGAACTACGATATACCTGGTGAAGTAAAGAGCGCAGAGGTTGCGTATCAAAAAACCCATCTATAGATATACCCATAACCCATCTACTTTGTCATGGTTTATATGATGGGGTGAAAACGGATTGAAATCCACGGACAATCGTTTCATGGTTTGAGCTATTTTATTTACCAGTAAAAATACAATTATCCGTGAACATAAAACAATTTTAACACCATCATATTATTAATATTATAAACGTATATTAACTGTTGGGTATACTTTTAAATTATTGATAAATATGCCACCGTACTAGTTGAACGTGATGATATACATCGAAATGGTTACAACACTTTATAATATGGTATATAGTGAACAAATATTGTGTAAAATGGGTATTGCGAGGTACGGCGAACATATTGACGAGAAAATAACGTTTTACATAGTACAATATATTTTTAACACCTATGTTTCTACTCAATTTCAAATTGATAACAATGATAACTGAACTCTGACAGTGGAATAAGATATGTTATCACACAAAATTTAAATAAACAAGAAATTGTTGTTATTTTACAGCTCATCTGTAAACTTTGTATATATATATAGGTACTGAGATACTCGTAGTTATTGTATGCGGCGGCCATTGAAGATTGTATCAAGCCCTAAATTTCGATGAAAATGTGCATAATTCCTTTCTGCAGAGATAATATGTCACGGATACCATATTAGGTACTTATATCCCTCGTTATATCCATATACGTATGTACAAATGTATCTTCTTGTATGATATGTCATGTGTAACTAAAATTTTTAATTTGGTGTCGAATAAATATTGTTATTATTATTATTGTTTCAGTTAAAATGATCGTTCGCTGCAGATGTCGAGTTTGAGACATTTCACGTATCGCGACGACCTATATGTGGCAGGTACCTATAAACCTATAATAATAGCTACTTGATACGTAAATCTAACCAATGTAACCAGCTGCATGTTAAAAGTCATAAACATCACGTATGCACTCGGGCAGTATATAGCCATATAGGATTAGTAGGATTATATAGGATTTAGCCGACTTATGTACAAAACCAGATTGTTTTTTATTAATCAATCCAGTATCTCTTATACTAATAATATACGTGAGTAATGAGTATAGAATACTATATAATATGTAGGTACACTATTCGCTGAATGCGGAATGATAATATTTTATATTGAATCACTGATCCGTTGTCCAATTTCGCGAATTTCTCGTGTACAAAACTGCAGTGTATATTAAGCGATATACCTATACTGAACGTAAATGTTTTCCACTGCACACGCGGAAAATAATAGAAACCAAACGACTTCGGAACATTGTTCGTTCATGAGTTTACCTACCGCACGGCCAAGGCACGCACGTAAGTCACGAAAACGATATTATTTTATTATACAGACCCGTATGTGCAGGTTACCTACGGTCTATATTAGGCGGTTTGTTGTAGTAGTTTGGTCTCGTCACACACGAGAAAAAAAGACGGTCCGAAATCGGATTCGTCGTCGAAAACGAAAGAAAAAATTCACGAAACCGATAAAAATGCCAACCGCGCTCTCATCGACGCTGCGCACGACGACAATCAATGTCAAATCGATCGTAAATCGAAACTCGCGCGCATTAATTACAAAACATCGACTATACTACTACAGGTATAATATTATATTGAATCCGTGAGTCCGCATAACAACATATTATATAGAATCTAATATATTATACGATCGTAAATATAATAATGTTATGAATGTGATAGACCTGCAAGGCGCATTTTTCCACGGACATAAATCTGAAGCTGGCGCAAACTCCAATATAAGACATCGTGATGTATAATATACGGTTATAAATTGTCTTTTCGGTTTTTAAACGAATTCGTACGAGTGTGACTGATATCTATATACATGTCCATTGTCGACCCCTCCGAAACTTTGTTATTTTGTTGACTATTGCAGGAATATTTGTTGACGTGTGATTTTAGGAGACTTAACAGCTGTGTTATCCGTAACGGAAATCACGCTACTCCAATTCGGAAATATCGAAAACGGTCTCACTAAATACCGATGCGCATATATTATTATAATTTATAGGCATATTATAGGTATTTGGTATATAATATGTATAGCACTAAAACAAACCCAACTCGGCTGGTATTAAAATTATAATTATTTAAATATCAGTGACCAAACAAATTGTATATGCCACAACCAGGCAGAAAATCGAATAGGTGGGATTGAACCAAATTTGGTTTTAAAATATATACCAATAATATAATAATAAGTATATTATTATATAATATGTTTCTAAATAAACAAACATTTTTTTCTGGGAGGGGGTTGAGCGCCTTATTTCAGAGCCTTCAATTCAGTGGCACTCCCTCACTACTGATTTATTTATTTTAAAATCTCAAAAACGGCACAGTCTTCCGTCGGAAAAACTGCGCGTAAAATGTAATTTTGTCTTCTTCGACAAAATGTGATGACAATTATTTTAATTGTTGTGCATGCCAACCAGCGAGCGCGTTTGTATGGGTACTATAATACGCATTCACATACAGCGAGGAATACGTGCGAAATGGACGCGCGCGAGTTTTATTATATTATTCACGTATTGTCTGTCCGACGCCATTGTGCAGTGCGTGTCGCGCATCTCGTTTCTCGTCGACTGCAGCAGCTACCTGAATTATTGTTATTATTATTATTATTATTATCGAGAGTCGTGTGCGTACATATTTATTATTTATACAATATCAGCTCATATTATATTATATTATAATATTATTATACATGTGCACTGGAAGCAGGACGAGGGCCGAAATAAACGGGGAGCAATCGGACGAGTACCTATATATATAGGACGAGGATTTATCTCTCCAAATCATGACGTTATTATTATATTAATATATATATATATATATATTATGTTATACACGCGTGTGTGCGTATTATATTATATCCGTTTAATTTGTTTGACTTGTGCACACACGTAGGACAGTAGTGTGTATACACATACACGTGCAGGGGCACTACCGGGCGCGTTATGATGTGCATATATGTATACTATATAGTGTACAACTACTGAGCAAACACTACACGAGCGGTGAAATCGAATACACAACAGCACGCACGCCACGCCGCCGCGACGGGCAATACAATATTATTATGCAGTCGAGCGCGGGGGCGGACCTATCTACGTATATTATTATTATTATATTATGTTTGTTTTCGTAAAATACACACACAATTTTTTTCATCCATCGAGCACCTATATCTGCAGCAGTGCGCACGCGACCCGTTGTCTCGTCGTCAAACTCGTCGTTTTTATTTTATGAAATATAAATATATAATATTAGAAGGGCACCAAGGGTACTATATAGATATCACTCGTATTTATTGTATTTACCAAATATTATTGTATTAAATCCACCTAAATACGCATCGCAGGGTACCGGAAATCCCCTATTGTACGATATATGATGGGGATGCGAGGTCGAATCGCACTTAATAATAATATAATATACAATACCTATAATAGGTTTACCGATATGAACAGAAACGGCGATCGAGTTTCTCTCGGGTTTGAAAACGGGAACACCAGTCGACTGAACCTGCAGAGGTCCATTAAACCAAGCTTGGCGGCCTGTAGGGTGGTAAAGGGGTCTTCCCTAGATTACGCGATACGCGTTCTATAATTTAATAGTCATGTATTCGGGGGGACTGCGGGGGTGGTTTTCCGGGTCATTCCCTCGTCATTTTTTTTCTCTCAAAATACTTTCCTCTCTATAATCAAGTCGGTGATTTTATATGACGATCTATTTCCAATAAAAACAAATAAATATTCCGGATGTGAACTACACCTATTTTAATACGTTGACAAATTATTATTTTACGTATCTATAATCGCAGTTAGAGTGTAAATTTTACACGGCAGCTTTCTCTCCGCGGTTATCAACGATCGGCGAAACTCAAATGTTGAATAATTAAAAAATATATAATCACGGCACCTATAGTATAATATGAACAAAATAACAACTGTTAGGTAGGCCAGGTTATAGGTATAATAGTATATGTCATTTATACTGCAGGTACAAGACTCGGAAGTTCGTCTAAATCTTTAGAGTCATAAAAAGTTATAAAATAACGTAGGCAGTAGGCACTCGTATATTTGTTACGGTGTACAATGGGTACATAAAAATTATGAACATAAAACTATACACCGGCTATGCCGCTACATGCGTATATATGGCCGTTTAATATAATAATAATATATTATACGATGTGCTTGATTTAAGTTGTTTTTAATTCACGGTACACCTACCGCAGAATCTATGGAGAAAAAAAAATTATCAACGCATTTTTACGATCCGAAAATAATCGAAACGGTTTAATCCTTTAATTATTGTCTTTTTCGTTTGTAATATAATATTGAAACAGCGCCGTCGACCCACCCGGTGGAAACATTATATGTGATACGGGCGGCGTCTAAAGGAATCCAATTATGAACACTAGCTATTAAAATTTAAAAATTCACAAAATCAAATCAAAGCCCGCATAATTTATGTCATGGTGTCTGCTGTACCTACGTACATTATTATGGATACAGTAAAATCTCACGGGGTTAGTTTGCATACAATGGATCAATGACGTCAAAATTGCTTAGGTGTACGTACTACCTATGTTTATAAAAACTTTTTATGATTTTTTGACTGGATTTGATTGCACAATATAATCATTTTTTTTATTTATATTAAGCGTTAAACAAATCCTATATTAAAACACAATAAAAAATGATTTGTATATTATGAAATGAAAATTCAAATTAATTCAATATAATTTATTATAGGACTGCGGTCTATGTACCTACATTTAAATAGACAATTTTTATTATTATTATTAAATATTTTCATGTTTAATTATAAAAACTATGGGATCCTACAGTAAATAACGAACAATGACTGCATTTAAATCTCAGAGAAACGATGTGAACAAATCGTTCGCACTGCCCGCTGCGTTCTCTCAGATAGGTATTATACAAGTAGTGTAATAGTTCACCGCATATAATATCGCAGAAAATTTTACGCTCGCCGTTTTAGTGCAATATTGTTCGTCGAACGGAGCCGCGCCGTCTATATATATGCATGTACAATTATTATGGGCTAAAAGACGGATTCGGGCTGAGAAACAATGCAACAGAAAGGAAAAAAACTCCTAAGAAAGAGGGCGGTGAGCTAGGGGAGGGGTTGGGGCTGTCACGTCACAGTCGTTATAATATAATATCGTATTATAATCTCCAATTCTCCCACGAATGCGTCTCTGCAGCCGCGAGCGCGGGTTGTATGCGAAAAATATAAAAACCACCCGCCCAACGTCCGAGAGAAAAGAAATAACGACTATGCCGCGTACACAGGTGGCACATTGCGGCGCGCGCATTCAACCGTCATACCCATATGTGTGTGTACTTATATTATATTATATACCATGGTCGTGCAGACCTGTCAGACCTTTTCACCTGTCACCCCTCCGGGCAGCTCCAACCAATATGTGTGTGTATACATACATATAATATGGTACGCGGTAATCCGTCTCGGATTACCCCGCGTGGAGGGACAATAACAAGTGACGAGGGGGGTGGACCTTTGAGAACGAGCGGGGAATGAAAAAATCACGTCAGATAAAAAACTGTGTCCCGAAAAAAAAACCAGCATCGTTGCCGACGACGGTTGCAGTTTTATGTTTCGATCAACTAAACGTACATATTTTGCGTAGGTACTATTAAAATATTATCATGTATCTATATATAATATAATAATATTATGGTGACTACGTTGTACTGCAAAACGTTATAATATGATATATAAACAACTTTATTAATATAAAATATAGTAAAAGTCCGACTAAAATTATGTTTTTCAGATTTTACGGTGAGTACAACTAGTATAATATATTATCCTATAACATCATAAAACCTATAGCTCTAAACCGCGGAGATGGGGCTCTGTCGGTAACACAGGTATTATAATACACGTAATATTATTTTATTAAGTTATAATCCCAAAGTGATATCCCACGTCAAATTCCAGTGCCCGTTCGACCGGACACGATCGCAATGTAGTTTTCACGTGCGGGCGAGTGCGAAAACGCGTAGTTTTTCGGTTCGACGAACTGCAGCGGATGTTTTAAACCTATACATTATAAATACAGGGTGATTCTCTTTTCGTGGAACTGGACAATAATAATATATATTTTGACCGATACAAAGTTTTTTTCAATTTTTTTCAATGTTTAAGCATATCCAATTTTACATTTCCCTATGATTATAAGTAATTGTTTTTAAAATTAAAAAAAAATTATTAGTGGGTATTTTTTAAGAAATGGCCCGGTTTACGACTGAAGAATTATTTTCCTATATCTAAGCGCGTCGCTCGCGGCGGCCGTTTTCGAGAGAACAAAAAATTATACGTTTTGCGCGCATCATAGGTATTATTGCCGGTTCATTCTGACTGGTTAATTTCCAAATGTAAAATTTTAAATTATAACTATTAACTTTTTGCAGCAGCAGCAGTGCGAACGCCACACGAAGTGTCGTAAAATATATTACGCTAGTACTTCGTAGTATCCTTTAATAATAATAATAATAATAATAATAATAATAAAATATCATAGATATTATGTACAATACATAAGTACAGTAGAATAGACGAGTTTGAAACCGGCCAGTAATTATTTCCTCACCGGACGGATTTAATGTTGTTCACTTATTCAATGCGTGTCCCATATTATATTATGTATACCTATTACATACTATATTTGTGCATGTAATTGAGTATCTAATCGTAAACGGGAGCGGTTTAGGAAAAATTCTGAAGAAAACGCGAAACGTATGGGTACATTAAGATCCTCATATGTTATAATATGTACAATTTATACAGTATATGTAGGCAACACACGATTAATGAAATTACCGCGAGAGGAGAAAACAAAGATTTTCGTAATTATGTGGAGTTCGGCTATTCGAATTCCGCTACATTATAATAAAGAGAATATATATTATTTAAATATTTGAAATAATCGGCATCGCCCCGGCTAGTGGCGCCGAGATTTGTTTTTGGTGCATACGTGTGGAATCGTTTTGCTTTTGACATCTACGAGCCTATACACAGTTCGAGACGGACATCGGAACAGGTTCTATAATATTATATTATTACAGTGATCATAGATCCGTGGCAGGCAGTTGTAATATACATAGTATTATATATAGTAATAGCACGTATATATTGTGTATAATATATCGACAAAAATCGTTTAGACTAGAAACAAGTTTCAGAATTTTTCAAAAAACCAACCTTCGTAATATAATATGGTCTATACATACACAATAATAATAATATATAAACACGATAAACTCAAACCCGAATAAATTAGTCGAGGTTTTTTTATTTTATTTTTTGTTGACGTTTAATTCGAAATACTAATTAGAATTTGTCGTCTTCGATTTAATTAGGTATTTAAAAATATAAGACGCGACGTTAATATTTGTTTCGTCTGACATAATATTGATATTATTATTTATTATACATTACACGTACAATTTTATTCAAAAACACCTCGCAAAGTAGCAAGACGTGCAATAAAATATTTAACGGACTATTTCCAATCGGATTACACCAATCTATATCTATAGGAGGTTGTGAACAGTGATCCGATAGACTTATCTGGTGAGCGATTGTTGGCTGGTAAACCTATAATATAGTACCTATATAATATACTATATACATAAGTACAAATGTATGCAATTAGGAGGAGCTCTGCGGAGCTATAAAAATATTTTATACACTTTTCGAATAGGTTCATTAAACGGTGTTTTTATTACTACATATATATACTATCGTCGTTGGTACCTTATATATACCTAATATTTTATACCCCACCGGTATACGTGGTCCCCACGGCGTCGCGGAATGACGGTCGTAATCTATTTTTCGTGTTCACAATAGTAACAGTAACCGGCGGGTGGGTGGTGGTGGGGTCATTAAAATCGGTATTTTCAGCACTACACCCCCGTTACCTATACATACGGAATGCATTTTGTATAGAATTCAAAGGAAGTGTGCGCAGTGTCGTTTGAATAATGGAATATTATAGTCGGGGGACGGGCACGGTCCGAGAATCGTAAAACCGTCAACCTCACGGCAGACCCTCCGCTGTTTCATATAATGCACCTAAATATATTATATTTACTACAATATAAGCACAATACCTTTACCTATACGGTTGATAACATTACAAAACACTATATCCTATGTAGGTAGGTATATACTATATACCTAAATATTGGACGTGGACGGAAATATAAAGAGCTGTCAGCGCACGGACCAGTCGTGATTTGGCGGGAACTATGATTTTATTACGATATGTATACAATAATAATATTATCATAATATCGGTAATGATTATAATTGGGCAGACGTCTTCAAACTCCGCTGCAGTCGTTAAATCGCCCGCAGGAACCCGCGACCGACCGGAAACGTTTTTTTTCTTCTCTTTTCTTTTTATTTTTGGGACACGGCCGCCGCCGGCTCTGTCGTTAAATGCCACAATATTCTATATAATTGCTCCGGAAACATTGAGCGTCTCGCATCTGCAGGATTTCGTTTAAAAATAACACGTCCCGAGCGCGTCGTCCGCAATCGGCTCTGTGCAGGAGTAGCTGATAATAATAATATTATAATATTATTATTCAGTTTCTCAGCATTGTAAATAACGACCTATGTACGTGGCAAAAACACGGAAAAAACCTTTGCAGACGATAAGATGGATCTACAGTAAGTTATAATCGTACCTACTCCGAGTGTTATATAGATAGTATACCTATTATTATTACATTATATATAGAGACTCGCGGTACTGACTTTGTGCGCACGCCACAGTGCTGCTGTTAATACAATTATTACGAAAACTTATTTTATGTACTATGCTATAATCAAGTGTTGAACTATATAATAGATGATTATACTTGTTCAAATCTTGAAACAAGAAAAAAAAATAATGATCAATTTTGTTTGAATGGGTACTCACAATAATATTATCAAATCGAACGATGGAGCGCTGTCATTATATTGATATCATTCCGACGGATTCTTTTTCGGCAACGACAAACGGTGAGAAGTCAACGATATTTAATTCCACGCTCGCACTAATATTGTTATACCGTCGACGCGATTTTCGATATATTTTATTATTCGGCCGATGAAATAATAATAATAATAATAATGTTATGAACGACGTGCGACTTAAGAATGGTTTTTTCACGCGATGTCACAAATAATAATATTATCGGTAAAACTGTATAAACACGAAAAACGTACTCCAGTGGACGCGGAGCGCGATACGCACAGTATATGCACACGGTCGACGGCTGACGACTGTCGACTGGCTCCGAAAATCCGAAACGCGGCGAACTAGTGCGTGCGTGCGTGTGCGCGTGCGTGAGTTTCTCGTATTATTATTATTATGTGTGTGTGCGTGTGCGTGTACCTGCCGCCGACATCTGCCCGTTCGTCTCTCCTCCCCCCCCCCCCTCACCCCGATGGGTCACCACGACGTGATCGAGATCTACACCGTCCTATCGTCGTCCTCCTCGAAGATCCTGCGCATTCGATCCTTCTCATCCCCCGGTCCTCCGCAAGCTGTTCCCGTATTGTACTCGACGCGACTGCTGCACTTTGTCCTCGATATTATCGTCCTGCTCTTAATTAGAATATCGCGGAGGAGCAGGACTGCTCGTTGGCCCGTTTTCGATGTACGTTTCGCCGCCGCAGCTGTCATGCCGACGACGAGACACGAATTTGTCACGAAAATTATTCGACCCGATCCCGACGGCGGTGGTGACGTGTGAACGACGTGCACATCACAGCATACTCCCCGAGCATAGGGTTGCCAGATTTTGAAATTACCAAACCGGGACGTCGTAGTGAATAGGATTTTTTTATTTGATTTGCTTATAAGGAAATAGGTAGGTATATCCTTTTATTTGTTTAAATACAATTTGTTTACATTAACTTACTACTATAATAAGTTATACCTAATATTCATACTTTTCGTTTGAATGAATTTTAAAAAAAAAACGAGGATAAAAACAATAATAATTTATATAGTATGAATAATCATTTTTAACTTAGTAACTTGGACCTTGGTATACAAATTATTTATTTATTTTTGTGGGTTTTTGAATTCAGTATATTATTATTTATTATACATAGAGTAATATCACTGATGATATTATATTGGCTTATCGCCCTAGTCAGCTACCAGCTAGTTTTAAGCGATGCGAGCGCAAGTTCTGCGAAACGTGTGGAGGAGAGAAAAAATGACAATACCTTCGCCTACCGTATCTAAATCTTGCCCAGCGATATGTAGATGACGCAACTGAATTTCCATTGTGCAGTTTCAGTCGGGACATTTAAGTCTTTAGTCTGGACAGAGAGGTTAATAACGGTGACAGTTCCGATTTATCGGGACGGATGACAACCCTACCCGAGCAATGAGCATTGACTTCCATACGCTATACTCTGATGTTATGTTCTCATTCAGTATTAGGCACTGTTCACTAGACGTCTAGGGTCGCTTGCATGTTTTGTTTTCCGGGACAAACATTTTTTGTGTAATTTGTATGGAAATAAACCGTACCACTCTCTCTTGATCAACTGCAAGTCTTAACGCACTATTTTTTCTTCACAATTAGAATGCCACTCACAACGGTTAGCTGCGGCATACGTTTGTAAGGCGAAAAGTAAAAACTAATTCAACGTTCAAAATTTAAATGAGTGACCGACAAAATTATCGATTAGCGATAATTATTGTTAACAAAAATTGTCGAGGTGGCCGAACATGAAAACAACGAACAATATGTTCAGTAATAATTATTGCCGACTTCAAGCTGGGAAAATAATTTGAAATATATAGTTCGTCCGACAATCAAATAATCAACTTGAATATTTTATTATTAATTAATAATTATCAAAACGGTAATGTTTGTCTGCAACACATGTTTAATAGATCTACAATAATAATATGACGTGGGTAATAAAATCCTTCATATAATATAAATAATATTATAAGATCTTTCTTATACGATTATGCCACTGCAGGAGGATATTTTATTCTTCGTTTCAATTCCATTTTACACATTTCAAAGTAGAAAATTCCCCAAAAAACAACGGAAACGAGAAACATATAGGGTTTAGGTTAACCTTACCTAACCTGCAGGCTACAACATCAACCATCCAATTACAATAATAATTTATAATATTATTAAGTGCCTTTAAAAAAACTAAATTTTATACATAATGTATTAATTTCTACATAAAACCTAGGTATACAAATTATTTTGAATAATATGCAATGATTTAAAGTGGTGATTCACTATGATATATTTGAGATTTTTTTTTATATCACTTGCAACATGGCTATGTCTTATAATTATTTACAACTGGTTTTTATTCAAAAACATTTTTTTGATTTATTTTTTGCTTTATTACATGGTGTTAATATTGTCATATTACATTTGTTAGAAATGTATACCCTTTCAACGGTTTATAAATATTCAATACAATTTTCGTTCAAATAATAATACAAGAGTGGTTTGAGAGTGTCTTGTTAATATTCTTAAAAATATACTTGAAAATATATTTATAAATTATTATTTTATAGTTTTATACAAACGTTTATTATGCCACGCATTATCAAACTGTATTCCTGTCCGACACTCAGTTCAATAAAATAGACGCCCAAATCAATTTTTCAATAATAATTTTCACATATTATGTTTAACCTACACAGTTTCTAATTCGTATGCTAATCGATCCCCATTAACGTTCTCTCGTGTCTTACTGCCAAAACTGGCGTCCCACACAAACTTAAGCACTGACAATTTATTTTATTCTGTCCCTTTAAATACAATTTAATTAATTTAGGACTAATGCTTATTTATTTTTAAATATTACTGTTATAAAAATAGTATTTAATTTCTTTTTTTTTGAATTATTTTGATGATTGATGAGTTTATTAGTAAGTAATTAAATATTTCTTAAAAGTTGAAAAATAAATCCATTATTATCATCCACCTACAAAAAAACCCAACTATCTAGTTTCTATCTTTTGAAACTATAATTTTTGTACTTACCTATATAATATTATATACATACACCCTAGGCCTATACTACCTTTATTGATTTATTAATATCTACAAAAATGCATATCTAATTCCCATGTCCTAATGTCCTATATAATATATATAACAGTATAATATTATGATATAACAATTATAGTCTGCTTTGCGTTAAGTTTAGTAGTTATTTTAAGTTTGATTAGATTGAACCAGATTTATATACCTTCTTTATATATAATATATACCTTATTTATATACCTATATTACTTAATATTTATTAAGTTGTTGAACAAAGTACGTGTAAGTACTATTAATTGCAAAAACACGTTATTTTGTGTATTTGGCAAGTTGGCCAATTTAATTTTACTTACACTTGACGTATCAATAGATCTACCCCCAAATAATTTTAATACCACATAATATTATACACTGCGCATTACTACATTTTGTAATTTATTATTAAACAGAAGTTCAAGTTTTGGACAACAATAATATTTCATCGTGTGCTTAAGTGGACGCCCACCCCGCTAGTATGTGTTGTTTTCGTCGCACGAACGTAGAACGTACCTAGCAAATTTGTCTTAAGCTGAACCGATTTTGTTTTGTTACTTGTTAAAATAATTACTGTGAATTCACATATTATATTATTTTCTGTATTTGTATGTTTTTTTTTGTTTTTGTATTTACATTTTTAAACAAGTTATGACTTATAAATTATGAGTATATTAAATATTATAGTTTAATAATGCCCATAACTCACTTTGTTGTAAAAAAAATCAACGTATAAACACTTATGTTTTAAATTGTAATCGAATAGTGGGTGAATTCACTGTAATACTATAAAAACGCAAAATTGGTTATGCTAAGCGAAAATTGACTTAATCTGTTGAAGATACTGACATTACATTACCTTGGTACTATAATATTATAACTTTCTGCAATAAGACATAGACAAAACACGCGTGTGTGTAACCCGCCTCAACAGCTTTTAATCCTAACAATTTTCCAAACGTTTTTACACAATCTGTTTTAAATTTTTTACGTACAGACATTACGTGCAACATGTATCGAAAAATAAAAATTTTTCTGAACCTGCTGTATACATATAAAATAATTATGTTATACATTATATGCTGCGGAATTGAACGACATACATCCAATAATCCGAGGATTATGCGAATTTTAAACGGATTTAATTCTAAAGCGACAAAAACACCGCCATCATTTGTCGGTTTGGCACAAGAGAGAAAAGCTTGACCCGTACATTATAATATATTATTGTATACATAAAAAAGGCCATTATTATAAAATGTAATATTTTTTTGGTGTTAGTGACGGCTTTACACGGCCGTGGACAGACGGTAATCCTCTCAGAAAGACGGCATCGTTTATCTGTCATTGTGCGTTAAGGAGAAAACGTACGCTTATAATATTATATACATAGGCTATAGTATTATGTATGGGTGTATCTCACGTGTGAACTCGTATTCTCACTTAAAGTGCCACATCGTACCTAAACCCGAGCATGAAAATACATATAAGAGACGCAATATATTGTGTATAAATTAAACATATTATTTACAATTTATTTATTTACACCATATATTATATTATATATGCAGTTGTTTTAGAATTTAAAGTGCCTACCTATTTAATTGTATGGTTTATATATATGAGTGTCGTATTTTTTAAGCATGCTCACCCAATTTGTGTGCCTAAATTATGCATATTATATTCAAATCCTGATTTTTAGAATTTTTAAATACCTACACCCGAACACCATATATTTTCCAATACTGAGATTTTTTGTACCACTTAAGGATGACCCTGTGACAATACAAACGTCTGTCTTTCAACCAGGAACGGGGGGGGGAGGGGTTTCACTTTTTTATTATTTAGCTGCATACATTTTTTTCAGAATTTTGATGTATAAATCAAAATTCAAATGAATAGCTGTTGTGTTGTTTAACTTTGTGTACTAAGTATAATATGTTTATGGTAATGGTTTAAGTAGAAACGGGTGCTTAGGTTATTTTAAAATCTTAGTAATTAGTTACTAATTACTATTGATCTATCAATATAAATGATTTTTTAAAAATGATCCAAGTAAAATAAACACTACATTTAGTATGACATTTAGTAATTAGTTTAAATTTTTATAAAACCAATTATTATTCTTTGTATAAACATTTTAATAATACAGAAACTCCTCATTAGAATTTTGATTTAGATACATCAATATTTTCAAGAAAATTATATCCATTAAGTAATTTTCAATAAATTAGGGGGGTCCTCATTTGAAAAAAAATAAATTTGTATCGCCACATACACTCTACTAAATAATACAAAAAATATCAAGAAATTAAAAAAATAGTCTTTAAGTATAGGTACTTACTTAAAAATTCTTAAAATCAGAATTTGAAAAAGTGTACTATGAAAGGGAAAAATGAGGGTGAGCATACATAAAAAATCAATCTGTATAGCTTCAAGAATGTTTATGTAGATGAAAAAAAAATATTACGAACGGATAACATTTGAATTACTTTAATATAATATTTGTCTTTATTTTAAAGTAACTTCCTAAATATTTTCAATACGTGTTCAATATAATAATATTATGTTTAATCAAATGACAATTAATGCGTATAGAAATAATACTTTTTAACGAATAGCTCGCATCGCAATATCTCAAGTCCACACTAATATTATATACTATAATAGTATAATGTATATATTTCATTGCCGTCCTATACCGAACCCAACTAAATAATATCACACTTTAATAATGTCGTGTTTAAGACGTCAATACGACGTGACAGATTTTTATAAAATCGACGTAGGTACTTATACAGAATAAAATAGGTACTAATTAGTCAACGTCAGTGGTTTATTGTGTGATTTATCGAATGAACATTATACATTTCGTTTCGTGTGTAAGGTCTCTATTTTATGTATACCTACATGTAATATTATATTATATTATTCCTACATCTATTTCTGACTTCAGTGTGGGTATGCGCGTGTCAGGTACCTAGCTAGTACATACTCGTTAGAATAAAAGATTTGTCAGACGTGTGACGTGGCTGACGTAACAACATTTCTCCAAAACGTGCAGTCTCCGCGTTTTACTGAACGGAGAAAAAAAATTATATGAATCCTGCTCGTACCATATTATTTACCTGCACTATTGTACCACGTGAAATGTCGATAATTTACGGTAGTCTAAATAATAATGCACAAGTGTATTATGTACATATTATTAGACATATAATATGTATACGTATGAGATTTTAATTGCATTCGGTCGCACTGTATAGCCGTAAAAACCAATACGCCTATAATAGTGATAATGCATTAATTCAGTCCGTCGCGTAGTTAACGAACGCGCGCATTTAACAGTAGAAAATACGAATATATTATTACTTTATAGGTATCTGGTATCTGGTATACATATATAATAATATATTAGGTGTACGTCTGTATACTGCAAGCTGTACAACACGTCTTGCATAATATACACATGCGTTAAGTATATATATACCTAATAAAAAAGCATACGTTATGACGTCGTGTCCGACACATATAAAACGGTGTATATACCTATAGGGTTTTCGGAATAAATTTATATAAACGCTTCGTCGGAGGCAGAAAAAAAACCGGGATCGTTCGGAACGTCGTCATTATACAATCTCGACGAGACGCTATAAACGGAAAATTGAGATGTATACGATCGCGCGAGAAACGTCTTATTATTATCGCGGCAATAATCTCGCTGCAGCAGTTCGTATTATTATTATTATTATTATTATTGTTGTATACATACATAATATTATATTATTATTATAATACACCCGTCGTATGTACGAGGCGGAGCCGGTGCTGCAGGAGTAACCGCCGCGTTGACGGGGGTGGTGGAGCGGGCGCGAGGGAGTCGAGAGATGTGGCTGTGGGATATACGAAACGTCGTCGTCAGACAGCTGCATCGTTCGTATAAAATGTATTATTATTATTATTATTACTATTGTCGGGAAAGAAAATCGTGCTGGCGGAATAATCAAAAACTGACCCACATGTTGCACCCCAGTATCGAGCATTATAGGTACTACTGCTGCTGCTGCTGCTGCAGTGTATAATATCGGGATGATAATAAAGACTTCTACGCGCGGGATTTCGTAAATTTTGTATAATATGCATTATCTTTCCTCTACCGCTCGCCCTTTCCCTCTCGCTCGCTCGCTGCTCATTATAGGTGTACGCATGCATTGTGTGTATACACGCATTATATTATACACACGTGTGATGTTCGCCTTCACCTTTTCTCGTCCGCCCCGCTGTGTCTCGGCGGTGAAGACGGCAGCAGTAAACCGAAATCGACGATATACCTACGCTGTTGCCAACCCGAAGAAAAATAAATACACAATATACACACATCGCTGCACACGCACACACACACACACACATTATATACATAAGTACGTGTATATATATATATAGTGTACGGTATATACATAGACATAAATCTACTCATATATAGTAGCCGGTTTGGTAACTCGGCGCAATTATAACCCTGCTTACGAGCCACCGCGGCGGTGGATGCGGAGCGACGAAAACGTGTTCGGATAACAGGGTCTTGGTCTTAAGTTTTACTTTTACCCGACAATATACAATAAAATGTATAATAATAATGTGCATAATATATGGTGCACTTACCTATATATCATGTCCAATGATGATTATGTATACATACGAAGGGGTGGCAGATACATAACAAAGTACGGGCAGGTTATAGGTGTGTGTGTGTGTGTGTGTGTGTGTGTGTGTGTGTGTGTGTGTGTGTGGTACGTACCTACCCAATAATGTACTATGTATAAAATGCAGTTTGATGCACACGCCCGGAAACGGTGATTATATTATTATTTTACCGAACAAATAATAATATTCCACGATGCTGCAGGAGTCGTAACTTTATTACGGAAAATCGAGTGGGCACATCTCTATAATAATAATAATTCCGTTGCAGGTGAATGTGAACGTTTAATTATTGTATACACAACGAAACACAGGTGCGGTAGATAGTATTAATTTTTCGGATTATTTTTTCGTGGCTCGGACGAGTATAACAAAGGAATATTTAACAATTAACTTTATAGGTATAGGTATAATATATAACTTAAAAAGTAACCAAACTATACCTACATACCTCCCATATTATAGTTTATAAACAATATAATAATTCGAGTGATCACGTGACATGTTTAACTTGATTGATTTATTATTTATTTGCAGAACATAAAAAATAAAAATACGTGTCGTCATTTACCGTATAGTAGGTAGATATTATATCCTTTATTTACCTACTTCCAAAGATTTATGGCTACTTTTTTCCTTTTCTTTTTTATTCCTGTACAGTCGGAAGCCGACCGAGGAGTTTATCTTTTCTATACATCTCAGCGGCGTCCTCGGCCCTAAATGTTTCGCACTTATTCCATACGCTTTTAAAACGCAATCCATTAAGGATACATTTATAAGCTAAAATACCTACATATAGGTAGAGCAGTCTCGCCGGCCACCATTGTTAAAATAACGCATTAGCCGTTTATCATTTTTACTCAAACTATAAAAAGAGTATCCTATACAGAATACGATTCGACACAAAGATCTAAATGAAGATATCCGTGTACAATTCGCATTACGGATTCGGTACATTTTGTAACCTCAACTATTTACCTTTCAGACCATTTTGTAAAATAATAAATCACTGTCGGGGACGTGCTATATTTACTCCCTCGGGGAAATCGTATTCTACTTCAATACATCGAAACCAGGATGTAGACGAGTAGGAATCTACACGCGCAGCACTGCAGTATAGTACAGTTTTACAAAATATTATATGTTAAAATATATAAGTACATTATCCTAAGTTCACACAATCCAAAAATCATCTAATATCTACGCTATAACGTAAGAAATAGTATATGTACAACATGCTCGAGTATTATATTATTATGACCCAATATATTATCTTGTCACGACGTGTTTATACACTATAATAAATATTGAGTAATTTTACATAGATTTTCGGCTACGCGGGATATAAATTATTATTGTGTATAATACATAATAATATACATATGGTAAAATGCGTGATAAACAATATCGTTTTACGACACTATATAGGGTTTCGTTGTTGTTTAGTTCGACCCCAAAGGACAAAAAATATTGACTCAAAGAGTGTGTAGGTCTATGCGCAAGTATAATAAGAGCATGCACGCGGTGCGAAGTGATTTCAAACAAGTCAACAAAATGTAACCCTATGAAATATTAGTGTTGCGAGCAATAAACGTGTCTATAATATATTATAATATATATATCTACCTATATATCATTACGATAATGTCATTTCTAGGAGAAGACCATACACACGACACACTCACAATAAGTGTACCCATAATATATGTGTACATTTCAACGTTTTTTCTCCGAAGTCAAGGTCATGACGTGTCGTACGTGGTTTTTTCACCCTACATATATTATTGTGGATGGTATATTATAGCGGTGGCCGTCCCGCGGGCACCTACCTACACAAAAGTATTTTGTCGCGTCGTTCGGTCGCGATAATAATATAATATATTATATACGAAGCATTATATATATCATACGTATTGTATAATAATATAAAAGAGAGAATAAGACCGAAATGTGTTTTTTTTATACATATTATATACCTGCCCGTGTACATGTATGACAATACACTTTGGCGTCGACGTCAGCATTGTGTGTGACTGCAACGCGCGTACCTGGCCGGATTATATTATATTGTGTATAATAATAAGGGGTGCAGCGACGACGATGGTAATAATATAGTTGCGTATAATATAATATAATATCGTATATACGATCGCCGAACAATAACGGACTGCTGCGGCCATAATACCCGACGACGGGACTTTGCGCACAGGTACCCACCCCCGCGGAGCTCACGATGACGTGGTTGTCGAGTGTGTGGTATAGAAGACCGCGTTTGATTGGTCGTTCGCCGATGCAATATTGCCGACCGTGGATATCTCACGCCAGCAGGTCCTCCCGCGCGGGACATAATAATAATAATAATAATAATAATAATATAACGACCCGACGGTATAAGAAGCTTCGGGCCGGGCAAAAAAACTGGAACGAATAATGTTTCTGAAGAATTCGAGACGCGGGCGGTTCACCGAAAAACAAAAAAAAATAGTTACTGATCAAAGGAAATCGAATGCCGTCCCTGCGGGTGCGTGTTAGGAAAGCCGGCGAACACTGCTGTTGGAAACCGACGGTTAACGCTCGCGATTGGAAGGTCGAGGGACTTAATAATATGGAACCAAAAATAGATGAAATACGAACGAGGGGGGGGGGGAATGAGAATGAGAGCAAATCGATGACATGACAGCAGCAGTACAGCACAGAAGATAGGTACTGAGGGAAAATGTGCTACAGAAACAAGACTGTTATAATTTATAGATCAGCGCAACGAACCTAAATTATAGGCGATTTTCGTGTAAACCTATAATACAAGTTACAACAATGCAAACAAAATGAAAATAAGACGCGCATGACAATAAAAACCGATTTTGGTTTAACAGAGATTAACGTTTATACTGTAATATTATTATGACAAAAAATTACTTCACCGGAACGGCTAAACGAAACAGGCCGTCGATGTGTACCGGAAAAAATATGAAATAAATACCTACAAAAATACAGTAATGTTACGGGCTTTATTTTGGGCACCATATTTCGGCCTCGCAGATTTTTAATCTACCGCACATACGTGCGGTAACATATTATTGTATGTTATTATATTTTAATAATTTAATATAGAAAAAAATTAACACGATTTGAATCTGATCGACAAAGGGTCACTTTTTAAGATCCACGAGCGGCTTATATAATATAATAATAAATTATTTGTTCCTATATTTTGTCGTAAAGTCCGAATGGATTTTGTCCGCTGAATACCTCCACTAATCATTATTATAATATATACGTTCAATTAAAAATAATAATGAGCAATAGTAATAAGTTATATGGCGAATGCGCACTGTTATTTCTCGCGTGTAATGTTATAATATAACAAGACAAGTGTGTAGGTATATACCGTATATACCTATATACCGCCATACCGGTTCCTTTTGAACTTTATAATATTTATTAATATCGCGAATAGAGACAATCGCAATTAGTTAGTCATGACTGGTGCACCGGTTATATTATAATACGTCGTGTGTATTATTAATAAATAATAAATAATAAATAATAATATGGGTTTGGTTACTTTCTTCGCTAAAAAAAATTAAATTTAAAACCACATAATGTTATTATTATTTACGAAATTATTACAACATGTACAATTATCGGACACAAGACTTGTAGTTTTTTAATGTATTAATCAATTAACAATGTGAATAAACTGAATAAATTAATAAATAACAATACAGTATTTAATGTGTATTTTCTCATTTCGCTGTTAACTATAATTTTAAATTTTGGTACTCATCATTATTGCACTTTACACGCATATTATTGTTTAGATACCTACCTACAAGTTATAATCGTTTAGATTATAAATTGCTTTTAATCGATATGAATTGACATGGGACATAGATAGAATGGTATATCTGATAGATAATAAGTAGAAGGATGGCCAAAAAGCATCGGAGAAGTGAGCCAAGTGGCGACAAACATATAATCACGGTCGAGCAGTACATGATTTCTCACAAATAAGGAATCCACATGTCTGGGACTTTTTTTACTAATAAACTTCCCCGGGGGGACGGAGTGGCCGAGCGGACTAAGGCGTCGGCTGCGACGCAGCCGATCCGGGTTCGATTCTCGGCCAGGAATGGCATTTTTCTTCGGGCAAGTCACGGTGTCCGGAGAATCAAGTGCCGCCGTCCCCCACCCGGGCATGGCAGATACCTACGGGTGCCCAATCAAAAATCTGCCAAAACCCAACACACACGTGTTCCTCCCCCTACCGACAACACTAAAAGTACAAAAACCCAACCAGGCTAATAACCTCAGCTGTTGAAGCCTTACTCTTAATAAAAAAAAAAAAAAAACTTCCCCGATGGTGTGAACTTTCCCGGGTCAACATTATGTTTACCTTAATTAAAATGTTAATTCAATTTGAAATTAATTAAAATTATTCATTTTCTTTTTAATGAAATTGAAATGTATATTCAATTTTAAAAATGTTCATGTTCATACTATTATAAAAATTAAAATATAATTTATGAGTTAAGTTATAAAATAAGTGTATAAAGAGTTTACATGTACCCTTTTGGTAGTACTTAAGTAGACCTGGTAGAGTTTATATGCACCTACCCTTACGGTATAGTAATGTAGTATTGGAGTAGATCTACGTGAGCTTAACGATTCTACTGTTTTCCCGGATGGGCATAATTAATATTCATAAAACTTGTTTAACTCGTTCAAAGAAACATTCAGCCATTACTAGCACATATAAAGAGGACGGTCCTATTTGACAAACGCAATTGTCACTTTGAGCCCCAAAAATCAGTGAGGTCTCATCCATCTGGGGAGCAGGTTTCTTCTGCATACCCCACAGAATCACAATACTCGTATATCACGTGTGGACCACAGATGTGGCCATGCAACAAGTGTTCAAGATTAAAAAAACAACTCTTTTTTTAACACACATTTATTTTCCCCTCAAACGCAGGCACAACGTGCATGTAGGTATATAATATATATATTTATATATTAACGGATTATTAGCGATAAAAAAAATTACCGTTCACCTGGATGGCTTGATCCCCAAACCTGGATCCCAGACCGTCATTGACCTTTGAAAAGAGATTCGATAACAGTAAAAGATACAGAATACTGTGCCCAATTATACTTGAGGTACTACCGTGGCCATAGCTTTGAATGGTGACATTTTCATTGCTGACGGATACTGCAACTGTACATTGGACTGAGTTTTAAAATTCACGAGTAAGGGGGGGGGGGGAGTCGATATGAGCGTTTCCTGACGTCTACAGTAAATTGAAAGATTTAAAAAAGGATACACAAATTAATTTTTAGTCATTTCTAATGGGCGTCATAGTATATAAATGTCTAGTTACTATTTAGGTGCGCCTTAGCGAAGACTCATGTCTATAAAAAGATTAAAAGTTGGATGATTTATGGGAATTTAATTTTCGAAAATGCCGGTATATATAATATATTATATTATATCTATATTATGCCCGGCAACAAGGTTTAGAAAAAAACCAAATATTTAATACTATACCTACGTCACATATTATATTTATATGTATTGTTATTGTACGTATCAATATCGAAAAAAATTGCTTAAGACGGCCAAAGAGATTGAAAAATAATTATATGCTTACAGAATGCTTATTAAAAATCATCGCCTCTATAAAAAAAAATATTATGATGTGTATCATAATAAAATGCATGCAATAAATTTAAAACCGGACGTTAAATTGATTATTATATACCTGTGTGTACAACATACACACATACATACATACATACATTACATACATTTTATACCATTATACAATTTACATATTATATTTTTGATAGGACTATTATAATAAAAGTCATGTTAAAATGACTCAACCCGGTAATATAATTGTGAATTAGTTATAGTAATTTTAAATATAGTAATGTGGTTTAGATATTATATATAAATTGCCAATTTACTTTAATTTCCATCATTCAGTCAGGAAACGTTTAATTTTACCTTACAACTCCATTAGGCAGCAAAAAAAATTGCCTGTAATATGATATCTAATGTTATAAATATAGTATACGCCTTTAAACACAATAATTAATATAAATAATTATGGCACAGTGTATATTATAAAATATATTTGTAAACAAATACCGTGCTTATGAAAGCAGTGGCACTGAGATTTCAAAGTTTCAACCGGAAGCAAAAAACAGGCTTTGCTACAGAATGATAGAATAGACTGACTTGCAGGGACGATTGCACACAATACTGCCAATTACAATACGGTATAGACATATATGTATTGAGAGTTAGGGTTTTATCGATTTCGCCGTTTTAATATCAATTCCGCCGGTTATCGATTCCGCTGGAAATTTGTTAATGTTGATTATGCTGGATATTTATTTATGTGGATTCTGCTACGACTGTTTAGTAAACAATAATCGATCTCTCATATTGTACATAATTTTTTTTAATTAACAGTTGATATACGCCCGTATTAAGTCGTTGCGAGATGGCCATATGTATAGGTAGTGGTGGGATAGGGCTGTATAAGGCAGTCGGTTATTGAATATTACTATGGTTATTATAAATTATTTTTCCGCTCAATGTTTTTATATTTTTTTGCGTTTGAAGGTGGAGATTTGATTTACACCGTAAACGGATCTCCGACGTATAGTTGTCGACATCTGATACCCGAAGTACGAGAGTTGTTCATAAACTCGATGATCGAGAACATTGTCGATCACTTTTGATAGGTATAGTAATGAAATGAAATCGAATACAATACCATCATCACACCGACCGTTTTACATAATATTATAATACATAGATCCAACCACGATATATTCGAATTTTTTTAATAATATATATTTTAAACGTTTCGGTAATTTGTCATCAGCGTTTATATGTAGCTATAGTGACTTTACGTACAAGGAAAAAAACATGTACATATCATTATTTATTATATATTATTTTACGGCGTCTTGTTTTTCAGGCTATCAAAGTGCCGCCTGACATAGCGATGTGTAGAAAGACGAGTCGTCGTTGTACGTGGATTCCACCAACCCGAACCGCATACGCGATGACGTAAGTTCTATCGAAATTCAAATAATTCCTAAAACTCAAAAAAATTCTACGCACCAAACAAAATAATATAGTATTAGTTATTTGATTCCACAGAAATAGGACACGATTTGTATTCATTATTTGTTGTTTATTGATTAGTTAATTTAACAATATTATATTCAATGATCCATTAAATCGATATTAATACTCATCATAATATATTACATATTTTATTAAATAATGTATATTTTTAGGTTCAATAAGTTTATATTTTATATTTTAGAGGGTATTCCATAATTCTATAGTTTGATTTTTACTTATAAAATGACATCATACACTGCATCAGTATAATATATTATGTAAATTGTTGTATATTATGTCTTATCAAATTTGTTAAAAATTAAAATTTTTGTAAATAATAAATATATAATAGTATGCTGCAGAGACGTTCACGATTTTGGAACATTCTACTATTGTCGATTTTCATCAACGTTTATAAAGCGCACCTATCTATAAAGATTAAAAGTATAAATTTATTTTATATTAAGGTACGACTCCTTATATTAATAGGGTTCGATATTTAAGACAATATAGGTAATCAAAAAATAATAGGATTTAAAATGTGAAAAAGACCAAAAAGAAACATTTAATTTATATAAAAAGCAATTACAACATTTCCTAAAAAATAAATAGATTTCAGTTGATTTAACTAGTTTGTATTAAAATAAACTACCATGTACAAAAAAGATGAATTAACTTGCCGTAAAAAATACTGTATCGATATCACCGATAATAAACCCAATTAAAACTAATTTTAACATACCATCGACAATGCAAATTTTTGAGTGCACTTATTTTTTTTTCAAGCATATTTGAACATTTCAGCGTGCTTATATATTTAATGCTTATTTAATAGTGCATAATATTTGGTTTGTGTTTAATACATACAAATCCGCGCTCTACATTTATGATTAATTATTATATTATATTAGAACTAATTCATGTCAATAGTACAATCAATGGTATAATCCGTATAAAATACTATACCTATATAATCTTATGGTCGACGGTTTTGTGAATACTTTCCTTATTGGATTGATACGAGACACGATTTGAAAGAATTTTCACTGGAGTCGACGCTGCAGTGTACTACAATGTATGAGTTAGCCATAATAATGATTAATAACATTGAATCATCGTCTGCCAGTAAGACGTGCGGGTCGTGAATAATCAGACGAGAAAAATAATTAAAAACAGTAAAAATAGTTTCTGAACCGCCATAATTACTTATAATCACGGGAACGCGCTGTCCAAAGTCGGCCGACTCCGATCGCGAGATATTATTATTATTATATTAGTGTGCAGATTTTGCCTGTTCGTGATTTCGTGCCCGTACTCGCAGGCCATAATGTATAGGTAAATACTCGTATGAAACGAAAAATCTACTTTTTTGCTGGACACGAGGAGGACACCGGCGCGTGTCTGTCCACAGCGACGTAGGGTCTGCTGCAGGCTGCAGTCCCGTTGCGTATTATAAGACATACGCCAGCAGGACGAGTCGGCGGTGTAACGTGATGCAGACGGTGGTTCAGTGAACTTGAAGAAAAAAAATTGTAATGATATTGTTAAAAATGATAAACAACCATACTACAGTCGCTGCAAGAACACACGAAACGTACCTGCAAGACTATACACACACACATACACACATTATTTATAAATATATAATATGTATAATATGTAAATACATATATATATATATTTATATTTTATATACATACATATTTACGCTACCTCACAACATATTATATTATATATATATTATATACGCCCAAAAAGAGTTCGTGCGCTCTTTACATTTTTGTCTTCGTGACGGTATTATATACAGGGTGTATCGCGAGGTATCTGTCCTCGTACTTACGCAACATCCACTGTACACCTGCTATACCTAGGTACCTATAATAGTACTGGACATTTGACTCAGTGGGTGTTACGTTCCAGGTGAGTCCAACTGTTGTGGAATACGTGATGAAAATCGGTGAATCGAATTTTTCAATAATCCAACAAAAATTATTAATATCAGCTCTATACATTTGCTTTAACTGGCACTTTTGCTATCACATAATGTTATATACCTTCCTAAAGGATGAACAAAATGTCGATACTTTTATGGTTGAAATATCTATATAAACGAAGACACGTTGTTATAATATTGCCAACCCAGCGGTCTCTCAGAATTCAGATCATCTGACATCTACAAGTCAGTATATAATATATTATTATAGTCTATCAAAATCGTATCCCTACAAAATATTATTACTCGCTCTGGAATAATATAGCTTTTACTATAGTCGGCGGCGGCGGCGAATATTATTTTTATTATGGGTGTATTACGTGTAGGTGCTCGGACGCGTAATAACAAAGGCGTGACTTGGAATTTTTTGTCGTGTTTTTTTATTTTTTTCTAATTAATTATCACTGCTATAAGGTCATTAGGACGTATCGCGAGCCGCTCGCAATCACGGTTTAATTGTTCGCGAGACGGTGCCCCTATAAAATATATAATATACGTACCTACATGCACACGTCCAAGAATAACACGTTTGAATCCATCACTCGTCGGCCGTGCCACAGGTTACCTACCTATATGCCCCGTCAACGTACGCCTTATTATAATATATGATGTGCCGCGGTGTAATAATAATAATAATAATAATAACATTATAATAGTTACGAATATGGCCATTGGCTACACGACCGTGGCTATCATGACCCTTTATTATATACATATTATTATATCTAGGTGGGTACCATATTATATTTTAACGTTCCGCGGTCGCTGCGTTTTACAGTTTATTATAGCGATAAAGACTATTATTATTTTATTTTTTCATATCGTGAACGACCGCTGCAATACCTAAACTGGCAACTTGTCCGGGACAAGTACAGCAAATTACCGATACACTTATTTCATAATGTATTATATTTACGACAGTACATACATCGCAACAATACCTTATACAGTTATACATGAACAACTGCGCACTTATATATATAGGTACCTAGTTGAATAGTCATATACTTATATATATATTATTTATTATATAAAATGCTTCTGCGTCTTGTAATAATTATTATTATTTACGTTATATATAGTATAATATGCGTACAGCAACAAAGTGTGCGTGGTGTTTTCTAAAACTTTCAGTCAGATTCGTAACGAAACAATATACGTAGAATGATGTTTCAAATAGTCGTCGTGTTCCTTTACTCTGTAAAGTGAACACCGTGTCGGGTCCACTTGGATAGTGACGTGCCCTGGAACTTTCAATTGGGGGTAGTGTTTGTAATAATCAAAATTATTATAAAAAATGCTTAATAGGAATATCATATTATTGCATGCTTCAACTTATACCTATATTAAAAGGATCTTTTCTATCAAATTCAGCATTATATTTATTTATTTTAAATACATTGTTTGTATTTTGATGATTTTTGTATGATTGAATAATATAACACTTTCAAGTCTATACAAATTTAAATTTGTTAACTGATAGTGCTATTATTTTGTATGAGATTTCTTTAAATAATTAGCATACCATATTATGTATTACACAGAAATCAGTATTTGAATGAAAGGGTTTCTTAAAGGTTATCCTTAGTGGTAGGTAATGGATTTAAAGTAGTTCTGAGCTAACTTAAAATATATTTCTCGAAGGTACCACCCCATACACCATTTCTGCATAATAAACTGACTGTGTAGTTTTCACATCATGTGTGGACCCGGCCGTTGTGTATTATAAGACTGTATGCAGACAACGCGTAGTTTAGACTGAGATATCTTGGTTCGTAGTTTGGACGTCGAAGACAAAATACGTATTTTAATAATATTATAAATATTATCATAAGCGTAGAGTCGTAACTCTTCGGTACACTACAACTAAACCAGGATAATTTACATAATTTTATTAAATCATTTCTTACAATATACGTACGAGGTGCGCGATGTTTATTATGGAATATTAGGGGAAAATATTTATATACAATACATAGGTAGGTATGACAATAATATATAGGTAACTACAACACAAAGATTTTAATATTATGCGTATTGTTTCCTATATGTATGGGGTGTAAAAACGAAAATGTGAAGAAAAAAAGGACGACCACCTTAGGTTGCATGTTTGTATCTGATGTCACGTGAACACACTTGTGCATAATAGTATATATTAATGTATTACAATAATATGATAATGTTATAATATACTGATTACAGCGTTAGATTATTCGTTGGCGTGTGTGACGTTGACGAGCTGCAGCTGCACAGCGTTTCTTATCAGACGTATTATAGTCAGTACAGAATGCATATTAATACGAGTTATATTATATAGGTGTATGTAACACTATTAAAGGTACCCGTGATGCATCGTAACGAAAAACGACGAGGTGGGCACTCGGTGGTTAGAAAATTCCGACACGTACGAAATAATAATAATAAAAAACTACGTATAATAAGATGGTAGGTACGAAACCTTTGTACTGTACAGACATAATATATAGAGTCGAAAAATAATA
Source organism: Metopolophium dirhodum (assembly GCF_019925205.1). Taxonomy (NCBI): domain Eukaryota; kingdom Metazoa; phylum Arthropoda; class Insecta; order Hemiptera; family Aphididae; genus Metopolophium; species Metopolophium dirhodum. Next base: position 19,920,609 of record NC_083561.1, read on the forward strand.
ATAAATAAAAAAAAAACTTAACGCGCGACAAGGTTGACACGACGCGCATCTGTTGGCGCGCGATGAGCTGTCTTATTGTGTGTAATAACAACAACATTGTCGTCTGCACGTGGGAGGAAACGCACGTCTTTGGAAAAGTAATAACGTCGGTAATGAAAAAAAATCTCGGCTCAACGCTTGTTTTCATTTCCTAGATGGCTAGATATCGTGTTTTATTATATTATATTATACGTCATATTCAGCGTTGAGTATAATTAGTTGAAAATCTTAGGTAGATACCTACTTGTTTAATGCGGCAGGTAGACAGTAGTAATCAGTCGTATAGGTATAAGCAATATAGGCAAGGGATTTTCTTCAGCGTAGTTTCAAACCATATATTTATAGGCGTGTTTCAACTTTTAAAAGTAATATTTTTTACATAATTGTAAGTACCATAATATATCTAGACTCTACTTATATATTGTGGAGGTTATCTTTTCTTGTACAATATGCTGTGGCACTTTGATTTTGTAAGAAACATATCACATTTTCTGGATTTTTAATTTTTTTCAAATGACAATGCTTCAATGCCTATAAGACTATATTATTATTATCATACGATTTTCAATTTCAAAGCAGAATATATTTTTTTAAAAATGTTTGATCAAAAATATCAAGTATTGAACTATATAATGATTTATGATTGTTTACTATATTAATTTTATTATTAAGATTTTAAATGTTAAATTTGAGCAGGAATAAAATAATCACACGATATATCATCCCGGGTTGCGTCGTTATATATCATTGTAATTATTCTTATCGACTTATAAAATAGATATCAAAAATTAAAATGTACTTAAATAGTTAAATGTTTTTGTATACAATTTTAAATAATATAGCTAAAGGACTAATATATTATACTATATTGCCCTATGGTCTATATTATTAGAAAATAATATGTGTCAGGATAAAAATAAAATTGTTTGTAGTTTGTATGCCTGTAATGACTACGACAACGACCGATATAATTAATATGTTTTATTAAAATTATTAAAATTTAACCCATATAGATAGGAAAATGTATAAGTATAGGTACATATAGTTATAAAATGTAACTATAGTTGATTGACGGAGACGAAAAACCTCAAAATATATTTTCTCCACACCTAATACAACAAATAAATGAAAATAATATTATATAATATATGCACGGAAGGCGAGTAGTGTCTTAAACGATTATTACAACAATATCTACGAATTTAATAATATATTTTATACGCACAATACATCGTAATACGCGTTGTGTATAGACGTAATACCTATAGCGTATATAGTACGGTTATAGGTTCTATGGTATGGTATGATATAAATGTAAAATAATAATAATAATAATAATATATAAAATGACTTGGAGATGCAGCGCAGAGCGTTAAGGTGTGAACCGGCTCCAAAAATAATAATAATATGATGATAATAAAAATACATTTTATATTATAAACGCGTATCTACCTATATATGCATTATATTATATACATAATAATATATACCTACCTATATTATATTATACAATATACATTATACTATATACATACGTGTAACTGACTGCGTGTTGGTATTCCGTGTCCAAGTATATATGGTATTTTAGACGTAGTGTGCCCTGCCACACTACACCACCATCATTAATAAGGCGATTTTATTGTCCTGTCACACCGTGAGCGCACAATACAGTAATAGTATCCAACGCGCGCACTTTTATATTTGATGTTGTAATGCTCCTTTTTTCTTTATTATTATTATTATTTTTTTTTTATATATCAGGATTCCAAAAACCCTCTGACAATAAATCGGTTTTACTGAGCGCAAGCCGCCCGTTTGTGTTAGAAGTTATTTTACTCGAAAACGTCATCTGACCCAGAGACCGCGTCCGTCGTACCTACATAATATTATATTATTATACTCACCTCAGCTTATTTTCTTGGCTTGGGGTGCCATATCGTTATTCCGTATTCGTTACAACGCATATATAACTATACTGTATACGATAATACTTGTAACGTTTTATTATAAGCAACAATGCAGCACATAATTTTGTCGAAGATTTTTGAGTTATATCCATTCTTTGTAAACAAAATCCAATGATGATAAATATGGACCGGATTTAAATGCTCTAAAAAGTAAAAACCGTCAAAAAATGATCTAAAAATGGCTAAAAATTTCCATAGTAAATATTATATTTTATCACGATAATACCCTTAACAATTGACACATAAAATATTTTTTTTAATGCAATATTTTATTAGGTACACCTATTTAATTTAAAATGAATAATAAATTTAAATACATTTATTAAACATTTATTTTTAAAAAAAAAACTTGAAATTAGATAAAAAATTGATAGAAATTCAGAATGCTTATACATTTTAATCACGGCTTACAAAATTTACTATTGGATACATGTTTTGCCATCTGTATTATAGGCCCTCTAAGTGAGTAAATAGTTAAAAGTAGAATTTTTGAACCAAAAGGATAATGCCCCCCCCCCCCCACCATAGAAAATGAATCAAATCTCCTACTGAAGTCGTATGATATTATACAATTAATATGAATTATAAAACTAACAAAATTACCGAAAAATGCTAAAAAATGTTCAAAAAATTAAAAAACATCGAAATATGCAATAAAATGCAAAATAAAAGTTTCACCGTTGAAGTATCTATTTCACGAAACAAATTATGAACTTGGAAAGCATTGTCTAAGATCACCGAAAAAAAGATGCAATTTGCATTGAAATCCGGGCCCATAGATAAAATATAGACGATCAAAAGTATATTAATTTTACATAATATTATGCACGAGACTGCAATTTGGAACAAGCTATGATATAATATTATTACGTTTTAAAATTTCCACAACGTAACTCGACCAGTAAAAATAGTCACAATCGTACCACATGAGAAAAACAATATAATATGATATTAAATTGCCCATCTAATAAATTATGGTTTTGTATAAATATTATCGTAGAACAATAATATAAAATATTATAATGCTATTAATATCTTAATGCGACGATGGTAATATATATAATAATAATATAACAGCGATTTCCCTTATTAGTCCGTAAACAGTTGAATATTGCTATTAAATTGCTGCGACAAAATGCGATGAACTCTCATCTCGTGTTGTAGATATACGTCGTCCAATTAAAATTAATAACTCGGATGAGTGAACTTAGATGGGAGTAGCTGCTATTCTATTCTATTATGTTAATAATATATATATATATACATATATATATAATATTATAACGTCAAAACTCAAAACGTGTTTACAACGAACAGCTATTATTATTATGATAATAAAAGCGTATGGAGTTTTTTAATTTTCATATTTTAGGGTTTGAGTAATCAATAAACAAAGACCAGTAGTCGCATTTAACAGATTCATTTTCGTATTGTTATTATTAATATATTTTATAATTGGTACGACGGCGACGGACGAACAACATAACGTATAATAATAATTATATTATATTATAATATAAATACAACACCATCGTCGTTGTATTAGATGATGTTTGTTTAGCTTCCAATCGGGACAAGAATGCTCTATTGGTTGTACATAATAATTATTGTCTATAATTACAATATATTGCACGGCTTTATGCATTTTGACGAAATAATACGGAATTGAACGGAGTTGTACTATGTTTTTATCATTTCATATTCATTTTACATCGAATATTCGTCATTAGTTCAACTATTCTAATATTGATTAAATATACACAGTTAAATGACAAGTGTCATGGTTTCAATAGGCCTTATATTGTACGAAAATAATAGTAATATTAAACCGTAATAATCTGTGCAGACTGAAAATCGGTACAAAAAATAAAAACCGTGCTACGTCGTTTTTTTTAGAAATATAATATTTTTAACTTAAATAATCTGCATTTTTTTAACATAGACAACAATAATATGGTTTTGTGCTGGAAACAACTTTTTTTTTCTAACCAATTATTTTGCGTAACGTTTTATTTATCCGCATAGAAACGTATATCAATAAAATAAAAAATAATATATTATTAAAAATCAATCGATAATTCTTAAATCAATAAATTCCTAACAAAATGTAACATGCTACTAGATATTTGGACACCGCACTGTACCCCAAAACATATCTACGATTTATCAATTTTTCTTGCAGACGAAAAATATGCTACACTTTATTCTATAGAGTAAATTACCTATAATAGATTTACCTAAAATATTACGTAGGTACCTATTATTATATATAATAATTCAGCCGGCTGCCGTATAACCAGTAGCTATTATGCCTTATATAGTTATATAGTTTAGGTTTAAATGCTTCCATTGTGGTAACTGGTACCTAAGTAAATTCTAGTTTTATTTAACCTGCCAGCTGTGTGTTCAAAATATGTTGGATGCCCCTAATAGGTGTATAACTATAATATAGTAAACGTTAAGGCGCACATTAGAATACAAAATAATTTTACTTGATAATATTCTGCTTTGAAAAAAAATGATATATATTATGTTTTATGACATTATTGTGTAATTGGAATACAAATGGTTCGGTGTTGTATACAATATAATGTATGGATAACACCCACAACACGAAATATGGAAATGTCTTTCCCAAATCTAAATATTCATGGGAGAATACTGGAATAAATAAGAAGAATAACTATATTACTTAATAAAATATTATGCTAACGTAATATTATTGCAGGTGACCATAGAACCTGTCTTTAATGGGGCTCATTGTTGGTTGAAAAATAAAACTGAACTCTTTCTCGTGCCTATGGCTTCGTGAGTAATATTTGGACTTTAAAATGTAAACTTTATAGTATTCATAATACGTTAAATGTATAAACATTTTTACTTGGTTATTTCTCAACACTCAGGGTAAGTTTTTATAACTAAAAAAAAGATACTTAAGTATACAAAATATCTCACCGCTTTCACTGATTTCTTTTAAAGCATCTTTCACTAAATAAGTAAACTAAGTGCTAATCATAAAGTTAAAAATTTAAAAATTTAAAAACTAAATTTATCTAGGTTAATAATTATTCTTGTTTTAACTAGTCTAGGACCTAGGTACATCATTTATAACATTATTACAGTTAGCAATTATTCAGCCTCACTTTTGTGACATCAAATCAATTTGGTAAAAAAAAGTATATACAATGTATATTACAACAACAATGACCTAAGATAAAATATATATTATATAATTATTACGTAGATATTATTGTTTATTGTGAATAATTGAGAGAGAGAATGTTTATTGTCTTCACTATTATATTAAATGCGGTTTCATAAATCAATCGTTAAATAGAACTGCAGCGTATTTATGACTTAATGCATCATGTCGACTCCATAATATATAATATAATATAGGTAAACTAATAGGTACATATTATACTTATATTAGTTATATTGTTGTTGAAAAATAATACTGTACAATTTCGTTACTTCGTGAGTAATGCTGTTGGAATTCAACTGTTTTATTTCTCTACAATCGGGGTAAGTTTAAATGAATAAAAAAAACTAGTGTAGGTATACCTAATACAGTAATACCTATACAAAATATTTAAATATCTCGTCTCTTTCATTGGTTTTAGATTTTTAGGGAATTTTTACGCAAAATCGGTTTTCCACAAAATCGATTTTGGTTTTTGGTGTAACTCTAAAACAACTGAACGTATACACATGACATTTTCACTGGTCATTTATATTAGTATTTTCTATACACAATAAAATTTTCAAAATATTTTGATTTGTTTCGAATTAATTAGGAACATTTTAGGTTTCCAATTTTATTGAATTCAAATTTAACACCATCCATTACAGTGACCCACTTGTAACCTACTGTACAGCAGAGTAAAATCCACTTACCCACCTTTTTTTTATTGACACATTTTTCACCAAGCAAGTGAGTTAACGCTAATCGGAATATATAAAACTTGAAAATGTTTATACTCAATTTATCCATATTAAAAGTAATTTAAAACATTAAAGTTACCAGTGGAGTCTCGCTTTTGTGACATAAAATCGATTTGGTGAAAAATGTAGAGTTCAACAATAACTAAGATAAATATAATATATACTTATTATATATATATATATATATATTATATTGTGCGTGTATTGTGAATAATTGAAAGACAGAATATTTATTGTCTATATTTATTTTAAATGCGGTTTCATAAATCAATCGTTAAATAGAACTGCGTATTTATGACTTAATGCATCATGTCCACTCTACATAGTATAATAATATAATATTATAATACTCTACGCGATAATAGGTATACATATAATATATCATTCATATAAAGCTCGACGTAGGTATAAAGTATGTAATATAAATTATATGATATACGTACTCTATAGTTTTCATTATTTTAAGTTATTATTGTAAAAGTATATTATTATGTATACACAATACACGTCAATACGTCATAATTATATTATTATATGACTCGCACGAGTCTAGAACAAGAATGCCAAAACTAAGAATTTGTAGTTTTGAGAAAAAGCAATTTGAAGTTTGAACCTAAGAAGTTTTAAAGAGTTTTTTACCTATGTATTTGAAACTAAAAACTCAAACACCTATACTTGCAAACATAATTTACAACATACTCTTTAAAAATTAATATTATGAAATACTTTCATAAACCCGAAGAGTTTGACTTGTGGCCATTTACAATTTTTTAAGTAATTGGAATGCTGCAATATTTTGAGATGAGGTTGTACTGCATACAGAAATTGATTTTAAGACGCTATATATACTAAATTATGGCAGTATTTAATAATTTCACATTGTGGTTGCATATTAAAAATTATAAAATACAATGCCACCACAACTCTAAATATTGCTCTAAATAAGGTTCTCTGCTTTGAAAACTAGATAAAAAACAAAAATTTAATAATTTAATACTGACACATCTTTTTAGTTACTAAATGAAAAATGATATTGAATGTGGAGTTCTTGCATTGTATACAACTGCTCATTCAATGTTCGAAATTAGTCAAAACTCGACATTTTGATTTGTGTAAGTCTTGTACTAGAGGGGCACAACGCGTCGTCGTCGTCGTCGTCCTTAAATAATGATAATAAGTATATTGTACACATAGTACATATTTTAACGACTTGGTGTATTTATAAACGTACTTACTAAGAGTATTTATATTATGATAATATACGTTATATGTACAAAAGTGGGCATGTTAATGAAAATAATTTACTCAAGTTAAGTTAAGTTAAGATAATACAAGATCGATAAGTTAGAAGTTAACAACCAACGAATCATAATTTATTACCTGAATAAGTTAAAAGTTATTATGGAATAAAATAACTTAACTAAGTTTAAAAAAAATTAATCTACTTTTTTTTAATAGTAGGTACATACCTATATGTGAATCACATAATGAGTGAGTGCGTTTTTCTAATATCCTAAATAATTACAATAAACAATGTTATTGAACTTTTATCGTAATATGTACAGTGTATACATCTATTTTACCTACATGATTATTAAATATTTAAACGATGCACGTCTCAATTAATAATTTAACAAATATCAATTGTCTTATATCAAATAGCAATTTAAGGTCATATAATATTGTACCTATGTAGTCTACTAAAATATATCTATATACAAAATTATTTTATTTAGAAAAATGACAGAAATATTTGTATTATTATAGTATTGGATTGTTTGTATTTTAATATTAATATATTAATATGTTAACAATTTTTGACTCGATGGACTATTTTTAAATCGACCTTCAATTAAACTAGTTGGTTTCATGAGTTTATCAGAAAACTACACAAAAACGAAAACACATATACAAAAATAAATAAAAAGGAGACTGGGACGACGTGGCTAACAAGATAAGTTACGGGGACGAGACGATGGATTTTTATGCAGTTCTCGAGCGCGTCAGACGATTAGCCCTAAGGCTCGCGCGCAAGACGCATACAGTTAGGGCTGACGGTATTGAAAATATTTTTCGGTATTACGGTGTTTATTTAAATACCGGTTGGAAACGGTATACCATAAAACCGAACTGTCTCGGTATACCGTAAAACCGAAATGTTTCGGTACACCGAAATGATTCGGTATACCTAAATACCGATATGGTACGGTATTACCGTTTCAAACCGGTATACCGAAACAGTTCAGTTTTACGGTATACCAAGACAGTTCGTAAAATACCGTCAGCCCTATATACAGTATATAATAATAATTGATAGATAGAACGAGCACAAACTTTTCGTTATTTCATAATATTATAATAATATTATTTACCTGACGTGGGCGTGTACACGACGTACGAAATGGTTTACGCGTGTGCGCCGTGTATAATATAATATGATATTGCGTATAATAAAGTAGGTACCTACTTAAAACAACAGTCGATAAAAAAAACGTATAGTTGTTGTTGTTATTATAATAATAGCTTGGCTGCAGTTGTTGTCACTTGATCAATGCACTCCCCCCCCCCCCCCCCCCCCCATTATATTTATCAAATGTAATCCGCGCGGTCGAGGGACGTCAACCGGTGTAACGACTTAATGCGATCACGTGTTAAAGCCCATAATAATAATAATAATAAGAATGATAAAGATAATACTGTGTGTGTAGAAATTATGGTGTACCACCTATATAATATTGTATACCTATATAGATACAATGTGACTGGCGCTTGACTCACAACGACTGTCGACGGGAAACCGTGGAGTAACCATACACACATATTTATAAAATATAGTTTCAGCTCAACACACATAAAATAGTTTTTTTTACGCTCATGCGATTTTGCGGAACAGTGTATTATATTATGATTATTATTATTATGTTACGCGAGGTTAATAAATATTTTTTTCTTATATTATCTAAAGTTATAATATGGTAATAATAATCGATATGCATATTATTTTGTACTAACTACTAAATACTAATTTAGACATTTTACATAATCGTGTGAAATTAAGTCATAAAGATGTAATATCACATGAATATAATATAATATTATAATGTTTTGAAAATCTAATTTATTTTATGCGTTTCGATAGTAAAATAATTATAGTTACACGGCGTCCCGGGTAGGCAATTTAGCTTTAAGCCCTGTCATATTGAATTCAGTATCACGTAAAAAGGATTTTTTTTTTTAATGACTTTAAATAAAATGTAAAATACAATCATTGAATTATGATCATATTATGGCGCACTGGATAGACTATTTTTGCTCCAAAATTAAGTTACTTATGAATGTATATAGACTAGTTAATACAAGAGTTATTATTATTTATAATATCTGCAGTTAGCCATATTTTAAGGAGAAAAATGTAGGCAAATTAATATGACGTTATTTTTATGACTTCAGTTTGTGATTAACTGTCATGTTGAATATCATAAGTAGACCACGGATTATATTCTAGGAAAAAACTCTACTATATATGTATGCAAATATGCAGCATTACAGACTGAAATATGCATGGACTATGTTAAAATAATATGCACTAAAAATTGAAATACTTTAAGAAAAATGTGTATATATAAGATTTAATCAGGCGTAAAGCTATTTTGCATACAATATCATCGCACACACAGACTATTAAAATTGCCTACATCCAACTCCTTAAAAACGGTCGGTATCCAATTCCCCTAAGGGGCCCGCTCGTGTGTGTTTAATAAGGAGCAATATTTAGGCAATATGCAATTCGTTGCTGCCGCCCATGGCATTTGTGTTATTCGTCATTCTCGTCAATGATGATTACTAATCATTGATTGGTGTGTGTGTGATTGAATAAGAGTACCGAGCTATCTACGCACGGGATGCATGCTCGTACGTCATGTCGGCACCGCCGACCAAAAATGAAAAGCGTGATTTTTAGCTTAGAACGCGGTTTATAGGAAAAATCGAGCAAAAGTCATCGTAAACGGGTCTGGTTCGATTATTTTTTTTTTTCGTTAGAAAAAGCTGAATTTTTTACAGGTTACGATGGACTTTGATTTTAGATTCTGAGTGGAACGATGAATGTATTGATTTTACAATGATGAGTGTTTTTTTTTTCAAATTTTCAAATTTTCAATGTTTGTTTCTGTGCACACGATAAGTAAACAATAATAAACCACCAATAATTTCTAAATAAAATATTTATTTATATACAATTATAGGTAATAACAATTATTATTTATATCATTAAATGTACAAGTACAACTACAAATATTCTCAATTTGGATAAGTTGGCGTTGCTTATAAAAATATTTTTTTGTTTTTAATCAAATAATTGAAAAATATTGTATGAAATTTAAAAATGTAAACACGAACACAAACTCGACTGTAAAAATATAACCATTGATTTGCAATGAACATTTTACTTATTACCTACACTATATATTTTTAAATTATTGTGTTTTGAGCAATTTGTATGCTAGATATTATAATGTATTTTCAACCGTCCGTAAAATATTATAACTGAACAACCGTAAAAATTAGATTTTTCATTTAAACGAACTATAGTAAAAAATCTTTGGAAAAATGTAGACACAACGTAGATACACAAGACATTCTTTTTTTTAAATATCATTAAGTTCTACAATATTTTGGTCTTAAAAAATTTTTATGTAAATACTATTGTTTTTTAGTTATATTAAAAAACATCGATGTTTTATGATTTACATACATTTGAATATACACTCGGCTGATAAACACGAATAAAATAATTATTTTTTTGTCGGTTTGATATTATAATATCTGGTTTATTGTGAAATAATAAAAAAAGTTATCAGCATAATTAAAGTTTTCATTGGTAATTAATTATAATTTATAACTTGGCCTTGGAAGTTATAAGAGCTAAACAAAGAATTTTAACTATGATAAAAATAACCATCTAAGGTTGTTGTAAATACGCACATAAGCAAATGTAATGAAAAATAAATGTATAATAATTATTAAAATATTACGGAAAAATGCTTGGCATTTTGAAATTGTATTCAACTGACAAAATAGTTTAAAAAAATATTTTTTTAGATTTTATGAAGTTTTAATAATATGAAATAAATAAATGCCATCCACAAAACTCTCAAGGTTAATTTTAGTTTTTGCCACATCAGTAGGTACGATAGTGCTTTTACATGTTTCACATTATTATTTTAAGCTAGGTTATACATTTTAAATTGAATATTATAAATTATTCAACAGAGTTTTGCTGAAGTATTTAATAATTGACAATAATTTCATAGTGTAATTGGGTTGGCCATTTAAACTCTTAAGTTATTATATTGGACCTGTACCTTAACTCTTACTGGTCATTTCTACGGGCGTCATCCAATTGCTCCCCATTTCAACCTTTTATACATTAAATTTTCAATGTTTCAATATTGCCAATAATAATATTTTTCAATATATTCCCCAAGTCGGATGGGTAGTTGTTTTCACTTTTTTCTCCGATTTGCTCGGGAGTTTACCAATTGTACAGACCTTTTCATATACTAATATTCTGTGCTCGATCATTTGTCTGGGTCAATATACAAAACATGCTAAATAACAGCCTAATAATATTTATTTTATTTAATAGCACGTAACATTATTTAAATTTATTTTTATTGGAACACAATGAACATGAACGTCAATTATAATACATTTATAATCTATAGTTACAACATATTGGCAACGAATCAATAATATTTATTTGTTATTTTTCTTTCGAAAAATCGATATATTAACGGTAAAAATAAATAACGCAATTGGTATACTAACCCTAAAATACAAATTTTGCTTTAGGTGCCCATGCTTATTTGCGCTTACCGGTGATAGGGGCTAGGACGCTAAGGTTAGTGTTTTCTTGTATAAATTATACATTTATCATAAGAAAATGAGGTACAAGTCGTACAACATAGTATTATAATATAAATCACATCCTTCGATGGCTATATTTAATTATCATAACTACAGCTATACCTAACGCCAACTAACTTATATAAGTCTCTATCTGATTATATACAATAGTTTCGTCAAATCACTACCCATATTATGGTAAGCGCAAATTACTATTTGGGGTGGGTATATAATAGTTCTCTCAACCTTAAATCCCTCAATTCTGAATAATTGGTAACCCTTATTACTTGTTACATAAAAGACAATCTCACAATGCTCTTATTAAGTATGTATTTTTTTACATAATTATTTAATTATCAAATAAAATACATACGTTACCTTAAAAAAAGGGGGTAAGTGGATGTCACTCTGCTGCGCAGTAGGTTACAAGTGGGCCATTGTATAATGGATTGCATTAAACTTGAATTCAATGATATACTTAAGTAATATCATTGTATAAGAAAAACGATTTTGAGCGGAGACGATTTGTCAGTCTGGATATTTTATATTGTTATTATTTATTATATCATGTAAGTTGAATTAATATTATAATATTATTATTTTTTATTTGTTTCTATGGTTGTTCTATGGTAAAAAACAAAGCGTTAGAAATTAAAACCCCATTTAAACGGATTTTTTGTAATTTTTGGTGGTTTTTTCCCGTGGAATTAAATAACTATTGATAAAATCGACCTCTTTAAAGTACCATCTTGATCCAAATTACTAAAAGATAAGGTACTATAATATGTTGAAATCGAAGCATTCCTTCTGGTAAAAATGTTGTATACAGGATATAAAAAATAAATAAATAAATAAACACCATTGTAAAACCACTAGCTGCCTCGCTTCCCTAAAAATCTAAAATATATGCTAAACAATATATATATACAGTGGCGGCTCGTGGGGTTCATTGAAGGTGGGGCACAAATATTTCCTTCTTTTTCCACTATGACAACTTTGAACTTACCATCAATTCCTGTTGATTTTTTAAATAAAATAAAACATTTTTTGATACCTTTGATACCAAAACCTTATACGCTTATAAAGTATCTTGCACAACAAATAATTAAAAAAAAAATTATGGTTTAAAAATAAATATTAAATATAATTATTATGCCGTAATAATATGTAATACAATATATTTATAAGTTATAACACAATATTAATAAACAAAGAACACTGAACAGAATGATTAGAATGAACAAATAATAATTAATTATTACCATGTTTTCAAAATATAAATTTTGTACGCACGTGTCCCCAACCCCCCATCCAAAGAAAATCTCGAAAATTTCTATCCAAATATTTTGTACGTCATTTGTATGAATTTGTATGACCATTTTTGGAATTTGTACGACACCAGAATTCGAGCAATATCGGAAATATGGAAGGGGGGCTGGAGACACATGTCTCCAGCCCCCCCTAATATAAATAATTAAGTATTCATACATTTTATACTGCAAGATTCAAGAACGCTATTTGTATGAATTTGTATGACCATTTTCGGAATTTGTATGCGACCCCCTCCCGAGTTATAATCGAAAAACCAATTTTCCCGTGTCCCCCGCCCCCCATCATCGGAATTTTCTACTTTTTCCTACGCGAAACAATTAAACGCTATTTGTATAAATTTGTATGACAATTTCGGAATTTGTATGCGACCCCCCTCCCGAGTTAAACCAATTTTATAAATGTAATATAACTATTTTCTTTTAAAAATTCATAAAAATTCAAGTAAAAGTTTTAAACAATACTAAGTAAGGAAAATTATTTATTATTAAAAAGTACTCAACAAATGTTTAAATTATTTCTCTATTAAACTAAGTTCCTTATTTTATTTCCATCTTCTAAGTGGACTTTCTTCCTTTGGGTTCAGAAAAGAAAGGAAGCACCTCTACTAACTACTTAAGATACACAGGTAAGTGATTATAACAACATATTAATTCAAGTATAACAAGATTTATCTTGAATATAGGAAAAGACAAATCTTATTTCCATATAGTAGAAATGCATAGGTCTTAAAATAGAGATGTATATCAATCATAATTAAATAATGACAATCCAAGATATTAGATTCATTACATATTACGCGGAATGGGTCATAAACCTCACAGACGCATTTTACTAATATATATATTGTTGTATTTCAAGTAAATAGGTTATGCACAATATATTGTGAATGCTAAAAACTGCTAAAAACAACTTATAAACAAATAAAATAATATTACTTACCTAAATCCACAGCTGGGCAAGTTAATGATAGTTTTAAACTTATATAATTTAAGTAAAGTATTATTTTTTCAATTAAATTAAAAGTTATGTTATTACACATCTTTAATACATTAATTAAGTTAAATTTAAAAATGCATTGAAAAGGTATTAATATTTAAAATAAGTGATAATCACTTGGATAATAATATACCTATGGATATATAGGATACATATATTATTATGGATGTAATTTAAAACCTGTATGGTTGTACCGTACTATCATTTTAGAATTATATTAATATTAACGATGGGTTCATTTAAATTTAAATTTAAGTATAAAGGGTGATTAATGCTTATATTGTATTGTTTAACATTTATAATGGAAAAAATATATTAATCGAACATTCAAAAATTATAAAAAAACTACTATACTTCTACATGTACCTAGTGAATATAATATCATATACATTATACATGTATATAAGATTTATATTTTAAAACATTATTATTACATAAATCAATTAAAATATCAATAAACAACAATCAAAGAATTAGATACAAACGGGTAAACGGAAATCAAAACAAATTTTGCGATTACGATTTTGGTTGTTAACAACAGGTTTTCCATATTAACGGTTCTTCTAACCACTTTTATTATAAGTCTTAGGTTTTGGTTAACCACTCAACACTGTATAACAATACCTTTTAACATGGGTTCATAGATATTCTTCCACTATTACTAGAGGGAAGGTCGAATACAAATTCCAGAAATGATCATACAAATTCATACAAATGGCGTTTAATTGTTACGCGTAGGTAAAACTAGAATATTCCAAATAGGAGGGGCAGGGGAAATGGGAAAATTGGTTTTTCTATTATAACTCGGGAGGGGGGTCGCATACAAATTCCGAAAATGGTCATACAAATTCATACAAATAGCGTATAATTGTTTCGCGTAGGAAAAGTAGAAAATTCCGATGATGGGGGGCGGGGGACACGGGAAAATTGGTTTTTTCGATTATAACTCGGGAGGGGGGTCGCATACAAATTCCGAAAATGGTCATACAAATAGCGTTTAATTGTTTCGCGTAGGAAAAAGTAGAAAATTCCGATGATGGGGGGCGGGGGACACGGGAAAATTGGTTTTTTCGATTATAACTCGGGAGGGGGTCGCATACAAATTCCGAAATTGTCATACAAATTTATACAAATAGCGTTTAATTGTTTCGCGTAGGAAAAAGTAGAAAATTCCGATGATGGGGGGCGGGGGACACGGGAAAATTGGTTTTTCGATTATAACTCGGGAGGGGGTCGCATACAAATTCCGAAAATGGTCATACAAATTCATACAAATAGCGTTCTTGAATCTTGCAGTATAAAATGTATGAATACTTAATTATTTATATTAGGGGGGGCTGGAGACATGTGTCTCCAGCCCCCCTTCCATATTTCCGATATTGCTCGAATTCTGGTGTCGTACAAATTCCAAAAATGGTCATACAAATTCATACAAATGACGTACAAAATATTTGGATAGAAATTTTCGAGATTTTCTTTGGATGGGGGGTTGGGGACACGTACATAAATTTTGTTCCACGGACGACGGTCGAAAATAACAATACGAAGGCGATAAGACCGACAAAATTTTGTAAATCGTAATAAAAATAGAATTCGGGCACAATCCGATTGTGCCCGGCATTGCCGTATTAATTCGTGTCGATAAGTGGGGGAAATCTAGTACTGTTGATCGGGTCATCGGGGCACAACTTCGTTAGGCCCGCCGCCCAATGCGTATAATATATAGTAGACACGAATCGTATCCAGGAGCACCCGTATTTGATAAAACATTTTTTTCGATAATATTCGATAGTATACCAACTACCAAGTACCAACTCATATCATGATGGAAGAAATACCTATTCAATTTTAATTTTAATAATTTAATATAAATTTTTCTTCTTTCTTCTCAATTTTTTAGGTGGGGCACGTGCCCGTGTGCCCTATAGCACAAGCCGCCACTGTATATTATATAATATATAATATATTATACCAAGGTAAGTAAGATTTTATTATAGATTGAATCTTAATGTTATTTTAAAAAAAATTAAGGAAGTATATATGTAATTAAATCAGAAACTGGTATTTAAAATGTATGCACATATCATACGTTGTATGTAAATCCATCCCTTCTACAACATTTTAATGTGTTGTATTTGTAATATTGTAATATAATAGAATTAAATGTCTATTGACAAAATATATAAGAAGGATTCGTCAGCGAATAAACGTCATTAGTTATTTTTGTTGAGTTCAGTTATTGAGTGCAATTTAGATAGAGTAATGAAATAAATAGTAGTGAAATACTATAGTGAATATGAGTATTAATATACAATATAGCATAATAATAATTTAATTTTATAATATTAATATAATTACTGTAGAGAGATAGTTTTCGTTTTTAATTTAGATTAAAAGTTTAAAATTAAGACTAAATATATGCTGACGCAGACAGGGTATACTATTATTGTGTTAAATGATTTTATAAAATAACCATCGTTTAATTCCAGTCAGTGGATTTCAATTTTAAAATGATAATGAATGAAATAATCATTTACCTAAGTGTTGTTATTATTGTGGTGTTTTGGTGTTACTTCAAATGGAACAACAGGCATTTTGAAAAATTGGCAGCTAGAATGCCGGGACCTCCATCGTACCCGATCATTGGAACAGGATATAAATTTATTGGATCACAAGAACGTAATGAACATAATTTATTCCTAAAAATAAATTAAATTTACTACATACTATGTATACTTTTTGATATTCTTCAGGGATCATAAGTCAAATAATTAGTTTGGTCAACGAATATAAACTAGATCCAATTAAAATATGGTTAGGACCATATTTTGGAGTTGTCATTGACAAACCGGAAGACCTAAAAGTAATTAATTTTGTAAAACAATAAATATAATATATTGGTCTAATCATTAGACTCTAATGTCATCTAAATTAAACAGTTAGATAAACAATAAGTTAAGCAGTTGATGGTCACCGAGTTTAATATATTCATATTGTCATTTTATATAAGTTAAAAAAAATTGAAGATTTATTTTTTAACTGATATAATTATATAATTTTAATAGTATATTAGAAAGAAAAGATTTTGAATTAATAAGAATTAAAAATACTTCTCTTTAGAATAATGATTAGTACGAATAGGTACTAAAGAATATAAAATTAGTTTGTTTACTTTTTGAAGAACATCTCCATTGCTAAATATTATTAAATTTTAAAAAAAATGGCTATCTTTATTATAATTGCTTGTATTTTTTAGATTGTCTTAAATAGTTCAAAGGCTCTTCAAAAAGGTCGAATGTATGAATTTTTTAAGAATTATGCGGGTGAAGGTTTGTTTACTGCACCAGGTAATTTGTGTACAAAAGTTTTAACGAAATTTATCCGTACAAAATATAAATAAAATCATTTTTAGTAAATACAAATATATTATATGTATTATAATTATATTACAATTCAAAATAATTCAAAATGATTACAGTGGACAAATGGCGGATACATCGTCGAATGATCAATCCCGCTTTTAATGCCAAACTTTTGGAACAGTTTTTCCCTGTGTTTAACGAAAAAAACCAAATTCTTATCAAGAATGTTATGAAAGAATCAAATAAAACACAAGCGTTCGATCTCTGGCAATATATTGCACCGACTGCTCTTGATACTATTTGTCGTAAGTATAATTCATTAATACCTACTGTCCACAACGATTTTAGATATTTATGTATAGTTACTAATGGATATTTTATCTATAGAAACTACTATGGGTTACAATCTTGACAGTCAATCAAACAATAAAGAATGTGAATTCGGCGAAGCAATTGTAATGTAATACTTAATAAAAAGTCCTCAGGACATTTTAATATATTGTATGATAACCATTAATAACCATTCAATACGATTTCTTATGTAATTTGATAAAAACAAATGATTTTACTCCATTATACTCTTTATAGGTCATTCTGAATATTTAAATTGCCCCTTTCATTTGGTAGGTACCTCAAACGCATAACTATTAACCACGTTAATTTGTTTATACAGAGGAACAGATTTAGACGCGATGAGAATTTACAAACCATGGTTATACCCGGAAATCTTGTTTTCAATGTATTTAAAACTGACTGGACAGCAAAGAATCTTCGAAACAGTGAAACAATTTCCATTACAAGTGTGTAGTGTGTACCTATTTTAGACTTAAGGATTTCAATGACTTTGGTCGTTGATCGTTATGCATTGTTATGCCTGTTGTGTATAACGTTAAAACCCATTACGATGAAATGATAATTATACGTTTATTTTTTAGACTTTTATGCATGTGCTTATAGGTTACGGGAAAAGTAGAAAATTTGTTATTGAAAAAAGTGCAATAAGGTAATTAAGTATATTGTATAATATTGTGAACAAACCCATGAAAAAAAACCAAAATAGAAAAAAACAACTAGAAAGTTAAGTTAATTTTGAACTTAATAACTCTCTAGGTAA
Source organism: Metopolophium dirhodum (assembly GCF_019925205.1). Classification (NCBI taxonomy): domain Eukaryota; kingdom Metazoa; phylum Arthropoda; class Insecta; order Hemiptera; family Aphididae; genus Metopolophium; species Metopolophium dirhodum. Next base: position 19,939,271 of record NC_083561.1, read on the forward strand.
TTCCCAGTCTTGTCAACATGTGTACTTTATTTATTCTCCATTCAACATATTACCTAATCTATGTTGAATTTCGTTATAATAGTGAGATATGATTGATTACGTTTTACACTTTTACTCTACCACAATTTATTGATTTCGCATGCTTTGTATTTACAATAATTTCATCACATTTAATTGTTGAAACAAATTGTACAGTACATTTTTTTTTTCAGTAATTATATAAATTATTATAATGTTTATAAAATACCCTCTTTTGGTCGGTCATTATTAATCAACACATTTCATTATTATTCACTCAAAAAATATAACACAAATACAAACGATAGCACGGGTACTAGCAAAGATAAGTCATAACTATAAAAGTAGTATGATATATATGTAAGTTTCATAGTTAATTATAAATCTCCTGAAATCAGACTGATAAACGCAATAAAACTAGTGGACGGTTTAATTGACAATACACTATACTAGGTTAGGTAAGGTTACTAAGGTACTAGGTGCTTGGTTGGTTTAAGCAATCATTTATCGTATATATATTGTTGTAGCAATTCATTTTGTATTCTTTGTCCGGAGATAAAACTATGTATAAGATTGAGAACAATACCTGGATAATTTTGATTTTTACTAATTGTAAAGGTCATAGAGAATTGTGCACATTTCCCGGAGTTTCTTACACTGGCTTATTTTCATAATATTATATATTATAGGTACAATGTGCTTGCATATAACTTATTGTTACCTCTACATATACGAGTATTTTACATTTATAGCTAATCAAGGAAAAGAAATATGAATTTGACCAGAAAAAAAAATCAATTAATAAAAAAGACATAACCGACAATGACGATGGTGAGTTATTTTAGACTATATGCCTATACAATTTTAAACCACCATTGTTTAATATATATATACACCAAAGACACTTCGTTATAACTTCGTGTAAAAAAAGCTAAGTTAAAAAATAAATAAATTTAGTAATAATTAAATCTTTAAAAGACATGATATAATATGGAAACTAAGTAAAATGCCATTTTATAATATTACAAATACCTATGATGACAAATAAGATGAATTCTAATGTTAAATTGTTAAATACTTATTCAACATATTGTTTATACATTATTAATTACGAAAAATACTATAGTGGTTACTTAATTGTATTTATTTAAGTATACTTTTACGTCCTGCCAAATAGTTATAAACAATATGTTGACTAAGTATTTAGCATTACAATTGATCCTATTTGTCATCATAGGTATTTGTAATATTATAAAATGGCATTTTACTTAGTTTAAATATTATATCATATTATATCATTTCTTCTAAAGATTTAATCATTACTAAATTTTTTTTTAACTTAGCTTTTTTTTAAAAGCGGAGTTATAACGAAGTGTTTTTGGTGTGATATCAGCTATTTTTTATGAAATAAGTCGCGATGTTATTTGACTGTATATAATAATAATAATAATAATACATAATAATAATCCATATAGCATGCATTGTTGGCCTCCTGTTATATCTTTTTTCTAAAACTATAATGTAAACATTTTTTCCACCACGAGGCCAGCGTTCCATAATTATAGACATATCGTTACATCTAGCCCATATTTTATTATTATGTTTAATAATTGATGTGTAATGACTGTAATGGGCTTGAGACTTGAGTCATAGATGGACCATGATGGCAAATCATAGAATTAAGAACATATGATTTTCCATCGACCTTAATTGTTGCCACGGGCAAAGAATTAATCACCTGATTGTTTTATTTTCTTATTAAAACTGTTACAAGCTTTCAGCTTAATAATATAATACCGTCGCGAATTCAGTAAACAATCACAGAGACCGCGTTGTCGCAATCTATAATCGTCGTACGTCGTCGTCGTAGTAGTACGTCGTCGCCGCCATCGTGATGAGAGTAGTGGGAGTGATAAGTGGTTGGTCCGGGGGGGACGGGACATTTACGATATTTTCGTTCCGTACGCAAAATCTCTCCGGTCTTAAAAGTACTTGAACATTTTTGCTTATAACTTATAAACTATCTAACCAATCTGCTAGCGAGTTCCTCTTTCCCCATCTGCAAAATATTTCTGATCGATTGATACCTTATACGACTTTATATGTTCAGCCGTTTGCCCTGTAGAGCTTGGCAAAGAATTGACATAAATTAGGACGGTTTTTCAATGGTAAAACTCTAGCTCCTGTTATTATACGTTAGTGGCTACTCCGCAATTTTTTTTACTTAGCTTCGTGCCACTACCGTCGCGCTGGATTTACCAGCACAACACTATAACCAATAATACAAATAATAATATCAAGTTCTAAACAAAATGCGTTACCTATTATTTAGAAAACCAATCAAAACGGTTTTTGGACATATTGTTCGAACTGAAACATGATGGTGGTAAACTTTCAGATTCCGATATTAGGGATGAGGTTGTAACGATGATGGCTGGGGTAAATATCTGTTAATTACCATATCTTGTATATTCTTGATATGAAAAATGTTTTGAATTAAATATATAATTATTAAAATTACAGGGTTTTGAAACCAGCGCTATCACAGTATGTTTTTGTCTTTTGATGATAGCCATACATCAAGATATCCAAGTAAATAATATATTATATTATAATACCTAGCATATGAGAAAAATACTAAATATTTTTGAAGTTACTTGTGATACTTTTAAACATTAAATGTTTAAAATGTATACCTATGTTAAATACGTAAAACCTATGTATTTGAAAGATGGATTCAAATATTGAATTTTTATTTAAATACAAATTAAATCAATGTAGGTACCTACCTAATGATTTTGTTGATGCATTTGATTTATATTCAGGATAAAGTATACAATGAAATTTACGATATATTTGGCGAAAGTGACCAAACGATAACTATTGATGACACTACCAAACTCGTGTACTTAGAACAAGTGATAAAAGAAACCCTTCGATTATATCCAACAGGACCATTGTTACTCAGAGAAATTCAAGAAGATCTTAAAATATGTGAGTGAATCGTAAAATTTACTACCAATTACCACTACTGGTGTATATTGATGTTAAATTGTTTGTGCTTTAGTTTCAAGTGATTACGTACTGCCAAAAGGAACGACGTGTGTTATAGCTTTATTAGCCACACATTTAAGTCCTGATTTATACTCAAATCCTTGGTCTTTTAATCCTGAAAACTTCAGCCCTGAAAATGTCGCTAAACGTCATAAATATAGCTTCATTCCTTTTAGTGGTGGTCCTAGAGGTTGCATAGGTAAAGTTATATTTTGTGAAATCTAATATAAGACTGCAATATATATATATATTGTAATACTATTGTATTTCAATTCAAACGATAGGATCTAAATATGCCATGTTGTCGATGAAAGCCGTTGTGTCAACATTCTTGCGACATTTTAGCGTACACACAGATGTCAAATTAACAGATATTAAGTTAACATTAGGTTTATTGATGAGAAGTGTTCACGGTTATCCTGTTACGATTCGACCAAGAGACAGAAGACCAACATACAAGTGGAACCAGAATCAGCAAGGATAATGTGCAATTGATTGATATGATTAGTTTATTTGAAATACTTTTGAGTTAGATATCAGTTATAATATTAGTGTACATGTTTTTTATTAAATACAACAATACAAACAACAGTGAATAAAGGAGAATAAGTAATTTTAATTTTTAAGCTTAAATTGTGTATTAAATATTTAAAATAACTTAACTTAATGCTCAATTAAAAACATTGTTTAACTTAATTTATAACATTTAAAAAAAACTTGAATGCATTTTATTTTTTTTTTTATTTTTTATTTTTTATTTTTCAATGTTTTATATATGCAGGTAATAGTTTACTGTTGGTTGATATTTATACATAATAAGTTGACATTTTTAAACTGTGTAGTACATTAATTGTTTAATCTTGGATAGTTAAAATATTTTTTCAATTTCTTGTGATTTATGATCCAATAATGTTTTGAGATTAAGTCAGTAATATTTGTTTGTGTTTTGATTTCATACCACCATAATAAAGTTTTATCGATATTTTATGTTTATTTATCATATTTTTCAATGCAATTGTTCGTGTCTTGTGATAGTAAATAAATGATAATTAAGTATGGACTATGTATTCAGTATTAATTATTTTAATGTTTATTTAGCTATAATACTAGGTTACTTTTTTTTTGTAGAATCTGTAATGTCTAATGGGTTACAATACAATGTTAACTCTCATAATTCGAGAATGCTATAGTTTATAGGTAATTAATTATAAAACAAAATTCTTAAATTTGTGGTGTATAATAAAAGAGCCGATTATTATTTTCAAAGTTCATGAACAGGGATTTAATTTTACACACCATTTCCATTATATAAACTTTTGTAAATTTAACATAAATCTATTCAACAGCTGGATTTAAGTTATGTCAACCTTAATGTTTTTGTATCTGGGGACGACGTCAAACATTTGGGAACAATTTCCCGTGGATTCCGGGCATAAGTGTCAAATACTGCGTAGTACGTGGGGGCACTCATCTTTAAATATAAGATACCAAGTTAAGTACGATTTTAATATAGATAGAATCGTAATGTAATTTCAAAAAAATTTAATGTATCCAGTATAAATGTGATTAAATCAAGAACTGGTATTTTACATGTAAGCACGCATCATATATTGTGTCTATCCCTACTACAAAGTTATAATATAATATTGTAATATAATAGGAATAAATGTATATAGACAAAATATATAAAAAGGGTAAGTCAGCGAATAAAAACCATTAGTTATTTTTGTTGCATTAAGTCATTGAGTACAATTTAGGTAAAGTAATGAAATCAATAATTATAGTAGCGAAAAACTATACTGAATATAAGTACCTATTATATTATTTTAATAAACAATATAATTTACTAAAAAGTTCAATGTAATTGTATAATATTAATTTAATCACTGTAAAGAGATATTTTTCGTTTTTAATTTAGATTAAAGGTTTGTAATATTAAGAGGACACTACACAGCTATCGAACCATCTGTTGTCTTCGTTTTACAAGTGCGTAACATAACAAATTTACGCTCAGGAGAACGCGTTTAGCTTCGTTAGTTTAAAAATTAGTGTGAATCGATCTATTATGACACTTGATAGTAAGTACATTATCCGTGTTTGTGTGTGATTTTTTTAGTAAGTTATGCGTGTATAATATAGCGTAAATTAAAAATGCTCATAACTCACTTAAAAATTGAATTTTCGTAAAAAACCCATACAAAACATATAAACACAAGTAATGTTCTTACCATCAAGTTTCGATTAACTTTAATTTTTAAACTGAGTTAAACGTGATCTGCTGAGCGTACATTTTCTATGTTATGCACTTGTGTGACGGAAACACCAAATATCTATTTTTTAGCGTCCTCTTAAGACTATATATATTGACGCTGACGATTTAATATTATTGTGTTAAATGATTTTATAATAGAAATACCGTTTAATACTGCCAATCAGTGGATTTAAATATAAAACTATAATGATTGAAATTATTGCATACATATTTGGTGTTGTTCTTGTGTGGTGTTACTACAAATGGCGAAACAGGCACTTTGAAAAATTATTGGCTGTTAGTGTGCCGGGGCCTCCAGCGTACCCGATCATAGGAACAGTATATAAATTTATTGGATCATCAGAACGTAATGAAGATAATATATTCCTAAAAACAAATTAAATTTACTACACATGTATATTTTTTGATATTCTTCAGAGATCATGAGTAAAATAATTGGTTTTGCCAAAGAATATGATCTATTACCATTTAGAATATGGTTAGGACCATATTTTGCGGTTATCATCTCTAAACCAGAAGACTTACAAGTTATTACTTTTTCAAAACAATAAATATAATTTATTGGTCTAATGTAATTTACATCAAACAGTTAACTAACACGGAGCTTAATATATTCATATAATATTTTTATATTACATATAAAATACAATTTTTTGAAAATTTATTTTTTCACTGTTATAATTATACAAATTCAATAATATATTCGAAATAAAAATTCATCTTATAAATACTCCTTCTATAGTATAACGATGTGTAAGTATCTAAAGAAAAATATAAAATCAATTTGTTAACTTTTTGATAACATCTCCACTTCTAAATATTAATAATTTAATATCACATAGCTTATTTATATTATATCAATTATATATGATATTTATTATCAATGTTTACATATTATCATATATTTTAGATCGTCTTTAATAGTTCAGAGGCGCATCATAAGGGCATATTTAAGAAATGTATAGAAAAAACTCAAAAAAGTCAGAATATTTTTAAAATGTTATTCTGAATCTATAAAAAATGATAAAACAAATATTTACTAAAAATTTCAATTAGCTACGTTTATGAATTTTTAAATTATAACAAAATAAGAAAATCGTTCAACGAGTATTTATGAATTCACTGAATTTTTAATTTCCAACTATTCAAACGTTCATAAAACTGTATTGTGGATTTACGCTCAATTTTTTTTTTGTTTTAACTATCAAAACGTATGAGGAACCTTATCTTAAATTTTCCAGTTTCTTGACGATGTGTAAGTATCTATTAAGTATCTATGTGTAATTAGTTTGTTTACATTTCTAAAAATGATCAACTTAAAAAAATAGGCAATTCTTATTATTATCATATAATTTTTTTAGATTGTCTTAAATAGTTCAAAGGCGCTTCACAAAGGCCATATGTACGAATTTTTCAGGAATGCGATGGGTAAAGGTTTACTTACTGCACCAGGTAAGTTATATAGAATAAAATAAATTTATTTGTACAACATATAAAATGAAATCATTCTAGTGGATACAATGAGATTCTTAAGAATTTAATATTACAGTACAAATTTTTTTAATACGATTACAGTTGAATAATGGCGGAAAAATCGTCGCTTGATCACTCTCGTTTTTAATGCTAAACTTTTGGAACAGTTTTTTCCCGTGTTGAACGAAAAAAACAAAATTCTCATCAGGATTGTTACGAAGGAATTAAACAAAACGCAAATGTTCGATCTCTGGCACTATATGCACCAGCTGCTCTTGATACAATTTGTCGTAAGTATAAAACTCATTGTCTATCTAAATCTTTAATGATTTGAGATAATTTTCTATATTAAGTTACTAACTGATAATTTTATATCTAGAAACGACTATGGGTTACAATCTTGACACTCAATCAAACAATAAAGAGTGTGAATTTGGAGAGGCAATTGTACAGTTAAACAAAACAATGATTTTTATAAGTTCAGATAGTTTCTTTTTCTTACTTAATATTTAACTTGAAATTAAACATGTCAATTTATTTTTATAGAGCATTAGATTTAGACGCGATGCGAAAGTATTATAAATAGACCTTTACTGATCCATCATGTAAATAGAACCATAACAGCAAAACAACCACCTGACCAATTTCTTCGTCAGGCACCAAAACGAACGACGTGGACCGTTCAAAACCGGCAACTCTTGGAGCATCGCCAGCTAAATTTGGACGCACGGGACAGAACCATACACTCAATTCTACAGAAATAATAGACAGAAGAACAGGAAAATACATTAAATAATCATCTACATAATAATCATATAGTATGATCGAACGCGGCTGTTGCGGAATTTTAATATTTATATTTTTTAACGCGGTCAAAATGCACTGTGTATCCCTATCCTAAGGCTAACCTATTTTTTGTAGAAGGTATATGTATACCATCTACAATTCATATATTAATATATATATGTATTAACTATTGTAATTTAATATTTGTACTAAAATAAATAACACAATATTAGATACACATAATTACAAGGAGTTTGGTATAGGCAATTTGTTAGACATTTTAAAAATACAAACGTAATTAATAAAAAGTATTTAAAAGTATTCTGAAAGTAATTAACCCATTGTCTCACAGTATTACCGCAACTCACATTTGATTATTGTGTAATGGTGAAATTTTGTTTTAATAGTGCCTTGGCTATTTAGTCCATTTCTATAATTTGATATATTTGAATTAACTTGAAAAACAATTATGAAACAAAAATAAATGTGATCAGTGCCCCTACGATGTGGTTTTAGGTTTCTAAACATAAGTTTAGAACACATTATATCTCCATTGTATCCGTTCGTCCAATATAGTTACGATTATTGTCATTAATGAAGGATTTATAATTAAATAAATAATTTTATAACGGTTCTGTTAAAAGTAAATTCATCTAGCCAGCATTAAAAAATACAGGTGTAACACGATTGCGCCCGGCTTACCTATTTCCATTCAAAAAACGCAATACGATTGCGCTCGACCAATTAGCACTATCGCGCCAGTCTATAACCTTTTTTACCTGCATAAAACGCAACACGATTGCGCTCTAATATATATATATTAGTGTTTGTCCCGTATATGTATATGTTATAAAAAACATTTTAACCAAAGGCCTATTTCTGACTTTGAATTATATTCTTTTAATAAGTCGCTATTGCTTTGGATTTTTCTGAACCAACTTTGACCTAAGTGGAATCTACAGGCCATAATTTTGCTATTCGGAAAACATTCTTTAATAGCATTGTGTGCGCTTTTTTCAAAATCGAAATGAAAATTACAATTAGCCAATGATATTAATACATTTATGCCTGTCAACTTTAAACATAATTTTATAATAGTGCGCCACATATCTACATAATATTCAGTTGATTTTGACGTCAAAAAACAGTATATTAAAGGAATATAAAAACCGTTTTGTAGCGTATGAATTGTGTACAGTTGATCATAGTATTTTGGCGAATGTAAAAATGTGCCATCAGCAAAAATATTATTTGAACGACTTAATATATCCAGATTAGTTGGGCAAGTCAATACAACTATATTTGAAATTTCTTCCATGTAGCAAAAATATTCATCTAAATTAGTTTTAAGAGTATCGCGCAAGTTAAACAATTGAAATTTTGATTCTTCCAGTGATTTTGGAATTGTTGGTAATTTTTTTTTACGGAAATCGTACATACTTTTTCTCCATAATTTGATATCAGAATGGCGGTTTGTAAATCATTTTCAGTGCTACGTAGTTCTTGTCGAATTATTTTGTTCGGCCTTGTGAATAAGTTGTTTTCACATTTTCTTTTAATTCGTGAATTTATTATTTGTCTACAAACGATATTTTCCGAAATATTTTCATGATTGTGTTCATTAAGCATGCTAAGAACTTTCGTAACATTATTGTCAACATATATACTCGATTGGCAATTTTTGTTAGTACACCGATACCGAATACTGCCTACGCTTTTAATTATTTTATATTCCCTATATTTATGACCATTTACTAATATGCATGGTTTACCTTTCTCAGTCTCGAACTTTTTTGATATACATAGATCCATTTTTTACACTATTATTATTTTCACGACGATACCTACACTTTACGGAACAGCTAGTGAGTTAAACACGGTTTAAAATAGTTAACAGTCAACAGCCAATAGTCAATTGCAGCTCAAATGTAAAATCCGATCACGACACTATCATTGACGCATACTGATATCTGCAGTCCATGGATAATAAGATAACTTAACAATAAAACATTATCTCGATTACTCGGTTGTACATATGGGGAAATCAAGTCCAAGGAAAACCAAGTCCGACTGTATTTTTAAATAGTGTAGTAGAAAATTGTTATATAACATATACATATACGGGACAAACACATATATATATATATATATATATAAGAGCGCAATCGTGTTGCGTTTTATGCAGGTAAGAAAGGTTATATACTGGCGCGATAGTGCTAATTGGTCGAGCGCAATCGTATTGCGTTTTTTGAATGGAAAAAGGTAAGCTGGGCGCAATCGTGGTTCACCGAAAAATACAAATATAGGTATCAAAATATAAGTACTTTATTTACAAATTATCGCATAGTGGGCTTTCCGAATTTCTAAATATTAAAACTATAGTATCGAAAATCAGCAACGTTATAATATAATGTTGTTAGTCATTGATTTTTTTTTTGTTTTATATGTAGGTATTTCTAAGAAGTTTAGTAATTAAGAAAAAGTCCTAATAATAGAAAATAATAAAATATAATCGTATGCTTAAAAAGTTTTAAGTACCCACATTTAATATTTTTAAATACAAACAAAATAACTAAAATTTTCCTTAACATTATTGTATAAATACATTGTGTGTCCTGAGCCCAAGGCTAACCTATATAGGATTACAAAATAATAACTATCAAAGTGAAGGTTTTTATACATCTGAACAACGCGACATATTTTATACAGTATGTTTAACGATAAAAGTATTTTAAATAAAAATATTTTGAACGTATGATTTTCATTCGGGTTTTTTTTACTGTATAAAGGACTTAATATTACACCTGTTTTAGAAAAATGTCAGTACATGCGCTATGAAACAATTTTTTTGATTTGTTACCACCCTTTTTAAGAATTTGAATTTGAATTACTTTTGAATTTTTTCAAGCAACATTGATTTAAGTTTTTTTTAATCTTAAAAATTGACTTACCGAAAGTGAGCTAGTGTTTTGATTTATGCATATTGTATTAATTATTAATGTTTTAACAGTCTATTAATATTTTTGTAAAAATAATGTAAAATGTGCTTAACTTACGACACCACACGAGTTTTAAAAAAAATATATGTGAAATCACACGGAACATTGTAGAATTGTATATAGTTTGTTAAAAATATGATGAATACAACATGCATAAATCAAAATGTTGGCTTATCAAAAATTGTATGTCAAAGTTACTAAAAATAATTAAGGTTATTTTAATTTGATCTCAAAAAGGGAGGTTACTATATAAAAAATTCGTTTTGTTGCACACGCTGAGAAATCTTTTTAAAAATTAAAACTTTTCAAAAATAGGTGTATGTTTAAATCCTTTTTTTTGCAGTAAAAAAACAACACATATGAAAACCAAAGTCTGCATGCATTCTGTTTTCACCTAATATTATGCTAAATTGATATTCGCGTATAATCACATAACATTATAATTTATGTTTGGGTTCATTAGCCAGTCAGACGAAATACGCCGATACTTTGAGTCGTCGCAAGCAGTGTGTCATTATTCTTGTAATAATTATTATCGTAGGCGCGAATCGCAAAAATTATTATATTGTTTGCGGACCCGTGTGTGCTGATCTCCGCGGACGTATTATTAGAATATTCTTTTACGGAGCGAATCGCCACTTATTAAATTGTAACCCTAATTATCATTTACTCTTGTTATTGTGTGTGTCAACCTTATTATTTAGGCAAGACTAGCAGCTGGCCAGCCGTGCACCGACAAATTGTGATTTTTTAACCATTTATTATATTATATTGTATTGTCGAGCCAGTAGGCCAAAATTATACTTTTACGAGTAGCAGCTCAAATAGCTGCTTATATTATTTTTATCTGCTAGGCCAAAAGGGCCAAATATTCTATACTGTGCATTATTTAAACAATTATTATATTATAGCAACTTAATATCAAAAATGCGTGTTAACATTTTATTCTAATGCAAAGGCCACCAGTGTTAGGAACAGATAACAAAAAAATCATCTAGATAAAGATAAAGATAACAACACTAAATTTTATCTAAGATACAGACAAATGATAAACAAATCAAATTCATCTAACAAAAAGATAAAAGATAAAAAATATTTTATCTAGATAATTATCTAAATATTTAAATAACAGATAATTTAAAAAATTTTAATTAGAACAACTAATTTAAAAAAATATATATACCGTCATGTAAGTACACAAAATAATACACACACAAGAAAACCCAAGGCTATCGGCTGTTCTTGCCGGGCTGCGTATTTACGGATACTACTCGAGACTGGCCAATAGATCCCGAATTCAGTTAGGGTTCGTAAAACAAATTTATTTTACGGATACTACTTGAGTCTGGCTACTATGTAATATACCGCTATACTCAAATAAAGGCACATGTAATTTACCGCTATACTATGAATTTATCTAAATTTATTCTAATTTTGTTGATAGGTTAAAAATAGGTATGTAAAAACAATATTATTAACAGTGTATTTGCGACTATATCTATAAAAAAAATTAACTCATAATCTAATATGTAGAATGTAGATATATTACAATAATTTTAATAACGTTCATATACTAGTATTATTTAAATGTCTGTATTTTTTGTCTACGATATCTACATCCTTTCCTAGATAAGCAAATAAATAAAAACTATTATAATATTCTTAATTAAAATCCTAAAATTCAATTCCTATGATTTTACCTACTGTATCTACGATATCTACATCCTTTCATATGTTTTTATGTTTATAATATATCCACGTATAATTTAATATTTAAATATTAATTACTACTATTATAATATTCTTAGTTAGACATTAACAGATTAAAAATATGGTATCAATTGCCACGTATAATTTAATATTTATATATTAATAGCTAAAGGTGGGAGAGTATCCTAAATATAAACCTTAATGTCGGGTTGTATATCGAGGATTGCATTAATTTTCCTATTACAAAAGTTATTAATAGTTATTGCTTTCGCAGTTACACTTATGAGTTATGACTTATCACACTTAAATATTATTAGTTGGTAACTTACTACGTAGGTACGCACATTATGATATTTTGGAAATATAATTTTATTTACATTTATATCATCTACAAATATGTCTCACTTTTTTAATTTCGATTCTAATGTCCAAGTAGTGAAGTCTTATATCGTTAATGATAGTGATTATAATGCTACAATTAGAACCAAAATTTGCCAAGTCGATGATTCATACAGTAAAGGTTGCGATGATTGGGTTCGGAAATATTAATTATATTCAAAAACAAATTCTGAGTGGAGATGGTTTGGCAGTCTAGGATATGTTATAAGTACTATATTAATTATATTATTATTATTAAAAAAAAAAAATGTAGATACCAGTGGCGTAGACATGATTTCTGAAAGGAGGGGGATCAAAAAAAAAAAAACGACAGCTAAATGGGAGGTGAGAAAATTGGAAAATCTTCACCCTCCCCAAACTTTGTCTAAGGTACCTAGTAATATATTTAACAATAAGGAACAATGAATATAATTTGAATTGATTCAAAATTCACATTAAACACAATACTTAAGATTATCCACTCCAATACTCCATATTCTATAAAGTCAAAACTTACAAAATGCTACATCATTAAATAAAATAAATAATAACTAAATTAACAAATCTATCTAAATTTTTTTTGCTACTTCAAAATCTAGTGGAATTGTGGAAGTATTTAGTCGAGCCCACATACGTCATACATATTATTATATATATACTATATGTATAGTGTCGTCTCTATAAATAATAAGATAAGCTATAAATTATAATAAAGTATATCCATCGTCAATCGTCATCGACCATTTCGACCAAATAATTAATATTACTATTTACTTTGCAATTAATAAACGATAATAAAATTATAATGGTATCAGTATGTTGACAAAACTGTCAAAATTCAATAGCTCGATAGATCATAATATGACAAAATATTACATCATATTTTTTTATAGTGCATACTACATAATGTAAGCAAAAACAAAAAATAAAGTTAATGGGTGGGGGGATGTGACCCCCACGTCACCCCCTTGTCTACGCCACTGGTACATATACCCAAATAACCCAACTCACTCAGTCATAGTAGGTATAAACATTATACAATTTAAAGTACCCTCGACTAATAATTTTTTATTACAGCAATATAGCTAATATTGTTATTTTTGGTTATTTAATTGGTAATTTCATCCGAATTTGAACTTAAAATAAATACAAAAAAAAAAAACTGTGTTTGAATCGTTTTTAGATTTTTTTTGCAGCAGAATTAACTATTTACGTGGAACCTTGTTTTAAATTTTCAATTCATAGCTATAAAATTTAAACGTTTTATACATTTTATTTTTATTAACTGAAGAATTTGTAATCTTTCAATTAAATACATTTTGTCAAAATTTGAACTTTAAATGGCCTATGTATTTTTAATATTTGCTTAATGTTTAATCAAACTGCTATTATATAAACTTATGGGGAATCTTGTATTAAATTTTCAAGTTTTTTAACCAACGGATAAAATTTTATTGACATTTATAAAAAAAAAAAACTAAAAAAAATTGGAAATTTCAAATGTTTATAAATAGCTTAAAAATATTAAAAATATTTTGAAGATTTTATCATGTATAGAAAATGCCAGTATATACATTCAGTGAAAATTTAATGTTTTTACGGTAATTTGTTTTAGAGGTACAACAATTAATGTTCGTGTGATTCACTAATTTAAATAAGTGCATTTTTTCATACAAATAATATTTTATAGTTATAAAAAAATAAGATATTTCATTTTTACTAACCTCCATGTTTCAAATAGTTGATATATTTGACGATCGGTAGGATTGATTTGTGCATTAGCTAATTGTTTAATGCACTCCATATTATCCGCATCGTCAATAGAACTAGTTAGTCTTACTGTACTTCGTGATATGTTTTAGCAGCAGCAGGTCATTCCACCATTAAAATAGGTAATGAAATTTTCGCGGACCTCCTTACTTACTCTAAGGTAGCTATATGCTTCAGCATTATAAACTCTATGAGTATGGACAAATACTACCTACCCGAAAATAAAATAAATTAAAAACCTAAAAATTAGTAAAATAAAATTATTTATTTGTTTGGAAAAATTGTCTTACCTTTATTTCTGTGTCTAAACCTTGACGCATATATTGATCTTTTCTTTGTGTGTTCACAGTATTTTTTTTTACTACAATTTTAATTGACGCACTGCAGTTTTTATCACGTAACCTTGTCAAATTAGAATTATGACTTTTATTCTTTGATGAATGTTGGCATATGTAGTCTCTACGATAAACATACATTTGTTTGTTAGGAAATGTACATCTAACTATCCAATTTGTTTTTGAATATAATTAATATTTCCGAACCCAATCATCGCAACCTTTACTGTATGAATCATCGACTTGGCAAATTTTGGTTCTAATTGTAGCATTATAATCACTATCATTAACGATATAAGACTTCACTACTTGGACATTAGAATCGAAATTAAAAAAGTGAGACATATTTGTAGATGATATAAATGTAAATAAAATTATATTTCCAAAATATCATAATGTGCGTACCTACGTAGTAAGTTACCAACTAATAATATTTAAGTGTGATAAGTCATAACTCATAAGTGTAACTGCGAAAGCAATAACTATTAATAACTTTTGTAATAGGAAAATTAATGCAATCCTCGATATACAACCCGACATTAAGGTTTATATTTAGGATACTCTCCCACCTTTAGCTATTAATATATAAATATTAAATTATACGTGGCAATTGATACCATATTTTTAATCTGTTAATGTCTAACTAAGAATATTATAATAGTAGTAATTAATATTTAAATATTAAATTATACGTGGATATATTATAAACATAAAAACATATGAAAGGATGTAGATATCGTAGATACAGTAGGTAAAATCATAGGAATTGAATTTTAGGATTTTAATTAAGAATATTATAATAGTTTTTATTTATTTGCTTATCTAGGAAAGGATGTAGATATCGTAGACAAAAAATACAGACATTTAAATAATACTAGTATATGAACGTTATTAAAATTATTGTAATATATCTACATTCTACATATTAGATTATGAGTTAATTTTTTTTATAGATATAGTCGCAAATACACTGTTAATAATATTGTTTTTACATACCTATTTTTAACCTATCAACAAAATTAGAATAAATTTAGATAAATTCATAGTATAGCGGTAAATTACATGTGCCTTTATTTGAGTATAGCGGTATATTACATAATGGCCAGACTCAAGTAGTATCCGTAAAATAAATTTGTTTTACGAACCCTAACTGAATTCGGGATCTATTGGCCAGTCTCGAGTAGTATCCGTAAATACGCTGCCGGGCTGGGGTGGGGTCACCGGCCACTTTTCGTGTCACGTACTATTATTATTATTATTATTATTATTATTAATTAACAACATTGAAAAGATATTTACGAGCATTGTGTATACGAAATAATGTTTATTATTATTATAAGTCAGGTTCAATTAAAATTGGTTAAGAGATTGTTAAATACTTTATAGTCCATAGATGTATAATATAAAACATAAAAACCCGAAATATATAAATAGCATCTCATGTATTGCTCGTCAGACTTATCAAATATCAATTGTCATTAATTTCAGACGCATTGCAAATACGGAATGAATAGACGGCTGGTTTATCTTTAGTTATCAATGAATAATATTATATTCTATGGAATTTTGTTTTGGATGGCGGTGGTTATAACTTGCCATTTGTTCTATTATTCGTATTTTAATTATAGTTTAAAAATATTTATAAAATTCTGGGAATTTGACATATTTGTTGCGACAGTAATATGCTAATATACGCTAATTACATAAATTAATTAGTATATTATTTTATATATTATTATTTATATTAACCGAATACAGAATATTAATTACTAATAAGTAATAAGTACTAAATAGGAATAATTTATAGTCTTTTCAGAATAACGTCATATATTTTTAGCCCTGGATGTTATTTTACGTACAAGTTGTGCCTCAAATAATGAGAATAAAAATAAAACATTTTCGAACAGATCTAGCTAATTTTCTCCAAAAAATGTATCTTGTAAATTTATCTAGATAAGTTAAATTGTTATCTAAAATAAATACTTAGATAACTTATATTAATTTATCTAGATAAGATAAAATTTAAAAAAATAATAATCTGGATAATTTATCTAGATAAGTCCTAACACTGAAGGCCACTATGAGCACACCCAAATATATACACACATACACACACCACCACATACTAGCACTCACTGGTCTTGCTCGGCGAACCCGTCCATTTCCTTTGAGTCTTGCTACACATATATATACACACTTATAAGTTTATAACACATATCGGTCGGTGTGCGTCAGATGTTATAGGCGCAGCGGAGTACATACAGCTATTTGGGCGCACGTTCTATTATTGTAACGTTCCCGGCGCGAACACATTCAAAATATTTCGTGTTACCTTTATCGTTGAACACATTATACTGTAAATTTTATATATTATATCTGTCGATATGAAATTGGCTAATATCTATTATCTATAATTAAAGTGTATTTATAAATAATCCTTGCCTATAATTATTATAAAATCAGCGAGAAAAAAATAAATTATAATTAATACAATGAAAGAAAAAAGTTTGGTCAATAATAAAAATATTATTGTAAAGGGTTCCGCCCATTTATTTATAAAGAATAAAGGAAGAAAAAATAATAACTTATATGATGTTTTGGCCTTGTAGATTAAAATTATTGTAGATTGTTGCCTTCAGTGATATACACGGGCTACATAGGCCACAGTTAGCAATCTAGTTCGTTATATAATATATCAGCTATGGGCGAGGTAGAGATTTTAGATTTTGCAGATTTTATATTTTATGCAGTTCATTTGGTTTCGGAGTGGTCTTTTAAATGAAATATTAGCTGACTATTCCTATGACTTTACCTTGGATTTTTTTTAATTATTTAATAAAGATTATATTTGGTAATAAGTTTACGAAAATCGTTATTTATGTATATATATGTTATCGCTATACCTATAGATTCAATGTATGATAATATTATACCGGAAATTGTCGGTAGTTGTTTAATAATCAATAACGTAATGCATCCCTAATACAAATATTTTGTGATTCACAGTAGAAAATTATATTTTTTTTAAATATATAAATGGATGCCTTATATACCAAAAGCTGTCATTTGGGCAGG
Source organism: Metopolophium dirhodum (assembly GCF_019925205.1). NCBI lineage: Eukaryota > Metazoa > Arthropoda > Insecta > Hemiptera > Aphididae > Metopolophium > Metopolophium dirhodum. Next base: position 19,957,141 of record NC_083561.1, read on the forward strand.
TGAGGTAAAATCATGCATCAATCGTGGCGTTTACAAAAATTATAAGAAACTATATCTTAAAACCAAATGTATGTTTGTGACTCACAACGTCACCACTTGATTGTTTTTGACGAAAATGTTAGATATTGTTTTTAGAGATATCAGAAAACTTTAGATAGTAGATTAGCCCTTCACTGATATTAAATATGTACTATTACGTCCAAAATATTTACACCATTCACAAACCTTATATACGTATACTAACTATTACGTCCCCGTGTTAATTTACTAGTTACCATAGAGTTTTAGGAAACCATAACTTGCATTACTTTTAAACTAAAATAATTAGATCATAATATATTATAGATCTCAACATTTAAATTTTACGAAAAAAATAAAATAAAAATAATATTTTATTTTATTTTACGAAGTATACACAGGTTTTAGGCTATAGAACATACATAGTGTAACGGTGCAAAAATAAAGAATAAAAAATATACCAAAATAAATGCTAAATCTAATTCATGACTATTGTGGTTGACATGTTGGTCAAATTACTACACAAAGCTATACATAGGTACTTTGACGCCAATTTGCTCATGCACAGAGGTACACTAAAACTGAGATAGATACACCCAAACGGAGATACACCAAGTATTCACAAACAGGCGAAGCTTAAAATTCTAAAATAAAACGATTTCGGGAGAAATATTATTTTACGAAGCCACTTTTAATACTGCATTTAGATGTGTGTCGGTTAATCTGGACCTAACGGGTAATTTATTACTGTTCATTATTGAAAAAAGTTGCTCACATAATTACTACTAAACATAGAAATAATTTTACTAGCAAATCTACAAGTTTCTACATATCGTATTGGTACAATATTATAAAAATCAGGAACACCAACCTCATTAAATTTGAATCATTTTGAATCTCGATCAGTAAACATTATCTGTTGTTTTTATACCCTAATATAAACTCTTTCAGTTTTTCTTGCCTCAATAACCCTTCATACTGAATCTAAGATAGCCGTGACACGACATTAATATATATATTTTTTTTTTGTCAATTAATATTGGTAGCCGTGGGCCACAAAAATATGACCTGCGGGCCGCGTGTTTGACATGCCTGTTGTAGATCTTCGTCGGATGCGAAAATAGCCACTTCCAATATAATTATATATCTTTTTAAAATGTAAGTGTCCGTCAGTACACACGATCGAAGTGAATACGGGAATGGTAGTTAATGGTAAACAGTAGGTGTTGGTAATTACCGTACCTACCACCTGTTTACGATTGCCATAACTGCCAACTACCGGAGACCAAATACTCGCCAGAGGTGTGAAATAGAATATGATATAGTCCAGAGCAAAATACGTGGAGTACGGGAAGCACTGTGAGCCCTCTACTTTCGTTTCTTTAATAATATAATGATATATTATACATTTTATATAATCATTAAATATTAAATTCAAAATTGTATTTTGTAAATAATATTAAGTAGTTAATATTAATATCAATATTGAATGCATTTAATATTTGTATATCATATTATACCATAGTTAAGTCTACAGTCTGGAAATCATGTAAACAATATTGTTTTGTTTTTTTAAAATCATTATGTTCTATGTATTTTTATGATGTAGGTAATTTATGTGCCCACCCATTGGCCAAAACTATTTTAACTATTGTACAGTAATACAGTATAATATAATATTGTTATGTTACAATATTTACATTTTATAAAAACACTTACGGAGTTTCATCTACATTTGGTTTGTTCGCGGTTTGTGTAGGTTTCTAATTGAATTTATAAATCTGCCGTTTTTTTCTTTTAGATTATTGAGTTTTTAATCTTACTGCATACTAAACCCATTTTAAAATAATATTTAAATAAAATATAACTTTACTGGAAGGTTGTATGGAATCTTACGTGGTTCCTATACGTCGCAACGATTACCTACCTCGATTTGCATTCTGACAAAATATTCAAATTTTTCACAACAGGTTTCAACCGATTGAGGCAAATTTTAAATTTTAATAATTTTTTTAAAAATTTTAACAACATTTATTGCAATTTATAAATTAACAAAAATATAAAAATGTGGCTTAATCGATTCATAGAAATATTTCAAAATAAAAATCGTGATAATTTTCGACACGAATTGTTGGAGTTGGAAACAGTAGTTTTTGACAAAAACCTCAATTTTATAAATTAAAACAATATTATTACATTTAATGGCCTACTATCACCTACCTATGAAGTATTCATTTCTAAAATAATTTTACTATATAGTCATAACTTATAAGTTGCTAAAAGTATTGCAATTGATTCAACTTTTTCTATAATCATATTAATAAATATAACCTATTATAGGCTAACTGCACTAAATTAAAATTATTGTACCTTTTATTTAGATTTTACTGACACTATATTTAAGAATCTACTTAGTTGAACTGTTCAACTTAGTTAATGAGTTACTGACTATAACAAAAAGTTAGGGTACAAATATTAAATAGTCATAACATAGTTGCATTATTAAAATTAAAATGTTTAACTACAAATATTATAGTTGGTACTACAGCTATGTACTATAATTAGTTCAATTGAAGCTAATTTCCGTTCTAATGTTTCGATACATCGGTCCAATAAAATATATAAATAATTAGAATTTAAACATTTTGACTATTTTATACTTTTGTTGTTTGAGGGTTTTTGCTTCATTTCATTCGTCATTACTAAAAGTAAAAACGTGTTGGTCGCGTGTTAATATTAGTAAGTTGCACAATAGTTGTTGATATAAAAACTCAACTCTGTAAGCTAACGAGGTCGAAACAAAAACACTTTGTAAATTCTATGTAAAAAAAATGCTTAATAAAATAAAATATATAAGAATAATCGCTATATGGTGATAAAAAACTGAGTTTAAAGTATAACATTTACAACTATGTTACTCTATTCAGTATAATAATGCCAAATTCTGATTACTAATCCGGCGGCAGGTATCTTTATTCTTTGGTAATAGTAAGGACAAATACTAGGTAGGTAGTATAATATATTGAACTATAGTATTTACTAATTTTATCTAAGATAGCTACCGGTGGCTCAGTTATCAGTATTCATCCTCAAATTTGGGCATTCTTATCCTGAATAGACTATAATACCAACTGTAAGTGTTGTGGTGGATGGTGTGTAATGCATTTATTTGTAGATTAGTTATTTTGGTGTTAATGTTACTCCAAAGTTGTACTTGAAGCTCGATATAAACAGAATATGAACGAATGTGACATCGACATGGGAATGTTTGAACTCCTGTATATATTATATTTCCTATATACACGTCGTATTATTTAGGTACACTTAGATTCGCGACACTGCCGTGTTGTTGGATGATTTTTAGTTTATGTTTCAACAAGAAAACTCAAGAAATTATAAAAAAATATTATTAGGTATACTATTGTGAAATTTATGGTATGCAAATCATATAAGTGCCTAGCTATACCAAGATGTTTACATATAATTGTATCGATTAAAAAATTAAATTAGGTTTACGTTAAGGTAGGTGCCTATTATTATGGTTGTAGCAATCAATTATTTTTTCTAGTGGAGGAATGCACAAACAAATATATATATTATACCAAGGTAAGTATTAATAATATAGTGGAAATGTATTTTTATACATTTTAATGCAGTAGAATATGAAATAAAAAATAATAACTGTTATTCTAAATGTACGCACACATCATACGTAATACGAATATATATGATATATATCCCTTCTACAAAGCATTGAAGTATTATTATATTATAATAGTTTAATTATATTAAATGTATATAAATGCGTATAAAAAGGGAATATGTCAGTGAATAACAACCATAAAGTTTTTTTTCAAATTGTACCGTTTTAATACAGCCAGCAAGTGGATTTGAAATTTAAATTATAATGATTGAAATGATTTTTTACCTAATTGTTGTTATTCTTGTGGTGTTGTGGTGTTACTTCAAATGGAATAACAGACACGTTGAAAAATTGGCGGCTAAAATGCCCGGACCTCCGACGTACCCGATCATTGGAACAGGATTTCAATTTATTGGATCATCAGAACGTAATAAAAAAATAATATATTCCTAAAAACAAATTACATTTACTACATACTATGTATATTATTTCATATTCTTCAGAGATCATAAGTAAAATAATTGGTTTGGCTAGAGAATATAATCTAGAGCCATTTAAAATATGGTTAGGACCATATTTTGGAGTTGTCATTTCTAAACCGGAAGACTTACAAGTAATTAATTTTGTAAAACAATAAAGATAATAATTATTATATTGGTCTAATCATTAGACTCTAACTTAGATAACATTATTAAATAGTTAGATAAACAATAAATTAAGCAGTTGATGGTCGCAGAGTTTAATATATTCATATTTTATTTTTATATTTCGATTTAGAAAATAAAACTTTTTGAAAATGTATTATTTCACCGCTATGGTTAACTAAATTTGATAGTATTTTAGAAAAAATAAATTCGAATTTATAAGAAATAAAAATACTCCTCTTTAGTATAACAATTAGCGCGCACTAAAGAATATAAAATTAGTTTGTTTATTTTTTGAAAAACATTTCCATTGCTAAATATTAATATACAAAAAAAAATAATGGCCATCATTATTATTATTGCTTACATTTTTTAGATTGTCTTAAATAGTTCAAAGGCTCTTCAAAAAGGTCGAATGTATGAATTTTTTAAGAATTATGCGGGTGAAGGTTTGTTCACTGCACCAGGTAAGTTGTGCACAAAAGTTTTAAAGACATTTATTTGTACAAAATATAAATAGAATAATTTTTAGTAGATACAAATATATATGTATTATAATTATATAACAATTCAAAATAATTCAAAATGATTACAGTGGACAAATGGCGGAGACATCGTCGAATGATCACTCCCGCTTTTAATGCCAAACTTTTGGAACAGTTTTTCCCTGTGTTTAACGAAAAAAACCAAATTCTTATCAAGAATGTTATGAAAGAATCAAATAAAACACAAGCGTTCGATCTCTGGCAATATATTGCACCAACTGCTCTTGATACTATTTGTCGTAAGTATAATTCATTAATACCTACTGTCCACAACGATTTTAAATATTTATGTATAGTTACTAATGGATATTTTATCTATAGAAACTACTATGGGTTACAATCTTGACAGTCAATCAAACAATAAAGAATGTGAATTCGGCGAAGCAATTGTAATGTAATACTTAATATAAAGTCCTTTAATATATTTTAATATATTGTATTAAGTTACTATAAGACAATATGATAACCATTTAATAAGGTTTCTTATACAATTTGTTAAAAAAAAAACGATTTTACTCCATATACTCTCTATAATTCATACTGAATATTTAAATTGAATCTTTCATTTGGTGGGTAGGTACCTCAACGCATAACTATTAACCACGTTAATTTGTTTATACAGAGGAACAGATTTAGACGCGATGAGAATTTACAAACCATGGTTATACCCGGAAATCTTGTTTTCAATATATTTAAAACTGAGTGGACAGCAAAGTATCTTCGAAACAGTGAAACGATTTCCATTACAAGTGTGTACCTATTTTAGACTTAAGGATTTCAATTAATACTTTCAATGACTTTGGACGTTGATCATTATGAAATTAAATTAATGAAATTAAAAGTTTATTTTCTAGATTTTTATACTTGTGATTAGGTTAAGGGCCAAGTACAAAATTAGTTATTGAAAAAAGTGCATTAGGGTAGTTAAGTATATTGCATAATTTTGTGAAAAAACCCATGAAAAAAAAAACCAAAATAGAAAAAAACAACTAGTATATTAAGTTAAGTTATAACTCTCTCTATATAATATTACTTTATAACTCATTAATTCTCAGTCGTCAATATGTGCAAAATACTTTATTTATTCTTTATTCAACGTATTACCTAATCTATGTTGAATTTCTTTATAATAGTTAATGATGATTATTGATTGATGACGTTTTACACTTTTACTTTACCACAATTTATAGATTTTGCATGCTATATAATTAGAATAATTTCATCATATTCAATTGTTGAAACAAATTGTACTGTACATATTTTTATTCAGTAATTATAATATTATAATTTTTGTCAAAACACTTTTTGGTTGGTCATTTTTAACTAAAACATCTCTTTATTATTCACTCAAAAAATATGAGTATCTATAAAACAAAAATACCAACGATATAATGAGTACTTGCAAAGATAAGACATAACTACATATTAAGTAACTGATTATTAAATGTTTGATAGTAAGTAAGATGTCGCCTGAAATAGATTTATCAAACTGATAACCGCAGTAAAACTAGTGGACGGATTAATTGACAGTACACTAGGACTAGTTACTTGGTTGGTTCAAGCAATTATTTATTAACTTGTAGCATTTAATTTTGTTTTGAGATCAAACGGGCAAATTATAAGATTTAGAACAATATCCGGATGATTTTGATTTTTACTAATTTTTTTTTTATTATTATTAATTAACCTGTGGCAACTTATGCTATTGGGTGGTTTTTAACTGTGGGGGAGGGTACTGTAGGTTTTAAACACGTGTGTTTGTTAGTTTGGCAGAATTTTCTAGTGGGCACTCGTAGGTATCTGCCATGCCCGGGTGGGGGATTGCTATCTCTCTCTCCAGACACCGCGACTGCGCAAAGAGAAGTGCCGCCCGTGGCCAGGATTCGAACCGGCCACGGTGCGCGTCGCAACCGAAGTCATAGTCCGCTCAACCACTCCGTCCTCCTTTTTACTAATTTTATCGGCCATAAAGAATTGTGTACATTTCCCGAGAATTTCTTACTCTGTTCAATTTTCCTAATTACATAAAGGTACAATGTGCCTACATATGATTTATTATTACCTCTATATATACGTGTATTTTATTAGGTAATCAAGGAAAAGAAATATGAATTTGACCAGAAAAAAAAAACTATTGCTAAAAAAGACATAACCGACATTGGAGATGGTGAGTTATTTTGGACCGCTCCTAAAATAATAAATAATAAATAACCATTCCATTTTATTAAAACCGTTTTTGTTTAATATATATTTACCAACGCAACAATATAACCAATAATAAATATAATATTATCAAAATTAACAAGTTCTAAACAAAATGCGTTATTGTTTAGAAAACCAATCAAAACTGTTTTTGGACATATTGTTCGAACTGAACCATGATGGTGGTAATCTTTCAGATTCCGATATTAGGGATGAGGTTTTAACGATGATGGCTGGGGTAAATATCTGTTAACTAGCATATCTTGTATATTCTTGATATAAAAAATATTTTGAATTAAATATATAATTATAATTTCAGGGTTTTGAAACCAGCGCTATCACAGTATGTTTTTGTCTTTTGATGATAGCCATACATCAAGATATCCAAGTAAATAATATTAAAAAATACTAAATATTCCTGAAGTTTCTTGTGACACTTTTAAACATTAAATGTTTACAATGAACACTCAGAACACTGATTTTAAACACGCAAAACGGATGTATTTGAAAGACGGATTTAATTATTGAATTTTTTTTTAAATAGAAATTAAATCAATGTACCTACCTAATGATTTTGTTGATAAATTTTAATTATATTTAGGATAAAGTATACAATGAAATTTACGATATATTTGGTGAAAGTGACCAAACGATAACTATTGACGACACCTCTAGACTCGTGTACTTAGAACAAGTGATAAAAGAAACCCTTCGATTATACCCAATAGCACCAGTGCTACTTAGAGAAATTCAAGATGATATTAAAATAAGTGAGTGAATTTTAAAACGTACTACCAGTTACCTACTATTGTAAATTTTACCGTGGTATATTGATATTAAATTATCTGTGCTTTAGTTTCAAGTGATTACGTATTGCCAAAAGGAACAACGTGTGCTATATTCCCAATGGCTACACACCATAGTCCTGATTTGTACCCAAATCCTTGGTCTTTTAATCCTGAAAACTTCAGCCCAGAAAATAACGCTAAACGTCATAGATATAGCTTTATTGCTTTCAGTGGTGGTCCAAGAGGTTGCATAGGTAAAGTTATATTTTGTGAAATCATAATAATATAAGACTGCAATATTATGTAATATACTGTAATACTATTGTATTTCAATTCAAACGATAGGATCTAAATATGCCATGCTTTCGATGAAAGCCGTTGTGTCAACATTCTTGCGACATTTTAGCGTACACACAGATGTCAAATTAACAGATATTAAGTTAACATTAGGTTTATTGATGAGAAGTGTTCATGGTTATCAAGTTACGATTCGACCAAGAGACAGAAGACCAACTTACAAGCGGGATCAGAATCAGCAAGTATAATGTGCAATTATTGATTAATATAATGATTTGTTCATTTTTGTGTTAGATATTATCAGTTATAATAAATTAGTGTGTGATGTTTGTTATTGAATACAAAAATAAAAAATAGTTTTCCTTAATTAAAACAATTAAAATAAAACTTGAATGCATTTTATTTTGATTGTAATCGACATCATTAAACGGTGTATACTATAGTACAAATATATTTTGTATATTATCTCGAACGATTATATTTTTAATTCCTCGTCACTTAGTGATCGAATAATGTATTGAGATTATTTAATGTTTGTTTATGTTTTGATTTCATTCCATCATAATACGTATAGTATTATCGATATTTTATGTTTAACGACGTATTTTGCAATGACCTTTTTTATAATTTGTCAAAATAAATAAATAGATGCATTATGAAAATATTAATTTTAAATTTTTTTTGTCTGTCTTTTATTTTATATCCATTGTGTTATAATTTTTTTATTGATACTTTATTTTAATGTTAATAAGTTACTACTGTCTACTAGTATATCTTAGAGTAATATTTAGTGTAAGAGAATTAGGCAGTTATGTGTCATAACAAAAGTGTAAATTTGATTTTTTTTTAAATTAATTATCATAGCTATTAGGAAGACAGATTAACACTGGGAGCGCTGTCGACGCCTATCGTACTGATGGTTAGGCGGGTTCCCCCTAGGTGGATTTGGGACTTGAGTCGGGAGATGGTATGTATTTTACCGACATTTCGCATATTATATTTTCCTTTAAGTGAAGTGTAGTGAATGTATTTGATAATATTAATAGAAATTGTACTTACCAACGTATACAGTTAGCTATAAAAGCGTATAAAGTTTCGATACCAAAATTAATTTATTATAAAAAGTAAAATAACCAATATAAAACCATATCTATACACCCCGAATCGGATGGTACAAATTGTTTCCACCAGAGCTCGTTTTGTTAATCTGTTTCCCCAAAAAGGTCGTTAGGTGCTTGTAATTAGTGCTGGACATTGGCTGACCTAATCCGGACTACAGATTTAAATATAGAATCCTGATTGGCGGATTCGATCCGTCATAACCGGATTCGCGGAATCAGTCCGTAAATCCGGATTTGCGGATTCAATCCATTCTCTGGATTAACGGATTCAATCCGTAAATCCGAATAACGGGTTTAATTTATAAAGCTGAATTAATAGTTTAAAAATCATGTTTATAATAATAAATATTGTATTAATCTTAATCAATATTTATTTCTATGTAAATTTATTATTTATCACATGCATATCCATATTATCTACATCATTATATTTTCCAAAAAGGTATTTAATGTTGATTTATAATAAAATCTGGTATCATAATCTGGATTAACAATTTTTAATCCGGATAAACAGATTAATAACAGTTGTTTCAATGCGGATTGATCCGGATTGGTAATCCGGATACGGATTTATCTGGATTAGATGTCCAGCACTACTTGTAATCACGGTTTATTTGTTCGCTAGACCGTCCCTCTATAAAATATATTATATACGTACCTGCATACATTCAGCGTCCAAGAGTAACTGGAATTTTTACGCTAAACTAGTTTTTTACGAAATCAATTTTAGATTCTGAGTGGAACGATGAATGTATTGATTTTACAATGATGTGCATGTTTTTTTTTATTAATTTTTTTTTTTGTGACTATCATCACGGTTTGAGGCAGTAAAACTGCTTCGATTTTCTTCAACAGTATCTTGTTCGATGGGAAAGTGAATCTAGTTGGTGCAATCAGGAGGTCAAATTTTAAAATGCCCAATAGTTTTCAAACAGGCCGGGAAAAACAACATAAAAATTAAGGAAAAACGGGAATTTTACCTAGAAAAGTGAAAACATTTATAATTATTTATTAATGGTAATAAATTCATAATTATTATTTAATAGTTATCGCATGTTTGTTTATTTTTCGGTCTTTAATACTTTAATATTAATATTTAACAGTCTATGAAATCATAGAAAATGTATTAAGCTTTAAGTTATAGCCTATAACAAATTTAAAAATAATAATAATTATTAATTATGAATAACAAATAACAATAGACATAAATGTCAAATGAACCTTCACTATACATTGTTGTTAAAATTATTATTTTGAATATTATAAATATACAATATGTACATTAGTATTAACTATTTAATATTTAAAAACCTCGTAAGTAGTAACATAACTTATACAACTATCACTAGTAACTGCTAACTAGTAGTATGATACTGCGACTAGATAATAGATATAGTATTGTTATCTATTGTATTCCAATTTTGAATTTTTAAAATAATATTGCTGTTAAAAATTTTAAATATTATTGTAATGTGATAATAAGACAGTCCTGCCAATAATCTATAGTATTTGATTATTTATAATCTATGTGCATTTGTGAATTGTGATAATAATATGCTGATCGATAGGGTTTCTTTGGTATCGGTTTTGAAAAAAAACCGATACCGATAAAACCGATACCACTGATATCGGCCGATATCTAGTATCGGTTCTAGTATCGGCCTATCCCTAATATTTTATACTAATCGGCACTTAGCTAGTCGCTGAATAGCGTGAACCTAATAACCTATTATTGTTATTTTGAAGCGGCGCAAGCTGATCGCCGCCGAAATATTATTATTATTTAAAGGCGCCAATCGCCACTTATTATTATTTTCTTATTTGTTATTTGTTATTTGAATTATTGTATGGCTCGAATAGCCAGCAATTTACACTTATTATCTTGCACCAAGAGCGCTAATCGCCGCAAATTTATTATTGTATTTGTAAGCGCAATTCGTGCATTTTTATTATATGATTTATTTTGTGAGCGCAAATCGCTACATATTGTTATTTCGTTATATACTGACACGATTCGCCGTTCATACTCTTATTATTGTTAGTGTGCGCTAATCGCCACTGATTGTATTTTGTATTATTGTCAGTTCGCTCTGATCTCCGCAAGCTTTTATTGTTATTTATTATTATTATTATTATTATAGGATAAGAGCAGAGCCAAAAGGGCTAAAATTATATACAAGTATTTGTCGTGCCAGAGGGGTACTATATTATTATTATGTTTGTACAATTTTTGCTAATAATTAGCAAAATTATAATTAGATGATATAAAATAATAATTATTATATATCATCTAGTGCATTACACAATTTAGTACAATTATTTGAGTTACCTATATATTTTAATTACTTCTCCTGAGTCGCTATACCTGACACACACAGATACACAGGTCGGTCAGTGTGTGAGTATCATGCATAAGTGTACGCTGACCGGGAGCACGGTCTATTATCGTACCGTACCCGGCGCGAACACCTAGTGTGCAACCCCTAAAAGGAATAAAGCTATACATATTTTAGCAACATTTTCTGGTCTGAAGTTTTCAGGATCAAAAGTCCAAGGATATGAGTACAAATCAGGACTATGATGAGTAAACAACGGGGATAGAATACACGTTGTTCCTATCTAAATCTGAAAAGTTTCCACCATCATTGTTCAGTTTAATTAAATTGTCCAAAAATAGTTTTGATTGATTTTTTTAACAATAATACATGTTATTTATAGTTATTTGTTAGTTTAATTTTTTGTTTTTTTTTTTGTTAACTGTAACGCTGGTAATAAAAATATTAATTAAATACTGGTATAAAAAACGGGTGATATATTTATTATATTTACTATATAATGAATTAAATCCACGGCACCAAAATAACTCACCGTTGTTGTTGGTAACGTCTATTTTAGCATCAATTGCTTTTTTTCTCTGGCCAAATTCCTCTTTATTCTCTTTGATAACCTAAATATGACAAATGTATAGATAATATCAAGCCATTTGGTTGTATTGAAACAACTTGTTGCATATGATACGTCACCATCCCGATTAGTGTCTGTTAGAGCATTATTGATAATTGTATTTTATAATTATATAATCATATTTTTTGTGTGAATAATAGTGCAATGAATTAGTGCGTGTAAATTAAAGGGTGATCGTCAACCGTCCCGATATTATAGACCGATAGTTTCTTACCTTAAGATTTACTATAAACAATATACCTTCATCTAGATTCTAGAGTCTACGACATTGTGCACAACGCCTTGTTTCCTATTTGGTCCGTAACATAATATACATATTATTGTATATTATGTATTAGAGTCAAATTAACGTTAACATTCCATCGTTATTCACCATTACGTTATGCACGGCGCGGATAATAATGAACGACCATAGTGATTGTTGGTGATTGTGCAGTGTTTTTAGAAATCTTTAATAAATTGTAAACGACATACTTATTGCCGACAATACCTACCACGTTTTGAAGAAAAATTAATATTGGCAATACCACGTTTTGCAATGATAACAATAAGTATGCCCCAATACAAATAACATGGGCAATAATACGTTTTGACTTGAACATGATTGAACATGATAATACCACGTTTTGCTTTGACATTAAATGTGGCAATACCACGTTATGCATTAAGCATCAGTTTTAAAATCGATTTTATTCACAGAAGTAATCGATATAATTAAATTCTGACTGCAAAATCAAATTCCTCACATTTTTTTTTCCATAAAAATCGATGTTTAACTCGATTTTCGAAATTTTGGCAATACCGCGTTTTGGATTTGTGTCCTTCAATTACAACATTACAGTTATTATAAGATTCAATAGAATTGTTAAGATTTATTAAAGCGTTGCTACGAATTGTAGTGTTCTCTTAAATAATATTTTGGTACCTAGGCTTTTTATAATGTTTTCGAAATTATTCAAATATATCAACGTTTGTTGTGTTATTTTGATTATGGTATAATTTTAAGTTATCTTCAAAGGTTATTAAGTTATAAATAATGTTATAAATGATGTATGTATTATATAGTTACACACATTTTAAGCATACAAATAAACATAAACATTATTTGTCTAAATTAAAAGTATTATTTTTGTTTTAAGAAATTATTATTGATGTAAAAATGTAATGTATCTATCACCTAAAAAATCTAGCTTGCATTTTTTTGTAAATGGGACATTTTTATATCTTATCAATAGCTCTTAATAACCAATAATATGGTTCATAATTTTATTAATAAAATATTATATGATGTTGAATATTCTTTAAAATTTGTTCAGAATAGTTGATAAAATACGTTGTATTAAAGTTAAGTTAGTTGTATTAGAGGAGTGAAGAAAACTTCTAAACATAAAAAACTACTAACACTATCGTGATGAAAAAAATGAGTGCGTAACTTTAACTTAGCATGTGTTCTTATTGATACCATGTCTTGTATTCAAAAATTAACACTGTGCATTAATAACTTATATCTAACACGAGCATTGAAAAAATAAATTAATCTTATTAATAAATAGGGCATCATTGTATTGGCTTCTGATTTCGCTTGTATGTTGGTCTTTTGTCTCTTGGCCGAATCGTAACAGGATAACCGTCAACACTCCTCATCAACAAACCTAATTTTAACTTAATGTCTGTTAATTTGATATCTGTATGTATGCTAAAATGTCGCAAAAATGTTGACACGGTGACTTTCATCGACAAAATTGCATATTTGGATCCTGTCATTAAAACATTTAAATACAATATGAATTTATAGTATTATTAATTTATAGAATTTATAGTATTACAATATGAATTTTGGAGTTATATAATATTATTATGATTAAAAAATATATTACTTTACCTATACAACCCCTTGGACCACCACTGAAAGGAATAAAGCTATATCTATGACGTTTAGCTATATTTTCTGGACTGAAGTTTTCAGGATTGAAGTCTCGAGGATTTGAGTACAAATCAGGACTTAAATGTGTGCCTAATGGAGCTAAAACACACGTCGTTCCTTTTGGCAGTACATAATCACATGAAACTAAAGCACAGATAATTTAATATCAATATACCCCGGTAAAATATACACCAGTAGGTGGTAACTGGTAGTAAATTTTAAGATTCACTCACATATTTTAAGATCTTCTTGAATTTCTCTTAGTAGCAATGGTCCTACAGGAAATAATCGAAGGGTTTCTTTTAACACTTGTTCTAAGTACACAAGTCTAGTAGTGTCTTTAATAGATATCACATGGTGACTCTCATCAAATATATCGTAAATTTCATCGTATACTTTATCCTGTAATATAAATAATATTTATCAACAAACTAGTTACGTACACACATTGAATTAATTTTCATTTAAATAAAAACCGAATTAATATAACTGTTCTTAAAATGCATTTTTTTTGCGTATGCAAATAAAAATATACACGGTAAACATTAATGGTTTAAAATGTTTTACAATGACTTCGAGGGTATTTCGTATATTTGTTATAAGCTAGGAATCACATATACTTACTTGAATATCTTGATCTATAGCTAACATCAAAAGACAAAAGCAGACTGTGATAGCACTGGTTTCACTGCCCTGTAATTACATTTATATTTTATTGTATTCAACACATTGTTCATAATATGAAAATTATACAAGTTATATAAGATATAACTGATATTTTACCCCTGTCAGCATGGTTACAACCTCATCCCTAATATCGGAATCTGAAAAGTTGCCACCATCATTGTTCAGTTCAAACAATGTGTCCAAAAATAGTTTTGATTGGTTTTCTAAACAGTCATACATTTTATTTAGAATTTGTAAGCTTAAATTATTTTTGATTATACTGTTACGCTGGTAAATATAATACAAAATAATGATTTAAATCCCCGGTCACAAAAAACTCACCGTTATTGTTGGTAACGTCTATCTTAGCTTCAATTGATTTTTTTCTCTGGTCAAATTCAGCTTTCTTTTCCTTGATTACCTAAAAATATCAAATACAAGTATTTATAAGTAATATCCAGGTAACATGACCGAAAAATATGAAAATTTATCAGTGTAAGATATTCTTGGTCGCTGATCAAATAAATCAAAACTGTTTGAAAATTTACCATGTATGGAAAATGGTTATTTTAACATTTTGTGAACATTTCAAGTATTTGTTTTTGAATTACAACAAAATATCTAAGATCAATAGATGAAAATTCGTTAATTTACCGGTGAAAATCCAATATTGTAATAATTTTAAAATAAATGATTATAAAAACTAATGTTACTTTCCGGTACATTTTTAAGCTAGAAACATTTCTGGGAAATCTTCAATTAAAATTTATATTGTTAGCTTTGTCTTATGAATTTATAAGTGAAAGATAGTATGAAAATTTTTGAACCTTAAATGCATATACAAATAATCGTGCATATGTAATATGTATCCTTAATATTTTTGAAATTCCATTAATAAAACTTATAAGGAACCTTGCATTCCGTCTCCGGCTTTTTTAATAAGAAAAAATTTTTACAACATTTGAAACTTTTCTCAATGCTATAACTTGCATAAAAAGTGTCAAAAATATTACAATTCCTGGAAAATTTAATTATCAATATTTTAGTTATTAGTTTTAAAGTAAGGAGTTAAAAAAAAAAATCGGTTTTTCAAAAATTGGTTTTGCGTAATGGTTTTTTTGTTTTTTTTTTGTTTATTATTAACATTTTCTATGACTAAAGGAAATTTTTAATTTTGACCTTACATCTCAAAAGTACTAAGATGTTGTACCAAAAAAACACACATTATTGTACAATTAATCAGCTCAGTTCAGAATCTAAAACGATAGGACATTACTCAATATTTTTCCCTCTACAAGAAAAACCATGAACCGTAAATATGTTTTTGTTAATAAGTAACCATGACAACGAAAACCGTACGAAAAATCAGTCAGTAGCAAAAAACGTGTATCCAGCCCAAAATCATATTTATGTTAAAATAATAATAAAAATCGATTTCTTTAGTTGTGAGCAATGATTATAGTGGAGATTCTAATAAAAATAAAATCATTGGTTAAATTAAGTATACCTTTTAATTTAATTTTTATAAAAATATGAACGGAGGAATTTTATTTTCTTATCTTTTTCAATGATATATAACGACATACTTGTAATGGAAATTTTCTCACAGTTTCGAAGACTCTTTGCTGTCCAGTAAGTTTTAAATACATTGAAAACACGATTTCAGGATATAGCCATGGTTTGTAAATTCGCATCCCTTCTAATTCTGTTGTTCTGAAAATAAATTGACGTGGTTTATAGTTACGAATTAATTTAAGGTACCAAAAGAAAGATGTAAATAAAATATTCAGTACGGTCTAGTAAATAGTCTTGGGAATTATGAAAAATAAATTTTTTTTCATCATTGCAGAAGAAATCGTAATGCTAATGATTATCATGTTTTATAATAAACACAGTGCAATATAAAATATTATTCATGTCCTCAAGACTTTTTATTTGTATTACGTTACTATTGCTTCGGCAAATTCACATTCATTTTTGCTTGTTTGAGTGTCGAGATTGTAACCCAGGGTATTTTCTAGAAATAATACAATATCCGATAGTAACTAGATAGTAATTATCTCAAATATAGAATATTAAAATATTATATACTTACGACAAATAGTATCAAGCGCAAATGGTGCAATATAGTCCCAGAGATCGAATGCTTGTGTTTCATTTAATTGTTTCGCGACATTCCTTATGAGGATTTGATTTTTCTCGATAAATACTGGGAAAAACTGTTCCAAAAGTTTACCATTAAACAAGGGAGTGATCATACGACGATGTTTCCGCCATTTGTCAACTGTAACCATTTTAAATGATTTTGAATTGTAATAAAATTATAATACATATATTTGCATCCACTAAAAATTATTTTATTGTTATTTTATAAGAATGCAAATTGTTTAAAGTGTTATTTAAAATTTACCTGGTGCAGTAAACAAGCCTTCACCTAAAATACTTTGGAAAAATTTGTACAGACAGCCTTTTTGAAGGGCCTTTGAACTATTCAAGACAATCTAAAATAGGTATAGTATAAGTTTTCGTTGATCTATTTAAGAATATTCATCTTTTTGAAGCTATTAATAAGTATTTAGAAATAGAAACGCAATCAAAAAGTTTAATATTCTTTAGATACTCCCATTGTTGTTCAAAGAAAAAGACGTATTTTAAAATTGTGAATGTAGTTTTCGTACATATTAATGTTTATAATTATATAACTTCAAATCACAAATTGGTAAAAGACAAAAAGTTGTATTTGTACTTACGTTAACCTATACACAAACTAATAATATAAAATATAATTATGTCAAACTTCGTTATAATTATTACTCAAGTGATTACCATTATAATTGAAAAGTGTTATTAAATTTATACATGGCTTTTAAAATATTTTGGTTTTTTCAAAACCAAATTCCAGTATATCTTTATTGTTTTAATAATGTAATTACTTGTAGGTCTTCCGGTTTGATAATGATAACTACAAAATATGGTCCTAACCACGCTCTAAATGGCTCTAGATTATAATCTTTCTCGTAATCAAGTATTCTGCTCATGATCCCTGATGAACATCAAAAAATATAAATTGGTGGAATATTTAATTATTTTTTAGGGATATATGATTTTTTTTACGTTCTGGCGTTAATCCAATAAATTGATACGCTGTTCCAATGAACGGGTACGCTGGAAGTCCCGGCATTCTGGCTTCCAATTTTTCAAAGTGCCTGTTGCGCCATTTAAAGTAGCACCACATCACCACGAAAATAACAACAATTATGTAAACAATTATTTCAATCATTGTCAATTTGAAATTCAATTCCACTGCGACTGACCGTTTTAAATGACGCTTCTATAAAAAAAAAAACATACAACGCACGATTTTATACGTAATATACTATACACCGCATAATATAATATATTATTTGCTGTTACTTTCAGATTATTTTTTGTTATGTACTACTGTTTACTCATAGAATTTTGCATGTAACTATACGACAACCGAATAAAACAAAAACTATTAATGGATTTTATTCGGTGACACAATTACGCCCTTCTTGTATATTGATTTTAATGTTATCAGATTATGTTATAATGACATACAAATGTGAAATGATTATAATTTTATTCTTGATCTGAATCTGAATTAATTTTAAATAGGTAGTTATAAACCCAGAATAGGTAAATTGTGCCAAAGAAAAAAAGCCAAAAGTCATATATTGCTAAATGTGGCCTAGGTATTTTGAAATGTAAGTACGCAAATTGCGTCCCGGCACATTTACTAAAACATGCAAATTGATACACATATTATTATTATTTAAAGTCAGTAAATAAAAATTAGAAAAATTATGGACTATAATATCAGGGACTGAAACCTTACCGAAAACAACCCGTTTTGAAACCGGAATCATTTGAATATTAGAAAACGTAAACTCGCAAAACCCTTATTTAAATTAGTTTTAGTATCTACCAAAACTTGTACTTTTACTTTTATCAAAAGGTTTTTTAACATTAATTTAGGTTTCTTATTTGAAACGGGGTCTTATTAAGTGACAGATATGAGTACATTTTTGTTTATTGAGTCCTAAGCAAATTTTAAGATATCTGGTTAAAAATTGGTATTAACTATTGACCCGCCATAATTGACACCAATCGACAATACAAATATTTTATTAAAATTTGTAAAGAATCGAAAAGGAACCAGATTTTTACATAAGTATGAAACCAAAAGAGGAAACGAAATATTCATTTTTCAAGAAACCAAAACATAAATTTTTGTTTTTTTTTAAACTGAATGAAACCTAACCTAGCCGTGGTAAAAAAAATAGGTACAATTATTTATCGTGGTTTAAATATGAAGTTAGAAGTTCTAAAATCTCCATCGCAAATACCTTAAAAGATAGTCTGTTGATACATCTATAGGTGTCCATCATCTTAAAGAATAAATAAAAAAAAAATGTGCCTACTAAAAAAAATAATATTATGTTTGTTGCTTCTGGTTTACGCTGTATACAGGGTTATTTTTTAAACACGCTCACCCACATTTTTCCCTTAATCATACATTTATTCGAATTCTGATTTTTAGAATTTTTAAGTTTACCTAAAGACCATATTTTCAAATTCCTGATAATTTTTGTACTACCTAAGGAGTGTCTTGTGGCGATACAAACATAAGTATATTTTTCAAATAAGAACCTCGCTTTTTACTGCAAATTATTTAGCGGTTATGTTTCTTAAAAATGTTGATGTATCTAAATCGAAATTCTAATAATATGTAGTTTCTGAATTATTAAAATGTTTGTACTAAGGATAGTATAATCTTTTAATATGGTTTTAAAAAAATATAAGCTATATGTAATATTAGATGTAGTATTTATTATACTTGGATAATTTTTAGACGTTTTTATGTTGATAGATCAAAAGTAATTACTAACATTTTCAAATCATTTAAGCCCCCCAATTTACTTAACCCATGACCATAGACATATTATTATTCTTGATTCACAAAGTTATAAAACTCAAAGCTACTCGTTCGAATTTTGATTTAAAATTATCAAAAAAATAATATTTGCTGAATTATTAAAAGTGAAAAAGTTGTTTCCTATTTAAATAACATAAGTTTTTGTATTGTCACAGGATCATCACTGGAACAAAAAAACTACCTACTTTATTACTACCTAATATAATAATAAGTTTAATAGTAAAAAAAATTATATTAATAGCAATCATATTATCATAAAACACACGTACCTAGTAATATAGTCTTCGCTCAGAATCGTTGAAATGATTTTGAAATGATTTCATATCATTGAATTCAACTTTAACACTCCATTAAAGTGTCCCACTCTATAACTACTGTACAGCTGACCGGTACTCACTTGTCCACTTTTTTTTAAATTGGTTTTTTGCACTTGTTAAGCTATAATAATTACCACTCCATCAACCAAATTGAGAATGCGTGTGTACATTTTAAACTATAAATAATTGCTTATGTTTATCGTATAATCTGTATTTATAAATGTATCGTTTAAATTTGAACAGCGGTCGTCAACCTATTTAATGTCAAGGGCCAAAGAAATAAACATACATTTTTCACGGGCCACAATTTGAATAAATCTTAGCACCTATGTATAATAATATAGTCATATCCAATTTACTTTATTTAAAAGTTCTGTTAGGTAATTAACATGTCATCTACAAACAGACAACGTTTTGACCAGCTGTTTCGAGTACATACTATTATTACTATCTTGATAGTTTGTGGTATTTATATATAGGTAATGTCTATTTGTATGTAAATACTAGATCATAAATTTTTCTCGTGAGCCACACACAATAATTGCTCTGAAGGCCACCGGTTGTTGACCTCTGGTTTAAAATATGTATTTCTACGTCGTGCCCAAAGGCTAAAAAAAGTATTGTTTATATCAGTTGGCAAATCTAAGTAGTGTTGTTTGTAGTTTTGAATAAAGTAAAACCACAACAACGGAAAAGCTAAACGGAAAAGCTAAAATATCAGCAATAAGTGAAACACCTTTAAGATAATATTATGTCAGCCAATTGTTGTTGCCTATGTGCATGTTTTTGGGCGATGCTTATTAGAATAATTATGTATTATTATTGTTGTTGTTGTTGTTATTATTAGTATTTTATTGAAATCAGGCTGGATAACTTTGTGTAAAAATAAAACATAAAACAAATTTTTACACTAATAACATTTAAAATAAATGAATAGAAAAATAGAAAATATGTGTAGAAATTAAATAAAAAATAAATACAATTTTACAGTGTACCTTTATTAATAGAAAATAATTATTATAGGAAATATTATCAGAAAAAAATTAAGATAATATATTTACGATGAACTTCGTATTTATATTTAAAAATAAATACTATTTTATTGTATTAATTAGGTTCATATAAATATTAATAAATGGCCAAAGAGGTCACATTATTCCACCGTATGAAGACATAAACAGCCCAGGATGCCACAAATTATATTCATAAATCATAATACTTATTCATTACTCAATAGTTATAAATTATTTTTTATTAGTGCGATAATGATTATCATATATTGTTTAAATAGTAATATACCTATGAATTATGATTACTATTCAAGTGATTATCATTTTTTTATTAAATAAATAATTTTAGATTCTGAGCGGAGCGATGAATGTATTGATTTTACAATGATGTGTGTTTTTTTTTTATTTTTTTATGTCTGAGGACACCTTTTAGAGCAGTAAAAATGCTTCGATTTTCTTCAACAATACTTTTTCTGATAGGAAAGTGAATCTATTTGGTACTTTGGGGGGTCAAAAGTAAAAATTTCCCAATACTATTCACAAGCGACAAGATAAACAAAAGAAAAATTAAGGAAAAACGGGAATTTTTACACAAAATTGATTTTTCACAAAATTGAATTTGGTTTTTGGTGTAACTTTAATACAAATGACCGTAGATACTTGAAATTTTCACTGGTTGCTTATATTTGCATATTCTTTATATACATTATAACATTTTCAAAATATTTTGATTTATTTTAAACTGTTTAGGGACATTTTCATTTTCCAATTTGTTTTAGTTTTTTTTCTAAAGATATCAATAAAATGTTATTTGTTGGCTAAAAAAGCTTGAAAATTTAATAGAAGGCTTCTAGTATATTGTTTAAAAGGCAGATAAAAAATATTAAAAATCCTTAGTCACAGTTTTTTTTTCTAAGCATTCAAAGTTCATAAATTGACAAAATATGGAAAAATCATGAAAATTATCAAATTATTTTGAGTTAAAAATTCGTAAAAATTTTTCTTTTTCAATCTAAGGTTTTAAAATGTAATTCAAAATTCCTCATAAGTTTGTCTACCTTTATCAAAAAAAAAAAATGTCTATAAGAAAGTCAAATTAAATTTTTATGAGCGTTTGAAATTCAAATTTTTACAACATTGGATATTCACTCGATTTTTCATGTAGCGATTTCCTTATTTTGTTGTAATTCAAAAACGAACGAATTTAGATACTTGAAAATTTCACTGAATGTTTATATTAGCATTTTCTATACACCATAAAATGTTGAAAATATTTTGACTCTTTTTGAGCTGTTTACGCACATTTTCAGTTTTCAATTTTTTTAGTTTTTTTTTCAATAAATATCATATCAATAAAGTTTTATCTGTTGGGCCAAAAAGTGTAAATAATTAATACAAGGCTCCTGATATATTAATACAATATCAGTTGAAAAATATTAAAAATACATAGGCACAATTTTTTTTTATAAGCATTTAAAGGTCGAATTTTGATAACATTTATCAAATTTATAATTTAATAATTATTTTGTAGTTAAAAATTTATAAAATGTTTTACTTTTATAGCTAAAGATTGTAAATTGAACACAAGGCTCTTGGCTCCACGTAAATAGGTTATATATAAATTACTTTATTCACAATAATATCATCAAATATACTTGGTAATATCATAGGCTGACTGACGGTTTTCGCTCAGAATCGTTTTTCTCATACAATGATTTTTTATCATTGAATTCAAATTTAACACCATCCATTACAGTGATCAACTTGTAACCTACTGTACAGCAAAGCGACATCCACTCACCCACCTTTTTTTTATTATTATTAACTAAATTTATTTTTTAAAGTTAAGTAAAGTTAAGATAATGTTATTTGTTAACTTAATTTTAAAATGAATTGGTATATTAAGAATGTCTATCAACTCAATGTTTTATTTAATTGAAAAAATAATAAATAACTTAACTTAACTGAGTTAAAAAATGTCATTGACTTACCCAGCCTTGTTGAAATGTACCTAAATATTTTGAAAATTTCATTGCACATAGTAAGTCTTATATTATATATACAATTGTTAAGTCTCCGTGAATAATGGTTTTGAATTTTAAAAAAATTATTATAATATTGTTGTAATACTTTGTTTAAATAATATTATGTAATTTCTTTCAAATGTCTATAATTATTAAAAGCTCAAAATTGATCATGTATATTTTTATAATTTTTTGTTTCCGTATGAACTATTCTGTTATATCTTATATTAAATTGTCAAGTCTTAGCTGTAAAAATTGAAGTTATATAAATAGATTTTTAACATCTAATGATTTGCCAATTTTCACGAATTTAAGGAATTCTGTCAACATTTAAACTTCAAAAGGTTACAAATAAAAATCGAGCATATGTGTCTTTAATATTTATAAATGGGTAAAATAAAAACGTAAAAGAAACCTTGAATTATAATTTCAAGCATTTTGACGGAATAAAATTGTTTTTATTAACAGTGGCTAATAGAAAAAAACTAATTACAAAATCTAAAATGTTTTTAATAACTCAGTAAGCGTCAAAATATTTTAGAAAACTAAAATATAAACATTTGAAGTGTTACGGTTTTTCTTTTTCTAAAGGTAATCAATAAGTGGCGTAGGTATACATAATTTTGGTATGGGGGAATCAGAAAAATAGTTTTTAAATCAAGGTACCTCTACATATTAAAATAAAAAATAATAATACATAATATACCTAGAATATTTAATACATTTTATTTAAAATCCACAAGAAAATTTAATTTCCTTCTTTTTAGTTAATTCATCAATTACTTCTTCAGCACTAATAGGAATATATTTGATGGGTATGACACGTTCCCGGGAATTTTCCCATCACTACATCCGAGTGCATGGGGACTCGATCTCGACTTCGGTCGTCATATTATCACTGCAATATTCGTCATGAATCATGACAATATGTTATTATTTATTTTATCTAAATATAACTATATTTTAGGTTAGAATAAATAATTATTCGTTGTAAGAATAATACTGAAATTACCACTGAGAGAAATCTATATGATGGTGTATAAAATCCTGCAAATACCACTGACTGATAGACCGATCGCGCTACGGCTTCTCAAAAACGACAAAACTTATGAAATGTAAAATTGTGGTTCCCCATACTCTAAATGTACAATAAGAAGGGATTGAAGTATTATAATTTTGACCTAGTCCTTTACCTGAAAAACACAAAAGTGTGCGTCATGGTTAAGTATATTTGTTAATACTATCGCAGATAGTTACTACTATAAATTATATCGTCTACGTGCGCAGATATTCCGGACAACTTAATGTCTGGACATCTATTATAAGACATGAATGTCCACCAGTTGAAGCTTGAACGATTTATCTTTGGTATTAGAAATACATTAGTATATCATAAAGGCAGCTGTATATAATAATAATATATTCTATTCGCGAAACGATGTCAACTAATTTTTCTCTCGACATCAAAACTCCCCTGAACCATATTGTTTTATCACGTGAAGTCTACACAATTATAATGACAGTGTGAAATTAAATGTTATTTTCAAATCAAATAAATTCAGAAATGTGTTTATTCCAGGTTAAGCTATATTATGTGCAAATTGTTTTTCAGTTGAATAAAAAAAAATTATTATAATGGTTTTTATTTTAAGGTTACATTTTCATTTATACGAGGTAAAATATTTAAATCTAAGAAATTATAATTAAATAAGTGAGTTGCGATCCTTGAAACTGTTGTAACCGATTTCCACAATATTTTGTTTTACCCTTAAGGAGGTGCAATTTTAGTAAAAGTGAAACGTATACGTTGATCCATCTTAGATAACGTGGTGAAGTGCATCGTCGTCGTCTCGGTAACCAGTGATGTGCTACTATAGGAATATTCCCCAAGGAACGTTCCCGGGATCAAGGAATATTCCCCAACCTCTCAGGAAGTTTCTTTTAAAAAAAAGTTAATTTAGTTTAAACAGAGAGGCAGTATAATATTATACGTAATAACAAAGAAATCATTAAATCCAATATTTACAGTGACAACTGAAATTTAAGACGTGCATATAACTCAATTAAGTTTTACTTCTAATGCAAATTTAATAAGTTTTTGGAATTTCCAAAAATCTTCCTATTTTCTTGTAATATTTTTGGGTATAAAATATTTGGATTATTTACAACCACAAGTTGAATTAAACATTGCGTCATAATTTGAACAATATTAAAAAACTTATTAGGTATATTGTCGGGAAATTCCTAGTATCGGGAATTTATTTTGCATATCCTTAGCCGTAACCCTAAGGAGTAAAAACTAGGCATTTCATGTTGCGTGTAAATATGGCTCGCGACGTACATGTGAAAAATTAACATTAGTGTGACGTGTTGTTCGTAATGAAGTGCTCTCCAACAGCCATTAAAAACCCGGTTTGAAATGATTGCCATGGTCATTACATGTTCCAATAATTTCACGAATCTGCATAGTAACTAAATACCTACGATAACATTTAAATGTGAATGGTATTTAACTGTTATTCTTGAATAATTGAATAATTCATGTTACATTTTTGATTATAAACATCACTGACAATCCTATAACTACCCGGCTACCATACAGGCTCACACATTGTGGCGGCGGTAACGGTAAAAATCAGTAATATTGTAATATTATAATATTGTCAGTCGACACTATGAATATGGGCAATAATTATATTGAGAGTAACAATTATACATTACGCCTTGACGCCTTGTTATAGTATACAGACATTAGTCATTAATATATTATATTTAAACCATTGGTATACTGTACGTGGATAATATTGATACCATAGTAAATAAAACGTAATCAGTTAATTTATTATTATTATGTATTTTTAGTTTTCAGTCATTAGTTTAATTTTTCTTATTTTATTATTTATCAAGCCAAATCAGAAGGTATTCCAAATAAAAGGGTTTTAGTTTGCGTTTGGCTTTAGCTGGACACATGATTTCTACCAACGAATCGTAAACCAATAATACTGCCTGCATTTTTTCTAAAATGTTACACTGTTTGAATGTTTTAAAAAAAATCAATTTGTATTTTTTATGAATTTCTCATAGTTTTATTTAAATATAATTGTTCGTACATTTTCCTGAACTTTTATCTGACACATGTTTACTCAATTCAGACCAGGGCATTTAAAAAAAAAATCCGGTATATGTTTTTTACAGTTAAAACGTTACATAATTTTTCCGTTCATCGTTATTTAAAATTAAAAGGTTATTCAACTTTTGCATTTATCATTATTCAAAATTAAAACGTTTTCCAAGTGTTTCGCTTATCGATATACAGAATTAAACGTTATCCAAGTTTTGCATTTATCGTTATTTAAAATAGTGTTAAATGTTAATAGTTATTAAATTAAAAAATAAAAACTAATGGGGGTAGGTAATGACTAATGGCCCAAATACGGAAAATACTATAAGTAATCAATTCTTAGATTGTTTGCATGAAATAAATGTTTCTACGAAACCAATAGACCTTTTAAATAAATAGATTTTAAAATATTTCGTTATGCGTTATTTTTCGTTCAATGATATTCTATAAATTATGTTTTGAGTTATTTTTCATTTAATGATATTCTATAAATTACGTTTTGCATTATGTTTTGTTTAATGATATACTTTTTTGTAATAGCAGCTTAAAAATATAAAAACACAAAACACCTTATACTCGTAAGCATTTTTAAACGTTAAAAATTTTTTGTAGTTAAAAATGTAGGTATAAAATGTTACTTTTTTATACCTAAATTTAAAACAAGGATTCTCACAAATATTTCATACTGTAACCAGAAAGTCTAAAAAATATATAAAATTGGTTTTTTTTTATAGATATTTTAAATTCAAATGTTAACGAGATTAGATATTAAAACAAATAATAACAATTTTAGTTATTTTGCTATTATTTAGTAATATTATTATATTTTATACTAATAATTTCATTTTAAAATCCAATTTCTTTTCATATTTAATACATCCTTTATAGTGATTCTTGTAGACACCAGCTACTGTACAGCAGAGCGTTACCTAATTGCCCACCTTTTTAAAAATATTTATTTGAATTACATCGCGTACTTTTTTTGAAGAAGAAGAGAATTCAAATGTTTTAGTATTACTATTTATCAAAAACAAAATTGTCTCTAGCTTTATATCTATTTTTTAATAACACGATATGCTTTTGTGACTGTATTATTTATTTTTAACGAATTTAATGTGTTATTTATACTTGAATTGATAGAATAAATTAGTATAGGTAATTGTACCGAGTCATAATTATAGGTAAACACTATATTGAGTATTTTTTTTTAACGCACATTATTCATTATTTCACGGTAAATTTGTACGAATAAAAACAAAAATATATTAAGTATACGTCATATAGTGTGAAATATTCATAAAAAAACCAATTTTTTTAATCATATTGATTTGTTTATTTTATTTAGAATCCATATTATTATAATAATAAGAATAAGAATAAAAATAAGAATCCATATCATACATAATATTTTTATACTCAAATTATTGTATTATTTTTCTACAGTTTTTCTATAATATATACTTGTTACTTCTTTAAATTATAATTAATCTTACCATTACTATTTTTGTAATTATATTAATATATATTATCAGTAGCCACATATGTTTCTATTTCTCAAATTATTGTAATATTATTATTTTCTACTGTTTTCTTTTCGATTTATACTTTAATCATTTAAAATTATATTTAATCTCACCAATGATACACTTATTATAAAACATGTATTGGGCTTTTAGACCGTTTAAAATACAAATAAATAAATAAATATTAATTTTGTATATCTTATGTTTGGCGCTTAAAGCCAATTAATTTGCATTTTATTTTTTTATTTTTATTTTAATTTATTGCTTAATAATAGCTATTGTGTGCAAAGTGATATTTTATGATTTCGTTGTTCATTTGGAAAAATACTTCATCAATAAAATTCTATAGGACACATTTTTGCATAAAAGCTACAGGAACGACATTTACAAAGGATCTATTTATTTATTTATTAATTGTCAAATATACGGACAATACCTCCTATTACAATATTACAATATGGTAGTGTATACTGCAATTTCAAAATAATTTTACACATATTTAGTAGGTAAAGAAAGTATTTCGAACTTAATTTAACAATTAAATAGTATATAGAGCTCAATGACTGCTAATTATAGTAGAAAATAAATTTATTACCGGCGGTCATTAAAATGTTGGCAGGGCTGTTCAAGATATAGTTTCTACTGGAATGAATTTGGTAAAATGGTTTAGGATCTCGGATATTAAATGGATTTATTTTTAATTTGATTAGGGCAAGGAGTTTGGAGCAATCATTAAAACCCAATATTAAGTTGCGTAAGAATTTTGATAGTAAAAGTGAACGCCTGTCAATAAGGGTTGACAAGTTCAAAAAATTAAGAACATTTTGATATGACCCATGGATTGATCTATGAATAAACCAAATCCAATCATGAAGGGCTCCTCGAAATCATGATGACGAAATTGTTTAGTGACGTGGTTAGGAAGTAGCACGATTACAGATAGTATTGTTGCCCAATGAGCTATGATAAGACGGCATGGGATTTAAATCGTACCATCTCGCGTAGGCTTCGCTGTTAGCGATTCTAGTGGACTATTTCATAAGTTATAATATAATACAATCATTATATATATTTTTATTGTATATAGGTATAACATAACAATTATTATTAGTCTTAATAATTCGAACCAATATGAGCGCTGTAGAGGACCCCCGTAGATCAAGTGACTTTTGGATTCAAACCGTATGGCGTGTGATAACATTTTTCTAATGGGTCGTCGGGCAACCATACTATCTTAAATCGTGGGTAGTAGTAAATATTATTATACACTTAATAATGGTGTAACGAATGGATTATCTACCTATAGTTCGTGGTTTCCTCTCTTATCAGTCATTTAACAAATTCATACTGAGGAAATGGGCTTTTAAAAGAAACTCAAAATGTTGAACATAATATATAGGCATCGTTTTTGATTGGATACAGTTATAATCAATTTAAATAAAATATTATTTTTTATAACATATTAAGTACTTACGTGATTTAAACATTACAAGGGATAAATACATACTTTGCAAAATTTAAAATAAAAACAGTTAATAGTTAACGAACTATTTTATATTTAGCCATATTTTTAGAATGATTCAGTAATTAAAAAAAAATTATCTTATTAACTTTTAAATGTCTATCTTTAGGTTTCATTGGTATCATCAAAATCGGGTATATAGTTAACAAGTTACAAATATGATGTAATAAGATGTATATATGATACATCATAGTATGCGAATTTATAATAATATGTAAAATATGATACAACGTGCAGTAGCTGATAAGAAAGAAGGTCAACGACGTCCTACAAATGGGTAAATGTACGGAATACTTCGGATACCACAATATACCCGTGTGCACTTGGCAGCGCAACATTAGCAGACATCGATCCAATCAATCCAACAAATTTGTTGGTGGATTGTTGGACATTGTTGGATAACTTACAAAATTGTATTGGACATTATTTTCGCCGGGGGGCCAGTTTCCAATTTTGCACTGCCATGTTCACGCCAGCAGCGCAACTGTTTGTTGAAACATATTTTTTGTGCTACACAGGTTCATATCCATTTGTTGGGCACTGTTGGACAACATTCAGAATTTGTTGTACGTTATTTTCAGAGTCGTGGAACTTTGTTAAGTATCTTTTCAGTTAGCACTATATTACATAATTCTTATCAAAATTTCTACTGTAGAATCATAAAAAATTGTTGTTCATTTTGTGTAGTCACGCAGTGTATACGTTACGTTCATTAACTTTCAAAATTTGAAGGAATTCATTTTCCTGAGAGTGAGAATTTAAACTCTCGTGCTTAATAACTTTATAAGCTTTAGCAATTATTGTGTTTTTTATTCATTTATTTTCTATTAAGAAAAGTATTTAAATAACTTCTTGAGTGCATAATAAAAAATTAAATAAAAGTGAAATATTTATCAACTTTAAATATATATTAATAAAATATTCAATTAATTTTTATAAAATAAAAAAAAGTTTTTAAAGAACTAAGTATAAAATAAAAATTTAAATAGAAGTAAAATATTTAAATAACTGTGAATACATAATAAAAAATTAAATAAAAGTGAAATATTTATCAACTTTAAATATATTTTAATAAAAAATTCAATATAAGGAAAATATTTAATTAGTTTTTATTATAATTTTTATAAAATAAAAAAAAGGTTTTTAAAGAACTGAGTACAAAATAAAAAATTAAATAGAAATAAAATATTTAAATAACTCTGTGAATATATAATAAAAAAGGTGGATAAGTGGATGTCGCTCTGCTGTACAGTAGGTTACAAGTGGGTTACTGTTATGGATGGTGTTAAATTTGAATTCAATGATATAATATCATTGTATAAGAAAAACGATTCTGAGCGAAAACGGCCGGTCAGCATATGATTTTACCAAGTATATTTGATGATATTATTGTGAATAAAGTAATTTATATATAACCTATTTACGTGGAGCCTTGTTTTAAATGTTCAAGCTTTTTTACGCAACAGATAAAATTTTATTGATATTTATAGAAAAAAAGTTGGATAAGTGGATGTCGCTCTGCTGTACAGTAGGTTACATGTGGGTCATTGTAAGGGATGGTGTTAAATTAGAATTCAATGATATAATATCATTGTATAAGAAAAACGATTCTGAGCGAAAACTGTCAGTCAGCCTATGATTTTACCAAGTATATTTGATGATATTATTGTGAATAAAGTAATTTATATATAACCTATTTACGTGGAGCCTTGTTTTAAATTTTCAATCCTTAGCCATAAAAGTTAAAAATTTATAAATTAACCACAAAATAATTAATAAATTATAAATTTAATAAATGTTGTCAAAATTTGAACTTAAATGCTTATAAAAAAAAATTGTGCCTATGTATTTTTAATATTTTTTAACTACTATTAGAATGATATATCAGGAGCCTTATATTAAATGTTCACGCTTTTTTACCCAGCAAATAAAATGTTATTGATATTTATAGAAAAAAAAAACTAAAAAAATTGAAAACTGACAATGTCCGTAAACAGCTCAAAAAGAGTCAAAATATTTTCAACATTTTATGGTGTATAGAAAATGCTAATATAAACATTCAGTGAAATTTTCAAGCATCTACAGTCATTCGTTTTTTAATTACAATAAAATAAGAAAATTGTTACATGAGAAATCGAGTAAATATCAAATGTTGTAAAAATATAAATTTCAGACGCTCATAAAAATTTAATTTAAGTTTCTTCTAGACATTTTTTTTTTGATTAAGGTAGACAAACTTATGAGTAATCTTATATTTCATTTTCAAATCTTAGATTTAAAAAGAAAAATTTTTATGAATTCTCAACTTAAATATTTGCTAATTTTCGTGATTTTTCCGTATTTTGTCAAAATTTGAAATTTAAATGCTTATAAAGAAAAACTGTGACTGAGGACACCAAAAACCAAAATCGATTTTCTCGAAAACAGATTTTGCGTAAAAATTCCCGTTTTTCCTTAATTTTTCTTTTGTTTTTCACGTCGCTTTTGAAAACTACTGGGAAATTTTTACTTTTGACCCCCCCAAAGTACCAACTAGATTCCCTTTCCTATCAGAAAAGTTACTGTTGAAGAAAATCCAAGAACTTTTACTGTCCTAAAAGGTGATGACAGCACAAAAATAAAAAAATTTAAAAAAATTTAAAAAAAAACACACATCATTGTAAAATCAATACATTCATCGCTTCGCTCAGAATCTAAAATCAGAAAAACAAAATGTAATATAGTCATTTCATAATATTATATTGTAATAGCTAATATTCGATTCGTGAGATTTCATGCTACATTCAAGTAATAATATAATTCCGGTAGTTTATTTAAGTTATCGTTGAAAGGTGTGATCTATTTTCCTATGTATTATAAAAACATAATATTATGAATGAATACAAAACAAATATTATTTTTGAATAATAATAATAATAATAATAGTGTATAATATTATGAGGGTAAAAATAAGAGGTGTAGAATTTACCAGTGAATTGTTTTCTGTAAACGTATTATTTAATATTATTTTATTGTAGTTCAGACAATTATACTTTAATGCTGGGTTGCGTGAGTAACACCAGAATAATCATCCATGATTGATCCATTACATTTTAGTAAATCATAAAATGAACACATTTTCTATGCAACTCAACATTATAATATTATAGTTTTAGTAATTAAATTATTTATTTAGTATTAAATAAATATATAATTACCTATATGGTTTAGAAATATTTGAAAGTCTGTAGAAACTTCGTAATTGTTTTCCCCGAATTTAAAATCAATGCTTGAGATCTGAAAATATTTTATAAGGTATAGGTTAGGTTAAGTACCTATACGGCTATACCAAAAATATGTCATTAACGTCTTCAAAATCAGCTACCTAGGCTCAAAATATTTTCATGAACAAATAAAATATTAATTGCATTGTCCTTTTAAAATGTATTATGTTAAATATTTAAAGCAAACCTGTGGCTTCTCCCTTACTGACAAGCGTCATATCAATAATTTTAGTTACCTAACAGTTACACAAATATTTATTTATTATTTACAATATTTTAGTATTCAAAGATTAATTATAAACTATTGAATATTTATATTATTTGCAGGCCTTGGGTAAATGATTTATAGTATGTTGGGTGTATGTAATTACCATTTGTATGTGTCAAAAGTCAAGTTTTTTATTTTGTTTAGTTGAACATATTTTTTTCTTTTAAAAGCCATAATTTAAAATTATTTTACAGAATGGTGCCTCTTCAACAGATGAACATATCGTATTACTATTCTTTTTAGCACTCACATTTGTTGAACCATTAATATATTATAAGTAAATAATACATTGTATGGGTTTTAAAATTTAAAAAAAAACAGCTATATCATAAAATAACGTAATTAGTCCAAGTAGGAAAGTATTTACAAACAAATTTATTATTTTTTTTAAAATCTACTTACAAAGTATCATCTCAAGTTTAAGAATACGTTTTACCAGCATATCGTTAGTAAGTATTTGGTGTTTATTTTAGTTATATTAAAACCTGCGTTACATACTTACATATATAATTAAAGTTAGTAATTAAAATATATTTTAGATTCTGATCGGAGTGAAAGATCTAGTAGTTTTACAATGGTGTTTATTTTTTTTTTATATATTCTGTATACAACATTTCTACCAGAAGGGGTACTTTGATTTCAATATTTAGTATCTCATCTTTTAGCAAATTGGATCAAGATGGTACTTTAAACAGGTCATTTTTCGATTTTCTAAATAGTTATTTAATGCCACGGGGAAAAATTACAAAAAACCACTAAAAATGGGATTTTAATTTCCAACGCTTTATTTATCACCAAAAAAACGAATAAAAATAAAAATAACGGTTTTAGCTATTTTGTTGTAATTTATAATATTAAATCAACATATAGGCTATAATAAAATATAATAACAAGATAAAATATCCAGACCGATGAACCGTCCTCGCTCAGAATCGTTTTTCGTTTTTCGTATACAATGATATTATGATATCATTGAATTTAAATTTAATACATTCCATTATACACAGACCCACTTGTAATCTACTGTACAGTAGAGTGACATCCACTTACCTGCTTTTTATTATAATTGATAATTGATTTATGGATTGAAAACTATAGGAAATTTAAAAATATGTTGTTCTAAAATAACAAATTTCAAACTATAACCTACTACCTCTTACCAATTATACATTTTTTTATATACCAGGTGATCGATTTAAGTGGCTACACTCATTATTTTGAAAAGTTTTAATTTTTTTGAAAATATTATCTTTACATGATTTGATGTCATTTTATAACAATATTTCTGAAGCAAAAACATATTTGTTTATCCTTATTATTTTTTAAGTTTTACTTTTTTGAATTCAACATGTGTTTTTTATTGCATACTCTGAAGTAGAATATTATTTGGAGTATTACAATCTATAAAGATCAATTTTTGGAAAAGTAGTTTATATTAGTTATATAAACTATAAGCAATTAAAATTTAGATTAGCAGAGAAGTGGAAAAAATTTTTCAATGACATAAAGTGATGTACCTACAAATTTGAAACTTTTCGAAATAATGACTAATGTGTCTACACTCATTACACTTATAAATGGATTACTCTGTATACCTATTTTATTTCATATACTTTTTTATTTTATAATTAATTTTATCGTATTGTAATCAAATCTTATAATATTTTCTTTTATGCTATAACTATATTAATTATAGAAGATGATTTAATTCTTATACCTAGGTACAAAAAAACTTTTTAAAATTATTTTCACAATGTTTTATTTAAAGATAAATATAATAATAATTAAATTGGATGACTAGATGAATATGTTCATTTTTTTTTTAAATGTTATCAAGAACTTAAACCACTTTGTTTTAATTCAATTTACAAACGAACATTTGGAATACTAATAATAATAACGGTAGTAATGACTTCTGGCAATCATGGTAGTAATAGCAAAGTTTTATATAATATTGCAATAGTGTAAGGTTTTTAATGTAAATATGGATTTATTATTAATGGGATTTAAAATTGCATTTTATGGAATCTTTTTTTGGAATGCATTATATTCTTATTCTTTAAGAAATATCACATACATCTTGAGATGTAAAATAATAATAATAATATATTTGTAACTTAACCTGATACCCAAACATAATGATTAAACAAAAGTACGTTTCACTTTATTAGATTCTAATAAAACAAATATGGTTTTGATTATTTCACTTAATGGTTTTATCTGGTTTTTTTTTCTGGTTTTATGTGGTTTTTATAATGCCATAGATTATGAATCATAAAGACTTACAAAAATGAAATGTTTTGATGATTTGATTTTATAGAAACAGGTTTAATCGACAAAAGACCTTACATTAATCATAAAACAAGTACCTACATAGTAGTTAAGTACATAATATCTAATATCTATATAGTGAATCTGTCATCTGGTATTTAACTATTATCTAGAGTAACAAATTGATTGCGTAACTACTACAATTGAAATATTTTAACCTTCCCGAAAAATACGTTTTTTTAAAGACGTCCTAACAAAATATATTTTTGTAAGTACAGCAATCGGTCAGTAATAATGGAAAATAATTAGGACTTAGATAGTACCTATTAATTTTATAGTATTTAATATTCATAAAACATAATTTTTTTTTTATTTATTTGATAATATAAAAAAAA
The DNA here is from genome assembly GCF_019925205.1 of Metopolophium dirhodum. Lineage (NCBI taxonomy): Eukaryota > Metazoa > Arthropoda > Insecta > Hemiptera > Aphididae > Metopolophium > Metopolophium dirhodum. The sequence goes on from NC_083561.1 coordinate 19,992,627, forward strand.
ATCAGAATATTTTCTGTTTAGTATCCAGGATATCAATATTTTTATTTCTATATTTAATTATTTTTTTTATTGATCTTAAGCCAGGGAACTATATGGCCGTTAGCTATTTATATGGTGTGAGGGGGGGGGGGTAGGATGGTTGAATTGGAACACTTGTGTGTATTTGTGGCAAGCATTTGTCACTATAACCCATCAAGGAACTAGTGACACCGGTGGGTGCTTGCACTCAGAACACGTTTCGTGACTGAATGCAACCAACGCGCATACACCAAACCACGATATCAATATTGATTTGTTTTGTTGTTGTTGTTTTTACTATCCGATTTTGTTGTATTTTGTTATTCGACTGCTAGACAATCGATTGGTTATTTCAAATGAAAAATTGTTTCTGTGAATACATTTGAGCTCTATTACCTAACTGTAATAGTTGATTGTGAAATAAATAATTCAAGTTAAGTATTTGAAATATATGTTATTCATAAATTACTATATTTAGTTAATTTTTAAAAACTACCTATACTCGTTATTGTGATTTTTAAAAAGTCCTAAAAACAAAATAATCTATTGTTCACTCAATATTGTTTAATTTATTGTCATATTATATATTTTTTTAATTACATTTTTTTTTTACAATTTTTCAATCTATGATAGGTAAGCGTAAAAAAAATATTTCATCAAAATTTATATCTAAAAATAAACCATATTCTCATCAATGCACTCTGTCAGATAGGGGGAGGGGTTGCACAGAAACAACCATATACAACGTTGTTTAATTATGAAGAACTCTAAAGAACTTGAAATTTTTTTTTTATTCTATTTGATATTATTTTTAACCACAGATTTACTATAGGAAACTTATAAGTACCAATTACCTTCTATCTATATCAGCAAATAATTTTGCAAATTAAATGTTGTTTTTCGTGTGCAGTAATTCATAAATAGACTGGCGAACCTAGGGAGTGGACCCCGGGTCCGGACCCCAACCTTGGCTTATGTCATAGTTTTATTTTTATTTTTAAAAGTTTCCCTGAAACGTTCATCGAAACTTCTTGATTAGATTGATTATTACATATGAGATGAATATGATACAATATGACTATACCATAATTTAATTGGCATAATAATAATAATTAATTGACGTACTATACTTGACATATTAATTTACAATAATTAGCTATACAATTTGAACATTTTATACATTTTTAACTACAGCTCCGCTCAGAATCTAAAAATAAATAAAAAAAGGTGGGTAAGTGGATGTCACTCAGCTGTACGTAGGTTACAAAAATACAAGGATTACATTTTCACGAATTTTTACCCAACAAATAAAGTTTTATTGATATTTATAGAAAAAAAAACTAATAAAATTGAAAACTAACAATGTCTGTAAACAGCTCAAAAAGAGTCAAATTATTTTCAAAATTTTATCGTGTATAGAAAATGCTAATATGGCATTCAGTGAAATTTTCAAGTATTTACAGTCATACGTTTATCAAAGTAAGAAAATCGTTACATGAGAAATCGAGTGAATATCAAATGTTGTAAAAATATGAATTTCAAACGCTCATAAAAATTTAATTTGACTTTCTTATAGACACGTTTTTTTTGATAAAGGTAGACAAACATATGGATAATCTTGTATTACATTTTCAAATCTTAGATTTAAAAAGAAAAATTTTTATGAATTCTCAATCTTTATTTTGATAATTTGATCATTTTCGTGATTTTTTCGTATTTTCACAAGATTTGAACTTTAAATGCTTATAATTCAAAACTGTGACTAAGGATTTTTAATATTTTTCAAATATCATTGTAACAATATAGTAGGAGCCTTGTATTAATTTTTCAAGCTTTTTAACCCAACAAATAAAGTTTTATTGACATCCATATAAAATAAGACTAATAAAATTGTGAAACTGAAAATGTTCCTAAACAGTTCAAAACAAATCAAAATATTTTTTTAAATTTTATTGTGTATAGAAAATTCAAATATAAATATTCAGTCAAAATTTCATGTACCTACGTTAATTGATTTTAGAGTTACACCAAAAACTAAATTTGATATTGTCAAAAACCGATATTGCGTAAAAATTCCAGTTTTTTCTTAAATTTTATGTTGTTTTCCCAGCGCCTATAAAAATTATTGAGAATTTTAAAATGTTCCCATCAAACAAGATACTCTTGAAGGAAACCAAAGCTGTTTTACTGCCCCAAACAATAATGATTGATGACAGACACAAAAATTAAGAAAAATTTTTTTAAAAAAAATACACATCATTGTAAAATCAATACATTAATCGCTTCGCTCGGAATCTAAAATGTAAATAATATAATTGTGTTTTTTTGTTTTTATTGGCCTTAAACCCAGCAAATTGTGTTTATTAAGAAATAAAATGTATGTATATACTCGGGAAAAGAACGGAAAAACAGTAGTTGGATACATTTTTTTGGATCCCCCTTCGCTCTTTGAATGAATCCTGGTTGCGCCACTGGACTTAGCTAATAGTACAAAAATACAATAATACGTAACATGGAATAATGTATAAATTGTTCAACTCAAATAGATTAGAATAGCAAATCTTTTTATGCAATGCATAATGTACCTAATAATAATTTTTATGTTTTGCCATCTCATATAATATCGTTCATATATTGACTATTGACCACCCAATCATCTTATGGCTCTTCCATAAAATCAGTCATTATGTCATGTCAAATCAAAATTGTATTCACTGGCTGGTATAACAAAACCCGAATGAATTATTAAAATGCCCCCCTAAAATGTCTTTCATAAACAGGGGGGATATTTTATAACCCATGTACCTATATGCTATATATTTATTATATTACTATACTGTATAATATGAACAGGTTTCACTGAACGACCTGCCTGCTACCGGCCTTGTCATAAAGGTTGTAGGGGACATCCATTTGAACATTTTCTACTTTAGTCGTGGTTGGAGCATTGACGAGACGATCTTCTTCATTGGACGTTGCAAAGTAAGTACTACATTATTATCATTTATTATTTGGTTAACTAAGAATTTCGTATCCCGATCTATAAATAGTTCAAAATACATTTTTATAACATAGTTCAAAGTAGTAAAATCGTTTTTTGTAACATAATTCTTTAAAAATAAATCTGCCTCGCCCAACAGGGGTTTGTGTTGAATTAATGATAATTTTTTAAATTTTTCTTTTGAATTATTTTAATTTTAGTGATTACCTTCTTTAGTTAATTTAAATTTTTTCAATATTTATATTTTATACTGAAAAAATTATGTTAAAAGATTCTTAGCGTACTATATTTTAAAAATATATTTATTTCACTGTATCAATGACAAAAACCTTATCAAAAATTGTTTTTCAGATTAGGTATTTTAATTTCTAACTAGGTAACGTATTATTTATTGGTATATTAATATATTCAAAATACATCGTGAGACTTTAAACATTTTAAAACCTAAGATTAAACCATTGGGTTACAATATCTTTGTATCGTGACTTTAATATTACAATACATAGAATAAAAAAACATTAGTTAAGTCTGTAATGTAAATTAAAAAATTGTTTTATGAAATAAGATTTAATGTGTTGTCATTGTTTTAAGAATTAAAGAAGTACATTTTTCGATTGGTATATTTATTTAGGATATAATGTAATATAATTTCATAAAATCAAATCAATGGTTATATATTTGCATTATTAAATTGTAGCAATTACAAACGTTTTTAACGTAAATGATTATGCAATTTTAATTAATTATAATAAGAAAATAGGAGGGATTACAATCACTACAAAGTTTATGCATTTAATTGCAGAATCACTTCAAGTGTGAAAAATATATCCATACATTATTTTTTTATAACAGTTATTCAATTTCAATTATGTACCAACTAAATCGTATAAAAAATTCACTTTGACTTTGATGAAGTAATTTTACGTGACATGAAAACTGGTCTCGTATTAACTGACACGATTTCATTTTATTGAACAACTATGTGATGAATACAAATTTTACAGACGTATGATGAAATACTTGCTACTTACAAATCAAATAGTCGTAAAACACTTTTGATTTATTATAAAAAAATATATGTAGGTATTACTACAGTGATCAAAAGTGTAATATTTTTTGACTCTTCTATAAGAAAAAAACATTTAGTGGTTTTACTCCATTTTGTGCATGGTTATTTTCTAATAGGTACCTAGTCAAATAAATAATAATGGTAACTATGTAGCTACACAGTTATACACCTGTCAACAGTCACGGATCTAAGGGGGGGGGGGCTAAGAGGCTTTAGCCCCCCCCCCTTTGGACGTGTATATACTTATATATTATATATTATAGTAATATGTATATTACTTTCCGAGCAACAACATGACTGTTCGATGTCGGCGGATAGCCCCCCCCCTCACCATTTCATATTTCTAGATCCGCCCCTGCCTGTCAAGATATTTTAATTCTACTGATTCCAGATAAAATAAATTAATTAGACACGTTTAATAAACTTTACAAAAGTAAAAACAATAACGTTTGGCTTACCAGAAAATATTATGTTTTAATGCTAATGCCAGTTTGATTCAAATAATAATTCAATAATTGTAATAATTACATCGGTGAATAAACTATGTAATCGTAAGTCCTAGTAGTCCATAATTTTATAAGTCTTCCGATTCCAGACAAAATCAATTAATCAGACACGTTAAAAAAAACTTCAGGATAGTAAAAATATATTAAATAACATAATGTACTTATGGCTTTCTAGAAAGTATTAGGTTCTAATGCTAATTCCAGTTTGATTCAAATAATAATTGTAATAATGATATCGGTGAATAAATTAATCCCAGAGATACATCAGAGACAGCTGTCTATCATTTTCAAATGCGTCGTGTCACTTATGAGTCCCAAAAAATTGTTGTTCTCCTCTTACCTTGAAGAGGACGGTCTTGTCGGCGTACCGTCAACGCAGTAAGTAATCGATTATTCCCAACAGCACGCCTACCTTGTGCACAGGTATAGTAGTAGAAAAAAAACAACTTTTTCGAACGTGTGCTTTATAGAACTTGACAATTCATACTACCTACACACATAGGCATATAAAGATGTAATGACTATTAATTTTTAATGTACTACTCGTATCAATCCAAGGAAATTCGCGTGCACACGTACATCGGATAATTCGAATTACATTACGTAAACTAGAAGTTCTTATAGCTAGGAAATACGAGTTCTAGTTTTTTCAGTACACAATCAGGGTCATTCAATTTTTAAATAGTCTATACTTTTACGACACACATGTAATTCTATTGGAATATCGTCGATTCAAGGTGGTTGGATTCGGTCGTCTCCCTATGTGTTCCAGACGTGTAATAATATCTGTACGTAACCATAAACCGTAATGGAATAGCAATTATTACGACAGCTATAATATATAGTAACCATATCATAACATAATCACGTCAGGTGGACAGTGGTTGTTTTACTATGTATTACATACCTACATGCAATATACGATTGCGACCAAAAGGCAATAATATACACATTTAAGTGGATAATAATTTTGAAGAATATCAATACATCAAATCAAATAAATACTTTTAATCGTTACAATCATTGCATTAATATGAGTAATAATTAGTATAAAGTGAATTATGTTTGTCTTTACCGACGTCGAGTTATCGAGTTAATGAATTTAATAATTTTGAAGTTGTGTATTTAATTTTATAAGATTTATGAAACAATACCAACAACGGAATCACACACCTGTATGAGTAAAAAAGGTGGGCAAATGGATGTCACTCTGCTGTACAGTAGGTTACAATTTGGTCACTGTAATAGGTGGTGTTAAATTTGAATTCAATGATATAATATCATTGCATAAGATAAACGATTCTGATCGAAAACGGTCAGTCAGTCTATGATATTACCAAGTATATTTGACGATATTATTGTGAATAAAGTAAATTATATATTAAAACCTATTTACGTAAACCCTATTTACGTTTTGTTTTAAATTTTCAATCCTTGGCTATAAAAGTTGAACATTTTATATATTTTTAACTACAAAATAATTTTTAAATTTGATAAATGTTGTCAAAATTTAAACTTTAAATGCTTATAAAAAAAATTGTGCCCATGTATTTTTAAAATTTTACAACTGCTATTGGAACGATATATCAGGAGCCTTGTATTAAATTTTCACGCTTTTTTACCCAACAAATACAATTTAATTGATATTTATAGAAAAAAAAACTAAAAAAATTTAAAACTGACAATGTTCGTAAACAGCTCAAAAAGAGTCAAATTATTTTAAAAATTAGATGGTGTATAGAAAATAAAAATATAAACATTCAGTAAAATTGTCATGTATATTTGTTCAATTGTTTTGAATAACAATAAAATAACAAAACCACTATATGAAAAATCTTCAAACGCTCATAAATATTTAATTTGATTTAGTTGTAGACATTTTTTTTTGATAAAGGTAGACAAACTTATGAGAAATGTTGTATTACATTTTCAAATCTTAGAATTCTCAACTCAAATTAATTTGCTAATTTTCGTAATTTTTCCGTATTTTGTCAAGATTTAAACTTTAAACGCGTATAAAAAAAAAAACTGTGACTAATGATTTTTAATATTTTTCAAATGTCATTGCAACAATATATTAGAAGCCTTTACCTATTAAATTTCCAAGTTTTTTTACCCAACAAATAAAGTTTTATTGACATCCATATAAAATAAGACTAATAAAATTGTGAAACTGAAAATGTTCCTAAACAGTTCAAAACAAATCAAAATATTTTTTAAATTTTATTGTGTATAGAAAATTCAAATATAAGCAACTTGTGAAAATTGCATGTATATACGTTCATTTGTTTTAGATTCGTTACACCAAAATCCAAAATCGATTTTGCGTCAAAATTCCCGTTTTTTCTTAATTTTTATATGGGTTTTCCCGGCGCTTTTAAAACTATTGGGAGTTTTAAAATTTGACTCCCTGAATGCACCAACTAGATTCACTTTTCAATCGAACAAGATACTCTTGAAGAAAGCCAAAGCAGTTTTACTGCCCCAAACCATGACAGACACAAAAATTAAGAAAAAATTTTCTCGAACAAGATACTGAAGTTGAAAATCGAAGTATTATTTCGACTATTTATCGTGTAAATAGACACAAAAAAAAAAACACACACACATCATTAAAATCAATACATTCATCGTTCCACTCAGAATCTAAAATTCATTAACTCCATTGACATTTAAATTGGAATAATTTTATAAATGATCAAATTTTACAAAGCTGTCTTTAAGTAGGTACGGTATAATTCAAAATAATAAAGGTGAGAAAAAGGAGTTGGAGGGTATAGTTAAACATCAGAGGTATTTAAACTGTGCGTCGCGGATTCCAGGACCGTCGCGAGAGTTGGCGAAGGGAGCCACGTAAAAACACTGGAAACCAATATTAATGTAGGTCATGTTTAATAGTTAATATATAAATATTATTTATGAATTATGATGATTAAAGCGATTATGGAAACGATAATGAAACACATTATGTGACTATTTGATATTTAATTTCTAGTACTACTATTATCACCCATATTGGCCATATTAATGTATCCGTATTGTTTAAATTTTTTCATAATAATTCAGGAGTCGTAAAAATATTGTGAACACACAAAGGAGCTTCGGGATGAAAAGTTTTAATATCTCTATTATATAATATAATGGATAATGTTGGATGTTTTAAAATTTAAAGGCAGTGATAGATAATATTATTACGAGCAAAGCTTCAAATGTAAACTTGATTTGATTTTATATAATCTTAAAAAAAAAAATAATGAAAAGTAAATATTTTCGAAATGTTATGATCATTTATATGATAAAATATATTATTTAAATAACTTGAGAGGGCGCATCAGTGAAATATGTTTATTTGTTTTATAGTTTAAACACGTATAGAACATAGTAAAAATCTCTCTTCAAATTTCTTTCATTTTGACTACACAATTGAAAAAAAGTAAAAGCATTACCAACTAAAAAAATAATAAAGAATAATATTTTATGCATTTTGTCATTAGTTAATTTTTTAATAGATATTTTTATTTTTAAGAAAATTATAAGTGTTTATTTTTTTTTAAATAAAAATATTAAAAACACTTGGTGAATCACAGAAAATAGTAGTCATTATTTATGTACCTATGTCCTATGACGTTATAATAGGTATTAGGTATAATATTTTATTAATTTCAACACCCTATAATAATAATAATGGGTGAATTGCAGTGAGAGGTTTTTAAGTGTTATTTACCTATATAATGGCATTTGTGCATAACAGAAAAAAATTATACTGGCGTTCCCTTGAGAGTATTTAAATTTAATGTGTGTAACACAAAACTACAAATTTAAATAAAGTGCTATTAAAAAAACTAACTAAAAAAGTTATATGTTTTATAATATACAGGTATAATTGAAATAAATTTAAATTGAAACATAGTTTATTATAATTTATAATAATAATAAAAATGTATTATTTAATTTGCTCAATGGAATATTTGCAGATAACATCATTTTACACAGATCTTCGTTAAAAACTGAATGCTTTTCACAAATTGCATTTGACACTAAATTTTGGTTAGTTTTAATCGCATTTGTTTTTAAACGATTTACAGCGCGTAAATGTTTGGCGGTTTTTAAATGTTGATTTACCGTGAATCTTTTTTGCGAGTATACTCGTATGTCACATAATTTACAAAAAAGAATCTGGTTATCGGTAGAAAAAACACCCTCGTTTTCGGAAACGTATATTTTTAAACGTGCAGAATTAGATGCTGGAAGTTTAGGCATATTGATAAAATTTATAAAATTTATAGAAAAAATAAACAAGACTTTAACACGCGTTGGTCGACTAACTCGTTATACGCGAACCACAGACCACAGTTGTACTAATATGACAAAAACATTTTAAACATTTAGTTCAATAAAATACGATTTATCTTATCGATTTTATGTTCCACTCACACAGTCACGCCATAATTTGTATAGTGTTACCTAACGGTCCTAACAATGAGCGATAGATAATTTAGACATAAAGACAAGTTACGATAAACACAAACAATTAATATCTTGCCATATCTGGCAATGCATATCTGAAAACAGATAAGATGAAAATTGTTCTTGTCCGCTATATCACGCGCGTTTAACATTGGGTGAACATTTACGGCGATTGAAAACCAAAATTTTTACAAATAAACTCAAAAATATGCATTAAAAATCCAAAATGCTAAAATAATCATGACTTTTAAAAAATCTTCAAAATATGCAAAAATATGCAAAATAAAAATAGCACATTTTTAATTCCCAGTATATGAAACAGATTTTTATCTTACTAAGCTATCTTTTGGACTCACTAAAAAAATATGCAAAATGCTACAACATCCTAACCCTAATTATAAATATGTAAAAACTCAAAACTTTGCAAAAATGAATTAACTATTTTTAAATTTAAAATTGGTTTATGTATAAAATGTGTTAAGATGATTTAAAAATCAAATATTCATGGTAATTATTTAATAACCCAGTTAATTTTTTTAATTTTTTAATAACATAATATTTTATTGGGTGAGTAGTTTTCTGAACGTGGTATATTTACAAAATATATTTGTTATTTTTCAGCTATTTATGAACATTGACTTTTTTTCCATAACTGTTAATTCAAATTTTTTCGCTCTGTCAAAAATCATGAACAATTAACACGAGATTCCTCTTAAGTTATACTAGAATTTAAAAGCAATGTTTAGTGTAATGCCACACATTTGTTTGTTAGAAAGGGCGTGAAGTTCCAATTTTGACGAAATATTCACTCTTAAAATAATGATGATCCTTCCCAAACAATTTTTATTAATTTATTGTAATTAAAAAAAAAAAGGTGGATAAGTGGATGTCGCTCTGCTGTACAGTAGGTTACAAGTGGGTCACTGTAATGGATGGTGTTAAATTTGAATTCAATGATATAATATCATTGTATAAGAAAAACGATTCTGAGCGAAAACGGTCAGTCAGCCTATGATTTTACCAAGTATATTTGATGATATTATTGGGAATAAAGTAATTAATATATAACCTATTTACGTGGAGCCTTGTTTTAAATTTTCAATCCTTAGCCATAAAAGTTAAACATTTCATAAATTTTTAACCACAAAATAATTAATAAATTATAAATTTGATAAATGTTGTCAAAATTTGAACTTTAAATGCTTATAAAAAAAATTGTGCCTATGTATTTTTAATATTTTTCAACTGCTATTAGAACGATATATCAGGAGCCTTATATTAAATTTTCACGCTTTTTACCCAACAAATAAAATTGTATTGATATTTATAGAAAAAAAAAGTAAAAAAATTAAAAACTGACAATGTCCGTAAACAGCTCAAAAAGAGTCAAAATATTTTCAACATTTTATCGTGTATAGAAAATGCTAGTACAAACATTTATTTAATTTAATTTAAGTTTCTTGTAGACATTTTTTTTTGATAAAGGTAGACAAACTTATGAGTAATCTTATATTACAGTTTCAAATCTTAGATTTAAAAAGAAAAATTTTTATGAATTCTCAACTCAAAATAATTTGCTAATTTTCGTGATTTTTCCGTATTTTGTCAAAATTTGAACTTTAAATGCTTATAAATAAAAACTGTGACTAAGGATTTTTAATTTTTTTCATCTGCCTTTGAAAAAATAACCTAGGAACCTTCTATTAAATTTTCAAGCTTTTTTATTCAACAGATAAAATTTTATTGATATTTATAGAAAAAAAAACTAAAAAAAATGGAAATTGACAACGTCCGTAAACAGCTCAAAATAAGTCAAAATATTTGGAAAATGTTATGGTGTATAAGAAATGCAATTATAAACATTCATTTAAAATTTCATGTCTCTACGGTCATTTGTATTCGCATTTGAAAACTACTGGGATATCGGAAAAGTTACTGTTGAAGAAAATCCAAGCACTTTTACTGTCCTAAAAGGTAATGACAGACAAAAAAATAAAAAAATAAAAATAATAAAAAATAAAAAAAAAAACACACATCATTATAAAATCAATACATTCATCGTTCCACTCAGAATCTAAAATTGTTAGTAGAAACTTAAAATATTACACTAAATGAAAACTGCCTTGTGTATGCAAAACTTTCAAATAACATTTATTTATTTTTTTTCAGACTATAGGTAGTTTACTATTTAAAAAAAAATTAAATCATGAATTCATCGTTTTTATAGGATGGAGGTGTCTCAAGATTTCCCCGTGTCTTCATCTAAACATTCAGCAGGTGGGCTCCGAATGACCAGTACTGAGTTGACTGCTTACGGAGTAATTTCTTTTATTGTGGTGCTATGGTGTCACTACAAATGGAACCGCAGACACTTCGAAAGATTGGCATCCAAAATGACGGGACCACCGGCATATCCGATTATTGGTGCAGGGCTCGAGTTTGTTGGTACACCCCAACGTAAGTCAAACAATAAAAATTCCAAAACGAAAAATGACTCATTTTGGATTTTATTTTTTTTTTTAGAGGTCATAGAGAGAATAATTAAACTGTTCGACATCTATGGCTCCGAACCGTTTAAAGTGTGGATGGGTACATCTCTGGGCGTAACCATTAGCAAACCAGAAGACGTACAAGTAATTATTTTAAGAGTATACAATTACCTACTACTTATGTTTTATATTGAAACGGATTAAAGAGACGAACTGGTTTGAAGAAAAGTAAATTAGTCGAGTGTGTGGGAGTCAGGAAATGAAAAACGTATGTGCTATTTATTCTACAAGTGACTCAATAAACAATATTTCCATAAATGTCTCATAAAACTTGACGGAAATCAAACAGCTCTGGTATTTAAAACCCGTTTGTTTCAGATAGTATTAAACAGTTCCAAGGCCCTTGAGAAAGACCAGTTTTACAAATTTTTCAAGAATACCGTAGGTGAAGGCTTGTTTTCAGCCCCAGGTCAGTGTGAAAAAAAGTAATCCTTGATAATTTGCATGTCTTTTTTATTTATGTTTTCCATAATTGATATTTTATTAGTAAATTGATCTTGAAAAATAAGTCATAATTAAATAAACTTGCTATTGCGAATTTTAAATAAGCGAAATTAAAATTATTGCATCATTCGTAAAAAATACAGTTAATAATTACTGTATAAGTATGCATACATTATCATTAATTATAGTATATTTACTATTACTCAACGAATAACGTTGTATAATTACGAAAAAGCGGTAAAATATTTAGGGAAATGCGTCCTTTTTATCGTAACATATTAGTAACCAATTAATATTCATAATATTGTCTGGTCGTTGACCTACGACAGTGAAAATAATGTCCATGGTATATGAATAGAAGTAAACACGTAGTGTAGATATTTTTTAATTGGGTAAATAATGTAATGCTTTATATTTTTGTATTGTGAGATCATTAACGTATATTGATTACTCTTATTGATTATTTAATTATCAATTTATAAATCGTTTAATTGCCCATACCTAATTATTATTATACAATTGTTAATGAGTTGAACATTTATTAATTTATTTACGTTAACTTTAATTTAATGAATTAATTTTATTGTTATCGTATTTATATCTTAAATAGCTATATAATATTATGTAAAATAGATGTCAATCAATCGGTTAGTTAAAAACTCAAAATTTTCTGTCAATATTAAATTTACGTTGATAAAAAAAAAGTTAATTCAAACGAAAGTCAATAATAATGCAAAAAAATAATTATTATAATAATTGATCTTTAATTTATTAGAGAATTGCATGAAAATTATTTTATTTTAATACAAGTCTATCTATACTTTTATATATACACCAGAACCTTAAGTAGGTAATAAGTAATGCATAATTTTACTTTCGATTAAAACCATATTAATTATGTTTGATAAAATATTCTAATAGATATTAGATATGTACTGAATTAATTACCATCTATAGATCATTATCAATTAAACTAATGCATCTTATTAAATATAACAATTTTAAAAATATTTTAAGTTCATAAATGGCGAAGACATCGTCGTCTCATTACTCCAGTGTTTAACGCCAATCTTCTTGATCAGTTTTTTCCTGTTTTTAATGAGAAAAACAGAATTCTCACAAGGAATCTTAAGAAGGAATTAGGTAAAACACAACCATTTGATCTTTGGGACTATATTGCGGATACCACTCTTGATATAATTTGTCGTAAGTATTTCAACATTCAGTATAATATGTTATCTATATAGGTTACATACTTTTGTTTACATAATATTTAGGTACCATATTTACTTATAACATTACAATTTTTATAGAAACCGCAATGGGCTACAATCTTGACACGCAATTAAATAACGAGTCTGAATTTGCTGAAGCATTAACAAAGTAATACAATTATTATGCATGTATAAAATACAAAGAAGATATTCATAAAATGAGGTTTTTGATTTTAGAGCATCGGAATTAGATTCTATGAGAATTTACAAACCCTGGTTGCATCCTGATATGATATTTTCAATTTACGGAAAACTTACGGGACTACACAACGTCTATAAGACATTGCACAAACTTCCAAATCAGGTAATTTAATTTAGATAATTAAATAAACGTTATGCACATTGTGGTTAACCGTCCCGGTTCTATGGTAAACTCTCCCGGGGCAACATTATGTTTACCTGAAGAAAATATATGTTAACTCCGTCGAATTGATTTAAAATTATGTCACAAAAAATTATAGACTATGCAATATGCATACAGGCCAAAACAAAAAATGAACACTAAGTTTTTTTTATAAATATGTATGTTTATATAAACACGAAAATCAAATTAAAATGTTAATTTAATTTGAAATTGATTTATATTATTAATACTTTTATTATGAAAATAATTTAAATAATTGAATTTTTTTTTTTAAATCAAGTTCTTAATATGTGTTTTACATTTTAAAAATACGTTTGTTTATATGGTTGTAAACATTAAAATGTAATGATTTAATTATAATGTATAAACAAATCCTCGGGATAGCTTACAATTGACCGTGCATAATATTAATAGTTTTTAGTAATTTTATTTTTACGATTTTAGGTGATCAAGGAAATGAAAGAAACATATGCACAAAGGAAAATTGAAAATAAATCTAACATCGTAGATGTCAACGATGACGACAGTGAGTGATTTGGAACTAAATAAATTAAATAAATTAAATAAATTAACTATTAAATATTATACTGTAATATTATGTGCACTTTTATTGTTTATTTTTGTTTTATTTTAGAGAAACGTTTAAAAGTGTTTTTGGACACGTTATTGGATCTGAATGAAGCTGGTGCCAACTTTTCCGACGAAGAACTTAGAGACGAAGTTGTGACTATGATGATTGGTGTAAGTACAATTAAAAACAGTAAAGATCGCCAACAATTTTTAAGTAATTTTAACAAATTAATTACAGGGTAGTGAAACCAGTGCTATTACACTCTGCTTTTGCCTATTGCTGTTGGCTATCCATCCGGAAATTCAAGTAAGTGCCATAACGTCAAAAATATTGACACAGCATGATTTATTATTTATTAGAGATTCTGTTAAACAGTGGTAATTGATAATAATATGATATTTTTCGGTTGGGTCATAGCCCATAGGTTATTGTCAATATTAACAATGAGTAATTTATTGTATCAGGAATAACACTTTGGCGAGTAATGTAATATATATTTAATTTGAACCGTGGTTATGGTACATTTTTCCAAAACAAGACACTTTAGGGCGTACATTTCTCTACATTTTAGCACGTTTAGGAGCATAATATAATTCTGAGCCTATTATAGCGTTATCCAGAAGACGCCACGAGCTAGGCTGAACAGTATTCCAACAAATATAATATGTTCGTACTTTTATTGATATACTTTTTAGTATGGTACCTGCCTACTACTCATGAGTTGAGATTATAGAATAATATGATGTTTTCAAGTTACTTTTATGTGGTTAATTTATATTTTTTTGCCGCAAAACGTTGTCCTATTATTTTGTTTATATAATTCAATGTGTTTTTTTTCAATTTGATAATTTTCCCAATGTTTTCGAACACTGTTGAATTTTTCTTCAGCAGATTTATTTTATTAATTTTATCATTATTTATCTTACAATGCTGTTTATTTTTAAACTGTTATTGCTTATCGCCCAAACGTGTTTACAATTTTTAGATAAATTGTTAATAATGTGCCCAGACGTGTTATGCCGAATTCGTGTATGACTGTACTTGATTGTACCCAAGATAAAAATACACTAATGTACCTACTCATTTTTACTTTTTAATATTTTAGGACAAGGTGTATGATGAGATTTATGACGTATTAGGTGATGGTGACCAAACAATTACTATTGAAGACACTACCAAACTAGTTTATCTCGAACAATGTTTGCGGGAAACTCTTCGATTATACCCTATAGGACCGTTGTTACTTAGACAACTCCAAGACGATGTCAAAATTTGTAAGTAAATATTAAAACATTAAAATAAATTATATTTTGTAATAAACTTTAATTCAGTTTCCGGTGATCATACACTGCCAAAAGGAACAACATGTATTATATCTCCGATATGTACGCACCATATTCCTGAGTTGTATCCGAATCCATGGTCGTTCAACCCGGATAACTTCGACGCTGAAAATGTTTCTAAACGCCATAAATTTAGTTTTATAGCTTTCAGCGGTGGTCCAAGGGGTTGTATAGGTAATGAAACTTATTATTAATTATAAAATATAACTTCAATATAACGAGAAAACATAATACGGGGTGATTCATTAAACGTTAGAAACTCTTTATATCAGAAAACACTAATGTTTTTTAAAATATTTCTATTAATTTTAGCATTTTTTATCGAAATATTTTTTAAATGATAACATCATTTTTAATTTAATTGACCTAAGCAGAATATTATTTGGAGTATTTCGATGTTTCAAAATCATTTTTTGGCAATAAAACTTATAACTTTTATAAGTTATAAGATGTATTTAAATTGTAGACAATGTCAGTAGTGGGCCAACATTTTGCGGGGTGACTCTGTACCACAATCATCAAAGTACTCCAAACAAATTTTCTGCTTTGGTATAAGGAGTCAAAATTGCATGTTGTCATTAAAAAGATGAAATAAATTAAAAAATAATGTTTTTTAGAAAAATATTGTTTATTAACGTCTTAAAATTATGTTAAAAAATATCTTCAAAAACGTTAGTAGTTTTTGAAACAATGAATAACTTACGTTAAATGGATCACCGGTATATAATTCCAGTAATATACGTGTACTTAAATTGTTTAAATGACAGGGTCCAAATATGCCATGTTGTCAATGAAAGTTCTTGTATCTACGTTTTTGCGAAACTACAGCGTACACACAGACGTAAAATTAAGTGATATTAAATTAAAACTAGATTTATTAATGAGAAGTGCTAATGGTTATCCTGTAACTATTCGGCCGAGAGATAGAAGACCCACATACAAACAGAATACGAATTGTTCGACGGTTAATTTGTGATAAATAATATAATTATATTATATTGTCGAAAAAAAAGGTTTAAAAAATGAATAGTTTGTAAATGGTTTTATAAAAGTAAAGTGTTTAATCCAATTTTACAATTATAGATAGGTGTTGTAATATTTATGAATATTATTGACTTGTAATTTTATTTTATATATTTATGTCAAATTGTCGAATATTGTAAAGTGTATAAAATGTATTTTATTTATAATATTTATTATGAAAATCATAAATAATTGTATACAATTATGTCAATGGACAACTATCGATATAGTAGCAACTCTTATTTCGTGTTCATAAAACTATGGCTAAAAGGCCTAATCAAAACAGGTGGGTGCTTCTAATCTCAATGATGTATTCTTTAGGTGGCCTGGTCCGTCATTAAATTTTATTTTACAACAATTTTCAGTAGAAAAACACACCAGACCTATGAATTTATTTCACCTGTTCCTTGTAGTCTTATAAAATACCAAATAATTACTGTAACTTAATATTAATAAATTATATATTATATATTCAAAACTATTACCTACGGTCTTCTTCTTATTATGTCAATATTATATAAAGTTAAGTCGCTGCATATTTATAATATATAACTAACCTATATGTTATAATTTATTGTAATAGAACAATATAAAGATTCAACTGCTAATTGAACTAGGCATTTACATAAAAATCTTTCTTGAAAAAGTAGTCTAACTAATAAAAAAATTGTAAAAAAACCTGCGCATATTCATTATTCATCATAGATAGAAAATGCGGGATTGTCACAGTTATCTGTTAGCTTTTAGATTTCTAAACATATTTTTAGAACACTTTATATCTCCGTTGTACCTATCCGTCCATCCCTTAGTTACCACTTACCAGTACATAGTTACGACTGTTGGTATTGAGATATTTATTTACTCATTATTAAGTACTTTTGTTAAAATAATGATGCAGTGGAGTGGGTTATTTAGCAATCATCAGTAATATTAAATATAGCAACATATTATTTTATCTATGTACTTATCCACATTTTAAACATATAAATAAATTCATAATCCACGGCAGTGGTGGAACTCGGTAAATAACTTGAGAAAAAAATAATTAATTAACCAACATCAAAAACTAACCCCCCCCCCCCCACCAGTTCAAAATTGATAATATAATATATTCAATATATTATTTTCTATTTATACCTGATTTTTTGTCTTAAGACTAATTTTATGGTTTATAAACAAATTTTGGTTGTAGTAGGTTGTATTATAGCTGGTAACCATATTGATAAATAATATTAAGTACCTACATAAAACTTCATCAATAAAAAGATTGATAAATCTGGGTGGGCAAAATTATACCTTTGCACCTCCACGAAAATATGAGGGCCATGTACTCCTGTGCCTTTCTGCAATCATACCACTGAATCATTTTTAGTACCTAAATAATATGAAAACCTTGTATCAAAGTTGCATGCCAATCCAAAATTACATATTGCGCCGGCACACCTGTGATTTTTAAGGAGTTATGTGTAGGCAATTATTTTGTCTTTGTGGTCACTGCTCTTTGTGTGCGTGTGCGTGTGTGTGTGTGTGTGTGTAGTAAATCATAATTAATGTGTGTATAGTCCCCACCAATTACCCGGATCATACACATTACAGAACGCAATAATTTAAATTCTTCCAATGGTTGAATAAAAAAAAATATGTAAATATTTTTGAATGCATAAACAAGATAACTTTGCAACGGTTGGATCACTTTTTAAATTTTATCAAATCTTTGGCGGTAGTAAACATTAAACATTTTATCAATTATTTTATCAATTGAATATAATATGTAAAGTAAGCTGCATTACCAAATCAAAAATCTTTACATTTTATTTTTTAAAATCATATAACTAGTAGTACGTTAATAATTCTTGTCAGCCACTTAAAGCACCTCGATGAAAAATTTATGAAAATTGCAGGGCCTCGATCAATATTATAAAACTACAATGTCTGTGATTCACAAATTTATTTAATACATTTTACTCCTAACATTTTATTTTATGCAATATAACTTTATTGTTATAATATTTGTTGCTTATGCCTAATTTAAGGTTAAATTTTAGGGTTTATTGCATTTTACAGATATTAAAAAATATTATTATTGTACATTAAATCAATATTATTAATATCTTATACATAAAAATCCAGTGTCACGTCTTTGTCCGGAATAAACTCCGAAACTACTGGACCGATATTTAGGACATTTTTACAATGTGTGTAATTTGGCCGAACTTACAAGTTAGGCTAATTTTAAAAGGAAGAGGATCAACCCCGGGAGGTGCTAAAACAGAAATTTTGAGATTTCAGATGGACATTTTTGTTTTCTAAATGGTTGCCACGAGTGACGTCGTATAAAATGATTCGTTCTAGAAATTTCAATACAGAATTATAGTGAATCGTTTTAATTTGTTCCCAAGATAACAAACAAACCATTTATTATATACATCGACGATTTGACATCACATATTCAATCAGTGCAGGATAAGTTGAGTTAAGTGAATTGAAGACCGTGAACGGCTTGAACCATTTAACTTAGGTATATAGAGTTTTATTTATTTATTTTTTTA
Source organism: Metopolophium dirhodum (assembly GCF_019925205.1). NCBI lineage: Eukaryota > Metazoa > Arthropoda > Insecta > Hemiptera > Aphididae > Metopolophium > Metopolophium dirhodum. The sequence continues at coordinate 20,011,805 of NC_083561.1, forward strand.
TTTCTTAACAAACAAAAAATGTGAAATGAAAATCTCTGTACAGGCTAAACTCTGAAAATACTTATCAGATCTTCTTGATTTTTTTTTTAACGAAAGAGTATTTCACGAAACAGGTTTATATGAAAGAAAATTTTAGGAAAATCAACCGGTGTATAATAGTTTATAATAGTATATAATAGTTTAGCCTGTATACTTGTAGTCTGTGTATTTATATAGTTAGATAATATCTATATTATTAATTTATATATATATGAATTAATGTTTGTAGGTTAGACCTCTGGGAAGAAGATAGGTTAATTTACAAAGCGTTAAATTTGTTTTTTTTTATTCATCAGATTTTAGTTCGGTTAGGTTAGGATAGGATTTTGTATAATTTGATTATATTAATCTACCGTAGGTAGAATTAAGTAAAAACGACAAACTTGGTATAACTTTGATACTTTAGAGTTAGGTTAGGTTAGGCTTTTACGTACAAACCTAACCGCAGGTAGATTGGCCTACTTGATAATGTACTGCTGTCAATCAGAATTTTTATTCGGGGCAACAGAAAAGTTAAGATAAATCTTGAACACCATACACCAAATATTAAATGACGAATTGAACAAATTTTGAGTCATATAGAGTTGATATATTTAACAGGCAACGAAGTGCACGGGATCAGCTAGTAATATTCTAAAAATGTGTGATTTTCAATATAATTATATTTTAATTGTTCGTAAAATCCTGTAGCTATTAGGGAGTTGATCATCTATTGAATTTTCGTGCCGATGGGATGACAATAATATAAATGGTGATAATTTATTGTAGGTAACACAATGTCGTTATTGACAATATTGTTGTCAATTTATTTTTAACATGTAAAAAATAATATTAATATTTTAGTAACGACTAAACTCCATTATTTTTAATTTTTAATGTTAACCAATTATTTTTATGCGAATTGAATAGTTCTCAACCTGCTGGATATGAATATTGCCAATTTAATTTATACGTCTAATTTAGTAATGTGCACATGCGTATAGCTGTAATAGTATATGCAGTGCGATTTATTATGTTAACTAAATCATTTTTAATTTATTATTTTAAATTTGACGATTTTATCCTACAAACGTATTATGATATCCACGCACTCGTAAAACTTTAAATGTTCGTTATAATACATTTTAATTTAAATACGCAACATTTTTTTTAACTAAAAGTTTAACTACTAATATCCAACAATAATTAATACATTTAATAATTAGGCAATGTAGCAAGGTATAAATACATTTCAGGTAATGTATTTCATTTACATTTCAGGTATATGTCAAACTAATCAGTGCAAATGTGTAAAACATAAATTACTGTCTAATTTTAAATGATATTTACATAATATGAAATGTTGTAAAAATGACTATATAATTCTAACACTTATAAAACTATAAATAAATAATAATGATTGATGATCAATTAGGTATAAATGTATAATACATTTAAAACAATAATAATTAATGGTTTTATTTTTGCTATTATAGGTAATATAATGTGTAGTGATTTTATATAATTCCTAGGTAATTTATTAAATTAAAATATTAAATAATAATTGGTATAGTATAGGTACCAACGTAATTATATAAAATACCTAGGTGTTTGGTATATAGAATACCATTTATACCAATATTGAATATTAATAAAATAATAAATTATAATTTTCTGGTAACGATGTTGAAAAAAATTAAGTAGTAAATTATTTACTGGATTGTTGGAAAATGTTGGGTAAAATAACGTTTTTATTCTTAATAATGATAAATTCAAAACTTGGATAATGTTTTAATTCTGAATAACAATAAACGCAAAAATTGTGTAACGTTATAATTCTGAATAACGATAAACGCAAAAATTGTGTAACGTTTTAATTCTGAATAACGATAAACGAAAAAATTGTGTAACGTTTTAATTGTAAATAACGTAAAACGGAATTTTTTTTTCAAATGCAAGCCCTGGTTTATAAGTATTTAATCAAGAAGTAAATAATTTATTTATGAATGAGTTAACAGTGCAATTTTATTAAGTCTTGAGTCATATACGAATGTAAAGTTCTAAAATTTCCTGATTAGATTAATCGATTTATGTCAAAAAGCCTTTGACAGTACTAAGTATTAACTATTAATTAATATTTAAATATTAATCAAGAGTTACTACTTAAAAAACTAAATTTTCCAGAAATAAGTAGTAAAGAATTCGATTTTATTATTTTTATTATATCTTATCATAATAGAAGATACGAAAATAACTAATATCAGGAACGGCAGGAAATGGCTATAAAAATAGTTTATTGATTTATTCTTAAATATTGTTTATTTGAAAAAAACAATTAAAAGATATTCGATTAATATCCTATTAATCGATTAATAACCGATTAATCAAAATTACGAGTAATCGTTGTTTTTTTTAATACGTAAAATAATCGATTAGATCGATTAATCGGAGGAAATTTTAATTAATCAAAATAATCGAACAGCGCCAACTCAGCCTCCCCGGTAGGTAATCCTACTACGTCAGATCGCGGACAATGTCAAGTAGGCAATGTGTGCAAATTTGATTTGATGCATGCTTGCACCTGAACTGCTCGATTAACTAATGGAAACCAATAAAATAATAAATACTCATTTCTACTAATTATTTCTCCTATAACCAATAGCAACCATTTGTAAACGAAAATTTCCACCGTAATTCTCAAAATCCCCGTTTGAGCACATCCACGGGTTGGACCTACAAGGTGCAATATTGTGAATATAAATCATCCCGAGAACCACTCAAACATACACAAAAAATTTAATCAAAATCAGTCCAGTCGTTTAAAATCCTCGGAATAATAATAATAATTAAAAAAGTAATAATAATAATTTTAATATTAATAAAAAAACCAATAGCAACCATTTACAAACAAACATTTCCATCGTAAATCTCAAAATCCCTGTTTTTTTAGCACTTCCCTGGGTAGGACCTCTAATTTAACCTTTTTAAATCAGCCTATATCCTAATGTTTGGGTAGCATTTAGCATTACCCAGAAAACACCACAATACTCTGTTCTAAATAAATTTCAATACTTTTTCATACAACGATTTTCTTATTTTGTTGTTGTACAAAAACTAATAACCGCACATGCTTGCACTTTACATAATAATATGTTGATTTTATCATTTCCTATACTTGGAAATATACTTTAAATATTTAATAATTTAATAACCCTCTAATATGAGGAATCTCCTATTATATTTTGAAACCTAAGTTTTTTAAATAAAATAGTTTTATGAATTTCTTACAACAAACTAGGTATGTGCAACTCTTCATAAAGCATTTTAATATACAGAAAGAAGCCACTTCATTCCACCTATCTAAACTTTAAAAACTTTTAACTATACACGCTCATATTTTAACTTTTTTTTGTATGAAATACAAAACAAAAAATATTTTGTTTCGAAAAATGCAATGAGCAATATTCATAATATATTGTTGATTCAGTAACAACTCATATCATATGCAATAATAATTCACCATGCGTCGTAAACTCCATAGGTACCTACCTACATTATTTTTTTTTTATCACTTGAGTAAATAATTAGTATGCAAAAGTAAATACGACGAAAATGCAATGTGTGCATTTGAATTGATTTTTTTTAATTTTCCACTTTGTTCGATCGACTTTAAAATACTACTAAATATTTTCAAATGAGTTTCTAGTAATTACATTAGATAGTTATACACAAAAAACTAGTTAGAAACATATCTAAATACATAAATATCATAATCATATTATATTATAGCAATTTAATTGTATGCTTCATATTCGTGATACATCACACTTTGAAAATATACGTCAATCCGAAGAAAAGTATGTCTGTTAAATTTAGTGGGCGTCTATATGTATTTTTATAATAATAATATATTATATACAAATACCTAAAGATCCAAATATAGGTACATTACTAAAATCAAGGTTTTAACGTTACAGTCATACAGGGTGATCCAATTAAAATAATAGTTATTATTTATTAATTCTCCAACTAGCAATATCTACAAAGTGTAATAACAAAACAAATTTATGTTGGATCACCTCCAAAGCCAAATTCTGTGCTGGAGAAGAGATTTCATACAAGCATAATAATAAATAAACATATCAAGGATATAACATGAAAAACAAAAATAGAATCAAAACACAAATTATTTTACAATGTATAAAATCATGAATAAAATTAAAAATAGTAGATAATCAATATTATTTACAACGAAACTATCAAAAACTAACTTGTTAATTATATATTCAAATATTATTTAAATCCGTTGACATTAGTTTTCTTTTAACTTGTTTAAAATTTACAAAATCATTAATCAATATTTTATGTTTAATACAAAATTGACTGAATACATTATAATATAATGGTTGCGATGCACACTGGCGCCGGTTCAAACCCGGCCATGGATGGCATTTTCCCCGGAGAGAAGTGCCGCCATCCCCATTGGCGCAAAAAGCGTTTGGGATTTGGGGGGGCTAAACTGCTAAACCCTTACTTTGATAATATTGAATAACCTTAAAACAAAATGTAGGAAATTTTTGGGGAGCTATGGACATTTTCAGGGGGGGCTTAGCGTTTAGCCCCTAAAGCCCCCCCACTATTTGCGCTTATGGCCATCCCTCGCCCGAGAATGGCAAATACCTACGGGTGCCCACTAAAAAAATTGCCAAACCAAAAAATCACGTGTTTCAAACCTACAATTTCTCCCCCCAAAAAAAACCAGCAGCTAGTGGCCTTAGTTTCCGGGCTTCTTGATCAATAAAAAAAATGTGGGTAAGTGGATGTCGCTCTGCTGTACAGTAAGTTACAAGTGGGTCACTGTAATGGATGGTGTTAAATTTGAATTCAATGATATAATATTATCATTGTATAAGAAAAACGATTCTGAGCGAAAATGGTCAATCAGCCTATGATATTATTAAGTATATTTGATGATATTATTGTGAATAAAGTAATTTATAAATTTACCTATTTACGTTTACAGTGCAAGGCCTGATGGTTGACTTTGTGTCATCAAAGTCCGTAGTCAGTTTTTTGTTAACTTCATTTTTGAAAATGATCATTCCCCACTAGAGTTCGACACCATCAAAACCAAATATAAACTCAGCACTACTTCTATATTAGAAAATGTACACTGAAAATTATTTTCCTCAATAATCCTGTCTACAAATATTTCCAATTGCTCATTATATTTACGCGTTTCAATTATGATACGAGCAACTTCTGAGGAAATGTATAATTCATCTTCATGCGTTTTCACTCAAAAAAATAAAATGTTATACATTTAAAAAAATACAGTAGGGGGTCAGGATCATTGGATCAGGGTATATGTAAATAGAGGAAGCAATGTGCCCCTTCATTTCACTTATCTTAACTTTAAAAACGTATCACTCTACCCTTTAAAATTACAACTTTTTTATATGAAATACACAACAAATATTCCGTTTCAAAAAATAAAATAACAAGTTGTTGATTCAGTAAATAGTAGGTACCTATGAAAATTAAACACGTCAAAAAGGCTACATTGGCATAAAAAACAGATGTTTTTAGTTTCAGATATATGTATTAAAAACGCATAATAATTTACAAAACAAATCACTCATCAACCCAGAAAAAATTTAAGTTATTCCACCTATTATATAATATAGGTATAGGGTTATAATGGGTTATATTGCAATATATTTTTTCCGTGTTCAGTTTTGCATACCCAGCTAATATTGGTTTACTCAGTTGATAAAAAAAATTAGAATAAACCATAATTTACCTATACCTATGGAGTTTACGAAGTATGTCGAATTATATTGTTTCATATATGTGTTGTTTCTGAATCGAAAACTTATTATGAACATTGCTTATTTTATTTTTTGTAACAGAATATTTTTTGGTATATTCCTATTTCATACAAAAAAAAAATGAAATTTAAACGAGTGTGGTATAAAACAGAGTTTTAAATTACCGAAAACATAAACTATAATACGACTGCCCACTGTGCAATAATTTGTACCACAAACGTTTCTCGGCCGTTGCAATGAAACATGGAACATTACAAATTGCGTTCCATAAGTGTATTTAAAACATCCCTGGGACCGTATTTGTACCGCAATGATGTCACAAATAAGACATATACTGAATATCTCTTTGTAACTTCTCTACCACAATCAAACACGATGTTCCTTCCACATTAAATTATAACGTCTATGAAACATCACCGATGTTTTATAGCTGTCTCAATGTGATGTTATTAAAAACATCACTGCGATGTTTGATCCTATTGTTGTATAGTTGCTAAACTAAAAATATACAATGCTGATAAGTCTTTTTTAATATTATACATATTATGGATTATTTATAATATAATACCTGTATTACCTATGCATAAATAATAAATATCTATGAATCAATATTTACTACCTAATTTATATTGAAAATTTAAAAAAAAATAGTATTATAATTTAGTAATTCCAATTTATTTATTTGAATAGATATAAGTTAAAAATGTATTTACAAAATAACATAAATGATAATATAATACAAACAAAAGAATATAGTTGGTTTGAATGATTTAAATCTGTTAATTTTCCAAGTTATATTATATTATTGAGATAAAATTATACATAAATCAAAAGAAAACAATCAATCTTAATATAAAAAAGTGTATACATATAATATAATATATACGATATACGTAGTATAGTTTATTAAATTATTATAAAATAATAGGTATACAGTTAAAAATGTACTTTGCAAAATAACATTAATGATAATATAATATAAACAGAATAATATATTTTGTTTGAATGACTTAATAATGTGTTAATTTTAGACTGAAGGTACACGCTAATTAGGTCTCTAAATGACAAAGTGTTGAGATCAATGCCAAATTATCGGATAGTCTAATAAAAAAACATTTGTATTTTATATCAGTTAAAATAATACAATATAATTCAGACATTTTAGAAGTGTCAACCATGTAAACCCCGATTTTGAAAGAAGATTCTGGTGTATTAGTAAATTCAGAACAGCTGATGAACTGTTTTACAATTAAATTAGGAGGTTTATTGTTCGGTTGAACAATATGCTGAACCATAACAAGAGTGTTATTAGTAAGCATTATGTATCTATCTTTTACTTTAAGAACATTTATAATTGTACTGGTTAGTTCTAAAGTGATTTTTTCAAAAAGTTTATCATTTATATTAAAGAGAGGTGAAGGATTACTGTGTATTATTTCCAGGGCCGGCGTTAGGTAATATTTGTGAGGGGTCGTGGTTAACGAAAGTGACGACTGAAATTCATGCATAATTTTATAATACTCTAAAAAGGTTAGGTTAGGTTACACTCAAATTGTCAAGTTTTTGTTTCTACAATTCTATACTATGTTGAAGCAAAAACTCGGCGTGGAAATTTTGATTTTTTTTTATTGTTATATATATATACATTTGAATAACATTTGCTTTTCAGTTCCAGTGCCACATGACGGCCGCTCTAAGTACGTGTAAACGCGGCATTCAGCGATGTACAGGGTCAGAGGACACCACCCCATTCCCTCGTCCATCACATTGAATAGTGCGCATCAAAATGTCGATGAAAAAAAGTACAATAACCTGTGATAACGGTTCAATAAACAGTCGGATAAACATCTTTATTGGTTCCCTAAAGTGTTAGACTGTTCAACTGTTGCACAAAAAATTGATCAGGCCAAAGTTATAGAACTTTTGAATATTTATCGAACTTTATAACCTATCGAATCGATAACACATTATTTATTGGATTGATAAAACTTATTAATCCATTGACCTTTGTGCAACCCATGAAGACTGGAGATAAGAAGGTCAAAATAATATCAACATTTAAGCATTTAATATTATAGATTCATACAAGACAATATTAAAAAAAATGCTACCAATATATAAAGGTTATAGGTACCAAATAATTTTTAATTTGTACATGCAATTATAGTGTATTGCGTTTTGTTGAAATACGTTTTGAAACCGGAAATTTAGCACACTTATGTTTTTTTTTTCATTTTTTATCACCTGAGTAAATAATTAGTAAGAAAAGTAAAAACGGCGCAGATGCTCTATGATAGATATCTTAAACAGATGTTTTCAATTTTCCACATTTTTCGATTGACTTCAATGTCCCACTTAACTTTTTCAAATTAATTGCTAATAATTACATAAGATAGTTAAATGCAAACATTTTGTCAGAGACATGTCGAAATACATAATAATTAATAATCATATTATTGTATACCAATATTAAATAATAATTATAATAATTATTGTATGCTTCATGGAATGTTAGGTGAGAGACTCATACCTGAAGGCCCTTTCGTAGTCATCTCAGCTGACCACCTTTCCCGCCCAACTACTAAAGCAGGAAATTGTTATATACTAGCACACGTATGTCACGCAACCAGATTTCTTTTAGCTGGGCCAACATGTACCACTGTCACATATGACATCATGCATACACTTGAAAATGATAACATAAATCACTATGGACTACCAGTTACGTATATCTCTGACAATGGTTCTTCATTTACAAGTTCTAAGTTTAAACTATATTTAGATAAATTTGAAATACAACATTCACTATGTCAACCATAATATACGCCTCAAGCTACAATCAACGCTACTATCATTTCAGTTTTATCAAAATTTTGTTTAGAGCACTCAAACGATTGGGATGTTAAATTACCAAATCTAGTCTTAGCTATAAACACAATTCAACAAAGCACCACAAAATGTTCACCTTTCTTTTTATTACATGGTTATGAACCAAAAATTTCACTTAGGTATATGGCACTAGGATCATTCCAACCAAAATTATCCAGATTGGATGAATTAGACATACTAGCAGAAAGCAGATGTATTGTCATAGAAAATTTAAAAAACAAACATGAAGACAACAAAAAGCTATTTGACAAACATAGAAGTCGCCACAACTTTCAACCAGGTCAAGTAGTGTGGTACAACTGGCATTCAATTAAAGGCACAAAACTTACACCAAGTTTTAAAGGATCATTCTTCACTGAACACCCAGTGGGAGAAGTTTGTTACAGAATTACCAAAAACAAAAAAAACTCCAGGATAGTTCACGTTCAATCCCTGAAACCAGCCCAAAATAGACCCAACTTAGATAATCCAGGCGTGATTCAATTTGAGGAAAACACAGAACCATTACCACCCCCAACACCTCCTTCAGGCAACACTCAAGTAAATACAATTACACCAACCATAGACACTCAAGTAAACGTATTCGCAAATCACCTACTTGGTTAAAAGATTATATAACAGAAGTCATTATGTATTAATTTTTTTTTGGGCTGATAAGTATTATAATCGATAACTAAAAAAAAAAAATTATATTATTATATTCAATTAGTTCTCAATGTACCTATTATATTAGAATGTTCCAATTCGGGCCATTTACCGTACAACATAATTTATTAAAAAAAAAAAATAACAAAAACAAAAAATTGTACTTTTATACCAATTTGTATTATTCTATGATTATTAATTTATTTGTAATTAATTAACTATTATGTTGTTATGTTCTTTTTATATCCATGTTATAATTACTTGAATCAATTATTTTTATTGTTTTTTTTTTTGGGCTGAATGTAAGGTTCTAAATTATTATTTTTATTAATTAATGTTATCACATTATCATATACAATGTGTGTATGTATAATGGATTGGGTGCGCACGGTACAGATAGTCAGTTAGTTCCCAACACAGATCGCTGACGAAAGGAACAACCACGTTACCGTAATAAATGACCTACCTAACGATACAGTAGTGTTTTTTTATTTACAGTACCTAGGCATCTCATATACGCAGGTTCAGTTATAGACCAGAAACTCATAATGATTTACACAAAGAAATAAAATATCATTATGATGCCCAGAGAAATCGTTTTACCTAAATTATATTATTTATAATCATTTGGTAAATAACGAAAACATGGACTACTTAGTTTACTCGGCAGTGTATATTAGCACTTTAAAGACAATTTTTTATCAATTCAATCTCTGCCAATTTTTAATTAAATAATTACTTTTAATATTATTTTACATTATTTTTGATACAAATATATAAAATTGCTTTAATTGTACTTTAGTTATGCTTCATAATTGGTTTAATAATATTCTATATATTTCGTTTTGTTTAATTATATTCTATAATATTTCATATTTTTTACCAATATGTTTTATTTTGCAGTACTTTTTTTAACTACCGGTTTTCCTTTTAATTACATTTAAAAATTTTAATAATGTTTTGCCATGCATAGGTACTTAGTAATGATGTCATGATCATAAATCTATAACATTATTATAATGTTTGCAAGTTAAAATTATTTAGGTATTTTTTGATATTCATAGTATAAATCCAAATTATATATCAGTTGATAGTTACTACCAAATTTATATTCCAGTGAACTAGAACGTATATTTAGTTATTTCTATTACACCAATAATAAATTATGAATCCGTTATTTTATGATTTTAAAGCTGTTCAACTGCAAAGATGAAGTGATAATTATCAGACAACGTATATGTCACTCAAAGATGTCCCTTAGATAACTTATGCGAAGAGTAGAACCTACTCAGTGCCAAACCTGCGGAGAACTCCTTACAATCAAACATCTTCTCGTACAACTTCGAAACCACGTATAAACTATAAACCAAAAATAGCCTATTGATTCCAACCTTTCAAAATCCAATTAAAGACATCAGCAAAAATATTTTTTTTTCTTAAATAAATTAACATGTAAAACGCGATCTAGGAAATTCAATGTACTCATTTATTTGTAACCAGGGCTTGCATTTGAAAAAAAAATATTTTTTTACGTTATTTACAATCAAAACGTTATACAAATTTTGAGTTTATCGTTATTCAAAATTTAAACGTTATTCAACTTTTGTGTTTATCGTTATTCAGAATTAAAACGTTATACAATTTTTGCGTTTAACGTTATTCATAATTAAAACGTTATACAATTTTTGCGTTTATCGTTATTTAATATTTAAAAGTATTTAGATACCTGTTTTAAAAGTACACAGGCCGCAATTTAAAAGTATATGACTATGACCTTTTCTGGGGACATAATTTCCCTATTCTGAGTTTTAAGTAGGTATTGTGTAATTTTATTTATTTAATTAAAGGGGTTAGATAACCCAATTACATATTATTTATAAAATATAGAGTACAGTGATACAGATTAAATTACAATATACATAGTTCGTAAAGAAATGGAAACAAAATAAATGATAAAACAGTATGATGATAATTAATCTTAAGTTATAAGTGATAATGTATTATTGAATTTAATAAATTGCCTAGGCTCTAAGGACTTTATTATAAAATAATAAATATTAAAAAAAAAAATCATGATCGTTATTTTGAAATTTTGAACGTATTATTAGGTTTTTAAATGTTAAAATTATTTAGTAAGTTTTACAATATTGTGCTTGAGAATATCATTTAAGCAGGAATCTATGTTTCAAACATATTTTACTCTGATTGTTTTGACATACTTTGTCAACATTTATTTTATACCTTCCTACAATTGACAAAATAATCAGAATCTATAATTTATGTTGTTAAAAGTTAAATAATACCTATGTATTGGCAATATAAAAGTGTGTACATAGCTAATATACTATAGAGTGTAGACAACATAGTATAATTTATACTATCTAAATTATACTTTTTACCATATTACCATTATTAAATAGAACATTCACAAACAACAAAATAAATACCAATGATCACCGAACACAATAGTTGAATAACTTGAATGGTATAAATTCCAACCGTAGTACAGTACAATATTATCAGAGTATCACTATTATTAGCTATTGTTAGCTATTAAATTATTCTATTAATACCTTCTTATTAAATTTTAAAATAAATCTAATACGGGATCTCCCGGATAGGCCGGATACGGGATAAAATTAATTCTTGGCTCGAATAAATAATTGAATAATACTAAGTATTATTAAATAATTGGAAATTAATTATTTTGTTTAATGGAATACAATATAATATACCGTTTTGCGTTATGTTTTGTTTAATGATATATCATATATTTTGTTAAACGTTACGTTTTGTTTTGTGTTATTTATTTATTTATGTTTATCGTTTTTCGTTATAATTACGTTTACAAATTTCAATCGTTTTTTATCAAACATAACGTTATAATCATAACGTTATTATAACGTTTGCAAGCCCTGTTTGTAACTATTATTATTTTTGTCGTAAGCTAAGTTGTCTAACAATAAAAAAAAATCTGTTTATTAACATGTGTATTTACATTAAAATTAAATTAATACTATACTAATAAATTACGAGTTATTCTATACAACCCCTGATTTAGAGTAGATTAAGTATAGGTAAAAATAATAGTTATCTAGCTGTACTGTTGAAGAGTAAATAATACACAATAATTATTTTGATATTAAAAATATTTATATTGATTTCCAGAATTAATACTTTAAAATAAATTAATAAATACCGTAATCAATTTAATCGTCGTACCTACCTATTATCGATAACGAAAGCGACACATAACTAGTTTACATGTGGCAGAAATCTCATATTACCCTCTAACTATATTTCCCATGTACACAATATAACTGAACCATCCGGGAATTTACAAAATATCTTGATAATGAATTATAAACTATATTATAGTTTATCGTCTTTATTTCGTTAGTGTAAAATGTATATAGATATATCATGAAATAACATAACTTCATGCTTTAACGATAACATATACATTATACAGCAGTATACATAATATAATATTATTATTCTACGTTTTAATTTATCAAAAATGCATATCTACACGTCATATCATTCCTATTGCATGTTTATAAATTTATAATATATATCTGTGTATGAATCTTATTCGCATAGGATTAATCTTCAATTCGTTATAAATTGTTTGAACAAATAAACTTGTCTACCGTCGACATTATTGATGTGGATGTAAATTATAAAATAAAGTAATAATAAATTATATAAGAATTAAAAATATAGAAACATTAATATTTTTATTTTAAGTTGTCATATCGGCAGGTAGTGGTTAATATTAAAACTAGGTACTACATATTTAAGATAGTACAGTCAGAGGCGGACTGGCCAGGTGGGACAGTGGGAATAGTCCTACTGGGCCGCAGGCTTTCTAAGGCCGCCGGCCTGAATCATGTATAAATTTATATACTTTATACTAAAACAAAACAAAATATAATAATAATTATCAAAATAAATCTATTTAGGCATATCTTATACAATAAATTATAATGATATTAAAATCTTTATAAATGTGGTTATCACTAGCATTGGTTTTATAATATACTATATTATTAGTATATTATAAAATCAATGTCACTAGACACAAATAAACAATAATATAAATATAAGCAATATAAATTTAATTCAGCCCGGAATTGCTATTTATAGCTTTTAATAAATAATAAGGATAATTTCGTATTTTCATTGAAATACATAGGCTGGGCGGTGGTCGACTATGTAGCTATGTAAATTCATATTAATGTGAGTGAGTTATTTGATCCAAAAATAACAATATTGTTTTTACGAACGTGCGCAATTGCCGACTGCTAATCTGTAAACAATTCTAACTATAAGCACATATTGCCCATATTCAAACTAATAATTTAGCCATAAGAGCATCATTTTTAGTACAGTGCACCCGTTCAGTTTGTCGTTTATTAATGTTTTATTACATATTGTCATATTGATACTGTGCATTTTAATTTATAAATATGAATTCTAAAAAACAAAAAGGAGGAGCTGCCAAAGAACGTGAAAAAAAAAAAATCAAATTACAAATTGCTGCCCAATCATGTCATAACTTATTATGACATGACATTTATATGTAACAATTGTTTACAATGTGTATACAAACTTGTATACAATTTAAACATGCATGTCTTGGCTTATACTCAACTATGTGCTTCATATGAGTTTTTTCTTACTTTGTCAGTCACCGAAGTCAACTGCGAAAGGACATTCAGCAAACTTAAGCTTGTTAAAACAAGACTCAGAGCCAATATAAGTCAAGATAATTTAGAAGCACTCTTAATTATGAGTGTTGAAAAACAATTACTCAATGAAATTGAAATTTCAAATATCATTGAATATTTAAAAGCTAGTTTTACAGTAATGACTAAAATGTTTTCAATATAAAATTGTCATTTCAGTTTTGTTTTATATAATTTAAGTATTTTCTTAACTATAATAAATAATAATGCATTAATTTGTATGGATTATGATTCTTCTTCTTCATTCTCTGGCATGACTACTCTCTAAGAGATTTTGCTGACGCCTGACATTACTAAACTTTGCCACCTATCTCTATCTATGAATTATATTATATGAAAAAAATTCTTTTGAGTCTAATTGTTGATTATCATGTTTTTTAATGTTGAAACTAGACCCATAGTATCAGTATGTAACATAACACACACCAGAGTACGTATTTGACCTAATTAAATTAAATTGTACATGCTATTTATAGGTACCTTATAACAATTAATTATATTTATTTAAGATTTTTTTTTTTTGGGGGGGGGGGGTGGGGGTGTTTATTTTTTGGGGGGCTAATCACCCTTCAGGCCACCTCTATTTGGGCCGGTGACCGTGATTTCCCACTGGGCCGAACACCCCTCAGTACGCCTCTGAGTACAGTGAAACATCTAAATACCAGGAACTGTCTGAAATTTTGTCTACTATTCAGAGGGTTCATTTTGCAAAGGTGGGCATTAACTTGTTAAAAAGTTAAAGTTAAAGTTAAATAAAAAAAAACTTTTTAACTTACCTAGTTACTTAATTTTGTTTTTTACTTATTAACTTATTTAGTTAACATTTTTACTGTTGTAACTTAACTTTTTATAGTTAATTATCAATGTCGTACAGTTAAGTTAATTTTCTTTTTGTGTCACGTGGAACCAACTAGACAATACTGATTCGATGACTTTTTTTCGATTTTGGTAATTTTCTCTAATTATATATTATAATAATCTAATTTTTTACACAGTGTTAAACGTCTTGATACATTTTTGTGTAAACCAAAATACTAGGACACCTTATCACTTAAAAATAATTGCTATAATAATAATAACTTGAAAAAAAATTAACTTTTTTTAACTGAGTTATTATTTTTGACTATTGCTTTCCGCTATAATAACGTTTACAAATTTCAATCGTTTTTTTTATCAAATATAACGTTTGCAAGCCCTGGTTAAAATTAATTTCTATCTCAACTTTAAACTTATATTGTTAATTTTTTTTTTGTTAACTTTTAACTTAACCGAAGGCAATTTAATTGAATCTGAAATTAATTTATAAATATGGGGGGGGGGATGAGTAAAAATATTATTCCTAATAGGTCTTCTATAAATGGAAATACTATTATTATCTGTGTACATAACTGACTATAAGGCAGTGATTGACAGTTTTCGATTGGCATTATAATCGTGATACGTTATTAATTATAGTACATAAGTACTTTAAAGGGGAATATACGATTGAGTTTTTGACGAATTCCGTCGGAGCGCGTTACTAGTAATCACAATCGCGCAATACCCCTACTCTAACTATCTTCGACCTATTGTTAGAAGACAGCGCGCTTCAGCAGCGGTTACCACTACTCACGTTCGATTACTATTATTATCTATGTCACTGAAATAATAGTCGCACCACGATATAAAATATGAAAATAATAATAATATTCTTTCTGAATATTACTTTGAAGACATCATAAATAAATATCAAAATATAGATGTAATTATACATATTATAATACTAGCTGATCCAGTTCACTTCGTTGCCCTTAAAATTTGTGATTGTTTAAATCTTTTTGGATGTAACATGTAACATAACAGAACATTGTGAGATGGTACATTAAATAATACATTTGTCGTAAAACGTAACTTGTAATGCCATAGACATATATATATATATGTGAAAAGAATTACAAGTCAAATACAATTTACATTTTTATTATTGTTGTAAAACATAATAACATGTACCGAATGAAAATAAATTATATTATAGAAACATTTTTATTAATCATATATTGAAAATAAAATAAAATAAAATTATATTCAATCATATATCAATTAAATTTATTGGGTTAGAGCTTCTCTGTAAACGATATTTGATGTTGTTTTATTTTGTGGTAGCAAAATAAATTGATTATCAGCAGATCCAACTCGTGATAGGCTATGAGTAAAACATTCCTTTCGTAGGTCGTCCCTACTAATTTGAAGGTTTGACCTTGGGACTTGTTAATAGTCAACGCGAAAGATATTTTCACCGAAAATTGAACCCGTTTAAACGGGATTGGCAGATCAGTTGGGATCATCGGCCGGTAATAATGGTCGCTACAATTCAATGTAAACACTGTACAATATATATTTGCGATTCCCATGTGCGACGAGCCTAACCTATATAACATTAGCTGAACGTGCTAAAACTAATAACATTAAACATTGTTCTCGGGAATTTAGCTCCGTCAAATTTGACATTATATTATTTATTTTGATCAATCTTGACGATAATTAATAATAATTAAAAATGTTAGGATTCGTGTTTTTAATATGTGTTAACAATTTATTTGTGACCACGTGAAGTTAGAATATAATTCGCGTATCGAAATAATTGTATTGACCTTGAATCCTGTTAATTAATATTCATACAATATTATTATAATAAGAAAATTGGAAAAATTTATAATATCGATGGCATTTATACACTGTGATTAAAATGCGTTTGAAAACTACTGCGTTCCAATACTAATATCGGAATAACCAAGGGTTTTTTTTAACTTAACTGTTTTAAATTTAGTTTTCATTAACCTAGATTTTAACTTAACTGATTTTAATTGATAAAAACTTAATAAATAACTCGTTACTTTTAATCAAATCAAAGTTACGTTAATTTATAAATAATTAAATAATAAATACAATTATTATTTATGATTTATATACTGCATAAACGTTTACTTTTAATTATTTTAAACCATATTTGGTACTGGATATTTATATATACAAAAAAACAACTTAATTTAAGTTTATAGGTTCATTGTGAGTTTCCATATAACTTTTAACTTAACTGTGTTTAAAAAAAAATTAGGATAACTATAAACTTAAACTTTATAAAATGTTTTCTATCACCTTAACTTAACTCAATTAAAAACTATTAATCGCTGGTCCAGGCTTGCTAATATAATATCTGAAGTGTTTTTACTTTTCGGGTAAATTAATTATGACGTGTAATTGGATAGTACGGTTGTAAGTCGGTTGTAGTACATATTAAGCGCTAAATATGACCCAAAAGCGCAAATCAATTTTACTAAATTAAATGAATTTTATTAAAATCATAATTATTATTACTTGATTTTAGATTCTGAGCGAAGCGAAGCGATGAATGTATTGATTTTACAATGATGTGTGTTTTTTTTTTATTTTTTTTTTATAATTTTTCATTTTTATTTTTGTGTCTGTCATCACCTTTTAGGACAGTAAAAGTGCTTTGATTTTCTTCAACAGTAACTTTTCTGATAGGAAAGTGAATCTAGTTGGTACTTTGGAAGGGTCAAAAGTAAAAATTTCCCAGTAGTTTTCAAAAGCGACGTGAAAAACAAAAGAAAAATTAAGGAAAAACGGGAATTTTTTCGCAAAGTTTTCGAGAAAATCGATTTTGGTTTTTGGTGTAACTCTAAAACAAATGACCGTAGGGACATGCAATTTTGACTGAATGTTTATATTAGCATTTTCTATACACCATAAAATTTTGAAAATATTTTGACTTTTTTTGAGCTGTTTACGAACATTGTCAGTTTTCAATTTTTTTAGTTTTTTTTTCTATAAATATCAATAAAATTTTATATGCTCAGTAAAAAAGCATGAAAATTTAATAGAAGGCTCCTAGGCTATTGTTTCAAAGGCAGATGAAAAAAATTAAAAATCCTTAGTCACAGTTTTTATTTATAAGCATTTAAAGTTCAAATTTTGACAAAATACGGAAAAATCACGAAAATTAGCAAATTATTTTGAGTTGAAAATTCATAAAAATTTTTCTATTTAAATCTAAGATTTGAAAATGTAATATAAGATTACTCATAAGTTTGTCTACCTTTATCAAAAAAAAAAATGTCAACAAGAAACTTAAATTAAATTTTTATGAGCGTCTGAAAATTTATATTTTTACAACATTTGATATTCACTCGGTTTCTCATGTAACAATTTTCTTATTTTATTTTAATTAAAAAACGAATGACTGTAGATACTTGAAAATTTCACTGAATGTTTTTATATTAGCATTTTCTATACACCATACAATTTTGAAAATATTTTGACTCTTTTTGAGCTGTTTACGGACATTGTCAGTTTTCAATTTTCTTAGTTTTTTTTTTCTATAAATATCAATAAAATTTTTATCGTAGGGTAAAAATCGTGAAAATTTAATATAAGGCTCCTGATATATCGTTTTAATAGCAGTTGAAAAATATTAAAAATACATATGCACAATTTTTTTTTTATAAACATTTAAAGTTCAAATTTTGACAACATTTATCAAATTTATAATTTATTAATTATTTTGTAGTTAAAAATGTATAAAATGTTTAACTTTTATGGCTAAGGATTGAAAATTTAAAACAAGGCTCCACTCAAATAGGTTATATATAAATGACTTTATTCACAATAATATCATCAAATATACTTGGTAATATCATAGGCTGACTGACGGTATTCGCTCAGAATCGTTTTTCTTATACAATGATATTATATCATTGAATTCAAATTTAACACCATCCATTACAGTGACCCACTTGTAACCTACTGTACAGCAGAGCGACATCCACTTATCCACCTTTTTTACATTATTGTTATAATGAGTTTACTTTAAAATTAAACTTTAATTTTGAAGGCCATTGTTTTAAAGTTGTTCAATCTGAATTGTTTTCTATGAAGCATGGAGCTTTAACGTTGGAGATGGCTTTAAGCTGGGATACGTAGATTTTTCTCATTTGTAGTTTTAAATTTCAGCTTGGTGTTCTTTGAGTATTTCAATACAATTTTAAATTGATGAGTGTGGATTGTATAATTGGTCTTTCAAGTGACGGCAGTTCTGGACCATTGGTATAGTCCTTGGCTCGTTTGAAGGTGGCTCGGCCCAGAGGCGTGGTGAATGTCTGCTGTCATTTTCAATAAAATTATATGGCTATATTAACTTATCAAAAATTTCATTGATATAAATTTATACTGGATAGTTAGGTATCTCAAATATTAACAAGCATCGTCATCGTAGTTTGTTACGACAAAACATGATGCGATAAAACAATTTCAAATGAAATCGATCACTGCTGTAGTTTTTGAAATAGAAAAAAACACTATAATACTTGAGAGTTACATTTAATGTGCGTCAAATTTTAAACGAAAACTATAGTGCAGTACTGCAGTGCAGGGTACAACATCGTACTATGTTATACAATTTATTTATACAATAATCACTTCCTGGTAATGTTTGTTGTGATGTTCTTTTGTTTGAATGTGCACTGAAAAAAATTCTTGATCATAATATTAGGAAACAAGTTAGGAAAGATCACTCTGCGAGCCTGCTAAACTGCTCTCGATTTCCAAATGTATTATAACACAGATGAATTGCACGTGTGAATTAACATCAAATTATTTGAAAACAAATAATACGATTATACGCATAATCTTAAGATGGAATATTCGTTTTAAACTCGATAAATATTATACACATACACACATACACACACACACACACACACACACACATTTCCCAATTTAAGGAATTGAGTGAGGTAAGAAAAAATAATGTATTTAAACGGATGTTGACGGAAGACATATTTTAATATATAATTTAGTGTATTACAACTTAAATAAAAATCGCCTACAAAAAATAAAATTATGCACAAATACTTTTCTTGGTACTCTGTAAAATAGTGGTCTACTGTGGGCGAGAATCAAGTTTACATTATTCATATACACGTTACACATAGGTTTTATGTTATAATCTCGAAAATAATTTATTTGGCCAGTATTTTTCGTAAAACATATATTATACATTATAATTTATATTATATGAGACAATGAACCTTGTTTCATTTAATGTCCACTTGTGTGGAATTGAGAGAAATGTGTACAAATTAATAATTTATTCTTCAATTACTGCAAATTACACGCGATTATATTATTTGTATCGATTGAATTTCCTGTTTGACTTTCAGTAACTTCCCAACAATGTCAGTAAATCAATATAATATTGCAATTGAAACACATAACGTTGTTAATTAATTAAAAATAATATTTTTCCGTGTGTAGGTCGATAAGAACTTTTTGGAGACTAAACGTGTTCCGGATAAATAAACGCGTTTGTCAAATGCTACGTAAGAAGCTTATTATTATTTTGAAGGTCTCATACAAACTCCTACGTAAAAATACCTGGGTGTATGGAAAAAAAAAATACTGACAATAATAACCATTTAACTGTTCTTTCTACCTACTGAATCAATGGTAGGCGTCTTGAGAATGGTTCAGGTCGTCGTACTGACATCTGCGGTCTCGATAGTGGTCAAAAATCGCCACAAGCGTCACAGACTTACATCACACACATGTAACACAATACTGTTATTGTAATTAACAGATCTATAGGGTAAAAAGGTTCGTTAATTATATTTCTATGAAATTATTGCTGTTATAGAAAATGGTAAACGGAAAATTGGTACGGTGATTGTGTTTTGAACAAAAGAAATGAAATAGGCGGAATATTGGTACTATAAAATATTTTATTTTCAGTGGTTCAAAAAATTAAATTAAAATAAATATATGTTCACAATTAATATTAATTATATAGTAATAATAATATATTAAAATTAAATTAAATATATATTCATAATAATAATATGATAGTCAAAAAATGTGTCCAAAATTAAATAATTCATAATAATTCAAAATTAAATATAAATTCACAATAGTTTCCCTATGATATTTAAAAAAATGTCCATTGTAATTTCTTTATTTACGTAACTGGTAATAGTTTCATGAAGTTTATATTGAAGGGAAGCATATTTTTATTTTTTTTTCGAGATGTTAAATTATTAGGTTGTTCATGCCGTATACTTTCAATTCGCATCATAGATTCATCTTGTTGAATACATTGTAGAACTAACCAAAATGATGGGTTGCTTGTTCCTACAAGCTTATTAAAATAATTATTCCACCCTTCGCAATAGTTATTTGTTTTATCACCACCGTTCAATGTGACATCGAATACATTCCACAAAATTGGAGAAAACATTGGGGTACCGCTAGTACCACTGACATAGATGTCATCAAAATATTTAGCCACTTACAATAGTTCTATAGGAATTATTGTATACAAATAAGCCATTCCACTGGATACTTCATTGAGAGGTAAAAAAGCTAAAGCATTAATCATACTGCAATTTATTCTGATATTTTTGTTATTTTTATAAACAGAACTTAGACCTAGGTGTTGAATTTTTCGCCACATTGACTGGCATAAGTGAAAAAAACATCCTTTAACCTGCACACTATCACCAAATACATGTTTAGTAGCACTTATAGCTCCTATTTCGAAATCCATCACGATATATTTTGGTTTTGGATTGTTTGAAGTTTGAAGACAATTAATAACAACTTGTTGTAAAATAGTGATATACGTACTTTTTAACTTATTAGGCAAAAATGCATACACACAAGTAGATATTTGATTTTTATACTTTCCTCGTATAACATAAAGTTGTTGGAATATAGTAGTTGAGCATTTGAAAGTTCCATCCATAAACCAAGTTTCCGCGCAAGACAAAATATTTAAAGCGAAATTAGAGGCAAAAATCAAAATTCGCGAATCAGCTTGTTTATTATCAAAAATCAAAAATGGCTTAGGTTCAGCACCCATCGTAGTTTTCCACTCTTCAGGAAGACAAAAATTTGCATTTAACGGTTCATCGGGAAATTTTCTATGTCGGTAATTTCGTATGTTACGTTTTATGGAAGACAAATTTCCCAGTGTTACCGCTGTATCTTCTACAGCCATAAAATATTAAAAAAAAATTAATAATAATAATATTTATTTAATAAAAAAAATAATCATCTAACCAGAAATATTGTGCATGATGGATGAAACCATCTGACTTGGAGTTTCTCGTGTGTCTAAGGCTCTTTTTTTTATATTATGTTTAATAACAATTATTTCCTCAATTTTATTATTTGTAGTGTGATTATGAGGCACTATATTTGAATAGTTTATATTATACTAAAATAAAATTAATAATAATACATTACAATACAATAGATACAATAATATAAATTATTACTAATTTAAAACTTACGGGTTTATTTAAATTCGTTGTAATTTTTCCCGAACATTTTAATGTTGTATTTTGTGAACATTTCCACCTAATAGTATTATTATTTTTTCTTAAAATTACATACGAATAATTCTTGTACGGCATTAATTCATTTCCCTTTTCAGTTTTAAAACTTTCCATTATAACAAAAATAAAAATTGAAAATTGTGGACACGTGGCAATAAGTTGAACGTTGCAGTTGCACTAGGTCGCATGAAACCTTTACAATATCTTTATTCTTCGTTATCGATATTGTCATTTGTCGTTGTAGATTAGATTAATACTTCGCCCTACAATTTTATACAGTACTTATCTAATTTAAGATTGTTTTTTTCATAGTTTAAGAAACCCTGGTTTTTAACGACCGTACCAATATTCCACGTTCAAAACAACCGTACCAATTTTCCGACAATCATAGAAAATATGCTAAGCCACACGTTTTGGTCGCAGATTAAACCGTGAACTGCGTGAACAATACGCATAACTTTAAATAATTCACAGGATTTTACACCGATAGCTGCTGATGCAGTGCAATGTACCTACGATGTATTTTATTTTAGATTAACATTTATTTTTAATATTATTAGATAAAAAAAATATTTCAAACAAAACTAGTAAGTAGAGATAAAAGAAAATGTGTTCAAGTACTAGTATTTTAAAGTCAAACCGAATAGCATAAAATAATGAAAAAAAATATGAGTAAGTGGACTGCTTTACATTAGGTGTGGGTCACTTTAACGGATGTGTTAAATTTGAATGACACCAACTATAGATTCACATTCCCACTAAAAAAGTTCAAAATCGATCGAAGTATTATTACGACTACTTATCGTGTACATAGATATAAAAAAATGTAAAAAGCTCACTGAACCTAAACACAGAACTCTTCGAGTTTAAAATTCTGATGGTGCTGAACTGCTGAATACGTTTAACAACTTCGCTTTACCACACCACCCATTTAATATCATCATCATAATATTAAATAATTGCTTTGTAAAATAAATATTAATTTATTATTAATCATTATACTATAGGAAGTTAACCGTGTAATATTAGCATAAATTATGAGTTAAAAATTGGTACTAATTACACCCAGGCCTCAATACCCAAATTGGGCCTATGAATAGAAACCAAAATTCAAAACAAATCAGAGTTAAAAAAAAATATTAAGTAATAAATTGCAGTAAACAAAAGTTTGTATTTCATAAAAATATATACAATTAAAAAAAAGGTGGGTAAGTGGATGTTGCTCTGCTGTATAGTAAGTTACAAATGGGTCACTATAATGGATGGTGTTAAATTTTAATTCAATGATATAATATCATTGTATAAGAAAAACGATTCTGAGCGAAAATGGTCAGTCAGCCTATGATATTACTAAGTATATTTAATGATATTAAGGTGAATAAAGTAATTTATATAAAACCTATTTACGTGGAATCTTGTTTATTTTATATTATCTTAATTTTTCTTTGACCACTTCAATTGCACCAACAATATTCACTTTCCCATCGAACAAGATACTGAAGTTGAAAATCGAAGCATTATTTCGACTACTTATCGTGTACACAGACGAAAAAATAAAATAAAAAAAAACACATTATTGTAAAATCAATACATTCATCGTTCCACTCAGAATCTAAAAGAATTTTAGAATGATCATATTGTGTTTTATTTTATTATTAAAATGTTTCAAAAATATTTATTAACTGACTTCAAAAAATAAAATTTAGTTTGATTAGAATAATATATTGGGAATCAGGTATAACAAAATTTTTTTTTTATTCAATTAATTTACGCCTACCTGTAATAATAACTAATTAATAATATTACAAAACACTATATAGATAAAAAAATAATTTTAAATATTATAAAAGTTTCAAAAACATTTTGTTATAATATAAGAAACTTTAGTTGATTACGTTTCGGATACATTTGTATAAAATGTTTAGTCAAATTTTACTCTAAGCAATATTAATTTTAAATTTTATATTAGAAAGTACCTACGTTAATAGTTAATATTAATATTATTACAATAGCAATTAATGTTCACAAAATCAGCCCATTATCTTATGAAAGAATTTATTAATAACAATCTATTATAAATATAATTTTACTCTATAATTAAAACATAATCTATTTCAATATATTATAAAATCTGTATATTTTGTTCTCAAGTCTTAAAGTATAGGTAGGGTTGTCAATTTGCAGCATACCTTCGAGTACAACGTACACGATCACCTGTACAAACAACTATTATACTTAGTTGGATATTCATCTATGATGATCAACACAAACCTGTAATCATTCAATTGTACAATGAACTGAAAAAAATGTTAGGATTCTAACGTGGGATTCCACAGAAATTAAAGGCAATATTTTTTAGATTGTCAAGGTCAGATCGTGTACTAGTTATTTAGTATTTCTTCAAGGTGCAGTCTAAATATTCACAGAATAATAAATAACGATTAATGGCTAATATTCATTAAATAAATAATAATTACACCCTGTAGCTCAAATATAATTACACACATAAAGTCACAGGTTTTTAATCGTATGCAAAATTATGGTATTAAAAAGGCATTGTACCTATGTCATCCGATATATTCCTACTTAATCGGTTGGTTTACACTTACACACTATTACATTGCATCACTTATGAAATTCTGCTTCTTAGTCTCCGAGATGATAATATGTTTGGGCTGTGAAAAATGTTTTATGGAAACAAAAGGAGCAAAATAAACACGTAGGTACTACAAAAGTTACAATTAATATTTTTTATTTTGTATATTTTTATATTACATAAATAGAACGTACAGTTTACATAATATACATAATATTTATATTTACAATAGCTAATTGAACAGTGGAAACAATAAAAGTTAAGAAGTAGAGGGAAATTTATTAAAATTGAAGTTTGTTGTTTCGTTTTTATTTCTAATAAAATGGGTGAAATTAATATATTTGAAGAAATTAAGCTCCAACAAGAATGGTTTTTCAAATTTAATGATTTACCATTACTCGAAAATATATCAAGACAAACATAAGATGTAACTATATATGACGTAAAACACGTGCATCAATATATATTTTTAAAATTGTAATATAAGGAAAAAATATGTTGGTACTTGCTCGTACCAGTCACTATCATACTTGCTGGGTTAGGTTACTTATTTTGTGGGGGTCTCTTATTATAATTGAATCTTGTAGGGAACCCGGGACCACCCTAATTCCAGCCCTGCCTGTAGTATTGTTTATAAAAAGTAAATTACTTATTTATAATATTATAGTGGTAACGCGTGTCGAGATTTCCCTATTTTGCATTGCATTTCAGCAACGTTTCTGCGTGCAGTGTCGCGATGATGTATATGGATGGCTATAGAACGGAATTGAATCTGTCTCAGTAGAATTTGCATACTATATATAATATTTAATACATACAGTTGGCTATACTCGTGGATATTAAATTAAGAAAAAAATAAAATATTCTTGGATATAATTCTCCCGGTTCCCGTCTAAAGCGATCAGTGCACTGCACAATAATCTTGCGCCTGGAATCACTTCTGTTAAATGTAAAAGTTATTTTTTTCCGGCTAATTTCACTTCCGTTCTTAACCATTAAATTAACAAGAGGTATAATTATTATTAAACCAACTAAACATAAAATATTTTACTGGAATATTAATTGTTCAACATTATTTTAATTGAGCAACTAAAATATAAACATACTTATAATATGTTCTACAGCATTATACATCGCATTTTCAACTTAAATTATAACGTATCATAAAGTATAAAAAAAAGTGGATACATGGATGTCGCTCTGCTGTACAGTAGGTTACAAGAGGCTTACTGTAATGGATGGTATTAAATTTAAATTCAATGATATAATATCATTGTATAGAAAAACGATACTGAGTGAAAACGGCCAATGATATTACTAAGTATATTTGATGATATTATTATGAATAAAGTAATTTATATATTTACCTATTTACGAGGAACCTCGTTTTAAATTTTCAATCCTTAACCATAAAAGTTAAACATTTTATAAATTTTTAACTACAAAATAATTATTAAATTTGAAATTTGATAAATTTTGTGGTATCGTAACAATATATTAGGAACCTTAAATTTTCACGCAATAAATAAAATTGTATTGATATTTATGGAAAAAAAACTAAAAAAATTGAAAACTGACAATGTCCGTAAACAACTCAAAAAAAGTCAAATTATTTTAAAAATTGTATGGTGTATAGAAAATTAAAATATAAACATTCAGTAAAATTTTCATGTATCTACAGTTATTGGTTTTTAAATAACAATAAAATAACAAAACCACTACATGACAAATCAAGTGAACATCCAATATTGTAAAAATATGAATTTCAAACGCTCATAAAAATTTGATTTGATTTGCTTGTAGACATTTTTTTTTGATAAAGGTAGACAAACTTATGAGAAATGTTGTATTACATTTTCAAATCTTAGATTTAAAAAAAAAAAATTTTACGAATTCTCAACTCAAAATAATTTGCTTATTTTCGTGATTTTTCCGTATTTTGTCAATATTTGAACTTTAAATGCGTATAAAAAGAACTGTGACTAAGGATTTTTAATATTTTTTAAATGTCATTGTAACAATATAGTAGGAGCCTTGCATTAAATTTTCAAACTTTTTTACCCATCAAATAAAGTTTTATTGACATTTATAGAAAAAAAGACTAATAAAATTGGAAACTGAAAATGTTCCTAAACAGTTCAAAACAAATCAAAATATTTTGAAAATTTTATTGTGTATAGAAAATGCTAATATAAATGACTAGTGAAAATTGCATGTATATATGTTCATTTTTTTTAGAGTTACACCAAAAACCAAACTCGATTTTGTCGAAAACTGATATTGGGTAAAAATGTCCGTTTTTCTTTAAATTTTATGTTGTTTTTCTCAGCGCTTATGAACATTATTGAGAATTTTAAAATGTTTCTCCCGAATATACCAATTAGATTCACTTTCCCGTCGAACAAGATACTCTTGAAGAAAACCAATGCAGTTTTACTGCCCCAAACCATGATGACAGCCACAAAAATTAAGAAAATTGTTTTTTAAAAAAAACCACACATCATTGTAAAATCAATATATTAATCGCTCTGCTCTGAATCTAAAATTGTATTTTTTTTTATCGGCCTTAAACCCAGAAAATTGTGTTTATTAAGAAATAAAATTTATGTATAAACTCAGGAAAAGAACGGAAAAACAGTAGTTGGATACATTTTTTGGATCCCCCCCCCCCTTTGAATAAATCCTGGTTGCGCTACTGGACTTAGCTAGTAGTAGTAGTAGTGTCTGCTACAAAAATACAATAATACGTAACATGGAATAATGTATAAATTGTTCAACTCAAATAGGTTAGAATAGCAAATCTTTTTATGCAATACATAATGTACCTAATTATAATTTTTATTTTGTGCCATTTCATATTATAATATCGTTCATATATTGACTATTGACCACCTAGTCATCTTATGGCTCTTCCGTAAAATCAGTCATGTCATGTCAAATCAAAATTTAATTTACCGGCTGGTATAACAAAACCCGAATGAACTATTAAAATGCCCCTCTAAAATTCCGTTTTTCCTTAATTTTTAAGTTGTTTTTCCCAGCGCTTATGAAAATTATTGAGAATTTTAAAATGTTGATCTCCCCAATGCACCAACAATATTCACTTTCCCATCGAACAAGATACTGAAGTTGATAACCTAAGCATTATTTCAACTACTTATGGTGTACACAGACACAAAAATAAAAAATGAATAACACACATCATTGTAAAATCAATACATACATCGTTTCACTCAGAATCTAAAATACATAATATCTATAATATTATTAAAAAATTAAAGAGAAAAAGTTATAGTATATTTTTTGTAGTGTTACCAAATTGAATATAAGATTCCTCATAAGTTGTTAGGGTAATTTTTTTTTTAAAAACTAGAGTGATCATTTTTTTTAAGCGTCTGAAGTTAGAATTTTAGTAAAGTCCTCAAATAAACGAAAGTCATCTAATTATTTTTGTCAGAAATGTATAAAATTTTCAATATTTTGAAAGCTGCAACTTTTAAGAATTATCATTATCTTTATAATATTACTCATACAATGCCATTTTCAAATGCAACGTTTTTAATTAATATTCAACCTACTGTATAGTATTACTCAAGGCTGGGCAAGTTAACTATTTTTTTTTAACTCGTTAAGTTAAGTTAATTTGGGAAATAAGAAGTTAAGTTTAAAGTTAAAAGTTACTTTCCTTTTTTATTTAACTTGTCAAAGTTACAAGTTAGTTGGAAAACAAAAGTAACTTAACTTAGTTAAAAATAAGATACTTTTTTTAACTACACAAAATGCTATAATAAATCTTTGGGGTTCGTACAAAGAAAAAAAATAACTTAACGTGACTATAAAATAAATTAACGCGTTAAGTTAGAAGTTACTTTTAAAAAAAAGTAACTCGTTAAGATAGAAGTTCTAGAAAAAAAGTAACTTAACTTTTTTACTCGTTAATGCCCAGCCTTGGTATTACTAATAGGGAACTATAATGTTACTTTGATAGCAATAACATCATGTACCCAATACGTTCTCGCTTTTAAGTCTTATAACGCAGTTTTGCCGCAGAGGTCCATGGAGTAAAGGTATGGTAACGAAATGAAGTCTTACACTGCGTACCTTTCTATATAATATGATTCAGAACGCGGCTCGCGTCGAGTTCGTCGAACCGATTGACAGATCAGCGGCGGTCAGTACCTACATAGATACATTATAAACGCACAGTCTCCTGTAGCAGTTTGTCACGATGTGTGTGTGTGTGTGTGTCGTGTGACATAACATTGATTTCAAGAACGTGTTGAGGTCAGCCACCCACTCACCAGCGGCGCGTACCTACATGTTTATATTTGAACAAAAAACCACTATGCAGTATTATTATTATTATTATTCGGTGCGAGTCCACCATAGACTGTAGTTGTCTAATATTAATAATAAAATATCGCCCGGTATGGACGCGTGGCGCCCACTCCTCCCGTAATCCGGTATTTCGCGACACACCGATCTTCGGCGACGGCGGCCGCGGCAGTACGAATTTATGATATCTCTTCGTAATATTTTTACTTTTTACAATATTTCTATTAAAATTATGTTTTATTTTTGATGCTTTACTGCATAGTTACGCAAACTACATGTCGCCATAATTATATCATGATGATAATATGATCGAGTCTTGAAGTCCGCATGACCGTATTCCATTCGAAACGCC
The DNA here is from genome assembly GCF_019925205.1 of Metopolophium dirhodum. NCBI lineage: Eukaryota > Metazoa > Arthropoda > Insecta > Hemiptera > Aphididae > Metopolophium > Metopolophium dirhodum. The sequence continues at coordinate 20,041,612 of NC_083561.1, forward strand.
GATTTCTCCAGCGCACGCTCCAACACGCATCTCGTCTCTTCTTATTATAAATAAGCTATCATTATATCGGCCATGTATTATTATATATTATAAACTCAACTTCGACATAATAATAAACTGAACGGCGTAGTTATTGGCTATTGCAACAATTCGACAACAATGATGCTTGTATGAGGTTAAAAAGGGTGGTAAATAGGTAAATAGGGTGTGAAAGAGGTTAAATGTGTTCAAATAACACAGGTTAAATTATGAGTATTAGATCTCTTAATTTTGCAAGTAATAATATCGAAAGTAGATATTTAGAATTTGTAGGTTCCTTAGATCTATGTCGTTAACAAACTTCAGGAGAAATTCAGGAGCTAATCTTCTAACTTAGACTAAGTGAACATTTAAGTGAACACGTATCGGTGTGGCTATTTATGTTGGAAAGACAATACCTATTATTATTCCGAAATAAATAACGCAGTTTATCGCTATGTAAAATAAAATAAAATAAAACAAAAATGACAAACGGAGTCCATTCCCGTATTATCATAAGGTTGCCGTCACTAAATATGGGTCAATTCTATTTCCTAGTCCAAGATATTATATTATAGGTGACACCACACTCGTCATTATCGTGTTTATCTGAGCAGTGCGTTATTATAGTATAGGTGTATTGAGTTTATATTATATAGTATTATATTATATTATGATGTTGACGATATGGTATTATTATACTACAATATATAGACAGTAATAAGCACGTGTTTGACGTACGTTTCCTCCCAAACAATACACATGTATCATTGTTTGTCAATAACTATATAATATAATAATATGTAGGTACAGCAAATACTATATATAGGTGTAATATATATATATATAAATGTTTAAAATAATTTAAAGATTTAGCGAGACCTATTGCTGTTGTGGCGGCGCAAATTCTTGTAGAAAGCAATATTAACGAATGTTTTATCGAAGTAACAAATAAGATTATTTTCCCGAATTATTTGTTGTTAAATAATTAAGTTTGAAAATGCAATAATCTAAATAAAAATGTTACGTAGATGGAAACGCTACACTTTTTATAGTTGTCACACCAGTATGTTCACCAAAAAATAAGGCATCAATGAATTTTACTCTATCTTGTTTATAATTATCACCAAAAGGTAAATTTATCTTATAAATTATACAAATATAAAATAATAATAACACTACAGCAAAATGTCAGTGCTATCCTAACAAAAACTCTATGCCAAACTTCGTGTAAAAAAAAAAACGATAATTATAAGAAAAAAACTCGCTCTAAAAGTTTTAATATCATTTTATAATCATTTTTTTTTTTTATTGAACATAAAACCATCGGCTACTAGGCCATTAGTTATTGACTTACATTTTTTTTTTTAATGGTTTACATTTGGTCAAGGCTTAAATTAGGTTATATAATTTGATTTCTTTTAAAAAGTTCACTATGTTGATGTTTAATTGGAAATCGGGCTGAAGGGCTTCACTTAATTGCTGTGGTATGTGGTGTTTGGATCTTGAGTCTGAGTACTTGAAACAATCAATAAGTATGTGTTTGACAGTGAAATCCACACCACATGATTCGCATATGGGAGGGTCTTATAATCATTGGTGTTCGAATAGTCTGCTAATATTATTAAAATTAGCGTGGTGACTTTAAAAATTAATTAAATAATACTATATTTATAACATAATGAGTACAATAGTACATATTATATTATTCACTACCATCATTGAATAGTATATTACTAATCAAATGTTTTTAAGTCACTAAGCTAAGTAAAATGTATTATTAACAGACATTGTTGACATAAATTACATTTATATATATTCAAAGACTTAGCTATAAAATGATATCACAACTTTTAGAGCCGGTGTTTTTGTTCTTAGCGTTTTTGCATGGAATTTTGTGAGGTGTTTTTTGGAGATATAATGTACAGCGAGTATTATGGGTATGATTAAATACACACAAATCAATTATACAATAAAATTCAAAGATTTGGCATATTCAAATACTGATTCAAATACTGCTGTGGCGCAAATCCTTTTAAAAACAATTAACGTATTACATCGAAGTAACAAATAAGATTATTTTTTATAATATAGGTTGCCGCAATTGTGCAGTAAATTTCAAAATTTCGTTTTTATTGCAACTTTCTGGAAAAATCCCATAGTTATATTAATTCTAAAGCGATTAAGGTCCATTCACACTATGACGGAACAGAGATAGACCGGAATCCGTCCGGAACCCTTCCGAGCCTGGAAAAAATATTGTTCCTTTATTTTTAAATATAAACGTTCATATTAGGTATCTATTCAAATACGATATATGACAATAATTGTTAATAGGTATGAAAGCATAAAATCGGTATGCCAATATCCCTAAAAAAATATACCTTCATGCGTTGTAAATATAATTAGGTAATCGATAAGATTACGTTTATTACGTTTAGGCGTTAAGCCACCTCGCCATCTCCTAATCCACGCCTCTGAGCCCAATATTATCATACATAGATTATTGATGATGTATAGCGGTATTGCAACTAATTTATTCTATTTATATTTTAACACTACATGACATCAGCCACGACGCGCGACGTCGATTCTATATTAATTATTCATCGGTGCTTCTCTTAAACGTCAACAGCTCCTTTTTGTATTTTTGTAACATCTGGTAGGTTATTTACGTTTGTTTGCACGCAAGTACCTACTTTTTTTGGGCACAACGCGTGTGTGGAACTGTTAATTTTTGTGGGCGCCTGGTGACGACTTGCAGGATACCGAAAAAGCGAACCTGAAACGTGTGGCACTCGCAGTGGTAACAAATACATAATAATATATTATAATATATCGTGTCCGCTTAAGTAATAGCATGCGATTTTATTCACTATTTGTAACGTTTTAAATTGTTAAAGAATTTTCTTTTGCGTGTTATGATTACAATATTATTATTTATGTCTTACGCATTTTGGTATACCTAATATACAAGTCAAAATAATGCATCTAAAATTCTAAAATCTAAATTAATAATAATATATTGTATGTAGAGTAATAAAAATATTGCCTTTTCTTTTTGTATTTATTGTTTATGTATAAAAAAATATTTTAAATAAGAATAATAAAATATAAAGCAGTTGCATGTCTGATCTCACTACTGAGGTTAACATCTTATCGGTGATGATAGAGTACTAATAAACATTGCATACTTTTGTATAGAAATTATTTAGAAATCTAAACAAAATATAAAAAGAGATATAATAATAGTATATTAAAATTATTGAGGGGATGTACATAGCAATAGATACAATAATCAATTAACAGCTATTAAAATTGTTCGCATTATTAACTAGCCATATTTTTATGTCACGTTTATATTGAATATAGGATAAGTAATACATAATTCGTTAATAATTATATTTATATTATAATTTATTATTTAACATTAATATTGCATAAGTTATAATTTTATATTATACACCTAAACTGATACTGTTGGAATTTATTATAAAAATATTTTCACTATCTTATAAACTGATATATAATAATAAAGGAATTATCTAATATTTAAAACTCGGAAGTTTTTAAATAACTCTAAACTTTTATTTTTAGTTAATATTAAATTAAATAACATTTTAAGAACCAATAGTATGGTACCTAACCACTAATATGGTTTAAACAGACATGTTTGAATAATAAATTAATATTTATAGTACGTACAATATTTATACAATTATACTATCTAATGTCTAATACTCAACATTTATGATATAATAAATCATTTATCGCTTTTATAGTATCAATACACATAAAGATTCATTACTTAGATTTACACGTTTCCGAACAAGTAAAATAGGTAGGTATGTTGATAACAATGGTTTGGGATCAGTTTAACTTTGTATACAATTTTTATAATATTAGAAAGTTTTAACTTTATGCATCATTTGCTTAATGTAGCCATTGGCTACCTAGGTACCTATGAATGTATGTTAATGATTTCATAAAAAATATTTGGAAAGTTTCATTTTACTTCAAAATTACGATTATGATTATGGATATTCTATTCAATACCTCAAAATATGTTTACATTATAATAAACTATCAGTTATTACACAATTTAATATTTATTATGTGTATAGCATGTAATACTGTTTGTGCGATTCAAAATTCAATGGATAAATCGAATCGAAATCGTATGGTAAACTTTTTACCTTTTGGTAATAGGCAATTTTAATAATGATGAAAAAAATAGACGGGTACCCGAGTACGTGGTAAGAAAAATAGCACGCTACTCGATATTTTCCACTTCGAAGAAAATGTATGAATCATAAATATGTTTATATTTTTAATTTCTGTTAATAAGTTACTATGACAGCAAAAACGTTACACACAGAAAATCAAAATATCTGTTCCCACCACAAAAAAAATAATTGATGTTAAAAAACCATAGCACTTTACTCGATATTTTTCCTCCACAACGAAAATCTATTTATCATAAATAATATGTTTTTGTTAATAATAGTAACCATGACAACAAAAACATTACGAAAAATTGATCAGAAACAAAAAAACGTGTATCCAGCCTAAAAACATATTTAATGTATTTATGTTAACTTAATATTTTACCGTGTAAAGCATGTCTTAGGTTATTATATTTCGTTGAATGTGTTTTGTAGTATTGGTATGTAGGATTATTGTAGAGTAGAAGTGAATAGTTTAGGTTTCAATTAGGTAACAATTTTATATTTTCATAATGTTAAAAAACTAGTACTTATAAATGGTTAGCTATCAATATTTAAAATAAGGTAGATAACCTATGATAATTTATTAATTTTGGGAAGTGCGTAAGTACATCGAGCTCATAAAATATTGACCAACGCATAAATAAGATAGACACGAATCGATCAATAATATTACAACAGCTGAGATACATATATATACATAAGAGTAAATTCGATTAGCTTTAAAACCACAATACTATATAATATACACGCGAATTGCACGTTTGGCAGCTTATAATCATAATTTGAAATCTGCGTAAGAAACTTACACAACGTGCAATGAATTTTATTGTATTATATTTTTTCGAAATATGTAGCGACTTGACAATAAAATATAATGGAATTAATGGTTTATAGTTTATACGGTAACAAAAAACAAAATATCTGTTGTAAATAGTAATCAACATTATACTGCAATAACCAATAGGGCGTAGTATCACGTATATTATACCAGAACGTGCACGGTGCTTTGGATACCAACCACTTGTAGCTATATTAAAATTAATTAATATTCATTAATACCCGAGGGTACGCAGTAATACTTTCAGAAAACTCATGTGCTTCTTTTGTTCAGCGTACTATACTTATAATCGTATAATATTATTTGCTTCTCGGAGATAGTATTTCGCCCACACTATTCATATCAGCTACGGCTATGACTTTTTTGACTTCATTCAAAACGGACCGCACAATATTTTCTACTTTCAACGAAACGTGGACATTCTTCTGTAATTCATTTTTTTTTTTTTTTTTGAGAAATAATTGAACATGAACAATAAAAATTGGGGTAATTTAAAATTTAAAGACACTAATTTATAATAATAATTAGAAATATAATACGTTAGATTTCGAAATTGTTTTCGCAACGAACCTCAGAATTATTTTTGTCCTGGACCTAGTAATCTGAAGAACGGCCCTAATATGTACATAATATACCTAAGACAACTGTTTCAAATGGATATTATTTTTATAACAACAATGTTTTATATTATATTCAGGGTGATTCACTTATAGCATGCTCATTGCCCACCCTATTCGTTATCAATAATGCAGTCATTACAAATCTGATTTTTGAAATTTTGAAATATATTCAGGGCTCGAATTTGAAAAAAAAATAATCGTTCTATGTTATTTACAATAAAATGTTACACAACTTTTCCGTTTATCGTTATTTAGAAGTAAAACGTTGTACAAGTTTTGTGTTTATCGTTATTTAGAATCAAAACGTTATAAAAGTCTTACGTTTATCGTTCTTTAAGATTAAAACGTTATACAAATTTTGTAAAACGTTGTTTTGCACAAAATGTAATACTATTAAATTAAAAAAAAAATAAGTAATGCGGGGATAGCCCCGGATAAGGAATATAATAATATAATAATAAATTCTTAGATTGTTTTGCTAAGACAAAAATAAATCACATGAAATAAATATTTCTACGAAACCAATATTAGGTATAACTTATAAATTATTTCATTTTGCGTTATATTTTGTTTGATGATATTTTATAAATTACGTTTTGTGTCATGTTTTATTTAATGAAATAGGTATTACATATTTTGTTAATCGTTATGTTTTGTTTTTTGGTATTTAATAATTTTTATTTGTCGTATTCTGTTATAATTACGTTTTAATTTCAATAATGTTGTCAAATATAACATTATTTTAACGTTTGCAAGCCCTGAATTTATTCAAATGCCATATTTTTAAATTCTTGAGATATATTATACCACTTCAAGAGTTTCCTGTGGGGATACAAACTTTTGTTTTTCAATAAAATTGAAAACCATTCTTTTCTACTGTGATTTTTTTTAGCAGATATTTTTTCTGAAAATGTTGACTATCGATATCAAAATTAAAAACGAGAAGTCTTTAAGTTATTTTAGTTTGTGTATATGATGGATAAAATATCAATGATAATTGGTTCGGAAAATATAGGAGCTGTGGTAATTTTAAAATCATAGTGACTTCACCTATCAATATTTAAAATTTATAAAAACCGTCCAAGTATATAATATTAAATACTAGATCCAATTTTATATCTATTTGACATTTTTAAAAAAGATTTTAAAAGACTACTATAATACTATAATAACTATAATATATAAATTTTAATAACTGAAAGTTATTGATCATTTGAATTTTAAATTAGGTACTTCATAATTTAAAAAAAAAAATATTCCACTAAATAATTTAGGTACATTAAAGGAGGAAGTTTTAATTTGAAAAATGGAAGTTTGTAAAATATATTGTCTACACTGCTCTATACCATATAATTCCGATGACATTACTGTATTTTTTGTTTTGAAATCGTTACCTATAATACAATATGTTATATAATTAATTATTAAAAATCGAAAGTTGGATGAGTTTTTCTAATATTGGTATAAAATATCTATTATAACTACAATTAAAAAATAACTTCCTTGATTTTCTACGAATCCATCCGGAAGATATCAAGTTTACTTTCTTGTTATACGTGTATTTTATAGTTCAATTTAATAAAAGTATATACTTTCCGGATTCCATTATAAAAAAAGTAACAACGTTAATTGGATACAATCTGTCAATACATTTTAGTAATCTGATGCTTCTATATTGAAATTTAATGCAATTTTATACTATTTATGCTATTTATTATTTTTTTTTGTAATATTGTGTTTAAGCATAAATTATAAATGAAATAATATAATTAATTAATTTCATGAATGAAAAAAAAAAATTACAAAATTAAATTAGATACCTATTACTATAATGATATTACTATATTATACTCTATAATGCAACATTAAAAACCATTTTTAATTGCCCGTTATTGATTTTAGTTAGGTAGTTACCTTGACGTAAACGAATGTCAACATAATGGCTATAGGTGAGTTGCGGCCCGACATGTCATTTACGTGTTGAAGATCGGTGAATTGCGGCCCGGTCATATTTTATCAATAAGTTAATTGCGGCCCGGGAAATTTATTTATTTTCAATTTTGTGCCGGCAGTATCGGCAGTATCTTATCTAAAGTAGATACCATAACGTCAATAGTTCAAACGAAAAATATTACTGTGTACATATTAGTCTGTTCACCACTTGAGTGTGTTATACAGTTTATTATAAGTGCGTTATGGAGTTCGTAAATAGTGAAAAATCAAAACCAATTATTCTCTACGAAGGCTACAAATTTCGTTTCCACAAAACACTAAAACACGATGTACAGAGGTGGCCTTGCAGTGTCAAAAGTTGTAAGTGCTTTTTAAAATTATCTCCTTTAAATAAAATAGTTGACAGTAATACTAATCATAACCACAATAAAAACGACGAACAAGTCCTGAATAGGCAAATATTAAGTAATTCTCTGAAAAGAAAAGCCATAGAAGACATTTCTTGCAAACCTTCAAAATTAATTCGTTCAGAATTGAAGAAAGGCGATATATCGACTTTGACAACGAATGATTTATCATTAATTAGACACAATGTTCATCGTGCCCGTTCATTTGTACACCCCCCTCTGCCAAAATGCATTAAAGAATTACATGCTGCTTTAGAGTCTATGAATATCAAAACTAATATAGGTGAGCCATTTTTGTTTATCAACGACAAAGAAAATTGTATAATTGGTTTTTCTACTATACAAAACATAAAAGTGCTGTACGATGTAAATAAATTTTACGTAGATGGAACTTTCAAAAGCTGCCCTAAACACTTTTATCAACTTTTTACCATCCATGGCCTAAAAAATGATGTATATTTTACCTCTAGTGTTTTTTTTACTACCCGACAAGTGTAATACCACGTACAAGTGTGCATTTCAACATTTAATTTGCCATTCCATGTCCATTGGTCTAACGTGCTCTCCTACTGAAGTTGTTATAGATTTTGAACAAGCTATCCACAGTGCTGTAGCGGAAGTCTTCCCTAATGCTAAAATAAGTGGATGTCGATTTCACATAGGGCAAAGTTGGTGGAGGAAAATTCAAAGTTTAGGACTCACGAAAATGTATAACACAAATACAGATGAAAGTTATTTTTTAAAATTTTTTTTTTGTTTGCTATTTTTGGACTCTGACAACGTCATTGATTGTTTCACGGATGACTTTTTAGCAATACTGCCCGCTAAAGATGATCGGGTTGTACAATTTACCGACTATGTTTTCGAAAACTATATATCCCCGGATGCTATGTTTCCCCCAAATATTTGGGCACAGTTCTCTGCTAGCTGTAACCGTACCACTAACGGCTGTGAAAGTTTTCATTCACAACTAAATTCATCGTTCTACTCTAGTCATCCTAACATCTATAATTTTATTGATGTGTTAGTAGAAATTCAATCAGAAACGTATATCAAATGTAGAAGCAATGGAATAAAAACGAAGAAAATATGTGAAAAAGAAGCATTTATAAGACAACAGATGACAAAGCTAGCACAAAAAGAAATAGAGCAGTTTGATTTCGTCAAATCATTAAGTTTTAAGTTTTTGCCCAACCAATAAATATTTTTTACATTTTTACATATCTTACATAAATATTAAAATTAATTTTACCATAAATTACCATACATTTTGCCATTTTTACAAAAAAAAACAAATTTAAATAAAATGTAAAATGTGGCCGCAACTCATACGTCTGTTTTATAAACACGGGCCGCAACTCGCACGTCTGTTTCATAAACACGGGCCGCAATTCGTACGTTATTTAGGGATCGGGCCGCAACTCACCAACACCGAACATAATATACTGCTGTCGTTAGACCTGACAAAAAAAAACACTAATACATTTTGACTTATTTGCTTTGTGGCATTTGTGTATGTTATATACCTACCCACGTAAGTAAATCGTACATAATGGTTCAGTAAAATGCAATTAATTTTTTCATTCAACAATGAATTAATTATATTTGTTATTAATATATTATTGAATATGAATAAATTATGATTTAGAATTTTATAATGATATATATAAGCTATTATATGTAGTAATCTTTCAAGTACTTAATATGAAATTAAAAACGACAATCTTAGTAAATAAGAATATAATATATTTTAATATGTATATTATTATCTTTCTAATAATGTGGAATAGCAAGAACAATTCTATAATTTATATTTTAGACTTAAACGCGATGAATAAAACAATATTTATTGTTACGGCTTCTTATTGTTCCTATACATATTTTAATGTTTGTGATATTATGACTATTGCGGTATATAGGTCACCAACGGCCATGAAACACTCTGCATTAATATGCTTTACATCAAACATATTATAACCACACCTAAGAACATGGAAAAAACTGTCAACAATATGTACAGCTGTACCTGAGTCTTTTATAACGGGCATAGGATAATTACACGTTTTACTCGAGAAGCTATTAATTGTAGCATAGAATATCTACTTTAATGTTTTGACTAAAACGATTAATGTTTGTGGTAAATGTACCATGACATAATATGCTATTCATACCTATTTCATAGCTGTTTTCGTTATGAGCTTGATACCTATAAAATACAACTGATTTAGTGCTGCTGCTTTTTGAATGAGTGACAATGATGATGAACCATCAGTGTCTCAATATTAATATGCTAAGGGATGTAGACTATTATATGTGTGCGCCATGCAGGTTTTCATATTATCGTATACGATCAGGAAAGGGATATTGATTTGAATGTCACTTATTTATCTCATAGTAAAATAATATAATAATTAGAACTTAGCTCGTGCATATTGTATTATGTTATACGCATTTAAGTGGTAAGTTGTAACTGATATTATTAATAATAATAGTGCTTGTCACTATGTGGGTTGTACGTAAACGTGTAACACGAACACTGAACTTATTCGTTAACATGATTACAAGGTGCTCAAAACATTTGGAAACGCTTTAATTACTGTTTGCGTTAGTCTAATGGCCGTTTTCAAACTTTTTGATCACCCTTTATATACCAATATTATATAGGCGTAATGTCAAAATAATATTGTCGCCTGGTCCGCGTATATATTAAGGAGGAAAATAAAAATATTCACCGTCTATAAGGATTACTCGGGTCGAGGCTTATGGGACCAAGGATATAGGTATATCTGTGGTATATTGTTTTCTTTTTATACTAGGTATAGAATAAAGTCTTGGACGGTCTCGTAATGTTAAGCCGATCCTACCCCACCCCCTCCCGGTCGAGAATTTTTATACCTATTTATGTATTAATTTATGGTTGACGGTTGTCCCGGTATAACGTACGTTGTGTAAGTCCCCAGACAAAAACTGCACAGTTTTAAGTAATAGAAATACCTATATAGGTACCCACTCCTCTCATGCCACTTTCTCACACTCTCTCCTCTCCACCACTTCACCTACCCCCGCCATATAAATCAAATAAAACGATAACTGTGTATAAGTCTTGTCGAATGGTCAGTGGCGGTGGTGGCAATAATAATATGTAACGTGGTCGTTACGTCATCGTTGTGTTCGCTGTTTCCTCGTGCAGTCGTTCCTGCAGCTTGTATCCGTTTCATCAAATTCCCGTCGGCCGTCGTCGTGTGTATAATATACGAAATATAAACGTGTTGCCCCGGGTCAAGTCGCGCGCGGACCGCTGTCGTCGGCGTTGGCGTTCATGTCTCTTTAGTCTCTCTCGCTCACTTGCTCGCTCTCTCTTTCTCTCTCACACTTTATCTCTCCATCGGAACTGTTACTGTAATATTATGTTTATACACGACATTATACGTTTATATTTTATAAGTTTATAACCATTATGTACATTTAACTGGTATATTATCGACTAGACATAATATAATATTATTATTATTATTATAGGTAGGTATACGCGAATTATAAGGGTCAAGACAATAAATCGGGAACGACGGCGGCGACGGCATTATCGGGGTGTTATACAACAATAAAACAGCTTCCAGACAATAACAAAAAAAAAACAAAAACGATTTTTATTCCTATTTATTACATCGGTTTACCGCGAGTGCTGGACATTCGCGAACCGGGCGTGCCCCTGCGTGGGCAGATACCTCGAGTGGGCACGCGACGACCACAGCGGCTGGTCCGAAATGGCACACACCGTCACACACCTGGACATCATACCGTCCAGGCCGGTCGCGTCGCGTACTCTCATGTCGCCCATGTGCTGTCGTTTTTGTCGTAATAATCGCAATATTGTGCCAATATAGCGTGGTGTTGATGTTTGTGCCACCGCTATAACCAGTGGCGTGTAGTATTATCGTCGTCGCCTTAGTCGTTGTATAACTACTATATAATATTATAATATTATCGTTTTCACTGTCAATTACCATCGGAAATACAACAGTCGACGTCAAAATGGGTTTCGGATTGTACGCCGTCGTAATCGTAAGTCAATATTTGTATTTAATTCTTATTGGGTAGAATTAATCTATTTTTCATTAACGTTTTAAAATTGAAAAAGGGCGAAAGTTAAATTAATGTTAAAAAATGTAAAGTAATTAAGGTTGTAGAATAAATTAAATTAACTTTTGATTGGTTTTTTTTTTTATTAACATTTGGATAGTTATTTTTAGACGTGCATGTAAAATATGATCAATACATTTTTTTTAAATAATTTATTGATTTAATTTACACTAGAGGAAATCATTATTATTACTCACAGGTACTGGCAATATCATAATGATTATTCGTATTTTTCTATTTGCGATTCATATTTTAAGTTTATTTGAAGGAATTCTTAATTATATGTGCTATACCTACGTCTATACTCTATACTGTACTTAAATGTTTACAATTCATTCAGTTTAAGCCACCCTGGGCGCAGTTGTAAAGAAATAACTTACAACTTAATTCAAAGTTTTTAATTTTTTTTGTCTTCTTAATCTCTAAAATCTAAAAAAAATTGACATAGCTTGCATATTATATAGTTAGTATAGACTTTAGAGTATATGTTATAAACTTTAATATATTATATTAGTATAGACTATAGAGTATAGTATTTATATCTTATAGGTACACATATATTATATTAAAAGTTATAGTATTCTGTAATAAGTATATTTTTAGAATGGTATTTTAATTTTTTTTCGTAAGTATATACATAAAATTAAGTAAATAAAAAAAATTTTTTTGGCACTGTATATTTTTTATGATATAATAAAAACCAGTATTTTGTCTTATGTACTATACCTAGTCTAATTTATGAAGTACGTAATATTTATAGCCGTTATTGAAATTGATATTTGTCACCTACATATAGGTGGCGGAAAGAAGAACACGTTCTACTACTGTTACGTATATACATTTAGCTGGATTTTATTACCTACTTATTATTATACATGTTATTAATAATAAAATGTATACCTATTATGCAATTATGGGAAGATAATTTTATTGACAATTAAATGTGTTACATCTTACATGCATGATGATGCATATTATATTTATTTCTAGTTAGTACATCGCACACACGTGGATACAAATAAAATATTGTGTTTTTATAAGTTAAACTATGTTAGGCCTTGACGCCTTGTTGTATATCTGCCAACATAATGAGTATATAATATGTGAATTTAGTGAATATATCATATAGCATTATAGCCATGTAGGTATTTATAATAATATACACTATTATACTACACTACTTCAAGCAACTTTATACTTAAAGAAAAATTTAGTATGGCTTATAATTTAATTGGACATTGAGATAAATATTGACCATCTGAGATTTAATCTGCTGACTTGATATTTTTTATTAGTTAACACTTATAAGTACTATAGTCAATATTGTACACGAGAGAAGCTATACTACATTTTAAAGACGATAATAATAGATAAGTACAACGAATATTGATTAATTTTGTATGCAATTTAGAAAACATCACTAATTTCTCAATAATTCTCAGTATGTTTTAATATTTTATAATAAATTATTATAGTATATTTTGAGAAATTATCAAACTTTGCATAATATTTTCTTTGAATAAATTTTTGTATATTTCCTATCAATTTTCATAAACAAAATGTCTACTTCAAAATTGTCTAAGACATTTCAGCAATGGGATATATTTCCAATTATTTACTTACAAAGAAAATTACTTAACCCTTTAGTATAGTCGTATAGGTATACTTATGTCCATCGGGTACACTTGAAGTTCTGAACATTAATTAATTTACGACGTTAGCTTTAGGCATTGGCGAGAATTTCAAAATAAGTTAACAATGAAAAAGAGATATATTATGTATCAATATTATTAAACTAGGTACTTAATTAAAATGTTGACTAAAAGTAATTCATGCTTCTGATTTTTAAAATAATGAAGCCGGTTTATTGCCGACCAAATTATACTCGGACGACTATATTATTATTATTATATAGGTTATAATAATTTAAAACAATCGGTTTATTGTTTGCGTATGAACTATTATTCACTACTGAAATATTCTCAGAATGTTAATAAACTAAGATTTTTTAACAAAGAATTAAATTCTTGTGCTAAATGTCTATTGTTTCTTGATTTGTATAAATTTTTTTGCGCCTTTGCTCCATTAGATTTTTGCTAGTTAGTTCAGATGTTTGATATTACACATTTCGTAGAACATAAATAGTATATTTATAATATATTGCGTTGGCTTTGGATCTAATGATGCTTGTTAGTCCGTCGTACAAACAAAAGTCCTTGGAACTATGGTGTCCACCACGATCTACTAACTGAAACAATATACAAATAACGTACGTATGAGCCCTATAAACATTAAAATCACGCAGGCCTGAAGGTTCACTTTCACCGAAACATTATATTGATTATTTATCATGATCTATTGCTACATTTCTAAAGTTCTTAACAGCGTAAATGTAATCGGCCAATCAGCTGTTATTTATAATATAAATCAGAAATACTTTATTTGTGACATTAGCTTCATGTTTTCAACTTAAAGCAGTTAACAGATTATATTTTTTATAGATTCATCGTTATTTGATATTATACAGATATTGTAGTATATTCCTATAGGTACTCAAAGTACATTGCACATTTACGCACGTACATCGATGTACAAGTGTTAATGGAAATACTTATGAATAGTAAATAATTTTTATAATTATCAAGCTTACGATTGCGTTGGTCATAGTTTTTTTTTTCTTAAAAAATCCTTGAAACGTTCCCAATTGGGAATCTTGTGTTATGTCTTCGAAAAATTTATTTTGTGAGCATTTTGATTCAATAAAGTTTCTGAATGAGAATATTTCAAGGATTTTCTCATTATTAGGTAGCACATAGTATACTTAATATATTACTTACCATACAGTTATTTACTATCCCACGAACACCATTCTCAAGCTCGTTATTACTATTCTGTTTGTTCTTGTATGATACGTCATGTTCAATGGGATCGTCTTTAACACGGGTCTTTTTAGGATAATAATAACGTTGCATCAAAAAAATATTGTCTCCTCGCTTACGAGAAACACAATTTAAATCTGTTTTTTTTCAAGATACAAGGTCGACATGAATTAAGAGCATTTATTATTTTGCATCCTACTTTGCGAATCCGCCTCCGGATTATCATCCTACATGTTTACGGAACGGATCCCACTTTTTGACACGAAGTGATAATTTAACATTGACATTGATACAATTTGATGTCCGTATATAAAATAATATAATAATAGGTAGTAGGTACTTACCTATTATACATGTAACTGAAATGAGTAGGTAACGAGTTGCAACAATGCATATTATAAACAACGCATGTTAGGTGCGTTCCAATTGTGTAATCCCTGCACAAGGACAATAGTTTGGACGAAAAGGTATATTTATGTTTATAATCTAAGTAGGTACCTCTGCTTGGGACAACATTGGGTAAAAAAAGTGCATTCCAAATTAAAACAAATATATACTGCTTTTCCTTGATGATATGAAATTAATTCCGATAATTTGAAACATTGGATAGTACCTAAATATTAACTGTAAATAAAACTCAGCTAAAATAAAGGTTAAACAATAACAATTGTACTTACGTATATAATTTATTATAATTATTTTCATACCTACTAATACAAGATAGTCGACATTTCCTCTTAATCATCAATAACTTACCCATGAGTTTTTCAGTTAAGGCTACTTCCTACATATCGAAAACACCCATATTAAAATCTGATATATAGGTATAAAACATGTTTTTGTACTTTGTTGTTATATTTTAAAGATTTTTTTTTCATGTAATTTATTTAAGCTACTTATTAATTATTATGATATAGAACATTTCATACATTTTAAAAATATTAGCAAATAAAGTTTAAAAAAGCGAGTAAGTGGATGTTGCTTTGCTGTAAAGTAGGTTACAATGGTGGGCAATTTATAATGAATTGTATTAAACTTGAATTCAATGAAATAATATTATTGTATTAGAAAAACGATTCTGAGCGGAGACGGTTTGTCAGTCTGGATATTGTATATTGTTATTATTTATTAAAGCCTGTAAGTTGAATTAATATTATAATATTATTATTAGATTCTGAGTGGAGCGAGGAAACTAGTGGTTTTTTTACTTTTTATCCCATATGCGAAATTTCTACCAGAAGGAATGCTTCGATTTCAACATATAGTATCTTATCTTTTAGCAAATTGGATCAAGGTTATACTTAAAAAAAAGTAATTTTTAAATTTTCTCAATAGTTATTTAATTTTACGGGAAAAACCGCCGAAAAATTACGAAAAACAACTAAAAAGAGGATTTTAACTTCTAACGCTTTGTTTCTCACCATAGAAACGAATAAAAATAATAATATTATAATATAATTAATACAACTTATAGGCTATAATAAATAAAAACAATATAAAGTATCCAGACTGACAAACCGTCTCCGCTCAGAATCGTTTTTCTTATACAATGATATTATATCATTGAATTCAAGTTTAATACAATCCATTACACATTGACTCACTTGTAACCTACTGTGCAGCAGGGTGACATCCACTTACCCACTTATTCGTTTCTATGATGATAAACAAAGAGTTAGAAATTAAAATCACGTTTTTAGTGGTTTTTTCGTCATTTTTACTATTTTTTTTTACTTGGACGGGGGACGGTACAAACTAATGTCTGAAATAATTTTTATTAAAATGTGAAATTCAATTGATGTCAATTATATAACGAGTTTTACTGTTTTACTAGTTTTACTACTTTTAATTATTTTTTAGTCAGTAGTTCATAGATCATAGATCATAATATACAAGTAAATAAATTATCTAAGGCACAGATACTAGTGTGTGATAGTACTATATTAAATCATGTTCCGAATGAAACATAATTTATCGGTGTTTTTGAATTTTTGAATTTTTTTATACTTATTAAAATATGTGGTCTCTTTTGAATCAAAAAATAAAAATACATAGGTAGATTATTATTAATTTTTTTTTCTACTATAACAAAATATATATTTTAAAATATATTATACTAATTTGAAATTCAAAATGTGTTGTTGAAAAGTGTTATTCAAAATGTAGGCAAGGTAGGAGCACAGGGATGTGGGGGTAAAGCCCCCCACGGGTTTGTGTTGAGTAATTGCGACTATGGAACGCAGTTTTTAAATCGTTGGATGGAGCTCCTCTACTTAATTTTTCCCAATTAGAGCACTGGGTACTAGGTAAGTACAGCAGAACTCTAAATATATTAAGCTATTAAGAAATGTCCGTTGGATACGAACGTATTTTTAGTGTAACTAATACTTAATAGGTAGGCACACATATGCAATACATTTCTTAACATATAAATATCATAATGTACTCCTTATGATAGTTTATAGGTTGTCAAATGTAGAACCATTATCAATGCTCGCTTGTATTATATTGTTTGAAACAATAGATTTGATCCGTGTTATTTTTTAATTTGATTATGGTTTCTTTTTTTATTTGGTTACTAAATATGTGGGCACCTAACAACTAAACTGATTTAAGAGTAATTTTTGTCAGAAACATGTACAGATAAAATGTGATTGTTCAATAATGAAATTTGACACACACGACCATATAATATAATAATTTTAAAGGTAAATATAACTAAATAATATTGTAAAACAACATTTATTTTAAGTTAGTTGTAAGTTTGTTGGTACATGGCATTTTCGATTGTTTAAAACTTATTGGTAGGTTATGAATAAAGTATAATAGGTGTATGAACGGCTTATAAATATTATTGTAGAACGGCATATAAATTGTATATTCACTCTCAATATTATGCGTTTCTAATTTTATAAGATATCACATCTCACTATGCACTTAAAATTATGGTTAAGAGTGTTACGCATATTATATAATAATATTTAACTATTATCAGGTATATATTATTATGTTTCTAAAATTATAATTATATTGTTGAAATACATTCAAAATTTAGTGAGTAAAAAATTAGACATAATAATTATGCGGGGGTAAACGCATATAATAATTACGCTCTTAAGAGTGTCTATATTATACTCTATTATAGACGTGATTCTGATATTTATAATATGGTTGTAATTATTATTATTTTGTATATACCTAAATAATGAGTTTTGCCAGTCGAGTAGAAACGATCCAAATTATCACATTAGAAACGGTCAATATAATATAATATAATAATATTATCATTTATCGTGACTGCTATCTGCTCAAACTGTTCGTATTTATTGCGTCCGTAAGAAAAATTACTTTTTAAAATCGTTTATTTCATCGGCGTTATTTATGGGGAACAATTTAACGACGACCGGATAATCGCGTTGTGTTAGATAATCTCTCTTGGTACTTCCGCGGACAATATTTCGCGTAAAAGGAAACCACTGTTTGTTTTCTACGGAGTGTGGTAAAATGGTAAATACCGCGGTCCGTATGACCTCGATAAGGAAACGGCGGCGCCCGTGTTCGATGATGACGGTATAATATTGGTTATATAGCGATCAGTGACCACCGACGACATAGTTGGTTACACCACAATTATAATCAACGGATATCCCAAATTTGAAATTTCCAAGACAGCACTGCAGCAGGTCATCGAAAATTTAATGAGATACATTTTAGTGTAATTTCTTATCATATAACAAGTTATTTATAGACTTTGTTAAATATTGTACGATTTACATAACTTAACGCATAAGTGCATAACGATTAACGAGTCAATTGTAATTCAATTCTCCGTTACACAGTTTAAATGGTAATTCTCAAACTAATTTATTCTATTGTATATATTGATCAAAATCTTGATGCAAATAAAATCCACTCGTAATTATTATTATAAGGCAATGAATTCATTTTTGAAGCGTTTCACAGTGGGGTATACAATATCAGTGATTTTCAAACTGGGTGGGGGGGGGGGGGCGTCAACAATTTTTTTAGGGTCGCCAAAAAACTTGGTGACATTTTAGCGGGTCTCGACCTCAATAATATCGAGAACATCTGGCGTACCTGATAATGAATCTATTATATAGAGTACCTAATATTTTCTTACTAAATGTTAGGTTAGGCGTATATCCCCATTCCCCAGCACGTGACCCGGACACGAGTGATGAAACGATCGCGGGGGCGCGGGGCTAATCCGATACGCACAAAATATGTGAAATACCAGAATTATACATTAATAACTAGGTACCTACTTAGCTGATATAACCTGGGTCTGCTGCTGACATAAAATTATTAAACTATTTATCGTTACCACATCGTCACTGTAATGACGAAAAAGCGTAACTATAATAATGTTATATACGCATAGGTTTTCCAATGCACATTCAGAAACGCCTTTCTGCATTCGTTACAGTGACTGGAAAATAATATAAATTTCGTAGGTATGTAATTTATACTTAACATTTAACCTGTGACGTTCTGACATATTTTATAATATTATACGAGGCAATGCGTTTGAATGTATTTTATAGGCATGTACTTCACATAACTTTAGGTTGTAGATAACTTAGATAACTAAAGCTGCATGGTACCTAAAGTTGGTACCTACTCAAATACCTACCGTAGCTGATGTATTAGGTCATTTTGTTGTGAATACGATAAATCGTCAACGATAGCGCGGACGACACGTTGTGCTGCAGGATAAGTACCACGGTCCTGGTTATGATAATATTATTATTGTTATATTATAGCGATGCGATCGGAAGTTCCGCTTTCGATTTCCACTGTCGCGGCGGCGGCGGCGGCGGTAGCTACAACAGGACGTGTAGAGGGAATGGACGATCGAGTCTGCGGGGACCGGTTCCGCGTGTGGCGGTCCGCCGCAGCGAGTTTGCGGCTTTCATTCGTCACGCGACAACCGTATAGTATAATATTGGTACGCGCGACGACGACGTCACCCGCACACGTCGCCGCCGCCGCCAGACTAGTGTCGGGCGTTCAAGTCTCCGATCGCGAATTTGTCATTTTTTACTTTACCGTCCGCCGGCCAGCAAGTCGCACGCGACCGACTGTAATCATAACGCGTCGTCATTATATTTTACTTTTAGTTTTTATAATAATATTATTAGGTGTTATTATCGATGGTAATAATAATATAATAGTATATAGACTAATAATACCTAATATTTTCGCCGTTTCCGCCACCGAGTGACATAATATATTATTATAACTGCGAACGTGGTGTACGCTGTACAGTGGTATACTAATGCTCCGCACTTTACACGATTTGTTTCCAATGGGATCGCAATAATCATCGCGGTGTTGGGGACCATAATTATGTTGTTGTCTCAGGCCCGTGGTGTGAAGTCTTCCGCTGCTGCGGTACGAAGTTCGTCGCAAATTACCCGCCTGACGTACCTGTTCTACTGCGTGTTCCAAGTGAGTGAAAACGCGCGCAAGATCACCCCTGCAGCGTGCACTTGACGTTATAAATCATTATCGTCATAATATCTATTATAGGTATCGAGCTTTGTCGCACTGAAAACGCTTTAAATTTATGTATATATCGTAAAAATAAAAATAATAAAACTTTTATTTAACATAATATTTAAAGTTAACTTTTTATTTTTACGCTATTATGCACTATAAAATAGTTATTAAATTTTCAATCATTCGAGTAAATGCTACTAGTACTTAGGATGTGAAATAAAATTCTAAGCTAATTTTTTTTTTTAATGTTCCCGCAGCAATAAATTGTCCACTTGAGTATACACAATACATTTTAATCGCGGATGTTTCATCACTTTTATATCGATCGGTATTCAAAAATATTTAACAGGACAAATACGTTTATTTTGTCAAATCACCATAAACATTAAAATAAATTCATAACATATATAAAATTTTTCAAAATGTTGTAAGTACCTACAACATAAAAAATTCCCACAAATTGCAAAATACTGTCTTTAGAACTTTTTTAATTCAAGTTTATGCTATTTTAACACTCCTAAAAAAAGTTGGAAACGTAAAGCAGTTTAAGTCTTAGTCATTACGTAGGTACATATAGGTAGTAGGTATTTTTTCCATTTAATTTTTTTTTTCAAATTGCACAAATTACATTTTAACACACCAAATTGAAACGATATTCTTAGATAATTATTTTATAAAGAGTTCCATCAGAGTTCAATATTAATTGTAAGCTTGGGAAAGCCAATGAATAATTTTAGAGCTCAGTAAAGTTAAAAATAAATTTATTAATTTAAGTTTTTGGTTTTTTTTTACACAATAGTATATGTCAGTATCACTTCCTTCAGATAAAATGATCGGAGATGTGAATTTGTCATTTGATTAAACTTTATTTAACTTGAATGTAATTCAACTCAAAATATACTCATTGTGTGTTAATTAAATTGTACACAAATAATATTATGTATTATTCAATCAATAAAAACAAAAATAACAGTTTGAATGATGTTTTAAATCAAGTAACACATTCACTATTGTTGATTGGTTAGGTAGTGCATGGCTTATGTCCAGTCTAAACAGTTTGAAATTGTCATTGATAAATAATGTTATTTTAAAATAACTATAAGTAAAGTTTTCTTTTGAACAACAATTTTATTTAAATTTGTTATTAATAGGTTAAGCGTTGTGATATTCAAGCATATTAAAATATTAAATGTATGTACTTAATTGTACATATTATGTAAAAAATAATTGGTTTCTATCCCTCCAAATTAGTAGGCAATTTACAGAGATCTCTTTTCGATTTCCTGTCATCCGAGCAACGTATTTATTTTATAAAGCTAATGACCTCCGAATGAACCATTAGTTTTGCTTACTAGAAATCTTCATACGGTCGGCATTTAATAGTTTAACATCTCATAGTTTGATATTTTTCAACATTTCACATGATGCATGACAATAGAATGTGACCATAAAAGTAAATCGTCATGTGAGAAAAAAAAACATAACAAAATTATGACGATGTACCTATTCAGTTGTAATGTACTCACTCGGTGTGTTGCAAGACAAATCGTATATGTTATGAACTATGAATACAAAATTATAACTTTCTATACCTATAGTGACTTAGAAGACAGAAAAGTTTTTCGGAAAAGTCGATGATGCATCTTATTAACATCGATTTTAGTATTGGATCCAGTATTATAGAACTTATCAATAAATATATTTTTAATTTCAATCGAGTAAATTCGATTGTTGTATAACTATATAGCGTGCATCCATCATACGCATAGACATATATAGGTACAATAATGAATAGGATTTTTAATTAAAAATATATTACGTATGATTAATCAGTAATTACTTTATTTTATTGTTACTCAAAATATAGGTATAGGTTTGCGATCAATTTCATTGTGAAAATTAGAAATAAAAAAAGTTGTAGGAATTTATTATTACATAATTGAACACGTGCCTAGAGTTATAGATTGTTGAGATAAAATAACTTGACCACCAGGGTCATAATTTATTTAATTCGAGATGATCAAAATTGATTATGCTTTAAAATATTTTCGACTAATAATATTTTTAAGTCATCTGAAAATTATAAGACCCAAAGATTTCCTATTGTATTGCCCAATGCATTCCAATTGATACACAAATAATCGTCTTTATACATACAATGTCCATCTACTGTTGAAGATGCGTTATGTAAAATAAATAATAATTTATGTTATATTGCATCAATGATTCGAAAAGAATTTCCTGACATCATCCTCGGGGGTAAGGTCGTCTGAAATATTTCCATACACAATAATAGGAGAAAGAATATATTCATTTTTGGTGTCTGCATTGATATTGAGATTATAAGTACCTATTATCAATAATTATACTCTATTATTATTATTTTTTTTTTAATAATTTAAAGTAATTGACGTTCCATAATACAAATCAGACGATTGATAAAACTGATACGTAAATTTTGTTTTTACAATAGTAGAGTAGACTTTACAGTTTGTTTTCATCGTCATTATAATATTATTACCTATATAATATTATGAAGCATTACAATTGTGTGTCCTATGATGATCGTGTGACATAACTACGTGAGATAATGATTCTGAGTCAGTCCAAAAAAAATTACGTTTTGATGAACACGGCATTATATTATTACAGCATCTCTTTCACCTCAAACGTTCGTAATATCTAAGTAAACCATGTTTTACACATGAGCAATCAATTTATTTCAGCCTCGAGGAAGTTTAGTAATAGTGTCCATGCTATACAGGTACAGTCGAACGGAAGTCTACACAGGTAGTAATTTTGCTGTAAAAATAATTTTCTAAATTGCATTCAACTGATTTATATTTTTCTAGAATAAGCGCATGGATTATTTGTATGGATCAATAGTATAATAATATACTATTACAGGATTTTAGCTTTAATTCAATCCTGCACTTAATAATGATGGTTAAAATATAATATTGAGTGTTATCTTTTTTTATCGTATATCATTATAATATTATTTGACTTCAGCATAGTTGGAACGTTTATTCATTTTATATCACCAGTTTGAATTCGTCAACTATATATTATAAGAGGGGTATCTAATTATGTATTGATATTTATTACCTGTAACCGTGATTCCTGAAACTTGGTTTGTCACAGTTTAGAAACTTAGCTTATCACAATATTTAAAAACGTTGAGTTTAACGGAATGATAAATTGTTATATTGTACGATTAAAATTAATTAGGCACCTGTTATAATATTATACTTTAACATTTGTGCTGACTATTCCCACGTCAATTTGTCTCGTAAATTAGATTGACTGATGTTTTTTTTTCTGTTGAGCTAAAAACAATAAAAACCGAATCTTTTGTTTTTGAAATGTTGCACCCGTGGGGTGTTTCATTTTGGCGTGATAGGCAGGGCCTACGCAAGTGATGACCTTCGTCCTGCATGGTGGTCTGTCTCCATTGTAAACAAAAGCTGTCTCGGTTGGGAGCAACTAGTGATCGACGGCCTGGAACAGTAGGTGTCTCCTTCGGTGCACTAAATTAAGAACAAATTAAAAAATAATAATAAAACATTACGGGCAGTCGATTTAAGTTCGTCTCACTGTAGGTACCGTAGATCGAGGACAAGGTCGGATCGTAAACTCGATCGGCTTAAACTTAGGGAATGTGGTTTTTTTTACATGTCACCTCATGTCCGCCGATTTTGTTGGGTGTGACCATTCATATACATAAGCTTTGTGCGTATCGTTTTTATTTTAATAACTATTTTACGATAGTATACGAATATTATGTTAAGTAGTTGGCTAGCAGAATTTGTTTACAAATTAAATTATGTGATTACAATTTAATTAAAACATCATTTTTGAAGCCTGAATGTGCATAATTATTTAAACGGTGTGTGAGTATTATTATTTTGGCCGATTATAGATATTTTTTTTTACCTGCTTGCCCGCGTACTGAACATTTATACATAACTATAAATATATTATATAATATTAATACACGCGATTTATGATGTATTGTAATATTATATTATGATTATCTTTAAAACATTATTAATATTGATAAAATATTATCAATTTACTATTTATTTTCACCCAAAATCAAATTTTATGTATATAAACTTATACTTTTTGTTTCGTTAAATTTAAGCTTTTACATAGTTTTACCTAATTTATTCAGTTTAAAAATAGTATTTTGTATCAAATCTCAATATTAACTGTACAGTTTGGTTGGCATATTAAAATGTAACATTACTTTTGATTCAGAATAACTGCAGGTTTAGTTTTAATGAAATAATAACACTCTATTATTTTTATAAAACGTTTATTAATTACACTACTAAAATAAACTATAATATATTTTATAAACATATACATTAATTATGATTATACGAGTTCGAGGTCTTCTTTTATTTTAAAAGTAATTAATGGTAAATTTTCTTTTCTTTAGCCTTAGTATTTTTTCTTTTCAATAAGTATATATTATATATATTATATTTAATACGTATTAATAATTTTAAGGTCGAAAATATTCTTGAACCAAAAAATAAATAAATAATATTTTTATATTTAATTATATTATTTATGCGTACATTTTATCATTTATAACTATAGTTACGATTAGGCTATGTCCTACGTGAACGCGGCGAACGCGGAGAGTGCGGGTGAATTATATTCTGCAAACGCGGCAAAAATCAAGCTGTTTTGTTGTTCGCTGCGTTCACGTAGGACATAGCTTTAGGTAGTCTAACAAACAAAACTTGGCAAAAAATTGATATTCAAAAACTTTACGTCATATTAAGCAAAATATATTATAACTATAAGACAGTTCATACTATTTTCTTTGATCGGGAATACGTGTAGTGGCAGTGTCATTTGCCATCTTATAGTATAACCTAATTTACTATGATAAACTAATTAACTGATTTAAACTTTTAGTACTTACTTATTAGGGTTTAAAAAATAATATATATGTAAACATATTTATCGTTAATTCATTAACGGTTAATTACCTATATTATATAATTATTAGCTTATTTAAAACGTTATATTTTAAAGTAGGTACTCTATAAACTTGTTTTTCAAGCAACATTTTACTATTCAGATTAATGTTTATTCCTTAAAATCACCTCAATGGGTTTCCTTTATCTATGATTAAAAATAACATAGAATAAAAGTGCACATATTATATTTGTCTAATTTGGAGAGTTTGATCTTTACAAAATCAAACAATTTTGAATGCAAGTATTATGGTAGAAAAAAAATATTGGACGGTTCAAATAAAAAAAAGATTCAGTATTTTGTCATCGAACAGTTTGTGGTCACTGAATAATGGTTTTGCATCGGCATACTATATTATTTTTATTATTTTTGTCTCACGTCAATGTAGAATAGCACTACGCATTACGTAGTATACATTATATACCATAGTAGGTGCCTGTATTATACTCTAAATTGATTTTCTCAGTATGAGTGATTTATGCGCTAGTGTTTGTTGTTGTTATTATTTTTTATTCCAAAATAACCTAATGCAATGTCCAATTTAAAATGCGCATAACGTTTCGCGGTTTCCGGTGATGTAGCACGTGCGAGCACTTAAATCGTACCAATATGTACCAACATTGTAACGGGCATAATATGTATTGTAAATTATAGTTATTATTTTAGGCATGTTATCTAAAAAACAAATGTTCACTCGTCGATGTGTTTTACAATATTATTTGTATAATGTTTATTTTCCAGCGGAACCACAATTATTATAGTCATAAAAAATTTCCTCACAAAGAGACTGGATTTTTGATTTCAAATAGTCTATAAAATGACTTGGAATAAAACCGTCGACGAAGTGCTACTCGTCGTTACTATAATATAATATAGTATAATAGTTCAGTGCCTATACTGTTGGTTTAATTTTTGGGGATTAAATCGGTATGAAGGGATTTATAATATATTAATATGGACCATATGTTGTACAAAAAAACTACGCAACGTTTGCTATGGATGAGTTAACACGCATCATGAACTATTTGTGCAGGTCAAAATATTATGTTTTACAGCCCATTATGATAGGTGAACCCTAAACTCTGCAGTGCAGCACTACAACTGCCTTCAAATCGGTGGAATTTACAATTTACGATTGTAAAATCGCCCGCGTATCATGACCGTATATAATGATATTACACCTGTATATTGCAATAATGACGGTTGATCGTGGGCACGCGATTGCAATATTATTGTTATTATTATATTATACACAGTGACGGCAGAGACGCGGCAAAACACCGCAAATATGTGGAAAAAATCAAAAAAAAAATCTGTATACCTATGTTTAGGAGGTAATTGCGTCTCTCCTGCAATGGGCCATCTTTTGTGCGCTAATAACAATAATAACGGGTCCCGGATAGTCGTACAACTATTATAAGCGTAGGTAATGAATTGAATTTTGTCGTGACCGAAGCTGAATATTATGAGCACGCGTTCCGCCGGTCCTCGTGGTGAGTTGTCCGGGGCGCTTTGACCCGGCAAAACCACCTGTGAACCATATTATGATCGCATTATTATTATTATTGCGCGCTTGTGCTGCAGTGCAATATTATTATATATTCTATTATGCATTATAATATCATAGTCCCGCGTATGACGTATAGTACCTACAGGTACGCCGTGATCGGGTTTGCGACATAACGCTCGTTTCCCTTTTTCTTTTTTACTATTTCAGATTTCTCAGTATAACACGCGATAGTTGTACCAATACGTATTATTCGTATCGCTGCATAGTTGTTGTATTCTACACGTCCCATGCGCGTTTAGTGTATTATATTATGGTATTGTGGACTGGTGTGTATAAATGTTATATGGCGGGGGACCGGTCCGACGAGGATGATAATAATAATAATATAATATTACCACTATCTGTCTATCGACTGCAGATGAGTGATCCGACTCGATATATGCGTCGGTCGGGCCGAGCATCGATGTCATTTCCGCAGTGTCCAGGAGAAGTCGTAACTGCAAGTGGAACTCTCGATCACACATACACCTGTTATGGGTACGCTGTATGACGTCTGCGACGACGATGACTTCACTTTAACCATTTTCCTGCATATCAGTGCATTATGCATTATATTAATATCACATTATATTATTTGAATATTTAAATTCCAGTGCCGTGCGTTACCGCATTCTACACAAAATACGAATACATTTAATATATAATAGCCAATAGGTATATATTATTATTATAATAATATACGGTTGGCATATAGGTATACGGATACAATTAATGAAGGCAATATTTTCGGTCGGTACAGCGCGTTCGCGGCATGAAATATGTTTGTGTCGCCTTGCACAGTTACATATTATATTATAGCATAATATGTATGTATATTTAAAGTAGGCACTATATAGGCTCATTTTCGAAACGAAAAACGAAACCGCTCTGATGCGTTTGTGGAAGCCAGTAGGTAGGTATGTGAAAAAAAATGTAAATTTTATTGTTAAAATATGTGCGATACGCCAGATATTGAGATTTCGAAACTTTTTATTACAATAAACAACGCGTGCCATTTACCGCGGGTAAATAATATATTATGTATAATGACTGCACTCCAGCAACTTCTGTCGAGAAGAACACTAAATATTTTCAATTTCGAATACAACATAAAATTCAATATTTGGCATTCGATTGTCATTTCACATGTTTTGAAAATCAACGTGTAATATAAGACCAAATATTCGAAATAAGTACTAAACATGTAATACGCATGTGGTACGACGATGTATTTTATAATATTATAACGAACAAGCCCAATTTTAAATGTCTTTAAATCAAGCACTCGTCGTCTCATTGTGTTTGGGTTGAATAAGTAATTTATAAATAATTTATTCCGTAGGCAATGTAAATGAAACGAATACCGATCAAAAGACCATAATAATTATCTATTATACGTAGCGGTAAAACTGTAAAATACTTATAGAGTAGGTACTCACTATAAATTACAATCAACTGTCCAAAACAGCACTGTAGAGGTTATATAACTGCTATTATAACACCCGGTGTGTTAGAAATGTCAAAGGTGGTACAAGCAGCTCACATTGATGTATTATGTTCCGCAGTGGCGTTGACAGGGTCGTCACACATGTGACGAATGATCTCGTATATAACATATTATTATATTATATCAAATGATCATATTATGAACTCATGACACTAATGGTATCGATATGTGTGTAATACAAAATAGTATACTGCAGTTCGTACACAATGTAGACAGTTTGATCTTTAGGTTCTATTCTTTTTACAATTTTTTTTTTATTATTATTTTATCGTCGTCATCGTGATTTGTCGCCGACTTGAGTCAGAGTAAAATAAAATCGGCCGCCCACTGATTCTCTTATGTATCCATACCGTATAATATACTTTAGACGTATTGTATAATGCTAACGTACAATTTTCACGTCTTTGATCGGATCACAATCTCGTGGTTGCGCATTGTGCGCGCAATGCACATTTCTCAGTTGGGGTTGTATTTAATAATACACCGACACCGATGACTGTAAATAAAAACAAACACTTTTGCCCGACCTACATTTTACAGAGAGGTCATACGAAGTGGAAACATGTCCAAAGATCGCGAATCGATAAAATTACATGGGTCAAACTTTGTTGTTTTCTGTTTGTAATAATTATACAGTAATAATAGCTCATGCGGATTCAAATAGAAAAACTTTGATTTTTTTTCGACTCATCTGCGTGTAAGAAAACTCAGAAAATCTTTAAATATAATATAGATGTTCATAAATAATATTGATATGCCTACTTATACCTACGGTGATTCTAATAGCTATTAACTATATACTATACCTACTCGTCTAACAATGTAAAAGGTGTTATAGTTTGCATATTTTCACGATGAATCTACATCATGGGACTACTATTATAGTACCTACGGGTATTATGGCTGTTAAACTGTTTTATTGTGAAGTAAACTGTGCATGACGGCATAATGCGCGCGTAAAAAAAACCTCCTAAAACGTAGGCACATACCTATTATCTATAGTGTACGTACTATATAACTATATATACCTAGGCAGGTACGGTAATTTGGCATTTTTCATTCCATGAATTATACATTATGACGACAGGTTTCGGTCTGATTTCTATTTAAATTCGATGCATAATTTTATTCATTGGCAGCAGTTCGCCCGGGCTGCGAACAAAACATAATGGCAATAGTGGTGGCGTGCCACAGCTGTCCTGCCAAAGTTGCATAACTACAATATAATAATAATTGTCAAAGAAAGAGCTGAGCAAGATAGATGGAGAATCGCTCCGACAAAAATTCTAGTAAAAAAACTCGCTTATACACTTAACGCTGCGACGACATTATACCACGCGTGCACATCCATCATGATAAATACTGTGTAAATATTATAATAATATTATTTTATTATGATACAATTTATTATTATTATTTTTTTTTTTTATTAGGGTTAAGTTTTCGACTTTGGAGGGTACCATCGCTGGATGATTTCCCTCATCTTGTGTTCCATGTGTTATTATTTTGTATGTATATAGTGTTATGTCAGTCATCCATTTTACTTATTGTGTTACGTAATACAGATTGTAAATTTTCTAAAATAAAAAAAAAATAAAAATAAAATAAAAAGTTTTCGACTACTAGGTCATTAGCCTGTGGTACTGTAGGGGAGGGTACTGTTGATTTGTTTACACATGTGTGTTTGTTTTGGCAGAATTTTTGATTTGAGCACAAGTAGGTATCTGCCATGCCCGGGTGGGGGATGGCGGCACTTGTTCTCCGGACACCGTGACTTGCCCGAAGGAAAATGCCGCCCGCAACCGAGGTATCGAACTCGGGTCGGCCACTCCGTCCCCCAATTTATTATTATAATATACGATTTGCCACGTGTTTACTGTTTTATACATAATATTATTAAAATAATGTTTTGTTCCGCCGTGTCCATTGATGACGACAATAATAATAATAACCGTATAATGCCGCGCGTACGTCTTATATAGTGGCGGCGGCAACAATGACGTAAAAAAGTAAATAAAAATTGTCTTCGCTAACACGTACGAATTCTCAATTAGGCGTGTCATGTAATTCGTGTCGTACACACACACATATATAATATCATTATAGAAATATATAATCATCAACAGGGTGATAATAACAATAGGCGCCCGCCAATCTCTCATGAATTATTCAGGCCGCCAAGCTCGCTCCACTCACCTAAATACTTAAATTTTCGCGCGTACGTCAAAACATCGACGAAAAAAATGAAAATAATTTGAATCGTGCAGAAAATACGGCCGAAATACCCGAGCGCCTGCGTCACGGTGTAGGTACCTGTTCACAAATTATTATTAGAGATGGAAATAGTCAAAAACTTAAATAATTGAATAATCAAGTGATTAGTTTAGTGGAATTAAAAATAATCGAATGATTATTAGTACTGGAAATAAAAATAAATGTATTGTAGCTATAGCTACAGAGAATTGACATTATTATTCAGTTTTCTAAAAAATATAATTTTGAAATTGTATTTAAGTACAGATGGAACGAATTACAAAAAAAACTGATTCAGAAAGTATAAGGTATTTAGGTTCATAGTAGACTATTTGCCTACCTAAAAGATACTTTTTAAAAGTACCTATTCAACTATTCAAGTACAGATACAGCTGATACTCATTTTAAAAAAGTATTTAAAATACGTATTTGAAAACTCAGCAAAAAAAGTATTTATATATATTTAGATTTATGGATATTTTACAATTTTTATAAAATATTTGTATTACCTTAAATCAACCGAACCGATTTTTATGTTTTACGTTAATTTTATAGAGCAAAATATATTTTACACAGTATCATTTGGTGGAACTTCAAAATACTTGACTGTTTAATGGGTCGAAGTATTTGATTTTCGGTTGAGTAGTATAATTCACGGTAAAAGAATGTACTATTGTATACACAATTTATATTTTTATTGCACGTGATCAAAATTAAAATAGAAAATATATAAACTAAAAAGAACTATTTGAGTATTTGAAAATTAGTATTTGTTTTTAAACACGTATAGATATTTTGAGAAAGTATATTATTTTCAAAAGTACGTATTTGAGTACTAAAGCACATTTTTACTCGAGTACTTAATAGAAGTTATAACATTTCCTATATAATATTATGTACATACGACATATTTCTAATATAATATAATCCCCGCGTTATTATAACCGTGTGGTTTAGTTCTGCACAATGACACTAATAATAACATTTAATTAACTTAAACGCACGTGCGAAATATGATAATATTCACAAGTGATAACTGTGTATAAAATAATAGTCGCACGTTGTCGCACTCGTTCGCGCGTGGGCGGCGCCGCTCGAGCGTTTTGAATCGGATGCGAAACGAATCCGGTCGGTCACGGGCGCAGAACTTGACATCGATTGTAATAATATAATATATTATTATACGCGCGACGTGTTTACTTTCAAGTCTTATGTTTTTGTATACACAATATAAAATATAGTAGGACGTGTATAGTATAAACCCATTATACAGTCGATGTATAACATTAATATTATGTGTATGTACCACCTGACCGTCGGTCGAGCGTGGGGTCAACTACGTATATACCTAGGTATAGTGCAGTATTATAGACGTCCCTTACAAGACTCAGTCCAGTGGTGCCGACAGGGCATGTTGTACGGTTGTGGGGGCCCCAGGACCTATATAAGGTTGACAAACTTACTGCAAAAGGTACTTATTTTGTGGGGGCCTCTTGTTAATTGAATCTTGTGGGGGCCCCAGGCCACGCCTTGATTCCGGCCCTGGGTGCCGAAGTTTTTAAAATGTAGTCGGACAGTTTCAATACTTCATTGCCTCAATATCGTTATTATTTAGTATAGAGGTACCCTAATATAAATTTTAACATTTATTCATAATAAAGTTATGATGAAAATAAAATGTGGTCTACTGACCTTAATATGGACTTTTAATGTAAAGTTCAGTCGCTTATAAGTTATTACTTATTAGACTCAAAACCGTCCATAGAGGTCCAGACGTATTCAAAATCATAAAAAAAACTAAAATAAGACTAAAATTTCGTAAGAAAATAAACTTTTGTATTGAACACTGATATTATTACATGTTATTACTTATTCTTGGTATACTATATTATAATACCTATGTACCTACGCAATCATTTGTATTGCATTTCATAATTATCGCAATATTATTATTGTATGTGTATATGTATTGTATTTATTTAATGATATGTAAAAGTATCAAAATAAAGCAAAATAGGTAATACCTAAGTACCTACCTAACCTATTTTCGTTTGTTTTTTTCCTGCTTCGCCTATAAGATTCAATAGGTTATGAAACTCACTTTGTGCTCGTCCCAATGCGGGTCTTATAAACGGCGTCTACTGTGTGTAAGTAGATACCTTCAAACAATAATATAATTTTCATAACGACGTAGTGTCTCTCCAATCGATTTCAATCGATCGCAATTAGTATTCGTCGAACAAAACCGAGCTACTTATTGGTATGACTTTTTCTTTTTATTAAATTATTATAAACAGTCGAGAGATAATACTATCACGTCACTGCAGATATAATGCGTATAAAGATATTATAATATAATATCCATTACGTAGTTCATAAATAGGCCAATTTGATTTCACCACGTTTTAGAAGAAATTTGTTTTTAAACTAATTTTAGACTTTCGTTGAAAGTTTGATATAATATTATGTTATGATATTATATGTCCTGCGTATCTATAATCTATAGGTTAGGTTAGGTTAGGTAGGTATACAGACGTTTTTTTTTACAAAATTGCGAACTACTGTTAAAATCACTGCAGCGTGGACAGTGTTGGCCAAGTGCTATTATAATTAATTATAAATCAAACAATAACAATAAATATCGTCATTCATCGCGATAGGTACAATCAACGTGTATACTTAAATGCTGCGATATTTTTTAATGAAAATTTATCATC
The DNA here is from genome assembly GCF_019925205.1 of Metopolophium dirhodum. Taxonomy (NCBI): domain Eukaryota; kingdom Metazoa; phylum Arthropoda; class Insecta; order Hemiptera; family Aphididae; genus Metopolophium; species Metopolophium dirhodum. The sequence continues at coordinate 20,075,243 of NC_083561.1, forward strand.
ATGATTCGCGTCACCCACGCGTAAAATTAAATCATTGTTTTGTTTGTATAAAAAAAATAAATATTTAAATATGATCGTGATTCGTCGCCATTTATGGAACTTGAATAATATTATAAAAGGTAGTAAATTGCGTGATGTCCATATTATATTAATTTTGCAATTAAGTTAAATATTGCTAAATAGATAACATTAAAATAAAACAGTGCCGCCGATTCAGATAAATAAAAATACTAACATCATGGTGGTCGTTATTTATTGTTTTGATATCGAACGATTTTAAAACCTTGAAGTTGAATAGAAACTTTTTGAAACTACTGTACGAACAACATATAGATAGAGCTATTAATTTACGTTTGTCGTCCCTATAATATATAGGTATCGACATCTTAAGTATTTTGAAAATCACAATAATCACATTCCATTCACATCTACACGATGTGAATAAAATCGTAATGTCGAGTTCGATCGAACACATTGGTACCTATACCTATTAAATGTGCGACGCGTTTCGAAATATAGTGTGAAAAATATAAATTCGACGTATATAGACTACAACTACCGAATCGGTTGCGACGACGATCGTGATTCGTGACCGTACTCGAAACTTTCTACTCTAGTCCTCTCACGGAAGTCGATGGTGTGTTTTTTTTTTCGTAAATAATATTGTTACGTTTTGACACCCGTAGCCCATAAGATTTTTCTCACAACACTCAAACACATAATAATAATAATAGTATATATAAATACATAGATATAATACAGCGTACCTGTGTAGTAGATAAGTAAAGTTGTAGAAATTGTTGATGTTACTAAATTGTTGCATTATTTTTTTCTTTTATAATTAATAGGTAACCGTAAAATATTCAACAGCATAAATAATTATGACGATAGTACTACAGATTATTACTTCTCTTGTTTACAGAAAATATATTATGGTCTATAATAGATGTACAATGAAAATATGCTATTATGTAAAAGTACCTACCTAGCAGACGAGTGAACGAAAACCAACTAAAAATTATCAGTTAAACAGTACAATATTTTTCTCGTTAACATATTAATTATATACATGCCTATATTATATTTTCAAGTTAAGTGTACCTATATTTTAAAATAATAACTTTTTTTCGTTATCATTATTTTGAGTTTTAAAAGAGTTATAACCAGGGCTAGGATTTATATACAACAGCATGTTTTTTTTGCGACTTCTGATTATTGATTTTTTCATTAATGTCCACGAATCACCTCATGATGAGATAAATGGTGGTATTTTTATTTTGCATGTTTTTGCATATTTAGAATAAAATGTATATTATTGCATATATTGAATAAAATGAATATTATTTCATATTTCAATTATAAGAATGCAAAAAATGCATGTTTTATAGTATATTTCATAAAACTTGGTTTTTTTTGTAAAACATAAATTTTATTTTTATAAATACAATCCTATGGTAAAATAGATATGCGATAAAACATTGAATAGTATGACATTCATTTTCGAAAATTTGAAAAAATATGTAGTCGTAGCATCTGACACGTAGTAAATGTGAATTATAAATTTTATTTCTAAATTATTTTATTTATTTTTTCTCAATTATATTATATTAAGGCGGCCGGTGCCGATGCCAATTTGTCCTCAACAGCCTTGTAGTCTTTAGTGGTGTAATCCACCTTGTAGAATCAAGCAAATTTCATAATTTTTTTTTAAATTAAATAAATACAAGATAAAAAAATTTTTTACAATTTTTTAATACAATTATTTGTAATAAAATACAAAATCAGAGATCAATGCAGACTGTAGGAAACTTTTTCTTTCAGATAAAAAAATAGTCATCAAAATCCGAAAATTCTACAAAGCTTGAGAGTTATTACCGTAAAGTCAATTTTTCGATATAATACACGCTATCAACCCCTCCCTTAAATAAGTATTGAGTAGTAGATTAGTGTAAAAGTCTTATAATTGAGCTGGGAACTAAAATATAAAATGTAATTAAAAATTTTTATAGAATTGTGAAAAATTTGAAAAACTGACAAACAGCCAATAACTGGTGTATTTCAACAAATAAATATTTTTTTTGTTACTATATTTTTGTGTTTATCTTATAAAAATGTTGGTAAATAAAATGCATATTTTACCGTTTTTTATTGCATACAAATCCTAGCCCTGGTTATAACGCATAGATTATAGATAGTTTCTGGATATATTAAAGCTTTGTAACTCTATTATACACTATGATAGCTATAGTGTTTAATTTACTTTTGGTGTATAAATTATTTTCGTGAAAAAGTCGGTACAAAAATATTTAATATATTCCGGAAATACGTGTGTGTGTGTGTTTTAAAATATTCTTATATTATATTAGCTTAATATATTTTATTACTTGAATTTGTTTAGTTATTTAAATTGGATGATCTAAAATATTTTAGAAAAATATATTCGGCGTGGTTGAGTGGGATGAGGCGACAGTGTTAACGATCAAGCCTCGAAGATAGTTCGAAACTCGATAGGTTTATAATAAATTAGTTTATTTAGTTTTTTTTTTACTTTTTACATAGTATACGTTCATAAAATTATTTTTATAAAATTGTTATTTAACATTAAAGCGATTATTTAAAATTTATCTCGTAACGGTAAAATAAATTGTTATTTAAAAAAAATTTAATAATTTTCGATTTTTTTACGATCTACTCAAACAAAGTCGAACTATTACATAAAAAAATATGTTACCTAATAATATTATAAGGTAAATGAATGCTAAAAGATGTGTATAATTTACATACGCATTATAACGTCGTTACCGGGAAGAAGTTTCGCGACATTGCAAATCCAACCATATTATATTGCGGGTAATATTATTTTCTGATACATATTTTAAATTTTAATAATATAATATTATATTAGTTATAGCTGTACCTACAGCACGATTGGCATTGCTGCACCACATGCGTGTAACATATTGTGTGCAAGTGTACGAAATATCCGTAAATTATCTCCAATATAGATGAAAACGAGCAAACAGAAATAACTGTGCGTTGTCTTATTTTCGTCGTGGGTGTAAAAAGTAGTAATGAGTTCTTCTCTATTTGTAAACCGGTGTAGGCTGAACATATTATAATATTATCATATTATTGGCTATTACGAAATGTCGCCTTGTGGTTAAAACCGTATAGTCTACACCGCCGCATGCTGTGAATAATATTGTTGGTGACGTAAATTGAACAAATATAATATAATATAATAATAATAATAATAATAACATATTATATCATAATATCAGGTATGTGCATATTGTGTACACACACAAATGTTTCTATGCCGTAATTTTTTTGGTTTTTTTTTCTTGTAGACAGATTGGAGGTAGACGAAAAGTAAATTTGTCAAAATATTACGAAATTGACGATGTTATTAATAATTAGTATAAGAAAGTGTAATTAATAAAAAAAATATGAATATTCGTGATTTCCCTTAAAAGATAAAAACCAATTAATCATTCTCTTATTATTCATGACAATGGCTATATGTAATATAATATAATTATATAACTGCCATAGTAATAATTTTAATTCCAAAATAAGATTGTAAAAACCATTTAACCTTACGTCGGTACCAAAACCATAATATGATACTATTATATACAATATATAGGTCACCAATAGTCTCGTATAATAGGTATCCAATAGGTCTTCAATACTCAACAGTATACGTCATATTCAATAAATGATAAAACTGCAAACAAGACTTACTTAGCAGTGATCAGGACATCTTAAGAAGCATATATTTTTTGAAGGAAATAAAATATGCTAGGTAAAATATAAATTTGTTGTATGAAATCAAATTTAAAGTTTGTTAATTTTGAGTATTTAAATATATTTCACAAAAATAAAAATATATATATAATATATATTATTATACATATTTAACAAGTTTAAGAATTTGTAACAATTATTTACATCATATCAGTGCATATTGTACCTTAATAAGTATTAATTGTCCAAATCTTTGAATATAATAAGCAATAAATAAATATTTAATGATAAAAAAAATTTTCAATTTAATTTATTCATACATTTTTGTTCTTAACTATTAAAGTGAAAAACATTTAGCTACACATTTTAGAGCATTTTAAGTTAATTTTGTTTGTATATTCACGTTCATTGATATAAGCTTAATATCGTTAAATAATGTTTAGTAATTGTTTAATGGTAAAATAATGTTTTACACTGAATTATTGTATTTAATAATGTATTTTTAATCTAAGGGATTTATTCCAGGGTCTTAAGACTAAATATATTTTAAGAATTTTCTAGTAGGTATCTTTATGTTTATAAACATTAATTAATTACTTGATTTTACTTTGTAGTTGGGTACGTTAGTTGATTAGTATATTATATACAGGCTAAATCAAAAATGTATTTAATTCATATTCTATTTTGTTAAGTCTAAATAACACCTACTTTGTGTCGAAAATATATAATATAAGATAATATTACATGCTAGTGTAATATAACATTATAATGTATATATTAGTTTAGTTAAAAAAAAAATATTTCCAAAAAAAATTTTAAAATACCTATCTGTACACATTTGTTTGTACGTGGATGAATTACAAGTTTCATTCTCTTCAGTCTTGACGTATGTGTATATATATTTTATAAGTGTGCGCGAAATGACACGTAAATCAGCTCCATTGACTATCGAGTCATTCGAGTGTATGTGGCTATACGTTGAATACACAATGAAACAATACGCATTCTCAGTGTTTAACAACATATATAATATAATACATTTTTTTCACTCTGTGTGCACAATTTATAGTTGCTTATGTTATTCTGAATAAATCGTAGTACTACATACTATACATGTCCACATATAATGCCGTAACTTATCATATACCAGTCGACTGCAAGATAAGATATAGAAAAACTTCTATACGGAAATTTCGTATTCACGCAGATCTCTGTAGGTAGGTAGGTAGGTACATTTGAAGAAACGTTCACTATAGAACTTATTAAAAAATTTAGATTCACTTGTTGTATGTACGAATAATAATAATATATTATTGTATATTATTATATTATTGTGTAGGTATAAAGGTTCAAAAAGAATGACAATATTGTAAATAAACGTGGAAATACACATAAATGTAATATAGTAGGTACTCATATGCATTTGCAGAGAGAATTGGTTCTTGGACGGGCAAAGACCTTAAAAGGCGCTGAGCAGAAAAAACTGTGCATGTACCTACCCATCAAAGGTATAAACGCGAGCTGCGTGGTTATAATAATACGGTTTGCTTTGTCTTGTCCAGTCGACTGACTGATATTATCCACCACCGTCCTGTAATAATTATCATCATAAACAATTTGTGAGTCAAATGTTTATCGTAACCGGTTGATTAATATTATGTATCTGCAGATCGGGATTGTTCGTAATATTATAACCAAAAGATTTCTGTTGATAGAGGAATATTGTTGACTATCGGATGAACAGTATAATAACAATATTGTATATTAACAGTATAATGTTTATACATACCTACTACATAATAGTATATTATTCATTGTACATAATATGATAATAATATTATCTTATTCTCGAGACGAATATATTTTATTGTACATAATATTGTGTCCTAAGAAAATAATTTAACAAATGCGATTCCTGCTACATGTCACTATATAGCAGGGCTTGAAACCGATTGAAATAATTTCGGTTTCGGTTTCAATTTTGTACACCGGTTTCTACATTTTTCAGTTTAAGCTTAGCAATACCGGTATTAAGAAATTTCGGTTTCGGTTTCAGTTTTGTATACCGGTTTCTAATTTTCTTTTGCGAATATTGAAATAGTTATCAACATTTTAATCATGATCTCAATTTTGTTATGAGTATTAATTATGTGTATTAATAGAATTTACGTATTTAAAAACACGTCAATTAAAACAAAAAAATAACGATTTCCAATTTTTCAGATTTTGGTTTTGAATTTAATACCGATTTCCAATTTTTACGGTTTCGATTTTGAATTTAATGCCGGTATCCAATTTTTTTTGGTTTCGTTTTTGATTACGGTTTCAGTTTCGGTTTCAAATCAATTTATGCCGGTTTCTGAAATCGGTTTTGAAAACGGTTTCAAGCCCTGCTATATAGTCGCTGGTCCAGAGTCCCCTACCCTATAATGGTTGGCGTAGTTGGTACGTCGTTGTACACAGTAAGTCCCCCCGAACTGCAAACGGATAGGTGGCCCCTAAGTACAGTGTTTGAAGAAACAAAAAATCCAAAAAACTAATTGTAATATTTATATAGCTCATAATGTATTCCACGTTGATCTAACAAGTTGACTTCAAGAAAAGATACAACAACTTATCTATACAGAAATTTCGTATTCGTGCGGATGCCGTTCGTTCTCGTAGATAGGCACCTATAATTAAAGACACGTTCTCTAGAAATTATTAAAAAGTTTAGATTTAGTCGGTGTAACCTATAAAGGTTCAAAAAATTGACAATATCATAAATAAACGTGGAAGAAATGTACGAAGATAATATAGTGCCTATATTCATTTTCGGAGAGAGTAGGGCAAATACCATAAAAGGCACTGACCAACTATCCGCAAGAAAAAATGTGCATGGTATACCTAAAGGTATATACAAGCGCTATAATACGTACGTTGCGTGGTTATATGGTTTGCTTTGTCTTGTCCGTCCAGTCAACTGACTGATATTATCCACCACCGCACTGTAGTAATAATTAATAATTATCATCATCAAACATTTTTTTAGTCAAATTTTACTGTAACCGGTTGATTAATATGATGTATTGGATCGGGATTTGTTCACATTTAACCAACACCAAAAGTTTTCTGTTGATAGAGGAATATTGTTGATTATCAGATGAATTGCAGTGTAATATTATGTTTATTGTTTACATATATTATTAATTATACGTGGTAATAATAATAATTTATTTATTTGCATCATAAAATAATATTTTACAATAAATAATACATACAAGTACTTGATAAAAATACTTGATACCCCTCCAATAAGCATAGCTTGCGTTTTGAGCCGGTGAAAATAGTATAACAATAATGCTTTATTCTCGAGACGTTAATACGTTATAGGTACTTATGGTTCATTATGTGTTCGAACAAAATATAACAAATAATACAATATGTCGCTATATTATTATAGAGGCGGTAGTAAAAATAGTTGACACTAATGATAGGCGCATAGTAGGCACGTCATCGTACATAATAAGAAGTCCACCAACTGCAAATCGATATATATATATTATATATATAATATATAGGTAGCTTATTTTATGTAAAATATACAGTGTTTGAAGAAAAAAAAGTCCAATCGAAAAGAATGATCCAATTTCGTATTGTAAAATTGTAATACTTTTAATTAATTACAATATAATGCTCGGCGTTACATCATAATATTATTCGCGTCAACCATTTTATCATAGCACTAGGTACCTAGTAAATTATTAAACGTTTGAATGTTTTCATTTTCAGCTCGCCATTTTGGGAACGGTAGCGTCCAAAATCGACGGAGGATGGGACACGGAGCCGAACACACAGTACCATATACAGACGGACGAGGGGCCCGAAAGGTATTTCAAGTATCAGACCATTAGTGGTCAGTACCGTAAGGAAAGGCGACTGCAAGATGGAAGCGTGGTCGGAACGTACGGCTGGGTAGACGCAGACGGTTATTTGAGACTCAACGACTACGTAGCCGATTCGAAGGGTAAGTCCGTGACACGCGTTCGGTGTTGGGAATTTTTTTCCCTCGTGTACCAATTGAACTCGTAAACCGACACACCGGATTTCGAAATTTACGCAATATTTTCCAAGCGTATTATGAATAATTATTATATTTCTCGAATATTCCAGATAAACATAATATAATAATAATATGATGGCGAGTGGCGATGGACTATTGCATAATTTCAATAACACTTTTTTTTTAAATCGTGACTAAATTGTAATAGTTTTAAACTAAATTAGTAGAGTGTAATATATTAAAATAATATAATACATTCTAAATAGACTACTATAATGTATACAACATATTATAATACACTGTATACATTAGTTTTTGTGGTATATTCAAGATTCAAGTGTCGAGAATGTTTTTACAACAGTATTGCATTATAGTGCAGCATTACACGCTGTACGTTATGCAATCTGCTAAGATCTTTTCGAGCCTGCATCATTTTGGGTCAGTTATATTTAGTACTCCTCCACTATTATACATACCATAATTTCTTCTGTAGTTATGTCTGTCTAAAAAAAAATGTATAATTGTATTAATATTTATATAATTACATAAAAAATATATTCCTCTTAGAATTGTTTTCGGGATCAAACATTTACGAAATTATAGTAATCGGCTACCATTATGTAGGTATACATGACTTCAGCTGAACTGGTTTTTTTTCTCCATAATACTCCTTAATTTGTTACTCACTTAAGCCGTAGATACTTACTTTTCCCATTAAAAAAATATATCATTGTTACTTTTGTACTCTATTAATTTATTTTAAATTTGACATCAGTTTTTTATTTTACTTGGAAGCTTATAAACTGTCAAGAACAAAAACACGTTTTACTGTCGAACAACAATATTGTAATATATTGCAAATTATTAATTTCTAAATTTATCGTTATTCGTTACTATACTCGTAAAATTGTATTAACTAAATAAGATCTACATTATTATTTGCATTTATGAAGCTGATTTACGATAATATTAACCATTTTGGTTTAATCAAACGTATATCATTAAGTGTTCAATTATTACTTAGAATCTACAATATTTTTATTAATTCACGTTCTGAATTTCACAGTTAACACTTCCTAGTTCCAATCCGAAAACCCCAAAAATAATGGAATATTGCTATTTTGACTATAAACATTATATTATCATTGCTGTTAATTAAATAGTCTACTGCAATAACTACACCTCGTCAATATATTATAATTATTTAAAAAATGCAATTCTATTATTTTAAATTGGTACTAATATGCTAATGAGTAGATGGTATGTACCTACCTACTCTATTACATACAAAAACTAATTAAATAATATTGCACGTAAATTTATATATTAAGTAAGCTGTATGCATAATACTTATCATGATCCGATAGTCACAATTATTTAAATGTATAAGCCTTATAAGTTGTTCACCTCAATGTTCTAGATAGATCATTTTTTTTTTTTATAAAACACGAGTAAGTACATTTTCATAACAGTATGTTGTAACACTTTATAGTAAAAGTTATTCGATTGCGTACACATCATAAACATATTTTATGTAAATTTACAAAGAACTTTTTATGAACACCGAACAGTGCAGTTTTAAAATATGAACAATATGCAAAATACCATTCCATGCTGCTAAAAATCTAACTATTTATTGGACAAATTTATAAAGTTTATTGTTTTTTAATATTTTTGAACGTTATTTAATTCAATTATTTCCTGTGAATATATTATCTTATCATATTTATATGTAATATTACCCACCTATATAATATCCTCGATATAGGCTTTTATATAATACATAATAACAAAATTCAATTAAAAATAATCATGTATAAGATATGTACACAATATGCTTACAATTTCAATTGCAATACTGAACAACGAATGGTTCATTAATCTTTTAAAATATATCCTTCAATGAACATACGTATTTATTTATTTATGTGAGTAGAAATATTTTCAAATGCCTTTAAATTGAATATCAATAGGTAAACCATATTTTTTTATATGTACCTACCAGAAAAGTATTATTATTTACTTTTTACAATCTTTTAAAATTTTACCGATGTTATAATAATAGGTCTTAGGAACACGATTAAGATCAGTTGACTTGTAAATGAGTTCACTATAAATACAAGACATTTTGATGGTACCTATATAAATTAATATAGTCATAAATTAAATTACAAAATATCCACAAAAAAAAATTAAACAAACTACAGTTTAAATAAAGTTTTGCGTCCTTACCTATTATAAACCTTATAAATTTGACGAAAATTCGCCAAATTTTATAATGTTTCTTATAAAATACGAACTATTTTTGATATTATATAATATGATTAAAATACCCAGGTACCTACAAATAAATCAATATATAAATCAGTAAATCACCAAACTATAGTTTACAGGTTAAGCAATTTCAAGCCCTACGAATTTAAATCAATTATGTTGACAATCATAATAAACGTACTTAAATTATAGGTAGTAATAGATTCATACAAAATTTAAATTAAATTAAATATAGCTATATTTCAGCAACAAATATCGACGCTTATCAACAATAACAAATTACATATTTTTAATAAACATAAACTAAATAGGGAACCTCGATTTTGAACCAAAATTTTGAGCACATTATTTATTATTAAACGTTGTACGAATTAAAAACTTGCCTTTGCAGGGGAAAAAATAATAGTGCGTACCTAATCTTCATTTTCAGTTTTATATTAATATATCGTCAAGTGAAAATCAAAAAAAAAAATTATACCAAAGCCTCTGACTTTAAAAACTGTTTTAAGTCCCTTTCTTATAATCTGCTACCGCACATTTATAATGTAAAAATAATGTGATTGTTAAATCTTACTTGCGTGTATATATAAATGTTTAATCGGTAAAAATATTACGAGTTAATATATTATGGCCACTTTATATGGTAGGTACATACTAAAAATGAAAGACGTAATTTTAGTGTTATACACTATACTACTATAGTATAATATGTTACGTGTGGGATGGGCGGAAACGAAAAAACTTGTCCGACATAACTATATAGGTACCTATTTTTTGACGATTTTTATAACACTGCAGCAGCAGTATTATTCTGTTATAATAATATGTCCTATGTGTTTATTATTTATATATATTGATGTCGATAGTCTTATGATTCTTTTATAGTAAAAAATAACTATTAAAACATTTTAATTATTCCCAAACCATATTTTAAATGTTTGCCTTTTAGGTGAAAATGTATTTAGCTAAAAGAGATACATAATATTATAAGAGTCCGTTATTATATTAGTAATATTGGTTATAAAATATAGATTAAAGCACGCCCTCAGAAATTATTTTTTTTTTACTCTAAGTTTTCCTACTTTCCTTACACACAGGTTTTTTTTATATAATTCTAAAAATAATTTAATCAATCGGCGATTGCCTTAAACGTTATCATAGTCAACTATTAATGTGTACCTAACAAAATAATCAAATTTGATAAAAAATCTCTAAATCCCCATTTGAGCACATCCCCTGGTTAGACCTAGGAGGATGATTTGTGAATCTAAACCATCCAGAGCGTCACCCAAACGCATACACAGAAATTCATTCAAATCGGTCCAGCTGTTTAGGAGGAGTTCAATCACAAATTCACAACACACGTACAGTAGAATTATATATATAAAGATGATAATACTTTTTGGGGTGGCTTCAACTAGAAATTACAGAATAGCTGAATAACTTAAGTGAAATGGAATTTACAACGAAAAATTAATATAAAATAGAATACAATTAATAACAATTACAATATTATAATATTATAATATTATTTAAAAACAAATTTTACGCGTCGAATAACCATTGTACCTTATCTATGTCACAGGTTACAGAATAGTGAAGAACAAGAAGCTGTTCGTCGGCACCCAGACGCCCGTCAGTCAAGCCGTGTCGGCGGCCAAGTACGTGCCGCCGATAGCCGGCACGGCCGTCTCGGTGTCACCGTACCGGTCGGCCACGGCCACGATCGTCACCCGGCCGGCGGCCGTCGTAGCGGTCACTCGAGCGCCGCCCAGCGAATCTTCGTGGCGCGGTTCGCCGTTCGTGTACCCGTCCGACACCCAATCGTCGCCACTGCGGTTCCCCGCGGCCGGATCACCGCCGCGCTCGTTGGCCTCTCAGTTCCGGCGGCCGCAGCCTAGCAGCACCGCGTCCCCCGCCGCTGACTATAACTATTCCGTGCGGCCGGTGGACGTCAACTCGATCGCGGGCACCGCGGACGGCGGAAACGGTGACGACGACGACGACGCACGACGACGACCGTACAGGCGGCGTTCGTCATCGTCGTCCACTGAGGCCACGGTCGCGGCGTCCACGGCCGCGGAACAGCAGCCATTGTACGAGCAACCGTTGCGGCCGCACACGTTCCGGCCCGCATACCGCAAGGTGGTGGATATGTCAGCCAGAACGACGCCAGAACCACCGGCGGAACAGGCGCAGTACGACGGCGTGTCGTTCGTCCGGAACGGCTTCAAGTACTACCTGCCCCGGCACTACCACGAGGAACAGTCGGACGACGCGGGTGACACGCGAGCCGGCAGCTTCGGTTACGTGGACCCGTTCGGCATCAGGCGGGTGGTCTACTACAACACGGCGCCCGGCACCGGGTTCGTGCACCGCAAGAACAACCGTTACGTGGGCCTGGACGCCGAGCCCTACGACCCACGTCCGTCGATATGATCGGGCCATCGTACCGCCGACGACGGGTCCTGTCCGACAATGTATTAGAATAAAGGCGGGTGTCCACTATACGCGTCGTAACCACGGTAAGAACGTGGTTAATCACGCGGTAATCTAACCTAACCGACCGATCGCATTTGAAGGATTTACGCGAACTCGTATATAGTGGAAACCCGCCTTTATAAATTATTATTGGTCGTCGTCGTCTTCGGGTTAGGTCACGTAACACGGTGCACGTGTACATATTTATATATATATACAGCAGAACCATAACAAACCATAACCCCGCGCAGCCGGTCGCCCGGGGGATGCGCGCGCATAACGTAATAATAATAGTATTATCGTATAGTCACATCAGCTATCGCGTAATAATATTATATTATAGATGGTTGTATTACGCACACGAGCCATAACGCAAAGTTAAAGAATCATCATCCGTTTTCCTCCGGTGCAGCAGCAGCAGCGATACTCGTAGGTACATATATATGTAGGTAGTTGTAATAATGATTAGTGTTAGTTTTTTATTATTTTCTTGTTCTGAGATTCTCTCCCCCTCGTACAACAATTTTCATTTGTCGCCTATATAATAATATATAATATGTATACGATATTAATGATATAGAATATGACTACAACTACTATATAGACGGTGTCGTATAATACAAGTAGAAAAACTCGCAATTTATTAGAATATTATAAGATACACACTCGGAGACATTCGGTGGGCGTGCATTACGACTGGAGACTTGATGCGGACCGCACAATAAAATACGTATAGGTAATAATAATAATAATATATTATAATATGTAATTATTTTCAAAACATTGCCATTAGTGTCGCCGTTCGACGGTGACGATAACCAGTATAGGCTGAGTGTAGACTATATATTATATTATTATAGGCACTGCTACAACAGTAGTTGCTGATAATTAATTTTCAACTATAATGTAGGCAGGTATGCAGCGCCCAGTGGTGTACTGATAAGGTGGAGAGTAGGTGAAACAGCTAATTGACCGATATACCGCGTGACCACAAAAACAGGGTACACAGAAAAAAGTGAAGTTGTTGCGCACGCGCAAGAGTTAAAAAATATTAAGTCATGGGAATTAATCAGCCAATAGTTGTTTAGTCTTGTGTCCCACGAACAGAGTTCAAAACTTTGTATAGGGTACTGAGTAATATAAGTAACAGAGTTAAATATAGCGTACCCTGCAGGCTTTGTAGACATACGGTATATTATTTTGTCGCGTCACAGACTGTTACCAATAGAATCGTTCTCCGGAAATATTTTACCAAGTTTGAAAAAAAAAATGAAAACAAAATTCATATTTTTTTTTTATATCGATAAATATACTGATTATAATATTATATTATATACAATATCCGTACTGTACCAGCCGAACGATTCCAGGTACACTACTGGAACGTTGAGGTACGTCGATAAAACAGTGATGTTTTCACCGACCTATCAGCACGTTAATGCGAGTTATCAATTTAAGTCTCTTTTTATAACTATGCCTCAATCTCGTTAATGTGTGTACAGCTAGTCAAAATGAGTATAACTTTAATTTTATTTATTAATTTAACGGTCGATATGTATTTTAATATCCGTTTCCCGAGGCTATATTTTTATACAACTATAATATTTTATAGACCAGCGTCGTCTGATCGGAAATATCACGTAGGTATAGTATTATAATATTTGGTACCCCTGAATAGGTACTATTATCTATCTGAGTTAATGTACTTGTTTTTTTTTCATCTATAATGATACATTGCCAAAACCATTCTCGTCCGGTCTGAGTGGACTTGAAACAATAGAATCACCAATGTTGAAACCTGTGAATGTAATAGGTACGAATCTCACAGATTGCACAACTGCGGGTGATTATTTTAGCCATTGTGTACCACAGCCAATAAATCTATACTCCATTGTCTACAATTGGCAAGTGTTTGCCATAGTAAATTACACTTATTATTAAATAGAATTATTTTAGAAATTCTTGTAAAAATGTGCCACGCAAGCGTGCTCAATGTTGAGCAAATATTAATTTATTTTATACGTTTAATTAAATAATTATTAAATTATACTAATATGTTACTAATATAATACGTACAAATCAGCGTTTGTGATTATTTTTTTTATATAATATAAAAAACATAAAAATAATTAATGATAATAATATTTAAAAAAAATAATAATAATAATAGTAATAAATATATTATATAATATTATATATTTAATATTTATAGATAAAAAAATATAAATACAGATCGCACAAGAAGTGAGTTTTGTTTTGCAAAAATGTTTTTCTCTTTCTTCCTTTTCCTATTGTACCTGAACGTAAATGCTGGGAAAAAAATACGCGAGTTTATATACATACGGCGAACGCACGTTTTATTGTATGCAAATGGCTATAATATATTTTATTGTGAACAACAGCTGTTGCCCAGTAGAAAGTAAGCAAAGAGTCTATTACGGTGTTTGAATGACCAAACAGGCTGTCTCCTATTTTTGGTTTGAAAAAGTAAAACAGGTATAGGCATAGCTCAAACTCATCATCATCATCATCGTTATCATTGCCCCATCTTTTCATCGGTATTCGAGAATTTTTTTTCCAGGACTTCACGATACTATGAGCGATTGAGACGCTTATAGTTTTATTATTTATGCGAAACTTGTGTGAAAAATATTCACGTTAAATGATCTGACGTAGCAAAATAAACATTTGAATAACAATAATAATATATTATATAGGTACCTAGTCTTTATTTCGAACATACTGAAGTAAAATTATCTGCATAAATAGTCGCATTTAAATTGAACCTAATTAAATATTATTGAAACATTGCGATTAAAGATGGTTTATTAAAATAATTTTGTCATATAAAAATAAACGTGCAGAAATTTAAGAGGCAGAATAATATTGTTAAAAATGATCCGGTCTTGTTGATATTATTATGAAGACATACTTTGATTCGTCTCTTCGTGATTACCCAGGAATCGGTAATCAACTTTAAAGTGATGGCAGTTTACGTAGGTACATTGTGCATCTACGTTTTTCTCTTTTTATAGTTTGTTACCCCTACTCCTCAATCGTAACTATTATATCTATCACCCTCGAAGTTCGTCCTGTTTTGCGTACACCCGAAGAACTCCAAAACGTTGATTACGATGCCTCTGGAGAACGGGTTGTAGTATTTGCCTCTGCTGTTTTTTAAGTACGTGTACTTTTTATGGTTGATCATCTCGTTTCTGGTCAAATTCATCAATGCGTTGATACACTGTGAAGAAACAACAACAACAAACATAAATATATGTATTCAAAACGTCGATGAACTTTGTCCGTACACGATATTCAGATACAGGTAAGTCGTAAATGCATGGAATCCATGTGAATATATCGTTTTATCGATTGTATATCGACGTAAAGTGTATCCCTACCAATACGTATTACGTTATATAGTTTTTTTGATACATAATTTTGGAAAACTATTACTTTATTAAAGAGTCAAAAATCAAATGTTTAATATGTTAACGCTCTGTGTTTACCTCGAAATAAAAGGTTCAAACTCTTGTTTTAAAGTTTCATTAAAATGCAATATAATATGGTTTATACAAATAAGTGAAGAAAATGACTAATGATATGGTTGGAAAATTCGTAAATCGAATTTATTTAAATATCTTAAAAGTTCGATTTTAAAATGAGTTTTTATTAAGTACCTATTAACAAATAGTACTTATGAGGTGAATATTAATTAATTTAAAGTTTAAATAGAATTCTAGTAGATGAGTGCAGTTCATGGTATAGGTGGGTGGGTAGAAAGACACTGAGACACTCTGTGTATATTATATTGTGTGGTTATTATAGATATTATACTTACAATCGTCGCAGTCAGGGCCCAGCTCAGAACACCAAAAGCGAACGCTTGCAAAAGCGCTAGGACGTAAAAAACGTTGAACCCGTCTACATTGATCGTGCAGCACACCAAGTAAATCACGTACGAACAATTCATTGCTAGACTGATGACGAACCAGAAGAACCACGACCTATGAACCAATTCGAACAAGTGCACACGCGTTACCCGTTGATTCAGGTTGCTGGGTAGGCTTTTTAATATACTTATATAGATATATACATAGGTTGGTAGACATAATAATTATTATACGCTAAATTCTTGGTTAGGGCGGTATAGTCTGTGGTAAAACTAAAAATCTATAAGGTCAAAAGACACTATTGCCCCATTGATTAAATATTTGAGGGGACAGTTGTCCCCCTCCTCCTTCCCTATGGTTAAATAGCTAACTATCATACAGCGACACTCACATATAAATTATTTTTAGGAACTTATAGCTATATGAAATACTCACAAATATAAATATACTAAATAATGAAACTGTACTATCGGAATTAGCTTTTCTGGAAATTATTCAATTGTATTTGTTTTCAATTGTTTGTGGAAAGTCCATAGGACTATATCACGGACTAATTTTATTCTGCGCGCAGACAAGAAAAAAAGTAAAAACCGTTAGTATTATATGTTCTAATGTTGTAATTTATAATTTTTGTTCATTGGTTCAATATTAATTGGTGACCCCTATCCTATATGTATATATATATAATATATTAATATCTACCACAGTACCATATTCTAACTATAGTTCAATTATAAGTTAACTTGGGTAGGGTTTTCAACTTATGGTTGCGCAACATTCCTACAACACTTTATGGGAGTTTACCAATTGCGCTTAAAATGACCTTTTCATATACCAATTATTGCGCTCAAAACATTTTACAATACCTAAGGAAAAGTTATTAGTTAGTTATAAATTATAATTATATAGTAAATGATTACACTCACCAACTTTTTGCGAGTATTGATGCATAATACATAATATAATATATAAAAATAAACAATATTTTTCTTCACATTTAACAAGTTACTTTTTGATCGTCAATTATATAAAATGTATGATAATGATAACTTGTTTTCATCTATCACTCAAATGCATACTTCTGAAGTTCCGTGACCAAATGCCCGTAATATTAATAACTAGGGTTCGGATTTGAAGGCAATATAATCAATAAAAAAAGGCAAAAAAAAGGCATTTAATTTATATAAAAAGGCAATTCATAAATATACTACAAAATAAAAAAGTGAACATTTTTTAAACACTTTCAATTGCACACATTTTGAGAAAAATACAAATTAAAAATTAAAACTGCATGCAAAATAAACTAGTTGGTATTAAAAAAAAAATTGACTACCATGTATTTTGATAGGCTGTCTTCAGTAAAACGGCTACGGTTAGGGGTTAAAATGCGGGCGGACTGACGAACAATCTACGCATTACGAACATATCTTAATCTTTAAATAGGTTTAAGGGTAATTTTATGGCCATACCAAATACTCGATAAGACGATATCGATAAATATTGCAAATAATAAAACCCATTTGTAGCGATAATACGCAAGCTGTGTATAAAATTATAAAATCAACTGAAAAATTAAACACAAAATAGGCATTTATAAGTACAAAAGGTAAGAAAAAGGCAAAAAGGCATTTATAAGTAAAAAGGCAAAAAAAGGCAAAAAAAAAAAAGTTCCATCGTCTAAGAAATTAAATGAAACACATTTTTGTATAAAAATTATTTTTCTATTATGATTAATAAAAGAAAGGCATTTGCCTTCAAATCCGAACCCTATTAATAACGTTTCATAAAATTCCCGATATACCGTTATTAAATGTATTATAACCAGCCACTCTAACCAGTAATCAATTGATCAATAAATACGTTTTTAATTTTCAAGCATTTTAGTTTGTTTATGTTGATGTAGATGGAATTAGATCGAAAATAATATTTCTAAATCTGAAGGTAGCCAGGCAAATTTGAATACAATCGCAATTGGTAAATCGACCGTAAAATAAAAAGAGCGCAATGGGTACACTGATCCTAAAATATAAACTGCGCAATTGGTATATTGACCCTAAAATACAAATTTTGTTTTGGCGCAATGGTCATACCCCAATTTATATACGTAGGTCTGTAGGAGCCCTAAAACAAACCAACCTTCGGTTTTAAAAAGATAAATACTCAGGCCAAACTTTACCTGTTGCCGAGTCCGATGCAATTGATAACAAATTGACAGTGGTGGTCAAAGTGTTGGACGCATCTGTTGCACAGTCTGCAGTGTTTAGCTCGCAAAGGTCTTACGCAGCGACACGTATGACAAAGTCTTGACAGAATATCTCTTTTGGTACCCATATCACACGGATAAAACGGTAACTAAATAAATTCAAAAAAATTGTTGTAAAATTAACTCAATGGCTTGACTTCAGATGATAAAATACATTTTTTAATTAATAAAAATCATTATTAATCATGATAGGCGATATTATATGTTATTAGTATTATTCTTAATTATTATTATAATTGAATGTGTTATGTAATATTCATTTGGGTATAAATTAAGTGTATTTCATTACTCTGATTAAGTCATCATAGTATAATTGTGTAAAGAATTTAAGATTGCGCTTAAATTTATCACGTCAAGAATTGTTTCCAAATTTGTATACAGTATAGATATACGTAATACATTAACAATGTACATTATAGGATACGTAAACTATATATTTTCTATTTATGAATTCTGCACACGATTATATAAAATCGATACTATATTATTTTATTCGATAGATAGATAAAATTACTTGTCTAATGGTTTGAATGTAACTCCCCGAATCGATTGGTAAGAATCCGGGATCTGAATGTTTCGTAGTAAGCCAACATATCCACATAAAAATATTCCAGGCTAGATAAGTGTAGTGACAACCTCTTGTTAAGTTCCACGTAGCCGGTATTACCTATAATAATAATATAGTCGCACAAGACTGTTAAAAATCGGGACATACGTTTTACGGGTTATTTAAAACACTGTCTCACTCTGTATATATAAAGAGGATACCACCAAATCAAGAAAGAACATAGAAATAGCAGCAGAGGTCCTTTCGAATACGCCGAACTTCCAAAAATTGCATTTCTATAACAATAAAAGTTACTTAGGTGTTTACAATGCATGTGACGAAAAATCACTTTGCACAATATTTTATAGTCTTACAACGCTTTGTGGAGAGGCACCATCCATTTCTTTCTCTTCTTGATCTCTCTGTTCAGCAGCCCGGCGATGTCCTCGTACCTGTGGTTCACAGCCAAGCCCAATGGGGTTTTGCCATTTTTGTCCCTGGGTTGTAACGATATTTGACTCTGTAACGGCCAACAGGCGAATATATATATAAATTACCGACAGTCGATCGACGATGTTGTTTTAATTGGTTAATGCGTTTTAACGTACGTTCTGACAAAGTATTTCAACGCATTTCGCACTCCCGGAAAGGGCGGCCAAGTGCAGCGGCGTGGACCCGAAATTGTCGGCTTTGGTCAGGTCGGCTCCGGAGTACAACAATAACCTTATCAGTTCCGCGTGACCTTTGTACGAGGCCCAGTGCAGTGCCGTGTCGCCATTAATGTCGGTCAAGTGATGCAAAGCACCCATACCCAACAGGAAACTAGCCGTGGACGTTTTTCCAAACATGCTTGCAGTCATCAAGGGTGTGAGGCCTTTGAAGTCCGATACGTTTGGGTTCACTCCGGCCTTCAAAACATAATATGAGAGTTTTAGGTATATTTAAACATATACAACGATATAATTATATAGGTGCTTATAACGAGTTTATTTATTTGCCCATGGTGTTCCACGGTAGCATAAAACAATCAGTTAACCCTAGGTTTACATTTAAATAAAATATTACCTATTTAAACATAAATGAATCTCTCAGTCAACTTCTTTGGCCAACTAAACAACGCCAAAAGTACAAAATATTTCAAACTCAACGACAAGCCTACCCTCCGACGTCTCAAGCGCGGACGTCCTCATGATACCCTTTCTCAACGTCAATAATATATGTATATATATTTAAAAAAAAAATAAAAAAAAAATTGTACACCTAGTTTAACTAATTATTACGATGTCACATTTTATTATCTAGCTATTCATCTATGTAAATAACTGTAATTTATTGTATTTACTTATTTATTTATAACACTTATTGCATGTTAAAAATTGTCTTTTTATCAATAAGTTAGATGACCTTGATGTCAGTTACACTTTATTAATAATAATAAAAAAAAAAAAAACATAAATGGAGTAGACATTAGTAAAGTCGTAGGTTTCATAGAACTTATTATCTTATATTATTACATTGTATAATGTAAATTAACCGATATATAAATTCTAGCCAAACAAATATCGTAATGGAGTAGTGACGATAAATTGTATATTATAAAATATTAATGCACATGGTACCACTTATACATATTATTATATTTTCAATACTACATGGATATAAATTATGAACATTGTTGTACAGAAGAGAAATACAATTATGAGGAAAGTTTAAACTCAAATTGGATTAGTAGAAAATGTGTTGAAGTATTGTGTTGCTAGTTAGTTAATGAATAATATTATTAACACTGTTAGAACTATTAATTAAGTACCTAGCATGTATTTATTAGCCTACAAATTAATTATTATACTAGTGTAGTACTTGTGTACTTTTATACTTTTGTATGTTTTTCTTTTTCAAACAAACATGAAATAGTATATTAAATAATACAACGTTAATTATTTATTTTTCTAATTTACCAATGAAGTTTTTAGGTACCTAACACAGATTTTTGTCAAGAAAAATATTTGACATATTATACATATTTTAATTTTAAATATTAACTATAAATTATAGGTAACCATTATAATATTATTTTTAACTATACGTGATATAGTTTGCTTATTTTGTCCACTCGCGAAACAAACATTTTAAAGAAACACATTTAAACATTATAACCTACCTAATAATATTTTGTATATTTTCATTAATCATTTAAAATAATTGTATCGTGAATCTTGATTTTAAAAACTTTTAATTAGTAGGTATTATAATAAATTACATAATATGTAAAAATATTGTTTAAATAATAATCGTATAATATATTATAATATTAATATTATTGTGCATACTATAACTACAATATGGGTTTGGTCTAAATTCTAATCTGTCATCTTAGTGGCCTCTCAAGGTTATCAAAATATCAACGATTTACATTGAAGATAATAGTTATTATAAATGTTACGTTTTATTTTTGTATACCTACATGCATTTTATTTTATGGGTCATGGTTTTTGTATCATCGAATAATAAATTATTCACGAAACAACGAACGTGGATTATTGTACCACAACAATATGCAGACTATATTATTAAATATAACGCAGGTTACGTGAAGTTATAGCTCTTAATTTATGTATTGTCATAATATAATTATAGAAAATTGTTGTCATTGAGAGTGGCTAGACTGTCTAAGTATTCTCATAGGTTTTATAAACAATACGGTATCTGACACTCGACGTTCAAAACGCTTACATAAACATTTCCATAAATATATGTAATAATGAAACTGTCGACTTCATAGGTAGCTTGGTAGTACTTACTGCCATATGAAACTATTACGAATATTCTATTATTTAGTAATAATACATAGTTTATTAAATATTAATTCTGGGATTTCACTACGTATGAGGGTATCAAATTGGTAAGTACCTACCTAGATATAACGAGAGTACGCAGCTAGGTAATATATAGTAATATTTTAACTATAAAAGAAACATATAGGTAGGTGCGTTCGATGAAAATTCATACCTCATTTAGGTAGTTAGGTCAGTGGCGTGCCCAGGAATTTTCAATGGGGGGGGGGGGGGGGTGGATGTTTTAAGTATTAATACGTTTAAATTAATTATGGTGGTAGTACTAAAGACACAAATAAGGGGCCTTATGGGACAATTGTTCGGAGTGATATAGCCTCTCCTCTGGACACGCCACTAGGTTGGTAGGTAGTTAAGAGTTTTCAAAATCGAGTCAAGTCGATAAATTCATTTATTCTGTCAACCCATATAGAAGGTATAATTCAACATTTGAAAAATAGATATATCGTCGAAATTGATCCATATATTATATAGGTACCTATATATGGTACAATATTATTTATTTATAATAACGATCGAGACGATCGAGTGATGACGTCCACAGAATCGACTGGAATTATGTATGAACAGATAGATTCATTACCCATCGTATGAACAAACAGACATGCATATTGTCTGCTTTATGTTACTGTATTACTGACTCTGTATAATATAATAATATAATATAAATGTGTTATGAACAATACAACAAAAACGTAAAAAGTAGTTAAGTTATTTAACGATTTACTTGGAAAAAACTCGTGCTGCGAGTGTATATTTAGTCAAATAATTTCACACGATCTCAAATGCAATAAAAAAAAAGTGGATGTCACTCTGCTGTACAGTAGGTTACAAGGGTCACTGTAATGGATGGTGTTAAATTTGAATTCAATGATATAATATCATTGTATAAGAAAAACGATTCTGAGCGAAAACGGTCAGTCAGCCTATGATATTACCAAGTATATTTGATGATATTATTGTGAATAAAGTAATTTATATATAACCTATTTACGTGGAGCCTTGTTTTAAATTTTCAATCCTTAGCCATAAAAGTTAAACATTTTATACATTTTTAACTACAAAATAATTAATAAATTATAAATTTGATAAATGTTGTCAACATTTAAACTTTAAATGCTTATAAAAAAAATTGTGCATATGTATTTTTAATATTTTTCAACTGCAATTGAAACATTATATCAGGAGACTTGCATTAAATTTTCACGCTTTTTTACACAACAAATAAAATTTTATTGATATTTATAGAAAAAAAAACTAAAAAAATTGAAAACTGACTATGTCCGTAAACAGTTCAAAAAGAGTCAAATTATTTTCAAAATGTTATGGTGTATAGAAAATGCTAATATAAACATTCAGTGAAATTTTCAAGTATCTACAGTCATTTGTTTTTTAATTACAATAAAATAAGAAAATCGTTACATGAGAAATCGAGTGAATATCAAATGTTGTAAAAATATAAATTTCAGACGCCCATAAAAATTAAATTTAAGTTTATTGTAGACATTTTTTTTTTTGATAAAGGTAGACAAACTTATGAGTAATCTTATATTACATTTTCAAATCTTAGATTTAAAAAGAAAATTTTTTATGAATTCTCAACTCAAAATAATTTGCTAATTTTCGTGATTTTTCCGTATTTTGTCAAAATTTGAACTTTAAATGCTTATAAATAAAAACTGTGACTAAGGATTTTTAATTTTTTTCATCTACCTTTGAAACAATAACCTAGGAGCCTTTTATTAAATTTTCAAGCTTTTTTACTCAACAGATAAAATTTTATTGATATTTATAGAAAAAAAAACTAAAAAAATTGAAAACTGACAATGTCCGTATACAGCTCAAGAAGAGTGAAAATATTTTCAAAATTTTATGGTGTATAAAAAATATAAACATTCAGTCAAAATTTCATGTCCTTACGGTCATTTGTTTTAGAGTTACACCAAAAACCAAAATCGATTTTCTCGAAAACAGATTTTGCGTAAAAATTCCCGTTTTTCCTTAATTTTTCTTTTGTTTTTCACGTCACTTTCGACCCCCCAAAGTACCAACTAGATTCACTTTCCTATCAGAAAAGTTACTGTTGAAGAAAATCCAAGCACTTTTACTGTCCTAAAAGGTGATGACAGACACAAAAATAAAAAAATAAAAAAAAAATACACATCATTGTAAAATCAATACATTCATCGCTTCGCTCAGAATCTTAAATAACCAATTTCACTATACATATAAGATAGTATTTTCTGTGTTTCGTGCACCTATCATAGTTATTTATAGCTATATTACTAAATAAGAACAGCATATTATATTGCACATATTTCCCCACTAAACAATGTGTGTGTTAGTCAGTACTCGGCAACATTACTCTGTGTTATATTATAAAATAAAAATACCTAAATAGCAGTCTATTCTCGAAACCTTCAACGGCTTCAACCTTTAACACAAATTCGTACACGACGGTAATAGTATAGGTAATACATTTATAACACTTGTTATGATATTATTATAATTATGATTTTAAGTCTATCCGTACGTTTATTTACGCACAATGTTATTTTTGTCACATTGATTTTCATACAATCGAAGAGTACCTATACGAACATATTTAACTGACTAGTTCGTCTTACAGTACATTGTGAAATCAATAAAAAAAAGGTGGATAAGTGGATGTCGCTCTGCTGTACAGTAGGTTACACGTGGGTCACTGTAATGGATGGTGTTAAATTTGAATTCAATGATATAATATCATTGTATAAGAAAAACGATTCTGAGCGAAAACGGTCAGTCAGCCTATGATATTACCAAGTATATTTGATGATATTATTGTGAATAAAGTAATTTATGTATAACCTATTAACGTGGAGCCTTGTTTTAAATTTTCAATCCTTAGCCATAAAAGTTAAACATTTTATAAATTTTTAACCACAAAATAATTAATAAATTATAAATTTGATAAATGTTGTCAAAATTTGAACTTTAAATGCTTATAAAAAAAAATTGTGCATATGTATTTTTAATATTTTTCAACTGCTATTAAAACGATATATCAGGAGTCTAATATTAAATTTTCACGCTTTTTTACCCAACAAATAAAAATTTATTGATATTTATAGAAAAAAAAACTAAAAAAATTGAAAAATGACAATGTCCGTAAACAGCTCAAAAAGAGTCAAAATATTTTCAACATTTTATGGTGTATAGAAAATGCTAATATAAACATTCAGTGAAATTTTAAAGTATCTACAGTCATTCGTTTTTTAATTAAAATAAAATAAGAAAATTGTTACATGAGAAATCAAGTAAATATCAAATGTTGTAAAAATATAAATTTCAGACGCTCATAAAAATTTAATTTAAGTTTCTTCTAGACATTTTTTTTTTTGATAAAGGTAGACAAACTTATGAGTAATCTTATATTACATTTTCAAATCTTAGATTTAAAAAGAAAAATTTTTATGAATTCTCAACTCAAAATAATTTGCTATTTTTCGTGATTTTTCCGTATTTTGTCAAAATTTGAACTTTAAATGCTTATAATTAAAAACTGTGACCAAGGATTTTTAATTTTTTTCATCTGCCTTTGAAACAATAACCTGGGAGCCTTCTATTAAATTTTCAAGCTTTTTTACTCAACAGATAAAATTTTATTGATATTTATAGAAAAAAAAACTAAAAAAATTTAAAACTAACAATGGCCGTAAACAGCTCAAAAAGAGTCAAAATATTTTGTAAATTTTATGGTGTATAGAAAATGCTAATATAAACATTCAGTCAAAATTTCATGTCCCTACGGTCATTTGTTTTAGAGTTACACCAAAAACCAAAATCGATTTTCTCGAAAACAGATTTTGCGTAAAAATTCCCGTTTTTCCTTAATTTTTCTTTTGTTTTTCACGTCGCTTGTGAAAACTACTGGGAAATTTTTACTTTTGACCCCCCAAAGTACCAACTAGATTCACTTTCCTATCAGAAAAGTTACTATTGAAGAAAATCCAAGCACTTTTACTGTCCTAAAAGGTGATGACAGACACAAAAATAAAAAAAAAAATAAAAAAAAAAACACACATCATTGTAGAATCAATACATTCATCGCTTCGCTCAGAATCTAAAATAATATAGGTATTCACATGCCTTGATTTTGGAAACAGATGCAATAGCCAATATTTAGACTAGCTGTATAATATAACATGATATTCAAGGGTATTAACTTTTTCACTTAACTACCTAGTTAAAAAGTTAATTACTAGTAAAAACTTGATGATAGTAAAATATACTATTGTAAATTACAATTAACTACCTATTATTTATTATTGTTTATACCATTTGAAAGCTGAACATTCGTGTAGCAGCAGGTGATCTATCAAATTGTATAAATATTTTTTAACAGTTTCCTTCGCATTTATTTTGCAGTTTGCGTAATAGTACCACTATCGAACTCTTTACTTAGATATCTTATCGAAAAACGGTGGAGCCGTGGAGGTCAGTAATTAATAATAAATATATTATATTCAACCAATTTTTAATTTATATGCAAAAATCGTATTGTATACTCAAATATTATAATAGTATAATTGTATTATTTTTATTTTACGGTTAGATTTTTTTGTATTATAATCCTTTATAATTAATAAAAAATATGTTATATGTAACAGTTAAAAACGCATTGTATATGTATTCAAATTTTGTGACAGATCCACTAAAATAAATCGGTATATACAAGATCTCCGCCACGCAGTAGGTAGATCACCGCTGCCACAGGAATGCCGAGTTAGTTGCACAAGCACTGTGTGTGACCCAGCCACCCAGGCCGAGGTAATTAAAACGTCATGTAATTTTTTTTTAACCGAGCGAGTGAGTGATAACAATATTTCCTCCTAATTAACATAATATTACCCACCTAAACTGTCTATGACAAAATTAGAGTTGAATATTATTAAAATATCGTTTGACGTTAAATACGGGAAAAATAATCATTTGGCATATTAACTAGCTTAGTATAGTAACTATTGCAGTAACTATAGGTACCTTTTATTATAAAGTACCTACCTAGTTGAGTATTAAAATAATAAAAAATTGTTGTCAATAATAATTATTAAATAATATAATAGTAACCGTATATATACCTAATATATAAAAAAAAATAAATAATATATAGTTTTTGTAAAATAATTGCAAATACAATTTTGAAAATTATTAAAAGTTTAGCTTAGAATTAATTGTCAATAATTAAAATACATATTATAATAATTATAATATTTTATTTATATATATTTTCTAAATTTTATGCAACACTTTTAATAATTTTCAAAATTATATTTACAATATTCTTACAAATATTATATATTTATATATAATATACAATTTATATATATATATATATATTTATATTATATATTATTTATTATTCAATAAATTAGGCATACACAATACACATTACTATTATGTTTAATAATATTATTGACTACAGTTTTTTTTATAATTATAATTATTTATTTATAATATAAATTTTTTTTATACGATTTGGGTATTTATATTTAATAATCGTCTATATAAGTATAACATAAATACCTGTATAGTATATATTATAATATTGATTATTTTTGAACTCAGAAATCGAATCAGCCGAAAAGGGGAGGGAATGGTTTTGGTCGAAAACGGTATAGCCCATAATGTCGTGCAGCTGGTTAGGTTAGGTTAGATTAGGGGAGGTGGGCTTACAACAATGCGACATATCATATATTATAAGGTATGGAAACCCACGTATATGATCGACCTACCTATGTATGCGCATAATACCTGCAACAGCACTTGGACGGCGGCGGTGTGACCCTTGCGGCATGCCCAGTGCACCGGCTTGGAGCCCTGGATCCCGTAGCACGACATGTCCACGGTCACGCCCCTGGCCACTAGGTACCTGAGCACCTCGGCGTTGCCGTAGAGCGCGGCCCAATGGGCAGGCGTGTAGCCCCATTCGTCGCGGAAGCTGAGCGCCTCGCCGCCGCACTTGTCCACAGCGAACTCGAACCCGTCGTAGTCGCCGGCCTTGATGGCCTCCAACAGCGGCTTGTACCGTTGGTCTTCGGAGCTGTGCACGTCCAGCGAATCGGCCGAACACCCGTCGTGCATGCCGTCGTTGTTGTTGTTGTTGACGTTTATGTCGACCACGTCGTCGTTGTTGTTGTTGTTGTTGTTGTTACCGTTGCCGTTGCCACCGGCACTACCACTGCAGCCACTGCTCACCATGTTACGTCGCACAGTGTTATCGATTTTTTTATCCAGCCTATCGCAACGTCCACGGAAATATTACAATATTGTGTGGTTATGTTTTAGGTAGGCAGATGCTCGTTATATATAATCGTATAATACCTATTCGGCGGATTTAGGACACGGCGAGAAATTATTATTTGAAAAAATTACTAAAACCCCGCACGGTTCACTGGCGATTGGCCCAAAAACGAAATAACAATAATAATAATAGCGGTGGAAAATAATACGTTTTGAGCGACTCGCAAACGAGTGTGTTACCCGCGGATTGCTGCGCGCGTTGCCCCGCGAGTCGTAGTAGGGTCGTGTGCCGAGGAGCGTGCGCCGATCGATAGTAGAGTATCCGGCCGCCGCCGTCGACTCAGTTTGACCACTTTGCTACTCGCCGACACGATAATAATAATACTTTATATCGCGAGTTATTTTATACTGTCACAGTTCAATAAAAACGGCTTTAAAAAGTTTAAAACCTTTACCGACAAAAATACAAATAATAATAATGTATAAGTGAGCTTCCCGCAGTGATTGTGCGTGTCTGATACGCCAAAAGATCACATTAAGCAGCAGGGGAAATAGGGTACTCGATATTTTAAGGTAAATAATTATTATAACCACTGATTCTCAAGGTTTCATTCGTTGTCCCTCGGTGTTGGGTTTGTATATTTGTTACTTTTCTTATCTTAACATCTCTTCTCTTCTCTATCACTTCTCTTCACTTCTCTAATCTCTCACTATATAAAGCAGAAACCCGATACCGCTCCTCTGGCGATTTTTCGTACTTCTATAGAGGAGAATGGAGGGAAAACGGGTCTCCCGGCGGCGGCGGAGCCGTCGCCGCATTATCCCGTTCCTTATCATTTTAAAGATTTTTTTCAAATTTTCGAGTAATTTTCGAGCTTTACCCCCATGGGGGGCCCCGGGCGACCCTGTTCGGACCTTATTCGCGTTCCCCGTCAGATTTTACGGCCACACGCGGCCGTACTTTTTTTCCGGCAAACCCGCCGCGGCGGAGAAGACGTGTAAACCGAGCGCCGCCATCGCGCGGGTTTTTTGCCGTTTTTTTTTTCGAAAATTCGAGTCTTAGCCTTTTTGAAACGTCTCACGTCCCCGCTCGGACCTTATTCGCGTTCCCCGCTAAATGTATAGGCCGCGCGTGGCCCCATCCCGTTCGCGTAGAGGGCCTCTGCGGAGAAATCGATCGCCGAGAGCGCGACGTCATCACGTTTTTAACGATTTTTCGAAAAATTTTGCTGCGGGTCGCTCGAAACCCCCTTTGAGACGTCCGACTTCCGGGACGAAGACGTATTCGCGTTCCCCGCTAAATTTATAGGCCACGCGCGGCCGTACTTCCTCCGGTACGAGTTCCGGGGCAGCGGGACGACGCCGAGAGCCGAGTGCGGATATCGCCGCCGTCGAGTGGGTATTACTATATACAGGCATAAATACGTGCGTCGGAGGGTTCGATTTTATTCGCAAATCTCGCTGTTTCGACATCCGACGACGGCGGAGCACGTCGTCCGCTTACCGACGCGGTCGCATCGTCCTTTACGAAGCCCTCTGCAGCGGACGTCCAAACCGCGTTCGTAATTCGCTGGGACGGCGAAACGGCTTAAGAGTCATAGATTTGACACCAGTTTTCAACTCAGTAGGTAGGTAGGTAGGTAAGGCATTGGTGTGGATGACCGGGGGTCGTGGTTTCGATGTCGGCCGCCGGGAATGTCGTTAATTTGCAGCGGCCGGGTTAATCCGAATTTTTTTTTCGCGGTTTTTTTTTGCGTCATTTACCTTTTGCTATCACTTCCGCCTTATCATATTATTCGTATTTAACAAAAATTTTACGATTTTTTTTCAAAATTCGAGTTTTACCATTTTTGAAGACGTCGGACCTCCTCGTTGAAGACTTATTCGCGTTCCCTGCTAAATTTATTGACCGACTGATAAGAAAAACAGTGTGGCCTGAACGAAATGGCCTAAAATATTGTTATCCTTGTACACTTAGTACATTATTTATATACATTAATTCCGTAATACTATTATATTATTAAATTTATTATTTAAAATGTACATTAAATACATAGACTTTATTAACTTATTAACCTAAGTACCAAAAATAGTAAAAACAATAAATATTATTGTAAAAACATGACATACTTGCAGGCATCTGGTGAAATGCAGTTAAGTCCCATTTGATTTGAAACTTATAAAACGTACACCAAAATTACAGTAGATTAAACCCAAATTTTTAATATGGATATCATCAAAAAAATTTTATTATTACAGAAACAGGACAGGATTTGCATACCACAGGTACTGAAATATAGTCCAAATTGTAGACGGGTCAAGCGGTAGTTAATTCAAAAACAATTTAAAACTTATAAAACGTATATCAAAAATTTGAATATTTTACAACCTATCTTTTGGTAAAAAAATTATGAAAAAAATATAAACTATTGCAGAAACGGGACGGAATTCCACTGCCACAGGTGCGCGTAATTAGGTCAATATCTTGACGGA
The DNA here is from genome assembly GCF_019925205.1 of Metopolophium dirhodum. NCBI lineage: Eukaryota > Metazoa > Arthropoda > Insecta > Hemiptera > Aphididae > Metopolophium > Metopolophium dirhodum. Next base: position 20,106,126 of record NC_083561.1, read on the forward strand.
ACGAGCTGTAGTTAATTCAAAAATGAATTAAAACCTATGAAACGTATGTCAATAATTTGAGTATATTATACCCTATTTTTTGATAAAAAAATTAGGCAAAAATATCAATTATTACGGAAACGGGACGGGATTCCATCGCCACGGGTGCTGAAATGTAGTCCATATTGTAGACGGGACCAGCTGTAGTTAAATCAAAAAGGATTTAAAACCTATAAACCGTATATCAAAATATTAGGTAGATAAAATTCCATCGATTAATATAAAAATCAGCCAAAAATCTAAATTATTGCAGAAACGGAACGTGATTCCACCGCCACAGGTGCGCGTAATCAGGTCAATATTTTGACGGGTCGTGCTGTAATTAGCTCAAAAATGAATTAAAACTTATGAAACTTACACCAAAATTTGAGTATATTATACCCTATTTTTTGGTAAAAAAATTATGAAAAAATATAAATTATTGGAGAAACGGATTATACCACCACGGGTGCTGAAATATAGTCCAAATTGTAGACGGGACGAGCTGTAATTAGTTCAAAAATGAATTAAAACTTATGAAACTTAAACCAAAGTTAAAGTTTAGTATACCCTATCTTTTTGTAAAAAATTAGGAAAAAATATAATTTATTGCAGAAACGGGACGTGATTCCACCATCACAGGTGCGCGTAATTAGGTCAATCTTTTGACGGGACGTGCTGTAGTTAATTAAAAAATGAATTAAAACTTATGAAACGTATGTCAATAATTTGAGTATGTTATACCCTATCTTTTGATAAAAAAATTAGGAAAAAATATAATATACATAAAGTTACAGAAATATAGGAAATTGAAAATTGGAGGGTATATGCAACTTAATTTTTGATTGTAGGCTGTAAATAGGTAAAGGGTAGCTCACACATGATTTTTTTTAGCATACGAAAAAAGAAATTATTTTTGTCAATCTAAATGGTTGCAATTTGTTACATAATATATTAATATTATAATTAGAAGTAAATAATATGGTATATATATTTTGTACACATATATTTAAATACATAAATATACTACATATAATATAATGCAATATAATACATAAATACAAATCTTTGGCCTGGACAACGTCGGGCGGGACAGTTAGTTTGTTTATAATATTATATTGATACGATTATGCGCTCCGTTCACGAGGTTCAGAAAATTACACGCTAGGCGTTAGCATAGGCAATTCGTACACTGACGTGGTAGTAATATTACCGTTTCTTAACGTATTGGGAGATCCCTGTTAATGTGTTAAGGGGCCTGCTCGCGTGTAATAAGGGGCAATATTCAAAGACGTATTATATGGTTTGAAAATAGAGCAAAAAGACAGGCCACATAAAAGCCCCTTAACTAATAAGTAATATTAAAATTATAATATTAAATATTATAGCATATTTATTATATTATCTGATATACTCGTTGGCTCGTGTTACCCACTGTACAATTTTTATATTTTTCATGATGTGCCTAATATATTAATTAATATTAAATGAAACGAATGTTATATTTATCATTAGTTCAATCAGTTATTTATTATAGTATTGTTTTTTTGGGCAAAAGTATATAATTCTCATGTTATTTCTTTAAAAAGTACTTAAACGGGTGTAATTAAATTTATTTTTATAGATACCCAAGATTATAAGTAATAATTTTGGTTATGACTCGTTCAATTTACTGAGTATTAAAAATGTATATTATAACAATGTTCTATAATTACCTTTTATAAATTAAATAATAATATTAATTATGTCACTCACAACTATAGTTGTGCACTTAACAGTGAAAATATAAAATATCAGTGTTCCTATCTTCTTTAAACAATTTGATGTAAAATGCTCTTTATCCAAAATTAATTAAAAATATTTTTCATAATGTAAATTCACTTAAGTCATTCTTAAATAATGTAAATTTTAATCATATATGTTTGTGCTTAATTAAATGTAAATCTATTTAGATACATCACAACAAAGTTGCAAGTCTTTTTATTATTTTTGTTTTTATTTTTTATATTATATTATATGTTCGGTTTATTGATTTTCTAAATAAATAGAATACTATTATTATTATATTATAATATAACATTATATTACTTAGTCATATTATAGTTTTTATATTTATATACATTTCTTTTTTTTAACAATGTATTGATCGATTTTAAAAATTCTAAAACACAAAAAAATAAAAATTTAATAATCATTAACGTTTTAATATACTATCCTAAATTCCTAACTTGAGTCAATTAAGTAAATTCAGCATTACGAATGTCAAAATATAAGTAAGTATGTAGTATAAACAATATATTATTATAACAAACAATATATTTAACTTTAAAAGCTTACATTTAATATAAAGAAAAATATCATACTTTAACTAAGTTACGTTAAATTTTTAATGAACAGCTGGGTCACTTACTCACATGTCATATTGATTGAGTAACAATATTTAAAATAATAATTTAAATTTTATTAAAAATGCATCCTACTATTTTTTCTTATAGCAGTAGTTGCTTAGGTAATTACTGAATAAGGTACACTTGCATGTAAACTAAGTTATTAAATGAAGGAATATGTATTTCTTCGTTTTTATTTACAATATTAAAACAGCATGGCAAGAAAAAAACAATAGGTAACTATGTAGGTAATTAATTGATGTGTGCAAAGATGATTTTAACTTAACATATATTTTATAAGTTACCAATCAGGAAATACTAAGTTCGATACTTTAACCATCTAGTTAATTTATAAACCCTTTGACTAGCATGAACGTGTGTATATACGATTTTAAAATCATTGCCAAAAAGAGCAAGTGTAAGTTTTCTCCGAAAATTCCTCTTTATTTGTGTTTCACTTGATTAAATTACAGTAATATACCTTATATTAAATATGTGCTGCCATCTGTGAAGATTGATTTTAGTTAATTAATCGATTTATTTTCATTTATGAATACGTGCATTATATACGTCTTCGGTCTTAATTTTTTTTTAATTTTCGATTGCCAAGCATATGGGTAGAGTCCCGAAGCGCTCCCTGAGTCACTTTTACGTGGGTATTCCAATGTTGCTTGTCACAAAGGGATAAGTTAATTGAAATTACTACTTAGTTCAGTTCAGAATTTTTTAAAAAATGAATCAATTACACATTTACACTACTCGAACTATATTGCTATAATTATAGTAGTTATGCCTTATTCTAGCTTTTGTAATTTAATAAAATTACACTAATTAGTGATTACCACACATTATGAACACAATAATGATAACTAAAAATGACGAAAATTCGCAAATTATTTTGAGTTAGAAAATCATGGAAATTTTTTTTTTAAATCTAAGATTTGAAAATGTAATACAAGATTCCTCATAAGTTTTTCTACCTTTATCAAAAAAAAATATCTACAAGAAAGTCAAATTACATTTTTATGAGCTTTTGAAATTCATATTTTTACAACATTTGATATTCACTCGATTTCTCATGTAACGATTTTCTTATTTTATTCTACTTACAAAACGAATGGCTGTAAATACTTGAAAATTTCACGGAATGTTTATATTAGCATTTTCTATACACGATAAAATTTATAAAACAATTTGACTCTTTTTGAACTTTTTACGGACATAGTCAATTTTCAATTTTTTTTAGTTTTTTTTCTATATATATCAATATCATTTTATTCATTGCGTGAAAATGTAATGCAAAGCTCCTGATTTAATATTACAATAGCAGTTGAAAAATGTTAAAAATACATAGGCACAATTTTTTTTTATAAGCATTTAAAGTTCAAATTTTGACAAAATTTATCAAATTTAAAATTTAATAATTATTTTGGAGTAAAAAAATTATAAGATGTTCAACTTTTATAGCTAAGGATTGAAAATATAAAACAAGGCTCCGCATAAATAGGTTATATATAAATATTACCTTTTTATCTAACCGGTATTCTGGTGGAGTTTACAATCGCCCAATATAAGGGCTGTGTAGAAATGACATATAAGGGACACAAACATTTTTTTTTATCACATTCTTCATACATTAGTAACTACCTAATTTTTTGCTTTGCATCTAATAAACAATTTAATAAATTAAAATAAAATGGTTTCTATAAATTATAATATAATTATCATTTAATTCTGAACATAAAATAAATTATAAATAATATCATTGGTGAGACGCAACTATTTTCAAGTCAAAGTCATAATTTATCCAACTTAAGTTTCTTAATAATAAACATAATATTATGTTTAGATATCATGTGATTATCTTATAAACTTAATGTAAGTACAATAGTTATTGCAAAAATAATATAAAACGTTTTGTATGAGGACTGGTTAAAACAAGTTGAACGTATCCATTTCAAAATGTAGTAGGTAGATAGTTTCTATTTTTCTAGTTGTAACTAAAAGAGCTAATAATTAATATTGTAATAATACCTAACAGAGTAAATCGTTGCAAACAACTATTTCTTTTTCTTATCTAGGTACTACAACAAAGTGTATTAATTTATTGTTCGTAGATAGTATATTATATACTTATAAAATATATTGGCATGATTATTGATTATTCTTTTGTTTTTTATTTTTATTATTTTTATTTTACATAAATTATAATATTATAAGAATAATAGTCTTTCGTTATAAAAGTTTAACCTATAAAATATAATATATTATATGGGATAGAAAAATAGATTTTGTTAATTAATGATAAAAAAAAATTAGCATGACTGTCTCGTGGAAAGCATGCACCCGTCCACTGCCCCCCCAGGCCACAAGTCTAGTGGCGATGACCCATCCAACGTCTACGCAGCGTCCACCGTTTGATAATGATTGTTATACGAAGGCAGCGCGTACTTGTGGCGGTTCTTTTCCGACTCCTCTCTCAGTTGGTGCAGCACTGGCGATTCTTTGGAGTTTTGGAACGAAGCCGCCGCCAACTGCGAGTAGAGTTTGCCAGGTGGTTCGTTGGACTCTTCGACGTAACCGCTGTCAGTAGTGCCTGCCAAGTGTTGGTAGTAAGTGGGCGACGGTGGTGCCGGTTGCGAGTACTGAGCGGACGGCGATTGGGTAGCCGGGTACTGGGACGGTGGTGGTGCTGAGTACTGGGACGGCGGTGGTGCTGAGTACTGGGACGGAGATGGTGCCGAGTACTGGGACGGAGATGGTGCCGAGTACTGGGACGGCGCTGGTGCTGAGTACAGCGGAAGCGCCGTTGGATTCGGAGGATAAGACGACCATGGAACGAATCTATATTGTGGTATAATACGCAAACAAACAAATATTGATAAAATATTGAATACATATAGATGGTTTAAGCATTTGATGACGTATGGTTGACAAATTAAAATATTTTCTACGCATTCATACCAATGAAATAAATACAAAATTATTATTTATAGACTATATTATGCCCACACGTTCTTTATAATATTATGCAGATTCGATTTCAGTTTGTTAGGCACTTTTGATTTTTTTCTCGGATACTGGATAGGTACGCAATTATTGTATTATCTGTTATAACCTCACGATATAAAAATGTATTAGTAAGTTCTGCCAATAAGCTCTTTTTTAACTGCGTTTTATTTGATACACTCGTGATTTTGGACGATACTATTAACTGTAGTTTGTAATTATTTACAGAAGAGCTATCGAGAAAATCCTTATCTATCAGATTTATAATTTCGTGCTATTCGGATCTACGAAAATCTGAATTACTGACATCAATCTCACCTGACTGGTGATGGCGCTGGCACGGGGCCCGCGGGTATAGCGTACAACGTGGTAACAAACACTGGGCCAGCTCGGAGGAGATCCACTGGAACTGGGGCTACGACCATGCCAACTGGGAATGACATGCGGTAACCACCATGCAAAATGGTAACTGACTTTGGGAACGGTATAAGCGTCCGTTCATCATACAGGTAGAATGGTTGCTGCAACTGCACTTGCACCGCGGGAGTAGCTTCCTGCAACCACAATGATATTATTACAATAAACCTACACCAAATCTTGCAGGGATTGACCAGGTTATTCGTTTAACGTTTTCAAAATATGGAACAAAAATAAATTATAATTTAATACTGTTTCGTTTGTTACGGAACATTTATCACACGTACATAATTAAAACGGTCCTTCTCAGGACCAACAAATAACATGGACAAATAACGACCAATCACAGGCCGTTATTAAAAAACCACTAAAAAAAAACAACCGACATACAACTTACAGTGACGGTGGTGACATCAATGGATATGGGAGGAAAATACCTATCCAGATGTATTACCAAATTCACCGAAAGAAGAAAAACTGTGACCAACATAAGACAGAAGATACGAGACAATCTGAAGGAGAGAAAAGGAGGAAAAGAACGACGAAGACAAAAAGTAACGAGGTCAAAGGGAGCGTCATCGGATAGGGGATAAAAATACCCACCCATAGACACCACTCACGACCTAATCGCCACAAGGGGAGAGAAGTTATCACCGGAAACGTAGACACAACCAGACGCCGGCGAAACCGAATACACAAACCGTTTACTAGTCGGTACGGTAATGTGTTTATATACCGGCGTTCCACCGCCGACGAAACTAACTAGGCATAGCCGCCCCTTCAAAGCAAAGCAAGCAAGCAAGCGACGAAACTAACTTCTTCCACTTCCACATCAACTCTCAAGACTTCAATCAAACTATACAACAGACTGAATTGAATTTTGAGAAGGAAGACTTACGAAGACACCAGCCGCCACGACGATCTTATAAGTGATACTGTTCAACCAATCAGGTCCAGAATCGCCACCGCAGTAGAAAATCAACACGCCGCCGCTACGGTTATAAGCACCATCCGTAACGTGCAGCTGACAGCGCCCACCGGCCTTACGTCGACTACGACGAATCTACACGGCCCACCGCCGCGATCTCTCGTGACGGTAAATTGCCTATACGCCACATCGCGCGGTGTTTTCTCCCGGGACACACCTCTCAGGGCTAATCGATTACTAAATAATATTATTTAGTGAACGTCCTCGAAGTGTGATCGCGGTCGACAATGCACGGCAACCCACGTATCTCGACGCGACGTCAAACGGTCCTTCGATCTGACGGACGGCACCCGACCCGAAGCCAGACCTCGGAGTAAAGTAATCGCTGACGATCAAGGATCCGGGAAGCCCATACGCTACCTGCCCAGCGTGGCACGAACCACCACAAGCCAGTTGGGAAGCTCCAAGGCGCAAGGAAGGACTGCCGACCGACCGGACGGACCCACGGAGACGACCACCTGACCAACACTCGACCATAACTCGTTGCCATCAAAATTGCACTTTTCAGTGCTCCCAAAGCATCAAGGCATTTATTCAAGTTGACCTCCCTGGATTCGACTCGTCACCGGAGTACCGCTTAATTAAGTGTGTACCGGAGACGGTCAATCCCCAGACACATAACTGCACGCAACACATGATCTGCCCGATACATTATAATTAGAGTCCGGCCTCGGCCCGACTAACTTCAAGCATCACCGACTGTTCCGACTCACTTTTTCCAAATCTGGTCGGAACAAGCCGAGGCTTTACTCACCCCTTATCTTATATGTATATATGTATATTTTATACCAAAATAAAATAACGTGATTACTTAAAAACTACGTACGTTCTAATTACTTCACGATTCGGAACGTCCCCCCTGACGCTCCGTTTCACGTTTGATTTGAATTTATTTATTTTGAATTGTATTCATAATTTCGATGAATTTTGAAACTTGAACTTTCTTTCCAAAATTAATTTTTCCTTAAAATTTTATAGTTCATAGTTGTTCTAATTGAAAACATAATATATAAATATTAGAATATTAGAATAACTAATATAAAATAGGTAGGTACTAACAAGTTAGTGATTTTATCAGTGAATACTAAATAGTGATGGTGATAAATTATAATATTGAATTCTGACTGTCTTTCTGGTTTCTTCTGATCTAATTTTTAGTTGTTATTTGTTATTACTTTTCTCACGACCCAGATCAGATGGACAATATAATAATTATCGTCGTCCATCGGTACAATTTTTTATAGATTATTGTTTTCCTATTATATTTATTTTATTTTTAATACAAATTATTTAACTAGTATTTAGTAGTTACTATACTCTATTCAGAATAAGCTTGTCCACTTTCGCGTTTTCAATTGAGCCACCAGAAGGGTCCGACCCCCCTGACGATAGTCATATGCACTGTGATTGGTTGTCAGTGGTCGACCGCTGCCGTTACCTGTCGCTGACTTTCGACAGGACGGTCAGGCCCTTCCAGCGGCTCAGCTGAAAGCACGAAAGTCGGCAAGCTTATTCTGAATAGAGTATATTACTTAGTAGTTACTAGTTAGTAGGTACATAGTTATACCTAATACGACACTTAATATAATCATTGAGGTAAAGCTATAGTTAATGCTGTATATATATAAAAAAAAATAAATTATTATTATAAAATTAATGAAAAACTTATTTTAATTTTATGCTTATGTAGTTGTTCTAGTTCATATTTTAAATCAACTTTCCAAATATAATACTATAATAGCAACATATATGACATTATTGTTATTTTATATTGGTAGTTATACACGTATACACTATCTACACCAAATAAGGCTATAATCATTCATTTTAGAAAAAAATACTTGTAGCAATGTCGATGGCATGTCTTGTTTATTGTCTTAATATGAAATAAAAAATAAATCAAATTTATAACTATTTATCACATTTGCAATTCTTCTAACCAGGGCTTGCATTTAAAAAAAAAATTCCGTTTTATGTTATTTAGAATTAAAATGTTATCCAAGTATTGCGTTTATCATTATACAGAATTAAAACGTTATCCAAATTTTGCGTTTATCGTTATTTAGAACTAAAACGTTATACAAGTTTTGTGTATTTAGAATAGTGTTAATACCTATTAAATGTAAAAATAATAACTTATGCAGGTATAGGTAATTATACAGAGTATAATATAATCAATTCTTAGATTCTTAGATTGTTTGCATGAAATAAATGTTTCTACGAAACCAATAGACTTTTTAAATAAATACATTTTAAAATATTTCGTTTTGCGTTATTTTTCGTTCAATGATATTCTATAAATTACATTTTGCGTTATATTTTGTTTAATGATATATAATATATTTTGTTAATTATTATGTTTTGTTTTGCGGTATTTAATTATTTTTTTTACTAATGCTTTCCGTTATAATAACGTTTACACATTTCAATCGTTTTTTGTCAAATATAACGTTACTAGCTGTGTCCCGCGTGCTCCGTCCCCGTGGATAGTTGTTTGCAAATAGTGGGGCTGTTGCTCGTGCAGTCGTGCATAAGATTTGTTTATTTTCTAAATATATATGAATTATATTTCTGTCAAAGTATGAATAAACCAGTCAGGTAGGAGATCAGTCGATAAAAATAAGTGACTTTTAGATTAAAAAACCAGGTTCAAAACTGGAGGAATTTGGTTTAACGGATTTTAATTTTTAAAACAGTCTATGATTGATTAACAAGTTTACTAGGTTTGACCAGATGTAATTTTAGATTCTGAGCGAAGCAATGAAAGATTTGACATTTGTGTGTTTTTTTTATTTTTTTAATTTTTTAATTTTTTTTTTATTTTTGTGTCTGTCATCACCTTTTGGGACAGTAATTGATATTCACTCGATTTCTCATGTAGCTGTTTTGTTATTTTATTGTAATTAAAAAACGAATGACTGTAGATACTTGAAAATTTCACTGAATGTTTATATTAGCATTTTCTATACACCATACAATTTTGAAAATATTTTGACTCTTTTTGAGCTGTTCACGGACATTGTCAGTTTTAAATTTTCTAAGTTTTTTTTTCTATAAATATCAATAAAATTTTATATGTTGGGTAAAAAAGCGTGAAAATGTAATATAAGGCTCCTGATATATTGTTCTAATAGCAGTTGAAAAATATTAAAAATACATAGGCACAATTTTTTTTTATAAGCATTTAAAGTTCAAATTTTGACAAAATACGGAAAAATCACGAAAATTAGCAAATTATTTTGAGTTGAGAATTCATAAAAATTTTTCTTTTTAAATCTAAGATTTGAAAATGTAATATAAGATTACTCATAAGTTTTTCTACCTTTATCAAAAAAAAAATGTCTACAAGAAACTTAAATTAAATTTTTATGAGCGTTTGAAATTTATATTTTTACAACATTTGATATTCACTCGATTTCTCATGTAACAATTTTCTTATTTTATTGTAATTAAAAAACCAATGACTGTAGATACTTGAAAATTTCACTGAATGTTTATATTAGCATTTTCTATACACCATAAAATGTTGAAAATATTTTGACTCTTTTTGAGCTGTTTACGGACATTGTAAGTTTTCAATTTTTTTAGTTTTTTTTTCTATAAATATCAATAAAATTTATTTGTTGGGTAGAAAAGCGTGAAAATTGAATATAAGGCTTCTGATATATCGTTCTAAAAGCAGTTGAAAAATATTAAAAATACATAGGCAAATTTTTTTTTTATAAGCATTTATACTTCAAATGTTGACAACATTTATTAAATTTATAATTTATAAATTATTTTGTAGTTAAAAATGTATAAAATGTTTAACTGTTATGGCTAAGGATTGAAAATTTAAAACAAGGCTCCACGTAAATAGGTTATATATAAATGACTTTATTCACAATAATATCATCAAATATACTTGGTAATATCATATAATATGCTGACTGACCGTTTTCGCTCAGAATCGTTTTTCTTATACAATGATATTATATCATTGAATTCTAATTTAACACCATCCATTACAGTGACCCACTTGTAACTTACTGTACAGCAGAGTGACATACACTTATCCACCTTTTTAATATTCAAATTATTGTTAGTCTCATAATGAATAATAAAATTACAAAAATATCATATTTTTAATTATGGATATAACAGCTGATCAAAATAGATACCTATTCAAAATTGCCTCGACTAAAACCTATAGTAAACTTGGTAATCACTGAAAATCAATTTTAAAAATTGAAATCCGTCAAACTAAATTCCTTTATTTTTGTCTGGGTTTTTGGTCTAACAACCACTTTTTTTAAATGAAAAAAGTATATCCAATTTAATAACCAATGCAATGCCAATGTATGTGCGTACGTAAGTTAATTGACGACGAATATAAAATATAATGACCTACCAGTTGGTATTATGCGAGCCTACTGTTATAATTTAGGACATTTTTAGAAAATATTGACCAAAAACGATTACAGATTAAACTCACACATACTAATGTTCATTTACTTTGCACACACTTACAAGTCATTTTAATATCATCATATTAAATTGAATATATTCATTTCCTTATAACCCGACCGACTTAAGAGCCCCCTTAAGATGATATCCAATCATAATCATATCGATTTCTATCGCGATTCTCGAAATCCTTGTGTGATTGTGGGTGCACCTCTTTAAAATGTGAATTTAGGAAAATCCTTTTTTTACAGTACCACTACATGCGTTGTTACGAAGGTACTGTCAAAATATGAAGTCCCTAGGTATCATAGTTTAGGCTCTATGTTAATCAGACAGCCAGGAATGTTCGATTATATATTATATGGATCTATATAGAATACCTATATACATAATTAAAAGATAGTTTTTTGACATCCAATTTACAACTGAAAGTAAGAAAATCATATTAGATAACTTCATCATATTTTAATAACATAATATTAAATGTGTAGTCGAATATTACAATGATGAACAATTGTTATCTAAAAACGCAAGAGTACAAAGGATAATTAGTTAGATCACGTCCAAAAAAATCTTTATTCTTTAAATAGTTAGACTAGTAAGTCCGTGAAATACTTTTATTGTAAGTTGTATGAACAAAAGACTCGATTTGTAGCGGTCTAGTATGTGCTTGTAAGGTAAAAGTGTTTTATAACCCATTTATTAAGTGTGTTCGGCTATTACGTAATTTTTCGCTGTTTGAAGTTTATGCCGTTTTTTGTCCACTATTTATTTACGCTTCATAAACTTTAACGAACAAAATGTCATTAAAACTTTTAAAACGACTTGTCCTTACTGAATAAATTAAATATTATATACCCACATTTAATTAGAATGTATTTTTTAAACAAATGTGTTTTTTAATACACTTTCTTTTTTATAAAATTTTCTTTTCTGATATTCATTTTAAAATATTGAAATTTTTAAACGTATCACATTTGGTCCACATACTTATGTCCAATATATCATCAATTATCATTGCCAGTTAAAGTGACCTACCGAAATATAAATCACCGTTAACCTAATATGGCCGCACAAAATAAACGTTATACAGATACAATACGCTGGTTTCTGATAAACCTAAATTATATAATATATGCATATTGCATAATTATTATAAAAATATAATATAATATTATTACTGCAATAAATTATAGCATATAGGGACCTATATAATTGCCAAATATCTAATTAATAATAATACTTAGAGCTGAGGATTAATACTTTGATGTACACGTCGTACACTTATATTATAATCTAAACGATGCCATACTATTAAAGAGTGTTTTTCATTAACAGCTAGTTAATGAAATGCACAATGCTAACCTATATAAGTTGTCAAGTGAAAATTCTAAAAATTATTATCATTATAATTTGCAGTACGTAGGTACAGTTTTTTTCTAATACTTACAAAATACATAATATTATATAATACATAGTGGCGATAAAAAACTATAGTTGTTATTGTTAATATAGTCCTAATTTTATTTATTTCTATTCCTTATAGGAATATAAGGAATAATTAAAGTAATAGCAATATTAACGAAAAATAATATTATATATAAGTACTTACGAACGATTTTGTTAATGATTTGCACATTATTATTGGTTCAGTTTTTGAAACGCTGTCAATCTGTGGCCGATAAATCATCCTTAGATCTGAGGACGGGACTTGCACCACTGGGATCAGTACAAAGTGAGCCACATTCACGGGTCTCTCTGTAAACACAGCTAACGGCCTTTGAAACTCGGGTTCGTAATTATTTTGGTAGTTATCGATCGACGGAGATGGACCATACGATTTTGGTGGATCCGATCCCCAACATACGTCCATAGTGATCACAAACAAAACCATCGTCTGAAGAAGCATCACCTCAAAAAATAATTTAATTGTTTACAATCAATTTTAATTTATTATCATAGTAGGTATACGTTTATTGTAATTAGTAGGAATATTATATATTATATCCAGTTTGTTTGGAATGTATGTTGCATTAAAATTAATTTACGATTGTTGCATACCTATCTATATCGCATAATATAATATTACTTAGTATAATATTATAATATACTGCTGGAATTACGTCTGAAATATACTAAGCATTAAGTTTTTTTTTTATATTATATAATAATGTAATGATTAAAGTAGTGTTTCTAAAGTGAATATTATAAAATTGTTGGAAAAAAATTAACATCTCACGCACCCTACAATACTCAGGGTTCAAAAAACCCACCCGACCCTACCCGCGGCTGGGTTTAAATGGGTTTGAACGGGTAATAATGGGTTTTAACAGGTTTTGATAATTTGTAAATGAATGCCATTTCCTGACACTTTTTTACTAAGGCAGTTCCCTATAAACCTAACTTATAAAAATATACAGCAAGATGCTGTTTAAAAGTAAAATAACATGTACCTATTTTATCATAAAAGTTAATATTGTTATTTTTAAATTTTGTTAAATTTGTTTTTACTGGGTTATTTTTACTGAGTTGCATAACTGGGCCCGACCCATTAAACCCTTGCTGGGTTTGGCCCCAGTACTTCGAATCCTGATAATACTGCGCAGCAATGTATCGACTAGGGAAAGCGGGGTATTACCGTATGTGGTGCAAAACCATAGATATTAAAGAATGGATAGGCCATTTGTGCTTATTATACGGGAACGAGCATGAAAACATTTTGAGGTTATAGAGGTCTTAACACAAATAGATATATATATAATTATTGTATATCATTTATGATAAGGCCTCTGCCAGAATGAGAGGCAATGATAAAAAACAGTCTATCTCTCTTCCACATTACGACACACTTCCCTCTATTTTATTAATGTAGCCATGGCCTACCCAGTCTTTAATATCTATGGGTGAAATCGTATAATCAGAATGTTATCAATAATTGATATCATGGAGGAAAACTGAACACACGGGTTTGAAGCGTTTTGCTTGTTTATTTATTGAATTTGATAATGCGCGTGTTTTGATACCACATATTAACAATTATTTTATGTGTTTGTAATCAATTATTAAAATATTTATAAATATTTAACAAATAAAAAATTGTATTACAAAAAATTGTACAGATATGTTTTTATTATTATTCAATACCTTATTAAGTGTAATTTGTATTTATAGTTTGGATACATTAATTTATCAACTTAAAGTTTTTATAAAGCTCGATTTATTTTAATAGTCGTGTTGGGGAAAAATCGTATAATTATACCACAAGAATACATACGGTTTTACCCCAGGTGTGGGTAAGTTCGTATTTTTCAAAAAAAAAGTAAAACACAAATTACACATATTTTTAAATAAAAAACGTAAAAAAGTTTCAAATTAAAATTATAGACCATAAGTTTTTCTATGTATATCAGTTTAAAAAGTTGCATTATGTTAAAAATGACATGATTTATAAACCACGAAAGCTTAACTATACGGTACTCCTCCACCTTCCCCTACCTATTGAGTTTATATCTACCTAATAATTCTTAAAGTACAATATGTGCACTGCAGGACCGATGATATTATCAATGAACATGTTAAAACGGAAGAACACGGGAAAACGTGAAAATGGCAGTGGAGTAAGACAGCAGTCGTGAGCAGTCGGGAAGGGAAACAGAAAGAAAAATAACATTAAATCTAAAATCACTTACCTTCAGTGATGTCGTCACGTCGCGGCCGGTCATCGTATCGCCCATTTATCGACGTGCTTTATATATTGTGTATACCTACTCGAATGACGTTGCGCGTTGGCTGAGCCTGAAGACCAAATGGTAGCGTGTGCACCTGGTCACCGCCTATAAAAAGGACACGCGATGAGCTTCAGTGGCAAAACGGTCGCGTAACAGAGATATAACCCGAACAGGTACGTATTATAGGTAATGTACATTTATATATATATATATATATACATACGCACACGCCGCACATTACCTGGGTGTTCAGTATGCGCAAAGCGTGCAAAAGTAAAAGTTTTCCCGAAATTTAAAAATAAACGAAATGCTACAAAAGAGGCGTGAACAAAACGTTTGACTTAGGTATAGTGTATGAGTATATAATATGAGCATTGTAGTAGGATAATGCTCGCGCTTTCGTCGACCTTGCGTCGACATGTATATGTTATTATATTGTATTCACGCGCATTCCCTCGAATCATAATGGCCAATACAGGTGTCTGGCATTTTTTTAACAGAAAAATAATTATAATCTCGAGGTATATAGGTAGACGTTGCAGCAGACCGCATAAAAACCGTCTATGATGAGCATTATTTCTCGGCGACGTTTATACATAATATAGCATAATAATATAGAGGTGCATATGTATTATAATATATATAAGTAAATAGGTTAGGTTATACTTATATATTTATATACGTGCATCGTTTCATATATTACAAAAAAAGTATCTGTATAAGGACGTCGTACTGTACAAATATTGTTTAGTACGCAATTTGTCGATTTTTAAATTTTATAAAAATAAATTAATAATAATCTGGTCGTTCGGTCGACGTGAAATTCAATTATCGTTTAATTGTAGCGCTATTGTCGATGTGGATACATTTATTGTATATTTTTTATTACTAGCACTAAAAAATATGTGGTTTTAATATTATTAAAATAACGGTCTGGCAATAAAATTCAATGCAGATTTTAAATAAAGAAGAAGAACTCATGACGTAGTAATCTAGTCGCAAAATATAGTGTAGGTATAGGTTGAGGCTATCGCTAAAAATCTAAACTCTTTATTTGACAAAATATTGTTTATAATTATTATTATTTTGTACTATATATTGATATTATAGCTTTGAAGTTTAATTAGTTCAATTATTACAGCGCTCTAAACAAAAGTATAATTCTTATAAGCTATTGTACAGTTTACCCTTTATAACACTCATGCATAATATTATTATTATAATAATATATTAAAATGTTGTATTTATATTGCATTTAAAATAAGTTGTCACAATCATTCATCAAATGCACAAAAGTTATGGATAGTATATAATTTGAAGCGTGACTAAATCCAATACGTTTACTTTTTTAAATCAAATCGAGAATATTATTTATTCTCAAGACAAATTCGTTTTTGATTACACGTGTATAACACAGGAATGCATAAAGTATATATTATGTAGTGAGTATTATGTACCCACTAATATATATGTATAAATATTTATTTTTTTTTATGTAAATCAATTTGTAGAGTTGAATATATCTCGAAAACAATCAGCATACGAATACGTACGTAATGCATATGTTGAGACGTATATTATGTGAATTAATGCAATTTAAAACACATTAGGTATGAAATAAAATGTCTATAGCGTCTCTGTAGTCGTACGTTTATATTATATATAGTTATTGTACCTTTAACACAGTGCGAATAATACCACGCGGTACAATGATCTATACGGATGAGTATAAATTGTACTTATAATATTTTTATTGCGTTGTTGTAAAACGATCCGAAAGTGAGATATATATAATATATATAATATTAACATGTAGGTACATTCTTGCCGCACTCCGTTAATATAATAATACAGGTAAATAACAATAATATAACGTCTGCGGTGGACGCAAGCATCGTCATAATATACTATCATTGTAACAGTCTTGTAAAGTATTGCTGTATTCGCTGTAATAGATAATGACGTGATGTAAAGTTGCTAAGTGAAAAAAATGACTACGTGCAGGCCACATAGACAGGCATTAAGGTATATACCCTATCCCGCATACGGACGATCGCGTTAAATAGATAATATTATTATAGGTTATTGCAATTTTTTTTCTCTCTGCTTAACGAATATTGTACTGTATAACACATAACGCCGAGTGTTGGATATTTGTGGCGAAGTCGTTGACTTCAGAGGTCTTCGACACCGAGGTTTCCCACACTTTTATTATACTTATATTATTACTATGTACATATAAATACATAGCTAGGTAGGTATAACGCCTGACCTAATATCCGAACGCATTAAAGCGACAAACAAATACTAAACGTTTTTATTTTTTTTTGTACCTGAGTAGGTTACATGGAACAGTGATATATATATATATATATATATATATATATATATATACACATAATTATTTAAACGTGCGTAGGACTACGCCATGATATTATTTATTAGGTATAATAATATTTATTAGTAGTTATGTAGGTACGATAGCCGTGGTATGCTCAGTGTTCGGACTTATCTAGATAATTATTTATTCATCTTTTATCTTATCTAGATAAATAGTTACAAGATATCTAAACGTCCATCTTAGATAAATTTTTTACTTATCTAAATAAATTTATCTAGATACATTTTTTATTGATAAAAATCGTGAAATTGTACAAACACATTTTAAATATTTATACAGATTCTCAAACCAAGTTTATGGTTTATAAATAATGTAATTATTTTTATTTATATCATTATTATTATTATGTTCCTAGTGCCCAACTAAAATATACCTAAATTTAATACCCATTTAAAAAAAAATTGTATCTTTTTTTATCTTTATCTAGATAAATATGAGTTAAGTTATCTTTTATATCTATCTAGATACATTTGAGTTGCATTATCTTTATCTTTATACAGATAAAAAAATACTTATCTAATCCGAACACTGGGTATGCGTGAACGGATGTCTTTCTTGGACGCCGGAAAAATTATAAAAAATAATATAGGTTTAAGCACCGTATACATTTTGTCACGTCAGTGTCAAGTTGAAGGACACCCCATTCATCTGTATATCGTGTAGTTATTACAATATTATATACGTGATGCCATAAATATATTTTAAGGAAACGGATAGTTTTCTATTTATGTCATTATATACGATTCCGTGATATTAATAAGAAGGCTATTGTGCATGTCCCATTATTTCTGCAGTAGTATTATATTATATAGAGCGACCCAAAACTTTTAAAAAATCATACATTGCTTGGTCGGTGTATTGACCCCTTTTGTAATATGTCGTATTATTTTATAGAGGCCTACTTATTACCATTATTAATATTCACAAATATTCCAAAAACCAGTTTCTTCGAGATTTACGGTTAGTCACTATAACACACCACTTTATGACGACACTATATACTATTATATTTGGTAAAATGGCAAAAAGTCAACAAAAATACACGAGAATGTACAATTTAGAATTCTAAAAATTGTATGAAGTAAAAAATTTGCATTTTAGAACTGTAAACTTGTACATGTCTGTTTGTTGGATATATTTGGGATGCATCGATGCCATTCAGCAATTCAGCATATTTGCCTCGTGACTACATTTGGTATAGATTAGGTAGGTATCTACATATTATATTTATTTTTATTAATAAAAACAACTTATATATATACGAATACAAATAGTTATAACACTATAATAGGTACACCAAGAATATAAGTAATATTTTTAGTTAAATTGAATTAATAATTAATATAGACAACTAGGGTTTTAAAATTTCATGAAATTTATTTTCTTGAAATATTTTATGCATTTTTCATGAAATATTTCATTTTGATGAAAAATAAAAATAAAATGTTTATTATACCTAAAAGTTTATAGTCGTCAACTTCTAAGTGAATATTTTTAAAAGCTGATTTATTATATGAAACAAAGAAAATATGTAACATATTTACATATAATTTATAAGTTGTTTAACAAATCTATAATAGTTATAAGTTATAACAAACTATATAATCTAAGTATTAAATAATGAGCCCAGAGCACCTTCACATCACTCAGCCACACACATATTATACGACTTTTGTACACTTTATAATTACTGAAAATACACTATTATTTTATTCATTGTTGGAATTGACTTCAACTTTATTTCAAACCATTATCTATTGGACCGCTGATATACAACAATATTTTAAAATCCATGTAAAAAATGTTTTTATTCTCAAAATAATGCCAGGAATATTTTTCAGCACTATATAATATAGAATAGGTATACAAATATGAAATAATAAATCAACACAAATAATATGTTTTTCTTTAATTCTAAGTGTGTAATCAATTTATTGTTTCTAATCATCTATAACCGAACACGTTTAAAAGAAGAAAAAATATTTTTGATAATTTCATTGAAATATTTCAAGAACAGTGAAATTTTCAATTTTTATATATTTCAATTTTAGAACCCTATAGACAACAATAGACTATAATATTATATAATACAAAGTATTTCATTAGTTTTGATATACAACTATTTTTTCAATGAAGAATATTAAAAATCATTTCAACGTTTCATATTACTTATATACCTACCTACTACCTAGTGATATAAACCATAGTTAGATTGATTATTATGCTTATTAGTTAAACATTTTTATTACAAATAAATAATTTAAAATGTAGATATTTATAATAAATTATAAATTGCTAGGTAGTTGCAGGTATTTAATACTCAATTGTTAATACTATTTTTATATTAAATTACATTATGTAACACATGGATATTTGATTATTGTACCATTTATATCTTTAGCATTTTATTCAACACACGTAGTGATGTAAAATTTCAGAAACTTAATATTCAATTTTATTTTTTAAGAGAGCTTATTTTTTTTATTTAAGGCGTGTAAAATTTATAAATATTCATTGAATTTTTAAGTTTATTTCATAAGCCATAACATTAAAAATATACTTTACAAATTTTAATAATTTAAGTAGGTATTTTGTTTTTGAATATAATTAATAAGTAGGTACAGAGGAATGATAATATTTAATATTTTCACGGTAGTATAGCATTCGCCGAATTGTTATTTTATCAATACAATCAATGTAAAAAAAACAAATAATACAATTTTTCGTGGACATTTCTTACTTACATCACTAAACACAGGTATCTGAATTATAATAATATGATAATACATATGGTATTGAATATTATAATATTGTATTGTATTACTATAACTACAAAGCAGACTGTAATTTCATAAACTAAACAGTCATAACTACCTTTAGCTTTAAAAATTAAAAATTCATAACTCTAACCCGATTTATAGTTGTACTTATTCTTTATTTATTTCCTACTAATAATAGTTATATTTAAAACAATGTTCATATAACACACCTATAGGGCTTTTAGATGTAAAAATTAATGAAAATTAATGAAAATTATAAATTCAATTTTAATTAAAATATATATAATTATAAATCTGGTTTTAAAAATCAGCTAAATACATTTTAAGAGTTGGAAGTTTGGAAAATACAATAGAAAAAACAGCAAATTTTCAAAATAAAATTGCATATTTATTTGTCCGGGCTTTTAGATTAATATTTTTTAAATAACCTAACTTTTTTTGGATAATTTAGTATAAACACTCAAATGCGTAATCAAATTTCGGTTCTTAAATATTATAATACCTAGAAAGTAAAAAAAAAAAATAAACTCTACCTGACAAAAAATATATTATGTTATATTGCAGCACTCTCCTTGGATTTGTTCATCTGCAAAATATTTAGTCACTACTCACTAGTATTCAGAACCAGAACGAACATAAAATTAAATTCGAATTCGAATGATTCTCAGTTTGGCAGGTCACTTGTTTTACGTCCTGACGCTCGCAAATACCCCCACTATAATAGGTATCATTTTGAAATGTCAGAAGATACAAAATTATAGTCATCCAACAGTGGTAAATGAATAAAATGTTAATACTTCAGTCAATTGGTATGTAAATTTTTTCATCTATCTTGTTCCTGTTATTAAATAAAACGTATTTACGTGAACCTTAAAATGTATTTTATTTTTCATCTGGTTTAATGGCGTTGTGCGTTTCATTCAAAACCGGCACGGCACTGTAGTAGGAGTAAGTCCATACTATAATTTAGTCTTGAACTCGCTAGTCATGGTGGTGATGGTATTATTATTTATTAAATTATAATATCTATAATTTACCCATCATTTCTGATACAAAAATATGTTATATCACTATATAATATTATAACACTATATAAATATATAATATATACCTACTATATAGTGTACTTGTTTGAATACAAATTTAAATAGATACCCACAGTCCCACAATGGCCACAATGCAGTGTTATTAATGAATATTTAGGTATACCGTGATGTTTATTTTAAATACCTACAATATTAATATTAATTGTGTGTGAACGTTAAACATGTTGTTCTACTAAAACTTTAAATTCCTGACAGGTCAACATCCTTTATAATATAATTCTATTATACAGCATATCACTATTTTGCTAGGTACCTATGTAATGTGTAGAGCTGATAGAATGTATTATAATGTATCAAGAATCGCGATGTTGCACATACTCTACTACTCTATGTGGTTATGACACCATCGATTCGACAAGTCCATTAACGAATATAATATAATAGTCGACTGTAGACTAATAAAGCACCTACCTACTGTTGATGTAGTAATATTTATATAGAAACTTACTCTGCTATTATAATGTAAGAATAACTAATTATATTATATTAGTTTATTAAATTCATTTAATACGATTAAAATTATATGATTTTATTGACACCACAGGTATACCTACTAATGCATAATATTATTAAATTATTGTACTAAAGATTAGTATGTTTATTTATTAATCAAATTATTCAAAATGTATTGTATTGACTATTGAGTGAAATATTTCCCTACCTAGACATAGCTGTAGTACTTACCTAACCTAAACTAATATAGCCACTATAAAATCAAACAATTTTGTATTGCAATGATTAAATAGTACATAGAGATTCCATGAGGAGTTATAATTATCGGCATTATTTTGCAATCTAAAATCGTCACTGTTGACACCTGATTACATGTTTATGATCAGTGTTGTATAAAAATAATTTTTTAAATATCTAGATAAAGATAAAAGATAATTGCTAGAATAGTTATCTAGATGAAGATTAAAGATAAATAATAATTTAATTATCTAGATAAAGATAAAAAATCAACATTTATTATCCAGATAAAAAAAAGATAATTTTTTTTTTAATATGTATCTACTTACCTATTTATTACAAACCTAAATGAAGTATATTAGATAATTCATAATAATATTATGTAACACATCTTAATTTAATAACAGTTGTGAATTATGTAACTTTATAAGTCAATTAAATGTTATTTCAAAAAATATGTTTTTTAAATTAAGTAAAGGGAAATTTTCAAAACACCATACAATTTGATGTCAATAAACAAAACTTAAAAATTATTTCGACTTGAAATTTTCTTTATACCTACATATATTATGTTTTTTAATAATTCATTATTGTCTTACCTAATGAACACAATTAAAATAAATTAAATAAAAAATACATTTAAATGTATTGTTTCTTTTTTAATAGAAATAAATAATAATAATGATATTTACATAAATATTTAAATAATTTATATAAATATTCAGTATTTAAAATTCCGGTACTTAACAATATTTAATAACTAATAAGTGATAGGAAATTATTAAATAAACACATAGGAGGCTAGCCTTAATAAAATATAGATATACACTAATCATGTAGTTATGTTATTGCAATGCTAAAATTAGTATTGTAGGTATTTTGTTTTACACTAGGCAATATTATTATTATACTTAATTCAGGGCCGTTCAGAGGGGGGGGGGGGCAACGGGACCATTTTGCCCCAGGCCCCATTGTTGGAATATTTTAGGGGGCCCCCAAAAAGTCTTGATGTATAATAATTAAAAACAAAGAACTATCACCGACCACCGTTATTGAGACAAAAAATATCTTCTTTGCGTCATCCACATAATATTAATACTTAAAATAAAATTAAAATATAATTTAACACTTATACAGTCATACAATGCGCGAGTATAAAAGCATGACGTCCAGTCACGTAGTCAAAACAATTTCCTCCACCTCTCGTCTATGCCACCGTTTCTACTTAATAATATTTTAATATATTAGTATAATGTGTATATGTGTGTAGTATAATGTGGATAGATCGCGATAACGATACTCGATTTGCTACGATAGGTGACGGTGCACGCAGCACGCGATATTTTTAGACAAAAACCTATAACCGATACATTGTAGAATTGATTATTCTGAATAGTAAACCACAACCTGCACGGCCGCACCAGTCGGTTGCTTATTACTCGACAGTAGACGTATACCACACTACCACAGTGTCACTGTATTTTTAACACTTTTCTTAAGTTTGGTTTCACGTCTGTCTGTGATCAAATCTTGCGCGCTCGATTTGAGGCACTTTTTGAAGATGAAAAATTCTGAAAATTGGTATAGACCTTGGTCTTGGATGACAATACAATAATCCGTTGTCATTTTGGGACATGGACCAAAAAAAAAAAAAAGGATTGTCCCCACGACGTCGCCGTAATATCTCTCGCAGATATTGAACTTTCTCTCTTCCCCAAAAAAAACCGCAACCTCTTACGAAGCAAGTATAGGCGTGTCCTATCCATTATTATAATATCTATGGTAACAACGGTAATTATTACCAAATAACATTATACCGGTATTCTTTTTCCGGTAAATGACGGACAATAAATTATAAGTACTGTCAAATAACAAAATATATAATACACATAATGGTCTCATAATGAAATTGTTAATATAAAAAAATTTCAATTGGTTGTGGCAAACAAAATAAATGTCTTGTCATTTCACGACCACATAAACTTATTTATTTATAAATAAATCATAATCACCAGTAGTTTGATTCTTTTTGTTTCACAAACATATTTCTTAAACGTTTAATAAAAATATTTACTTTCAACTAAAAAGTAGAAAATAAAAAATAAAAAAAAAAATTTTAAAAACACACTTTTCCATAAAAACATTTAAAAAAAAATTTTAAAAATTGCACTAAAAAGACAAAAATAATTCTCTGTACTTAAAAATAATGAAAAATTTATTGATGAAAAATTTAAAAGTGTGTGGTGCATCATACAAAACATTAAAAGCCGAGCTAAGTCTCACATACACTTCTTTGTTCAATCCTGTTTATAAGATAGTGACTGGCAGTATATGTCAAGTATAAGAGCAAAATAATGAAAAATTTACTGATGAAAAATTTAAAAGCCAAGGAAAGTCTCACATACACTTCTTTGTTCAATCATGTTTATAAGATAGTGACTGGGAATATATGTCAAGTGTATGAGCACCACACACTTTTAAATTTTTCATCAATAAATTTTTCATTATTTTTAAGTACAGAGAATTATTTTTGTCTTTTTAGTGCAATTTTTAAAATTTTTTTTTAAATGTTTTTATGGAAAAGTGTGTTTTTAAAATTTTTTTTTTTATTTTTTATTATAAATTTATTACTATAGCACAGTAAATAGCGATTAGCAGAAACACGAATATTAGTAAGTAATAATTGATTAAAATATATACATATTATTCTTTATTTTTATTAAAATGATTAATTTTTAATATTTCTATTAGTCTTTAAAGAAGTATATCTTCGTATTGGGGCATTAAGCTATAGTCTGTATCATTATATGTACCTGTACTTACAGAATAATACTAAATTATACCTAATACGGTTATACCTATTTACATTCATAATTACATGTTAAATTTATTGAAGAAAACATTTTTTTTTTACTTGTTATCTAAATATTTTATAGCATTTTCCAGTGGCAGACTGGGAGAAAAAACAGTTTACATGTCTATAAAATTGTATTCTATGATTATCATAGTGGTTTACCCCTCGTAAATTAATTAAAAATTGAATATAATATATATTATAATAATATTATTTAAAAAATATAAAAATGTATTCATTTATATTTGTGGTTTACCTCTCGTAAACTAATTTAAAATTGAATAAAATATATCCTATAATATTATTTAAGCGAGAGACTTTTTTCCGTTTACTGTACTCGATTACTTAATTTAATTTCTAATAATTTAATCAAATATATAAGAAAGGACTTCAAAATATACTACCTCAAATATGTATTTGTCTTCGAATACTTTCTACCATTCCCACGTCTGTGTCAACGGGAGAAAGATCTTTCAGTAAACTGAAATTAATAAAAAGTTATTTACGTTCAACTACAGAAGAAAACCGCTTAAATCATTTAATACTTCTCTCCATCGAACACAAGTTGGCAAAGACTCTAGATTATGATGATGTTATAGACAGCTTTGCTGAAAAAAAAGCTAGGAAAAAGGTGTTTTGATATACATTTTAATATTTTATTTAAAATAATAAAATAATATACGTAAATTTTTTTTAATTTTCTTAATCTACCTTATCTATTTATTTAATCCTATAAACATCCAAGTTAATATTTTCTTTGAATATTTATAACCATCTAGGAATAAATTGTAGTTTTTTGTATACATGGTAATACATTGCTAATAATGTATTGAATAATATTGATATAAATAATATAAATAATATTCAATTCTATAATGTAAGTATGTAATGCAGTAGGTACATGAATTTAAATGAGCTTGATTGGTTAAGGTTTGGAAAAATACGTTCATAAACATTTTGTTATTCTCAGTGAGTATTTTGTTTATCATATCTTATTATTATGGTCGAAGGGCCCCCAAATTAATTTGCCCCTGGCCCCGAAAAACCTTGGGACGGCCCTTACTTATTATTAATAATTAATCAATAATAATTTATTTTGTGATCGTTTTAAATTTTAATTGCAGAATGCAGGTATCATGTTGACGGTCAGCAAATACGACGCTGATACGAGTAGAACCCGATTGCGTACGATTTACCTTTTTGGGAACACGATTGTGTATGTTTGCTGTATAACAATGGAAACCCGTAGAACGACACGATTGCGTATGCAACGTTGCCAAATTTATAAATATACAAAAAGTTCACCAGGTATACACAATATACATATATTTAAATGATCTGCAATATAAAATTAAGTTCAAAAATATATAAGAAAAAATCAAAACCTTATTTAAAATAAGTAACGATATGAACTGTTTATGAGAATCTTCATTTTAAATTTTCAATCCTTAGCTATACAAATTGAACACTTTATAATTTTTAACTACATTCACATCAAGTAAGGGTAGTGTTAAAAATAAACTACGTTCGAAAAACATCGATGACAATACAATAATAATAATAATAATAATAATAATAATAATAATAAGATATAAAATAAAATAAGTTGTACGTTTTAAAAAAATGTCAATACAAACATCGATCACTACGATACACTCTACCTAATAATAATAATAATAATTTGAAATATAATAAAAATACCTGCAAAAACTATATGTATACTGAAATAGTGAAATTGTAACATAATAAATAATATTATTTAATACAAAAATAATAATTCAATACAATACCTGATCACTAATTAATACATATAAAATCATCTAAAAATCGTCATTAAAATAATTTATAAACTAAAAACCATCGTAATAATAATTTTTGAATATTACCTAAGCACATAAACGTTATCAAAAAAAAAAATTAAAATAAACGTTTTACTTGGTAAATAGAGCCAATTTTAGATAAATACACCATAATATTTTTGTCAACTCTTCGTACATTTTAAACCATTAAAACCATTTAACTTGCCCGTCTTTTCGTTGTCTTATAAAACAATATTTGTTTGTACCAACTAATGCCAAGTCTTTTTCGCGTTCCGACGTAATTAATTTTTATTGTTACATTTTCCATTTTAAATAACACAATTTTACTACACTTTATACTACACTTTTATACTACGCTCAGAACATTCGTCGGTTAAATAATAAAATATACAGCGCCACAGCGGTTATAAGCAGTAGTATGACAACGTTACACAAAAATAACGTACACAATCGTGTTATCAAAAAGGTACCGCCGATAAGCAGCGTACGCAATCGTATTCTACCCGCTGATACGTAGACACGTAGTTAACCCAAAACGTTTATTAGTTTATTACTAAGAACATTTAGAATCGAACTTGATATATCTAATAATTTAAGAATGAAATATTATATACATAGGTCTATTTATAAGCTATACATATTATGTTTAAATATAAATTTACTATTTTGTAATCAGAAACTATAAAATACCTAATTAACATTAATTATAATTAATAATAGAAACATTTAAAAATTAAATTTTATCTACATGTTTTAATTGTTTATCTTAGATAATAGCTTAGATAACATATTTCCCATTTATCTGTATAAGATAAAAGATACAAATATACCTATCTAGAGAATTTATCTAGTGTAAGAAATAACTAATACTTTCGTTTACAACAATTTATTACTTTCAATAACTTCAATACACATACATAATAATTCAGTAAGTTAGGAACGACGTGCGTCCCACGTTCGCACACGACAACAACAACTACGAATATTAAACATAACCTCTAACATGAGTGGAAAAGTAATAATAATAATAATAATGATAAAAGTAATAGTAATAATAATAGTGATAATAGTAATAATGATAATAGTGTTAATGTCACAGCTCGGCCATCCTGACCTATCCCAGTCTCTGGGATCATTACACAATATCTTTAACTTAACATCATAATTTCTAATAACATCTGAACAATATTATAACAATACATAATAGGATATTACATTCATAATAGTATACATAAAATAATAATTAACCACAAACAAGTAAATAGTAAGTAAACAGTACATTTTTAATATAAACATCAATAAATAATAACATAACCATAATACATGAAATATAATAAAGGATCATTTTTCCAAGCTCCTAACCCAATGTCTCATGTTATCTGAGCTAATGACTCCTTCATAAGGCACCTGAGTGTGCTGAAAACCTTCAACGTCTTTGACTATAAATCTATCATTTAGTAACACTTTGTCTATTATATATGGGCCCTTAAATTTAGGTATTAATTTTTTATTCACCCCCATACTAACATCTCTATTTTTAATTACAACAAAATCTCCTTTTTTATATAAGGTAGGTTTCTTATGTTTCTCATCATAATATTTTTTATTATATGATTGATTTTTTACTATCTTGTCCTTAGCCTCTTTTCTTATTTCCTCCAAGTTCCTGTCCTTCTCCACTTCCACCAATAACCTCTTAAACTCACCTTCCACCGTACCATGTTGATATACACCAAATAATAACTTAGATGGGGCTTCACCCGTCGAAGCACATAACATATTGTTCAATGCGTACTCGACCTCATGCAATACCCTGTCCCACCTATTTAAATCTACTGTCTTTTTTGCCAGCATTGCTGTTATGCAACGGTTTACTCTCTCAACCTGACCATTTGCCCGGGGTGTTGCCGTTGCCACTAATACCAAATCTATTTTTTTCTGGGCTAAGAATTCTCCAAATGCATTAGACGTAAACGTTGAACCTCTGTCAGATATTACCCTTCTAGGTATACTATAACACCTAAAGTAATCATTCATATGCTTAATTACTTCTACCGTGTTAGTTGTTTTACAAGGATATAACCTAACAAACTTTGTAAATGCATCAATGATTACAAACAAATATTTATTTTTTTTACCAGTCTTCTCAAGTGGACCGTAGTGGTCGATATGGATCGTATCAAACGGTATTGGAGTCTTAGGTATAGGGTGCAACTCACCTTCCTTTTTACCATATACTGGCGAATATGAGATACATTTTAAGCAATTAGAAATAAAACTTTTGACTTTTTCTCTCAAATTGGGAAACCAAAATGTTCTCAAGACTACTTCACTGGTTTTTTCTACACCCAAATGACCATATTCCTCATGCACCGACCTTATCACATTATCCTCCATGCTACTAGGGACGTAAAACAACAACTCACTTTTATACTTCCTATATACTAAACCATTTCTCATTTCAAAGTACTTATCCTCACATTTCTTCAACCGCTCTTTTAACTTGTTAATATCTTTATCTTCAATCTGTTTAATCGACAACGTTTGCTCGAAGGTATTTTCATACAACATTAATATATTGGTATTCCGACTTAATGCGTCAACGTGTTTCATTTTACTTCCTGCACGATGTTCAATACTGAAATCATAATTCTGAAATAATAACGCCCATCTTGCAATCCGAGGGTTCATATCTTTCTTGTTCATAGTCAACTTGAAACTTTCACAATCAGTGAACACTTTGAACCTAATACCATTGAGATAAACATGAAAACGCTTCACTGCATACACTAACGCCAAACACTCCAATTCATAACTATGATATTTAGCTTCTACCTCAGTGGTTCTCTTACTATAATAAAATACTGGATGCATTAGACCGTCTTTCTGTTTCTGTAATAGGATCACTCCATAACCCAATGCACTAGCATCACAATGCACTTCGGTTTCAGCTGACGGAGAATATAATGCCAAAATCGGCATTTGCACCAACTTATTCTTTAACAACTCAAAGGCCTGTGACTCCTTCTCCCCAAACTTAAATTGAGCTCCCTTCCTTAACAGCGCATACAGTGGTGCTGCCAAAATGGAAAAGTTTTCAATAAATCTCCTAAAATAACTGACTAGTCCTACAAAGCTGTGTACATTGGCTATTGATTTAGGTATTGGGAATTGTGTCACTGCTGCTACATTAGCCGGATCAGGTGTCACTCCATCCTTATCCACCACATAACCCAAATATGTTATCCTTGACTGCAGAAAAAAACATTTATCTTCCCTCAATTTTATTCAAGTAAGTTATTATTACATGCTATTAATACCGATTCTATTATTTCCAAATTTTCTGCTATAGTTTCTGTGGCTATCAACAAATCATCTAAATAAACTAATAACTTTCCAGACCTTATTAATTCCCTAAATACTGTTTCAATATATCTCATGAATGCTGAGGGACTATTGCAGTACCCAAAAGGCAATCGGACATACTCATATTGCCCCAAAAATGTTGAAAAAGAGAGATATCTGGACGACTGTTCCGATACTTTCACATGGAAATAGGCATTCTTTAAATCTAACTTTGTGAAGAAGATCTTCCCTCTTAAATTATCTAATAGATCATCTATATGTGGAATCGGGTAATGTTCTTTCACAACTCTTTTATTTAATTCTCTCAAATCCGCACATATTCGATATGTATTATCTTTCTTTTTGACTAATACTATGGACGAACAAAATTCAGATTTACTTTCCTTTATAATACCTTTATCTAATAACTCACAAATTATATCCTTCACTGCGTTCCTCTCTACATATGATAATCGTCGAGGTTGGTAATTAAAAGGAGTGTGGTCTTTCAAACTTATATTAACTTCGTAGTTTATCTCAGGAGTATCTGGCTTTAACACCTTTGAGTAACAGTTATCATATATTTTTTTTAACTTACATCTATCACTAAATGATACCTCACCTATGTTCAACTCCACCTCATCTCCCAACTCATACTCAGTAGTCAACCAAGAAGTCATTACCATTACACTGTTCTTGCTTCGAATTTACCATAATCCTACCATCTTCACCAAACCAAATATTCATCCTCTTAATAAAATCTCTACCCAATAAACATTCGGATAACATAGTCTGATCATCTACCACATAAAATATTTGTTTCTTATTCAAATCATAATCAACTAATAAAACCGTAGCATCAGTAACAGCTTCAATACTCAATTGAGACCCGTTGATACCCGAAATAAAAATATCATTATTAAACGGTTTTCGTTCACTAGTCCGGATAAGATGAGACTTAATCAAAGAAATTGGGCTACCACTATCTACCAATGCATTAACAGTAACAGTATCCTTACATAATTTTATACTTACCCTTACATTATATGCTGGCTCTAACAGTCTGATCTCTCCTGCTGATCCACTATGTTGCCGCTCGTTCTGTCGCCGAGATTCTTCATTTGTGTCATTCCTATTTTTCTGATCACGTTCCGGACACGCTGATCGCTGATGTGCAGTTGAACCGCAACCGTAGCATGCTCCTTTTGGTCTTACTGGACTGGGACAACTTGGCGCAATGTGTGTTCTGGGTCCACAGTTGTAACATATCCGGCTTGTTGCTGACTCAACACCCTTCTGACTCCTACTCGAACTTTCCGCTTTGGGCTTAGGACTTTCTCCTCTGGGCCACTGCTTCTCATTTGAATTGGACAAAACTATTTTATTTTGAAATCGAACATTTCTGTGCTCCACTAACCGCATGTAGTCCATAATGTCAAATAGTAACTCATTTTCGTCATTATGAGTACGGCTTAACAAATATTGAAATAATTCTTTCGACTGGATACCATCTAATAACTTACTGTTCCTTGGTATCAAACAAATTTAATTCCAAATCTCGACAAAGTCGAACCTTTTCGTGGAAGTAGTCTAGAATACTTTCGTTTTTACCTTGCACCCGCGCTGCCAATGCCTTCCATCGACTGCCCGTGTTAACCTTTCTGAAGAACGTTGCTTTAAACTGCTGTTCAAATTCTGCCCATGAATTGAATCTTCGCCCAATATACCATTGGCGGGCTGGACCATCCACGTTTACTCTCGCCGCCTCCAACTTGAGTGCATCCGACCAACGATGTAATGACGCCACTCCACAGAGCGTGCTCAACCAATCCGCCGCTTAATGGGGCTTACACTTACCATCAAACGTTGGTAGTATTTTTGACAAGTCCGGTGGAGCGTATACCTCCTCTGGCGGTTTCTCCTTTATCGCTAACATTCTCATTAGTAACTCATTCTGTTTGAGTAATGTCTGCATCAAAATCGCGTTCCCGTCTTCCTTTACATGGCTCTGAGTGTTCTGAGTACTCTGGCCGAAGATCACACGATTCACTTCATCAGTAGAGTACTGCGTCTCGCCGTCGACATTTTTATCCGCATTCATCTGACCATCCATAATTAACATTCGTTCTTTATCGCACTTCTGATGTAAGAAATAACTAATACTTTCGTTTACAACAATTTATTACTTTCAATAACTTCAATACACATACATAATAATTCAGTAAGTTAGGAACGACGTGCGTCCCACGTTCGCACACGACAACAACAACTACGAATATTAAACATAACCTCTAACATGAGTGGAAAAGTAATAATAATAATAATAATGATAAAAGTAATAGTAATAATAATAGTGATAATAGTAATAATGATAATAGTGTTAATGTCACACTAGATAAAACACAACACTGTTTATGATAAGGATATCAAAAATAATTTATATTATGTTTTATACTTTGATTCTTTAATTGTTGTTTCAAACATTTTTAAAAATATCATTTTATTGTAACAGTATATTATAATAATATGTTAAGCGTTAAAGTTCCTAATCCAAATAACTATACCAAACCGATAAAACAAGTTTTGTGCAATTTAACCAGTGCTTGCATAATATGAAAAAAAATTCAGTTTTATGTCATTTACAATAATTATTAAAGGACTATACAACTAAAAAAACCTATTTTTTTTTATTATGTTAATGTATAGGGGTTTGAAAAAGAATAATTTTGGTGGTCTTAAAATTGTTGTCGGATAATTGGTTCCGTGTTTAAATATAAGTCGCGTTTTACGCGTGACGTCATAAAATCACACCGTCCAACGGGCCGTATCTAATATACACGCGCGGAATTTATTTCGTGCGATTAAAATAATTATAAAGAAAACTTTATTAAAGGTACAAGTTATTAAAGTTCATTTATAAAAAGGTTATACACTTCTTTAGATGATCATATTATTTTTATTGTGTTGACATTTGTTTCAGGGTAGTTTATAGGAAAGACAAAAAAATAAAATTGACATAGGTATATTTAATAATATTATAATCCGTTATTTAATGTATTAACGAATGTGTTATTATAATTAATAATATAAGAACTAAAATAAATGTGTAAAAAAACCTCAAAATAAAATATATTACTTCAAACAAAAATACATAATATATTATACGTAATTGAATTATTATAATTATCATTACCTAGTTATATTATATATTTAGGGAAATCTTGAATATCTTTTTGATTTTAATTCTTCATAGGGCGGGCGAGGTGTTCTATAAATATTTTTTGGGATGTCGGTATTACATTCTTTTTGTACATCAAACGGCTGTGGTGAAATTTCTTTTTCAGCTTCTTTGATAATTGTTGACATTAATATTATATCACGTTATATCACGTTTCCAGTTTAAGAGAATCCGGAGCTTTTTAGGGCTCCGTAAACCACCCACGACAAAAGGGGAACACTTTTGTCGCGACCTGTGAGCCGCACCGCGTGATGACCCGAGGGCCAAGTCGGTGGAGCTCACAGGCTTTGTACACGCAACGACAATTGAATGCCGAGGATTTATTTAGTTAAGGGGAAATAATATTAAAATAATAATAAAAATGATATTAAGGTTATGAACAAGATATATTATATTAAATTGGCGTTGAAATTTGACATTATAAAGAATAATAATCTTACAGGCTATATGAAATAATGATTTTGGCGCAAGGCAAACGCAAGATAATTATAATTGGGCGCATGGCAATAATAATATAATAATAGTAGGGCAAACATGAAACGCGGGAAAACATCATATTTTCGGGGTGTACAGTATTGTTCCGCCGGTGCGGTGCCGCCGGACGCGACGAAAGCGCCGACAGCAACGGCGGCCGTGTGTGGCGACATGTGGACACCGTACACTGCGGGTTTGTGGGGGCCAGGGGACAATTATTACATAATACTGCGGTCACTTCTGCATTAGCGCGCGATAATCATAATAATATATAACTAAGGTACGCTCATTAGTGGCAATATGGGTACAGGTATGTTTGTGATATAATAATATTAATGCAAAAAATGCTGTGACGTTACAAGTTATTTTGAGTTTTATTGTAAATCGTCCTAGTGGTTTAGAAAATACAACTTTTTCTCCTATTTATGTTTTTTCAGTATTATTGTTATGGTCGAGTATTGCTAATATAGATCGTACGAACATACCATTGAACTGTAAATGGATACGTTTAGGCATATACTTGAGCCTCACGTTGTGATAAGATTCCAATTTTCCGGTGTGCACAAAATGTTTTGCTTGTCTCAAATCTTTAATGAAGTCCTTCGCAGTTAGAATTTTTTTTAAAGCATCATACGAACTAGTTTTCATATGTATCCAAAGCTTATTTTTTACTTGTTCGTCCGTCAGTTTTTCATGTTCGCATTGTTTTGCTATACTGTTTTCATCTGTCCATTCATAAATATTAGCAATATGATATAAAATAGAAAGAAATTTATCTACTAATAAATCAGCATTTTCTTCGCACGTCTGTGCTGACCACCATAAGTGATTATTAATACTTGATTTCCATAAATATACATCAGGATATTTTTTTTCTAATGTCTTCATTCTTTTCATTAAACTTTTTGACAGGTGCCATATGTCAAACTCATGATTTATTTCGGGGTGCTGGGTCCGGAAAAAATATCGAATACCTCTATGACGGTCAGATAAAAACAGTTGAATCTTACAATCATATTCTACAATTAATTTTTGTATCAACATTTCGCATGCGGTTCTTTCGAGGTCACCCGTGACCATCCATTTTTGGACCAATTGAAAATCAATTATTTTAGAACTATTTAAATCCAGATTAAAGCTAGATGTTGGGTAATGTTTTTAAATTATTTAAATTATCTTGTTTGTGATAAGTCCAAACATTGTAAACCACAGGTCCAATATATTTTTATATGATTTTGTTATAAGATGTTCTAGAGAAAAAACGTAGATTCAATACTTGACAAAATTCCATTTGCGCAAATAATATACCTGATAACATTAGTGCCGATCCAATGCATGTATTACCAATTGCTCTTTTTTTAATTTTTTTTTGTGAGTACCACTGAAACGTATGATTTTTTTCACATACAGTTGTAACACACAGACATGAACCTTGAATAAAATTGTATAATGATAATATTTTTGACCCACACACATTACAATTATTAAAAAGCTTTGATAGGCATTCCCAAAAAACGATAAAACACTCATCCTTATTTAAATTTATTGATGATTTAACATTTTTGACTTACAAGTATTATAATTTTTTTGCGATTCTGAATTCTCGTCATCACTGGTATTTTTGCTGTCCTCGGATTCCGATTCTATTTCAAACGATAAGTCATTTTTTTTTTCATAATTAATTATTCTGATCAAATTTTCGTTTCCCAATTCACACTGTATTCCTATTTCACTTGTTTTTTTAATTTTATTATTGACGTCTGGCTCCTCAATAGCTGAAACACCGTCAATTTCTTCAAAACACGACGACTTTGTTATCATTTTTTTCTTCGGTGTACTAGTTTTTATTAAATCATCAATTATTTCTGTTTGGCGTTTTTTCATAATATGCAGTGATTCTTGTCTGGGATTTACAGATATTTTTGAATTGCTTATACCAGTTTGAATACTAGGTACAGCGTCTGGATTTAATCTTACAATGCACTTGGATTCTGGCATAAGTTGTTTTTTAAAACATCTGATTGGTTAAAATCAAGCGGGAGAAAATGTTTAGAACAAATAACCGATCCAGCACTAGGCTTAAAATTTTTTCTTTTACAAAAATGCTTCCATTTTCGATGTCGTAATGGTGATTTATCGCGTTTTGGAAAAGTGTAAAAATGCAAATTATTATCATTATCAACTGTTATTCGTCGCACAACCAAATACCGAGCACAAAGTCATATTTATTTGATTATAAATAAAATCAAAAAACACGCGGATACTTCGATACTTCACGGTACACACTGTCGACTATCGACTGAGGTCTGACTGTCTGAGGTATAATTTGTATTTGTGCGTAATGTGAATAGCCCGTTTATATTTATTAATTAATTTATATTACACAAAATATAAGCTATTTATAAAAGCTATAAATTATATACTTCATTGGTGATTACTGATTACGTATACAAATTCATAAAGTCGACTATTACAGTACCTAATGCAGTGTGCGCTGACTGATTCAACTGCAGTACTAGAGTCTAAAACAGTAAACGATTTTTGTTCTATTTTGAATTTTATAATACAATTATTATGTCTATAATTCCGTACTATTTTGAGCCTTTGGTTACCGATGTTGATAACTATGATTATTTGGAAAACGAAGAATCAGTAGTTAGTTACAACGATAGAGCTAAATTAGCTGTAACAGATTGGTGCTCGTGTGGAAAATGTGAAAAACAAATAAATGATCGTGAATGTGTTTGTTCTTTTGAACTTGCGAATATTTTTAAAATGTGTACACACAATGAGTGTATAACAAAAAATGCCTCATTTTCAAAAATTATATTAGATGAAGACGTTTTGAAAATTACCAGACAATACAAGATTTCAAAAACAAAGAATAAAACAAAAAAAAGAAGTTTACAATCAGCTACTATGGAAAATAAAGCATGGCGATATATTTGCTACAAACAGTTTACACTTTGGGTTAATTCATGGATGACAATTGGAAGAGGTAAGTAAATTTATTTCCAATAGTGTTACAGTAATAAAGTCATAGGTAGGTAAAAAAATATAATAATTTATTCTTTATTGTGTTTGTTTTATATTATAGGGAATAGAGTTGTTATTCCATCATGTGTGGTCACAAAAATTCGTGAACGTTGTCCTGAAGAAAACGGATTATATATTGGTTTTCAAAACCCGTAATTTATGTAATCTATTTCATATAATAATAAGTTAAACATTATAGTTTATAATATAGTACATAAAATAATAATAATATGTAAGTTGTTAGTTTTATAGTTGTTTAAAACCTACTATTACACTTCTATTCAATTTTGTGTAGGTACTCACCTTTATTGAATGGTAATATTTTATTTTGAGGTTTTTTTTACACATTTATTTTAGTTTTTTTATTCTTAATTATAAAAACACATTTGTTAATACTTTAAATACCGGATAATAATATTATTAAATATACCTAACCTATGTATAAATAACCTAATTATGTTTGATATTTTATATATTTTTATTTTTTGTCTTTCCTATAAACTACCTTGAAACAAATTTTAACACAATAAAAATAATATAACCATCTAAAGAAGTGTATAACCTTTTTATAAATGTACTTTAATAACTTGTACCTTTAATCAATTTTTATCTATAATTACTTTAATCGCGCGAAATAAATTCCGACCGTGTATATTAGATACGACCCGTCAGACTGTGTGATTTTATGACGTCACGCGTAAAACGCGACTTATATTTAAACACGGAACCAATTGTCCGACAACAATTTTAAGACCACCAAAATTATTCTTTTTCAAAGCCCTATACATTAAAACAATAAAAAAAAATAGGTTTTTTAAAACGTTGTACAAGTTTTGCGTTTATCGTTATTTAGAATAGTGTCAATACCTATCGATTTATTAATATTAACTAATGCGGGTATGAAATGTCCCGGATATGGAATAAAATATAATTAATTCTAATGTCTGTTAAACAAAATTTGTTACTTAAGGATATTTAATTTTTTTTTGTTATTGTTTAGGGTAAAAACCCGTTTTTTAAATAAGAATATAAATAAAAAAATCAATTACTATGGTTAAGGTATTATACCTAGTTATTAAGGGGGAATATCCC
Organism: Metopolophium dirhodum; assembly: GCF_019925205.1. Lineage (NCBI taxonomy): Eukaryota > Metazoa > Arthropoda > Insecta > Hemiptera > Aphididae > Metopolophium > Metopolophium dirhodum. The sequence goes on from NC_083561.1 coordinate 20,143,955, forward strand.
ATAATTTTTTTTTGATTGAATCATTTAATTGAGAAGTTTTAAGATAAAACTAAAAAATATTTAAAAAAAATTTGGTGAATTTTAAAAACTAGATACAACATAATCTATACTAATATTATAAAGAGGAAAGATTTGATTGTTTGTGTGAATAGGCTCCGAAACTACTGGACATATTTAAAAAATTTTTTTACCATTAGAAGCCGACATTATCATTGATGAATATAGGCTAATTTAATAAAAAAAAAAATTTTAAAAACACACTTTTCCATAAAAACATTTAAAAAAAAATTTTAAAAATTGCACTAAAAAGACAAAAATAATTCTCTGTACTTAAAAATAATGAAAAATTTATTGATGAAAAATTTAAAAGTGTGTGGTGCTCATACACTTGACATATATTCCCAGTCACTATCTTATAAACATGATTGAACAAAGAAGTGTATGTGAGACTTTCCTTGGCTTTTAAATTTTTCATCAGTAAATTTTTCATTATTTTGCTCTTATACTTGACATATACTGCCAGTCACTATCTTATAAACAGGATTGAACAAAGAAGTGTATGTGAGACTTAGCTCGGCTTTTAATGTTTTGTATGATGCACCACACACTTTTAAATTTTTCATCAATAAATTTTTCATTATTTTTAAGTACAGAGAATTATTTTTGTCTTTTTAGTGCAATTTTTAAAATTTTTTTTTAAATGTTTTTATGGAAAAGTGTGTTTTTAAAATTTTTTTTTTTATTTTTTATTTTCTACTTTTTAGTTGAAAGTAAATAATTAAGAACATGAAGTTACGAACAGTCTGTTGCTCTTATTTTCACTGCTGACTGTAGTGTTTAAAGAATATCGGTATCCGGTGTTTTCGGTACCTATATCAGAATACCGGTATAATGTTATTTGGTAATAATTACCGTTGTTACCATAGATATTATAATAATGGATAGGACACGCTTATACTTGCTTCGTAAGAGGTTGCGGTTTTTTTTTGGGGAAGAGAGAAAGTTCAATATCTGCGAGAGATATTACGGCGACGTCGTGGGGACAATCCTTTTTTTTTTTTTTGGTCCATGTCCCAAAATGACAACGGATTATTGTATTGTCATCCAAGACCAAGGTCTATACCAATTTTCAGAATTTTTCATCTTCAAAAAGTGCCTCAAATCGAGCGCGCAAGATTTGATCACAGACAGACGTGAAACCAAACTTAAGAAAAGTGTTAAAAAGGGAATTGATCACCCAGAGGAGGTGCTCAAACTGGAATTTTGAGATTTACGATAGAAATTTGTGTTTAAAAATAGTTGCCATGGGTTTTAAAGCTATTATAATAATAAATAATAATCGGCGTGTGTATAAACAATACATTACATTACTATTTAGTTTTTTTTCTTATTTTAAAATGCCCAAAAGAACAAGATCTCAACTTTCTAGAAATAGTTCACAGGCTAGGGCGATAAAAATACGTCGTCATGGAGAATCTCAATCAGAAAATGAAAATCGTCTTGCAAGTCAGAGAGAATACGCGTCGCAATCGTGTGCAAGAGAGTCAAGTATCGAGCGTTCACAGCGGCTTGAAGAACAAAATATTAGAAATGTACAAGCTTGCGCTAGGGAATCGAGCTCTGAACGTTCCGAGTGCCTTAAAAATCAGAGAGAAAGACAACAGACGTCAACGGCTAGAGTTCGCAATCTAGTTTTAGCTCATAGTAACAGATCGGCTTTCATATACGATCCACAGATTGATTATGCTCAACAGTCTTCTGTCCAAATCAAAGCCATGGAAAAGTTCTGCTCTAAATGTTCTGCCAAAAAATGGGCCGATGAACCTAATGGTTTGTGCTGTGCTTCTAGAAAAGTCAGTCTCCCCAATATTCAGGAGCCGCCAGAGCCAATAAAAAGTCTTTTGACAAATAATAATTTACATAGTAGACATTTTCTAACCAACATACGTAGGTACAATTGCCTATTTCAAATGACTTCGTTTGGCGCAAAAGAAATTAGAGAACAAAATTTTATGCCCACTTTTAAAATAGAGGGCCAAGTTTATCACCTTATAGGTAGTCTTTTACCACAATCAGGCCAAAATATGCAATTCTTGCAGATTTATTTTATTTCAGACGCAGATTAGCTATCGTTGCGGTCAAACATAGCTCCAACGCTAAACATTGATTTAATTAAAGAACAACAGACCACACTGAACAGTCAAAATATATATATACGAAGTTTTAAACAAAACTTAGAACAAAACTCTTCGGATAATTTAAAGTTAATTATTCACTCCGGCCGCCCAATACAGACAGCACACCCGGGCAGATATAATGCTCCAGCTGTAAACGAGGTAGCTGTTCTTTTGGTAGATGAAGAAAAAGGTCCCAGAGATATCGTGCTGCACGGTAGAGACGGCCAACTTAAAAGGGTCTCTGAATTACACTGATCTTACGATACTCTCCAATATCCATTGATGTTTGTAATGGGAGAAAACGGCTATTATTTGACCATTCCTCAAGAAAGTACTGCCCGTAATAAAACTGTGACCTGTATGCAATTTTATGCATTTAGATTGATGGTTAGAGATGGTTTTAATCCACTACATTATTACAGGGACTTAATTAGCCAATATATTGTCGATATGATGGCAAAAATTATTTCGGAACGATTAAATTACATATGCCGTAATCAACAGAGACTTAGGGCTGAAGAATATATTCACCTCAGAGACACTTTAAACCAAGACGCAAATGTTGACCCATCAAACATCGGTCAGCGCGTAATCTTGCCGTCTTCATTCACAGGTTCTCCGCGTTATCTACACGAAAAAACGCAAGATGCGATGGCTTATGTCCGTAACTACGGGAGACCAGACTTATTTGTTACTTTTACGTGTAACCCCGAATGGCCTGAAATTAAAGCGGAACTATCAACTGGACAGCGGTCATGACATAATTTCAAGGGTATTTCATTTAAAGATGAAAAAATTCATAAAATTATTCACAAAAGATGAAATATTCGGCAAAGTGAAATGTTACATGGACAGTGTGGAGTGGCAGAAGCAGGGTTTACCTCACTGTCATTTGCTGTTTTGGCTAGAAAGAAAAATACAGCCAGACGAAATTGATAGTGTCATAGTTGCAGAACTGCCCAACAAACAAAACGACCCGATATTGTACGATATCGTGACTAAAAATATGGTGCACGGTCCATGCGGAGAGCATAACTTAACAGCACCATGTATGAAAAACGGTATCTGCACAAAAAAGTACCCGCGACGTTTCGTAAACGATACCCAAACCGGAGAGGACGGATATCCAGTTTATCGTCGTTGTGACGCCGAAAATGGAGGCCAGAGCAATACGTTAAATATCAGAGAAAGTACTTTCAACATTGATAATAGGTGGATTGTCCCTTATTCTCCATTATTGTGTAGGACGTTTAACGCGCACATAAATGTCGAGTACTGCCACTCAGTTCAGGCCATCAAATACATTTGTAAATATATAAATAAAGGATCTGACCAAGCTAATTTTAGTGTCAAAAACCCAAACGATGAGGTGGAAAACTATGTAAATGGCCGGTATTAACAGTATAAAATAATAATTAAGTTAATATTTTCTAATAAATTAAGTAATTATTAAGTAGATATCTAATTGAATCAATTATACCTATAGGTACTAGGTAGTACCAATTGTAAAATCTTATTTTTGCAAATTATTATTGAACGGATAGCCTAGTGGGTGGTGGCACATACCACAACATCATAACATGTTTTTTATATTTTCCGTTGGTTTATATAGTCAGTAATCAAGTAAGTTGAATTAAAATACACTTTATACTACACATGGGCCAATAATAAATTCTCAAGAAGGAAGCACGCTTAGTGAGGACGTTGTTGGCCATCCAGGCATAAAAAAAGATGCCGCTTTAGGTAGAGTCTACGGTGTACATCCATCTCAGTCAGAGTGTTTTTATCTTAGGATGTTGCTACATCACGTACGTGGTCCAACATCATTCGAGTACTTAAAAACCGTTAACGGAGTTATCAAAGAGACCTATCAAGCAGCTTGCCATGTCAGAGGTTTGTTAGAAAACGATGACCATTGGGAAAATACTTTGAGAGAAGCATCGCTTTCGCAATGTCCAATTAAAATGAGAGAGCTGTTTGTTGTCATACTTTTATTTTGTCAGCTATCGGAACCATTAAAATTATGGGACAATTTCAAAGACGATCTTTGTGAAGATATCAGACACAGAATCAGACAACAAAATCAAGACTTGGCCTTACCATATAGTGAGGACATTTATAACGGAGGTTTGATACAATTCGAAAATAAACTATTGCAATTAAATGATAAAAGCCTAAGTCATTTTGATTACCTTCCTCAGTTCGTACAGAAAACAATGCAACATATACAATGGCAAATCACTATAATACAAATGATTTGACCTCTTTTGTCAATGAAAACCTGACAAAATTAGTCCAAGATCAAAAACATGCTTTTGAGACTATAGTCGATAGCGTGAATAATAACAAAGGAAACATTTTCTTTTTGGATGCCCCAGGTGGCACTGGAAAGACGTTCATTGCAAATTTGATAATTGCGAAGATAAGACAATCAGGGAAGATAGCAATAGCAGTTGCTTCGTCAGGAATTGCTGCAACACTCCTAAATGATGGAAAAACTGCTCATTCTACTTTTAAACTTCCGTTATCTGTAGATCTTGAGCAACAATCTACATGTCCTATCCACAAAAATGGACCTCTTGGTAAATTACTACAAGACGCCTCATTGATTATGTGGGATGAATGCACCATGAGCCATAGAGCACATATAGAGGCCGTGGACAGAACCTTAAAAGATCTTAGAAACTCCTCTGCTCTCATGTGCGGGATTACTTTTGTATTTGCTGGAGATTTCCGACAGACACTTTCCGTCATTAACAGAAGTACGCGAGCAGATATCATCAAGGCATGCTTGAAATCGTCCCCTATATGGACTTCGATTGAAAATTTAAAATTACGAACAAATATGAGAGCACATCTTCATGGAATCACAGATAGTGATTTTCCACAACAATTGCTAAAAATTGGGGAAGGAATTTTTCCACTCCAAATTTAAGAGAAAATTGTGACATCCTTCTGGATGAGTCACTAGGCCAGATAGTCCATAATTTAGATAATTTAATAGATGCAGTTTACCCTGACATGAAGAATTTGCACGAAAAGGACTATCATTGGTTGTGTTTGAGGGCAATAGTGTCACCTAGGAATGATACTGTCAACGAAATAAACAATATGATTTTACAAAAAGTTTCTGGCTGAATAAAAATCTACAGATCGATCGACACCGTCACTAACATCGAAGACGCAGAGCATTAACCACAGGAATTTTTAAATTCACTGAATCCACCACACGAATTGACGTTAAAAATCGGAATTCCAATCATGCTTTTGAGAAATTTAAGCCCTCCGAGTATGTGTAATGGAACAAGACTGCTTACTAAGGAATTAAAGGACAATTGAATTGTAGCGACCATTATTACCGGCCGATGATCCCAACTGATCTGCCAATCCCGTTTGAACGGGTTCAATTTTCGGTGAAAATATCTTTCGCGTTGACTATTAACAAGTCCCAAGGTCAAACCTTCAAATTAGTAGGGATCGACCTACGAAAGGAATGTTTTACTCATGGCCTATCACGAGTTGGATCTGCTGATAATCAATTTATTTTGCTACCACAAAATAAAACAACATCAAATATCGTTTACAGAGAAGCTCTAACCCAATAAATTCAATTGAAATATGATTGAATATAATTTTATTTTATTTTATTTTCAATATATGATTAATAAAAATGTTACTATAATATAATTTATTTTCATTCGGTACATGTTATTATGTTTTACAACAATAATAAAAATGTAAATTGTATTTGACTTGTAATTCTTTTCACATATATATATATATGTCTATGGCATTAAACGTTACGTTTTACGACAAATGTATTATTTAATGTACCATCTCACAATGTTCTGTTATGTTACATGTTACATCCAAAAAGATTTAAACAATCACAAATTTTAAGGGCAACGAAGTGCACTGGATCAGCTAGTATTATAATATGTATAATTACATCTATATTTTGATATTTATTTATGATGTCTTCAAAGTAATATTCAGAAAGAATATTATTATTATTTATTTTTACAAATTATTTACAAACCATTTTCTTAGGCTAAATACTTTATAAAATGAACATTGTTTAGGATTGAAATCCATATGAAAAATACAGCATGGTAAAGTTTCTTCATCACATATTTGGTCTAGTGGAGGGCACCCCATGTCGTCAATATTGATGATCCCGATGTGAGGAATATACTCTAAAAGAAGTTGTTTTTTCTGATCGCCTTTAACGTATATGAAACTGAACTTTAGTGAATTCAGTACTCTACCTAGTTCTTCATACTCAACATCCCCATATTCCAAAGATAGTTTGTGATAATTACGCTCCAACCACTTGTTAGTTTTCCGACTCTTGTTATCCTGTATTGATTTTGAATTTTTAAAAATCCAATGTTGAGTGGCCCATGTTTCTACATCTACTATAGACATTTCTTTTATCATGTATTTATTATCCCTCCCGAGAATGCAATGGAAATCAATGATGGCAGTAGACATAATTATTATTTGGACGACAGTACTTCAGGAATTTGTTTCAACTTGTCTGTATTTTCTTTGATATTTTGTAACAATGCTTTGATTTTTATAAGGTGCTCTTGTATATCATCACACGTTAATTGAAGTGTTTCAACTTGTTCTTCTTGTGTTTGAATAGACTTATGATTTTCCTCGAGTAAATTTCCAAATTTATCTAGTCTTATACAATATGATTTGATGGTTTGTTCGAGATTTGTTACAAATTTTCTCGTTTCACCAGCCTGTGAACATCCGAACACGTTCATACCTAGAGCTCGACTGATGCTATTTTCTAATGTCACTCGTATTTATCCAACTATTGTGCGTATTATCAAACCCTAGCCATTTTACGAACATCTGTTTTCCCTTCCTACGGATAATTTTCTCGACTAAATAATCGTTTGGGAGATTGGTCTTTTGAATTTCTTCAGAGTAGAAACAACCTAAAATCGGGTTTCCTGTATAATCTTGTAGTTGATAAGTAGTGGGGGATGTCTTGTTTATTTTGGTTATTTTAAATATTTCTGTGGACCAGCTCGGTAGATAACCTTTTGTAAATACCCCTTTATATATACTGATACGGACGTTATCACCAATGTTAAATTTAATTTTTCCATTAAGAATCGGACGTTGCTTTAATTTTACCGAAGAAGGATTGTTATCAGCCTGTCTGGGTGTCATAGATATTGTTCTGTGTTTTGAATTATTATATTCATTAATCATAGATTGTAAAATAGAAACCCATTCATGTGTTCCTCGTGCAGTGAACTCCCTATACATTTTTTCTTTAATTGATCTGTTAAGGCGTTCAACGATACAGGCCTTCGTTGTACTATACGTAGAATATTTATGTATATTGTGTTTCTTCATCAACGCATCGAATGTCGCATTGTAAAATTCTTTACCGTTACCGTTATCGACCTGTAATAGTTTTGGCGAGCGCTTGAGTAGTATTTTTGACATTGCATTTGAAACTTCTTTAGCCGTTTTCGACTTTAAAGGTATAGCGAAAGAGTATTTCGTGTAACAATCTATGATAGTTAGAAAATATTTATAGCCTTTATTCTTTTTAGAATAAGGTATCATTTCCACCAAGTCTGCCTGCCATAGATCGTTTTTACCATACACATTAACTCTTCGCCTTGTATAATTTTTTCTTGCTGGTTTGTGTAGTTCGTTTGCTATATCGCGTTTAGACATTTGGAATTCGTTTTATTAAACCCGTTTCATACAATTCTTCGTAAATTGAAAGTATTTCGTTGGAAAGCCCTGTATTACCGGCAGCTTGTGAGGCTAAAAGAAGTCGTAACCTATCAACCAACTCGTTTGGATCATTCCAATATACTAAATTATGCGCTTGTAATTTCACACCCGAACCCGAGGTGAATAGCTTGCTAATAATTTGCTCATACTTTGTACCACCCTTCCTAATTTTTGTCCCGCCCTGTGTTAAATGTGCCGAAGTATGAATCAGTATTTCTTTATACGTATTTAAGTCATTAGCGGAGTATTGCATTGGATATCTGGAGCACAATAACTCGCTAAGCCCCTGTGTCAGTGGATAAGAGTTTTCTCTCACAACTATTGCACCGTTTTTAAATTGTATTACATCTGTACCTAATTTGATAATGCCATTAGAATATTTTTTTGGGCCATATACTTTATCTTTTTCTTGGTCTTCTAATTTACGAAAATTTGTAAACCGGTTGTCGGATGCGTTGGAAACCATATCATTATCGACTTTGGAAGTCTGTAATTTGTTCAGAGGTTCGATTATTGGCTGAAGTGTTTGTGATACAAAAGATTGAATATCAGCTTTTCCATGTTTTAATGCAATATACTTGCGTTTAATATTTTCTTTAGCTTTAATCAATTCACCGAGTACCTCGCCTTTAGACGACATATTTGTGAATGAAGTGTCTTATAAAAAAACAATAGTTTATATAACAACGAACGTATCAAATCCGTGACGATAGCGACCATTGTCACGTTCACTGTCTTTGTTTATGACAATAAATTCAAATCCTCCTTTACACCAACATGAAGTACAAAAGTTTTTAAACTCGGGATATGACACATCACCAGAGCAATGTTCGTTGTAAACATGCTTTAGGTTTGTCTCGTCTTGTTTAAATAAAACAATAAAATTTGCGTTATCACGTAAAAGTTGTTTAGGTACTTTTGAATAACTCTGAGCCAAATAGAAAACATCTACTAAATTATGGCGGCCTCTGGAAAAGTAAGTCCTTGCAATCTTCTGGTTTTCAGTAATAATATCATCGAAAATAAACACAGAGTTTGGTAAAGCTTTTTCAGGTTCGATAACTTGCTCGTTTTCGTAGAACGTGAATAATTGTATTCCATTAATACCTGATAAAATATCACTCAATAATTTATACTTTGGTTGATCCAATGTTTTTGAATATATGTATACGTTGTGAAATCGTATACCATTTATATGTGTTAATAATGTGAATATTAAATTAGTTTTCCCACAGCCTGAAGGGCCCATGATAAGCGCTCTAATCGTATTAGGTAGAAGCACACCATGTCTTTGTTTTTTATACGAAGTAGGTGGGTTCACGTTTTCAACTGTGAGTTGTATATCTTGTTTAATGAATTTCATTTTTTAAATAAATATCCCTGTAACACTAAGAGCGTAATCAGTACACGATGTCACTCGCTCGAAGAAAGACCAAGAATAAAGGTGCTGGTCTTATAAACACGCTTATAAATAAATTACCATTAGAGCTTCACGTACCTGGTGAGAGTAAATACACGTATACTAACGTGGTAATAGTAATAGTAAAAATAACATTTCTTTATAGGTTATCAATATTGTGGACCTGGCACAAATTTGAAAAAACGATTAGCTTGCGGAGATAAAGGGGTAAATCCTTTAGACACTGCGTGTAGAGAACACGATATTGCATACGATCTTAGTAACTCTATCACAGATCGCAACGAGGCCGATTATATATTAGAGCAACGAGCCTGGGATAGGTTCAAGTCTAAAGATTCGAGTTTAAAATAAAAGGCTGTAGCTTGGGGCGTGACTACCGCCATGAAAGTGAAACGTAAAATCGGGGCTGGATGTGGGTTTAAAGCAGCCATCAGAGCAGCTAAAAACGTAATAAAGAAAAATATCGGTGAAAAAAACCTGATGAAATTAAGTAAAAAGTGTATAACCGTCGCACGAAAAACATTCAAAAATAAAAAGACTAAAGTTCCAAGGGTTATATCAATACCAAAAAAGGGTGGAGTGTTGCCGTTAATCCCGATTTTCGCCGGTTTATCAGCACTAGGAGCACTGAGTGGCGGTGTTGCCAACGTTGTCAAGGTTGCGAATGAATTTAAAAGAAATACGCAATCTCATTTGGGCGGCGGATTATACATCGCGCCGTATAAAGGTAACTCGTATAAAATCGGATCAAGTCTATATCTTGCACCATATAAAAGTGGAGGGGATTTGAAAACGAAAAAAACTAGAAAAACTAAAAAAAATAAAAAAAACTAATAACTACGTTACCCAGAAGAGCGCTGTACGATTTCGAACTTATAAAATTTGCACGTTTGAATAAAATACCTCATTTCATTGGCGTGTTTACTCGAGATAGGTTACCCGTACGTCGTAAACGAGTAGAATCAGCGATTGTTAACTTGGATACGGAAAACGGTACAGGTACTCACTGGGTAGCGTATAGAAAAATCGGAAATCAAGTTGAATATTATGACAGTTTTGGAAATTTACCACCTCCATTAGAAGTACAACGATATTTTCACGGATGTGACATAAATTTCAATTACAGCAGAGAGCAGAAATATAATACTACAAACTGTGGACACTTGTGTTTAAAATTTTTATCATGTATACGATAACGTTAAACGGGAACTCGAGTGAATTGTCATGCGACATTTTTCCACCGCTAGAAGTAGAAAGCACAGCACAAATATGTCTTTTGAGTTTACAGACAAATAATTCGATACCGAACATTGAACCCGGTTGCAATACTATCGGTTTCCGTAATATGATTGGACAAAGAGAGGAAGTTATTATACCCACAGGCTCGTATGAGTTTGAAAATTTAGAGACTGTTATAAAAAAAAATATGCCCGATTATATCGACTGGTTTGAATTAAAAGCAGACAATACCACATTAAAGTGTATAGTCTCGTGTAGTCATGACGTAGACTTATCAGTCGAGAATAGTATAGCGAAGTTATTGGGTTTTAGAAATTATTTATACACTTCTGGTATTAATCATGAATCTGAAAGTACAGTTAAGATAATGAAAATCAATAGTATAAAAGTAGAGTGCAACTTGATTACTGGTTCATTCTGTGATGGAGCACCGAGCCAGATCATACATGAACTTTATCCAACTGTCCCACCAGGTTATAAAATCATCGAAGTACCTAGACATCTAGTTTTTTATGCTCTCAATACGACTTCAATATCTAGAGTATACATCGTGTTAAAAGATCAGAACGATTGTCTAATAAATCTGCGCGGTGAACCAATTACGATTCGATTACAAATAACGAGTGGAAATGGCATTAAAGTTTAATATAAAAAGATCTACAATCAAAAAACCAGTTAGTTTACCGACTGTCGTGAAGAAGTCAACATCTAGACCGAAAAAAGGCGAGATCAAGCTCACGAAAAATAATTTAAATTTTCTACGTTCGTTGCAAGTATAAAAAATAATTATGGACGACTCGTATTTAGACGTTGGGGTCGATTATGTCGATGAGTGTAAAATAACACAAAAGCATTATCATTCGTTCACTCCATACTCAAACATGTCTTTATCAAATAACGATGAAATTAGGATAAGTGTTTTAAATATGGATGCATACACTCTACCATGCGAAAGCTATATTTATATAGAGGGGAGAGTAAATAAACCGTCCGATGCAGTGGGAGATGTACGTTTTTCAAATAATGGATTGGCATTTTTATTCTCCGAAATGCGCTATGAAATAAACGGAATAGAAATTCAAAAATTAAAAACACCTGGAGTTGCATCTTGCTTGAAAGCATATTGTTCGTATACTCCAAACGATTTGAATACGTTGGAGAACGCTGCTTGGGACTCGGCGATGGATGGTGAAGATAATAAAAACTTTATACATCTAAAACATTTATTCGGATTTTGTGAAGACTATAAAAAAATATTACTTAATTGTAATCAACAGCTGATTTTAAATCGCGCATCTACCGACCTGGATGCGATACACGTTGTTGGCGAGGGCGCAACCGAAGCAGTCTCAAAAAATAGAAAAATTACAATTGAACTTACTAGGGTGGTGTGGAAAATGCCTATTATCAGAGTTAGTGATAAAGAAAAATTAAGGTTGATAAAAGTGGTAGATTCGTGTAAAACACTATCATGTGCGTTCAGAACCTGGGATCTCTGCGAATATCCTATTCTCCCTAGAAATACCTCACATTCGTGGACGGTAAAGTCCAGCAACTTGTTAGAAAAACCGAGGTTTGTGTTATTCGGATTACAAACAGATCGAAAAAAAAATATTGAAATAGACGCTGGACGCTTTGATCACTGTCAACTAAAAAATCTTAAGGTTCACTTAAATTCTGAAGTGTATCCATATGAAGACTTTCGTGCTGATTTTAAAAATAATACAACTAGTATACTGTATAAGGCCTATGCAGACTTTCAAAAATCATATTATGAGAAAGAGTATAGTGAACCTTTATTGTCAAAACATATTTTTCAAAACTATTCACCAATCATCGTTGTTGATTTATCGTGTCAAAACGATAATGTGAAGTCGTCAACCGTAGACCTACGTATTGAATTTGAAACTGATACCGTTATTCCGGAAAAAACTACAGCGTATTGCTTAATATTACATGACCAGATTATAAATTATAGCCCGTTTAGTGGCGAAGTTAGAAAATTGTAAAAATGTATATAATTTTTTTTTTTCCTCTTATGTAAAATATTGTAACCTTATGCTAAATATATATATATATTGTAACCTTATCATTATTAATAAATAAAAAAACTTGTTTTTAAATATCACGCTTGTTTTTATTTTACACAATAAGAAAAATAATAATACAGAAAAATAAATTATATTGTGGTCCAAATGGCCCATCGTTTTCCGAACGTCCTTCCTGAATGTTTTCGAGGTGGCTCTCTTGTGCTGGATTTCCCTGTAATTTTTTTTTTAATTAAAATATGTTATGTCGGATTTAAAAAATGATTATTACCTGCGGATATGAACTGAAGTACGATTGTGGTGAAAAAGCTATGGAACACTCGTCATTGTATCCCTGTAAATAAAAAATATTTTATTAACATAACATAATATAAGCTAAAAGGAAAATTGCTAGTACCTCATATTTTTTTACTTTCTCCATCCATTTTTGAACGATCGAATCAGTTGCATATAATTTTAGTTGATTTGTGAAAATGTAGTCGTTCTCGCCAATAACATGTATTGAAAGATAATTATTATCGATGTTCCTCACATGAGTTCTCATATCAGTCTTAGAATTTTCTAACGCTACGTTTGATTTTAAGAATGAAGCGATTAGATCAATTTGGTGTATTACAATCGGTTTAATTATAATAGATTTTCTATTGATAATCTCAAAAATGGTGTATTCTAAATCTTGTAAGGTCAAAAGATCCGTGTGATTTAACAGAACACGACATCCGTCTTGAATTTTTGATTCTAAAACAAGTGTGTTCTCCGAGTGATATGTCATACTAGACATTGAAATTACGTCGTTATCCAAAAATAAATTTCGTTTGTATTTTTCTGGACGATCGAGTATGAATGATAGAATGTTCCCCATAAGTCTGAATATACTTTGTAGAAAATCGATAGGAATATTTACATACCGCGAAGATGTTATAATATGAATCACGGTTTTGAATTCATCGGTAGGATCTATCCCAATGTTTAAAAATTTACGAGCTGTGAAGTCGATGGTTAGATTACTGCAATCGATGAGCTTGGGTGGTGGTGACGGTGGAGTATATTTAAAAGTTTTCTTGTAAATATCTGCCATATTTTCGATTGGACCAGCCATTTTAATTTTAAACACTGAAAAATAATTATGATTTAAACGTTGAATGCGAGACGAGCACACGGGCGGAGTAGACACTCGGAGCGATGTAGACACTTGGAATGATGAAGAGCGACTGATTTTATGAAGTGTAACTGTGTTCTTAGACAATTATATTAAATATTAATTGGTGGGGGGACATCGAATAGTCCCTACAGAGTTATCGTGGTAATGCATGCAGCTACAGGTCTGTTAACGCTGATGATGTTTACAAAGGAATGTGCCTTTATGTGTGTGTGTGTGTATTATATTTCTGTATGCTATGCAGGAAGCTACATGTTCGTTAAAGTTGTTTACGTTTACAAACGGAAAACATTTTTGTTGGAATTATAAACAAAACACCCTATATAATGTAGTGTATAAGTAATATATTCACACTGTAGTTCATCAGACGCTGACTATACATTTTTATATACTACAGCATATTATATGTCCTGCGTAGTGTAGCCGGGTATACATAGTTAGTCGTTGATTTATATTACGCCTCGTAACACTATTGTACATCGTATCATTATACTTATTATTATATTATATATATCCGATTATATTATTATTTACCTTTTTAACTTCTGTATATCTGTGTACTTCAACAGGTTATGGGCCCAGAGTAAGGTCTTTATAATAAAGTCGTGAATAATTAGTAAAATAATAATTGATTAACGAATTGCGTGTTTTTTGTGTACAGACAGTGTACAGCAATAATAATTCGCGAAGTAAGTGCAGTGTAGTGTGCGTGCGTTTCTTAGTGTGCAGATAGTGTACATCTACGTTTTGTTTAAATATGGAAAACGAACAATATAAAATCAACAAACTCAAAGATGCATCAAATTGGGACATGTGGAAATTTCAAATTAAGGTTATCATGAATGCAGCAGAAATATTTGATGTAGTAACAGGAAAATCAAAGAAACCAATTTTAGCAAAAATCGGTAATGAAACTGAAGATGAAGCGAGAAAAAGGCATAGTGTTGATTTTTCAATATGGAAAAGGGCAGATAATAAGGCTCAAAAATGTATCGTCACTTCGCTAGATGAACAACCTCTACAATACATTATGAACTGTGACACAGCAAATGGTATGTGGAACAAATTACTTAGTGTGTACGAACAAATGTCGGACACAAGCATAACAATAGTACAACAAAAATTCTATCGTTATACAATGGATCCTAAGGACAATATAGCCGGTCATATTTCGAAACTAGAAAATCTAAGTAGACAACTAAAACAATTGGGAGAACCTATCTCAGAATCAATGTTGATTACAAAAATTTTGATGACATTACCTGATAGCTATAGGCACTTCTACAGTGCATGGGACTCAATGAATAGTACAAATAGAACGCTAGAACAGTTAACCACTCGATTGATGGTGGAAGAAACACGACAAGTGCAAGGACAGGAGGTCCGTAACGATGGTGCTGAAAGTATTGCTTTGACTGCAAACAAAGGCAAGTATATTAAAAGTCAAAAATACGGGAACAAAAATGATAATACAAAACCAGGAAAATGCAACCACTGTAAAAAACCAGGACACTGGAAAAGGGACTGCAGGATATTCAAAAGGGAACAAGAAGAAAAGAAATCAACTTCCGGTTTGGCGCTTATTGGTGTACAAAGAAAAATTGAAGAAATCGACGACTCAGACAAATGGTATGTGGACTCAGGTGCGAGCGACCACATGACAAATCGGAAAGAGTGGTTCGTCGATTATAAAAATTTTGATGTGCATTCGCCTGTACGTATTGGAGATGGTAAGCACATTATGGCAGTCGGAAAAGGTAACATAAATATTCATACTTATGTTAACAATAAGTGGATAAAAGGCTACTTAAAAAATGTTTTATATGTACCTGATATAAAAGTAAATTTATTTTCTTGTGGGGCATGCCTTGATAAAGGAATTACAATGGTGACAGACAGTAAAGGTTGTACATTTAAAATGGATAATCGTGTAATTGCAGTCGGTGTTCGTGAGAATAAATTGTTTTCAATGCTAATCAAAACAGATATTTCACAGGAAATTGGACACTGTGCTAACGTTGCAGTTAAGAAATTAACATTAGAACACTGGCACAAAATACTATGTCATCAGAATGTCAAACATGTTCGTGAGTATATAAAACACAATCAAATACAATTTACAGATATACAAGGACAGTTATTCTGTGAACCATGCATCTATGGCAAACAGCATAAGGAGACGTTCACTCAGAGCGAAACAATAACTATTGAACCAGGGCAAATAATACACAGCGACGTATGTGGACCCATGGAAGAGAATTCATTAGGAGGTAAAAGATATTTCATTATTTTTAAAGATGATTATTCTAAATATACTTATGTTTATTTTATGAAACATAAATCTGAGGTTAAAGAAAAACTTAATTGTTTTCTGAGTATGGTTAAAACTCAAACTAAAAATGTTATTAAAACTATTAGAAGTGACTGTGGATTAGAATATAAGAATTCTGAAGTTCAATCAATTCTAAATATTTTTGGAATAAAGCATGAAACAAGTGTATCTTATACTCCTGAACAAAATGGAAGAGCTGAACGTTCAATGAGGACTATTTGTGAGGCAGCTAGAACAATGATCTATGCCAAGAATTTTCCAAAATCACTGTGGGCAGAAGCAGTCAATACAGTAGTGTTATCATTCAATTATACTGGTAATTCAGGGAAAGTATGTAAAACTCCATATGAGTTATGGTTTGATAAACTTCCTAAAATAGAAAAGTTTGTAGAATTTGGAATAAATGCATATAGTTTAGTTCCAAAACAACGACGAAAGAAGTGGGATGCAAAAAGTCGAAAAGGATACTTTGTTGGATATTCAGAAACTTCAAAAGGGTATCGTATTTGGTATAAAGAAAATAACGAGGTGTCACTTAGTAGAGACGTTATTTTCAAGGATGAAAGTGTTGTAAATGACCAACGTGTAGAATGTTCTAATAATTTAAATGATAGTAATAACATTGATGTTCTTAGCTTACACAAAGACGGCTCTTTAGAACACAGCAATACATCAGAAGGAGATGAAGTCATGGAAAATAAATTTGGGTCAATAAGTGTAGATGACAATGAAAAACAAGAACATGAACAAGAAAATGGATCAAATGTCAACGTGTACAACTTGCGAGACAGAAGTAATATTAAGAAACCATTACGTTATGATAATTCAGCCTTTTTCGTAGTCGAATCCGATCCAGTGAATTTCAAGGAAGCTGTGGAGTCACAAAATTCAGAAAAATGGATAGAAGCCATGAACAATGAAATGGAATCTCTTGAACAAAACGGAACATGGTCGCTCGTAAGTTTACCTAAGGACAGAACTATTGTAAATTGTGGTTGGGTGTATAAAACAAAATATAATGTTCATGGACATGTTGATCGATACAAGGCTAGGCTAGTAGCAAAAGGGTATAGTCAAATGTTCGGTATTGATTTTAATGAAACCTTTAGTCCTGTAGTAAAGTTCGATTCAATTCGGTCTATATTAGCTATATCAGCAGCAGAACAATTACAACTTCGACAATTTGACGTTCAAACAGCCTTTCTATATGGAGATTTGGACGAAGAAATTTACATGAGACAACCAGAAGGGTTCAACGATGGTACCGAAATGGTGTGCAGACTTCAACGCAGTTTATATGGCCTAAAGCAGTCACCACGATGTTGGAACATAAAGTTCAAAACATTTCTTCTTAACTTTAATCTATTAGAAACAAAAGCAGATCCCTGTGTTTTTGTTAATAGAGAAAATAACAAAGTATTAATCGTCGCTATATTTGTTGATGATGGTCTAGTTGCAGCTACATCGAGTCAGGATGTACATGCATTAATGGAATATTTGAGACAACATTTCAATATTACCGAAGGAGAATTGAATCAATTTTTAGGTATAGAAATTGAGCGACAATCTGATGGATCAATTGTAATGCACCAAGGGTTGTATTGTAAAAGAGTATTGGAGAAGTTCAATATGACTGAAGCAAAATCAGTTCAAATACCAGCAGACCCTCAACATTCATTAGATGACAAGCAACAAAATACTAATTTAACTAGTAAAGTCCCATATCGTGAAGCAGTCGGAAGCTTATTATATCTCAGTCAGATTACAAGACCGGACATAACTTTTTCAGTAAATCTAGTTAGTAGATACATCGAGGATCCAAAGGAACAACACTGGACAGCAGTGAAACGAATTTTAAAATATTTAAAGGGAACTATTAATTTTGGATTGGTATTTAGTTCTAGACAAAAACTCATGTTAAAAGGATACAGTGATGCTGACTATGCAGGTGACTTGGATACAAGAAGATCAACATCAGGGTCAGTATTTACATTAGGATCTGGAAGTATAGCATGGAGTTCACGTCGTCAACAGTGTGTTAGCCTTAGCACAACTGAATCAGAGTACATAGCTTTAAGTCAAGCAGTACAAGAATTAACTTGGTTAAAATTGTTTTTAGGTGAATTGCTGGACCAGCCAAAAACGGTGCCAACAATGTATGGAGACAATCAAAGTGCGATTAAACTCGTAAAAAATCCAGAGTTTCATAGAAGAACGAAGCACATAGATGTTCGCTACCACTATATAAGAGAAAAGTTCAATGAGGGATTGTTTTCATTGGAGTACATATCCAGCAAGGAGCAGATTGCGGACATTATGACAAAACCAACTCCACGAACGCGGTTCAATGAGCTAAGGGAGATGTTAGGAGTTATAAATATTGATGTATATGGGTATATTGTTTAAGGGAAAGTGTTGGAATTATAAACAAAACACCCTATATAATGTAGTGTATAAGTAATATATTCACACTGTAGTTCATCAGACGCTGACTATACATTTTTATATACTACAGCATATTATATGTCCTGCGTAGTGTAGCCGGGTATACATAGTTAGTCGTTGATTTATATTACGCCTCGTAACACTATTGTACATCGTATCATTATACTTATTATTATATTATATATATCCGATTATATTATTATTTACCTTTTTAACTTCTGTATATCTGTGTACTTCAACACAGAATACATGTAATAATTCTCGAATGCCATGCGTGCGAAAACATTTAAAGATTATGCTAACGTCAATGTGATAACTGATAACATAGATATGATAACGCGGTGGCGGGCTCGCGGCGGCCCTTTGTAAGGTGTAGCGTTGGTGGTGTTGGTGGTGGTGGTGGTGGGGGGAAATTATAGAATGTTTATTGTTAGAAATATCAGTGGAATATTATATGTAAACTATATTATAATATATGTATGTATGTGTGTTTGTACGTAAGTGCGTATGTAGGTATTTATAGATGTGATAACTGATAACATAGGTATGATAACGCGGTGGCGGGCTCGCGCGCGTTCGCGGCGGCCCTTTGTAAGGTATAGTGGCTGTGGTGGTGGTGGGGGAAATTATACATCTCGTACGTATGTGAACGATTGTCGTAAACACCAGTTAAATGAGATAGAATATACCTTGTAATCATAAGCGAGTAAGTTGCGCAGTGGTGTGGTTGTCGTATGGGAAGCGACCTGTTCGAGTTCGAATCCCGGTTCGTCAAAAAAATTTTTAAATTATTTTCCGCGGCTAATTGATAGGGAAGAGTGGCGGGGGGAATATCGTACAAGTGCGTGATTGGTGGTGGGGGTATATGAAGAGCGGGGTAGCGGGGGAATGTCGTGTACGTATGTGATATGGGTTGAGCAGAGGTGTATAGATATATATGGGTTGAGCAACAGGTTTCGCGGGTTGAGCCATCAGGTATAGGGATAGGGTTGAGCCAGCAGGTTGAGGTTCCAGAAATCTCTTTTTTATCCTACTATTATTATAGCAATTATTTTTAAGTTATAAGGTGTCCTAGTATTTTGGTTTACACAAAAATGTATCAAGACGTTTAACACTGTGTAAAAAATTAGATTATTATAATATATAATTAGAAAAAATTACCAAAGTCGAAAAAGAGTCATCGAATCAGTATTGTCTAGTTGGTTCCACGTGACACAAAAAGAAAATTAACTTAACTGTACGACATTGATAATTAACTATAAAAAGTTAAGTTACAACAGTAAAAATGTTAACTAAATAAGTTAATAAGTTAAAAACAAAATTAAGTAACTAGGTAAGTTAAAAAGTTTTTTTTTATTTAACTTTAACTTTAACTTTTTAACAAGTTAATGCCCACCTTTGCAAAATGAACCCTCTGAATAGTAGACAAAATTTCAGACAGTTCCTGGTATTTAGATGTTTCACTGTACTATCTTAAATATGTAGTACCTAGTTTTAATATTAACCACTACCTGCCGATATGACAACTTAAAATAAAAATATTAATGTTTCTATATTTTTAATTCTTATATAATTTATTATTACTTTATTTTATAATTTACATCCACATCAATAATGTCGACGGTCGACAAGTTTATTTGTTCAAACAATTTATAACGAATTGAAGATTAATCCTATGCGAATAAGATTCATACACAGATATATATTATAAATTTATAAATATGCAATAGGAATGATATGACGTGTAGATATGCATTTTTGATAAATTAAAACGTACAATAATAATATTATATTATGTATACTGCTGTATAATGTATATTATGTTATCGTTAAAGCATGAAGTTATGTTATTTCATGATATATCTATATACATTTTACACTAACGAAATAAAGACGATAAACTATAATATAGTTTATAATTAATTATCAAGATATTTTGTAAATTCCCGGATGGTTCAGTTATATTGTGTAGGTACATGGGAAATATAGTTAGAGGGTAATATGAGATTTCTGCCACATGTAAACTAGTTATGTGTCGCTTTCGTTATCGATAATAGGTAGGTACGACGATTAAATTGATTACGGTATTTATTAATTTATTTTAAAGTATTAATTCTGGAAATCAATATAAATATTTTTAATATCAAAATAATTATAGTGTATTATTTACTCTTCAACAGTACAGCTAGATAACTATTATGTTTACCTATACTTAATCTACTCTAAATCAGGGGTTGTATAGAATAACTCGTAATTTATTAGTATAGTATTAATTTAATTTTAATGTAAATACTTTAATAAACAGAATTTTTTATTGTTAGACAACTAAGGTTATTAGCTTACGACAAAAATAATAATAGTTACATATAAATGAGTACATTGAATTTCCTAGATCGCGTTTTACATGTTAATTTATTTAAGAAAAAAAAATATTTTTGCTGATGTCTTTAATTGGACTTTGAAAGGTTGGAATCAATAGGCTATTTTTGGTTTATACGTGGTTTCGAAGTTGTACGAGAAGATGTTTGATTGTAAGGAGTTCTCCGCAGGTTTGGCACTGAGTAGGTTCTACTCTTCGCATAAGTTATCTAAGGGACGTCTTTGAGTGACATATACGTTGTCTGATAATTATTACTTCATCTTTGCAGTTGAACAGCTTTAAAATCATAAAATAACGGATTCATAATTTATTATTGGTGTAATAGAAATAACTAAATATACGTTCTAGTTCACTGGAATATAAATTTGGTAGTAACTATCAACTGATATATAATTTGGATTTATACTATGAATATCAAAAAATACCTAAATAATTTTAACTTGCAAACATTATAATAATGTTATAGATTTATGATCATAACATCATTACTAAGTACCTATGCATGGCAAAACATTATTAACATTTTTAAATGTAATTAAAAGGAAAACCGGTAGTTAAAAAAAGTACTGCAAAATAAAACATATTGGTAAAAAATATGAAATATTATAGAATATAATTAAACAAAACGAAATATGTAGAATATTATTAAACCAATTATGAAGCATAACTAAAGTACAATTAAAGCAATTTTATATAATTGTATCAAAAATAATGTAAAATAATATTAAAAGTAATTATTTAATTAAAAATTGGCAGAGATTGAATTGATAAAAAATTGTCTTTAAAGTGCTAATATACACTGCCGAGTAAACTAAGTAGTCCATGTTTTCGTTATTTACCAAATTATTATAAATAATATAATTTAGGTAAAACGATTTCTCTGGGCATCATAATGATATTTTATTTCTTTGTGTAAATCATTATGAGTTTCTGGTCTATAACTGAACCTGCGTATATGAGATGCCTAGGTACTGTAAATAAAAAAACACTACTGTATCGTTAGGTAGGTCATTTATTACGGTAACGTGGTTGTTCCTTTCGTCAGCGATCTGTGTTGGGAACTAACTGACTATCTGTACCGTGCGCACCCAATCCATTACATACACACATTGTATATGATAATGTGATAACATTAATTAATAAAAATAATAATTTAGAACCTTACATTCAGCCCAAAAAAAAAACAATAAAAATAATTGATTCAAGTAATTATAACATGGATATAAAAATAACATAACAACATAATAGTTAATTAATTACAAATAAATTAATAATCATAGAATAATACAAATTGGTATAAAAGTACAATTTTTTGTTTTTGTTTTTTTTTTTTTTTAATAAATTATGTTGTACGGTAAATGGCCCGAATTGGAACATTCTAATATAATAGGTACATTGAGAACTAATTGAATATAATAATATAATTTTTTTTTTTTAGTTATCGATTATAATACTTATCAGCCCAAAAAAAAATTAATACATAATGACTTCTGTTATATAATCTTTTAACCAAGTAGGTGATTTGCGAATACGTTTACTTGAGTGTCTATGGTTGGTGTAATTGTATTTACTTGAGTGTTGCCTGAAGGAGGTGTTGGGGGTGGTAATGGTTCTGTGTTTTCCTCAAATTGAATCACGCCTGGATTATCTAAGTTGGGTCTATTTTGGGCTGGTTTCAGGGATTGAACGTGAACTATCCTGGAGTTTTTTTTGTTTTTGGTAATTCTGTAACAAACTTCTCCCACTGGGTGTTCAATGAAGAATGATCCTTTAAAACTTGGTGTAAGTTTTGTGCCTTTAATTGAATGCCAGTTGTACCACACTACTTGACCTGGTTGAAAGTTGTGGCGACTTCTATGTTTGTCAAATAGCTTTTTGTTGTCTTCATGTTTGTTTTTTAAATTTTCTATGACAATACATCTGCTTTCTGCTAGTATGTCTAATTCATCCAATCTGGATAATTTTGGTTGGAATGATCCTAGTGCCATATACCTAAGTGAAATTTTTGGTTCATAACCATGTAATAAAAAGAAAGGTGAACATTTTGTGGTGCTTTGTTGAATTGTGTTTATAGCTAAGACTAGATTTGGTAATTTAACATCCCAATCGTTTGAGTGCTCTAAACAAAATTTTGATAAAACTGAAATGATAGTAGCGTTGATTGTAGCTTGAGGCGTATATTATGGTTGACATAGTGAATGTTGTATTTCAAATTTATCTAAATATAGTTTAAACTTAGAACTTGTAAATGAAGAACCATTGTCAGAGATATACGTAACTGGTAGTCCATAGTGATTTATGTTATCATTTTCAAGTGTATGCATGATGTCATATGTGGCAGTGGTACATGTTGGCCCAGCTAAAAGAAATCTGGTTGCGTGACATACGTGTGCTAGTATATAACAATTTCCTGCTTTAGTAGTTGGACGGGAAAGGTGGTCAGCTGAGATGACTACGAAAGGGCCTTCAGGTATGAGTCTCTCACCTAACATTCCATGAAGCATACAATTATTTAATATTGGTATACAATATTATGATTATTAATTATTATGTATTTCGACATGTCTCTGACAAAATGTTTGCATTTAACTATCTTATGTAATTACTAGCAATTAATTTGAAAAAGTTAAGTGGGACATTGAAGTCAATCGAAAAATGTGGAAAATTGAAAACATCTGTTTAAGATACCTATCATAGAGCATCTGCGCCGTTTTTACTTTTCTTACTAATTATTTACTCAGGTGATAAAAAATGAAAAAAAAAACATAAGTGTGCTAAATTTCCGGTAACAAAACGCAATACACTATAATTGCATGTACAAATTAAAAATTATTTGGTACCTATAACCTTTATATATTGGTAGCATTTTTTTTAATATTGTCTTGTATGAATCTATAATATTAAATGCTTAAATGTTGATATTATTTTGACCTTCTTATCTCCAGTCTTCATGGGTTGCACAAAGGTCAATGGATTAATAAGTTTTATCAATCCAATAAATAATGTGTTACCGATTCGATAGGTTATAAAGTTCGATAAATATTCAAAAGTTCTATAACTTTGGCCTGATCAATTTTTTGTGCAACAGTTGAACAGTCTAACACTTTAGGGAACCAATAAAGATGTTTATCCGACTGTTTATTGAACCGTTATCACAGGTTATTGTACTTTTTTTCATCGACATTTTGATGCGCACTATTCAATGTGATGGACGAGGGAATGGGGTGGTGTCCCGGACCCTGTACATCGCTGAATGCCGCGTTTACACGTACTTAGAGCGGCCACTGGAACTGAAAAGCAAATGTTATTCAAATGTATATATATATAACAATAAAAAAAAATCAAAATTTCCACGCCGAGTTTTTGCTTCAACATAGTATAGAATTGTAGAAACAAAAACTTGACAATTTGAGTGTAACCTAACCTAACCTTTTTAGAGTATTATAAAATTATGCATGAATTTCAGTCGTCACTTTCGTTAACCACGACCCCTCGCAAATATTACCTAACGCCGGCCCTGGAAATAATACACAGTAATCCTTCACCTCTCTTTAATATAAATGATAAACTTTTTGAAAAAATCACTTTAGAACTAACCAGTACAATTATAAATGTTCTTAAAGTAAAAGATAGATACATAATGCTTACTAATAACACTCTTGTTATGGTTCAGCATATTGTTCAACCGAACAATAAACCTCCTAATTTAATTGTAAAACAGTTCATCAGCTGTTCTGAATTTACTAATACACCAGAATCTTCTTTCAAAATCGGGGTTTACATGGTTGACACTTCTAAAATGTCTGAATTATATTGTATTATTTTAACTGATATAAAATACAAATGTTTTTTTATTAGACTATCCGATAATTTGGCATTGATCTCAACACTTTGTCATTTAGAGACCTAATTAGCGTGTACCTTCAGTCTAAAATTAACACATTATTAAGTCATTCAAACAAAATATATTATTCTGTTTATATTATATTATCATTAATGTTATTTTGCAAAGTACATTTTTAACTGTATACCTATTATTTTATAATAATTTAATAAACTATACTACGTATATCGTATATATTATATTATATGTATACACTTTTTTATATTAAGATTGATTGTTTTCTTTTGATTTATGTATAATTTTATCTCAATAATATAATATAACTTGGAAAATTAACAGATTTAAATCATTCAAACCAACTATATTCTTTTGTTTGTATTATATTATCATTTATGTTATTTTGTAAATACATTTTTAACTTATATCTATTCAAATAAATAAATTGGAATTACTAAATTATAATACTATTTTTTTTTAAATTTTCAATATAAATTAGGTAGTAAATATTGATTCATAGATATTTATTATTTATGCATAGGTAATACAGGTATTATATTATAAATAATCCATAATATGTATAATATTAAAAAAGACTTATCAGCATTGTATATTTTTAGTTTAGCAACTATACAACAATAGGATCAAACATCGCAGTGATGTTTTTAATAACATCACATTGAGACAGCTATAAAACATCGGTGATGTTTCATAGACGTTATAATTTAATGTGGAAGGAACATCGTGTTTGATTGTGGTAGAGAAGTTACAAAGAGATATTCAGTATATGTCTTATTTGTGACATCATTGCGGTACAAATACGGTCCCAGGGATGTTTTAAATACACTTATGGAACGCAATTTGTAATGTTCCATGTTTCATTGCAACGGCCGAGAAACGTTTGTGGTACAAATTATTGCACAGTGGGCAGTCGTATTATAGTTTATGTTTTCGGTAATTTAAAACTCTGTTTTATACCACACTCGTTTAAATTTCATTTTTTTTTGTATGAAATAGGAATATACCAAAAAATATTCTGTTACAAAAAATAAAATAAGCAATGTTCATAATAAGTTTTCGATTCAGAAACAACACATATATGAAACAATATAATTCGACATACTTCGTAAACTCCATAGGTATAGGTAAATTATGGTTTTTTCTAATTTTTTTTATCAACTGAGTAAACCAATATTAGCTGGGTATGCAAAACTGAACACGGAAAAAATATATTGCAATATAACCCATTATAACCCTATACCTATATTATATAATAGGTGGAATAACTTAAATTTTTTCTGGGTTGATGAGTGATTTGTTTTGTAAATTATTATGCGTTTTTAATACATATATCTGAAACTAAAAACATCTGTTTTTTATGCCAATGTAGCCTTTTTGACGTGTTTAATTTTCATAGGTACCTACTATTTACTGAATCAACAACTTGTTATTTTATTTTTTGAAACGGAATATTTGTTGTGTATTTCATATAAAAAAGTTGTAATTTTAAAGGGTAGAGTGATACGTTTTTAAAGTTAAGATAAGTGAAATGAAGGGGCACATTGCTTCCTCTATTTACATATACCCTGATCCAATGATCCTGACCCCCTACTGTATTTTTTTAAATGTATAACATTTTATTTTTTTGAGTGAAAACGCATGAAGATGAATTATACATTTCCTCAGAAGTTGCTCGTATCATAATTGAAACGCGTAAATATAATGAGCAATTGGAAATATTTGTAGACAGGATTATTGAGGAAAATAATTTTCAGTGTACATTTTCTAATATAGAAGTAGTGCTGAGTTTATATTTGGTTTTGATGGTGTCGAACTCTAGTGGGGAATGATCATTTTCAAAAATGAAGTTAACAAAAAACTGACTACGGACTTTGATGACACAAAGTCGACCATCAGGCCTTGCACTGTAAACGTAAATAGGTAAATTTATAAATTACTTTATTCACAATAATATTATCATCAAATATACTTAATAATATCATAGGCTGATTGACCATTTTCGCTCAGAATCGTTTTTCTTATACAATGATAATATTATATCATTGAATTCAAATTTAACACCATCCATTACAGTGACCCACTTGTAACTTACTGTACAGCAGAGCGACATCCACTTACCCACATTTTTTTTATTGATCAAGAAGCCCGGAAACTAAGGCCACTAGCTGCTGGTTTTTTTTGGGGGGAGAAATTGTAGGTTTGAAACACGTGATTTTTTGGTTTGGCAATTTTTTTAGTGGGCACCCGTAGGTATTTGCCATTCTCGGGCGAGGGATGGCCATAAGCGCAAATAGTGGGGGGGCTTTAGGGGCTAAACGCTAAGCCCCCCCTGAAAATGTCCATAGCTCCCCAAAAATTTCCTACATTTTGTTTTAAGGTTATTCAATATAATCAAAGTAAGGGTTTAGCAGTTTAGCCCCCCCAAATCCCAAACGCTTTTTGCGCCAATGGGGATGGCGGCACTTCTCTCCGGGGAAAATGCCATCCACGGCCGGGTTTGAACCGGCGCCAGTGTGCATCGCAACCATTATATTATAATGTATTCAGTCAATTTTGTATTAAACATAAAATATTGATTAATGATTTTGTAAATTTTAAACAAGTTAAAAGAAAACTAATGTCAACGGATTTAAATAATATTTGAATATATAATTAACAAGTTAGTTTTTGATAGTTTCGTTGTAAATAATATTGATTATCTATTTTTTTTAATTTTATTCATGATTTTATACATTGTAAAATAATTTGTGTTTTGATTCTATTTTTGTTTTTCATGTTATATCCTTGATATGTTTATTTATTATTATGCTTGTATGAAATCTCTTCTCCAGCACAGAATTTGGCTTTGGAGGTGATCCAACATAAATTTGTTTTGTTATTACACTTTGTAGATATTGCTAGTTGGAGAATTAATAAATAATAACTATTATTTTAATTGGATCACTTTGTATGACTGTAACGTTAAAACCTTGATTTTAGTAATGCACCTATATTTGGATCTTTAGGTATTTGTATATAATATATTATTATTATAAAAATACATATAGCCGCCCACTAAATTTAACAGACATACTTTTCTTCGGATTGACGTATATTTTCAAAGTGTGATGTATCACGAATATGAAGCATACAATTAAATTGCTATAATATAATATGATTATGATAATTATGTATTTAGATATGTTTCTAACTAGTTTTTTGTGTATAACTATCTAATGTAATTACTAGAAACTCATTTGAAAATATTTAGTAGTATTTTAAAGTCGATCGAACAAAGTGGAAAATTAAAAAAAATCAGTTCAAATGCACACATTGCATTTTTGTCGTATTTACTTTTGCATACTAATTATTTACTCAAGTGATAAAAAAAAAAATAATGTAGGTAGGTACCTATGGAGTTTACGACGCATGGTGAATTATTATTGCATATGATATGAGTTGTTACTGAATCAACAATATATTATGAATATTGCTCATTGCATTTTTCGAAACAAAATATTTTTTGTTTTGTATTTCATACAAAAAAAAGTTAAAATATGAGCGTGTATAGTTAAAAGTTTTTAAAGTTTAGATAGGTGGAATGAAGTGGCTTCTTTCTATATATTAAAATTCTTTATGAAGAGTTGCACATACCTAGTTTGTTGTAAGAAATTCATAAAACTATTTTATTCAAAAAACTTAGGTTTCAAAATATAATAGGAGATTCCTCATATTAGAGGGTTATTAAATTATTAAATATTTAAAGTATATTTCCAAGTATAGGAAATGATAAAATCAACATATAATTATGTAAAATGTAAGCATGTGCGGTTATTATTTTTTGTAAAACAACAAAATAAGAAAATCGTTGTATTAAAAAGTATTGAAATTTATTTAGAACAGAGTATTGTGGTGTTTTCTGGGTAATGCTAAATGCTACCCAAACATTAGAATATAGGCTGATTTAAAAAGGTTAAATTAGAGGTCCTACCCAGGGAAGTGCTAAAAAAACAATATTTAAGAATAAATCAATAAACTATTTTTATAGCCATTTCCTGCCGTTCCTGATATTGGTTATTTTCGTATCTTCTATTATGATAAGATATAATAAAAATAATAAAATCGAATTCTTTACTACTTATTTCTGGAAAATTTAGTTTTTTAAGTAGTAACTCTTGATTAATATTTAAATATTTAATAGTTAATACTTAGTACTGTCAAAGGCTTTTTGACATAAATCGATTAATCTAATTAGGAAATTTTAGAACTTTACATTCGTATATGACTCAAGACTTAATAAAATTGCACTGTTAACTCATTTATAATTCATAAATAAATTACTTACTTCTTGATTAAATACTTATAAACCAGGGCTTGCATTTGAAAAAAAATTCCGTTTTACGTTATTTACAATTAAAACGTTACACAATTTTTTCGTTTATCGTTATTCAGAATTAAAACGTTACACAATTTTTGCGTTTATCGTTATTCAGAATTAAAACGTTACACAATTTTTGCGTTTATTGTTATTCAGAATTAAAACATTATCCAAGTTTTGAATTTATCATTATTAAGAATAAAAACGTTATTTTACCCAACATTTTCCAACAATCCAGTAAATAATTTACTACTTAATTTTTTTCAACATCGTTACCAGAAAATTATAATTTATTATTTTATTAATATTCAATATTGGTATAAATGGTATTCTATATACCAAACACCTAGGTATTTTATATAATTACGTTGGTACCTATACTATACCAATTATTATTTAATATTTTAATTTAATAAATTACCTAGGAATTATATAAAATCACTACACATTATATTACCTATAATAGCAAAAATAAAACCATTAATTATTATTGTTTTAAATGTATTATACATTTATACCTAATTGATCATCAATCATTATTATTTATTTATAGTTTTATAAGTGTTAGAATTATATAGTCATTTTACAACATTTCATATTATGTAAATATCATTTAAAATTAGACAGTAATTTATGTTTTACACATTTGCACTGATTAGTTTGACATATACGATATACCTGAAACGTAAATGAAATACATTACCTGAAATGTATTTATACCTTGCTACATTGCCTAATAAATTATAGAAATATTGAGTATAGACTATAATATTATAGTATTCCTATTACTATATACACAAATAATGGAATAAATACTAAAACCAATATGTAAGTAAATAGTAATGTATTCAAGTATATATATGATGCTACATTACTACCCATGATAGCGTTTTTGTTTTAATATTTAGCTAGGTAATATAAATAAAACGGATGTTTTAATAACAGTATACTAAGAGGATTGCAGTAGTACAGACTACAGAGTAGACAAAGTACAGAGTGAATAGTGAATACAAAATAAGTCTATACTCTATACTTCTACAGCACAATTATCGGGGCATTATTAATCATTATTAATAATAATAATAATAATTATTATTATTATTATTATACTAGGTATTAGCTATTGACAATTCAGTTTAAAAGTTATCAATAACTCCAAAAAAATGCGGGTAGGTAATGTCCCAGACACGGAATATAATATAATCAATTCTTAGATTTTTTTCTAAGACAAAAATAAATAGCATGAAATAAAATATATTTCTACGAAACCAATATACATTAAATACCTTTAAATAAATGGATTTTAAATTTTCAAATAATTTTGTTTTGCGTTATTTTTCGTAATGATATTCTATAAATTACGTTTTGCGATATTTTTTGTTTAATGATATATTATTATATATATTGTTAATCGTTATGTTTTGTTTTGCGGTATTTAATTATTTTTGATTATCATTTTCCGTTATAATTACGTTTACAAATTTTAATCGTTATTTGTCAAATATAACGTTATAATCATAACGTTATTATAACGTTTGCAAGCCCTGTTATAAACTAATTGTTTCAATTAATCGATTAATCGTTGTTTCAATTAATCGATTAATCTAGTTTTGATTAATCGGTTAATCGCCATTCGAAGTAACCATTTAGCCAATTATTTAACCCAAAAGGAGTCGAACAATGACATTTTTTACACATTTTCACACATTGCCTACTTGATATTGTCCGCGATCCGACGTAGTAGGATTACCTACTGGGGAGGCTGAGTTACACCCAAAAGAAGTTGAACAATGACAATTTTTTTATAAGTTGTAATTTTTTACAAGCGACGAAGTGCTAACCAGCTAGTGTATTATAAATTATACAGCATACATAATATATTTACTTGATAATGAATGATTGTATTAAAACAATCTTTGTCAACTTAATTTTTAATTTATCTGAACTAGTCTTGGTGAAACGGTAATCATATCATAACATAATTTTGGCGAAATGGGGAAGATGATTTGGGTGAAACAGGTCACGTCTGCGGCGTGTATACTGCGGTCGCTATCGCTGGAACATTTTACCGATCGGCGATCTCACCACATATTTTGCCCGGTGCATCCATGTTAGGTCCCAAGTCATAGATATACAACTAATATCATTTTAAAATACTTAGGACTGTCTATGATCAATTTAGACAAAATGTATTGTCAAAAATATATTTTTACAACATGTATATAATATATAATATAATATATTTTTATTTGTTTTATTGCAATTAAAAATACAAATTAATAGAATTTTACAAATTATGAAAGATCCACATTATACAATCATAGGTACAATACCCAAAATTAATGTAGTATACATTTTTAACGATACAAAAGTCAATTTCTTAAACATTAATTTTATTTTAACTAAAGTATTATATAATAGGGAGGTATTTTTTTTTTATATAATATGTGTATTAAATTTTAACATTTTAAATAATTTTCTTAAAAAATAAGTATACGCATTGTTTAATGAAGCGTTAAACAATTATAAATATAGCATATGGCGTTCACAGACATATTCAGGCTCTTATTGTAATAATCTTATATTATATTAATTCTTATTAAATCAACAACGTATTGTGAACATTGTTTATTTTGTGCTAAGGCAGTATAGTATGGAAAAAGGTCGCTTATAAAAGTACTGAGAAGTAAAATTTTTTTTCATTTACTGTTCAACGTTCTCATTATTTTTTCATTAATTTCATATACGTTTGAACCTTCTTATACCTTATACCAATTCATAATGGTTTTCTTCAAGCAGTATTTACTAACGCTGACATGTATAGTAATTGCAGTTTGGGTTAAGCCTGCATCTGCTGCAATGAATGAAGGCAGTGCATGCGGTAAGGATAATTTATTGATTTACAACTATCGAATAATAAAAATGTTTTTTTTTCAGATGCTTGTGAAGGTAATATTTTAAATTAATTATAAGTAAATAAACAATAACTTAGAAAAGTTATGATGTAAAGAATTTTATACGCATACTAAAAAAAAAAGATAGCTTGGTTCTAAAAAATGCAATCTTATAAAATCGGGTAGAATACGATTGGGAATGCTACATATCGGCGGTACCTTTTTCAATCTTTTCATAACATGATTGCATTATTTTTGTGCAATATTGTCATGCTGGGATGATTTTATATGTATTAATTAGTGATCAGCAAATGTATTGAAATATTATGTAATATAAAATATAAAATAATGAAAAATATTATATATAATATATAATATTATATTGCGATCAGTATGTTAGCTACGTTTTAACAAATCTACTAATCGAATTATTCTGAAAGACGTCAACGATACTGAAAAAGTACTAATATTCTGATGTTATTTGTTATTGAAAATATAAACCATAGGTATATATATTATAGAATATAAATATTTTAATTATTCGCGTGCCCTAAAATGTTTCTCGTGGGTCATGTATTTGAATTCCTGCATTAGGAGGTGGATCAAATTGGAAGACTCTGGGATAATATAATATATATTTTACGACGGTGACACAACTCGGTCCTAGTTCGGATAAACCCGAAGAAAAAAAGTTGATTAAGTACTTGAATGAAATTTTATTTTTGATGTATATTGTGTATTCTTAAATATTCAAGTTAAAAATAATGACCATTAACTGACAATTTCACGAAAAGAATACATTCCAAAACTATTTTTAATTGACGTTGATTTTCATTTCAATTTCGACTTGTCGTATTTATAAATTATTATAGCAATTAGGAAAATATCTTTAGAATTGCGTGTGAAATGTTGAGTAAGTTTCAGTGGCCCATGATTGGATCATTATTCATTTGAGATTAGTGAACCATTAAATCAGTTTTTTATGGTACCAACCTACTCAAGCTTATATTTATTTAATTTTGTTTGAATTATTTTGAAATACAATAGTGATTTTAATGTCCTGTGGATTCAAAAGTAAGTTAATTGCAACTAACAATTATTGTATTTTATTACATATATTTTTTTAAGTATATTAGATAAAATATAATTTATAAGCATTGACTTTTAATATGATCTTAAAAGTAAATTTAAAATATTTTAACTTAAAATATTTAGATATCTGATCATAACACGGATAAATATTAATTTATTAATGTTTTCATTATTATAAATATATTTAGTATTTTTTTCTAGTGGCTTTCTGACACCCAAAAATTGCATGAATAGTAAAATGTTATATGCTGTATTGCGCTACTAGGACGCTCTTGTACGAACAATAATTCCAATAATTCATTCTTAATCGTGTTTATTATTTCATCAGTATTTTGAATATTTATTCCTACCCGAGGCAGCTTTTCGCAAAAAAATGAATTCATACATCTCAGCAAGGCTGGGCATTAACGAGTTAAAGTTAAAATTAAGTGAAAACTTTGAGTTAATTTTAATTAAGTTAATGACCTCGTTAATTTTTTACAAATTAACATGTTAACTTCAAGTTAAATCAGTTTAATCAAAAGTATCTAAATTAAGTTAATTTTCGTCCGAAGAATAATGCAAATTTTTTAATGAGGTTTTTACTTTGATGTATAATTTTAAATTTTCCCATTAATCGTCTTGAGCGTAAAGAAAAACTATCTAATGAACCATATTATGTGTTTAATTTTAGCAAATTACAACATTTTAACTTTAAACTAAGTTAAGTTACCTTTTTTTCAAAGATAACTTTTAACTAAATTAGGTAACGAAAAAAGTATGAGAAACTTTTAACTTACCTTAACCTTATTATTTTAAAATTTCTTAACTTAACAAGTTACAAAAAATTCGTTAACCGGCCCAGCCTTGCATCTCAGTTTGTTTTAATTTTTATTATGATACGCTTATAAGTGCGCTTTTCTTCTGGCAAACTGATCTCACTCACCTCACATTTACCTTATAACTGTAATTCGTATAATTTTTAATAATTTAATTATTTTTGTATTATTAAATTAGTTACAAAACGGTGCAATATCTTCGGCCAATAAATATTTTGAGTTGTGGTTATTACTTTTTATAGCTATGAGTATATTACCTAATTATATACAATATACATACATATAATGTATCACTTACAATTTTGCATTTATTGTGTCTAGCTCAAAAACCATCATCTTATCTAAATTTTTATTTAAATAGAAAAATGTCAAAAATAAATGCTTTGTACGATGAAAAGTATGCTGATATAAGCTGTTGAACTGTATAATACTTATATTATGTAAAAATTGTATGAATCCTCGCACTCATACAACACTCTCACTGCCATACGAAATTCTTGACCCGCTACAGTATCATCGTATCAACTGAAAAAAAACAATAATATATAATAGTTTGTTTATGTCCATTCATCAAACAGCCACAGTATTTAATTTCAAGTTATTTTATATGAGTACAATAATTTTGAAAATAATGCTTCCGGATGATAGTTAAATATTATTCAAATACAACATTTAAGTAACTCTGTCGCTTTAGTGCACTGATATGCATGTACTAGGTTTCTAAGTTAACGCTCTAAAACTGCATTGGGGGCCAGTTATGTTGCAAACGTGACATTGCATAATTATGTGTTATATTAGTTTACAATAATTCTAGTATTATTAAATTTCAGATTATTTAAATGCAGGAATGAGTACGGAAATACAAGGAATGGATTATACATGTATGTATTTAAAAACGTTCGTGTGTTGTTGCCCCCTTCAACAGATCTGTGATCTGGGTCCTAGCCTGTAATATAAACCACAAAACGAAACATCATTCCATACATTTTTCACGTCATCAATAAAAGAGCAATAAATAAATAAATATAAATATACAAATTTATAAATATTATCAATAGCCAAAGACTCATATACTTAATATTAAGGAAACTCTTTGAAATTGTAGCTACGAAATAGAATCATTTAAATATTTTAAAGTTCATTATATTATTAATTTAAATTGCATACCTACGAAAATATTATAATATTGTTGAACATTTGATGCAAACATTTAAGTTACTAAATATAATGTATCTGCCTATATATTATTGTAATTAATCAATTCTCTTTATTTTTAGCTAAAATAAGTACGTATTTTCACTGTTTTGTTTTGTTTTGTTCATGACGTTTAATTGATTAGATTTTAATATAGAATAAGCAATAGTTCTATATAATTAACAGATAACTGTATTTTGAATTATCTATAAAAGACAGTTTATTACACATATAATAAGTAATAGATAATAAGCTATACTAAATTTATTAAAAATGTTCAGTTGACTGCTGTTAATCTGTACTTTGTGATCGAAACTACTGATTACTTACTGTACTTTTATGTAATAAATATTATATTATATTATATACTCTTCTAATTAATGATCAATTGATATTTAGGGTGGTAATTACGTCAAACGACTGTTATATTCAAACACAGTTTTTGGTTGGAAACATTTTTATTGATATCAAAAATATAAGAATACACTTCAATGAGAAATTCGGATTTTTGATAAAAATTTAAATTTAAATTATTCTTTAGTAATTTCAAAAATATTAATAATTTCGACTTGAAACTTTTTGCCACAATGTAAAATAATGGTATATTATAGTTTACTTTACACAATCATCTTTCAAAATATTTAGAATACCAGTATTGATTATACGGGGAGTTCGTAATCGACGTTCGTTTTGACTTTGTTTTTTCGTTTGATTCCACAATAATTTTTACCAAATTAAATTACGAGTTATGCAACTTATCGCATTTAAAACAGATTTTTTTTATTTTACATTTTAAATGTATATTTATCTGTTTTACCGACTCAAAAGCTTCTAAAATTTAACATATTATTATCATTGATAACTTATCAACAACTTTTTTGACGCTATACTAGTTTTGGATGCTTCCATTCCCCATTTAGTTAATTTACTTGAACTCACCTTCGTGGTGATTACGTGTATCTTCAACGTTCCCCACCCGCCTTTGGAGTGTGATCCAATGTTTCTAATGCATTCAAGGGAGGAATCACCGAATCGGCTGATTTACTTAATTTGATTGAAGACTCACTGGAAATAGTTTCGAAGTCCAATATAGACTTTGTTTGAGATTGTGTAAAACTTTTTTATTGATGCATCTTCCTGTCAGTGTTGCCCACGTAGTACCATAGTATAGTCACAGTCATCTCCAATGATTGTATAATGTTAGTAGCTGTTCCGGCTATATGATATGATCTTAAATAGAAAACCTTTTGAACGGGTGACGACAAGTCATTCAAATAAAGGAGTGCCATTAACTTTTGATTAAATGCGGATCAATCCTAGTAATTCCGAAAATACAGATATATTATTTGATTGCTGCAAGCTTTTATCACCATCATGACTCAACGATCTTGTCATATCGATTTTTCCGCTATCGTTAGACGTCAATGTAGTATCCACTTATAAGTACCCTAATATTATTCGATTTATTATTATTTTTCACAATCCACTACAGCTTGAAAATAGAAATCTTCAAACTCGTTTCTGTATGCGTAGTGTTCTTCATTTCAATACAAGCCATTTTTTCTTTGATCTCTAATTGTAATTTGTTATACTCGTGACATGGGTAGGTGCTTCTTCACATTTATCAATTCATATATCAATGTATCTCTTGGTACCAAATGGTGTTTGATGAACACAGTTTTCAAGTTTGTTATTTAATAGTTATTAAGTAAAACTCTTTTGTTATCGTCAATTTATAGTTTTACAACTTACAATCCATAGGTTCTATATCTATGTGATAAAATAAATACTTACTATACTAATAGATACTTGACAATTATTGAAAGCCATAAATCATAACACAGTTAGAAGTTTTAAATTTCTGTCCTAATTATAATTATATTTTTATAATTAGTATCTTTTTGTTCCAAGCCTACGAAATTTGTATATACCCGGGTGACTTATACGTCTATGTGTATATTATATTATAATATATTTTAGTGCCTACGTATATAAGGAGATATTATTATTTTTTTTATCACGTTATTATCATGCTATGATGATTATTGAATATTGATAATTCAGTTTAAAATAAGTCAAATAGTCAATAATAACAATAATGACAGTACTTGTTTTTTCCTAAGACTCCGATTTAATATTTTTAGATACCTACCCAAATAATAAAGTTAATAATTAATAATTAATATTTTATAATTTATTTACAGCGACCAGTAAGAAACATTTTTGAGTATTTTTTTTCAATGACTTTTATAATTTATTTTTGTTTGGAAGTTTCTTGATAAATTTACACTTGTAATATTTTAATTTTTTTAAAAATCATTTTTCAATCAATTGGAAATCATAGAATATTATGAAAGAGCGTTACTTTTCCAAATATATAGTACTTAGGTCAGCTACACTGTGCGTAGCTATGATTATATTTTTAAAATTTGGTTTTTAATTGCGATTCCGATAAAGTTTGGTCTGGTTAATGTTTAGTTTGATAGATGCAAATACATTTTGATAACCTAACCTAAGAACCTATAAAAAATACTTTTTTTAAACTTGTATATTCCTGAAACATATTTTAATTCTTCATATTTTTTGGTGTGAATTTGAGCATAGTTTATGAGGCCTAAAAATATTATATTTTATGTTTATGAGCTATGTAGTTATTTTGATAGTTCTATGTTACAAAGAAGTAAAAGATATACAATAAACATTTTAAGAATAAATAAACTATGAAATTAAAATACATATTAAGACAAAATTTAGATTTGTTTTTTATTTATACAAGAAATAGGTTAATTTCAAAGTTGGTACCAAACTGAAAATTTTGAAAATTATCGAGAACTTTTCAAATAAATCACTAGATTTTCCACTTAACTATACCATATTATAACTTATTTATAATTATACTTACATATTACCACCGTGTATCTTATTTCTAGGTATAGGAGGTATGTTGTTTTTGATTTGTGTTATACAATATTGTATTAGATTAATCTTTCATAATAATATGTAAAATTATATTATGTACTATAAATTGTATTTAAGTCACAACTCTACAGCCGTACAGTGGGCAAGCGTATTATGCTGATTTCCGCATTTTTATAATTTATAATTAGTCTTCTCATTTTAATGGTTTTTATGAGTATTTGCCACTGCCAATGCAGCTACAAAAATTACGAAACTTGTAGTTTCCTACCATTACCAGCTATTACCCTATTTGAATATAGTAATAATAAAATAGCTATACATCTAAATTTAAAATTAAAATACTGTGGCCATGTACTTTTTTCAAAAATATATGAATTACGTATTTGAGTAGGTACCTAAAAACGTATTTGAATAATTTTACTCCAGTAATTCACAAAAATATTTAATAGATATAATGGTCATTATTGTGTATCTTCTAATTGCTTATAACGTCGGCTAATAGGCCATTTAGTGTAACCCTCAATAATGAAAATTGTTTTTGAGAGACTAACATGTAGTATTTTTATAAAGCAATGGCATATTTACTAAACTAAATGCAATTTTATATTATTTTTTTATGTTACTCAAAAGTGAAGTATCTAGTTGGTTACACTACTTGGCCTATAGTAGTATGAATTATTGTGGCTTGATAATTATTTAAGACAGTGATGGGTGCTGTAGTTGACTTAAAATAATTAAAAACTTTCAGT
Organism: Metopolophium dirhodum; assembly: GCF_019925205.1. Lineage (NCBI taxonomy): Eukaryota > Metazoa > Arthropoda > Insecta > Hemiptera > Aphididae > Metopolophium > Metopolophium dirhodum. Next base: position 20,182,815 of record NC_083561.1, read on the forward strand.
GACTGTAACCCTCAATAGAATATTTGAATATCAGAATAATTTAGAATGGAAATATAATATTTATACGCTGTAACCATTAGCTTTCTAATATTTCTTTATTTATTATTTTGTTATTTGCTGCAGTAACATACATCATAATACAATTATATCAATACATAAATTCTTATAAACGCCAGACTTACATTAATAAATCATTGTGAAATTCTTGGTAATGATATATTTTGTAGAAGGATTATAAAGTCATACCTATAATTCTTAGATTGTGAATCATAAAGTATAATATTATTTATTAAATAGTATGTTTATTATTTTATTTCTAGACCCAGTAATTAGTATGTGTTTATTGTATTATTATTTATTATATCCTATTTAATTTTTTCCATTTTGTTATTCAATGTGTTTGATTGATGTTTCATAAGTCATGCAATGTTGATTATCATCAAGTTTTTGCATACTCAATGAGTAGCTACCATTATTATTTTTATTTTATATTTAATTTGTCATAATTCGACGATTTTTTACATAATACAGTATTTGTATTGATGGAAAATTATAAAATTAACTGAGCAGATGCATAATTAAGTATATTATACAAGAATTAAATAGAAAAAAAAGTTTGTCCTCTGTTTTTCCTTCATTACACTGTAACCCTTCTGCTACGGTTTTTTTCTAATTTAAGAAATACATTTTTTAAATTTTCTTGCGATTCTTCTAATAACTCTACATCGTCCGCATATGCTATTTATCCTATTCATGATTCTTGTAAATTAAAGCCTTGTCGGTTGATATTAATTTCCCTTATTATTTTTTCTAATACCAGGTTAAATAAGATAAGTGATAAGGCATCACCTTGTCTTAATCCTCATTTTACCTGAACAGGATCGATATCAGGCCACCAACCTTAACCTTGACATTTGTTTCATTACACTTATCATGATTAGGTTTATTAGCTTATTAGGGAAATGAAACGCTTTCAATATTTTCAATATACTTTCTCTATTATACAGGCATAGGCTTTTTGGAAATCAATAAAAAGGAAATGTTCCTTATCATATTCCCAAGGTTTTTAGATGACCTGTCTTAGTATAATAAAAATCTGGTCAATTGTTGACCTTCCCATCCTGAAGCCACCTTGATGGTTTCTGCTTATTTCTTTTGCCCTTCCTTTTATTCTTGATAGGATACAATTAGATAATAATTAATACGTCACATTCAATAGGGAGATACCTCTATAATTGTTACAATCCTGAGCACATCCCTTTTTATATATTGGGCAAATTATCGCAGTTTTCCAGTCTTCGGGTAAACTTTCTCTCCTCCATATGTTTCTGATAAGATCCCATATACTTTTGATCAACTCTTTTCCTCCTTTTTTTCAGTAATTCTGCTTGTATTCCATCTTCACCTGGAGATTTATTATTTTTTAACACTTTTATTTGCATTTCAATTTCTTCTAACGTTGGTTCCGGACATTCGCTGTTATTCTCGTTAATTATGTTGAAATTTAACATCTCTTTTGGCCCATCACAGTTTATTAGGTTATAAAAATATCTTTTCCATCTCTCTAACAGCGCTTCATCCGTTGTTATTAAAGAGCCCACATTGTCTATTAAGAAACGTTCTTTCTTTTTATAGTTCCCACTGAGTTTATTTACTTGTTAGCACAGCTCTCTGGTCTTGTGGCCTCTGTATTCATTTTCGGCACTTTCTATTATACTTTTCATATATTTTCTTTTTTCGCTTCTAATTATATTATGTGCTTTCTTTTTGTCTTGTTTTAAATCTTCTAAAACTGCTTTCATTATTTATATCTTCCAACCATTTTTGTCTCGCCAACTTTCGTCTTAATATTGCTTCTTCACATATCGTATTGAACCACTGTTTGATAGTGTTCTTTTTCTTTCCTTAAGTTGTATCCGTTACTTCTTTAATAGTTTCCCTTAACTCTTTCTACTTTTTCTCCGGGTCTCCGTTTTCTGTTGCTGTTTTTAGTTTCAAAGTCAGTTCAATAATTTCTTTGTATGTCTTGTCCATATTCTCATTCTTCAGTTTGTCAATATCAAAGTTTACTATTCTATTTACTTGTTTTATTTTATCCCTTTTCCTTAGTTTCACTTTTATCCATATACCCATTAATAAGTGGTCTGAGTTCATATCTGCTCCAAGTAGTGTTCTTACATTGGTAATACAGTTTTCAAAGTTATTATTGATTAAAACACAGTCGATTTGGTTTCTATGTTTTCCATCAGGGATACCTACGTGTACTTATGGGGATGTCTTTACGAAGAAATATCGTACTTTTTAAGCTTATTCCTTTTCTAATTGCAAAATAATTAGCATTTAGCATATTCCCATCATTATTGGTCCTTTCATGTAAACAGTGACGCACAGTGATTGCTCTGTATTCTAATTCTCGTCTTACCTTTGCATTAAAGTCTCCTATGTTCATCTTAATGCTTTCCGCAGAAGAGTCATAGACATCTTCCATAGTAGCATACAATTTTTCCTTCTCATCATCTCCCTTCTCTTCCGTAGGAGCATGTACATTAATTATTACTATATCTGAGCCATTTGTTTTTAAAGTTATAGTCGATATTCTAGGATTGATATCCTTAAAGTTTTTAACTGTATGTTATCGGCTAAGAGGCCAAAAGTTGTGTGTTCAATTTTTCTCAAAATCGTTTTATTAGTCCATTGGGTTTATCTGGGTCGTCTTTTTGTTTTGGTAAAACATTATAAGTCAATATCATAATTAATAAATTTTTTATTTATACTTTAATTTTTGTGTTGTTAGCGCAAGATTTTTATTTTGTGCACACATATAACAAGTCCAAATTTAATCAAACATACAATAAATATTTTAACATACTTTAAATACTAAGTGGTCAAACATAACAAATCCGGACTTGTTACTTTTTTAAAAAATAATTCATTTGATTTTGGACGTGTAATGTTTTAGATAATATTGTATTTGCTTATCTATTTATAAAAAAATAATACGTCCGGACGTATTATTTTTTCGAAAAACTATTTTTAATATATGTCGTTTTAATCACTGATGATACGTCGATAATTCATAATAATAATATGTCCACGGTAAAAATATATTATAATTGCTATTCGTAACAAGTTCCATTCAAATTTAAAAGAAACATTAAAATTACGTTGAAAAAAAATTTGAAGACCTAAGAGTAATTGGAGAAAAAAAAATGATAATTTATTAAAATTGTTTGGTACCCACCTTGGTTATACCGTCCTAACTTGGATTATATTTGATTAATTCAATTTTTTTTTATAAATGTCAATAAAAAATTATTTATTCGGTCAAAAAGCTTAAAAATGTAATACGTAAGTTTCTATTATAGCTAAAATATTAATGATACATAAGAATCATGGTTATGTTTTATAAGCATTTAAAGTTCGAATTTCGTCAAAACCATAGTTAATTTGTTCAAAACTTATAAAATATTAAATGTGTATAGCTAAGGCTAGACAGTTGAATACAAGGTGTGCAATTACATTGTTTTTTAAAAAATGAATTCATTCTGGTAAGGAATATATGAAATTTACATCTTGCTTACTATAGTTGACAGTTGAAACTTGATAATTATTTTTTGAAAAAGTAATAATAATATGGCAATGGGGGGGGGCTTCATCCCGTTAGCCCCCTCCTGCGGACGTCACTGCTCTTCTCCTGTAAAATGTTGTATTTGGGACATACAATTTTTTGCCTCTTAGCCATCGGTGTATTTTCGACTCAAGTACAGCGAATCCTGTGCCTAACTTATGACCCTTTTCACTTTTCCCATTGAAGATAGTCGTTTGTGATATTTTCAGATTTCCTGCTTCTTCCCATCTGACTTCCTGTAGTGCTAAAAGTTTTATTCCATATTTTTCTATTTCTTTAGTTAAACTTAATGCTGATCCAGACTTATTTGGTATCGTATATTCCAGGTCCCCCAAAACATATCCAATTTCCTATTTCCGTCCATTTTTCCATTTAATCTAGTCCGAGGCTTGGGTTTTGAGTCTTGAACAAATTGATTTTTCTATAGCAGGTTGTTAGCCAGCTTTAAACCTTATAGGAAGACCTCGGCAACTTTAGATTCCCCGAGTGGCTATTGCAACATACTTTGCAGTATATTGTGCGATAGGGACGCCACTTTCCCAACGCCGTATTACTACTACCTATGTATTTATTAACTTGTTTTTGTTTTTCAAAATTTGTACAGACTATATTTTATATTCCCTTATGTGGACTTACGTTTTACTCTTCTTTCTGACATCGTAGTAATACTCACCCGGGCAGACTTACGCGACTAGGAAAGAAGTCTTCCCAGCGAAACTTGTCCAGCGGTCTGTGACGCGATCAATGATGCGATAGTCAGAGTTATTCCGGCATTGTACTTATCTCATAACTTGTCACATCATATGAGGCAATAGTCGGAGTTATACTGGCATTGCACCGGTTGTCAGGCCACTTGAAAAGATTTCCTGCCTCCTCGTCGTGCGTTCAAATTATTTCACTCGTTATTTTCCATCAATACAACGACTTTTTCGTTGTCTTTTTTGTTCACAATATATAATTTGTCAGTAAGACATGTTAAATGTAAAATAAAGTCCTTTGTAAATTGAATCAATGATTTTAAGATTCTGAGTAGAGCGAGGAAGCTAGTGGTGTTTATTTTATTTAATTATATTTTATCCTGTATAAAAAATTAATACCAAAGAGTGCCTCAATTCCAACATACAGTATCTCATCTTTTAGCAAATTGGATCAAGATGGTAGGTACTTTAAAGAGGTAATTTTTCGATTTTATCTATAGCTATTTAATGCCACGGGAAAAAACTACCGACACATTACGAAATTCCGCTAAAAATAGGGTTTTAATTTCTAACGATTTGTATATCACCAATCACCATAGAAACGAATAAAAATAATTATATTATAATATTAATCCAACTTACAGGCTATAATGAATTATAACAATATAAAACATCTATACTGATAAACCGTTTCCGCTCTAAATCGTTTTTCTTGTACAATAATGATTATATTATATTATATCATTGGATTCAAATTTAATACAACACATTATACATTGACCCACTTGTAACCTACTGTACAGCAGAGTGACATCCACTTACCCACTATTGTCTTTTAGATTCTGAGTGAAACGATGAATGTATTGATTTTACAATGATCTGTGTATTTTTTTATATATTTTTTTATTTTTTTTTTTATTTTTGTGTCTGTGTACACGATAAGTAGTCGAAATAATGATTCGATTTTCAATTTCAGTATCTTGTTTGATTGGAAAGTTAATATCGTTTGTGCATTGGGAAGGTCAAAATTTAAAATTTCGAATAGTTTTCAAAAGCATCGGGGAAAACAACATAAAAATTAAGGAAAAAACGGGAATTTTTACGCAAAATCGATTTTTCATAAAATCGATTTTGGTTTTTGGTGTAACTCTAAAACAAATGAACACATGATATTTTCACTGGTTGTTTATATTTGCATTTTCTATATACAATTAAATTTTCAAAATATTTTTATTTGTTTTGAATTGTTTAGGAACATTTTCAGTTTCCAATTTTATTCATCTTTTTTATCATTGAATGTCAATAAAACTTTATTTGTATTGTAAAAAAGCTTGAAAATTTAATACAAAGCTCATATTATGTTGTTATAATGACGTTCAAAAAATATTAAAAATCCTTAGTCACAGTTTTTTTTTATAAGCATTTAAAGTTCAAAAATAGACAAAATATGGAAAAATCACGAAAATAATTATTTTGAGTTAAGAATTCATTAAAATTTTTCTTTTTAAATCTAAGATTTTAAAATGTAATACAATATTCCTTATAAGATTATCTTCATTTATCAAAAAAAAATGTCCATAAAAAAGTCAAATTAAATTTTTACGATGGTTTGTACTTCATATTTTCACAATATTGGATATTCACACGATTTCTCATTTAGTGGTTTTGTTATTTTATTGTTATTCAAAAACGAATAACTGTAGATACATGAAAATTGTACTGAATGTTAATATTTTCATTCGCTATACACCATACAATTTTAAAAATATTTGTACTTTTTTGTAGCTGCTTATGGACATTGTCAGTTTTCAATTTTTTTTGTTTTTTTCCTATAAATATCAATAACATTTTATTTGTTGAGTAAAAAAGCATGAAAATTTAATGCCGGGCTCCTGATATATTTTTACAATAGCAGTTAAAAAATATTAAAAATACATATTCACAATTTTTTTTTGTAAGGATTTAAAATTTGAATAAAATGTATCAAATTTAAAATTTAATAATTATTTTGTAGTTAAAAATTTATAAAATGTTCAAATTGTAAAGCTAAGGATTGAAAATTTAAAACAAGGTTCCACTTAAATAGGTTATATATAAATTACTTTATTCACAATAATATCATCAAATATATTAGTAATACCATAGGCTAACTGGCCGTTTTCGCTCAGAATCGTTTTTCTTATACAATGATATAATATCATTGAATTCAAATTTAACACCATGCAGTGACCCACTTGTAACCTACTGTACAGCAGAGCGACATCCACTTACCCACGTTTTTTATATTTGATATTTAAAAAAGCGGGTTAGTGAATATCGCTCTGCTGTACAGTAGGCTACTTGGGGTCAATGTATAATGGATTATATTAGACTTGAGTTCAATAATATTATATCATTGTACCTATAAGAAAAACGATTCTGAGTGGAGACAGTTTGTTAGTCTGGATTTTTTATATCGTTATTATTTATTTATTATAGCGTGTTTGTTGAATTAATATTATGATATTATAATTTTTTATTCGTTCCTATGGTGATAAACAAAGCATTAGAAATTAAAATATCACTATTGTCTTTATTATAATTATCATTAATCCCATAATTTGTCGGTAATTTTTCCCGTGGCATTAAATAATTATAGAGAAAATCGAAAAATGACCTCTCTAAAGCACCATATCGGATCCAATCTAAGATAAGGTACAATAATATGTTGAAATCGAAGCACTCCTTCTGGTAGAAGTTTTGTATAGGTACTGAATAAAAAAAAATAAACACCATTGTAGAACTTTGCTCAGAATCTAAAATTAATAATTTATATCTATAATTTATATCTTTTATCATATTAATAATAATAGGTATGTATAAACATAGATAAACAATATTTCATATTCTAGTTGAACCATAGACATAATAGGTTTTATTATGTCTATGAGTTGAACTATCGAAGGCCGTGCAACCTGGTGGTGATATCGTTAACCCTATTTCGTGCGGACGAAAACGGGTCTGACTTTTATTTTTAATATAATATTATTATCCACATTTGTCGTGTTACAAACTAAACTTTTAGTTATAAAATGACCGAAAAAGTGTGTAATTTTTGTCTGTCGACCTTTCTGGAGTAGAAATCAAAAGTATGTGTTTTTCGGATGCAACTGAATAATAAATTCAGGAGACGTATCTGCATCTTACAAGTCCGTAACATATCAAGCGTTACACTCGTATATCTCCGTCAGTTTAATAATTAGAGTGAAATTACCTCTTATAAAATGTAAAGCTAAAATTAGTATCTAGGCAATGCCTCTTTTCGAGCTATTTCCAGCCAAGAAATTATTTTTTAGTAGAAACTAAACCAAATCCAACCTAAGTTAGTGATAACAACATAAACTATATCGGGACTCTCGTTAGTAAATAATTGTGATATTCTTGAACATAATATATTTTGTAAGACATTAATTTATTTTATTACTGCTATAGGTAATTCTTAGATTGTGAATATATAAGGTATAATATTATTTATTAAATAGTATGTTTATTATTTTATTTCTAGATTTCAACCGTATGTACATTTTATATTTTTATTTTTATTATTCTAATTTGTTTAGTTAAATTAATTCGATTTATGTGATTTGTGTTTCATAACTCATAATTCATAACTCATATAACTTATATGATCATCATCGTCCTCAAATGTTTACTTACTTACTGAGTAACATTATGGCTATGTATTCGTTTAGTTTACAAGTCGTCACCCGTAATTGGGTATAACCATTGGCAATTACTATCATTGTCCAAATAGACCTATAACTAAAAATATGTTAGATAATCAGAATATATTCAAAATTCAAAAAGTTATCGAATACAAAGTGTCGGATAGTTTAAAGTCTTTCCGCTGAGAATTTAAAATAATTACGAGAGTCTAACTGGTATTATCGTTTTAATTTAAAAAGTATCATGTCTTTGTATAATTTAGATGACAATTATTGTGAAAATACATTATTTGATATAATATAGTATGAGTACCATATTATAATATAATGTTATACATGTACTTTATTACGCAAGTTCTTATAACAATTAATGAATAGGTATACATGACATTTTGACTGAATGTATATATTAATATTTTCTAAACATGGCAAAATGTTCAAAATATTTTGAATTGTTTTAAGTTTAAATTTTAAGTTTCCAAGATTTTTTTATAAATGTCAATTTGATTTTATTCACTGGGTCAAAAAGCTTGAAAATTGAATACAAGGCTACTAATATACTGTTACAATGATAATTGAAAAATATTAAAAATACATAGTCACAATTTTTTTTTTATAAGCATTTAATGTTCAAATTTTGACAAAATTTATCAAATTGAAAAAAAATGATTTTGTAGTTTAACATTTATAAAATTTATCAATTGTAAAGCTAAGGATTGAAAATTGAAGACAAGGTTCCACGTAAATGATTAAATAATTTACTTTAATCAGAATAATATCATCAAATTCCTTTTAATATATCATAGGCAGTATTCGTTCAGAATTGTTTTTGGTATACAATGATGTACCATTGAATTCAAATTTGACACCATCCATTATAGTGACCAACTTGCAACCTACTGTAAAGCAGAGTGACATCCACTTGCCCACCTTTTGTACTATTTAATTTCTATTTGTGAAAATAAAAATGGCCCCTTATTTTGTATTTATTTTAAATATGATTTGTATCAAACCACATAATATAAAAAAACCTATAGCGATTAACAATGCAGATTATGAATGATGACTTATGAATTAGTATAAGGACTTGAAATTTTGTTTTACTGGCAGCCTATTTGAATAAACCTATAAACTATTCATTTTTAAAATAAATATCCCTCTATTTAAATGTTTAATTAAGTTTCATTTAATGATTATTATTAACTCATTAATTATTATTATAATTTTTTGTAGAGCAAATGGGTACGTATATTTTTATTTTTTTTTTTATTCTGTTTGAAATTTCAAGATATTAGGTATAATATTAATTATTTCGTCCATTAGTTTGAATGTCAATTTGTTGATAAATTAGACAGGATGATCAGAAACATTAGAATACGTGTCGTTTGCTAAGTCTTAATTTATGAGAAACTGTTTTAAAAATATGTTCAAAATTAATATTTCCATAATACAATAAAACCTTAGGTGGGTTCTGTTGGTTCTGTAAATTATAAATTAAATACCATTCAAATGCGAAGCATACGAAATAATAAGTATATATTTATTTAAATATCTATTCTTAATTAATATGCACAATGCACGTACCTAGTACCTAATATATAATATGATTACGGGCTGTCAATATATTTATATATAATATATATAAATATATTGATACATCGGACTTCATACTATTTCATTTTCGGAAGAGAAATTATGAATATCATTTTGTATCTAATTTTATAATAATATATATATTTTTTGTAGCGAACTTTGGTAAATATATTTTATGTTTATTGTCATATTTTTACTTACGCTTCTCGTCGGATGGTCAAATGACAAATTAAATATTATTGTTAATTTATATCCTGTATTGAAAGGATTCAAAAATGTTTGTTAAATCGTTGAATGTGTTGTATATTACACTCCTAACGAATGACGTATGACGTTTTCAGCTTCACATTTTTGCTTTATACCTAATATTACAAACGTATGACTTATGTGAATGTTTTTCTAAAGAAAACCCATTTTCATAATTCCATTTAACTAGTTGTTATGGGTTCCTTCAGAATAATGTTATCTTTTTATCTTGTATTTATAATGGTGTCTAACTATTCTTTCTTGTCCACAAGCACCTTAAATTACAGTTTTACAATTTCACATATCGGTTTGACATTTTCAGTTTTTATTTATACGTTTAATTTAGTGTACCAAAATAATTATAATTAATTAATTATTAATGTTTTGAGTAAAATTTTATAAAAATGTGATAGACTGTATTCCCCCAAAAAATCTAGATATTATCTTTAATTATGATAATAATTATATACATAATATGCCTATAATAGTATAATTTATTTTACTCTATTCTTATAAATTAAACATTATCAATTGCAGTACAAAATACAGGAGGTACGTATTATTTAATAATTTTTAATATAAATGAATATGTACATGATAGTATTATTTTTTTAAATGTTTGTGGCTTTGGTGGAGTTCAATAGAATTAATTTTTATAGGTATAAAATAAAAATTAGGACTGGAATTTCGATATTTATTAATGCACTAAGTTAAGAGGAACCTTGTACTATATAATATTGCAATTTTTTACGAAATATAATTGATTTTATACCTACTTAAATTGAAAAAAACAATGAATTTACATATTTTACGTCTCAAAAGTACCAACTTGATCCAATTTTCTACTAGTAACTTCACTAAAACTTTAAGATCGAAACATTTTGTAGTAGAATAGATATAATAGACGGATAACAGATAGATGGTTTACAATCAACGTTCGTTTTAACTTTGTTCTCCTTGTTATTTGATTCGTGAATATTTTTTTATAATTTAATTACGAATCATACGATTAATTGCATTTAAAACGTTTTTTATTTAATATTTAAAATATGTTTAATTTGTTTTGCTGACTCAATAGCTTCTAAAATGTAACATATCTATTGCAAGTTTATTATAATTGATAACTTATCAACAACTCTTTTGACGTTATACTAGTTTTAGATGCTTCCGTTCCTCATTTATTTAATTTACTTGAACCCAGTTTCGTAGTGATTACATGTATCGTAAACGTTTCCCTCGACTTTGGAATGTGATCGAATGTTTCTAATGCGTTTGAGTGAGGAATTACTGAATCGGTTGATTTACGTAATTTGATTGAAGACTCACTAGAAATAGTTTCGAAGTCAAATATAGACATTAATTAGACATCAAATAAACGAGTGCCATAAACATCCATACATACCATTAAATGCGGATCAATCCTAGCAATCCCGAAAATACCGATATATTCGTATTCATCATTACGACTTGACGGTCTTGTCGTATCGATTTTTACGCCATCGTCATACGTCAGCGTAGTTTTCACTTTTACGTGGCCTAATATTATTCGATTTATTATTATTTTTCACACTTCTCTACAGCTTGAAAATATAAATATTCAAACTCGTTTCTGTATGCGTAGTGATCATCATAACAATATTTGCTGTTTCTTCTTCGATCTCTTATTGTAATTTGGATAGGTGCTTATTCAAATTTATCTATTCTGCATTACTCACTAAGATATAAATATCTCTCTCGGTACAGTTTATCATTCTAGTTAATTTTCCTTTTAAAATACGACAGTGTATGTGCAACGCGTTATAACTATGGACTTGTTATGAGAACAAATTATATAAATCAACAAAATTAACTATATTCAAATCTTAATATTGTTTTCTAAATTACGCTACACACTTAAGGTTTTTTTTTAACACTGTACGTATTCGAAAATTGTATTTACCTAGAAAGTTTAAGGCTGGTCAAATTATGGATCACTTTCTTCTGTACTTTGGATGTATTGACAATAGTTGTTGTTTTCCATATACCCAATGATTTTTATGAGTGTTTTTATAAGGATGTGCACATGGTTTTTCGTTAACTGGCTGAACTACAGCCAAAAATGTGTGTTTTGTTGAACATATTGACTGATAGTATAATAATAATAATATTATATAATATGGTAACATAATAATTGACAATAACAAATGATAACAAATGATAACAAATTATAACAGAGTAGTGGACTGTTTAGCGTATAAATGAAAAATGTCCAAACATACTCCCCCCGTTGAGGGTTGAAGGGTTTCAACAATATTACAAAAAGTGTCTTAAACAGAGACAACATAATATAAATAAGAAAAATAAATACATAAAGTGGTAACATAATATGACATGTGAATTAAATAATAACAATTAGAAAAAATATTTAACGATTATAAATTAATTATTAATTAATAGGCAACTTGATTAATTTTGTGATGGTTCTTGTCAGCTCGGCTACAGCAGTACGTGTTTTAACCACTCTTACTTGACCATCACCGGTACTTGGAAGTAGTTGAGTGATTCGAGCTAAAGGCCACTGTGTAGGTGAAGTCTGAATGCCCTTAACTATGACAAGGTCCCCCACTTGTAGATTGGGTTGAGTAAATCGCCACTTAGGCCTGTTCTGTAATGAACATAAATACTCGATAGTCCATCGTTTCCAAAATCCCTGTTGAAGTCTTTGTATGAGGTTCCACCTAGTCAAACGATTCATAGGAATTTCTGTTAGTTCTGATTCTGGCAAAGCTATAAGTGGCCTTCCTACAAGGAAGTTTCCAGGGGTAAAAGCTGAATAGTTAGTGGTATCCATGGAGACAGCTTGAAGTGGTCTGGAGTTTTGGTCCAAAGTAGATAGAACTGATGTAGTGTGACAGGTGACGTTTTCACTTCTGGTTTCCTTAAGCGGTAGTTCATAACCACCAGCAATAATCCATCCTAATTTTTCAGTATTCTGGAGTGTCGGCCAACCTTTGTTTCCGCATGACTGACCAGTATTTAGCAGCCTAAAGAACAACTCAGCACCAATTACAAATCAATTTTACCTGGTTTTTAGAATGTTTGGTCGGCTAAGGGTAGATTATTTATATGTTTCCATTCAGAGATGTCTATTTTATGTGTAGGCAGGTTCATTGTAATTATAGGTGTAACCAGAGCATTTAATTTGTATTGTTTTGATGTAGTACAAAATGAGATGTCAAATGTTGTTATCTCCCGCACACTTGTTGTAGTGTTCGAGATACCATCTATGATTACATTACGCTTCTGGCGTTTAAAATATAGCCGTTTAGTCAATACTGATGATATGAAGTGAGACTGGGTACCAGAATCTCATAGTGCATGACACATTTCTTTTTGACCATTAGTACCATGTATGTGTATTAAGGCTGTGACTAATAACGTTGTAGATGTAATTGTTGATTGAGTAGTGCCATGATGAACCACAACATTGTTAGCCATCTCTGTCGAGACAGCTTGCACCCCTTGCTCGCCATATGCCTTATTTGTAACCATTTGGTTGTCACTAGTGAGATGTGATGTATGATCTGATGTTATAAGAAGGTGTAACTTGCATGAATGTTGGACACTGATATATTAAATGGTAGCTTTGAGCACATACTGGACGTGATTTCTTTCCCAGACCAATTGATGACTCATTTGTTAGCAAAGCATGTGTTGTCGTCCACGTAATTTGTTTACTTTTAAAAGTACCATTAACTTTTAGCTGTACAGTATCAAGTGCATGTATGTGATTTTCAATGAACATATATAGATTCTGCCATGATTGCAACTCAGTTGACTTACAACTTTATAATACCCAGGTTTGCCGTATGCTATTTGGTAATCTGTTAGATACAATATATACTAAAATTGCTTCCCAATGTTTTACTGGAAGTTCTAGTACCTTAAGAGCAGTCTTGTTAAGTATTCAAATACTTGTATTTAAATACTTTTTTTGTATTTCAAATACTTTTCAAATACTTTTTGACCAATGTATTCTAAAAACTTAAAAAAAAATTTTTATTTGTATTTTTATTCTAGAATATTAAATACTTTTTTTCATTCTCGTGGTCTACTCCAAATTCCAATTACTAATAATTCGGAATGTACTATTTTAAATGTTGATTCTAAAATATTATTTTAAAATGGTGTATCTCAATCTGCCGAAACATCTGACGTATGTCAGCAGTACAAACATGTCTGTACATACGCTATCTGGTGATAACTCTTACTATGTCACGATGTAGCTTATGACCTCGATGTAACGTGTCGTTCAGTGACTTCCCATTGCAAGCAATAGCAGATCCATCAAAGACAACTAGTCTATAGACATTAAAGTACCATTAACTTTTAGCTATACAATATCAAGTGCATGTATCAATTTCCAATGAACATATATAGATTATGTCATGATGGCAACTCAGTTGACTTACAACCTTCTATTTCCCAGGTTTGCCGTATGTTATTTGTTAATCTGTTAGATACAATATATAATAAAATTGTATCCCAATGTTTTACTGGAAGTTCTAGTTCCTTAAGTACTGATAAATGTATTCTAGTAACGTCCAACAGATTTCTTATAGTGTTCACTGATTCACCATTAATGACAAGTTGTGATAAAAAGTAGTGCATTTATTTTTGTACTACGAGACGTTTATTATCATACTGATTAATGAGTAGTGACCATGCTTCTTTATAGTTTAGAGCCGTTGACGATAAGGTTGCAATGACTTCCCGGTGTTTGACCTTGTAGACTGGTCTTCAAATAATACTTTCTATGCACATCATCAATAGTTTCATTATTATGAACTATCAACATAAATTGATCACGGTAGGAGTACCATTTTTCAAACTTGCCATTAAATGTAGGTATATTCGTGGGTGGAAGTTTTATCAATTAATGTACATTTCTGTCATGTGGTAATTTTTTCGGTTTAATGTCTTCTTCTGATCTGTGTATATGTGCTGATAAAATTTCTTTAGTATGTGCATAAATGTCACTTACTTCTTCCAATACTTCTATGTAAGTGTCAATCTTCTCATCTTCAGCAGTCATCGTAAGTTGCTCAAACTCTTTATTATAGATGTCAAACGCTTGTTCTAACAATTCTAATTGAACTTTTGTTTGCTCTGAGGTTAAGTTAGATACATTTTCCGCTGAAATATGATCCCGCTTCTTTACAATGGGCTTGTATTTGTTACTTAACGTTTTAACTGACATGACTGTAAATCAAGCTGTAAATGTAACTTCGTGAATCAGGTACATATTATACACAGATGAAAAAGGATGAAAAACCGAATCGATTGGAAAAAATGTTTTGCATATACCTGATGATTTTTATGAGAGTTTTTATAAAGACGTACACATGGTTTTTCATTAACTGACCGAAAAACAGCTAAAAATGTGTGTTTAATTGAACATATTGACTAATAGTATAATAATGATAATCCTATACTATAAAATGATAAGTAGAGAACCAGTGGCTAATTGGAAGTTAATCGATTTTGACTTGAGATGACTGACTTACTAGACACTTCAACACGGTTTTCGACTTTACACTTTTTACACAAGAAAAAGCACCAGAAATGCGACGACACATGCCACTCTATCCACCGCAGGTGGATTGCTTATTTTTGTTTCATCTTAGACGGGTAATGACTGACTTGCTGGACACTCTAACATGCAGGTTTTCGAATTTACATTTTCTTACACATACAAAAAAGCACCAGACATACGCTGGGGGATAGTATCATTATTAAACTGCCGGTTTTCATGGGCCATGGGAGATTTCTAGACACTTAAACTCGACTTTCAAACGTTCCCGCCTTCGAAACGAGACCGCTAAAGAGCAAGGCCTGAAATTCTTATCACAAAATCACCTTCTATATAAGTGCGACATTTATAATTCGAATGAATGTGTCTCCAAAATCAGTACTCACTTACAACTAATACGGGGGTCCAGGGTCTAACTATATTTTCGATTATTCACCTATCTACGCAACTATACCTGGTAATATACGCTTTAAATATTGTCCACGATCCGATGCAGTTGGATCCCTTACCTATGCGATTTTATGAATGATACCTAGACAAACGAATAAACCTATCGACTCTACACTTTTTAACAATTTTAACAACCAAAATCAGCAGACAAACGGGAGGTGATCCTGGAGATCGTATCCAGCTTATCCATTTACAACGTTCGTGACGCTCAAATACTTCTAATTTTACTAGCTAAAATGAATGATTGGCGTTGGAGTGGAGATTTCAACATAAACATTCCAGACGAAAAAATCAACTATTAATTAAATTGTTAAATAATGAATTTGGTATAACGATGTCAAATGATCGCAATCTTAGCACAACGATATACAAAAGTACTATTGATGCGGTCTTTTAAATAGGTTCGAATCAATATTGTTCGTTTCTTACTTCAGCTATCAGCAACCTATCATATCAGTTTTGAAGATGTAAAATAATTAACTATAGCGCAATAAATGAATATTGTATCTTACCACATAAATAAATGATAGTACTTTTATAATGATAATTAAAGCAATTCGTGCAAAATTATTACCTGACCATTCCAAAATATCAAAAATGCACTACGTTAATATTCAAGTTTTTACTTCTGCCAGCACTTCCGCAGTGCAACCCGTCGTATTTTTTTATAAGCATTTAAGGTTGGAATTTTGACAAAATTTATCAAATTTAAAATTTAATAACTATTTTCAATTTATAAATTGTTCAAATTTTATAGCTGAGGATTGAAAATTTAAAACAAGATTCCACATAAATAGGTTATATTATATTAATTACTTTATTCACAATAATATCATATTTTGGTAATATCATAGGCTGACTGACCATTTTTGCTCAGAATCGTTTTTCTTATACCTACAATGATATTATATCATTGAATTAAAATTTAACACCATCCATTACAGTGACCCACTTGTAACTTACTGTACAGCAGAGCGACATCCACTTACCCACTTTTAACTATTTATTATTAAATTTTAAATAAGTCATTAATAACAATGATTTTAATAATTTGATAATACTTGGTTTTCCTACGACTTTGATTTAATTATATTTAAATACATAAATAATAATATGGTTATTAATTTATATTTCATATTTTTTTTTACAGTTTACAGTAAGATTTATTTAATTAATTTTTATTTTAAGGATATTTAAAATGTATTTTTGTTTGAAAGTTGATTAGTAAACTAGTAAATATTTTTTATTGTTTAAATTGATTTTTAATTTTTAAATCGGAAACACTCTAGAAATTAAACGTTATAAAAGCTATACATTATGGAAGAGTGTGCATTTTTTCTGAATGTATAAATATTAGGTCAGCTATATTGTGTGTAGCTATGATAACATTTTCCAAATTTGGTTTTTCTATTGTTATTCCAATAAATATTTTATTTCGGTTTGATAGTGTAAACAAATTTTCCTAACATAACCTATTTAAAATGCTTCTTTTAATCTTGTATGTTTCTGATAAAAATTTTAATTCTTAATATTTGTTGACACGCAATTGAGCATAGTGTATATTATATTTTATTTTTATAAGCCATGGAGTTATTAAGATATTTATACGTTACGAAATGGTAAAGGATATACTATAAATAATTTATTAAAATCTGAAATTAATATACAAATTAAGATCAAATTTATATTCGTTTTTTTATTATAACACTGGAAAGACCTCAGACGTCAGATTCTCAATGGATGCACTTAACTGAGTTTAAATCATTAAGACATGGTAGAAATGACCAATTTGAGTACCGTTTTAATTAATATACATTTTAGATTTTTTTTATTTATAAAAAAAAAAATTTTAATTTAAAATCCTCAACTAAAACGTTGTAAATTTATTGAGAATTTTTCAAAATATCTCTATATTTGTCGCATTAATCGTAGTATATCAAAACTATTATATAATTATTCTTATAAATTACCGTCGGGTATTTTTTTTCTAGCAAACCTATGTAAGTTGTTTTATTATATATTAGGTACCTACTACCTATATTAGATTAATCTTACATGTGTATATAATTTAAAATTATAATGCTCATATTATTTTATTAAATAAAGTAGTTACATTAATTTTTTAAGATTCTTAAAAAAAAAAAAATGAAGCTATTTAATTACAAAATTTAAATATGTTGTTTTTATTTTTTAGTTGATTGCATTTTCTTATAGTACCTAAAACAATATTATAAATACTCTATAATTAATAACTACAGTTTTTATTTTATTTCAGCTGAAGCAGGTATGTAATCAATTTTTTTTTATTGGTCTCAACATTTTTATATCGCATTACATTTGTAGTAAAATAGAAAAAAAATAGATAACCAATTATTAAGGTGGCTTATGTTGAGTTTTTTTATGCTATCTTTGTTTTTTGTACTGTCTTTATTTATTGTTATCATTTTTATTTTGTATGATATAATTGTTTAATGGTCTTCAATCTTATAAATCGCAATCGGATTCCAATACAAAACTTAATTTGTACAGCTGAAAATTTAGCTATATTGAAAGCCACAGAATAAGCTTCTCCGTAGAGAATAAATGCTAAACCATATATTATACTGACTCACTCAGTGCTCTCAAAAACTTAGACGGTCCTAAAAAAACAAAGCTATATGCACTAAAATATTTAAAAAAATATTTAAAATCAAAAAAGACATTAATATTGTTAATATTTGGCAGTACTTGTTAATTTTAGATCTAATATTTTTAGATATATAAATAATAATATTACTAATTAATATTTTATAACTTGTTTTCCAGCATACCGTGAGTAACAATTTTGAATATTTTGTTCCGATGAATTTTATAATTTATTTTTATTTGAAAGTTTCTTGGTAAATTTACAAAAGCAAAATTAAAAATTTTTTTTTTTACATTGTTTTTTAATCAATTGGAAATCATATTATAAGATACAATTTTCAAATTTGCAACTCTCTTTAGAAATTAGACGTTATAAAAGCTATAAATTATGGAAGAGTGTGGATTTTCCCGATGATATTTTGTTCCGTTCGATAATTAATTGTTCCCTTTTGAGACATTTTGTTTTGTTTTTGGATTTTTTGTTCTTCTGTGGAGACATTTTGATTCTTTTTAATGTTTTAACAAAAATAAAGTAGGATTTTTTATTCCTTAATTTAAAAATCAAAAGTAAAACGGAGGATATTGTGTTCTCTCAAAGGACTTTTTATTCAATTGTGTGAATAATTAAACCCTTTTATAAAATTTAAGAGTGGAAAAAAATATCCTATATCACAGTGGAGGTCCTGCATGCTCAGGAATATGCAATAGAGGAAATTATTTTTATTTTTATTTTTTTGTTTCTGTTATCACATTTTAGCAGTGGGGGCCCTCCTATATGTATACTCAATGTGTATCCGGGTGGGTGGTCATTGGTCATAGACGATAGACCACGGTGGGTTGTTTTTAAAACAAATATTGAAATATCCGCATTAATATTTTTAATAGTTTAATTTTAAATTTGAATACAATATTACATTGATGTAACCGTATTTGAAAATGTGAAATGACAATTACAGTTTTCTTATCTAATTTTTTTAATTTGTTTTTTTTTTAACATAATTAATTTTAATTTTTAAGCGTAAATAAATTTTTTTAATTTTCAAAAAATTCGGTTTTTTTTTTTAATTTTCTGAAAACTGGTTTTTTTTGGAAATGTATTATTTTAATATTCTCCATGTTTTCCACGTTTTCCGAGACTGTGGGAAAAAAACTGTTTTTTTCGGAATTTTTCCGAATATTTTCCGGCATTTTGATAACTAGTTTTTATAGTTATACAAATAAGAATATATTTCATTTTTCATAAGAATTGACGTGCGTGCGTGTGCGAGTATTGCGATTTACAATGATTCTCGGAAACACACTAAATAATGTTAATTTACTAATAAATTACTACTCATACATAAACATAGCCCAAATGTTGATGTCATGGTAATTGCCTAAATATTACTCCTTATAACATGATACGCTGGAGCTTTATTTTGGTTTATTTAATTATAATATAGTTTGTTGAAATACAGTTTATATTTGTCTCAATAATACCCCACTTTATCCTGCAAAACTACCAAGTACTTATCTAAAATTGCCAAACAGTTATAAGAACAAAATGTATCTTATTATAACCAGTGTTCATCGAATACATTTTCTTCAAGTAAATTATTTGGTATTATTTTATAATGTACAACAATCAAAAACTTGAAAATAATAGTTAGGTAATAAAGTTATAAAATATCTAATATACTAAGCCCTTCTTATATTTTCTTATATGTACTCTGAATTCTGATATAGTACCTAATATAGTTCTTAAATTATTATTTCTTCAAACCGAAAAATGTATAAAATCAAATTAAAAAATTTAATCAAGTACTCCTAAAAATAAATACAATTTAATTAAAAGTAAACAATTTTACTATTAAGTATTTACCAACTTGTTTTTATTATTTAATTGGACGGAAAATATTTTACACTCCCATATGGGACTTGCGCTTTAACCACTATTTATTTACACAAGGCTGACTAATAACGAGTGGCGACTAAAGACGTGACTAAATACTTAAGACTTAAAACGTGTTAGCATAGGATTGTATAGTATTCGAATTTAATTTATTTAGTGTTTTGAATACTTTCGAGAATATAACTTTTATTTTACATATTTTTTGAAATGAAGTTTTTTATGGCACAATGCGGGTTGGCCGGGAAAAACGTTCCTGATGAAATACTATAATTTATTATAAATTAAACAGTTGTTTTAGCCAAAACAATTTTATTCCATCTTATACTGATCGATCTAGTTATAGATTTTAAAACTGGTTTGAATTCATTATTATGTCTACTTGATATTGATCAGTCCACTATTCTCAATTTCACCCCCCAAACATCTATAAATTTAACTTGAATATTTAGGAATTTCGAAATTTGAAAACATTGATTATTTGGGATTTATTCGGAATATAAACAGAAATCTTAAAATGTGGACTGACCAATATCAAATAGACATTCTAACGAATTTAAATCAGTTTTCTGAAATATTATCGTATTATTAGATCGATCGGTAGGATGGAACAAAAAAAAAGTGGTAGTGGTAAGTTGGAGTGACGGTCCGCGATAGATTGATTATAAATATCTTGCCTATAATATTGATAATATAATTATTGATAATATATCACCACACTATGTATATTATGCATTTATAATTATTATAATGAATAAAATATATTTGACATTTTGTGACATTTCGTCCCGTTTTAGGATTTTTATTCCGTTTTTAATTTAATCCTTTCAAAGGACATTTTGTTCCGTTTTAAGATTTTGGTTCTAAGATTGATTATTTTGAAAAAGGAACAAAATGTCCCCAAAAAGGAACAAAATGTCCACGGAACAAAATATCACCTTACCTTCGAATGTACTTATAGTTCTTAGGTCAACTACATACTTGCAATTCCGATAACTTTTTCAGTGTGGTTTGATAGGCGCAAATACATTTTGTTCACCTAATCTAACTTATTTAAAATGGTCATTTTAAACACGTATGTTTCTAAAATATGTTTTAAATCTTAAAATTTTTTAGCATTCATTTGAACATAGTAAATGAAGACTAAAATTATTGTATTTTATTTGTAGATATGATAGCCGTATGTTACAAAATATTGAAGAATATACTAGGGATTCCCAAATAATTTATTAGAAAACTGAAATTAATATACAAATTAAAATCAAATTTAGATTTGTTTTCTATTTATACAAAAAACCATTTTCTTTCAAAGTTGGACCCCATTTTGTAAAACTATCGAGAGCTTATTAAATAAATTACTAGATTAGCACTTTAATTATGCTAAATTATAATTATTTAATAATTATAATTATAAATTACCACTGGTTGTTTTATTTCTAGAAAATAGTTTTCGTAAGTTGTTTTTGATTTATTTATACAGTTTTATATTCGATTAATTTTAAATGTGTAAATAGTTCATGACTCCAATATTCATATTATATTAAATATACTTCAAGTACCTAGTAGCTATAATATTGATGACCTATTTGTAGTTGTCTACCATGATTACCCTCCCTATAGTAATACTATAAACTATACATCTTTAATCTCATTTATTAACCTAACCTTACGAAAATCTTCAGAAATGTTGAGGTCATCTAGTTTTTGTATGTCAAAGAGTTCTGTTTGTTTTTCTTTTTTCTTTTCTATTTTCTTCAATTTCACTTTAAGCCTACAACTAGGAATCGGTCAGACCCATATTCCACACCAGCAGAAGGTCCTTACATCTAGTACACTATTGCTGAATCTTGTTTCACCAATATATGATCAATTTGGTTAATGTATCTGACATTCAGGTACTTTTCTCTATTTACTTATGTAGAAATGACGTGCTTTTTTTCAAACCTTTTCATATTATAGCTAATTGGATTGGTCTGCACCCATTATTATTCGATAGCTGATGTAAGCTTTGAGATCCAGTAGTTGTTTTGAAGCACTCTTCTTTACCAATCTAAGCATTAAGGTCACCTACAAAGATTTTGATACAATGGGATTCCCTCTAAAGAGGATTCCAATAGTAAATATTATTCATTCTTTTCTTTGTCCCTTTACTTTTCGGATGTGCAACGACCAATACTATTTTTAAAAATGTTTTCTCTACTATAAGTATTGTCAGTCTGGAATTCACTATTTTTAAATATTTAATTGCGGGTACTACATTTTTTTTAACGATAAAAATGGTGCATCCTATTCTGCGATTATCGCATTGACTTAAAAATATTTTTGCATTCCCTAATTCTGTGGAACCTTGTTTGTTCCACCTTATTTCTTGTATAGCTAAAATCCCTAACCTTTATTTATTAAATTCCTTAACTTATGCTGAAGCTGCTCTTGCCTGATATAAAGTTCATATGTTCCATGTTCCAAAACTTAGGGCCAATTTCCAGTTTTCCTGTCTTGATTCCATTACTCTTTCTTTAGGTGAATGTTTGAATTCCTGAACATTGACTTTTTACAATAGTGGGTTGTTAGCCCACCGTCCAACCCCCAACTTAAAGGACTAGCCACCAAAGTCTGTTGGAACCCTTGTGGGACTGTTGCAATGCATGTGTATGCATTGGGCGACGAAGGTTCGTCACACCCGTTACCGATTAAGGTACCCCTGTGGGAAATGTCTCAAATGGCTACCATTGAATTGGCTCCCGATGTTGGGTAAATATGAATTCAACCCTTGAATTGGCTCCTGAAAAATGTATGTTTGAAATGGCTCCCTAAACTGTAAAATAATTATTATTTAACCAGGAGTTCTCATATCTTACACGTTTACTTTTTACGACGTCAACCTTACATAGCTTAGCAGTTTGCACTCAAATATAGTATAGTACTGGATATCCCAAAACTATTATATATATTATTGAATTTAGTCTTATCTTCTTAATCGTCTTAATCTACTATAATAATCGATTATCATTGACTCCTATAATACACTACTTTTAATTTGTTGTTAATATTTAATGACCACGGCAGCAATGTAGGTATTATACTTTATTAGTAGCTACGTTGTATTAACGCGAGTGTGTAAAAATGAATTCCGTTTAGAAAATGCTAAGTGAAAGGGAAAAATTAATTTTTATAGTTGATAAATTTAAGTTTAGTTTTCATAAACTCCGCTCAAATGGCCAACATAAGTAGGTGCATAAAATGTTGACTAAATATTAATATAAGCATTTTCAATACACCATAACATTGTCCAAATATTTAAATTTATTTTGAGCTGTTAACGAACATTTTCAGTTTCCATTTTTATTAGTTTTTATTTACTATAAATATCAATCAAATTATATTTGTTGGTTAAAAAAGCTTGAAAATCTAATAGAAGGGTCCTAGTATATTGTTTCAAAGTCAGATAAAAAAATTTAAAGAAAGACCAGTCACAATTTTTTTTTAAGCATCTAAAATTGAAATATTGACAAAATACGGAAAAATCACGAAAATCAGCAAATTATTTTAAATTGAGAATTCATAAAATTTTTTTTTTTTAAATCTAAGATTTGAAAATGTAATACAAGATTATCCATAAGTTTGTCTACCCTTATCAAAAAAAAAATGTCTACACGAAAGTCAAATTAAATTTTTATGAGCGTTTGAAATATTTTTACAATATTTGATATTCACTCGATATTTCATGTAACAGTTTTTTTATTTTGTTGTAATTAAAAAACATATGACTGTAGATACTTGAAAATTTCACTGAATGTTTGTATTAGCATTTTCTATACACGATAATATTTTGAAAATAATTTGACTCTTTTTGAGCTGTTTACAGACATTGACAGTTTTCAATTTTTTTAGTTTTTTTTTCTATAAATACCGATAAAATTTTATTTGTTGGTTAAAAAAGCGTGAAAATTTAATTTATAAGGCTCCTGATATATCGTTCTAATGGCAGTTGAAAAATATTAAAAATACATAGGCACAAATTTTTTTTATAAGCATTTAAAGTTCGAATTTTGACAAAATTTATCAAATTTATAATTTGATAATTATTTTGTAGTTAAAAATTTATAAAATGTTCAACTTTTATAGCTAAGGATTGAAAATTTAAAACAAGGCTCCACGTAAATAGGTCATATATAAATTACTTTATTCACAATAATATCATCAAATATACTTGGTAATATCATAGGCTGACTGACCGTTTTCGCTCAGAATCGTTTTTCTTATACAATGATATTATATCATTGAATTCAAATTTAACACCATCCATTACAGTGACCCACTTGTCACCTACTGTACAGCAGAGCGACATCAACTTGCCCACCTTTTTTTTGTTTGATTGTGTACATTATTATTTGTTCTTAATTTTTAAATAAATGTATAACATACATTTTATAATGATGCGCTTAGAAAGCACGATACAAGCAATAATTAGTATGTAATTAATAATTATATGCATAATTATTGAATATTATTTTTTTTTCTAATTATTATTCAAGTTTGTATTTATATAAAATACATATAATTATTATTCAAACAGCTGTATATTTTTATCGAATTAAGAACCCACGTCAACTACACTAGGAAATAACGTATAACTTTAAAATACCAACAACATTTTGGTAACCAATATATTTTTGAAAACAAAAAACAGTATGGAGCCAATTCAACAGTTAATTCTCGGGAGCTAATTCAACGGTAAAATATTGACTACCTGTATTGAGGAGCCAATTCAATTGTGCCGTCTCAAATCTACTTACCAAATTCACAAACTTAATCAGCTCAAACAGATTCGTATGCAAATCAAGATATAATAGAAATATACTGAACTTTAATAAAAATAAAAATAAATTAAATAAGACTCTGTGTGTGGGGGTTAAAATTGTTTTTTTTTTATTCATCGAATTTTATTACGGTTAGGTAAGGTTAGGATTTTGTATTAATTGATTATATTAATCCACCGTAGGTTAGAAACTTGGTATAACTTTAATACTTAAGAGTTAAATCATACACTTACTTAAAAACAGCAC
Source organism: Metopolophium dirhodum (assembly GCF_019925205.1). Taxonomy (NCBI): domain Eukaryota; kingdom Metazoa; phylum Arthropoda; class Insecta; order Hemiptera; family Aphididae; genus Metopolophium; species Metopolophium dirhodum. Next base: position 20,208,285 of record NC_083561.1, read on the forward strand.
GGTTGTTTACCTGATAATATACTGCTGCGAAGAAGAATTTTTATTCTATGCAACAGAAAAGTTAAAATAGATCTAGAACATCATACACCGAAATAATTAAATAAGGCATTGAACAAAGTTTGAGTCGTAGGTATACAGTTTGTACATTTATCGGGTAACGAAAGTAACAAAGGTGACTTATGCCCGGGCAACGCCGGGAGAGACAGCTAGTTAATATATTATAAATTCTTGCTAATGCTTGACCCTCGTTAGTAAAACGTTGTATAATTCTTGGTGATAATATACTTTGCAGGACAATAGTTATTTTATCCCTATAACTCTTAGATTACGATCATAAGGAATTATATTATTAATTAAATAGTATGTTAATTTTTTATTTCTAGAGAGTAATAGTACGTATAAATCACATTATTGTTATTACTTTTTTTTTTCATTTTGTTACTCAAGGTTTACTAGCACAATAATAATAAAAATAATAATAAGGGCGTTGGTTGCGGAATATAAACAAAAAAAAAATCTCCGCACATTATAATGATGAGCAGAAAAATGATAATAATTTGGCAACAGCCCGACTAATAAATTTACATACAGAGCTACGAAAACAAAGAAAATAAATATGACAATTAATACAATAACAATAATACACAATGATGATAGGATACAGAACAGGAGTCTTGTGTGGTCGAGAAGGGAGATGTCGCCGGCGGCGCGCCGATTACTGTCACGCGATAAGCACTAATTGCTCGGCGCGAACAATTACGTTATCCCTATAGTTCTTAGATTGTGAATCATAAGGTATAATTTTATTTATTGAATACTACGTTTATTATTTTATTTCTAGATATAAGAGGTGCGTGTATATTATATTATTTATTAATTTTTAATTTGTAAAATTTATTGTGTTCAATTTGTATGATTTGTGTCTCATAACTCATACCTAAGTTATACCTTATATTATGATCATCATCCTCAAAGGTTGACTTACTCACCAAATACTATTTAAGATATGAATCCGTTTAGTTGACAGTCCGTTACCCATTATGTAGACCCATGCACCTTCTATATAATATCGACTATTCATGGTTCTTAAACTATAAAAGTTAATCAATTTACATTAGCTTTACTTGTGGTACACGAAACGGCGCTTGAATTTAAATGAAACTTATTTTCTTTTACGTTACGTCCAAGAGACTGTCCTCAACTATAGCTCAATAACAAACCTATACAATGTAAAATAACTTGGGCTAACCTTAAATAGCCGGCTTACATGAGCAGTGAGCACACTACACATTCACCTCAAACGTAGAATACTCAAAAATGGAAGACACCAACAACAACAGCTACTTACCTTTAAACATGTCCATTAAAAAACAAGAGTCATTATATTATACAAAATTCTACTTAAACTAATATGGATATCTATATAATATGACACACAATTCAGGTGGTCTTTAATCCTATAATTCTGGTATATATACATAGATATTACGATGGATGCTTATACAATACATTGGAAAACCATTTATCCTTATTATGAATCAGAACAACTAAATCTAACTTAACATAGTGATAACAACATACATTGTAGTGGTACCCTCATCTAAATCGTTGTGAAATTCTTGGTGATAATATATTTTGTAGGACAATTATAAATTAAGGTATTGCCATAATTCTTAGATTGTGAATGATAAGGTAAAATATTATTTATTTGTTATTTTATTTCTAGGATTAATAAGTACGTGCATTTTGTATTATTGTTTTATTTATTTTTTAATTTGATCAATTGTTTAATTCAGTTTTTTTGATTAATCATGTCTCATAAGCCATCATTTATATGTATGATCCTAAAAATTTTACTTTCCTACTCAATGAGTAATATTATAGCTAAGAACCCGTTTAGTTGACAAGCCGTCACCCATTATTGGGTATGACAATTACTATTATGGTCCAGATACACATATACACCTTTTATATAATTTTGACTACTAAAGGTTCTTAAACTATACAAATCAATCAACTAACATTTTAAAGTATATTTTATTATTATTAACATTTCAACATATATTTCGATGGATTTAAAATCGGTCTATATAAACGAACATTATAATTTTAAAAGCATTACTATATTTTGATTATTCTGTATCTAAAATTGTACGGTAGGGCCATAGTCTAATAATAATATACTAATATTAACCACAAATTATTATTATAAATATTTTGTTTTTAGTTAGAATAGCAACAAGTACGTATACAGTATATTATATTCAATTTTTTGTAAACTTTATATATAACCATTGAGTGACATTTTCCACTACACAAATTATTCAAAATATTTGCATTCCATTAGAGTATGATGAATTCAATCGTTTTAAATTTATTAAAAACTAATATATAATATTAAATTAAAACATAACTAAAAACTAAGTAGATCATCCAATATTTTGATTCGAATATTATAAAGAATACAAATTACAAACAAAAATTATCATAAAATCCTACAATTTGGAATTATAAAAAAAAAGGTAGTCAAGTGGATGTCGCTCTGCTGTAGTACAGTAGGTTATAAGTGGACCACTGTAATGGATTGTGTTTAATTTGAATTCAATTATATAATATCATTGTATAAGAAAAACGATTCTGAGCGAAGACAGTCCGTCGGCCTATGGTATATTAATATTACTATGTATATTTGATGATATTATTGTAAATAGAGTAATGTATATTTATGACATAGGTATTTACGTTACACCTTGTTTTAAATTTTCAATAATTAATTTCTTTTGTTTTTCCCAGCGCTTTTGAAAACTACTGGGAAATTTTTACTTTTGACCCCCCAAAGTACCAACTAGATTCACTTTTCTATCAGAAAAGTTACTGTTGATGAAAATACAAGCACTTTTACTGTCCTAAAAGGTGACGACAGACTCAAAAAAAAAAAAATACACATCATTGTAAAATCAATAATTTCATCGCTCCACTAGATTTTTAAAATGTCATAAATTATTTTGCAGTTAGATATTCATAAAAGTTTTATTTTTGTACTTGACATTTGAAATTTTTATAGAATGTTCTCAACGAGTTTTCTTCCTCTATCAAAAAAAAAGTTCAGTGGAATATTAAGCTATTTAAAGCTATGGGATATTTTCAATTTTTTAACACTTTTCTTAAGTTTGGTTTCACGTCTGTCTGTGATCAAATCTTGCGCGCTCGATTTGAGGCACTTTTTGAAGATGAAAAATTCTGAAAATTGGTATAGACCTTGGTCTTGGATGACAATACAATAATCCGTTGTCATTTTGGGACATGGACCAAAAAAAAAAAAAAGGATTGTCCCCACGACGTCGCCGTAATATCTCTCGCAGATATTGAACTTTCTCTCTTCCCCAAAAAAAACCGCAACCTCTTACGAAGCAAGTATAGGCGTGTCCTATCCATTATTATAATATCTATGGTAACAACGGTAATTATTACCAAATAACATTATACCGGTATTCTGATATAGGTACCGAAAACACCGGATAACATATTTCTTAAACGTTTAATAAAAATATTTACTTTCAACTAAAAAGTAGAAAATAAAAAATAAAAAAAAAAATTTTAAAAACACACTTTTCCATAAAAACATTTAAAAAAAAATTTTAAAAATTGCACTAAAAAGACAAAAATAATTCTCTGTACTTAAAAATAATGAAAAATTTATTGATGAAAAATTTAAAAGTGTGTGGTGCATCATACAAAACATAAAAAGCCGAGCTAAGTCTCACATACACTTCTTTGTTCAATCCTGTTTATAAGATAGTGACTGGCAGTATATGTCAAGTATAAGAGCAAAATAATGAAAAATTTACTGATGAAAAATTTAAAAGCCAAGGAAAGTCTCACATACACTTCTTTGTTCAATCATGTTTATAAGATAGTGACTGGGAATATATGTCAAGTGTATGAGCACCACACACTTTTAAATTTTTCATCAATAAATTTTTCATTATTTTTAAGTACAGAGAATTATTTTTGTCTTTTTAGTGCAATTTTTAAAATTTTTTTTTAAATGTTTTTATGGAAAAGTGTGTTTTTAAAATTTTTTTTTTTATTTTTACATTTATTTTAACTAGGAAATCTGATTATTTATACAAGTATGCTAAGATGACACAAGGTCTCCGCTCAGAAACATTTTTCATATGAAATTATTTATCGTTGAATTCAAATCTGACACATCCATTACAACGACATTCTCGACAACTACAACTGTACAGCAGTGTGGTACCCACTTTTCCATATTTTTTAATTATAATTATATAAATACGCGATTACTAAACAAGTATATACGTACAAATTCGTATACGTCAAATAAATATTGAAATTACATTAACATTATTTACCTGTAGAACAATCTATTGAAACTATTAAATATTTTAAAATAAATATTTTTAACATTTTAACCAATATAGTTAGGTTGTTGTTATGTGTTATTATTTATACCAAAAACAATTGGAAATTGAATAATTATTGAATAAAGTTAAGTTTTACAGATCTTTCAAAACAATACAAACTATTGTATAACGGCAGTATGTATAATTATTCTCTGTTTGTATGTGTAATTAAGCTGTCTACCACAGAATATTGTGTTTATACCTGTGAGGCACAAATACCTTTTTTTTTTAACAAACAAATGATTTAAGTATTTGAACGAAAGTTACATGACGTTCGGGGTTTGTGGAAGTTTGATAGAAGACTAACAATTCTTTTATCACACCATTCAATAATTTGTAATATCACCTATATCAAGATATCAATTATACTCTCCTAGTTTTAAATCTTTAACATACTTTAAATTTGGCAAATATTTTTGAGATAGAAGCACTTGATAAATAATTGTATCATCATATGAATTACTATTTATTTTAAATAAAAAAAAATAGTTATATAAAAAAATATATATGGGTATGACATATATTTTATTATATAACATATATCATATATTATATTATATATCATAATATATAAAAATGAGTAAGTAAAATATAAATGTAAAATAATGAAACACGGAATTTCCATAAACATATTGTTTCATTCTAAAACCAAGATTTACTCACTAGACTATTCATTCACAGTGGGTTAAAATATGGACTCCAGAGACTTATGTCATTCCAGACAAACCGTTAGGTATCGACAAAATGGAATTGTATGCAATGAATGAAATTCATTATGTTCAAATTACTCGGACAACTAGTTATATAAATCATAAATCGAAATATTTATAGATTAACTACAATAAGTGACCAAAAAAAAATAATAATATCTGGCCGATCGTAGGAAAAAAATTAAATTGTTACTTGTGTTCGAAAAAATAGAATGATGTTTAGTTCGATGTTGAAATATAGAACCATAAATATTCTTAATAGTTTTTTTCAATTACATTTATATTAATATTACTAAAAAAAAAAAATAAGTAATAATATAACTCCTGTCCATTTTCTTCAAATAAAATATGTTAAGATTCAATTAAGATTTTAACCAACCGAGTTTACGTTCTTATATGATATTAGTTATACAAAAAAATATAGGAAATCATCACAATAATGTAATTTATTTTACGTATTTTGCAGAAGATCTCAGAAAATATGTCACAAACGGTATGTATAATTAATGTTATAAATAAATGGTTATAATCAATGCCAAAAACACCCGTGACTGATCGTTTTAGCCAAGATTTTTCATAGTCAATCGAACATTTATAGGTTTTATTCGTATGTGAAAAATAATTCATTGGGTTAGACTAAACTCATTGTTTTTCTGCTCAAGTAACCTTACAGTGTAATAAAATCAGGTTGTTCTATGGGCTGGATATTAATTAGCGAGTTCTGTTGTCTAAGTGTTAGTCATTTTATAATTATATTTTTTTTTTTATATTTATGTTGATAATTTTTTTCTATCTCTGTACAAATTATTGGTAAGATTTATAAAAATCGGGAAGTTTTAAAAATATGTTTTAGTTTTTTAGTTCATAGAAAAAAATGTCAATATTTTCTTAGCTAAAATAAGTACGATTAAATTGGTGTGATTTAAATATAATTTTGACGGGTTTGTGGGCTAAAAATTGTTTTTATATACATAAACAAATTGACTTCTATACGTGTTTATGGAAGGGAAATCTAACTATCTTATTAAAATAATCTAATACCAATTTATTTTGCAGAAAAACCGATTACTTTTTTCTGTCAGAAGTATATGAAGGATTCACAAAAAGGTTTTATTAAAAAATTGTTTACTACTGCTTGAATTCAAATAAATATTTTGTTTACTCATTTGAAAATACATATAAATTAAGCTGTGTCATACAATTACATATTATATTATATCATATTATTATAAATCGTATTATAAATATATACTATGCTCTAATAATTCATATTAAAATAAATTCGATGTATTTGACAAAAAATGATTCAACGTATACCAAATGTTACTAATAGTAGGTTAAATTATAAATTAATAATATATTATATATTATAATACTAATACATACTTAATAATAAAGGTTTGTCTATCTCAACGCTGTATCTTTTTTTTACCCAATGATTGAATTCATAATGAACACATCCGTGATCCATTACGTCTATTACATCCAGACTACAGTGACCTCAATTGACTTGATCGAAGATGATGTATACTCAACAGTGGACAACTTACTGTACAGTGTCAACAACTGATTTTGTCCGGGTGGCGAGTTCCTCCCTACGGCTAATCGATATAATATCCTCACGGGACACCCTGGATATTATATGTAAGGCGTATGCCGTATTGGGTATAAGAGTGGTTACATTCCAAAATGTACTATTGACACTTTTCATATTGTTCAAGTAACACGATTTTCTAATTTGAACTATAGTTAAACAGTAAGAAAACAGTAAAATATGTTAATAATTTAGAAAAATATACTTAATATATTTTTAATGCAAACATTTCTTTAAATATATTATTTCTCTACTTAAATTGATAATTTAAAATGTTGATTACGTCATAGTGTATTATTTCATCCAATAATAGTACATTTTGACGTAATCATATCAAGTTAATAATATTAATACTGTGACTGCTCGATCATGTTTGTCATGTTCTCGAGAGTCATGTGGCCGCCTCGAACATTTCACGGTCGCCAACCACGGACCGAGACCCGAAAGCCGGAGTGCCGTGGATTTTTTTTTTATTATTTAAGAACGGGAATACATTTGACCCAGTAATAGGACAGGTGACCGACGGTGAAATAATAACACCTCAATTTGGGGAAAGATATATATATATGAGTTTATTTGAATAAATTTGTATTAAGTTGGTGCCGAGAAAGCCGAAGGCATAAAACTCGGTCAAAGTAAAGCTATAAAGATAATAATAATACAAGTACAATAATAATAATATAATAATAATAATAATATAATAATAATACCCTAAATAAGTACCGGCCACGGTGAGAATAGTAATAAAAATGTACCCAAAACGTTACCAGTAAATTAGTGTGGGTCCCGTGCCGCCCCTCGGCGCATCAGCGAAACGCGTGCTACTCGCTCATGGTACCGGGAGCTCAGACGGGAAAAAAGGTAGTGATGGCTTTTGCTGGTGTCGGTCAGTTCTTTGCGACCTTTGGTGGCACGGAACACGACAGGTGAGGGAGGGGGGCACATATGTACAGATAACGTGAGTGGCCGGTACTCTGGGCCGTGGGTACTAGGAGGGGAGCGTGTGTGCGACTGCCGGAACGGTGGTGTAGTACGGCGGAGACTGAGGCGCGGGGGATAGTATTCCTTATCTATCTCGTCGCATTTCGCGCTCTCCGGTACCTGCTAGTACAATTATAAACTATGGTAGTATCGTTTGCGTTGGACGTCACAGAAACCCCCCCATGAAAGTTCGATACATCGGAGAGAGCTTTCATGGATGACGATGTTTGAACGCAAACTTAAATAATAATCGGTAATAATTTATAATTGACGGGAATTTCATACGAGAGATGTGTTTGATCCGTTCTTATGATACCTGAGTGCCGACAATGACTTCAGCCTGCTGCAATGGTGACCTGTTCGGTTCGTAGAACGGACGGAGGTGGACAATATTGTAAGTCCCAATAGTTCTGTTGGTGTTTGGATCTGCCAGAGTATATGCATTGTCTTGACGACGGCTGGTGATCACGTAGGGCCCTTCGTATAGCAAGAAGAATTTCTGTATACATTGGTCGACGGATGAACTTAGGCGATGCGTTTTCACCAACACGCGGGTACCGATGACAAATGATAGGGGTACGCCCTGCTTGTCATGGCGGTGTTTTCTTCTTTCGGAATGGGTGAGCTGGATCTCTCGTGCCATGGTCAGTTTAGTTCTCTGTGCTAGAGGAAGACGAAGAGGGAACGAAACGACATTTCCGAATGGGTTATATTGTTCAACGGAAAGAAAAAGCTCTTGTGGGGTGTGGCCTGTTGACTCATGGACTGTGTTGTTTAACACCCATTCAATGTACGATACGTACCGTGGCCACTCGGTATGGTTTTCGTGGCAGTACGCCCGGAACATGCGTCCGAGTTCTCTCATTACTCTCTCAGCTGGATTGGACTGGGGATGGTACACAGACGTCATTGTTGGCGGAACACCGAGGGCTAACAACCGATTCTGCCACACGTTGCTCCGGAACTGTACACCGTGATCGGATACGATGCATCGGGGTTTACCGTATGTGGATATATAGTCATCAATCATGCGATTGGTTACCGCGACAGCAGTGGCCTTCTTCACTGAGTATAGACGGACAAATCGGAAGAAGTTATCTAGTACGACAAAAATATATCGGACTTGGTTCCAACCCGGAGGGAGAGGGCCATATAGATCGACTAATACACGCCCGAGTGGGACATCGGCCAGAACAGATCGCATTTCCCCTTGTGTACGGACTGTGGACGCTTTAGTCTTCTGACACAACACACAACTTCGGACTACTTCCCGGATACGTGACTGGAAGCTTTTGAAAAAACAGAAATCCCGTATGGCGAGTATACACTTCTTTGGTCCGACATGGCCAAAATGACGATGCACCTGAGTGATCAGTTCTTCTACCCTGTTGATGGGGATGTAAACCAGCCATTGATCAGTAGACTTGTGTCGTCGATAAAACAGTACCCCCTCTACTAAGCTATAGTGTTCGAGATACGGGGTCTGCTAACTCTGGGGTTCTTTCAGCAACTGTTGAAGTCTATCGAGGTTAGGGTCCTCCCTCTGGGACAAGCAAATTGATTTGAAAGACGATATTTGACGCTCAAACTCGGCTTGAACCTTTTTTGACGTGATTGTTAAGACACATGGACAACTGGATATCACCTTCTTCGCCTCCTCTCGTCCGGCAGGACTTCTGGATAGAGCATCAATAACATTATCTGAGCCGGGGATGTGTTTTACTTGTAGATTGAACTCTTGAAGGTGTAACGTCCATCGAGTTAATCGAGCGTTTCGCAGGCGACATTGGAATAAAAAAGTTAAGGCTTGATGATCAGTCAGGACAGTGACTGGGTATCCTAGGATGAATACCCGAAACTTCTCACAAGCAAAGACTATAGATAACAATTCCAATTCTGTTATGGAGTAATTACGCTCAGCGGTGTTTAACGTGCGGCTAGCAAAAGATATGGTACGTCGGTCTCCGCTTGGAGAGATTTGAAACAGCTCAGCACCGAGTCCAACTTTACTCGCATCAGTCTGAAGGTAAAACCTCTGGTCGAAATGTGGATGTGACAGATATTGTTCTGTGAATGATTCACGGACCGCATTAAATAGTTTCAGCTCTTCATACCCAAAGCGCCAAGTGCAATCTTTTTTGATGAGTTCAATAAGCGGGCTTATAATTGAGGCATGGTGACACGAAAATTTCCGATAGAAATTACAAAAACCGATGAATGATTGTAGCTCTTTTTTATTCCGAGGTTGGGGAAACTCACGAATGGCTTGAAGCTTTGACGGATCCATAGACATCCCAAGTGGAGTCACAATGTGTCCGAGGAACTTGATCTTTTGTCGGAGAAACTCACACTTGGACAATTTCAATGTCATTCCTGACATGGATATTCTCTTAAACAAAGCGGCGAGGCGTACAAGATGATCGTCAAACGAGGTGGATGAAATTAAAACGTCGTCGACATATATGTGCAGATCGTCTAGGTTGTTGTCTGTCCCATTGATTTTAATGTTTAGCACCGCTTCTAGTGCTTTGCCGAATGCTGTGTTCGAAATGTTTAGACCGAAAGGTACGACGCAGAACTGATAGGTCCGCCCTTCAAAAACAAACGCTGTGAATTTACGTACTGTGGGATGTAACGGCACTTGCCAATATCCGGCACTAAAATCCAGACTGGAGAAAATTGTTTTCCCCCCGAACCGAGCTAAAAGTTGGTCAAGTGGAGGGGACGTATCGCGCATCGGTAAAATTAACCGATTCACGCGTCGGGCATCAAGACATAAACGAACTGACCCATCCGCTTTCGCTACACATACAATCGGGTTGCAGTAAGGGGAGGAACATCGTTCGACAACCCCCCATGAGAGCATTCGTTGGAGTTCCTTTTCAACAGCAGGTCTACGGGAGAATGGTATCGGGTATGGTTTCACTTTGAAAGGTACATCTTCTGATACTTCAAAACAGCAACTGTATAATTTGTTTAGCCCAGGTCGATCATCAAAAATGCTATGATATTGGTCCAGTAGACTTATGAGCTTTGATCGTTCCTTATCCGGTACCTCTTAGAAATTTACTATACACTCGGGCCATGGTTTTGCAAGTGGATCGGTAACTGGTTGTGTATGATCGACACAGACCAATGGGTCACACGGATCGGATGTTAGCGTAGAGACTTGCTTTACGAAAGAAATGTCAGATATGCAGTGTTCCATTGCAGTAGGCATGAGTCGGTCTAGTTCATGATGTACGATGATCTGGGTTATCTGGGTAGATGTGATATCTCCGATCTCTGGTCGGAATGGCAAAACGGTGTTCCATTTCGGGAACTCGACCTGGTGGGTTACATAATTCAAAACGACACCGTATTGGGTAAGCCAGTCATCGCCGAGAATCATTTCAGTGGACAGATGGGGAATAACCAGAAAAATCCCTGGAGCTTCATGTCCAAACACACTTAGTGGTACATACTCCTGCCGGGTGATCTTCTTACTTCGACCTTGGATGGCGGTGGAAATAGTGACCCCCGTTACGGGAAGCGTAGACAGTTTCGATGCGGTGTTAGTTTGACTCTTCAGGGTCGCGAAAAATTGTTCGGAGACCGCAGATATGGACGCACCAGAATCCAACAGTGCGGACGTACTTGTTCCGAAAATTTCGACGTGAAGCTCAGGACGTTTCACAGTGCGTTCAGGAAAATCAATGGGAGACGAAAATGGTTGGTTGCAGGCAGATGGGTTTTGGCTCTCGTCACGTGCTGCAATCACTGGCGAGAAGCTTCCTCGTTTCCCGACACATTTAATTGATGAATGGGCGGGGCGGCTGTAGTCGCAGGCTGATTCCTCGGTGGCTGTCCTCGATTGTACCCTCCGCGATATCCTTGTCGGTTGTCCGGTGCCCTCCGTTCGTTTTGTTGATTGGGTTGAATATTGTTGTGATGTGGTCGGTGATCATCCTGACGTGGCTCGCAGAACGATGTGGACTCTTCGAATTCAGTCAAAACAGCTAACAATTCGTTTGTATCACGTGGTCCACGTCCTCGTAGGGCCATACTAAGGGGAATCGGATAGTGTTGTATTATTGTCGAAACTAAATCAATTGGGTCAATGGGTGGTGACAGATACTTTGCCCCGGCAATCCATTGCATGGCGTGCGTTGCGAGACCATCGTATCTCGTGTATTGAAATGGCCGAAACACCTCGTTGCGAGTCTTACGTTGAGTTGCAGCGGACCAAAAACGTTGACGGAATAATATTCGGAAATCATCGTAGCTCGGAGGGGTGGGGATCAGTGAATCGAACCACAGACGAGCATCTCCATTAAGTCTACGTTGTGCAGAAATTAATTGTTGGTCTGCTGACATTGGAACATTCTCAAAATATACATCAAGCTGGCGGATAAAACGTTCTGGATGGATGGAACGGGTTTGTCCTGAGAATTCCGACACAGCATCGTTGAGGCGTTCTTGAGACCCAAAAAATGACGAATGACCCTGACCTGTGGTATTCAACATTGTATAATTACCCACGGGATTCATTGTTGATGATGTAGGTATGGTGTTTCCCTTAAATGATTGAAAACCTCGGGACATATCTGGCGGTGCTGAGGTGTGCGTTGGTAACCCAGCTGCCTCATTGGCGGGTGGTGTTGGATGTGGTTGTTCGACAAAACGGTTCAACTCACTCCGGATTGTACGAACATCGTCCTCTAGCGAGATTATACGGTTGGTGTTGCGTCCGATAGTTTCGTTCAGTTTAACCGTTTGATGTTCAGAACTGGCCATGTCATCTTCTAATTTTGTGGTTCGTGTATCAATTGACTGCCACCTCTCCAAACATTCATCCCACCGCGCGGTCATATCCTCCCTCATGGCCTGGATTCCGGCTTCATTGGACCGTTGACTTGCCAGTAACTGCTTAAACATATTCTGAATGGTTTGATCGGGGGTGCTTGGCTTGGATGTGGATTGACTAGAGATCATCTTTACAGTCTCAGTGGTTCCAGTGTCAATAGACGTTGTGACAACAGGAGGCATGTTGGATCCGGACGGGGTTAAAATTTCTGGTTGGAGAATTTGATCGATTAATCGGACTGGTGGCTTGGTGTTTCTTTTCCCGGCACTGTCCATCCACGAACAGGTCAACCAATATAGATACTACGACTGATGAGATTCAAAAAAAAAAAAACAGAAAACCCACAACGAGACGTTCGAAAGTAACAGAAAACGGTCAACAAATTATATTGAGGACAAAAACAATATTAATACGACTGCCAAACAGCGAGAAGAATAAATAAATAAGTATCTAATTGTCTTACGACAAAAGATTAATTAAGAAAAACAATATGTAAAACGAGAATGAGTATCCTAGGACAAATATGTCGATAGCGAAATAAGTTATGAAATTAATCTATCAATGAAAATGATCACCGGTAACGCCGGGACGACACATGAACAACACACTAGTTTGTTTGGTAATACAATTTTGAAAATCACCGTGGCGCGGGATATATTAGAATATATGTGCATAATTCACATGAATAGTATAATAAAAAAATAATAACTAAAATAACTCAATACTACACGAAGAATGATTAACGAATAATAGTTGTACTCATACAGTACTAGGAGAATACAAAAATAATTATTCGTGTTGAACGACAAAAATCAGAGTCGTTAGTACGGAATAATACGAAAACGCGACAATCGTCGATACTGAAACCACAACTCGGTAACCATTAATAAAATAAAATGGATATAGTGTTAGGCACCACGCCAAGTAATCATTTTACGCTCCTACTAAGTAGGCACAAATACTCCTTAAGACCCACCATACGTGCACGGGACGTACAAACGACGGCACCGGTGTGCGACAACCTACATTGTGAGTGACGATAATCACCACGGGCTACAACGTATGGCAAACTTATAACTAACCGTCGGTGTGTGTACGGGCCTAACGTGGATCATTAATTTTAAATTTTTTTTTTTTTTTTTCTTTCAGTCTACCAACCGGGATTCGACTACGTATAACGTAAAAAATCATTGTTGCAAAAATAAAACATTAATAAAAAACTAAATTGAACGCGCGTGGATCTATACGTGGACGGAAAAATCGTCGTCAGACAGTATACCAGGCGAACAAAACAAAATCTCGACTGATGGGCTATATGAGCATGATCAGGAATAAACTAAATAAATATGCAATACGATAATAATGATGATATACGTAGAACGTTGATACTATCAGAATTTACTAAACAAAATAATATGGGGAACGACCGCACAGCTGTGGTGGAACGATACACACCCAAAAATAGAACATTAATATTATACAGATAGTCAGCGGCGCGGCGGTAGACCGATAAATAAAGTGCTACTGGTTATGTAAGTGAAACAGGTAAAATAGGATGAGATATATGTATACGGGCACACGTCGACGTGTATACAGATAAGCACTTTGCATTACGCCCCATCTCCGCCGATCAAACTTGTACCATGATGACGAGACACCTCCTGTCGATGGTGGACACCTGGATAGCAGTTTCGCGGCGTTGGTGACGGTGTAGTCCAACAATGACGAATCCTGTCCAGTCAGTTCAAAACACCCGGACGATGGCGACGCACACACGCAATACTCTCCGTTCCCAGCATAGGCGGTCAGTACTCATCACGGCACCAATACCAATATTACACTGGAGCATTTCTGGAAAATACGCAGACAACAGTTTGCTCTGTACAGGGACCTATCACCTATGATTCACCGGGCCGGTACCTACACTCAACCAAGCATAACCGTTTGGTGGTTCGAGCTTCAGTCATCACCTTCGCGAACACCCTAAGCGATCTCAAAAAGATCGATTTACACCTTTTTTTTTTTTTTTTATATATTTACACACGGATTATTATAATTTATATTATATTAAACCAACCATATTGTATGTAATTGTTTCCACGGATACCTGTTTCGGCGTTATCGCACAACGACGTCGCGGCAATGCCGCACAGCGCACGTACTTGGCGTGTGACTCCGGCCTTTGACCGGTCGGCGTCGTCGCGACCTTACGTAACTATTCACTTTTCCCGGTCATCGCCGTTTCCGTGATTAAACATAGCATACCAAAATAAAATAATTATTCGGATACCCACAATATAGTCAAATATATTCATCAAATGCCGGTCACATTACTGTCCAAAACGTACCCAATATAAATATGAATTTTTTTTTTTTCTTTTTTTTTTTCGGTCCTGTCACGGTCGCCATCTGTGACTGCTCGATCATGTTTGTCATGTTCTCGAGAGTCATGTGGCCGCCTCGAACATTTCACGGTCGCCAACCACGGACCGAGACCCGAAAGCCGGAGTGCCGTGGATTTTTTTTTTATTATTTAAGAACGGGAATACATTTGACCCAGTAATAGGACAGGTGACCGACGGTGAAATAATAACACCTCAATTTGGGGAAAGATATATATATATGAGTTTATTTGAATAAATTTGTATTAAGTTGGTGCCGAGAAAGCCGAAGGCATAAAACTCGGTCAAAGTAAAGCTATAAAGATAATAATAATACAAGTACAATAATAATAATATAATAATAATAATAATATAATAATAATACCCTAAATAAGTACCGGCCACGGTGAGAATAGTAATAAAAATGTACCCAAAACGTTACCAGTAAATTAGTGTGGGTCCCGTGCCGCCCCTCGGCGCATCAGCGAAACGCGTGCTACTCGCTCATGGTACCGGGAGCTCAGACGGGAAAAAAGGTAGTGATGGCTTTTGCTGGTGTCGGTCAGTTCTTTGCGACCTTTGGTGGCACGGAACACGACAGGTGAGGGAGGGGGGCACATATGTACAGATAACGTGAGTGGCCGGTACTCTGGGCCGTGGGTACTAGGAGGGGAGCGTGTGTGCGACTGCCGGAACGGTGGTGTAGTACGGCGGAGACTGAGGCGCGGGGGATAGTATTCCTTATCTATCTCGTCGCATTTCGCGCTCTCCGGTACCTGCTAGTACAATTATAAACTATGGTAGTATCGTTTGCGTTGGACGTCACAATACCTACTATAAATTAAGTAAAATAATCTTTAGAGTACTTACAAAGTATCAAAACTATTATGGTTACAACCATAGAATATAAATATATCGCTACAGCAGGCTGCAGTCAACAATATTGATCATTTGAATTCGTTCACGGATCATAACACTGAGAAGCAAGTTTTGGAGCGAATTTGTTGATATCGTATTGAAGTTAGGAACGTGTTTTTTTTAACTGTTTGTTTTTGTGATTTCTCCGTATTTTGTCAAGATTTGAACTTTAAATTCTTATAAAAAAAAACTGTGACTAAGGATTTTTAATATTTTTCAAATATCATTGTAACAATATAGTAGGAGCCTTGTATTAAATTGTTGTTACGTGCTGCCCCTTCAGGGATTCACTATGTAGATGATTTGGAAATAAAGGTAGTCAAATTAAATTTATAATACAATGTTTTATTAGAACAAATATAAAATGTATAGTATCGTCGTGGTAATAGTAGTAGTCGTCGTCGTCCTGTATATGGCTAGTGGCGTGAAGTCGCTTCTGCGTTGCTGGTCCAGGTACATCTGTCTTTACTGTGTTCCCAGCCCTCCTATATATGATGTTGGTTCCTTTGATGGATCCTGCGCATGGACGGGGCGGTGTATGTAGCTGGTTCAATAAGTTGTTATTCTCGCAACCGCCGCTCGTAACTTGTTGTTGGCCGCTCCCCTTGATTAGTTTGCCAAAATAGGATGTAGTTTCTAACTATGAGGTTACGTCTAGGAGACCATAACAACTCAAGGAGAACTGCCTCTCCGAGTAGAATAATACTTATATACTAATACATGAATTGAGTACGTAAAACTATTCCTTTACATTGTCAAGCTTTTTTACCCGACAAATTTGAATTTCTTAAAATGTTAACTACTATATTACATACTGTATAAACGCTATCGTAAAAATAAATTGTGAAAATGTCGATATTTTTCAACCGAGGTGTATATGTGCAACTCCTCAATAGCATGGTACTATTATATAGATAGAGGTACCACTATGCCACTTTATTCCACTTATCTAAACTTTAAATTCTTTTAACTATACTCGCTTGAATTTCAACTTTATTGTACGAAATAAACAACAACAAATATTATTGTGCATTGAAAAATACAATAAGCATTAAGCTGTGTTCATAATAAGTTGTTGATTCAGTAACAATTCATACATGCAACGATAATTCAGTATACGTTATAAACTCCATAAGTAAATTATTGTTTATTTTGTTTATCACCTGAGTAATTAATTAGTATGCAAAAGTAAACATGGCGAAAATGCAATGTGTACATTTTGAGCAGATTTTTTTCAATTTTTCCACTTTTTCCGATCGATTTCTATATAGTATATTATACTGCTAAATATTTTCAAAGTAATTGCTAGTAATATTACATTAGATAGTTATAGACAAAAAACTAGTCAGAAACATAATAATAATAATAATTATGAACTTTATTGGAACAACAACATAAATAATACAAAATAGATTGACATGAAATACCATAGGGTACATGCGCTGCAACGCCCTAACAGCAAATCTTGTGCACATGCTGGAAAAGCGAGTTCTCGTAACCTCAAACCAAAATCAATTTTGTGGAAAACCAATTTTGCGTAAAAATTTACGTTTTTCCTTAATTTTTACGTTGTTTTTCCCGGCGCTTTTGAAAACTATTGGGAATTTTAAATTTTGACCTCCTCAATGCACCAACAATATTTTAGATACCATCGAACAAGATACTGAAGTTGAAAATCAAAGCATTATTTCGAATACTTATCGTATACACAAACACAAAAGAAATATAAAAAAAGGTGGGTAAGTGGATGTCGCTCTGCTGTACAGTAGGTGACAAGTGGGTCACTGTAATGGATGGTGTTAAATTTGAATTCAATGATATAATATCATTGTATAAGAAAAACGATTCTGAGCGAAAACCGTCCGTCAGCCTATGATATTACCAAGTATATTTGATGATATTATTGTGAATGAAGTAATTTATATATTATAACCTATTTACGTGGAACCTTGTTTTAAATTTTTAATCCTTAGCTACAAAAGTTGAACATTTTATAAATTTTGAACTACAAAATAATTATTACATTTTAAATTTGATAAATTTGAACTTTAAATGCTTATAAAAAAAATTTGTGCCTATATATTTTGAATATTTTTCAGCTGCTATTGTTTCAGGAGCCTTATATTAAATTTTCACGCTTTTTTAACCAACAAATAAAATTTTATTGGTATTTATAGAAAAAAAAAACTAAAAAAATTGTTAATGTCCGTAAACAGCTCACAAAGAGTCAAATTATTTTCAAAATGTTATCGTGTATAGGAAATGCTAATACAAACATTCAGTGAAATTTTCAAGTACCTACAGTCATAAGTTTTTTAATTACAACAAAATAAGAAAATCGTTCACGAGAAATTGAGTGAATATCAAATGTTGTAAAAATATGAATTTCAAACGCTCATAAAAATTTAAATTGACTTTCTTGTAAACATTTTTTGTTTTGATAAAGGTAGACAAACTTGGAGCATGGTATATATACACACATGTAGCACTGTGCCACTTCATACCACTTATCTCAATTTTAAAAACTTAAAACTATACTCTTTTAATTTTCAACTTTTTTGTATAAAATACTCCAAAATATATTCTGTTTTGAAAAATAAAATTACCAATGTTCATACTAAGTAGTTGATTTAATTACAACTCATATATTATGAGACAATAATTCACCAGTCGTCGTAAACACCGTATAAGTACAGTACCAATTGTATTTTTGATTTTTTATCACCTAAGTAAATAAATAGTAGATACCTATGAAAATTAAACACAACGAAGAGACTATATAGTAATCATAAACAGAAGTTTTTAGTACCAAATATGGGAATAAAATATGGACGATTTACCAAAAAAATCGCTCATCAACCCAGGAAAAATGTTAAACAATTACACCAATTATACATTATATTATTCAGGAAAAATAATATAATAGTATCTTCCAAAAAAAAAAACTAACCCTCTTATATAATATTTTATTCCGTAAAATGATATAGCAAAAATCAAAATAGTCCAATCATAGACACTAAAAATTGTATACATACGAAAAACAATATTCTTAGTTTTGTGGGTTGGTACAGGGGTATTGGACCCCCCCACCCCTCAACCAACAACCCAGATATAATATCAGTGTTTTTTTTATATTATTTACACTATAATATAGGGATATTTAAATACTTATTTCAAATATACCAAAAAGAATTGTAACGTGGTCGGGGATGACCCGTTAAATATAAGATATTCAGGGAGGAAATTAGTTCTTTTGAATATATTTTTACCGTAGCTCGGAAGCACGAATGGTATTAGGATCTTAATATTACAAATAAATAACAATTGATCTAAATTATTATTAATAAAAACAAATTTATTATTACTTACAATATACGAACAAAGTAACCAAAAAGGTAGGATTGTACGAAGTTCAGGTGCGCGTGATGAAATCGCGGGGAACTTTCTCTTACATAGCGATATTGGCCGGAGCCTTACAATCATGAAATATATAAGTGGCACCTAAAACGGAAAGGCTTAATATATTATAGTCAGCGCATAATATGTCTACTGTGCATATTATGGTGCTTATTAAATAAACGTAATGATGATACGTTACAGGATATTGAATAAATGTTTTTAATTTTTCAACAATTTAATATGTATAACTAGCTTATAATAAAATCATCCACAGTTATGATTAATATCGATAGTCAGATATATTTCTATTTGCGATGGTCAATTTATTTTTATACTATTGTCTATTGTCGTTGATTATACAAACCATCATCTATTATAAAATACATATAATCAGTGCTATTTTTTCTTCGAAAAGCGACTATTCCTGTTTTTATAAATATTTATATTGGCCCCCCAAAAGTTCACACTAGGACTACGATAGTCGAATACACAAAATTAAAAGTAATAGAGTAAGTACGCGGGCTGAGAATGAAAAGGTTCTATGTCCACTTTTTTCAAAAATTGTTTTTTTGCATACATTTGTTTAATTTTCAATTGTGAATCTTTTTATTCAAAAACGGTGTTTCTACATACAATACTCAGTGGGATACAGAAAATGAAACGGTGCCATGTCATGAAAAATTACTGATTATAGTTGTAGTTCGATAGATATTTTTTATTCTGATAAGTTTACGTAAGTATAAAAAGGTTCTATCGTCATGTTATTCAAAGTTGGTTAGTATTAAAAGGTATTATCAATAATGCATGTCGATGATACAATAAAAATAAAAATTACAATAATATCGTACAGTATTTTTGTAAAACAGGCATAATATAATATAGACTTAATAATATTATTTTATTGTTAAAAATTGAATTTAAAATCTATTTAGTATGTTATCAATTTCAATTGCCACCAATTTATATTTATAATTTTGTTTTAATGTTTTTTTTAAGACGTGTCAACGATGATGTGATATTACTTATTATAGTAACCATAATAACTGTTATAGTATTTGCCGGGTTAAAAATTATAATGTAGTCTCAATCTGCAAAATAAACAAAAATAATAAAATTAGGTAGGTACATTAAGCAATTTAATTATTTATTCGCTCAAATTTTTAATAATTGTTTTCGATTAAACGTTAAAATAATGTAAAAACAAATTTGATCATAAATATTGATGTTGCATGTGTCGATAACTCTGATAAGAAGTAAAATTATTGTATGGAATTACAAAAAAAGAAAAAAGTTCAATGTATATCATATTATAATTTAGTTGGAAAAATGAAAAGGTTCTATACACAAAACTTTTTTTATTCTTATACACTTTTTTTCCAGTTTTTTGGATTTTATAAAATGTGTGGATGTCTCATACTTAATATTAACAATGTATCTGGCGTCCACATCCATCTGGATGTCCCTGAACACCTATAAGTTTGATTGAGTTTAGAGTATTTTATTACATCAGTATTACATAGTATTAGTATTCCATTGCATAATATAATTATTGTTTAACCAGGAATAATATAGTGTGTATCAGTGTAGATGTTAAACGTTTTTAAGTTATTTTGTAAATAAGTAGGTAAAAATGAATACGAGAACGATGAACAACTGGACAGACCCTCACACTATTCGCTACCGCGAGTCGTCGGAGGTGTCACCGACCACGTTGTTCATCCCCCCACCTGTGACACCACGGGCGGGACGGCGATCACGGCATCGCTGGACAACTGGAGAACGAGACTGCAAGGGCGGCGGACTCCGGTCGGCCCGCCAAAAGGACGAACGAACCAGCACGAGTATCCAGAGCGGCGGACTCGGGTCGGCTCGGGAAAACACCAGACACCCACACACAACCTGTAATTGTAACATAAATTTGTTGTCATGTATAAAGAGGGGGGTAAGTCGGGGTATTGTCCCGTCTACCCCCCTCATGTATGTATAAAATGTTGATTATCAATAAACGATGGCGGCGTCGCGGAAGTAATGCGAAAGCTGTTCCCGCGACGCCGTCGGTTCAAACAGAAAAAAAAAAAAAAAGGTAAAAATGAATAGGAAAAAAATTAGTAAAATATGTTCAATAACAGAAGTACCTACCTATAGCGTACCGTGATAAGTATGTTTTCCCATAATGAATAATAATATATTATTAAAATATGACATTATAAATTGTATACATAACTATTAAATCCTGTTTTTCTGAACCTGTGGTATGCGTGAAAACCTCATTGGTGGTACCCAAAATTGGAATTATGATAACATAATATTTGTTAGCAAAGAACAACAATTTAGAACTGTGTAAGAAAACATTAAGAATACCTATATTAAAAGAACATTTAAAATATAGTGAGTAATAACTAACTGTAACTGTACTACAATACTACTTATTGCCATTGAAGGTATGTGAGCACTGAAAAAAGTATTCCTAAATAATTTCAGTACAACAATATGGCTAGTATAAGATAAATGTAGTTAAAAAAATTAAGAAGTACCAATCACAGTTTAATTAGTTGTGTATTCATGCATATTATTTATAATCTTTGTTAGGCTGAAAAACTAAAACTGTGTAATGTGCTCCAATGTTTTTCAGTAACAACAATAAAAACAATAATTATTGCACTCTATAACAGTAAGTGTAGGTACCTATAATATGCAATAATTGAATTTATACGAATGTAAGGTTTCTGTTACACAAATAATTGCGGTTCAAATTATGTTTATAAGTGTTACAAAATAATGTTTAGCTAAATGTGTGTTAAATGTGAGCAGTAAGCAGGTATATTGAGATAATGAAATATGTTTTAAATTTGTTTAAATAGTGAAATAAATAAATTTTAACTTAAAATTAAAACTCTGTGTTGTGTATTGTTCATACATATTTAATATAATCTTGTGTTGGTTAGGTATTACCGTAACAATAACAATAATGACTTACATTTTAAAAATGTATAGCACCCAATAACAGTAAGTTTAAGTACTCATATGCAATAAGTGCATTTATAATAAGTTGAATGTAAGGTTTATGTTACACTAATAAAATCATACATGGTGTGAGTCTTCAATCAAGTACACCTATATTCATCACCATTATGTATTGATATAACACACATCAGTAGTAAATATGTTACACTGTAGTACGAACAAAGTTAGTTGTTGTATAACTAAAGGAAAGAAAGTATGTATTAAAATAATCTTAACATTGCTAACATTAAGACAATATGTGAAATTTTACTCATCCAGTTAACAATGCACAAAAAAAGGAGAGGTTAGTTAAGAGTCTAGTAATACCTACTTTGTGCAGTAGTAATAAAATGTATGTAAGAAAACGTTAAGTGTTCTGTTTAGGTCAATATACCCATATTAAAAGTTGATATATAAGTATAGTTATAAGTTAATCTAGGTATCAAATGTATGAATTTAATCAATGTATGAAAATAAGCTTGGCCCAGTATTTGGAATCTGAAACAGCAGTAACACAATTGAATGTCGTTCAAGTTATTCTACAATTTAATTTACAATTATCTATACAATTATAATATAATAAGTTGAATGAAAGTTTTATGATAAAATAGACATTTACTTTTCAAGAATGTTGTACCGAGCCAGTATAGTATAGTAGTATAGTA
This sequence comes from Metopolophium dirhodum, assembly GCF_019925205.1. NCBI lineage: Eukaryota > Metazoa > Arthropoda > Insecta > Hemiptera > Aphididae > Metopolophium > Metopolophium dirhodum. The sequence goes on from NC_083561.1 coordinate 20,231,212, forward strand.
GTATCTAAGAGCACAGTGAATTTTAACCGTAGGTTGGATACTACTCATTGTCATTGGCTTAACTTTGATAATTACATACTATGGGATAAACGTAAACAAATGAAATGAAATTAGCACTGCAGAAATTGTAAATGTTGTGAAAATTGATCAAACTTGAAATAATAAAGATATGTGATCCAAATGAGTGTAATATCATGAATTGTGTTATAATATTATGTCATTCACTTGATATTGTGTATTAAACCGTAGCACGTGCCTATTTATAAGGTCTAGAAGTATACTTTTGTGAGGTCATATGTATTATATACAACAAAAACCTTGAATGCCATTGAGTTAAGTTATTAAATTAAGTTAGGTTTGAAATACACAGTAGGTACATCAAACTCACGAGAGTATACAACAGTATTAGTAAGTCCAGTCAGACGGGCATACAGTCATGGTGTACTGCAATGAAATGATATTTATTGAACACACTCACCAAAGAAGGCACTGTCGTGGGCCACAGACGGGCGACGGCGGCGCTGCGCGTTTCCCACAGCGTAGTCGACACTGGGGACGAAATGCCTCGAACACAGCTGAGATGTTTGGTTCACGGGAAAACCTTGGTCCACCACAAATGCCACCCACTCAATACGACGATGTACGGCGATTGGAAATCTAAGAGGCGACACATTATTTATTATAATATATATCGATATGTATTAACGTGTTGTGTGAAATACCTGTGTACGGAAACGTCATCGATGTTGTCCACAACTCTGCATAGCACACAGCGTTTGACCATTTTGAATTTATATATAGTTCATTACAATGGAAATCCCTTGAAACGAATTCATCACTTACCTAAATTAATTTATCAAGTCACAGTAAAAATATGTATTTACATATAAATCCGAGCCCAACTAATAAGTAATAATCATATAATATATGCACTTTATTTTTATCAACAATTTACTTCATTATGTATCTGTTTTTAATTTAGCTTTAAATGTATTTTTATTGTTTTGACAAAGGTTATACTTTTTGAACATAATTAAAAAATATTCCTACCATTGTGAATTTTGTAACATAAAAAATGAAAGTTTCTAAATGTCTAAAAAAAAAATAGGTGTCACATTTTAAAAATTTTTTGTGCCCCCTCGGCCACCAAAGTTTGAACACGCCTATGTACGTTATATTATTGCATTACTTCATATTTACTTGTACCTAAATGTCGAATGTGAAATGGGTAGTTATCAAACATCAACCATTTGATCTTCCTTATCTAAATTTCTTATTAATGTAGTATAATTTGTATTATTTTAATATTGAAATCCACCATAATAAATTAAAACCATTCAATTTGTCTGAACTAACTTTGATGCATTCATGTATAAATAAATTACCTACAGAATATTATATACAGAATTTGTTTTGGAAATTTATATAAATTAACTTTATTAACCATTTCAAATTCTTAACAAGTAATATTTTAACATTTTATAATTTAAAAGATTTTAATCATACTCATAGTCTGTTCAGAATGAGATCGGTACGGGCGGCCAAATAGTGCGCATGGGCGTGTTTTTGTTACGTGGCAGTGCCCGACGCGTCGCCGTAGTGGAGACAACGTCTGACCGCCGCCCGACGAAAACTGGTCGCCGCCGAGAAGCGATCTCATTCTGAACAGACTATAGGTAGGTAATGTTTTTTTTTCAATTCTACACAATAATTACATAGCCGTAATAAAATAAAAAATTTCAATCTCATTAATTGTATTACTTTCTTATGTAAGTACAAGTAATACCTACACTCAATTATTTTTTTATTTAAAAGCCTCAATCTGTTTTTTTTTTGAGGGTCCATACTAGTTTAATGAAATAGTGAATATATTTTATATTTTAGAGTATACCTATCAATTAAAGTTGTATTACAATATTCTAATAATTTAATATTGTTGTATAAATTATGAAATAATTTGATATAAATTGTATTTTATATCAAATATTATAATATCATTAAATTTTATTTATATGTGTGCACAGACTGTACAGTAATGGCTGACTGTATTGGAGTAATGTGTGACAGCATATTCTTAAAGAATCCAATATTAGTGATATCTAAAAACAATTAAAAAAAGGTGGATAAGTGGATGTCGCTCTGCTGTACGGTAGGTTACAAGTGGGTCACTGTAATGGATGGTGTTAAATTTGAATTCAATGATATAATATCATTGTATAAGAAAAACGATTCTGAGCGAAAACGGTCAGTCAGCCTATGATTTTACCAAGTATATTTGATGATATTATTGTGAATAAAGTAATTTATATATAACCTATTTACGTGGAGCCTTGTTTTAAATTTTCAATCCTTAGCCATAAAAGTTAAAAATTTATAAATTTTTAACTACAAAATAATTAATAAATTATAAATTTGATAAATGTTGTCAAAATTTGTACTTTAAATGCTTATAAAAAAAATTGTGCCTATGTATTTTTAATATTTTTCAACTGCTATTAGAACGATATATCAGGAGCCTTATATTAAATTTTCACGCTTTTTTACCCAACAAATAAAAATTTATTGATATTTATAGAAAAAAAAACTAAAAAAATTGAAAACTGACAATGTCCGTAAACAGCTCAAAAAGAGTCAAAATATTTTCAACATTTTATGGTGTATAGAAAATGCTAATATAAACATTCAGTGAAATTTTCAAGTATCTACAGTCATTCGTTTTTTAATTACAATAAAATAAGAAAATTGTTACATGAGAAATCGAGTAAATATCAAATGTTGTAAAAATATAAATTTCAGACGCTCATAAAAATTTAATTTAAGTTTCTTCTAGACATTTTTTTTTTGATAAAGGTAGACAAACTTATGAGTAATCTTATATTACATTTTCAAATCTTAGATTTAAAAAGAAAAATTTTTATGAATTCTCATCAAAATAATTTGCTATTTTTCGTGATTTTTCCGTATTTTGTCAAAATTTGAACTTTAAATGCTTATAATTAAAAACTGTGACTAAGGATTTTTAATTTTTTTCATCTGCCTTTGAAACAATAACCTAGGAGCCTTCTATTAAATTTTCAAGCTTTTTTACTCAACAGATAAAATTTTATTGATATTTATAGAAAAAAAAACTAAAAGAATTTAAAACTGACAATGGCCGTAAACAGCTCAAAAAGAGTCAAAATATTTTGTAAATTTTATGGTGTATAGAAAATGCTAATATAAACATTCAGTCAAAATTTCATGTCCCTACGGTCATTTGTTTTAGAGTTATACCAAAAACCAAAATCGATTTTCTCGAAAACAGATTTTGCGTAAAAATTCCCGTTTTTCCTTAATTTTTCTTTTGTTTTTCACGTCGCTTGTGAAAACTACTGGGAAATTTTTACTTTTGACCCCTCAAAGTACCAACTAGATTCACTTTCCTATCAGAAAAGTTACTATTGAAGAAAATCCAAGCACTTTTACTGTCCTAAAAGGTGATGACAGACACAAAAATAAAAAAAAAAAATTAAAAATTAAAAAATAAAAAAAATAAAAAAAAAAATACACATCATTGTAGAATCAATACATTCATCGCTTCGCTCAGAATCTAAAATTAAAAAAATTACGTTGTAACTTGTATTTTGGATTTTCATTCGATCACTACAAAACTCGAGATTCTAGTCTTTGGTATACAAGGATTCAAAAATGGTTTATGTTCGAAGTACGTACGACCATTATTTCGTCTGTAATCGGAGTAGCAAAAAGTTTAAAAACGCATTACGTGATTATTCGTATAACCAGACGTTTCATTATGGTATACGTCTGTTAAACGTTTTAAGTAATAATTATTTTGAACTTTTTTTTACATTTTATTTTAGTAGGCGTGTATCTCATTATTTATTAATGTAAATCGATAGGTATAGAAGAATAAAATATTAAAACCTATAAAATAATAGGCCAATTCACTCTAATATAATATATTTGAGCCGACAACACAAAATTGGAACGGCTGGATGTACATTTTGAAGTACTAGCTCCTTCAATATTGGTCGTATCGTCTTGAAATCTTCAAGGTTCAACGCAGTGACACCTCTAGATCAAATTTCTGCTCTCAAAAAAGCCGCGTATCGATCTAAAGATTGACAAATTGACAAAACAAAATTACCCACCAATTTTTTTTTTTAATAATTTAAATTTTAAACACGTAATTTACCTCCTTAGTAATGTGTTAAACAACTTTTACCATCTGGGAAATTATGTAGCCATGTAGGTACGATTCTGCTTTGATCCTTGTAGGTTTTATAGGAGTAGGACTTATATTGTACTATTATAGGATTTAGGTTTTCGTTAGATTTTTCAAAACCAAAATTAAAATTCAAGTTTTAGGATAAAAAGTTATTACACGTGTTGGGAATTCTAAATGTGTCTATTCAAAACCATTTTAAAACTAACTGTTTAGGCGATATACGGAGTGTTGTGACTATTTTAGTCCAATACATAATAAAAACAGCTTATAAATTATGCCATATTAACTAGAAATAACAATTCATTTTATTCCATAAACTAATTATAAAATAAATAATAAATATTAAAATTTGTATTGGATATTCTAAGATATTTTAACATTAAGCTTTTGTTTGATATAGTACAAATTACAAATTAGGTTGATTATATTGTATTACAATATTATAATATTTATTAGTAATTATTGAGAAAAAAAGAAAATACATTGGAATATTGTAATTTATTATATTTTGTCCCCGGGCACAGGGCAGTGAGCGATGTAGGTACAGAACTACAGACCTGCATTTGTCATTCAAAATTTATTGTAGACACAGTTATAAACTTATAGTAACAGTCAAATAGATGTATTATAGATATGTCATGTGATATACCGATACAGGTCCATTATACATATTAGTTACCGACAGTGATGGGAAAATGGTCCAACAATGGGCAAACATTGTCTTAAACATTACAGTAAATTACACAATAAACGAATGACAACAATAGTTGATTGATAAATTGGTAATTTTAAGGACATCAAGGGGTCAGTTCTTCTTTTTAGGAAATTGAATTAGGCTCTTATGAGTAATTCAATTTTAAAAATATAATTAAAATAAATAATAACTTACCTAAATAATTAATTAGTACAGTGCAAAATATTTTTTATCAGCCTTTACTAGTGAATATAGTGATACGTAAAATATCTAATAGTTACAGTACCTAATCGTATACCTACCTAGACAAAATAAAATATACATTTATTTAATTTATTTGAAATTTCTGTGGTTTAACGTTTTGATATATTTTCTTACTTACTTTAATAACCATTTTCTAATTAAAATAATATGCTTTACTAATATAACAACTATATGTCTGATGAAACAATAATTCAATAATGTTATCAATTCATGCATAATTATTTTATATCTATCTAAGAATTTGTTTTCGGGTCTCTAGTACCCCACTAACTATTTTACTTTATTACTTTCAACTTTAATTTGATTTTCTGATAACTTAATTGCACTTATACTAAAATATTTTTAAATTGTAATAAGCATATCATTACAGGCAACTGAGTAAAATAAACTTACAAATAACATGGTATCCATAACATTAAATAATTTTTTTATTTAAAATAATAAAATATATACCTACCTACTGTAGGACAATTCATTAGGGATAATGGATAAAACAAATTTAAAACAAGTGATATGCTTTTTTAAGTTTATTAAAATATATTTTAAATTATATTAACAACTCAAGGTAGGTATGTAATCAATATTGCTCATTATGGTACCGCAAGACAAAAATAACAAGGACCTAAATTTAACTTTTCAATTTGGAATTGTTATTCATTTATTTCGGAAGATTTACCTAGGACTAATAAGGTATATAGGGATGGCATAATTTATTGTTTTACTTCAAATTTAAATCGATGCCATCCCAAGTATTTAAAAAGTCATATATCTGCGTTGAAGAAAAATAAAATATAAACAAAGTAAAACTTAAACAATATAGGTACAGCTGGCGAATATCCACCTGCGAAAAAAAATAGTTAGACAAAGTACAGCGTTTGAAAAATATTGGCTTTGATTATAAAAATAGAACAACCAATGAATATTTACAAGGAATAGCAGTTAATTTCCAATATTGCAAAAATAATATTTTACAATTAAAACTAATGTGATATATATATGTGAAAAAAAAAATAATTATAAGAAAAAATATATAAATAATAAGCTAATTACTTAATATTAATAATAATTATAATAGTAATGCAATCAAATAATATAAATTATGTTTCAGAAAATAAACAAGAGAACGTCAAAATAAAATATACGTTAAACCATTAAATTAAAATTATAAACATGGGCGGAAATGCACAAATACCTTTAGATTTTTCATTTACATTACATGCAATCGATTTTATTAAAGAATTAAAGGAAGTATTATTAACTAGTGCGCATATTCAATTAGTACGAAGAAACATAGTATACGTAAGCTGTTTTGAACACCATGTACTAGAAGCAAACAATAGGATGCCCGTAACATTATTAGAAGAAGAATTAAATTTAGTGATGATTCCTTTAACCACTTATCTTCATCCATTTTGTAACCTTACACGTCCGAATAGATCAATTTGTTTAACTATAGGTGCAGTATTAAATCAATTAATTAATAGACGTATAATTACCACCGATTTCTTTTTATAAATAAATCCTTGTAAAAAATAAATAAAATAATAATAAATAAATAAATAAGAATAAATCAAATAAAAATAAATAAATAATAATAAAATTAAAAAAATAATAAAATAAATTATAAATACGTACAAATAGAAAAAAATAATACGTAAAAATAATATTTCATAAGTAATATTAACAGAAATTAGAATAGTAGTAATATTAACGTAACTATCGTAATAAGTAATGAAATTTTAACTATTTCAGAGTATAAGAAGAAACGAAATATAAATACACGTAAAAGTTTAATATATAAAAGATTTTAACAGAAACAACCATGAACGAAAACATACCATTGTCGGCAGAACTACCATTGACACTACAAGCAATAGATTTTTTCAGAGAGCTGAAAAACGAATTATTAAACGGGCAGCACAACAAGTTCGTCCGGGGGATATGATTTGTGTAGGATGTTTCAAGCGACATGTCATAGAGGCTAATAGGAAAATGACTATGCCGTTTACACAACGTGTTTTAAATCAAGCCATGGTACCGGTAACTGCATTTATACACGCAGTAATTAATAACCCTAGGGCGGATAGTTCAATCTGTGTAGAAGTCGGAATGCTTTTAGAGCAACTAATCTCACGACGTATATCCACGGACCATATATTCGAAGAATAAAACATAATAACAACAACACAGGAAAATTAATTATAGTAGTAATATGCAACTATAGTAATAATAATATGCATAAATTTAATATTTTATATATATTCTAGCTCTCAAATCCGTTTTTTCATAATGGATTTCGAATTCACTATGATCAATAGGACCGATATATTTGTATAGACTAGGTAGAAAATATAGGATAAAATAAAAATATATATAGAGATTTTTAGGATAATTTCACGGTGAAGGTAATTACGTAGACTTAACACAATTATATTATTTTAGATTTATCGAAGAATTAAAAAAAATATTAAGCACCGAAGTACATATTTATAACTTAAGGAAAATAAGATGGAATCGGTATGCTTTAACTGGCACATATTAAAAGCAAACAAAAGATTAAACGAACGTTATGATTTCAAAAAATTAAATAAGATAACCAGAAATATTGAACTCTTTATGAATGACCATTGTAACGGAGAATGTAATTAATAGAGAAAACACGAGATCCAAGCTATATACTCGAATATCCTAAGTAAATGAAATTATGTTGACATATATGTGTAACAGTTTATTATATTATTCACATAACTTATCAATTGGTGGAAGATTTATTATAACTAACAAATATTGTATTCAAAAGGGGAAATATAAACTTATATTATATAATAAACTAACATTTTAACACTTCTAATATTATAATTTCAGGTAATCAAAATTTTATATTATTATGTATTCAAATTTTATCTTATTGTAAAAAAAAAAAAGAACACAAAAGTAATTAAATAATATTGTAAATTACATTATAAATGTAAAATGTCATAAAATATGTATAACAAATTGTAACCTATTATAACAAAATTGTAAATGTAAAACATATATATCTATCAATTATTGTAACTTGTTATAAACAAGATTGTAATGAAATGTAAATATTATAACAAATTGTAAATGTAAATGTATACCAAATTGTAAAATCAACTACTGTTGACAATTGAACTTAAATAGTATTGTTAAAGATTCTTAACCTTACAGGCTAATAATCTTTTTTTTGGCAGGGAGGTGTAAAGGAATAGCTTTACGTACTCAATTCACGTATTAGTATATAAGTATTATTTTACTCGGAGAGGCAGTTCTCCTTGAGTTGTTATGATCTCCTAGACGTAACCTCATAGTTAGAAACCACATTCTATTTTGGCAAGCTAATCAAGGGGAGCGGCCAACAACAAGTTACGAAGCGACGGTTGCGAGAATAACAACTTATTGAACCAGCTACATACACCGCCCCGTCCATGCGCAGGATCCATCAAAGGAACCGACATCATATATAGGAGGGCTGGGAACACAGTAAAGACAGATGTACCTGGACCAGCAACGCAGAAGCGACTTCACGCCACTAACCATATACAGCAGCGGTTCTTAACCATAGGGTCGCGACCCAATGTTGGGTCGCCAATAATTTGAAATGGGTCGGCTAAAATTTAAAACGTTGGTATAATATTTTTATTTTTAAGCCTTTTAATATAAATAATAAATGAAACCGTTTTCGTAAATTCCCAGTATTGATAATTGGTACAAAGAAGCTTATCAAATTACATTCGTTTCCGTTAATGTCAACCGATTAAGTATAATTATAGTTATAAGTTATAGTATTTGATAAGTTTTTCACCAGCATTTTTCTTAGAATCAACTATCAATGTTGTGAACGTCGTATGGTACTTATTCGTGTAGTCGTGAGGTTAACGTCAACCTACCTGTACCCAGTGCGGAATAGTCATTAGCATTAAGAGGACGCTACACACCGGTTTTCGCCACCTAAAAACATGTTTTAGTAGAATTGCTCTCATTTGAACTGTATTTATCGCACAAAATTCAAATTTCGACCATTTAAGGATAACAATTTTATCTGGGTTCCTATGTTGGATAATAAGTATACGTTTACTCAGTCGGCTGTTTTGGACTGTAGAAAATGATAAAATAACCAAATATTCAACATTTATTAAAAGTTACTATGTTGATGGTATCTAAAAGATCCAACATAGGAACACAGATAATGTTCTCACCTTTGTGTTTACGAAAGTAGGTATTTGTATAATTAATGTAGCCCAAATGAGAGTGATTCTCCTGAGACATGTTTTTGAAAAAAAATTCGTATTTGTATAACCGTATAGTGCTGCTGCCTGCTCTGGTGGCTATAATAGCGGTTGTGTACAAAACTGTACCCGTTACCCCCACACCGCGCACGGTAACGCACCGTTCATCGAAAGACCGGTCTATCGAAGGCGCGCATAGTTTATAAATATCCAAATTGTCGATACAAAAATAGCAATATTTCCGATAAATATTAATTTGTACCACATTAATAATTATTTGCCACACAAGTCGATGTTTGAAGCCGGCTTTTATAAATACATGTAGTAATTTCATTTGGGAATTGTGATCTACATATCAAACAGTGAACGTCACGCTTTTTTTTTTTGATTGTTTATTTTATTTTATTGCTACTGTGCTGTGAAAATTGTTTTTTTATTATGTCTCCCTACAAAAAAGCTCGAACTGTTAAAAAAAAAAACAAACAGCATAAATCGGAAATGAAGGCCCGATTAAGCATGGCTAGAAAAAATCGGCATGTTACGTAAGTATTTATTTACTAATTAGTTGTCTATCTTCTATTCATAATATGCAAACTTGGATACCAATGAATAATTTGTGTATAATTATAAAAAGAAATACCGCAAAATTTGAATCCAGAAAATCTCGAAATTGATAATGTCGGGTAAGTTGAATAATACCTACCATTTTTTTTACACGTACGTTGCGCCAGCACCGCTCGAATACGAAATCAATCAAATTTCTACAGTTTGATTACGCCACCATTCAGAATTTCAGCACGTAATTAGCATGAATTTGCACGACTAACTTCGAAATTCGCACGATTGTCGTTTCGATTGATGTTTCGCTTATTTGAGTCATTTTTGAACACTTATTAAAATGTTTTTATCTTAAACCATGAATGTACATTGTACACATTAAATAAATAAAGAGTTAGTATTTAATGTCAAATGCATTTTTCTCGTTGAACAAGTTGCGTACAAATTCCGAAAATGGTCGTACAAATTCATACTAATTACGTTCAATAGTTTGTTATTTTTGTCATGATAAAAAATCAATGATTTGTAAATTTTTTTTTACTTATTAAATAAAATCTCAAAATCAAGCTTGGATCAGAAAAACACTAACTATAAATATATTTACTAGCTTGGAACCCACCACGAGTGTGCAAAATCAAGTAACTTCTTCGGAAGAATTTATAGAGATTAATGATTCGCACAATTTGAATACGACCGTGACGTAAGTATGCAAATTAAATAATATTTTTATTTGGTTAATCTCGTTTGGCAATATATATTTTTAAATTTTCACACTCCAATTTAAACTACGTAGTTTCGATGGTACACCACCTAATATCGATTGTACATCGACTCCTAACCTTCATGATACTGATGTATATTTAAATAAAACGCAATACGAGGATGAAAGAAATGTAGCTGACTCTTTTGACAGTTTTACGCTATTTAGTTCGAGGTACCAATAAATCTATATTAAAAACATTGTAACTATAATACTATAATTGATAAATGATAATATTGATCATACATTTTAATGTTTGTATAGTGATACTGTAACTGCACAGAATATTGATGCTCATAATTTTAGCGTAATTTCCAACACTACATCTGACACAATTGTTTCCGAGTATGTATAACGTTATTTATTTTTTGTCTTGCCCATCTAACTTACTTATAATGTATATTTATATTTAGGAATTTAGTAGGCAGACGAATAGTGGATATAGCTTATATTTTTGAACAAATAAAAAAAAATCGTCATAGTGGTGGTACTGATTGTTCATTTTTAGATATGATATTTAAATCAGAAATTAGAAACGGGTATACTTCAAGTTTTAAATTTCAATGTCAAATTTGTAGTATTGAAAGTATAATTCATTCAGAAAATCCAAAAGAATCATACATACCGATTAACAAATCTTTAGTTAATGGTAGTATCGCTGCAGGTATGTTAATGAATGGTTTATACATTATACTAATATAAACGATTCTGAACGGAGACGATTAATTGTCAGCCTAGGATATTTTATTTATTCATTTTATATCTAAAACCGTTTGATAATAAATCGTTTTTTTACGCGTGAATTTATAATTTTTTTAATTTAAACGCTCGTAATCATAGTGAATATTTGAATTTCAAACGCTTATAAAAAAAATTGAGCCTATATGTATTTTGATAATTTTTGAATCACTCATAGATTAATTTATGTGGACATTTTATTCAATGTCCCCAAGTATTTTGACTCAGCCAAAAAATCTTTATGGACATTTATATAAAAAAAAAAAAAATCGAATATTTAAAATGCCTATTTCAAACGCTCATAAAAATTGGTGGTTTTAGCCCGTTAGAGTTTTTTTTTTTATTAGGTATTTGAAGAAAAATGTATGGAGAACCTATTGTAATTAAATTTCAAATTTTAGGTATAAATAATTAAAATTTTATGAATTTTCAACTACAAAATAACTTCAAATTTTCGCAATTTTATCATATTTCGTAAAAATTTTAACTTTCTACGGTTATAAAAAAAATTGTAACTTACGATTTTTGATTTTTTTAATGGCTATAAGTTAAACTAAAAAAGAAAAATCCAAAATGTCAACTGTCCATAAATAGCTCAAAATACCTCAAAATCTTTCAAAAATTATACGATGTATAGGTGAACCAATATAAACATTTGGTGAAAATTTCAAGTTTATACAGTTTTTAGTTTTTGAGTGACAGCCAAATTAAAAATTCAATTTTATCAAAAACTGGTTTTGCGTGAAAATTTCCGTTTTTAAAAACGTTTTATAAAAAAAAAACACACATCATTGTATAATTAATACATTCATCACTCCATTCAGAATCTAAAAAATATGGTATAAATAAATAGTAATTAATAAAATATTGAATATTACAACAAAAGGGATAGGATACGCACAGTTAACGGAGCTTTCTGCTTCAGTTGAACTACCTACTATGTGCAATACGACGTACATAAAAATGCAAAATTGTATTAATTTGGTTGTACAAAAAACTGCATGGAGTGAAATGCAAAAGGCTGGAAACGAAGAACGACAGATGGCATTAGAAAATGGTGAAGTTGACGTGGACGGTATACCTATGTGTACAGTTATCGCTGATGGCCAATGGTCGAAACGTAGCTATAAGTCCAAGTACAATGCTTTATCAGGAACGGTATGAAAGTATAATTGTTTAAATTAAGTTGCAAATTATTATATAGTATTCAATTTTTAATTGTATTAAAACAATATTATATAGGCCACTATTATTGGGAAAAGAACCAGGAAAGTTTTATTTGTAGGAATAAGAAATAGGTACTGTGTTGTTTGTCAAAGAGCATCGAATCGAAATGAGAAACCATCTGAACACGAATGTTTTTTAAATTGGAGTAAGGCCTCCACTGCAATGGAAGCAGATGGAGTGGTTGAAGGTTTTTCACGCAGCATTGAAATGCATGGTCTCAAATATAATAAATTAATAGGTAGGTACGTAGATAATAAGGGTACTTCCCCCCCCCCCCATTCTTCCACAATTGTTTATTTTGTAAAATGTTGGTTATTTAAAAAAAATTACCTCTTTAAAGTACAAACAATAGATTCACTTTTCTAAAAGGAAATGTGCTAAAGTCGAGAATTAATGTATTATTTCTGCTCCAAAAACTGTAATTAGACACAAAAAAAAACATTATTTTTTATATTTTTCGCTGTTATAGGAGACGGAGATAGCAGTGTGTTAAAAAAATTAAATGAAATATTGCCATATGGACCAGATTTTTTTATAGAAAAAATAGAATGTCGAAACCATTTGCTAAGGAATTTCGGTCAAAAAATGACAGCTTTAGCAAATAAAACTGAATTTCCTATTAATTTGAGAAAATTTATTTTATCTCAAATTCTAAGATTTCGTTCTGACGTTACCAAGGCAGTACAATTTAGAAAAAAACAAGACTTACCTAAGGCTCAACAAATTACAGGTTTATTATAAAAGACTAATTATTTATAGTTATTAAGACCATTTTTGTGTATTTTATTTTCTGAGTGGAGATTGTATTTTACCTATATATTATGTCTACAAAATAATTCAAACTCAAACCCTCGTAGAAAATGAATGTAGCTTTATGGTAGACTTTTTTTTAAAATTAATGTGGTGGAAAATTATGAGAATCCTTGAATTAAATTGTCAAGTTTATAACAATTTTATCGTACATAATATTATATACTCGTAAATCGAATAAAATCTATTACTAACACTAAATTTGTTCTGTTAATTTTTAGAACTCAGATCGGATATTGCTAATAGTATTTATCATAGATTAGGCCAACACACGAATTGTGCAACTTACTTTTGTCTTGGACAAAAAGAAGGTGAAATAAATTTAGTACCGCAGGCTGAAGAGTGTGGTTTATTACGAGAAATAAATCAAATACTGTTTCGACTTACTAGCAACGCATCTAGCCTTTTATCGGATGTTGATAATAACGCTTGTGAAATTTTTAATAGTGTTATTAATAAGTACATATCTGGAAAAAGAATAAATTTTTCACAAAAAAATTCTTACAGCACTAGAGTTGAAGCTGCTGTAATTGCATTTAATTCAAAACAGTATCTTAGGCAGGTTCATAAGACTATGCAAAATATAAGCCCAGGTAAATCCAACTGTCTAGTATAACATTAATGTGTTTATGTTTTATTCTGTATCTATAAACTGTTTTTTAAAGGAAAATTTGGCAAAAAATATTTAAAAAATGTAGAACGTATAAGAGCCAATTGTTTAAAAAGACGACAATTGTTTTCTAACAATACTAGCTCAAAATTCAAAAGCCGATCTCAATGTACAGCAGCGGATCAAAATTATGGGTTAGCTGAACCATTAATCGATACAATGATCAAAGAGGATTATGACAAAAAAAAAATTTTTATTTTTACAAAAACTTAATGAGGCTGATAGAATTGAGATCGAAATTTGTACAAGAGATCAAAGTAATAATTCTCTTTGGTTTAAAGAAAGAAGACTTCGAATCACAGCGTCAAATTTTGGCACGATATGCAAAATGCGACCTTACACTAGTTGTAAGAAAAAAATCCATAGCTTGCTATACGCACCAAATCCCAAAACAAAACAACTAACCTATGGTAATGTTATGGAATCGAAAGGTCGGAAAAAGTTCGAAGAAATGTATAACGTAAACGTCCAAACATGTGGTCTTATTATTGATTCTGATCTACCATATTTGGCAGCAAGTCCAGGTATAATTATTTATTAAATTATAGATGTATTTTTTCTAGTCATTTAAATATTCTTTTTTTAATTAGATGGTCTAGTTGGAGAAAATGCCATAATAGAAATTAAGTGTCCTTACAATGCTCGTAATTCAGAAAGTCTAATCGAAGCTTTCAACAATAAACTTGTAAGTGATGGGTAATATGAATAATTTTATTTCCAATAATTTTTATCATCGTAAAAATACAATCACTACAAAAATCGTACATTCACTTTGCTACCAGAAACAACCCCCCCCCCCCTGATTTGTAAGATTGAAGCACTATTACTGCTCCAAATGTTGTCCCCAGACACAAAAATAGAAAGAACCACACATCATTGTAAAATCAATATATTCATCACTCCGTTCAGAATCTAAAATTGTTGGTACTGAAATACATATATAGGTAATTATGTACTGCAGATAACAGTTGAAATTGTGTTTATAACACATGTTACAGCTCCCAAATTGGATAATGAAAGATTCTTCGATCATAGTAAAACGAAATAGTAATTATTATTTTCAAGTTATTGGACAACTGCATATTACTAAACGTGAACTATGCTATTTGGTAGTATACACTGAAAAGTGGACCACTGTAGAAAAAATTTATTATGATCATACATTTTGGATACAAAATATGTCTGAAAAATTAATGTCGTAAGTAGTTTAAAGTACCAATATCAGTCCTACTAATTTAATTGAATATGACACGAATTTGTATTTTAGGTTTTATTTAAATTGTCTTTTGCCTGAACTCGTCGATCCCTTATATGGCAAAAGATTGTTAATAAGTGATATCAGGGATCCGGATGACATTTTAGAAAAACAGCAAGAAAGATTTAAAATAGTATCGTTGAAAAAAATTAAAAAATCTTAATATAATTATAAAAGTGATATGGTTTTAATATTTATTTAAAATGTAAATAAATGTATGATTAGTTATAATAAAAACTGTCCTATACAAATTATATGTGGTATAGGCATATTATACAAAATTATACTTAAAATATACTCAACACATTTACCTACAAGAAAACTAATATTTAGATAAGTATTTAGAAATATTAATTTATTTGAGACTAGGGGTTAGGTATTTAGGTTATTTATTAGGTATTATTCATTATTATTTTTTACCTAATAGTAAATAATACTATATTAATATATTATATATCATGAAGTAGGTATCTAATAAGTAATAACGAGATAAATACAATCGCGTAAGTATGGTTGTGAGCGAAAAGTTAGGAGTGATTGTATAATATGTATAATAAATAATAATAATAATGAATATATTATAAATACTATTGCAGTTCTGGTCGTAGAATTATTGATGCATTTTATATTTTTCAACAATAAATATATTTTACTCTTTGTATTATAATTGAATCAGTAATAATGCGATAACTAAAAGTCAATATATTATGTTGTATTACCGTTTTTACTATCTATAATATATTGCTACATATTATATTTAGGTAAGCAGTATAACTTTCAAAAATGTATAATATATTATATTAGGTTATCATATTATATTATATATTAACATATATATATATAATATATATTAGGTCTTAATATAATTTTAATAAATTTTGCCTATATTTGATTTTTTATTTAAATAAAAAATTATAGGTATGTATATTGTATCTACTCCAAAAGAATTTACGTATGATTACCAATAGGCAATAGGTAATATAGAAGTTTTCTATTTAATTATATTCGAAAAGTAGTTATTCAATAAATACAAATCAAGCTATGTTATACAGTTTATACGATCTATACAATGCTACATAATATATTAAGGTAAGCAGTGACTTAAATTATAATCAATAGATCATGGGTACGCGCGGACATTTAAAATAATACGGCGGCATTTACGTATACATATTTTATAATGATGAGAGACGTCCTAGACGAACGTTCATAGAATAATGAAAGTCGCTCCCGAAGTCCCGACTGAGCACAATCGACGGCCGGCCGCCGACTGCGGGTAGTGGGCGTGACTTAAACGTCGCGTGCATGCGGATCGCGAAAACACTTAACAGCGCGTTCTCTCGGCCGTTACACGCGTATACGTTTTGGTGTAGCGTCCTCTTAATATAATATTATTTGTAAATAGACTAATAATTTTGTATAATTTTGTATTGTGTATTAAACATTTATAATGAGTAAACAGACATCACTTTCATCTTTTTTTATAAAACCTGCGGTAGTTAAAAATAATGAAAATGAAAATGAAAAGACGGAATCAAATGCAAATGAACAAGAAATAGAGAAGGACGAAATACCTAGACAAAAGGTAAAAATATCAATGAACTACACTTATAAATACATTGATAAATATATTGGTTACGGGTTTACTTATATAAATGAAAACGGAGTAGATTTG
Source organism: Metopolophium dirhodum (assembly GCF_019925205.1). Taxonomy (NCBI): domain Eukaryota; kingdom Metazoa; phylum Arthropoda; class Insecta; order Hemiptera; family Aphididae; genus Metopolophium; species Metopolophium dirhodum. Next base: position 20,248,341 of record NC_083561.1, read on the forward strand.
CCACAATGTGTTATTTGCGGTAATGTACTAGCAAATGCTTCTTTAAAGCCAAATAAACTTTTGATATTCGATCAAACAATATGTGGATTCTTAACCCGTTTTTACCCTGTGAAAATCATGAATTATCTTTATTAAATGAAATCCAACTATTAGAATTATCGTCAGATAAATTATTAGAACAATCTTTTAACACTAAAAATTTAAACCAATTTTGGATATCTTTAAGAAATGAGTATCCTAATCTTTACGAAGAAGCATTAAAGAAATTAGTTCCTTTTGCAACAACATATTTATGTGAATCCGAATTTTCGACATTAACTACGATCAAAACCAAAGCAAGAAATAAGCTTGATGTCGAACCCATGATGCGTATTTCACTTAATAACTCCATAGAAGCTCAAATTGATTCATTGGTGAAGCAACATCAAGACCAAGGAAGTCATTAAATTCTTCATTATTTAAAAAAAATATTTAAATTAAAAATTATTTAAAAAAATATGTACAATACAATTATTAAAAATAAACTATAATAATAAACTATAATAATATTATGACCTGTTACTAGTACAAGTAATAAGAGTAAAAAAAATTATTAAATTAAGAGTACCCGGTGGTTTTTTTTTATCCCGCTATTGAACATTATTTATAAAAAGATCGCATTAAAAATTTGGTATATATCTTGGGTCGCCACTACACAAAGGTTAAGAACCGCTGATATACAACACGACGACGACTACTACTACTATTACCACGACGATACTATACATTTTATATTTGTTCTAATAAAACATTGTATTATAAATCTAATTTGGCTACCATTATTTCCAAATCATCTACATAGTGAATCCCTGAAGGGGCAGCACGTAACACCATTCCATCGAGCCATAGACGTTAAATGAACTTTAGTTCCACTATGTGCTTCTAGTTTTGAAAACTTGTTGTACTTTGTGCCTCTAGATCCACTTAACTATGCAATTACATTTATTTAAATGGTTACAATAATATTATGACGAAATAATAACATTTTATAAAATACTTGCTTTTTTCCAATTTTTGAAACCCGTTAATGTCAATATTGTCAATGAAGGTTCTACTGAATCTGTTCCAAAAATGCGGCAAGCAAAACAGAATATTGCATCTCTAGATATAGAGTACTCTACCCATTCATGTTTTTTATAGTATGATTCATTAAAACTACGCTTCTGCTCTCCAAACTTGGTCAAAGGAAACTAAATTATTATTAAAAATAAAAGGTAGGAATATAATTTATTAATATATTTAAAAAAAAAAAAAAATATTATGATAAAATCATAGTTAAGTAGGTAGGTACCTTAGTTTTAGGTTGAGCCGGTCCAGAATTCAAGTCTCCTAAATCACTAAGTATTTCACTGGTTGTGGCAGACGTTTCTGTTTCGACGGGCTCGACGGTCACAATACTTTCATGATTTTTATTATTTTGATTCACAAGTGTATTAGTAGTATTACTTTTATTCTTTAAATTAAAAATACTAAACATATTTATATAATGATATATCAATATATAAATTATATTATAATAATGCACTATACGGAATAACTGTCTTGTCTGTCTTAAACACTTTACACGCAAAACTCAATAGTAAAATAATAAATAGTATAATATAATATAACATACGAGTACGACGTACCGGTACCGCAGGATATGAACTAATGATTAGTGATGATAAATGGTTACAACCTACAACGTACAAATGTACAATTAATGACTATAAATAAAACATTATCGTATATTATTTTTCACTGCCACGGTGCAGCGATCAACACAATCATTGTATCGACCATCGGCAGTATTGGTTTTTCCAAATTAATATAATTTTATATATTTTGTTTCATTCAACGGACGATAAAACAAATCACTATAGGACAGTGTTCGGAGTGTTCCAACTTATAATTTTAATTTTCGTATAAAATATTAAGTAAAATATTATACAAACAAATGTATAGTATAAAAAATTATTATGTGTTATATTTCTTGTTTTTTAAGAATATAATACATGAAATGAAACTACGAAATTGTTATGTTTGCAAGAAGGTTTGGGGGGGCTTGGTGGGCTTTTGGGGGGGGGGCTAAGCCCCCTCAAGCCCCCCCGTTTTTTGCCAATGACATCGCCACGACCACGGCGACGGATTTCTACGCGGAGGCGCTCTCCGTGAACGGGGCGCGGGCGTACGCGGCCTATAGATTTAGCGGGGAACGCGAATAAGAGGCGAACTGGAAGGGCGGACGCCTCGAAAAGGGCTAAAACTCGAATTTTTGAAAAAAAAGGCAAAAAACGCGTGCGACGGCGGCGGACGTAAAGCGCGTCGTCTCGGCCGTGGAGGGCCCGCCGGGAAAAAAGTACGGCCACGCGCGGTCTCTAATTCTGACGGGGAACGTGAATAAAGTCCGAGCGGGGACGCGGAAAGTCCTCGGACGGAGTAAAGACGAAAATCTGAAAAAACTTTGAAAAAAATCGTGATAAGTGATAAGAAGGAGTGATAACGCAGCGACGGCTCCGCCGCCGCCGGGAGACCGCCCGTCGAATTTTTTCATTGGCCGGTTCACTAAGTCAGTTCAAATAATCGCCAGAGAAGCGCCCTCGGGTTAGGTAAAACAGATTTATATAGTGGGAAGAAGACTACATTTAGATGCCTGCTTAATTTAACAGACATACATTTTTTTCTTTGGCTTGACATATATATTTTAAAAGTATGATGTATCACGAATATGAAGCATACAATTAAATTGCTTAGGTATACTATAATATGTTTATAATAATTATGTATTTAGACATGTTTCTAACTAGTTTTTTGTGTATAACTATCAAATGTAATTACTAGAAACTCATTTGAAAATTTTTAGTAGTATTTTGAAGTCAGTTGAACAAAGTGGAAAAATTGAAAAAATCAGTTCAAATTAACACATTGTATTTTCATCGTGTTTAATTTTGCGTACTTATTATTTACTCAAGTGATAAAAAAAAAAAAAATAATGTAGGTACCTATGGATTTTACGACGCATATTATTATTTCATATGATATGAGTATTGTTACTGAATCAACAACATATTATGAATATTGCTCATTGCATTTTTCGAAACAAAATATTTTTTGTTGTGTATTTTATACAAAAAAAAAGTTAAAATATGAGCGAGTATAGTTAAAAGTTTTTAAAGTTTACATAGGTGGAATGAAATGGCACAGTGTTACTTCTTTCTATATATTAAAATGCTCATGAAGAGTTGCACATACCTACCTCAGTTGAAAAATATAGACATTGTCACATTTTTTAAATTATAATAGCATTTTTCGACATATTCACAAAATTAAAATATATTTAAATAAAATAGTTTAATTATAATTATAACTATAAAAATGTAGGTAGTTTGTTGTAAGAAATTCAAAAACTATTTTATTCAAAAAACTTAGGTTTCAAAATATAATAGGAGATTCCTCATATTAGAGGGTTATTAAATTATTAAATATTTAAAGTATATTTCCAAGTATAGGAAATGATAAAATCAACATATAATTATGTAAAATGCAAGCATGTGTGGTTATTAGTTTTTGTACAACAACAAAATAAGAAAATCGTTGTATAAAAAAGTACTGAAATTTATTTAGAACCAAGTATTGTGGTGTTTTCTGGGTAATGCTAAATGCTACTCAAACATTACAATATAGGCTGATTTAAAAAGGTTAAAGTAGAGGTCCGACCCGTGGATGTGCTCAAACGGGGATTTTGAGAATTACGGAGGAAATTTTCGTTTACAAATGGTTGCTATTGGTTAATCGGGCAGATCAGGTGCAAGCATGCATCAAATCGAATTTGCACACATTGCCTACTTGACATTGTCCGCGATCCGACGTAGTAGAATTACCTACCGGGGAGACTGAGTTACATCCAAAAGGAGTTGAACAATGACAATTTTTTTATAAGTTGTAATTTTTTACAAGCGACGAAGTGCTAACCAGCTAGTGTATTATAAATTATACAGCATACAAAATATATGAATGTCCAAAAAAACATGATAATGAATGATTGTATTAAAACAATCTTTGCCAACTTAATTTTTAATTTATCTGAACTAGTCTTGGTGAAACGGTAATCATATCATAACATAATTTTGGCGAAATGGGGAAGATGATTTGGGTGAAACCGGTCACGTCTGCGGCGTGTATACTGCGGTCGCTATCGCTGGAACATTTTACCGATCGGCGACCTCGCCACATATTTTGCCCGGTGCATCCATGTTAGGTCCCAAGTCATAGATATACAACTAATATCATTTTAAAATACTTAGGATTGTCTATGATCAATTTAAATATATTTTTACAACATGTATATAATTATATAATATAATATATTTTTATTTGTTTCATTGTAATTAAAAATACAAATTAATAGAATTTTACAAATTATGAAAGATCCACATTATACAATCATAGGTACAATACCCAGAATTAATGTAGTATACATTTTTACCGATACAAAAGTAAATTTCTTAAAAACTAATTTTATTTTATTAAAGTATTATATAATATGGAGATATGTATTTTTTATATAATATGTGTATTGAATTTTAACATTGTAAATAGTTTTCTTAAAAAAAAACTTCGCATTTAATGAAGCGTTAAACAATTATAAATAGGTATGGCATATGGCGTTCACTGACATATTTAGGCTCTTGTTATATTCTTATATTATATTAGTTGTTATTAAATCAACAACGTATTGTGAACATTGTTTATTTTGTGCTGAGGCAGTATAGTATGGAAAAAGGTCGCTTATAAAAGAACTGAGAAGTAAAATTTTATTTCATTTACTGTTCAACGTTCTTATTATTTTTCATTAATTTCATATACGTTTGAACCTTCTTATACCTTATACCAATTCAAAATGGTTTTCTTCAAGCAGTATTTACTAATGCTGACATGTATAGTAATTGCAGTTTGGGTTAAGCCTGCATCTGCTGCAGTGAATGTAGGATTAGCATGCGGTAAGGATAATTTATTGATTTACAACTATCGAATAATAAAAATGTTTTTTTTTTTCAGATGCTTGTGATGGTAATATTTTAAATTAATTATAAGTAAATAAACAATAACTTAGAAAAGTTATGATATAAAGAATTTTATACACATACTAAAAAAAAAAGATAGCTTGGTTCTAAAAAATGCAATCTTATAAAATCTGGTAGAATACGATTGGGAATGCTACATATCGGTGGTACCTTTTTCAATCTTTTCATAACATGATTGCATTATTTTTGTGCAACATTGTCCTGCTGGGATGATTTTATATGTATTAATTAGTGATCAGCAAATGTATTGAAATATTATGTAATATAAAATATAAAATTATGAAAAATATTATATATTATATATAATATTATATTGCGATCAGTATGTTAGCTACGTTTTAACAAATCTACTAATCGAATTATTCTATAAGACGTCAACGATACTGAAAAAGTACTAATATTCTGATGTTATTTATTATTGAAAATATAAATCATAGGTATATATATTATTATAGAATATAAATATTTTAATTATTCGCGTGCCCTAAAATGTTTCTCGTGGGTCATGTATTTGAATTCCTGCATTAGGAGGTGGATAAAATTGGAAGACTCTGGGATTATATAAAATATATTTTACGACGGTGTGACAACTTGGTCCTAGTTCGGATAAACCCGAAGAAAAAAGTTGATTAAGTACTTGAATGAAATTTTATTTTTGATGTATATTGTGTATTCTTAAATATTCAAGTTAAAATTAATGACCATTAACTGACAATTTCACGAAAAGAATACATTCCAAAACTATTGTTAATTGACGTTGATTTTCATTTCAATTTCGACTTGTCGTATTTATAAATTATTATAGCTATTAGGAAAATATCTTTAGAATTGCGTGTGTAATGTTGAGTAAGTTGCAGTGGCCCATGATTTGATTATTATTCATTTGAGATTAGTGAACCATTAAATCAGTTTTTTATGGTACCAACCTATTCAAGCTTGTATTTATTTAATTTTGTTTGAATTATTTTGAAATACAATAGTGATTTTAACGTCCTGTGGATTCAAAAGTAAGTTAATTGCAATTAACAATAATTGTATTTTATTACATATATTTTAGATTCTGAGCGAAGCGATGAATGTATTGATTTTACAATGATGTGTGTTTTTTTTAAAATTTTTTAAAATTTTTTTAAATTTTTAAAATTTTTTTTTTTATTTTTGTGTCTGTCATCACCTTTTAGGACAGTAAAAGTGCTTGGATTTTCTTCAATAGTAACTTTTCTGATAGGAAAGTGAATCTAGTTGGTACTTTGGGGGGTCAAAAGTAAAAATTTCCCAGTAGTTTTCACAAGCGACGTGAAAAACAAAAGAAAAATTAAGGAAAACCGGAATTTTTACGCAAAATTTGTTTTCGAGAAAATCGATTTTGGTTTTTGGTGTAACTCTAAAACAAATGACTGTAGGGGACATGAAATTTTGACTGAATGTTTATATTAGCATTTTCTATACACCATAAAATTTACAAAATATTTTAACTCTTTTTGAGCTGTTTACGGCCATTGTCAGTTTTCAATTTTTTTAGTTTTTTTCTCTATAAATATCAATAAAATTTTATCTGTTGAGTAAAAAAGTTTGAAAATTTAATAGAAGGCTCCTAGGTTATTGTTTCAAAGGCAGATGAAAAAAATTAAAAATCCTTAGTCACAGTTTTTATTTATAAGCATTTAAAGATCAAATTTTGACAAAATACGGAAAAATCACGAAAAATAGCAAATTATTTTGAGTTGAGAATTCATAAAAAATTTTCTTTTTAAATCTAAGATTTGAAAATGTAATATAAGATTACTCATAAGTTTGTCTACCTTTATCAAAAAAAAAAATGTCTAGAAGAAACTTAAATTAAATTAAATAAATGCTTGTACTAGCATTTTCTATACACGATAAAATTTTGAAAATATTTTGACTCTTTTTGAGCTGTTTACGGACATTGTCAGTTTTTAATTTTTTTACTTTTTTTTCTATAAATATCAATAAATTTTTATTTATTGGGTAAAAAAGCGTGAAAATTTAATATAAGGCTCCTGATATATCGTTCTAATAGCAGTTGAAAAATATTAAAAATACATAGGTACAATTTTTTTTTATAAGCATTTAAAGTTCAAATTTTGACAACATTTATCAAATTTATAATTTATTAATTATTTTGTAGTTAAAAATTTATAAATTTATAAATTTTTAACTTTTATGGCTAAGGATTGAGAATTTAAAACAAGGCTCCACGTAAATAGGTTATATATAAATTACTTTATTCACAATAATATCATCAAATATACTTGGTAAAATCATAAGCTGACTGACCGTTTTCGCTCAGAATCGTTTTTCTTATACAATGATATTATATCATTGAATTCAAATTTAACACCATCCATTACAGTGACCCACTTGTAACCTACTGTACAGCAGAGCGACATTCACTTATCCACCTTTTTTTAAGTATATTAGATAAAATATAATTTATAAGCATTGACTTTTAATATGATCTTAAAAGTAAATTTAAAATATTTTAACTTTACATATTTAGATATCTGATCATAACACGGATACATATTAATTTATTAATGTTTTCATTATTAGAAATATATTTTTTTTTCTAGTGGCTTTTTGACACCAAAAAATTGCATGAATAGTAAAATGTTATATGCTGTATTGCGCTACTAGGACGCTCTTGTACGAACAATAAGTTAATGACCTCGTTAATTTTTTACAAATTAACATGTTAACTTTAAGTTAAATCAGTTTAATCAAAAGTATCTAAATTAAGTTAATTTTCGTCCGAAGAATAATGCAAATTTTTTAATGAGGTTTTTACTTTGATGTATAATTTTAAATTTTCCCATTAATCGTCTTGAGCGTAAAGAAAAACTATCTAATGAACCATATTATGTGTTTAATTTTAGCAAATTACAACATTTTAACTTTAAACTAAGTTAAGTTACCTTTTTTTCAATGTTAACTTTTAACTAAATGAGGTAACGAAAAAAATATGAGGAACTTTTAACTTAACTTAACCTTATTATTTTAAAATTTCTTAACTTAACAAGTTACAAAATAATCGTTAACCGGCTCAGCCTTGCATCTCAGTTTGTTTTAATTTTTAATATGATATGCTTATATGTGCGCTTTTCTTCTGGCAAACTAATCTCACTCACCTCACATTTACCTTATAACTGTAATTCGTATAATTTGTATTTATTTAATTATTTTTGTATTATTAAATTTGTTACAAAACGGTGCAATATCTTCGGCTAACAAATATTTTGAGTTGTGGTTATTACTTTTTATAGCTATGAGTATATTACCTAATTATATACATTATACATACATATAATGTATCACTTACAATTTTGCATTTATTGTGTCTAGCTCAAAAACCATCATCTTATCTAAATTTTTATTTAAATAGAAAACTGTCAAAAATAAATGCTTTGTACGATGAACAGTTATATCAGCTGTTGAGCTGTATAAATGTATAATACGTCTTATATATAACAATTTTATGAATCCTCGCACTCACACAACACTCTCACTGCCATACGAAATTTCTGACGCGCTACAGTATCATCGTATCAACTTAAAAACACAATAAAATATAATAGTTTGTTTATGTCCATTCATCAAACAGCCACAGTATTTAATTTCAAGTTATTTTATATGAGTACAATAAATGTACTAGGTTTCTAAGTTAACGCTCTAAAACTGCATTAGGGGACAGTTATGTTGCAAACGTGACATTGCATAATTATGTGTTATATTAGTTTACAATAATTCTAGTATTATTAAATTTCAGATTTTTTAAATAAAGATATGAGTAAGGAAATAAAAGACATGGATTATACAAGTATGTATATTTAAAAACGTTGTTTCCCCCTTCAACAGATACCTACGAAAATATTATAATATTGTTGAACATTTGATGCAAACATTTAAGTTACTAAATATAATGTATCTGCCTATATATTATTGTAATTAATCAATTCTCTTTAATTTTAGCTAAAATAAGTACGTATTATCACTGTTTTGTTTTGTTTTGTTCATGACGTTTAATTGTTTAATTTTTAATATAGAATAAGCAATAGTTCTATATAATTAACAGATAACTGTATTTTGAATTATCTATAAAAGACAGTATATTACACATATTATAATAAGTAATAGATAATAAGCTATACTAAATTTATTAAAAATTAAATTCTAAAAAATGTTCAGTTGACTGCTGTTAATCTGTACTTTGTGATCGAAACTACTGATTACTTACTGTACTTTTATGTAATAAATATTATATATTATTTATTCTTCTAATTAATGTTCAATTAATATTTAGGGTGGTAATTACGTCAATCGACTGTTATATTCAAACACAGTTTTTGGTTGGAAACATTTTTATTGGTATCAAAAATATAAGAATACACTTCAATGAGAAATTCGGATTTTTGATAAAAATTTAAATTTAAATTATTCTTTAGTAATTTCAAAAATATTAATAATTTGGACTTGAAACTTTTTGCCACAATGTAAAATAATGGTATATTATAGTTTACTTTACACAATCATCTTTCAAAATATTTAGAATACCAGTATTGATTATACGGGAAGTTCGTAATCAACGTTCGTTTTGACTTTGTTTTTTCGTTTGATTCCACAATAATTTTTACCAAATTAAATTACGAGTTATGCAACTTATCGCATTTAAAACAGATTTTTTTTTATTTTACATTTTAAATGTATATTTATCTGTTTTACTGACTCAAAAGCTTCTAAAATTTAACATATTATTATCAAGCTTATTATCATTGATAACTTATCAACAGCTTTTTTGACGCTATACTAGTTTTGGATGCTTCCATTCCCCATTCAGTTAATTTACTTGAACTCACCTTCGTGGTGATTACGTGTATCTTAAACGTTCCACCCGCCTTTGGAGTGTGATCCAATGTTTCTAATGCATTCAAGGGAGGAATCACCGAATCGGCTGATTTACTTAATTCGATTGAAGACTCACTGGAAATAGTTTCGAAGTCAAATATAGACTTTGTTTGAGATTGTGTAAAACTTTTTTATTGATGCTTCTTCTTGTCAGTGTTGCCCGCGTAGTACCATAATATAGTCACAGTCATCTCCAATGATTGTATAATGTTAGAAGCTGTTCCGGCAATATGATATGATCTTAAATAGAAAACCTTTTGAACGGGTGACGACAAGTCATTCAAATAAAGGAGTGCCATAAACATTTGATTATTTGATTGCTGCAAGCTTTTATCACCATAACTCAACGATCTTGTCATATCGATTTTTCCGCTATCGTTAGACGTCAATAAGTACCCTAATATTATTCGATTTATTATTATTTTTCACACTCCACTACAGCTTGAAAATATAAATCTTCAAACTCGTTTCTGTATGCGTAGTGTTTTTCATTTCAATATTAGCCGTTTTTTCTTTGATCGCTAATTGTAATTTGTTATACTCGCGATATGGGTAGGTGCTTCTTCACATTTATCTATTCATTTATCAATGTATCTCTTGATGCCAAATGGTGTTTAATGAACACAGTTTTCAAGTTTGTTATTTAATAGTTATTTAAGTAAAACTCTTTTGTTATCGTCAATTTATAGTTTTACAACTTACAATCCATAGGTTCTATATCTACGTGATAAAATAAATACCTACTATACTAATAGATACTTGAAAATTATTGAAAGCCATAAATCATAACACAGTTAGAAGTTTTAAAATTCTGTCCTAGTTATATTATATTTATAATTAGTATCTTTTTGTTCCAAGCCTACGAAATTTGTATATACCCGGGTGACTTATACGTCTATGTGTATATTATATTATAATATATTTTAGTACCTACGTATATAAGGAGATATTATTATTTTTTTATCACGTTATTATCATGCTATGATGATTATTGAATATTGATAATTCAGTTTAAAATAAGTCAAATAGTCAATAATAACAATAATGACAGTACTTGTTTCTTCCTAAGACTCTGATTTAATATTTTTAGATACCTACCCAAATAATAAAGTTAATAATTAATAATTTATATTTTATAATTTATTTACAGTGACCAGTAAGAAACATTTTTGAGTATTTTTTTTCAATGACTTTTATAATTTATTTTTGTTTGGAAGTTTCTTGATAAATTTACTCTTGTAATATTTTAATTTTTTTAAAAATAATTTTTCAATCAATTGGAAATCATAGAATATTATGAAAGAGCGTTACTTTTTCCAAATATATAGTACTTAGGTCAGCTACACTGTGCGTAGCTATGATTATATTTTTAAAATTTGGTTTTTAATTGCGATTCCGATAAAGTTTGGTCTGGTTAAAGTTTAGTTTGATAGATGCAAATACATTTTGATAACCTAACCTAAGAACCTATCAAAATACTTTTTTTAAACTTGTATATAACTGAAACATATTTTAATTCTTCATATTTTTTGGCATGAATTTGAGCATAATATTTGTGGGGCCTAAAAATATTATATTTTATGTTGATGAGCTATGTAGTTATTATGATAGTTCTATGTTACAAAGAAGTAAAAGATATACAATAAACATTTTAAGTATAAATAAACTATGAAATTAAAATACATATTAAGAAAAAATTTAGATTTGTTTTTTATTTATACAAGAAATAATTTAATTTCAAAGTTGGTACTTAACTGAAAATTTTGAAAATTATCGAGAACTTTTCATATAAATCACTAGATTTTCCACTTAACTATACCATATTATAACTTATTTATAATTATACTTATAAATTACCACCGTGTATTTTGTTTCTAGTTATCGAAAGTATGTTGTTTTTGATTTGTGTTATACAATATTGTATTAGATATCTATCATAATATTATGTACAATTATATTATGTACTTGAAGTTGTATTTAAGTCACAACTTTACAGCCGTACAGTGGGCAAGCGTATTAAGCTGATTCCCATGTTTTTTATAATTTATAATTAGTCATCCAATTTTAATGGTTTTTATGAGTATTTGCCACTGCCAATGCAGCTACAAAAATTACGAAACTTGTAGTTTCCTACCATTACCAGCTATTACCCTCTTTGAATATAGTAATAATAAAATAGCTATACATCTAAATTTAAAATTAAAATACTGTGTCCATGTACTTTTTTCAAAAATATATGAAATACGTATTTGAGTAGGTACCTAAAAAAGTATTTGAATAATTTTACTCCAGTAATTAACAAAAATATTTATAAGATATAATGGCCATCATTGATTATCTTTTAATTGCTTATAACGTTGGCTAATAGGCCAATTAGTGTAATCTTTAATAATGAAAATTGTTTTTGAGAGACTAACATAAAGTTTTTTCTTTATGTACTGTTAAATAAAAAGTTAAATGTTTGTTTTTAAGATGCTAAAATAGTATTTTTATAAAGCAATGGCATACTTACTAAACTAAATGCAATTTTATATTATTTTTTTATGTTACTCAAAAGTGAAGTATCTAGTTGGTTACACTACTTGGCCTATAGTAGTATGAATTATTGTGGCTTGATAATTATTTTAGACAGTGATGGGTCCTGTAGTTGACTTAAAATAATTAAAAACTTTCAATTACTGTAACCCTCAATAGAATATTTGAATATCAGAATAATTTACAATGGAAATATAATATTTATACGCTGTAACCATTAGCTTTCTAATATTTCTTTATTTATTATTTTTGTTATTTGCTGCAGTAATATACATCATAATACAATTATATCAATACATAAATTGTTATATACGCTTGACTCACATTAATAAATCATAGTTAAATTCTTGGTAATGATATATTTTGTAGAAGGATAATAAGTCATACCTATAATTCTTAGATGGTGAATCATAAATTATAATATTATTTTAATTAAATAGTATGTTTATTATTTTATTTCTAGAAGGAAATACTAGTATGTGTGTATTATATTATTATTTATTATATCCTGTTTAAATTTTTCCATTTTTTTATTCAATTTGTTTGATTGATGTTTCACAACTCATAAAATGTTGATTATCATCAATTTTTTACTTACTCACTGAGTAGTTACCATTATTATTTTTATTTTATATTTAATTTGTCATAATTCGACGATTTTTTACATAATACAGTATTTGTATTGATAGAAAATTATAAAATTAATTGAGTAGATGCATAATTAAGTATATTATACAAGAATTAAATAGAAAAAAAAGCACTTAAACTAAAAAAATGAGGTTCCGTGTTATCGTACGACATTAACCTTCTCCACGATTCGACTCGCATCAATTGTTTACTCCTAAAACCACAGACTTGCGATAAAATAAAGGACAAAACCACAATCGTTTGATAGGTTAAAACCGCACATTGTTACTAGGATAAGGCTGCAGCACAATTATTAAAATTGTTGTACCCAAAGACAACACACTTATGATTTTGACCCCAAACAGGTATTTACTATAATACTTATTATATTGCACCTATTTTTTGTATATGTATAGCTTATGAAAAAAAATTAGATATTCAAATAAAAAAAAATTATATTTTAAACAAGTGCTCCTATAAACAAAATACAATTTGATTAAAAATCAAAAATATTACCATCATTCTTCTTCTTCTGGTTAAAAAGGCCTTTCAAGACCATCGCATCTCACACTCACTCCTCCATTCTTCTCTAACCATTGCTCTTTCTTTCCAATTAGTTCCTCCACCTAGCGATTGCACATATTTTTTAAATAACTCTTCCCATCTGGTTTTGGGTCTACCAAGCGGTCTTTTCCCGCACAGATTTTGTTCCATCACTGCTATAATAAATTCATTTTAACTCCTCCAGGCCTGACCTGCCCATTGAAGTCTTCGCATTTTTATCACCTCTGTTATGATTGTGTTTTGGAATAACAATTCGAGCACTGTATCTTTTGTCTTTTTTATATTTGATATTTAAAAAAGTGGGTAAGTGGATGTCGCTTTGCTGTACAGTAGGCTACTTGGGGTCAATGTATAATGGATTATATTAGACTTGAGTTCAATGATATTTTATCATTGTATAAAAAAACGATTCTGAGTGGAGACAGTTCGTCAGTCTAGATTTTTTATATTGTTATTATTTATTTATTATAGCCTGTTAGATGAATTAATATTATGATATTATAATTTTTTATTCGTTCCTATGGTGAGAAACAAAGCATTAGAAATTAAAATCTCACTATTGTCTTCATTATTATTATCATTAATCCCGTAATTTGTCGGTAATTTTTCCCGTGTCATTAAATAATTATAGAGAAATTTGAAAAATGACCTCTCTAAAGTACCATGTTGGATCCAATCTAAGATAAGGTACTGATGTTGAAATCAAAGCACTCCTACTGGTAGAAATTTTGTATACAGAATAAAAAAAAACACCATTGTATAACTTTGCTCAGAATCTAAAATTTAATAATTTATATCTTTTATTATATTTATAATAATAGGTATCTATAAGCATAGATAAACAATATTTAAAATTGTTATTGAACCATAGACATAATAATTTTATTTGAACTATCGAAGGCCGTGTAATCTGGTGGTGAAATCGTTAACCCTATTTCGTGCGGACGAAAACTGGTCTGACTTTTATTTTTAATATAATATTATTTTCCACATTTGTCGTGTTACAAACTAAACTTTTAGTTATAAAATGATCGATAGTGTTAAAATTTTTGCCTATCGACCTTTTTGGAGTCGAAATCAAAAGTATGTGTTTTTCGGATGCAACTGAATAATTCAGTAGACGTATCTCCATCTTACAAGTCCGTAACATATCAATTTTTACGCTCGTATATCTCCGTAAGTTTAACTTTAAACTAAGTTAGGTTACCTTTATTTCAAAGTTAACTTTTAACTAAATGAGGTAATGAAAAAAAATATGAGGAACTTTTAACTTAACTTAAACCTTATTATTTTAAAATTAAAATAAAATAAAATGTAAAGTTAAAATTAGTATCTAGGAAATGCCTCTTTTCTAGCTATTTCTAGCCAAGAAATTATTTTTAGTAGAAACTAAACCAAATCCAACCTAAGTTAGTGATAACAACATAAATTATATCGGGACTCTCATTAGTAAATAGTTGTGATATTCTTGATCATATTATATTTTGTAGGACATTAATTTATTTTAGTATTGCTATAGGTAATTCTTAGATTGTGAATATATACGGTATAATATTATTTATTAAATAGTATGTTTATTATTTTATTTCTAGATTTCAGCCGTATGTACAATTTATATTTATATTTTTATTATTTTAATTTGTTTAGTTAAATTAATTCAATTTATGTGATTTGTGTTAGATAACTCATATAACTTATATGATCATCATCGTCCTCAAATGTTTACTTACTTACTGAGTAATATTATGGCTATGTACTCGTTTAGTTTACAAGTCATCACCCGTAATTGGGTATAACCATTGGCAATTACTAGCATTGTCCAAATAGACCTATAACTAAAAATATAGTAGATAATAAGAATATATTCAGAATTCAAAAAGTCATCGAATACTAAGTGTCAGATAGTTGAAAGTCACTCCGCTGAGAATTTAAAATAATTACGAGAGTACAACTGGTATTATCGTTTTAATTTAAAAAGTATCATGTCTTTGTATAATTTAGATGACAATTATTGTGAAAATACATTATTTGATATACCTAATATAGTATGAGTACCATATTATAATATAATGTTATACTTTATTACGCATGTTCGTTTATTAATTAATGACCGTATATACATGACATTTTGACTGAATTTATATATTAGCATGATAAAATGTTCAAAATATTTTGACTTGTTTTAAGTGGTTAAAAGAAGAAAGTTTCATTTCAAATGTCAATTTAAATTTATTTGTAGGGCCAAAAAGCTTGAAAATTGAATACAAGGCTACTAATATATTGTTACAATGATAATAGAAAAATATTAAAAATACATCGTCACAATTTTTTTTATAAGCATTTAATGTTCAAATTTTGACAACATTTATCAAATTGAAAAAAAATGATTTTGTAGTTAAACATTTATAAAACGTTTCACTTGTAAAGCTAAGGATTGACAATTTAAAACAAGTTTCCACGTATGATTGGGCCGGGTACGTACAAAAATAGTCCGTGGTGCCCGGTCACCAGATGCTTCGTACGCACTCTGTACACACCGACCGACCTGTGTTATGATGTGTATTTATGTATAGCACTCAACAGAAAGTGGACAGGGTCGCCGAGCAAATCCTGTGAGTGCTAGAGTGTGGTAGGTGTGTAAATGTGTGTATATAGGTGTGTGTGCTACAATTAAAATAATAATAAGAAATAACACGGTTTTGAGAAATAAGTCCTGTTGTATTATTGGTAGCAAAATTATAATATGGACAGCAACACAATCATATGTATATAGAATATAAACAACACGGCACTCTCGTACCGACAATATAAAAAACAATGAATAATAATAATATATAATATGTAAAAACTCACAGATTGTCGGTGCTTGCTGGCCAGCCGCTACCACCTGTGCCTGTATAATAATTTTATGATAGGTGCACAACAATAATAGGTTAACAATAATAAAATAACTGGCTATTTGAGCAAGACAATAATATTTAAATGGCAATAGCTAGATACAGCGCTTGTGGCTAAATAATAATAATATAACAGTACAAAATATGAATTAAATAAATCGCACTCGTGACATTATAATATAATAGTATTATGTGAAATAACGACGCGGTGTATCTAGACAAATAGTAATAATAATATGCAAACGGCTATTAGAGCCGGCGCTAACAATTTAATTTAATATTATCTAAACCAATAATAAAATAACCGGCTGTTCGAGCCAGATCACGATATATGAACAATATAATTTGATATTACAACTTACAAGGCGATTCGCGCCTGCAACGCATAATATAATAAAAATAACGATTTGCGCTGCTTTCGCGTTAACGGTAATTAACGGACTGCCGGCTTAGGCGGCTGTGGTAATTATACATGGACCGGCTCGTCGTCGGCGGCCGTGCCGTTTTACGTAATAGATAACAATAATATAGTACAGCAGGTAAATATAATAATATAATAATTCAATTGGACAATAAAATTAATATGTCGTGTGTATGCCGGTCGGTGGCGGAGTGGTGGTACGAGGTGATATAATAATTAAGAATATTTTATTCGTTGGCTTGGACAACGTAAATTGGTAAATAATTTAATTTAATCAGAACAATATCATCAAATTCTTTTTAATATATCATAGGCAGTCTTAGTTCAGAATCGTTTTTCGTATACAATGATGTACCATTGAATTTAAATTTGACACCATCCATTATAGTGACCCACTTGTAACCTACTGTAAAGCAGAGCGACATCCACTTGCCCACCTTTTTTACTATTTAATTTCTAATTGTAAAAATAAAAACGTGGCCCCTTATTTTGTATTTATTCGAAATACGCTTTGTATCAAACCACATGATATAAAAAACCTATAGCGATTAACAATGCAGATTATGAATGATGACTTATGAATTAGGATAAGGACTTTAAATTTTGTTTTACTGGCAGCCTATTTGAATAAACCTATAAACTATTCATTTTTAAAATAAATATCCCTCTATTTAAATGTTTAATTAAGTTTCATTTAATGATTATTATTAACTCATTAATTATTATTATAATTTTTTGTAGAGCAAGTGGGTACGTATATTTTTATTTTTTTTTTTAGTCTGTTAGAGATTTCAAGATAATAATATTAGGTATAATATTAATTATTTCGTCCATTGGCTTGAATGTAAATTTGTTGATAAATTAAACATGGATGATCAGAAACATTAGAATACGTGTCATTTGCTAAGTCTTAATTTATGAGAAACTGTTTTAAAAAAATGTTCAAAATTAATATTTCCATAATACAATAAAACCTTAGGTGGGTTCTGTTGGTTCTGTAAATTATAAATTAAATACCTTTCAAATGTGAAGCACACGAAATAATAAGTATATATTTGTTTAAATATCTATTATTAATTAATATGCATAATGCACATACCTAGTCCCTAATATATAATATCCCAACAAAAACACTTCGTCGAACTACGTGTAAAAAATTGCTAAGTAAAAAAAAACTAGTCATCTATAAGACTTCAGCATTATAAATATGTGATATCATAAATAAATGCTAAGTTAACTTAAATTTAAAAAAAACTAGTAATTTATAATACATAAACATTATAAAGATGTGATATCAAGAATAAATGCTAAGTAAATTAAATTTGAAATTAATTGATTCTATCTCAATTATTTATTTACTTTGCGAGAATTTATTTTCTTTATAAATTAATAATTAAGACTTTTTTATAAAACAAATTTAGTAACATTTGTCATGGAAATTTGTTAAATAGTCCAGTTATGAATAGACATGTTTATTTGTCAAAATATATAAACACACTAGTGGTTTTATTTTTTAAATAATTTCTCCTTTTTCGTAACTTCTGTTTGTATGTCTTAGAAACCATTTTAGAAATAAAGAATCACAAATTATAATATAAATAAATAATAAAATACGACCTACTACAACACTGTAACAAACGAGACAACAAATAAAACGTGGTTTGCGCGGCGGCGGCGGCGAATAAACACATCTACACCGAACGTCACTAGAAAAGTAGAAACATGAATGTCGAAAACATTCGATATTATAAGCGAAGACGCGGGCAACGGCGGGAACCGCAAGTCGCAACCGCTGCCCAGTGTACGACCGCGACGAAAACGTATACGGAATAGAGGGGGTTATACGGTCTCCGGTGGCTGGCAGTAATGTTGTCCGAATAATGATAAAGACCGATAAGAGTGGTTGTACGGTGGTTAACCTGTGGTTACCCTGTGACCAATTTGAGGTGGTGTTGCACAGCAAGTCGGGGGATATTTTCGATTTGCGGAACGGAGCGTAGCGACGAGTGTCGCTAGCATGGCATCACTGTACGATGTTTTTTCAAATTGGTGTCACTGTAATATGCTGGTATATGCTGGTATGGTATTGTGGTATAAACTTATCATTTTTCGGACAACTGCCCCCAACCCTACGGTCTCGTGCGCTGCTGCGTGAAACGTAATAACTAAAAACGGTCGAGCACAATATCTTTTTGCTAATATATTCGTTATTATTCAACCAATTTTTTCGAAAATAACAAAGGTATAATCTACAAATCATGCCCGATCTATTGATACCACAAACAGACCAATCCGTTCATTCATTAGGTCTGTAGCCCTGGCTAAAGAAAACGGGCAAATTTACACACATTCAATGGGCAAACTCTGGCTCGTGTAATATACTACGGTAGTGACCGCTTCGCTTTTTTTTTTACTTAGCTTCGCGCCACTACCATCGCGCTGGATGATACGGGCTGTCAATATATTTATATATATATTATATATATATATATATCGATATATTGATACATCATACTTCATACTATTTCATTTTCGGAAGAGAAAATATGAATATAATTTTGTATCTAATTGTATAATAATATATATATTTTTTGTAGCAAACTTTGGTAAATATATTTTATGTTTATTGTCATATTTTTACTTACGCTTTTCGTGGGATGGACAAATTAAATATTGTTGGTAACTTATATCCTGTATTGAAGAGATTCAAACATTTTTATTAAATAGTTGAATGTGTTGTATATAACACTCCTAACGAATGACGTATGACGTTTTCAGCTTCACATGTTTGCTCTATACCTAATATATTACAAACGTATAACTTATGTGAATGTTTTTCTAAAGAAAACCCATTTTCATAATTCCATTTAACTAGTTGTTATGGATTTCTTCAGAATAATGTTATCTTTCTATCTTGTATTTATAATGGTGTCTAACTATTCGTTCTTGTCCACAAGCACCTTAAATTGCAGTTTACAAGTTCACATATCGGTTTGACATTTTCAGTTTTTATTTATACGTTTAATTTACTGTACCATTATTACTATAATTAATTAATTATTAACGTTTTAAATAACATTTTATAAAAATGTGATAGACTTTATTACCCAAAAAATCTAGATATTATCTTTAATCATGATAATAGTTATATACATAATATGCCTATAAAAGTATAATTTATTTTACTCTATTCTTATAAATTAAACATTATCAATTGCAGTACAAAATACAGGAGGTAAGTATTATTTAATAATTTTTAATATTTAATAGATACGTAATAATATTATTGGGGGACGGAGTGGCCGAGCGGACTAAGGCGTCGGTGACGCACACCGGTGCTGTTTCGATAACTCGGTCGCGGGTGGCATTTTTCTTCGGGCAAGTCACGGTGTCCGGAAAACAAGTGCCGCCATCCCCAAACTGGGCATGGCAGATACCTACACAAGCGTCTAGAGACAGAAAACGCCGAATGGCTGCAAGATGGCGGCCTTATGCTCTTATCAATCGTACCTCTTATCTTCACAAATATTTATCAGTATTATCACAGAATAGTATGTGATATTATCTCAAGAGATTATGAAATATTACAAACATTCATAGTTCATAAAAATAATTATAATTTATAATATCTATTAATTCCTAACTATATTTCAAATGTTCAATTAGAATATCAAATCAGGTAAATAGTTATAAATTATAATTAAATGTCAATATTCAAATTGTTAAGTATAATAATATAGTTAGGTTCACATTAACTGTAATAATAATAATAAATAAAAATATGAGTGTGTGAGCCCACCATTACACTCTGGGGAAGTAAAATTTTTTTCATAAATATTGAGACGCTTGAAATTATAAGTGAATTAGGGAGAAAGTGAGAAAATTCAATACAATAAAAATAAACGTTCATGCTGCCGCCACCATGCATGACTTGCAAAATAAATAAATAAACAAACGTGTCGTTTCATTTTTCATTACAATTTTTTTTCCAAGCATACCTCAAGAATGAAGTTTTACTTCAATAATAATTACAAAATAATAGGTATACACAATATACGTCATAATACACAACAAACAATGTCTTGTATAGTTACAGGCGTTACAGTTAAATAGTTATAAGAAAATATCAACATTCAATATTCAAATATTCAATGTCCATCAATAATAAGGATGCACTTATATTATTCTTTTCGATTTGGTTCGGTACTGAAAGTTTAAATACTTATTACTTAATATTTCATAATAATAAAATAATATAATAATAATATAATTTACCACATAATAAAAGTATACTGTGATAATACTGATAAATATTTGTGAAGATAAGAGGTACGATTGATAAAAGCATAAGGCCGCCATCTTGCAGCCATTCGGCGTTTTCTGTCTCTAGACGCTTGTTAAATCGAGCTGTAAATGTAACTTATATCGGGTATACATATACACAGATGAAAATGGATGAAAACCGAATCGATTGGACCAAAATGTTTTGCATATACCTGATGATTTTTATGAGAGTTTTTATAAAGAATGTGTACACATGGTTTTTCATTAACTGACAGAAATACAGCTAAAAATGTGTGTTTTATTGAACGTATTGACTAATAGTATGATAATGATAATCCTATACTTTAAAATGATAAGTAGAGAACCCGTGGAACCCCCTAGGTATAAGCCACCCATGGAACGGAAAACGCCGGCTACAGAGAACCCGTGGCGTAAAAAATTAAATACCGCTCCGTCTCTACCGTCCGCCAGACCCGTTACCGTCGATTCTTTAGCGCGTCCAATCGCGTACCTTCGCCTCCGTGGTGGTCGGTTGGTTTTCAAATTTTTCGAAAATAAAACGTTTTTCGATAAATGTTACGCTTTTACTCCGTTTTTCGCATTTTTGACATTTTCTCATCCCCATTTTCACACACTTCGTTTGTTTTAAAAACCTTCAATGTGGGATTTGTACGCAATATCGGTCCATAGCCATCGCAATCGACGCCAGCGTCGGTCGTTATTATTGCTTTTTTCATCTTTTCAATCGCTGTTTGTGCTCTATTTGATTAGTTTTAGATTCTGAGCGAAGCGATGAATGTATTGATTTTACAATGATGTTTTTTTTTTTTATTTTTTTTATTTTTTTTTTATTTTTGTGTCTGTCATCACCTTTTAGGACAGTAAAAGTGCTTGGATTTTCTTCAATAGTAACTTTTCTGATAGGAAAGTGAATCTAGTTGGTACTTTGGGGGGTCAAAAGTAAAAATTTCCCAGTAGTTTTCACAAGCGACGTGAAAAACAAAAGAAAAATTAAGGAAAACCGGAATTTTTACGCAAAATCTGTTTTTGAGAAAATCGATTTTGGTTTTTGGTGTAACTCTAAAACAAATGACCGTAGGGGACATGAAATTTTGACTGAATGTTTATATTAGCATTTTCTATACACCATAAAATTTACAAAATATTCTGACTCTTTTTGAGCTGTTTACGGCCATTGTCAGTTTTTAATTTTTTTAGTTTTTTTCTCTATAATTATCAATAAAATTTTATCTGTTGAGTAAAAAAGTTTGAAAATTTAATAGAAGGCTCCTAGGTTATTGTTTCAAAGGCAGATGAAAAAAATTAAAAATCCTTAGTCACAGTTTTTATTTATAAGCATTTAAAGATCAAATTTTGACAAAATACGGAAAAATCACGAAAAATAGCAAATTATTTTGAGTTGAGAATTCATAAAAATTTTTCTTTTTAAATCTAAGATTGGAAAATGTAATATAAGATTACTCATAAGTTTGTCTACCTTTATCAAAAAAAAATTAAATCAAATTTTTATGAGCGTCTGAAATTTATATTTTTATAACATTTGATATTTACTCGATTTCTCATGTAACAATTTTCTTATTTTATTGTAATTAAAAAACGAATGACTGTAGATACTTGAAAATTTCACTGAATGTTTATATTAGCATTTTCTATACACCATAAAATGTTGAAAATATTTTGACACTTTTTGAGCTGTTTACGGACATTGTCAGTTTTCAATTTTTTTAGTTTTTTTTTCTAAAAAAGCGTGAAAATTTAATATAAGGCTCCTGATATATCGTTCTAATAGCAGTTGAAAAATATTAAAAATACATTGGCACAATTTTTTTTTATAAGCATTTAAAGTTCAAATTTTGACAACATTTATCAAATTTATAATTTATAAATTATTTTGTAGTTAAAAATTTATAAATTTACAAATTTTTAACTTTTATGGCTAAGGATTGAAAATTTAAAACAAGGCTCCACGTAAATAGGTTATATATAAATTACTTTTTTCACAATAATATCATCAAATATACTTGGTAAAATCATAGACTGACTGACCGTTTTCGCTCAGAATCGTTTTTCTTATACAATGATTTTATATCATTGAATTCAAATTTAACACAATCCATTACAGTGACCCACTTGTAACCTACTGTACAGCAGAGCGACATCCACTTATCCACGTTTTTTTTTTTGAAACCCATGGATATGTGGTTTATACACTTTAAAATTCACGTTCACGAAATGTCAGTCGGTCTTCGTTTCAACGCACAACTGATAGATACTGTTGTTTTTGTTTTGTTTTTGATTCAATAAATATTGCATTATATTATTGTAGACATATTGTTTGGTCCTTAATTACGTAGGTATATTGCTTAACGTAAACACAATTTTGTGGTTTGATTTCAATAGATGTATTATTCAATCATACATTATAATAATGTAATAATAATAATAATAACTGTCAGATCATTGAATAAATTACAATTAAAGTTAAACAGCGTGTAGATACATCGTATCGAAGAGTCTCGCTAGAGACTCCTTTCTGTGCATAAGTAACACCGATAAGAAACAGCACACCGACAACCGATAGCGAGACTATTATACATTAAGTTTCGTTTCGGCGCTCGGACCTCTCACTCGCACGCGTTGGTTGAATGCAGAGTGCGAGAGAGACAGAGCTAAAAACTGCAGTTTTGTGAGTCTTTTTCTTTCGTCCGTCATACAGCGAGATGCGGCCGCCCAAACTTCCCCTTCCAACGCCGCGCCGTAGCAACCGCCACGCGCCGGCCGCTACCGTACCGCGAACCTCACCCACAACAACAGCTAGCTAGTCTTCTATTCTATTCTATGGCTATTCTATTCACTCTGCGAACGCCGTGGAACATACTACGATTTGTAAATTTTGCTGTTACAATAAGTATAATTTTTTTGTCACAAATTCGTATGAAATTTATTATATGATACTTTACATAACCTTTGCATTGTATGTTCTTGTAAAAATGTCCAAGAATTTCAATCAAATATTATGCGAGTACCCATAAAAAATGATTCGAAAATAAGGTATGAGTTAAAAACACTTATGGATTTCGAACGTTCAATTAAAAAAACCTGGACTACATGTTTAAATTGTAACAAGGATACACCTCATAATGTTCAGGTTGATCCAAAAATTACCAACAAAGTTTTGATTATTCAATTACAGTTGGAAAACTCCTATAATAGCAATCCTGGAGATTATATATTCTGTAATTTTTACAAAATAAAGGCTTTGCCAACGTCTGTACTGAAAATTCACAATCGCTCCTATAAGCTACACAGCTGCATTTTCTACGAGAATAATCTTAAATCTGGCAGATACAGCATAATGATCAGGGAGAACAAAACCAACTGGGTACAAATAAAAAACCAAATCACGAAAATACAAAAGTGGCCCCAGAATTCCAAAAACGC
The DNA here is from genome assembly GCF_019925205.1 of Metopolophium dirhodum. Lineage (NCBI taxonomy): Eukaryota > Metazoa > Arthropoda > Insecta > Hemiptera > Aphididae > Metopolophium > Metopolophium dirhodum. Next base: position 20,273,156 of record NC_083561.1, read on the forward strand.
CCACATTTTAGTATTCGAAGCAAAATAATTACATTGTCCTGAGATATCACAGTAAAACGTGCTTCGGAAAAATAATTGAAATCCTCAAAAAAACTACTTTGGAGTTGTTGACTTGTTTACAACAATATAATTGATATAAATTTAAATTATGGCTGTAATCAGAGCCGTGCCGTTACGATTTGGCGCCCGGGGCAAAATTAAAAATATTCGCCCCCTATTTTATTTATCATTAATCATAATGCGTTTCATTCCTATTTAATTTAATTTAATTTTTTTTTTTACAACGTATTTTGAACATTAATTTGACAAAAAACTAAAGTTAATTGTAATAGTAATTATTAAACAAAATAGTTAGGTATAATTTATTAATTTATACCGTATTAAATAATTAAAAATGATAAAAATCACAAATTATATTATATATATACATGTTATATTTACAAACGTATCATAAGAGCGTATCATAAGAGCGTATCATATATAAGTATCATATAGTTAAAACTTAATTTTTCTGGACTTTATTGAAGCAAAATCTTCAATGACGTCTTCAAAATCAATGCTTTTTGTTATTTCATGCTCAATTGATAATATTGCAGAATTGGTTAATCTGTTTTGCGACATGGTTGACCGTAAATACGTCTTAGTTAGTTTCAATTTACTAAAAGAGCGTTCCCCAGAAGCGACGGTAACAGGCATGGTAAGAAACAATCTATATGCAGTCATTAAGTTTGGACAAGTTGAATCAAGTTCATATTTTTTAATTGCGTTTAAAATATTTAAAGCAGTTGCGTTTAAGTCTGGTAAAATTGCTTTTACTTGATATTTAAAAAATTCGATTTCGTTAATTATTTCCTGGTCAATATCTTCGTTGTATTTGATAGCTAAATCAGCTGCATATTTTTTAAATTTTTCAACTGGTGTAACAGATAGTGAATGAGCAGAAAGGAATTGAAAATCATCAGCAATATTTGATAATTTTTCAAACCTCCATTTCATTTGAGCCATCATATTATCAAGAACTTTGTAGTATTCCAATGTTAAAAATTGATCTGCAGAAATATCTTCACCCGATGAATTTTCTCCACTCATAACTTTCCTTTTTATTGTCCTTTTGATTTTTAATTCAGATTTTATTCCAACTTTATCACAAATACTAATAGCTTCAGTTTTAATTTGTTCATTTCCACTATCACGCATTTCTTGGAGAGAAACATTTAAACAATTTATCCTTTTTGAAGCCTGATCTATTGAAATATTTGAGCTTTGTAATAATTTATTTACACGATATATTTGATTCAATATTTTATCCCACATGACTAAAAAATAAATATCTGGTTAATAATAATCTGGTTTTTATTTACTAACGCTTATCGCACTTCGCGTGCTCGACGTGCAGTCGATTTTGAGATAAAGAATACGATAATTTATTATAAAGCCAATAATATAACAAGAATAAAACGTTTGGTTGACTAATTGTTACTCCTCAAACATAGTCAGAAATTTGTTCAGAAAAAATTTGTAATGGACCAAAATAATTGTAAAACAATAATCTTTCTCATATATTTTATTTATGTAAAGTTTAAAATATTATAAAAATGTTTGGCGCCCCTTTAAACCATTGGCCCGGGGCATATGCCCCCTAGGCCCCCCCCCCCCACGGCACGGCTCTGGCTGTAATATATTATATTATGATTAATTTACACGATATTTATACGATAAACAATAGTATTATTATAATGCATATTTACAATAATTACAATAAAGTATATAAGTACATGTTTGCTTGTCTTTAATATTTGAATTTATAATATGTAAGAAACATATTTCCAAATAAAATTAAATATAATAATATATATAATCCTCAGTATATCACAGTACAACGTGCTTCGGAAAAATAATTGAAATCCTCAAAAAAACTACTTCGGAGAAGTAAAAAAGGCTTTCTGTGCGTAAGTTGAAGAGATTAGATAGAACTTTGGTGTTAATAAAGATGTGAAATCAATCTCAAAGTTCTGTGCCAAAAAGGGCCACGGTTGAAAAAATAGAATTTGGAGCTTAATAAAGAAGTGAAATCAATACCCAAATTATGTGCCTCAACTTGAAAAAATATCTTATTCAAAAAAATTTCAAGATGTTCAACTGTACAAACATTAAAAGTAAATATTAGCACAGAACGGCGTACAATAATGATGAATTAGCCTTAAATCGGAGTTGTTGACTTGTTTATCTGTCTGACTAGAATTTTTGTTGATAATCTGTAATTAGGGCCGCTTTGTGCTAATTTTCTCATTAGTATGAATTTTTGTTGACAAACTGTAATTCACGCCGTTCTGTGCTAATATTTTATCTTAATGTTTGTACAGTTGAACATCTTGAAATTTTTTTGAATAAGATATTTTTTCAAGTTGAGGCACATAATTTGGGTATTGATTTCACTTCTTTATTAAGCTCCAAATTCTATTTTTTCAACCGTGGCCCTTTTTGGCACAGAACTTTGAGATTGATTTCACATCTTTATTAACACCAAAGTTCTATCTTTTCTCCCAATCTCTTCAACTTACGCACAGAAAGCCTTTTTTACTTCTCCGAAGTAGTTTTTTTGAGGATTATATTATACGATTACATCGATGTGTATCGAATATATCGGTTAACGTCGCTCCGTAGTCACAGCTTAAGTGTTGAAATTTTGACGATTGATGTCAACACAAACTGTGGCTCGGTAGGATAGGCGTAGGCTCCCCAAACGTAGGTTGTTAGGTAGGTTCGAGTTCAAATCCGTCGTACGCTCTCCGGGCGGCGATTTTCTGTGCCATATGGAATAATACAGTCGCCTGCCTGACAACTAAACTTTTTGCATTTTTTTTCGATTTTTTTCACGCTTTTTTCATAAAAATATATAATATACACTACAGGTACATGTTTATATGTATTGTGTTGGTTTTTATATAATGTATCTATATGTTATTTATTTTATAATTACACATTTCTCAAAATGTTCATTGTTATATATAATATAATGGTGTTATTGTTTTTTCATCGGATAATAGTAAACACTTGGTTTCTCTGTGAAAACAAAAGTTATTTATTACTTATTATTTATATTATTTACAAAATTACAAATTTACCTGTGAAAACAAAAGAAACAACAATTTATGTTACTATTGTCACTCTTAATTATTTTTTTTTTTTTTTTTTTTTTATTGGGTAACCCACGGCAACATAGGCCATTGGGTGTGGGGAGGGCACTGTAGGTTTTATATTGGGTAGGTTTGGTAGGTTTTATATTGGGTAGGTTGGTACACGTGTGTGTTGTGTTTGGCAGAATTTCTAATGGGGCACCCGTAGGTTTCTGCCGTGCCCCGGGGTGGGGGGATGGCGGCACTTGTTCTCCGGACACCGTGACTTGCACGGAAAAAAATGCCGCCCAGTGGTCGAGGATCGAACTCGGACCGGCTGTGCCGAATCCGTCGCGTTAGACCACTCGGCCACCTCGTCCCCCTCTTAATTATTATTAACAATTTAAAACACAATATTAAAATCAATTTGCTTGGTTAACAATCTTAAAGACATCATTATATTATATTATTATTATCAATTTTACAATTTTATCATTTTATCATCTTATAAATGTTTTGTTATAATAATAATAATAGTTATATCTAAAGAAAGTATTTTCTTTACATATATAAATACATATTATATTTGTTTGTATGTATATTGTATATAGTTCGTATTTTTCGTATGTGGTGTGATAGGGTTTTCACTTGTAGCCGCTCAACTGTGGATCTGCTTACCTGATATGCTGTAGCACATTGTCCGCGATCCGAAGAGATCGGATTGCCTACCTAGGTGGCTAATTGGAAGTTAATCGATTTTGACTTATGATGACTGACTTGCTAGACACTCCACACGGGTTTCGACTTACCTAACACTTTTTACATAAGAAAAAGCTCCGGACATGCGACGACACATACCACTCTATCCGCCGCAGGTGGATTGCTTATTTTTGTTTCGTCTTATAGTAATAAAAATGGATTCCTGTTTCTCTTGGTCATCGCATCACGCGTGAGCAGCTACACCGATTTCGCTAATTCTTTTTTTGTTGTGTTCGTAATTGTCAGAAGGTTTTTATGTAATACAATTTTAGAAAAATTCACCGGAAAAGTAGAAAATCGGGATGTCAAAAAATACAACAGTGGCGCCGTCTGTTCAGAAAAAATTAAACTAAATAATAATAAATTAAGTAGCACATTACGATAATAAGTGTGTTGTATATTGCTTGCTATTGGTTACAGGCATGTTTGTTGATTTTTTTTATTATTTTTCGTCTGTATATGTATATATATTTTTTAACTATATAAATGTGAAATGAAAAACTTTGTACAGGTTAAACTCTGGAACAACTTATCAGATCTCCTTGATTTTTTCTTTAAACAAAAGAGTATATCATGGAGATGGTTTTTATGAAAGAAAATTGTAGGAAAATCATCTGGAAAAGTAGGGAATCTGGATGTCAAAAATACAACATGTTAGGTTAGTATTTTGTATTAATTGGTTATATTAATCCTCCATATAAAAAATACGACAAACTTGGTATAACTTTGGTACTCTAGAGTTAAATCCTACACTTACGTACAAACAGCACAGGGTCCACGATCTACCACAGGTAGATTGCCTACCTGATAATTTACAGCTGCGAATCAGAATTTTTATTCCGGGCAACGGAAAAGTTAACAACATCATACACCGAATATAAATAACGAATTGAACAAAGTTTGAGTCATATAGAGTTGATACATTTAACGGACAACGAAGTGGGATCAGCTAGTATAATATATTTTAGTAAATATTATTATTATTTATCACTTAATTATCATAGTATGATGATTTTTATTATGAGCAAATCGATGAATGTATTGGTTTTAGAATGATGTGTGTTTTTTAATTTATTGATTTTTGTGTCTGTTTACACGATTAGTACCTAGTCGAAATAATGCTTTAATTTTCAACTTCAGTATCTTGTTCAATGGGAAAGTGAATATAGTTGGTATTTTTGGAAAGTCAAAATTTAAAATTCACAATAGTTTTCAAAAGCGCCCGGAAAGATAAAATAAAAATTAAGGAAAACAGGAATTTTTATACAAAATCGATTTTGGCTTTTAGTATTTCTGTAAAGCAAATGATCTTAAATACGTGAAATATTCAATGAATGTTTAAATTAGCCATTTCCATAAATGAAAAAGTTTTAAAACAATTTTTACTTATTTTGAGCTGTTTTTGGATATACTCAGCTTCCAACTTTTTTAGGTTTTTTTTCTATGAATGTCTATGAATCTAAAACTTTATTTATGGTGAAAAAAGCTTGCAAATTTAATATAATGCTCCTACTACATTGTTACAGTGAGATTTATAAAATATTAAAAATCCTCAGTCACAGTTCCTTTTTATAAGTATTTAAAGTTCAAATCTTGACAAAATACGGAAAAATCACGAAAATTAACAAATTATTTTGAGTTAAGAATTCATAATTTATTTTTTTTAAATCTAAGATTTGAAAATGTAATACAAGATTATACATGCATTTGTCTAACTTGTCAAAAAATGTATACAACAAATCAAATTAAATTTTTTTGAACGTTTGAAGTTCATATTGTTACAATATTGGATATTCACTCCATTTATCATGCAATGATTTTGTTATTTTGTAGTAATTTAAAAACGAATAACTATAGATAGGTACATGAAAATTTTACTGAATGTTTATATTTTAATTTTCTATACACTATTCAATTTTGAAAATATTTTGACTCTTTTTGAGCTGTTAACGGACATTATCAGTATTCAATTTTTTAATTTTTTTTTACTTTAAGTATCAATTAAATTGTATTTGTTTTGTAAAAAAGCGTGAAAATTTAATACAAGGTTCCTGATATATTGCTTAAACGGCATAATTTTTTTTGAAGTGAAAACTTCTTTAGCAGCGCTGTGCACTTGATCAGTTTTTTTCGTGGTGGGTAAAAAATGTTAAACACGCATCAGACAAATGCGTGCAATTAGACCATTATGCGAAAGAAAAATAAACATACTTCTAGAAGTCCGATTTTAATTTTGAAAACTAATTTGAATTCAATAACTTCTTTTCTATGTTTTATAGGAAAAACTTTTTAATTTTTTTAACTCGTTGAACCTTTAAAGTTCAAATTTATTTTGAGAAATTACGTAAAATAATTTGAAACTGGACTACAAAAACTTAACGAAATATCGGAAATCTATTTCCTACAAAACCTAGAAAAGAAATTATTGAATTCAAATTAGTTTTGAAAATTGAAATCAAACTTCTAGAAGTAAGTTAATTTTTCTTTCGCTTTTGGCATTATTCGCTCTCATGTAAGTAGAAATAAATAAATAAAAAAACGACGGGTTTTATTTTATTTTCATATGTTGTACTTGTTGATATTTATTAACATAGTAGATATTAATTTATCTAGTAATGTCTTGTTATTGTTAGTGTTCGTTTTGTTCAAATACTTTCAATTTTACTATCTAAAATGAATGATTGGCGTTGGAGTGGAGATTTCAACATAAGCATTCCAGACGATATAAAAATCAACTATTAATTAAATTTTTAAATAATGAATTTGGTTTAACGATGTCAAATGATCGCAATCTTAGCACAACGAAATACAAAAGTACTATTGATGTGGTCTTTATTAGACTTTTAAATAGGTTTGAATCAATACATGTTCCACGTAAATAGGTTATATATAAATTACTTTATTAAATTTACAATCATATGAACAAATATACTTAGTAATATCATAGGCTAACTTACCATTATCGCTCAGAATCGTTTTTCTTATACAATGATATTATATTATTGAATTCAAATTTAACACCATCCATTACAGTGACCCATTTTTAACCTACTGTCCATCAGAGCCACATCCACTTACCCACTTTTTACTATTTATTATTAAATTGTAAATAAGTCATTAATAACAATGATTTCAATAATTTGATAATACTTGGCGTTCCTACGACTTTGATTTAATTATATTTAGATACATAAATAATAAGGTTATTAATTTATATTTCATATTTTTTTTTTACAGTTTACGGTAAGATTTATTTAATTAATTTTTATTTTATTGATCTTTAAAATGTATTTTTGTTTGAAAGTTTTTTAGTAAATTAGTAAATATTTTTTATTGTGTAAATTGATTTTTAATTTTTAAATCGGAAACACTCTAGAAATTAGACGTTATAAAAGCTATACATTATGGAAGAGTGTGCATTTTTTCTGAATGTATAAATATTAGGTCAGCTATATTGTGTGTAGCTATGATAACATTTTCCAAATTTGGTTTTTCTATTGTTATTCCTATAAATATTTTATTGCGGTTTGATAGTGTGAACCAATTTTCCTAACATAACATATTTTAAATGCTTCTTTTAATCTCGTATGTTTCTGAAAAAAGTTTTAATTTTTAGTATTTGTTGACACGCAATTGAGCATAGTGTATATTATATCTTATTTTTATAAGCCGTGGAGACGTGGAGTTATTATGATATTTATACGTTACGAAATAGTAAAGACGTTACTATAAAGTACTATAAGTACGTTACTATAAATAATTTATTAAGAAACTGAAATTAATATGGTAAAAATGACCAATTTGAGTACCGTTTTAATTAATATACATTTTAGATTTTTTTTTTTATTTATAAAAAAACTATTTGATTTTAAAATCCTCAACTAAAACGTTGTAAATGTATTGAGAACTTTTCAAAAAATCTCTTTATTTGCCACATTAATCATAATATATCAAAACTATTATATAATTATTCTTATAAATTACCGTCGGTTTTTTTTTTTATAGGAAGCATAGGTAAGTTGTTTTTGATTTATTTTATTATATATTAGGTATATTAGATTAATCTTACATGAGTAAATAATTTAAAACTATAATGCTCATATTATTTTATTAAATAAAGTAGTTTCATTAACTAAGAATCTTAAAAAGAAAAAAAAAATTAAGCTATTTAGTTACAAAATTTAAATATGTTGTTTTCATTTTTTAGTTGATTGCATTTGCTTATAGTAAAACAATATATAAATACTCTATAATTAATAACTACAGTTTTTATTTTATTTCAGCTGAAGCAGGTACGTAATACATTTTTTTTTATTGGTCTTAAAATTTTATATTGCATTACATAAGTAAAATAGAAAAAAATAGATAACCAATTATTAAGGTGGCTTATGTTGAGTTTTTTGATGCTATCTTTGTTGTTTGTACTGTCTTTATTTATAGTAATCATTTTTATTTTGTATGATATAGTTGTTTTATGGTTATCAATCTTATAAACCGCAATCGCAATAATCCAGTCTAACAGTCAAACAGCACATCGCATCCCAATATACAAATCAATTTGTACAGCTGAATCTATCTATATTGAAAGCCACAGAATAAGCTTCTCATACAAAGAATAAATGCTTAACCATATATTATACTGACTCACTCAGTTCTCTCAAAAACTTAGAAAATCCTTAAAAAACAAACCTATATGCACTAAAATATTGAAAAAATATTTAAAACCAAAAAAGACATTAATATTGTTAATATTTGGCAGTACTTGTTTATATTAGATATAATATTTTTAGATACATACATAATAATACTACTAATTAATATTTTATAACTTATTTTCCAGCATACCGTGAGTAACAATTTTGAATATTTTTTTTCAATGAATTTTATAATTTATTTTTATTTGAAAGTTTCTTGATAAATTTACAAAAGCAATATAAAGTTCTTTTTTACATTGTTTTTTAATCAATTGGAAATCATACAAAATACAAATTTCAAATTTGTAACTCTCTTTAGAAATCAGACGTTATAAATGCTATAAATTATGGAAGAGTGTATATTTTCCCGAATGATATTTTGTTCCGTTCGATAATTTGTTCCCTTTTGAGACATTTTGTTCTGTTTTTGGATTTTTTGTTCTTCATCTGTGGAGACATTTTGATTCTTTTTAATGTTTCAACAAAAATGAAGTAGGATTTTTTGTTCCTTAATTTAAAATTCAAAAGTAAAACAAAAAATTAAAAACGTAACAAAATATCCCCACGGAACAAAATGTCACACCAGGGCATTTTGTTCCGTTTTAGGATTTTTTGTTCCGTTTTTAATTTTTTTGAAAAGATTAAATTATTCACAAAAAAGAACAAAAAGTCCACCGAGAGGAACAAAATATCCCCGTGGAACAAAATATCCCTAAAGGACATTTTGTTCCGTTTTAAGATTTTGGTTCTAAGATTGATTATTTTTAAAAAGGAACTAAATGTCCCCAAAAAGGAACAAAATTTCCACGAAACAAAATATCACCTTACCTTCGAATGTACTTATAGTTCTTAGGTCAGCTACTTACTTGCAATCCCGAGAACTTTTTCAGTGTGGTTTGATAGGCACGAATACTTATTTAACTTATTTAAAATGGTCCTTTTAAACACGTATGTTTCTAAAATATGTTTTAATTCTTAACAATTGTTAGCATTCATTTGAACATAGTATATGGAGATCAAAATATTGTATTTTATTTATATGTGCTGTTATTATGATAGTCGTATGTAACAAAATATTGAAGAATATACTAGGGATTGGCAAATAATTTATTAGAAAACTGAAATTAATATACAAATTAAAATCAAATTTCGATTTGTTTTCTATTTATACAAAAAATATTTTCTTTCAAAGTTGGACCCCATTTTGTAAAACTATCGAGAGCTTATCAAATAAATTACTAGATTTACCACTTTTATTATGCTCAATTATAATTATAAATTACCACTATCTGTTTTATTTCTAGAAAACCATATTCGTAAGTTGTTTTTGATTTATTTATACAATCTTATATTCGATTAATTTTAAATGTGTAAATAGTTGAAGACTCCAATATTCATATTATATTAAATATATTTCAAGTACCTACTAGCTATAATATTGACGACCTACTCGAAGTTGCTTATTATGATAAGCTTGTACCAGCTCCTGGACACTCGGCCGCCATATTTTTGGAGGACAAATTGTTATCACCGCTGTAATCAAATCACTTTCATTGTTTTATTCTGTGATAACAACATGTTTTCAACATGATGACATTCGAAAGTGATCGTTTTTCAATAAAATGTTTTAAAACCTACTCTATTTTTTTCATGTGCAAAATACACTATTTAATGACAGAATTAAGTAATAAAATTAAACAAAATTAGCATTTTCAATAAAATTTTTATGTAATGATGCAACATAGTTTTTTTTCTCATTGGAGGTCACACTAATTTGTCCTCCAAAAACATGGTGGCATTGATTTAGTAATTATCCTATGTTCCCCGTATATTTTATAATCAGTGTCCATTCTGATTGTCTTATTCTGTGCTTGTACCCTCCCTATAGTAATATTATAAACTATACATCTTATAAAATGTTGTGCTACCCTGCCAAATAAATAAAACTGCGTGTCAATATACATACAATATACATCACCCACCTCTACGGTACCGTCGTTACTACATTGGCCTTTTTAATCTGATTAGATAGCTCGACAGTAACATGCCAACCTTCTCACATTCAAAGAAATATTTTAAAAATAAAAATATCATTACCCATATCACTATTACCGTCAAAAGTTGATATTAAAAAACCAAAATTTCTGCTGTGTTATTAGTGTGCCAAGGTATTTGCTGTAATCTTCTGAACTTGTAGTTTTTGACTTCTAGGCACTCATTTCGGTGATCTACTTGGACGTGTATTTGAACTACCATATAATTTTCAGTTGTCATGGAGTTAATCTCTAGGCCTATACGTTTTGCAGCATTTATGAGTTTTCCCAATTGTTCTTTGAGATTATCTTTGGTTTCTGCAATCAAGACTATGTCATCCACATATGCTAAGATTCCAATGTTATTTTCCTAACTAGAGTTGCTTCCCATACTACTTTTTCCAAGGCTATGATGAATAGAATAGGAGACATAATACAACCCTGCCTAAGTTGCCACGTATCAGTTGTACTGTATCCGATTGGGTGTGTCCCACTTTTACTTTGATGTCAGAATGACCGATACTGCATTTCATGAGGTTTATTAGCTTTTGCGGCATTCCGAACTCTTCTAAAGTCTTATTTAGAGACAATCTATGTATTGAATCATATGCTTTTTTGTAATCGATGAATAATATATGCACGCTTTTATTATATTCCCAAGTTTTTTGTAACACTTGGCGTAGGATGAAGATTTGATCTATTGTATAGCGGTTTTGCGTAAATCCAGCCTGATAGTTTCATACAAACTATTCTGCCCAAGGTTTGATTCTATCTAGTATACAATAAGATAAAATCGTAATCTATCCCTCTATAGTTGTTGGATATTTGTTCGTCCTCTTTCTTGATGATGGGGTAAACTCTTTATGCAATATTAACCTTAATAGTCGGTGTATATATTTAGATATCAGCTGTTCCTGTTTTGAGTAGCTCTCCGATAATCCAATCTTCGCCAGGCGACTTGTGGTTTTTTAGGATTCTTATTTGGTTAGAAATTTACTCTACCGTTGGTTCGGTATATTCTTCTCTATTATGTTCTTTATTCTCAAATTGTAATGGATCTATGGATTCCCTGCAGTTCAGCAGCTGATCGAAGTAGTATGCCCATTCATTGATTATGTCATCTCTTTTCGTTACCGAGGTATCGTTTCTTAAGAAGTTTTCTTTCTCTTTAAATGCTTTGCTTAGAGAGTTGATTTTCTTATATGGGTATCTTGTCCTATGATTTTTATTGTATTATTCCGATTTCCTTTCTATGTATTTAATACATTTTCTTTTCTCGCATCTTATAATTCTGCTTCCTTTTTTTAGTCTTGTTTTATACCTGGATAATTTTACTTCAATTTGAATATCCTTTAATTAGACTTCCCTTGCTTGCCTCTTGCGTTGTAGGTTATGTTCGCTTATCTGGTTAAACCACAGATTCCTCATATCTCGTTGCACCCCACTGTTTTTACCGGTTTGCAAATCACGTTTCTTATAGCTGATCATAAACTTTCGATATCATGATTTTCGTAATCTATATGTTTTTCTTTAATCTCATTTATTATATTCTTACGAAAATCTTAAAAAATGTTAAGGTCATCTAGTTTTTGTATGTCAAAGAGTTCTGTTTCTTTTTTTCTTTTCTATTTTATTCAATTTTACTTTAAGCCTACCACTAGGAAGTGGTAAGACCCACATTCCACACCAGCAGAAGGTCCTTACATCTAGTACACTATTGCTGAATCTTGAATTCACTAATATATAATCAATTTGGTTAATGTATCTGACATTCAGGTACTTTTATCTATTTCCTTATGTAGAAATTACGTACCTTTTTCAAACCGTTTCATGTAGCTAATTGGATTGGTCTGCACCCATTATAGCTGATAAAAGCTATGCGAACCGGTAGTGTTTTGAAGCACTCTTCTTTACCAATCTCAGCATTATATTGAAACGGTGCGTCCGGATGGACGATCCGTGTCGTAAATAAATAATATGCTTGTTGGTTTTAGTTATCAAGTATATCTATTGCTATGTGATCTGTATTTTATATTTACAATATTGGGGGCTTGAGTTAAGCGTCGATTTGTGCCGATCAGACTTAAATAAGTGAGTCGGCACAATCGAAGGCGCTTGGGTATCGGTCGGGCAATCGCCGGACCCTATCTGTACAATGGAATAGGTTTGATATATATATACCTTATACAAAGTGAATATTGGGCAGGGGAGCTGGCCGTCGTCGGTACAATGGGATAGGTTTGATATATATATACCTTATACAAAGTGAATATTGGGCAGGGGAGCTGGCCGTCGTCGGTACAGACTTAAATAAGCGGTACCCCGACGACGAACCAGGCTCGGATCTGACAGCTTAATTAAGCGCTGAAGTCGGTGATATGTTGGCCCTAAAAAGGGCCGTTTAGAGATGTAATACCGGAGGTTGTGGAATATCCGGCGATCCCGTAGGCCTGGATTGATAGACAGCGGTCGATGATTGGTTGGCTGTGGTATCCGTAGATCGGCGTCATCGCCGCAATACTATAAGTCGACACGGGTCTTACAGCCGTTGAGCGGCAGCCACGCGGAATATTTGTACTGTCGGCGTTATTGTTGTCGGTCTGCGGGTATGCACCGGTCTCGCGCCGTGGAGTGGCAGATTAGTCGATGTTCACCGGTCGAACGATGCTTGCCGCCATGGAGAGGCGTATCGTCGTTGGTCAGCGGTCGGACGATGCTGGCAACCGTGGAGCCGCGTTGTCGTCGGTAGTCGGCTCGATCGTTGGTAGTTGGCGGTCCAGGTTTTCTTCTGTCGGAACTTTGGTTTTCGTTGTGGACAGATTGAAGGCTTGAAGTGGACTGACTAGATTGCTATTTGCTTTGATGGGACGGCCTTTGGCCTATTAAGAGCACCTGGCTGGGCCATTTCTCTCTGAATGAGGTTATTTAATTGATTTGTTTTGGTCTGTTCATGGGACAAGGCATGATAAGTGGGGATATTTGCTCCGTGAAAGTGCATGAGCAAGGTTCTTTGAGAGATAAAGTGCTTCGTCTTGAAGGGTATCTATAGACATTGAGTTTCGTAGGTTGTGATTTGAGACCAGGTAGTGGGCGCCGGTCATGGTACGTAGTGCTACGGATTGGAAGACCTCGATTTGTTTCCAAGATGATTGGCGAATTGTATTTCTCCAAACAGGAGCTGCATATAAAATTATGGGCCTGAGGTATATTTTATATATTGTCAGTTTGTTGGCCAATGGAAAAGTGCTGTTTCGGTTTAGGATCGGATATAGTGCGGCACGGGCACCGCGGGCCTTGCGAATGGTATTTTGGATATGTTTGTCGAACCTTAGATCGTGGGTGAAAGTGATTCCAAGATATTTTTCGTGGTAGCTCCATTCGAGATGTTGATTTTGTAGTTTTAACTTCGTGTTGTGTTTTTTGGATCGAGGCCCAAATATCACTGCTACCGTTTTGGATACGTTTAATTGGATTCTCTATTTGGTGAGCCAGTTGTTCGTGACGTCCAGTTGCCTTTGTAGTTTGTAGACTGCATATTTGTATACATCTGCGATGTTGTTTGCGAGTTTTATGTTAACCGAGGTCGATTCGAGCTCAGTTTGGGTATTCACGTGTTGGTGAACAATACCACGACGGATGAGCACTGTGGTTCCCCCGTTCGGTGGGGTTCTTGGCCGTGGTTGGCGATCTGTGCGGTAAGTGTGAAAATTTGGGATTTTGAGCGGTGTTTTGGGGTCGAGGCGGGTTTCTCCAAGTAGGATAATGTTTACGTTGTGCATTTTTATGAATTTTGTGAGTTCTGATATTCGGTTTTCGATACCGTTGCAGTTCCATGATAAGATTTTGAAATCATTCATCATTGAGTGTAGGAATGGCGTTTATGATTTTCAGGACTGTCGTGATGACCGCATTTTTTGGTGCGACATCTTTGCATTCTTGAGCTGTTGTTAGGAGATCTTTGATTATTTGTAGGAGCTTTGGTGCGTTTATTGTGGGTTCAAGTTTTTCTGTTTGGTGCTTTGTTACTCTTGCGTATGATTTGGTTTCTGTTTCTTTGGTGACTTCGTTTGTTACGGGTAGTGTTATAGGTGTTGGAATTGTTGTCAACACGGATTTTTGTACAAATTTGTTTCTTGTCTCTCTGGTGTGATCTATTTTTTCTTTGCATAGATCTATGTAGTATGGGCAGCCCCTATAGTTTGCGGTGTGTTTTCCATTGCAGTTGCAGCAGGTTGGAGTGTCGTCTTTTGGCTTCTTGCATTCCTTATTTGGATGATTTGCTCCGCACTTTACACATCTAGGTGGGTGACCAAACTGAAGCGATGAATGGCCAAATCTCTGGCATGAAAAGCATTGAGCGGGACCCATTGATTTATATGGTTCTATTTTTACTTTGACGTATAAAAGTTCAGTGGTTTTGAATATTTCTTTCGCATTTACTGTGCGTTTTAGGGAGACCATGTGGATGGGAAGTCTTTTATCGTTTTTGACAAAGGCACGGACAAAGTTTGACTAGATTGCTTTGCTTTGCTTTGAAGGGGCGGCTATTCCGTTAACTATACCAGGCTTTTGCCTCTACTAGTGGATGAAAGTTTGTGAGGGTGGTTATTTAAAATTGTTGGCCTACCCATGATAGGGTTTGATCCTATTTTTAGTGGTTGGAGGGGGGTGAGTTTTACCTAAGAGTCGGATGTGGGCATGAGCAGAGAAGGAGTTTTTGTAGAACATCAATTTAGATTGGGTACGGATAGAGTTTTGGATAGACTTGAAATTGGCTTGAAATAGTTGATGAATTAATTAAGAAACCGTTTATTTTAGCTTTTAAAAAATGGCAATGTATTGAATTCAGAAATCTTACTGGAAAAAATATAAGATGCGATTTATCACCTAATTATCGAAATAATGAACATCCATTGTTTGGTGTTGTTTTTTTTCAAAAAAATAGATTAGACAATCAAGATAGTAATGCTGCTTTTTTTGATGATTGTAATGTTGTAAATTATTCTTTTAAAGTTAATGGAAAAAAATATCCTAATGAATTGCAAAATCTTGATTTTAATGATATGAAATTTTGTCAAGCATATGAAGATCATATGAGTTATAAAAAAACCTATTATAAATCACATGAAGAAAATCCATTAATGTATTTAGATAAAAAAATGTTTAGAAAGAGACCATTTTTTGTTGTTAACATGAGTAGACACCAAAGTCAAATTGCGATCTCCAACTGTACAGTAATTTTAAACGTAGATTTCAGTCAAAATTTACCTGATAAAACAATTTGTTATATTTGTTTAATTTCTAGGTCAGTGTATACGTTTGATATTGAAAGAGGAATAGTTGATGAAAGTTTTTAAAAAAAATCGTTCTATACTTTAATTTTTCAAGATATTTTATCTTGAAAAAAAGTTTTTCATATTTATTTTTTGATTAGATCAAGAACACCAATAAATTCTTCATCAAAATTAACAATTTTACCTTTCAAATCTAAAATATAAATTTCTATTTTTTGAAACCGATTTTTACTCACTGGTCTATATATCATTTTATGAGGTTTAATCAAAGCACTATTAGAATTATATTGAAATAAAAATAAAACTTCATCATAATGAGATAGCTCATCAATGTCATGTGTAATAGATTCTTCAATTATATTACAATGTACTTCTAATATTTTGTTGTTATTATTTAATGATGAATTTTCTCCATAATGTGTATATATTGTATCAATCCCTCCTAAACTTAAATTTAAATCTTTATCAAATGAAAAATAATCTTTTGTTGTTATTTTAATATAGTTATCATTATTTTCCAACTTCATAATCGAATTGAATAAGATATTTAAATGCTCAATTGAATAATTTCCTTTTAATTCAGTTTTACTATTTTTAGTAGAAATAATACCTTTAATATTTTTTATAAAACCTTGTGTATAAATCATTACTTTCTTTGTACCTATTATTTTATAAAAAATATCTGGTGCTACTTCGAATGAAGCAGGCCATCTTTTATTTATAGGGATTGCATTTGTTATAAAATCTCCAATATAATCAATACCTAAACATTTTGATAAATATTCATCAAAACATAGACCGATTGAGGCTGAAATATTTATAAAACCATCAATTAATTCAAGAGTTATTTTAGGAAAATCGTAACAATTCATTAAATTTTCAATTTCATTTATTGTGTATATTCCTTTAAAAATTGTGTCCATTGGTATTTCACCATTTCTACCTAATCTAAATCTACAATCTTGTTCTATATTTATATAATTTTCATTAGAATTAGGATGATAAATTATTGGTTTACTACTAACCATTGAAAAATCAAATTCACTGTTTTCGAAACCTAAATATTTTTTTAATTTTTCATCTAAATTATAATAACAAGGAGATTGAAATGTAATTCTATTAGTTTCATCAGAGAATGATATAATAAGTGGTTCTATTTCTTTGTTCAATTGTTCAATACTATATCTACCTGTTTTTATATCTATTTTATTCTGTTTAATTGTTATACAACACTCTGATTCAATATTAATAAAATTGTTGCCTTTCAAAACTAATGAATAGAGACCTAAAAAATGATCACTATCATTATTGTGAATAGGTTTGTTTAAATGAATACAACCCTTTTTAACTTTTATAAATACCATTTATAAAAGTAAATTTATTTTTTTATTTAAAATCAAAATCATGTCTTGTTTTCCCATTCTTTAAAATTTTTTCACAATTATAAATAAGATTCAATTTTGTTTCCGAACATGTATTATACCATGTTATTTTGTTTTTTGTAAATTCATTTGTATATCTTTCTGGTAAATTTAACATATATTCATCGTTTAATACAACACTTATTCTTTTTCCAAACTTTGTATCAATCATTATGAACTTATTTACTTTGTATGGTTTTCCTTGTTCCAAATCATTAAATTTTATAAGTGTATATCCATTGTTCATTTTATTTAAAGCATCTTTAAAGTTTTCCATTTCCATTTCTTATTTATATTAGAAAATATAAATTTTTTTTATTTTCAATAATTTTTTTAAAAATTTTCTATTTAAAAAATTTTTTCAATATAAATATAAAAAATGAACGAAACTTTATATTGTCTTAAATGTAAAATTCAAACAAAAAATATTAATGCAAATAAAATTCAAACAGTTAATGGTAGATGGAGAATTTCATCAATATGTTTTAAATGTAACACAAATAAAAGTAAATTTATAAAAAATCCTACAATTGGACATAATATTTCCAATAAAAAATTAAATGACACAGATAAAATGATATTAGCTAAAGAACTTCATAAACCCGTTAGAAAAAAATTTCCTAAACGAAGAATTTTTACTAAAGGTATTGATGATTTATGGGCTGCTGATTTAGTTATAATGAGAAATTATTCTGATGAAAATGAGGGTTATTCTTATATAATAACTGTTATAGATACGTTTTCAAAATTTTCTTGGGCTTTAGAACTCAAAAAGAAAGATGGAATTAGTGTTTCAGAAGCATTTCAAAAAATAATAAATCAAGCTATATCACAAAATCATCAAGCACCAAATTTACTTCACACAGATAAAGGTTTGGAATTTGAAAATAAACATTTTAAAAAAGTTTTGCAAGAATATGGAATTAAAATGTATCACACCCAAAATGAAGAAAAATCGTCAATTATTGAAAGATTTAATAGGACTTTAAACAAAAAAATGAGATTACAATTTGAAGTTACAAATTCTAAAAAATGGATTACAATTTTACAAAGATTAATAGATGAATATAATTTCAAAGACATACATCGATCTATTGGTATGAGCCCTTGTGAAGTAAATAAATCTAACGAAGATGTTGTTTTTCACAAATTATATTCATCAAAAAACGAACCAAAACCAAAAATTAAATTTAGTGTAGGTGATAGAGTAAGAATACCAGCTTATAAAAAAACATTTGATAATAAATATAGTATTTATTGGACAGAAGAAATATTTATAGTTAATGAAATTTTATACACAATTCCTATTACTTATAAAATTATAGATTTAAACAATGAAGAGATTGAAGGGAGTTTTTATAACGAAGAGTTACAAAAAACAAAATTTTAAATGATATTTTTTAATAGAAATTATTTTTATTAAAAAATGAATGTAAAAAAAATAATAATATTTTCTATAATAAAGAATGGAAGGATTAAATAAAATTGAATCTTTAGTTAAAGAAATTGATATCAATAATAAAATGGATGTATTAAATAAAAAAATATATCCTGCTAAAACTTGTGATAAATGTAATTTAACAATTGGTTCCAAAAGTTGGTCTGCTCATTTGAAATCTATTCGTCATCAAAAAAATGATATAGATCAAACAATTTTACCTTGTAGAATTAATACAAAATATAATGGTGTACCAATTAATCAATATAGACTAAAACATTTTAATTTTTTGAAAGTAATGCAAAATGAAATAAAAAAAAGTATACAAAAAAAAAATAATAAATGTTATGTGAAATTTTGTGCTTTTGAATACTATGAATATTCTGAGAGTATTAAATATAATCTAAATAAAATTCCAATTGATGGAAATATTTTCATTATTAGTCAAGGAGATGATGGTTTTGGAAATGGAAAGCCTTATGTTTCTAAACTATTACATTCACCAACTTGGTTAGAACTTTGTCATATAGCCAATGATCAAATTATTGCAACAGGTGATTATACTCACCATTTTCTAGATGATATTAAGTTTATTCAAGATTTAGGAAATATTAAAATGTGTGAATTTAGTATGAGATCTTAATATTATTTAAATATTATTTTTAATAAAAATTATTTTTATTAAAAAATTGAAGTTAAAAAAATAATAATATTATCTATAATAAATAATGGATAATAAAAAAATTGAAACAAGTGTTAATGGAAATGTTAACAATAATAAAATGGTTAACAAAACTTGTGAAAAATGTAACTTAACAGTTAGTTACAAAAATTGGTCTAGACATTTGAAATCTATTCGACATCAAAACAATGATCCAGATCAAACAATTATACCTCGATTTAGACGAACATACAGAGGTACAACAACAACAAATGTAAGAACAAGACAAGAGAGCATACAAAGACCTGCAGATAAAACTTGTGATATTTGTAAGATAACTGTTAAATACAACAGTTGGTCTAAACATTTGCAGTCTATTCGTCATCAAAATAATGGTATAAGACCAAGAATATCAAGAGAGCCCAAAGCACATAGAGTTTTTAATTTTACTGAAGAAATGTTTGAAAAAAACAACACGATTCGACCTATTTTACAAAATGAAGAAACAGCATTTCAAAGTAGATTAAAAACTTATATTATTAAAAATAATATGGGTATTAAAGATGTACAAACATTTTTAAATCGTTTAGATAATCCAGTAATAGGACGACTTAAACAAGAATTAAAAATAAAAAAAATAAAACAAACAAATTTAAAAGTAAATATTTGGTTGTATGCTATATATAAGAGAGGTACTAATAAAGAAAATATGGAATATGAGGAAAAAAGTTTTAAAACACCAAATAAAATTTTAACAAAAAATTCTAACTTAAATGATTTTTATACAAATACAAAAATTAAAATTGTAAAAGAAGAAGAAGATTTTATAATGAAAAAATCTCAAAGGAGGAGACTCCTTTTAAGGGTTCTTCATATATTCCATTACCTAAACATATTGGAAATAAAAAAGCTATTATAAATGTTCAAAATAAAGATGATAAATGTTTTCTTTGGGCAATACTCTCTGCTTTACATCCTGTTGAAAAAAATGGAGATAGAGTAACTAAATATAAAAAATGGGAACATGAATTTGATAAAGAATTTAAAGATATTGAATTTCCAGTAAAAATCACAGACGTTCCGAAATTTGTTAAAAGAACAAAAGATATTTCTATTAATATGTTTTGTTTAGATAACAAAGTAATTGTACCTTTAGAAACGAATGAAATCGAAAAAACTAATCATATAGATTTATTATATTTGACAGTGGATGATAAGGATAATAAAGGACATTATTGTTGGATTAAAGATTTAGGGAAACTAGTAGGAAGACAAAACACTAAAAATACTAAAAAAAGATTTTACTGTAAAATGTGTTTAAATAGTTTTGGTACAGAAAATATGTTAAATGAACATAAACATTATTGTACTAATAATAAAGCAGCTAAAATAATTCTACCAGAACCCTATAATAAAACTTTAGAATTTGAAAATTATAATCATTCATTAAGAGTCCCTTTTGTGATTTATGCTGACTTTGAATGTACACTTCAACCAATATATACTTGTCAACCAAATGATACAGAGTCTTTTACAAAATGTTATCAGAAACATATACCTAATAATATTTGCTATTATATTAAATATAGTAATGGTGATTATAAACCTCCTGTAAAATATTCTGGTCCAAACGTAGCTCAAGTATTTTATGAATGTATGAAAAATGAAGAAATAAGTATTTCTGAAATATATGATAAAATAGTTCCTATGAAATCATTGAATGTAGAACAATTAAATAATTATAATAAATCTAATAAATGTCATATCTGTGAAAGATATTTATCAGATTTACCTCCAATGTTAGAGAAAAAATTTAAAATAATTAAAGACACTATTGAATATTATAAAAATACTGATGATGTTAAAAAATTTAAATTGTATGAAGATAAACTTAAAAACGAAATAGAAAATAAAAATAAAAATATGAGAAAAGTTCGGGATCATGACCACTTAACTGGAGAATATAGAGGAGCAGCACATTCTATATGTAATCTTAATTACCAAAATCCTCGTTTTATTCCAATTGTTTTTCATAATCTTTCAGGTTATGATGCCCATCTATTTATAAAAGAATTTGGGAACGATACTGAAAAAATAAAATTGCTCGCAAATAATGAGGAAAAATATATTTCTTTTTCAAAAGTGATATCACGTGTAGTAACTAGGAATGGTAAAGACATAAAATTATCTACAGAATTAAGATTTATAGATTCATTCAAATTTTTACCTAGTTCTTTAGACAAATTAACAAATAATTTAAGAAATGATTCGAAATTAAATTTAAAAAATAAATTTAATGAACTTAGTAAATATTTTCCTGAAGAACATTTAGATTTAGTTACTAGAAAGTTAGCTTATCCTTATGAGTATATGGATAGTAAAGAAAAATTTAATGAAACATGTTTACCTCCTATTGAAAAATTTTATAGTTCTCTCACTGATAAAAATATAACTAAAAAGGAATATGAAAACTCACAAAAAATTTGGAAAGTGTTTAATATACAAAATATGCGTGAATTCACAAGTTTATATAATATGATTGATGTTTTATTGTTAACAGATATAATAGAAAATTTTAGAGATATTTCTTTAAAAAATTATAAATTAGATCCTATGTGGTATTTTACAACACCAGGATTTGCGTGGAATAGTATGTTAAGAATGACAAAAGTAAAATTAGATTTATTAACAGATGTCGATCAATTGTTGATGTTTGAAAATGGAATAAGAGGTGGTTTATCTCAATGTAGTCAAAGGTATTCAAAAGCAAACAATAAATACATGGGAGATATATTTAAAAAAAAAGAGGAATCAATATTTTTAGAATACTTGGATGCAAATAATCTTTATGGGTGGGCAATGAGTAAATATTTACCTACTGGAGATTTCAAATGGGTTGATAATCTGAATGATTTTAACGTAATGAATATTTCTGATGAATCATGTAAAGGTTATATTTTAGAAGTCGATTTAACTTACCCTAAAGATCTTCATGATCTACATTCAGATTTCCCTTTAGCACCGGAAAGACGTTTTGATGACAAAAAACTCCCAAAATTATTAACAACTTTGTATGACAAGAAAAAATATATAATACATTATGAAACACTAAAATTATATATTAATTTAGGTTTAAAAATAGAGAAAATTCACAGAGTTTTAGAATTTAGTCAATCCCCTTGGTTAAAAGTGTATATTAATTTTAATACTAATCTCAGATCAGAAGCTAAGAATGAGTTTGAAAAAGAATATTTCAAATTAATGAACAACAGTGTTTATGGACGTACTATGATGAATGTTCGAAATCATGTTGATATAAGATTATGTTCTAATGCAGTCCAACTAGAAAAATTAATTGCAAAACCAAATTTTGATCGAAGAACAATTTTTACAGAAAATTTAGCTGCAGTACATATGAAAAGATGTAAAATAACTTTCGAACAACCAATATATGTAGGAATGTGTATTTTAGATTTATCTAAAATGTTAATGTATGAATTTTATTATAATATTATAAAGAAAAAATATGGAAATAGAGTTAGATTGTTATATACAGATACAGATTCACTTATATTAGAAATAAAAACTAATGATTTTTATCAAGATATGAAAATTATGTTAGATCATTTTGACACTTCAGATTATCCAAAAGATAATATTTATGGTTTACCTTTAGTTAACAAAAAAGTCTTAGGCAAGTTCAAAGATGAATTGAATGGAAAAATTATGACTGAATTTATAGGTTTAAGATCTAAATTATATTCACATCGAATCTTAGATACTGAAAAAGAAATTAAAAAAGCTAAAGGTGTTAAAAAAAATGTTGTAGAAAATAAAATATGTTTTAATGATTTTGAAAATTGTTTACTAACAAAAAAATCAAAATATATTAAACAAAATTTATTTAGAACTAAGAAACATGATATTTTTACTGTAGAACAAAACAAAAAAGCTTTAAGTGTTTATGATGATAAAAGATTTATTTTGGAAAATTGTATTGATACATTAGCTTGGGGACATTATAAAATAAATATAGATAGAAATGATTTTGTAAACCATCTCAATACACTAATTAGAAATCAAAATCAAAAAGATTAGAAAAATAGATAATAATAACGCGCACCCTATTTGGGTGCGCGTTAAATATCAATTTCTTTTTAATACATTTTTATTTTAAATAGAACAATTCTATTAAAAAATATTTTAATTATTATTGCATTTAGATTTTCTTAAAAAATATTTTAAGAAATATTTCATTTGGAATTTAATTAATTAATTTCATAAGTTTTGCGAAAAATATTTTAATTATTATTGCATTTAGATTTTCTGATCTTTTTGCACATTGTTTTCTTTGTGATCTTTTATTGATATAATATGAAGTGAGCCAGAACATACATATATATACTACTTACGTCAAGTAGAGAGTAGGAGAGAGGCAGGATCCTTGAGGGACACCTGCGAGTATGTGTCTGGTGGACGAGAATGAGTCTTCGATTTTTATGATGAAAGTGCGGTCAGTGAGAAAGGATTCGATGATTTTAACGATTTCAGTCGGGATGTTGAGTTGAGATAGTTTGTAGAGGAGACCTACGTGCCAGACTCGGTCGAAGGCTTTCTCTACGTCAAGAAAGATGGAAGCGGTGTTTACGTTGTTGTTAAAGTTCTGGCTGAGTTGGTTAGTAAGTTTGGTCAGTTGAAGAGTGGTAGAGTGTTCTGGCCTAAAGGCAAATTGTTCTGGGCGGATTTTGTCACGGAGATTGTTTTGCAGGTGAGAGAGGATGATTCGTTCGTAAATTTTGGATAGGGAGGAGAGCAAAGCGATTGGTCGGTAGCTTTCAGGTAGTTTGTGGTCTTTGCCTGGCTTGGGAATGGAAATTATTATTGCTTTTTTCCAAGCACGTGGAAAGTAACAAATTCTGAGGGAGCAGTTGATAATTTGTCTTAAGGATAGTCGAATGTTATTGGGTAGAAATTTGAGAGCAGTGTTGGTGATGAGGTCAACACCAGGGGCTTTCTTTTTGTGGAGGTTGTTGATGATATTTTGGATTGTGCCAGGAGTGGTAAATAGATTGGATTTAGTGATTTTAATGTTTTGTAGTGAGTTGAAATGTGCAGTTACTTCAGGGAGGTCGGGGCCAGGGTTTGGTTGGAATTGAAGTTCGAGAGAGTGAACTCAGCTCGATCGGTGGCCGAGAAGACTAGACCATTTGGGCCAGAGAGCGGGTGGGATGCTGGGCGTTTGTGAAGGAGACATTTGTTTAGTTTGTATATGGAACCATCTTGGTGGTCAAGTGAGTTAAGAAAAATGTCCCACTGGTCAGTTTTGTGAGTTTCGAGTAAAGTTCTGATTAGCGAGATTTTGGCGTTAAGTTGACGTTTGGTAGTCGGGTCACGGTTTCTCTGCCATTGACGGCGTAGTTGATTTTTTTCCGTTATAACTAGTTTTATGTAGTCGGGTAATTGGAAGGTTGAGTTTTTATGTCTAGGGATAAATACGCTAGCTGCGATCGCGTGTTGTAGATTTTTTGTTAGACTGTCGATTGCCGAATCGATTGACTGTCTTTTGTTGGTCGGACGTACGGTTTGGTTAGGCAAGTTTGAGAGGATTGTTTTGTATTTTGTCCAGTTTATGAAGCGGTTAGTAATTGGAGGGGACGATGATACCGGAGTACACATGGTCTCCAGAAGAATAGAGTTGTGGTCAGAAGATAGTTCGTTGAGGTTGTCGATTTGGGTAGGGTATGGTAAACGAACGAGTGCGATGTAGAGTATGTCGGGTCTGTGTCGAGAGTTTGTCGGGAAGTGTGTGGGGGATGAGGGAGTTGTAATGGTATAGTCCGATTGTTGAACGTGGTCAAAGGGGACGCGGCCGGCAGAGTTTGTCGAGTGGCTAAACCACAGAGGGTGTTTGGCGTTGAAATCACCTGCCGAAATTTGCCATTCAGCACTTTTGGTTAGCAAGTCTAAGTCGCGAGTCGTGAGTGTGGCGCCGGGTGGTTTGTATACCGCTGATATAAGTACTTCGTGGCCATTTATTTGGATAAGGACGGAAGAGGTTTGAATGAGTGTGTTAAGGGTGGTAGGTTGGTGAACGATGCGTCGGTGAATT
This sequence comes from Metopolophium dirhodum, assembly GCF_019925205.1. Classification (NCBI taxonomy): domain Eukaryota; kingdom Metazoa; phylum Arthropoda; class Insecta; order Hemiptera; family Aphididae; genus Metopolophium; species Metopolophium dirhodum. The sequence continues at coordinate 20,298,681 of NC_083561.1, forward strand.
AGAACTGCCGTGCCACCGTGGTCAGGCGAGCCGCGGATGGGTGGCAGATCGTTCCTGTAAGTGAAATAGTTAGGAATATGAAGTTTGGTAGAAGGGGATAGACGGGTTTCGTTAAGTAAGATTATATCGGATTTAAGTAGAAGTGCGAGGGAACGTAGTTCGTTGAGTTTGTGTTTAATACCGTTGGAGTTCCAAAATAGTATTTTTAAGTTATTCATTTTGGGGTGAGAGTATGGACAGGAATGTTTTAATTGTAGTTTCTATAAGTGTTTTCGGATCTTGATTGTTAGATAGTGCAGTTAGTAGGTTGGTGAGCAGGTTGAGAATCATTGGTAAGTTAAATTGTGGAACTGGAGAAACTAAAGAAGTGTGCGCTGATTTAGATGTTGCTGCGGAGTAAGTGATTGCAGAGTTTTGTTGATGGGGACATGGTGGTGGTGGAGTGGTCGGGATTGGTTGTGAGGCTTGTTGTTGGACGGAGTTTTGGTTCGGTGATGGAGATACCTGCTGTTTTTGGTCCAAGAATTGTTGGCAGCCTCGAAAGTTTACCGTGTGTGGACCGCCACAGTTGCAGCAAGTCGGAGCTTGTTCAGGGGTTTTGGGGCAGACGTTGGCAGTGTGGTTTCCAGCGCATTTAACACACCGCGGCGGGTGACCACAGTTACGGGAACCATGGCCAAAGCGTTGACACGAGAAGCACTGGGCTGGGCCGGAGGGTTTAAGAGGTTCAACCGAGATTTCCAAGTAAAATAAGTTGGTAAGGAGAAATATATCCTTGGCAGTCGGGATGGTGGCGATATGCACAAGACATATTGGCATAGGCTTTTCTGGGGTGCCAAAGCGGCGGACGAGTTTTACGGAATGACCCAGGGACTCAAGTTCATTCTTGAGTTCGTCCGGAGTAATGTCGTTCGGAATTCCCTTCAGAACAACCTTGAGGGATCTTTCCTCGGGGAGGGAAAAAGTGTGGAACTCGGTCCCATGTTTCAGCAGGGTGCTTTGGATTAGCCGGAATTGGGTCGCATCGGCGGCCTTTAAGGTTACCCGTTCGCCAGAGGACTTGGCTGATAAGGAGCCTGGTTGTAAGTTGGGGAGTGAGTATATGGTGGGCGCGACCAGGAAACGGAGCTCATGATTATGGGTGGTGGTCTGGGGATTGGTGGAGATTTATACGGAGATTGGGTTGTTGGGGCGGTGTTGGTTATTGCAGGAAGTAATGTGTCTGTAGATTGTACGGAAGTTAGTGAGGATCGTGAGTGTTGAAACGAAGCGCTCGAGTCAGAGAAGGAGTTGGGGAGGGGGGATCGGAACGTTGACGTGCAATTTTAAGTGAATGGTTGGTAGGAGGGTTACCCCCTTTGCGTTTTTTGCCCATGAGTGAGTGGGCGTGGGTGTGTTTTTTGGGAGAGGATGCTGTGGCTATGTGAGGGCGCGGCCCCACGACAGCTAAAAAAATCTAGTCAAAGCTTTTTTTTTAGCTTTGACTAGATTGTCAAAAGTGTCCGGTATTTATACCCTTTTCGACAACCTAGTCCATCGCTGATTGTTCCGTGTATCTTGTTTTGACAGATGAACATCACACCGTTGTCTGGCTGTTTACCTTTACTCGGTGTGGTTTTCATCTGTCAAACTGATTACTTTACCCAATCGTTTTTTGTTGGTCTTGAGAAAAACCTTTTTTATTTATTGCTGTTGGTTTGTTCCGTAACAATATTCACCTAATAAGATTTTGATACAATGGGATTTCCTCTAAAGAGGAATCCAATAGTAAATAATATTCATTATTTTATTTGTCCCTTTACTTTTCGGGTGTGCAATGACCAATGCTATTTTGAAAAAGGTTTTCTCTACTATAAGTTTTGTCAGTCTGGAATTCACTATTGAAATCTTTAATTACGGGTGCTACATTTTTTTTAACGATAAAAACGGTGAATCCTTTTCTGCGATTATCGCATTGGCTGAAAAATATTATTGCATTCCCTAATTATGGGGAACCTTGTTCGTTCCACCTTATTTCTTGTATAGCTAAAATCCCTAACCTTTATTTATTAAATTATTTAACTTATGCTGAAGCTGCTCTTGCCTGATATAAAGTGCATTTGTTCCATGTTCCAAAACTTAGGGCCAATTTCCAGTTTTCCTGTCTTGATTCCATTACTCTGTTTTTAGGTGAATGTTTGAATTCCTGAACATTGATTTTTACAATACTGGGTTGTTAGCCCACCGTTCGACCACCAACTTAAAGGACCAGCCACCAAAGTCTGCTAGAACCCTTTTGAGACTGTTGCAATGCATGTGTATGCATTGGGTGACGAAGGTTCGTCACACCCGTTACCGATTAAGGTACCCTATGCGGGAAATTTCTCAAATGGCTACCATTGAATTGGCTCCCAATTATGGGTAAATATGAATTCGACCCTTGGATTGGCCCCTGACGAATGTATGTTTGAAATGGCTCCCTAAACTGTAATATATTATTATTTAAACAGGGGTTCTCATATCATACACATTTACTTTTTACGATGTCAGCCTAACATAGCTTAGCAGTTTGCACTCAAATATAGTATAGTACTGGATATCCCAAAACTATTATATATATTATTGAATTTAGTCTTATCTTCTTAATCGTCTTAATCTACTATAATAATCGATTATCATTGACTCCTATAATACACTACTTTTAATTTGTTGTTAATATTTAATGACCACGGCAGCAATGTAGGTATTATACTTTATTAGTAGCTACGTTGTATTAACGCGAGTGTGTAAAAATGAATTCCGTTTAGAAAATGCTATGTGAAAAGGGAAAATTAATTTTTATAGTTGATAAATTCAAGTTTAGTTTTCATAAACTCCTCTAAAATGGCCAACTATAATACCTACTTGTGTGCATACAATTTTGGCTAAATGTTTATATAATATTATATATATAATGTTTCAATACACCATAAAAGTTTTCAAATATTTTAATTTATTTTGAGCTGTTTACGAACATTTTCGGTTTCCTTTTTTTTTAGTTTTTTCTTTACTATACATATCAATAAAATTTTATTTATTGGTTAAAAAAGCTTGAAAATTTAATAGAAGGTTTCTAGTATATTGTTTCAAAGTCAGATAAATAAATTTAAAGACCAGTCACAATTTTTTTTAAGCACATAAGTTCAAATATTGACGAAATACGGAAAAATCACAAAAATCAGCAAATTATTTTGAGTTAGAAATTCATAAAAAATTAGAAAATGTAATACAAGATAACTCATAAATTTGTTTACCTTTATAAAAAAAAGAATGTCTACAAACAAATCAAATTTTTTATGAGCGTTTGAAATTCTTTTTTTTACTATTTTGGATATTTACTCGATTTCTCATGTAACGATTTTCTTAATTTGTTGTAATTAAAAAACGAATGACTGTATATACTTGAAAATTACACTGAATGTTTATATTAGCATTTTCTATACACGATAACATTTTGAAAATAATTTGAATCTTTTTGAGCTGTTTACGAACTTTGTCAGTTTTCAATTTTTTTCTTTAAATATCAATAAAAATAATTGTATCAGTATTTAAAGTTTGAATTTCAACAAAATTTATCAAATTCTTAATTTAATAATTACTTTTTAGTTAAAAATGTATAAAATGTACAACTTTTATAGCTAAGGATTGAAAATTTTAAACAAGTTTCCACGTAAATAGGTTAAATATAAATCACTTTATTTACAATAATATCATCAAATATACTTAGTACTTAATATTATAGGCTGACTGACGGTTTTTGCTCAGAATCGTTTTTTTTTTTACAATGATATTATAATATCATTGAATTCAAAATTAACACCATATATTACAGTGACCCACTTGTAACTGACTGTACAGAAGAGTGACACCCACTTACCCACATTTTTTTGTTTGATTGTGTAAAATATTATCTGTTCTTAATTTTACTCTACTAGGAAATAACGTATAACTTTAAAATATCAACAACATTTTGGTAACCAATATATTTTTGAAAATCTATTCTATACAACAGAAAAGTTAAGATAAATCTAGAACATCATATACCGAAACTAAATAAGGCATTGAACAAAGTTTGAGTCGTATACAGTTAGTACATTTATCGGCTAACGAAAGTAACAAAGGTGACTTATGTCCGGGGCAACGCCAGGAGGGACAGCTAGTTAATATATTATAAATTCTTGCTAATGCTTGACCCTCGTTAGTAAAATGTTGTATAATTCTTGGTTATTATATACTTTGCAGGACAATAATTATTTTATCCCTATAACTCTTAGATTACGATCATAAGGTATTATATTATTAATTAAATAGTATGTTTGTTTTTTATTTCTAGAGAATAATGGTACGTATAAATCACATTATTATTATTACTTTTTTTTTTCATTTTGTTACTCAATATATGTGATTGATATTAAATACGAGTAGTTTACATTTGACGGAGTTTTAGATAGGGTAATTTCGAATTCCCTCATATTATAGCCCATCAGGTTAGGTAATATAGGAAAAAATAAATGTTTAGAGAAAATATTAAATACCTCTGCATAATATAAGTATTACGTATGGAAATGTATGAACATTTTAATTTTTACAATATTGGATTTTCACGGTTAAATTAACAAATTCTCTTCATAATTATTACTTTTTGCACCCGACAACGGGGGCGGAACCCGAAGGACCACTCGGTTGATCCGAGAACAAGAATGATGTGCCACTTTTTTGATAACAGTCAGATGACGCCTACTAAAAATCTGAATAGGCAACTCAATATACACCTGACCACAAATTGACGCTATGGAATCGTTTACACGGTGACGAATCTAATGCGAGAATAAGACGTGACATGGGAAAAGGAATATCAAGTAATTATAAGGTAGGGGTCTCTGTGGACGAATCAGTCTGGTGCAATAACCAAAGAGCTCACAACAAATAGGGGGCTTAAGATTAAACTTAGGGTTAAGTATCTATAGTCATGAGGCGAAACAGCAACTCAGGGATGACTTGGATCTCGATGACCTGGGATGGCCTCTCACACAACGTCTAAGTTTCTGGCGGACTTACGCTTCGGCAACCTACTGCCGGTGACGATGACTGTGACGTGAACAGCAACACACGACAGTCGGTGGACGCTGCATCACCTTTCACCAAAATACACGACTCGTTGGCGTATAAGCTTACGTTCGAATGAGGATAGTGCGAGAGTAAAGTAGTAAATAGTATAATAATAGGCTACTCACGATTTGGTATGGTTTGATTTATTTATTTCAAATGATCTCACTATGAGACGGTTATAGGTTCAGTCACAAAAACCATAAACAATAATAGGTAATTAATAATAGTGACTGCTAAAGCACCGAAAATAACACGAATAATAATTAAGAATAAATATGACAATTAATATAATAACAATAATACACAATGATGATATGATACGGTCGTGGAGTGGTGTGTGGACGAGAAGGGAGATGTCGCCGCCGCGCCGATTACTGTCATGCGACAAGCACTAATTGCTCGGCGCGAACAATTACGTTGTCCCTATAGTTCTTAAATTGTGAATCATAAGGTATAATTGTATTTATTAAATACTACGTTTATTGTTTTATTAATAATATTTATTTATTTATTTTTAATTTGCAAAATTTATTTTGTTCAATTTGTGTGATTTGTGTGTTACTTGGTTATAATATATTTTGTAAGACAATTATAAATTAAGGCATCGCCATAATAAATTCTTAGATTGTGAATCTAAGGTAAAATATTATTTGTTTATTATTTTATTTCTAGGAATGATAAGTACGTGCATTTTGTCTTATTGTTTTATTTATTTTTTGATTTGATCAATTGTTTAATTATTCAGTTCTTGTGATTAATTGTGTCTTATAAGCCATCATTTATATGATCATCATTATCCAAAAATGTTTATTTACCTACACACTGAGTAATATTATAGCTAAGGACCCGTTTAGTTGACAAGCCGTCACACATTATTGGGTATGACAATAACTATTATGGTTCAGATACACATATACACCTTTTATATAATTTTGAGTACTAAAGGTTCTTAAACTATACAAATCAATCAACTAACATTTTAAAGTATATTTTATTATTATTAACATTTCAACATATATTTCGATGGATTTATAATCGGTCTATATAAACGAACATTATAATTTTAAAAGCATTACTATATTTTGATTATTCTGTATCTAAAATTGTACGGTATAGGGCCATAGCCTAATAATAATATACTAATATTAACCACAAATTATTATTATTACTAATCTTTTTTTAGTTAGAATAGCGACAAGTACGTATACAGTATATAATATTTAATTTTTTGTAAAACTTATAGATAACCATTGAGTGACATTTTCCATTACACAAATTCTTTAAAATATTTGCATTTCATTAGAGTATGATGAATTCAATCGTTTTAAATTTATTAAAAACTAATATACAATATTAAATTAAAATATAACTAAAAACTAAGTAGATCATCCAATATTCTGGTTCGTATATCATAAAGAATACAAATTACAAACAAAAATTATCATTAAATTCTACAATTTGGAATTATAAAAAAAAAAGGTAGTCAAGTGGATGTCGCTCTGTTATACAGTAGGTTATAAGTGGACCACTGTAATGGATTGTGTTTAATTTGAATTCAATAATATGATATCATTGTATAAGAAAAACGATTCTGGGCGAAGACAACGTCAGCCTATGATATATTAATATTACTATGTATATTTGATGATATTATTATAAATAGAGTAATGTATACATATGACATAGGTATTTACGCAGAACCTCGTTTTAAATTTTCAATCCTTAGCCATAAAAATTGAACATTTTATACATTTTTAAATACAAAATAATTATTAAATTTGAAATTTGATACATTTTGTCAAAATTTGAAATTTAAATGCTTATAAAAAATACTGTGAGAATGTATTTTTAATATTTTTAAACTAGGATAGTAACAATATATCAGGACTCTTGTATACAATTTTTACGCGTTTTGGGACAACAAATAAAATTGTATTGATATTTTATAGAAATAAAAACTAAAAAAAAATGATACTGAAGATGGTGTATAGAAAATGTTAATATAAACATTTAGTCAAAATTTCATGTACCTACAGTCATTTTTTTTAGAGTTACACCAAAGACTAAAATAGATTTTTTCAAAAACAGATTTTGCGTAAACATTTTTGCTTTTTCTTAATTAATTTATTTTGTTTTTCACGGCGCTTTTGAAAACTACTGGCAATTTTTTTCTTTTGACCCCTAAAGTACCAACTAGATTTACTTTTCTATCAGAAAGATACTGTTGAAGAAAATCTTAGCATTTTTACTGTCAAAAAAGGTAATGACAGACACTAAAATTTAAAAAAAAACACATATCATTGTAAAATCAATACATTCATCGCTCCACTAGATTTTTAAAACGTCATAAATTTTTTTTCAGTTAGACATACTTGAAAGTTTTTTTTTGTACCTGACATTTGGAATTTTCATAGAATGTTCTCAACAAATTTTTTTCTTCTATCAAAAAAAAAAGTTCACCGGAAAGTTAAGCTATTTAAAGCTATCAGATATTTTCGATTTTTATACATTTATTTTAACTAGTAAATCTGATTATTTATACAAGTACTGTAGGATGACACAAGGTATCCATTCAGAAACATTTTTCATATGAAACTATTTATCATTGAATTCAAATCTGGCATATCCATTACAACGACATTCTTGACAACTACAACTGTACAGCTGTGTGGTACCCACTTTTCTATATTTTTTAATTAAAATCATATTGATACGCGATTACTAATAAAGTATATACGTACGTCGTGAGTCATACAGAAACATAAGTAAGATAAGTCATGCACATATTATCCTTTAAATAAATATTGAAATTACATTAACCTTTTTTTCCTGTAGAACAATCTGTTGAATCTATTAAATATTTAACATTTTAACCAATATAGTTAGGTTGTTGTTATGTGTTATTATTTATACCAAAAACAATAGGAAATTGAATAATTATTGAATAAAGTTAAATTTTACAGATCTTTCAAAACAATACAAACTATTGTATAACGGCAGTATGTATAATTATTCTCTGTTTGTATGTGTAATTAAGCTGTCCACCACAGAATATTGTGTTTATACCTGTGCGGCACAAATACCTTTTTTTTTTAACAAACAAATGATTTAAGTATTTGAACGAAAGTTACATGTTCGGGGTTTGTGGAAGTTTGACAGAAGACTAACAATTCTTTTATCACACCATTCAATAATTTGTAATATCACCTATATCAACATATCAATTATACTCTCCTAGTTTTAAATCTTTAACATACTTTAAATTTGGCAAATATTTTTGAGATAGAACACTTGATAAATAATTGTATCATCATATGTATTACTATTTATTTTAAATAAAAAAAAATAGTTATATAAAACAATATAATTTATATGGGTATGACATATATTTTATTATATAACATATATCATATATTATATTATATATCATAATATATAAAAATGAGTAAGTAAAATATAAATGTAAAATAATGAAACACGGAATTTCCATAAACATATTGTTTCATTCTAAAACCAAGATTTACTCACTAGACTATTCATTCACAGTGGGTTAAAATATGGACTCCAGAGACTTATGTCATTCCAGACAAACCGTTAGGTATCGACAAAATGGAATTGTATGCAATGAATGAAATTCATTATGTTCAAATTACTCGGACAACTAGTTATATAAATCATAAATCAAAATATTTATAGATTAACTACAATAAGTGACCAAAAAAAATAATAATATCTGGCCGATCGTAGGAAAAAAATTAAATTGTTACTTGTGTTCGAAAAAATAGAATGATGTTTAGTTCGATGTTGAAATATAGAACCATAAATATTCTTAATAGTTTTTTTCAATTACATTTATATTAATATTACTAAAAAAAAAAAATAAGTAATATAACTCCTGTCCATTTTCTTCAAATAAAATATGTTAAGATTCAATTAAGATTTTAACCAACCGAGTTTACGTTCTTATATGATATTAGTTATACAAAAAAATATAGGAAATCATCACAATAATGTAATTTATTTTACGTATTTTGCAGAAGATCTCAGAAAATATGTCACAAACGGTATGTATAATTAATGTTATAAATAAATGGTTATAATCAATGCCAAAAAACGGGTGTTTTAGCCAAGATTTTTCATAGTCAATCGATCATTTATAGGTTTTATTCGTATGTGAAAAATAATTCATTGGGTTAGACTAAACTCATTGTTTTTCTGCTCAAGTAACCTTACAGTGTAATAAAATCAGGTTGTTCTATGGGCTGGATATTAATTAGCGTGTTCAGTTGTCTAAGTGTTAGTCATTTTATAATTATATATTTTTTTTTATATTTATGTTGATAATTTTTTTCTATCTCTGTACAAATTATTGGTAAGATTTATAAAAATCGGGAAGTTTTAAAAATATGTTTTAGTTTTTTAGTTCATAGAAGAAAATGTCAATATTTTCTTAGCTAAAATAAGTACGATTAAATTGGTGTGATTTAAATATAATTTTGACGGGTTTGTGGGCTAAAAATTGTTTTTATATACATAAACAAATTGACTTCTATACGTGTTTATGGAAGGGAAATCTAACTATCTTATTAAAATAATCTAATACCAATTTATTTTGCAGAAAAACCGATTACTTTTTTCTGTCAGATGTATATGAAGGATTCACAAAATGGTTTTATTAAAAAATTGTTTACTACTGCTTGAATTCAAATAAATATTTTGTTTACTCATTTGAAAATACATATAAATTAAGCTGTGTCATACAATTACATATTATATTATATCATATTATTATAAATCGTATTATAAATATATACTATGCTCTAATAATTCATATTAAAATAAATTCAATGTATTTGACAAAAAATGATTCAACGTATACCAAATGTTACTAATAGTAGGTTAAATTATAAATTAATAATATATTATATATTATAATACTAATACATACTTAATAATAAAGGTTTGTCTATCTCAACGCTGTATCTTTTTTTTACCCAATGATTGAATTCATAATGAACACATCCGTGATCCATTACGTCTATTACATCCAGACTACAGTGACCTCAATTGACTTGATCGAAGATGATGTATACTCAACAGTGGACAACTTACTGTACAGTGTCAACAACTGATTTTGTCCGGGTGGCGAGTTCCTCCCTACGGCTAATCGATATAATATCCTCACGGGACACCCTGGATATTATATGTAAGGCGTATGCCGTATTGGGTATAAGAGTGGTTACATTCCAAAATGTACTATTGACACTTTTCATATTGTTCAAGTAACACGATTTTCTAATTTGAACTATAGTTAAACAGTAAGAAAACAGTAAAATATGTTAATAATTTAGAAAAATATACTTAATATATTTTTAATGCAAACATTTCTTTAAATATATTATTTCTCTACTTAAATTGATAATTTAAAATGTTGATTACGTCATAGTGTACTATTTTCATCCAATAATAGTACATTTTGACGTAATCATATCAAGTTAATAATATTAATACCTACTATAAATTAAATAAAATAATCTTTAGAGTACTTACAAAGTATCAAAACTATTATAGTTACAACCATAGAATATAAATATATCGCTACAGCAGGCTGCTGCAGTCACCAATATATATCATTTGAATGCGTATCACAGATCATAACACTGAGAAATAAGTTTTGGAGCGAATTTATTGATATCGTATTGAACTTAGGAACGTGTTTTTTTTAACTGTCCGTTTTTGTAACCACATTATATAAAATTCAATCCGCACAGCTACTGCCTACGCCCTACTGTATAGCAATAACTAATAACATGTGATGACCAGAGTTGGGTGAACCGTTTAACATATTGATTTTATATATTAGGCAGTTATTTTAAAATATTGTTTCCATATGCGTGCGATTGCGTTTCTTGTAGTGTTTGAACATTTCATGAAATTTAAAAAAATGAAATATTTTAAATGTGTGAAATATTTCAGTATTTTAATAGATTTTGTTTTATTTTTAAATAAGTTTTGTATTTACATATAATTGTTATTAACTACCTTCATAATTGTATGGTAGGTACCTATATGTATACCTAACCTAAACTTTGGTATTAAACATTTAAAATGGTATACAACATTTTTAAATATTTTTATGTTTAAATGATACAAGTAAGTATACAATCGTATACATGTAAATTGTATACCTACTGAATTCTTATATTAGAATTTAGAACTAGGAATATTAGTACAGCATTATAAACTAATCAATATTTATCATATTATAATATATTCTAATAATTACTATACATGTCTTATGTATATAATTATAAATATGAATGTGGTATGCAGGCATGCAACAGAGTATTAATAAGAAGATAATTTTTCTTGTTATAAACTTATACCTAAGTTATAACGTTTAGATAAGGATAACGATAATAAAGTTCGCCAGATTACGACCAATTGGTCAACGACACGCAATGCCACACTTTAACCCTTTGTTGACCAAGCATCGAATTAAAATATTTTTTAAAGTTTTTTTTGCATAAACATGTTATATTTGACCTATATAAGACATTTTTTTTTGTTTTTTTTTTTTTTTTTTTACTCAAATTTGAGTTAGGATCATGGTACTTGGAAGTACCATCGGTCATCTAGGATTTTTTTAATTGGTACTTCAAAGTACCAACAGTAATTTTGCCATATAATTTTTAACATGTTGAATATACCAAAATTTATTTACGACTTTAGAAAAAAAAAATGTTCTTCTCTTATTTCTAAAAATATTACTCTTAGTAAAAATAAGCATAAACGTTTTTTTTAGAATACTTACATATAAATTAAAAACCTCAATAGCTCCTAAGTGTAAATTAAGTATTTTAGTCTAAAAAATGTTATATTATTAGGTCAATGCTATATATGAATTATTTTGTTACCAAAAGTTTTTTTTATCGTGGAAATTAATAGGTGTTGATTTATATGTTGGTTAAATAAAAAGAAAATCATAACTCCATATCAGTCAAATAAAAATGTTATAATTAAAAAAAAAAATAGTTATTTTACATTATGCTTATGAACACATTATAATAATTTTATATGCATATTAGTTATACTAGTTATGAACAATCTATATCATGATAGTCCGCAAAACAATTTTTTTTATCGTTACAGCATAAAAATACATTGCAATGGGAGCATTTTGAATATGGCCTTGATTGAGTTCCGTTCATAGCACAAACTTCACAACGTCCTCGATTAGCAACAAATTTTGGCCAATGAATTCCTCGATTGGTTAAACGCACATCTTTTGACACTGACCATTCTTTTCCTCTCCTCTTCTTTATTGCCGGACCTTTATTTTTTGGTGTTGAAGTTGATTGTCTTTTATTTGATTTAGGAAGTTCTCGTAAAGTCAAAAGTCCTTGTGTGACTGAACGACGAAAATCCAATAAAGTAATACTTCCATGTATTTGCTTGTATACCACATACGAATTTACAAACATAATGTCTAATAAACCCCAAAATATTCGGTGCCACCACTTTTTTGATTTTCTGTTAACACCGTAAGTTGTTCTAAGTTGATCAGCATGATCTACACCACCCATATAACAATTATAATCACGTACAACTTGTGGACATAGAATATCTTTTTTTCGACCACAATTATCCTTTCTTGTTACAGTTGTTATTTCTGAACCATGATAATTTGATGCTAACATAACATACTTGGTATCTTTCCATTTGTAAACACCAATACCAGTGTTTGTAATGCGATAATCTGATGAACCTCTAGGCGCTTTTTTATCTTCAGATAATTCCGGGACATCTTTACGGTTTGATCGGATTGTCCCACATGCTAGTGAATTTTCCGCTTTTAATTTTTCTAGCAATGGCAATGAAGTAAAATAATTGTCGAAAAAAAATTTTTTATTTTTATTCCACTCGTTTTTTGTCAAATTCAATACAACACGCTCACCCAAACCAAATGACTCAAATTCATCAGATAATTGCTCATCTTTGCCTTGATATATACTAAAGTTTTTTATATATCCCCTTTGGTCAGATAAACACCATATTTTATATCCGCGTTTGATAGGTTTTTGAGGATTATATTGTTTCATACAGTTACGACCTTTAAAAATAATCATCGATTCATCAATACTTAGTTCTCTCGTTCCATGGTAAGATGTAGAAAATATTTCATTACAGTAATTTATCAAAGGCCTAAGTTTTAACAGTTTATCTTTATTATTTGTTGGGATCAATGAGTTGTCTTGAACATGAAGATTTGATAAAATATTATCAAATCGATTACGGCTCATTGTATTTGACACACAGGGAACATTTAAATCATCAGATGTTGCCCAATAATGTTTCCAACTTGGCAGTTTGTTGTACCCCATTAAAAAATTTATACCTATGAAGTTCAGAATTTCAAAACGTTTTACATTCAAAGGACGTCCTCTTTGAATACTATATAAATTTGTTTGATACACAAGTTGATCAATAAAACCATCGATAAATTCCAAAAATATTGACGTAGCAGTTTCCCCCTTGAATTTGCCATCAACGGGTCCATCGGGAAGTGAATAATCGGGTTCTAATGTTTTGACAGTTATCTTTTTCCATTTACGGCGAATTTGTGAGATATCTTCTTTTTTTTTTTTTGAAGTGTTTTTAAGCTTTTTGGAAGGGGGAGATTTGATATTATTAGAAGAGCCAGAAATGTCGTGGAGATTGACAGTTTGAGTAGAAGTCGGCACAGCTATAACTACAGGTTCTACTGGCTCAATTATATTTGAAAAATTAATATCAGTATTATCCAGAATAAATTCAAAACTATCTTCATTTTCAATTTCTAATTCATTTGTCACTATATTTTCTTCAAATGGATTATTATCGACCACAGAAAAAAAATCTTTACCTTTCGTAATATTGTCTTCGTCGTCCGATAATTCTTCGTCGGTAATCTCATTATTATCTAACGGAATCTCTTCATTTAACCACTGAAGTAACAAATCATCGTTATTATTTGTCATTTTAAAAATAATATTATTACCTATGGTTAAATAATTCGAACTTTTAATACAAAAATGTGTATAGTACGTAAAAAAAACGATTTCACAGACAGTAATCAAACATTTACGAACGACGGCGACGATTACTAGTCGACAACTGACTAAATATTTACCGTGAAAGACCAATGGTACTTACAAGTCCATATTCTTATTTATAAATATTTCATTATATCGATAATGAAATCGCAATAACAGAAACAGATAATCCATCTAGACATATATCTAAACATAAACAAAATATTTCTTATGATAAAATGATAAAATATGTACATATAAATAGAAAGGAAAAATACCAAGTCATGTATATGTGTTGAATGCTGCAGTCCCCGAAATTAATCGCCGATAAAATGTTTAATAATAGTACGACCGCTTTTAAAATAATATTTATTTAATCGGTAGATGGTACTCGTGAGTACCGACCCATTAGAAACACAAAAATAACGTTTTATGATATTTCATACACGTTTTATTTCGGTGGACTTATAAGTACCGTCGGTCGACAAAGGGTTAACAATGCCTAGATCAACAAAATAATATGTTAATTAAACTTAAGTAATCAGATTTTAGAAATAATTATTTATTATTATATTATTTTAAGTAATTAGTAATTAGTTTATAATACTTATTGTATGTTATGCAAGCAGTGTTGAGATGATCTAGATAATAAATTACTTTATTTTATCTTATCTAGATAAATATTTTCTAAGTTATCTAATGCTTATCTGAGATAAAATAAAAACGTATCTAGATAAATTTATCCAAGATAAACATTTGATCAAGAGTTTAAACATCCGTGAACAGTATTTTGAACGGTCATGTAATAATTAAAATTAATAAATCTATTCTGGAAGAGCGTTCTATTAATAGAATTCATAACAGTTGTAATAAAATGTAAAGAAAAAAAACATTTTATAAATAAATGACAATATTTCAACGAAATGTCTAAATATAGATTTTATTGACAACGCTGCGCTCCGCGCCGCCAGTATGTCAATTGTACTATACGGCCCGATACGGGCTTATACTTTAATAATATACTGTTTAGTAGAATTAAGTAGTATGTATGTTTTCGGTTTATTTGATAACTGATAAGTGATAAGTAACAATTTATATTATTCACTAATCAGTAATCAGTAATCACTAGCTATTTCACTGTCCTCAAAAACTATAATATTATTATGGTCATACTAGGACGTACTTATACCTACTATCTATTAGAATATTATAAACTATTAAATACTGCTCATCCAGTCATCTTATTGTTAGGTATTTTATACTAAAATCAAACAATTTTAACAAACTTCGAATTTCAAAGTAAGTATTAACATCAAAGTTATAATTACCGATAACTATAATATTATACATGTGTTTTTTTTTCTAATAATTAAGTATTTAGATGTAAAAAATGGATAAATTTGTTATCAAAAACAAAAAAGAAATCACAAAGAAATAGAAGAAACTGAGGAACTTTCAAATGTGTAATCGATCACAGCTGAACCAAAATTTAAATATTTATTTAATGAATTTTATAAACTTGTTTCCATCAATGGTTCAAAATTAACAGCATTGTGCCAAAATTGCCCGAAAGTTGTTTGTGGATCCACAAATTCTAGTGGAAACTTGTTAAGCCATATTAAAGTGAGTTTTTAGTATAATAATATGTACCTACATAATTCTAATTTTTAAATTTTCTTTTAATTAAAAATAACCATTTATTAGTTATTACTTATGACTATTTATAATTATCTGATACATATAGTATATACCTACCAATTGTATGGTTTATCTACTAAAGTATGAGTTATAGGTAGAGAGTTATTATAGTGATTTAGTTACATTTTACTGATGTTATTTTAATATAATATATAATAATAAACAAATATAGTATCAAAAACAGAGACAAAAAATAAAATAAATGAAAAGTATCATACCTGATTACAAATACATAGATTGACCTATTCAGTGGTGCATATACCATATACAAACCACAACCGCTATACCTTTAAAGATTTTGTTGGGGTGGGTGTCCATGCCTATGTAAATTATTAAAAAATATAAGTTATTTATTAACTGAATGGAATCAATTAAGTAATTTAATAACTTTTGGTAGGTGGATAAAACTATGTCTTGCTTACCTGAAATGTGTATCTTGTGGGCCACTGATTATGTAAATATATATTTTATATAGCTTACAAATATTTTACAGTTCACATAATAGTATAATAATACTTTGGTATTATAGATTGTAAATTGTAATATTACTAGTGTCATTGATTAAATACTAGTATAATTATAATAGTATTGTTCTGCTAGTATTTAAAATATATTTATCAGTGTTTATATCTACTAAAATATTAAATTATAACTTGATAAGTAATTTATAAATATTAAAATATTTACAGCATAAGCATAACTCATCGATGACAAGGGTTAATAATTCGAGGCAAAATAAGGGAGAAAAAACTGCTCAAATTAAAATGTATGATGTGCATACAAAAAAAGTATCCAAGGAAAAGGTAATTTGATCCATAAAACATATTAAGTAGGTACATTTTAACTTATGTGTAGGTGGTAGGGATCATTATTTTACTACTCTCAATAATAAATTGTGTAAATAATGTGGTACCTATGATCTAATTAACTTTAAAAATACAACTCCATTTTAGATTTTACAATGTTAAAGTAATATTTATATTAAAAACTAAATAGGTACCTAGTGTTTAATATTATGTATTAAATAAATACTTAAAATTAATTATCTAAATGTAAGTAAGGATTTAATTATAATTCTTGATAAATCATCAAATTAAATATTGGAATAGTTACATACAGTTTAATTTTGGCCACATATGTTTCAAGAAAAAAAATTATATTAAGTTTAATATTAAAAAAAAACATTACCTATTTTAGGATTAATTAGATACCATTTTATTAAGACTAATAAAGTTATAAAATATAAATTATAATAATAAAGTTTATTCAAATATATAAAATTATTTATCTAATCTATTGCCGGAAGTTTAGTTTACATCACAAGCTATGCAGATTGCAGATGGATTTAATAGATGGGATGGTTTTTTAAAAATATTATTCTATATAAACCTATGTTTATGCTATTTTTCTTAAAACCATATTCTAATGTGAAGCACTGAAATATGACTAATGTTGATTTTTCTAATCTTGTTTAATACTATAGCGAAGCAATATATGCTGAGGCGACGATAGTATTTTCTATATGACTGATCGTTTTAGCCAAGATTTTTCATAGTCAATTGAACATTTATCGGTTTTATTCCTATGTGAAAAATAATTCATTGGGTTAGACTAAACTCATTGTTTTTCTGCTCAAGTAACTTAACAGTGTAATAAAATCAGGTTGTTCTATGGGCTGGATATTAATTAACGAGTTTAGTTGTCTAAGTGTTAGTCATTTAATAATTATAATTTTTTTTTATTTTTATGTTGGTAATTTTTTTCTATCACTCATTATAATTTTTTTAGATTATGAGCGAAGCGATGAATGTATTGATTTTACAATGATGTGTGATTTTCTGTCAGTTATGTCTTTCATCACATTTTAGGACAGCAAAAGTGCTTGGATTTTCTTCAACAGTAACTTTTCTGTTAGGGAAGTGAATCTAGTTGGTACTTTAGGGGGTCAAAAGAAAAAATTTCCAAGTAGTTTTCAAAAGCGCCGTGAAAAACAAAAGAATAATTAAGGAAAAACGGAAATTTTTACGCAAAATCTGTTTTTGAAAAAATCTATTTTAGTCTTTGGTGTTACTCTAAAAAAAA
Organism: Metopolophium dirhodum; assembly: GCF_019925205.1. Taxonomy (NCBI): domain Eukaryota; kingdom Metazoa; phylum Arthropoda; class Insecta; order Hemiptera; family Aphididae; genus Metopolophium; species Metopolophium dirhodum. The sequence continues at coordinate 20,316,662 of NC_083561.1, forward strand.
TGGACCGTAGGTACATGACATTTTGACTGAATTTATATATTAGCATTTTCTATACACCATAACATTTTCCAAATATGAACAATATAAACACATCCATGATCCATTACGTCCATTACATCCAGACTACAGTGACCTCAATTGACTTGATCGAAGATGATGTATACTTAACAGTGGACAATTTACTGTACAGTGTCAAAAACTGGTTTTGTCCGGGTGGCGAGTCCCTCTTTACGGCTAATCGATATAATATCCTCACGGGACACTATATGAACAGTTCAGTCGCCGATGTTGGTAAATCTTTAGCCGTCTAGGACGTTGCCCGGGGTACACTGCGTGGAAGCGATTTACCTTTGTACCCCTAACTTACTGGTTGTAATGTTATGATACTTTACAGTTTAATACTTATATTTTAGGTGTGCCATTGCTGTGTGGAGTACTGAATATACAACACTACCTATGATTAGACATGGAAAAAACAAACCAATGTTAGCATCCTGTGGAAAAGTTGATGTTGCAATGTTTTGGGCCAAATCGAATTGGTTTTAACATTAGATACTACTTGAAAATTTAATATGCTATGTTTAATTAAATTCGAACTTAATTGTTTTTATTTCTATTGTAAATTTAAATCTTTTATTTTTTTGTTTTGATAGTGAGCAATTTAGTGAGTATCATAATTTCTGAAAAAAAAAATGTGAAATATGTCTATTAATTTTGAGACAATTTAACTGGTGTGCACTGTGCGCTCAATATTAACTAAAGTGATAGATTTAGTTTGAGTTTGGTTTGAGATTTTTAAAAAAAACATGTTACATATGAAATGGATCAACCGAGTGGGGCGGCGTACTGCAGCAGGCCGGCGACGACGTGCAGGTGCAGAACCAAGCAGACACCATACCATCTGTGGGAATTGAAAAAGAGAGCAACACTGCTACACTGAACAGGAAGAAAGAATCGGAGACAACCACAGTTACCAGCAAGACACATGGACGGACAAGGCGCTTTTTTGCCACCACGTGGGTGGTCGCAAAGCGCCTGCTACTTTGTGGTTGTTGCTGAAGAACTTGAAACCCGCATTGTAGTACCCCCTCCCCCCAGATGAAGACACCTAGACAAGACGGCTGCGACGGGGGAGTAGTACGTGAAAGAGCACTTTACGGTGTCCAGTGGTAAGTCACCCTATACGTTCTCCGGCCACACGCAGAAAGACGATATCGCAGTTGCCAGCGTCACGCGCTCGTGGATTGCCGACACGCGAGACCATTAGCTGACGACTCGGCGCGGGCCCGGCTGCTTCGGTCACACCAGGAGCGATGGACAACGACGACAGCGGTGGCTAGCTGTACTGGCACGGGCAACGATACCGCTCCAACGGTACCATGACGAGGTGTACGAAGGTGACTCGCAAAGGCGGAGACTGCAAAACACAACGGGTGAGCGATGCAGCTGAGCTAGGGTCATAGATGTCAGCATCGCTGGACTCGTGGAAACAGATAACGTTTCAGGGTACAACGATGCGTGACTTCAGGACGGCCACCGGATGGTGACGCGGTTGAGTCACGTCTCCTGTCGCCGTCGATTCTGTAGCACCAACAGCTCCCTTTGCTCGCTCAGTGTTTTAGGTCACCGTCGCCGTCGTCACGCATCAGTCCTCTTCAGCACCTTCACATCGTCGATGCGCACAACATCGCGCACTAGTCGCTCGCCGTCATCTCGTCTCTTCGCTCCCGTGGTCGTCGCGGTCGGGACTTATCCAGCCGTCATGATGGTTGTCACCCGCGAGCAAACGAGCTGGCGACTACACTCGTCCGCCTGCGGGATGTGCCGCGGGAACGTATAGAGGTAACCAGTAGCCTTATTACTTTATGCAAGCACCTCGCCATCGCGTACCACTCCTCCCTGCTTATTGTGTCTTGTCTGGTGTTTTTTTTCCTATAAGACCACTTTGAGCCGTTTATATTTCAAAAATTAAAAATAATTATAATAAAATAATGAAAATATAAAAAAAAAATAGGCCACTTTAAGCCGTTTAATTATCTAAACTTTTGATTGTACTCAAACTATAATAAATATATTGTAAAATTACATTTGTTGAATACACAATAAAATTATCTATACAAAAACAATATATTGTTTCTTTTTTTACGTATTAGAGTGTGTTTGTATATTTATTTATTTAAACAGAATAATGGGCTCCATTGAACATGCCCCTTTGAGGGCTCACGCAAAGTAATAACTACCTAGGTACTAGCAATGTTTTTGTCACGCATCAAATATATCAATAAAATATTATAGTAATGTTAGGTATTTTTGGTCAGGTGAATGTATAATAATTAACAGATAACCATAGATTACTTTGGACTTTTACGTATATTAAACATGTTAGTGTACGCAATGGCATTTTAAAAATAGTAATACTTCATACTCTTGACCCCACAAAGTAGGTAACAACTAGTTCCTACCAAGTATCAGAAAAGATTCCGATGTAAAATACTAAAATATCAAAGCATTTTTACTACCCCAAAAAGTGATGACAGACACAAATAATAAAAAAGCGGGTTAGTGGATGTCGCTCTGCTGTACAGTTGGTTACAAGTGGCCCGAGTGGATAAATGTAATGGATGGTGTTAAATTTGAATTGCGCATTGATCGACGGTCAGCCCAGCGATTCGGATGACGAGAGTATAGGGATTGAGGTAACACCGATAGACCTAATATATATATATATAGAAGTGAATATCACTGAACACTGTATATGTAGTATTTGTAGTATGTATGTAGTATTTAGAACAGGTGCATGTAGCACTATAATATAATATCAAAAACTTTTAGAATACAACAATAAATGAACTGGTGGAGACGTCTCTCCGTCTCAGTGTACAATAATAATAAGTAATTAGCTCACACTAGAGTGCAATAATGGTAATGCGCAAGTGATGATACAATACAAGTATGTATATTATAATTTATATTAGGTACAAGATATAATTATCTTATTTCCTAACCACTTGGATATTGGCAATCATTATAATTTATAACTATACTTAATCTAGGCAAACAACCTGATATGCCCAAGTCTTACAGATCAAGTATCAGGATTAAAACAGAAAACAATAATAAAAAAAAATAATAATACCACAACTGTCACACTTGTTTTCTGGCAGCGCACGCGCCCGAGCCCGGCTTGTGTGCGACCCTCTGTAGTCCAGCGGTCTTACACGCTATGCAGCGGTCGTCCACCTCCTTGCAGTCCATCATAGAGTGGCCTGTAGTACCGCATTTCCAGCAGGCGCCGGTTCTGTCCTCAGCTTTGCAAGTCCTCACGTTGTGGCCGAACGCCTGGCACCTGAAGCACCTCTCCCGGTGGTAGCGTCCTGGGACGTACTCGGCACATGGTCCACCCGATCGGGACCCTGGTTATGTGATGTGCATCGGCAATTTCGCCGTGGCTATCTGTTGTCCGGATCAAGTGCCCCATATCCTGATGTCACTGACGACGTCCCGGTCGATGTTAGCTGACGGATCATCCTGTCCGGGGATGGCGTTACGGAGTGCCTCCAGAACTTCTGACGCGGTTGCGTCAGCGTCAATGTCCAGCACCTCGACCTCCGCTTGTACGCCGAGCTGTAATACTTTGCCGACGGAGTCACCTAGTTTTTTCGACAAGGCCGAGACGATTTGTTTGGCTGCTGAAACTGAGTTATCTTCTTTCGGAAGCTCCAAAAGGAGGCAACCGTTCCCTCGTCTGTTTCATGGTGACGCTAGTACCGATCTCCTCCCTAGTCAGGCCGAAGTTTCCTATTGCCAATATTGTGTCCTTATAACTCTTGCCATCCGCGTTCCTGACGAGAATGGCCGGTGGTTTTTTGGAAAAGCCTGACGACTGTGAACGGGAGCCGGTGGTGGACTGGCGCGCCACGGTCATCAGTCTATTCCCGGACCTAGTGGAGGCATCGGCCGTGGAAACGTTCTTGCTGGTGGCTATGGTCTGAGATGGTGAACAAAAGTTTGGTAAGTTCAGCACATCACCTTAAATTTTCTTGTTCATTTATTTTAAAATCTTTAAATGCGAGCAATGTTTTTTGAAATTTGTATACAAGTCAAATTTGATTGCTCACCGAATGCCGACTATGAATTCACGGTGAAATGTAATCTGGCTAGACACGAAAAAAATCACAACGCCAAGCGTATCCCGTGTATTAGGTGTCGCATTACGTTCAGTTATAAGACCAGCCTCAATAAACATTTGAATAATGCCCATGGTATGTATTTTTGTATCCACTTTAAATATTTATTATTATATTTCAATTTTTTTATCAGGTATAGTCAGGGCTTGAAACCGTTATCAATTCAATCGGTTAACGCTGACGCGGTAACCGAAAATTTTTTGGATACCGGTTACCGGTCTTATACCGGTCCTGTTATTAGCGGTAACCAATTACCGGTACTAGATTCAAAATTACAGGTTATCGTTAAGTGATAACCGCTTCCAAAAAATGTCGGTTACTGGTAACCGATTGAATACTGGTTTTCTAAAAAAATATTGTACTACACCTTTGTACCCGTATACTTAATACAATATTCATATTGTTATAGGAATCAAGCTATTTTTAGATGTCCCAGTACAATATACGATGAATGAGACCAGGACTATCGACTATCGAGTATCGTCATTACTTATTACCAACCAACGGTCATTTATGTTATAGGTAGGTAGGAAATAGAAATTTAGAATACCAATCATTTGAATTATTATTACAAGAATTGAGACTAGGGAAAAAAAACAAAGATAATATAATAGTATGTTTTAAGAATAGTTTTAAGAAGTTATTATTTAGTATACCATTAGTAGCTACGAGCGTATAATCATTTATGTAGCTAAAATAAATTAAACATAATATTATTATAGTACATACGTAACGGTAGTCAGTATTTATAAATACCGGTAATCGGTTCTTAACCGGATAAAACATATTACGTTATCATAACTTTTATGTTAGCTGAAAAATTGTCACGGTAACCGGTAACCGATAACCAGGAGTACAAATAGGTTTATAATTACGGTAACCAAAATTTCGGGAAAATACCGGTTTTTGATAAAAACCGGTAACCGGTTTCAAGCCCTGGGTATAGTACAAATCACGCCACACGTTTTTGTACCAGACTTACAGCCTGGTACATCATTCGTTCGAATAGATTGTTTATCAACTGCACGAGATAAACAAAATGTCAGCTTATCACCCATTCGAGATAACGCGAGGGACGAATTTACGAGTAACGTGAATGAATGCTGGGAGGTTCTAGACGTTATTGATCTTCTCGGACAAAATGATCACTTATCACCAGAACGAGATAACACGATAGACAAATTATGGAGTAATGTGAATGACGATGAATACTTGGAAGTTCTAGACATCGTTGAGAATCTTGGACTTTATGATTTTCAAGGTTAGCATTTTTTTTTTTTTTTAATAAGCGTGCTATAAGCTAATTAATTTTTTTTTTTAAAGATATATACACTACGCTCGATAATGGCAAACGTGTTTCCAGTGCAAATACAACGTCGGCTGTTTGGGTAAAAAAATTACGCTTAAATCTCGTAAAGTCTTCAGGATTTACACAAATCTCTACATCATCAAACCATGCAATTACCTGGTATTACGTAAAAAATACCAACAATATTCAAAACTATATCTACTTTCTTGATTCGATTAAATCCGAACTAGCCGATTTACTAAAATTATTTGCGAATAAAAATCCAATCAAGTTTAATTCAAAGCTTGAGGCAACATATAATATACCGAATGTGGAATATTCGTCGGAAAACCGTGCTTTTAAAATTTCAGTTAAGGCGATTTTCTTAGTACAGGAAATTGTTGAAGAGGCATTTGCTAAATTAATGCGAGAGCAAGATGAGTACGTCGGTAAGGGTAGTTGATTCACATTGCAATGTATAGATGGGTTAATGTTAGGTATATATAAATATACACCTTTGGGTGGATCATCGTACATGCAACTACCAGACGCAATAGAAAATAAAAAAGCTGTGATTAATCCGCAGAACTCAGATTCACAGTGCTTCAAATGGGCAATCCTAGCAAAACATGTCACAGGAAATAATAAACATCGTGTTGGTAATAATTATTTTAAACACCAAAAAAAATATAATTTTACAAATCTACCATTTCCAACACCACTACATCAGGTTAAAATTTTTGAAAAAAATAATCCAAACGTCTCTGTCAATGTTTACGGTATCGATAAACAATTTCAACCGCCAAAATTTCTGAGAAGAAAAACCCGATCACTTTGATCTTTTACTAATTCCAGACCAGGATGATAACAGTCACTATAGTTACATCTCTAATTTTTCAAGACTCATTAGCTCACAAAAAAACAAACATAATGAACAGTTAATTTTCTGCAAACGGTGCTTTACATCATTCGATAAACAACAATACAAATATAAATTAAACGGAGTTGCAGGACTTTGACAACATAAATTTATATGTGGGGAACACAAACCCATACTACCTCAGATACCCGAACCAGGATCAATACTCGAGTTTACTGCATGGGATAAAACGCAACGTCATCCTATAGTAATTTACGCGGATTTCGAAGCAATTCTCAAGAAAAGTGATGAGAAAATTAGAGAAAAAACATCAGCTTTTCAAGAACACGAAGCCAGCGAATAAGACTATGCTCTGAGCCCATAAAAATGCGTCATAACCTCTGAATTTGTTTCATCGGAAAACAACCCTGGGATTTTCTTTCGCTCAGCAATGTAACATGGATGATCTTGTGGTAAGTCTGATGTATCCATTCGATGGAGTAAATTGGAATTATTCTCCAGGTCTTTGTAAAAATCATCGGTTTGAATATAGTATACCAGTGAATCTAAAATTACAATATAAATTAATATATGAAAATTAGTATCGTTTGAAAACATTTACCTGTATCAGTATACATGAGCTCAATTTTATCCCTATAATGAGCCTGCATAACGTTATAATGATAATCATCCATGACGGTCTTAGAAATTTCCAACACTGCAAAACCTGATGAAAATTAAAAAAATATTAAAATATGTTTGATAATAGTAAATTAGTTATATTAATTATATTTATCTATATATATTGGCTTGAAAAACTTGATAATTTTATTTTCTAATGATATAGCATTGAGAGTTTCGTCAGAATGTTGTAAGATTTATAAGTTTTTGCATACGTTTTTCACTACAAACAAGCTCCATTTTAATTATATGTCCTAAATGTTCCATAGTCTTCCCTTTAACGTTGTAAAAAATGTCAGTAAAAGAATTGAAAAATATAATAAATATAAATATAACGAAAACAGCGTTGTTTAAAAGCTTAAAAAAGTCCTTTTCAAAGTCGTTCCTCGCTTTTTTCCGCATCTCAGTGTTTAATTCTAGGTACTTTTTAAGCTAGCCCGACTGATTAAACTGTGGACCTACAATAAAACAAAATATATAATAAATAAAATAAATAAAATAAATATTCTACTTTTTCTACAACGAGTCCGTTGGCTATAGCCTGCTGTAAGTTCCGGTAATGAATCACATCGTTTTTCTTTGATTCTAAGGTCACCATAAGTTTTTTAACTTTTGAACCAGGTGGAATACTATTATTCGGTAGGAATGGCAAATCATGATGCTTGTCATGAAGTTCTTTTGGATATAATATATCGACCTCGTACATCCGCCCGATTGGTGATATATCGTCCACTTAAATCCTCCGTATGGCATGAATTGTGACATTGCGTAACCGCACAAGTTATTTTCTGCAATTTAAGTAATATAATACTATTAGTTTGAACTAATATATATAATATACTAGCTGACCCGGCAAACGTTGTTTTGCCATATAAATAATTTCCTAGTAATTTCTAGTGTAGACTAAAAATAGCTTACTTATTGGAAGTATGTATCTATGTTAGAATGTGTATATTGTATGTATGTAAGAATGTGGTATATGCGTGAAATAAGCATGGAGCGCTGTGAACGATGAGGGAATATAAAAATAACAAAAGGCAAACATTATTTTTAAGTTATTATAATTTATTCCGTAAAATTATATATCATTAATTAAACAATTACGATAGTAACACTATTAAACAATATCAATCTCTTAATGCTATAGATTGAACAATATTTTTTGTTAGTCCATCATTAGCTAACATAAACAAACTGTATGGTTTACCCACTCGAGAGCATGCCACGTATAATTGTCCGTGTGAAAAACATGGTGTTCTCAAATCTAATCCACAAACAGACATCGTTTGACCTTGGGATTTGTTGATAGTCATTGCAAATGCCAATCTAATCGGAAACTGAATACGTTTGAATTGAATTGGCACATTAGTAGGTATAATAGGAATCCGTGGTATGAGTATATTCTCACCTCTGAACTTGCCATTTAAAATCCTGGCTTCGATCACGTTTTTCATTAATTTTTGAATGACTAATCGCGTACCGTTGCACAACCGGGGCGGGTTCAAATTACGAAGCATGATAATTGGAGATCCAACCTTTAATTGTAAATTATGCGGTGGCATGCCTGGCAAATCCAGTGAGTTCAAAAACTCTGTGGGAAAGTTTACTGCTTCGCTGTCGTCGCAAACCGTATCAATAGATTTATACGATACCAAGTTCTCTGGCAACAACATCTGTATCTTCAGATTTATATTGTCAACGTCTACATTTTTTGCCGCTAAAATCGCTCTTTCTGCAAGCCACTCATGATTTATGTACTGTGTGTGTACATCGGGAAATATTTGTTCAATGAGAGTATCTTGCGAATCAGCGATTGTGCAGAAATCGGTCGGTAATTTTACGTTTCCAGTTTCATCTATAGCAACTTTTCCATCACCGATATCTAAGAGTTTTTTTGAAAATATTTTAGCGGATGGATCTTGAAGCATTTGAACGCGCATATTTATTTTTAGCTGTAATTTTTCAACATTACGCCACAATGGAGATGATTTTAAGCAAGCGTTGATCTCATCAGCGTATGTCGAACGTGGAATGACTGGAAGTGTTTGTCTGAAATCACCTGAAAGGACCAACAGAGTTCCGCCAAATAGTTTGTCACTGTTTTTAATATCTTTCAATGTCCTGTTCAACGCCTCAAGTGAATGTTTGTGTGCCATAGTACATTCATCCCAAATAATAATTTTACACCGTTTTAGCACAGTGGCCATGGACGATTGTTTCTTAATGTTGCATACTGCGTCAGGGTTATTCTGAATATTTAGTGGCAGCTTAAATACTGAATGAGCTGTTCTACCTCCATCCAATAAAGTTGCTGCAATGCCCGATGATGCAACGGCCAATGCGATCCCATTATTTGATCGTATTTCAGCAAGAATTAGCGAAATAACGAATGTTTTGCCAGTTCCACCCGGTGCATCCAAAAAGAAGAATCCACCTTGTCCAGCTGAAAATGCTTGCATAATGCGATCATAAATGGTTGTTTGTTCCTCATTCATTAGTAGGACATTGCGGGCAACAATCGCTGCCATTTCTACAGTACTGTACTGCAGTTCACGATTCATTTCAGTATTCATTAAATCAGGTGCAGTTCGATTTGGCGAATTCATACCGAAATTACTAAGTGGTAAGTTGGCAATGACAATGCAAAGATCCTCAATAGCAATCAATGCTTCATTGTACATTTCGTCGCTGAATGTTATGGTTAGATCGTGGCACCGTATACGATGTTGATGCAATATATCATCAGTCATTGAATCCTTGTGATTTTCCCATAATATCTGTGCTCGGGCTGGGAAACATGTAGTCAACACTATAGCAAATAGTTTGTATTGCTGTACAGTTCAATGCAGCTTCAGCAAGCATGCATTCTCACTGGTTGTCGTCTTCAAGCAAACCGAGTGCAAGGCATGCATCTTTATACGTTGGATATTGTTGCCCATTCACTTAACGTATATCTTGAAATGATAATGGGCCAGTTTAGTAACATTAACCAACAACAGTCGAAGATAAAAGCACTCCGTGTGTCTTAGATTGACTGTAAATAATCGCCCCAAGGCGTTTGATTTAAATAAATTGAGACATGCAGCAACTGGTGAACCTTGCTTGCGGGGCATCCATGTGTTTGTTTGAGTACATGTGAAATAGCGTGGTACTTGTGAATATAGTAATGTTCGTGCAAAGGCACCAAAATCATCCGCACGATTACACAATTCAAAAAATGCAGTGAGTGTAGTTTAAGGTGGATTTATTGCACGATCAATCGCTGTCTCGTTCGTGAAAAATACACGCTGACCGTTTTCAAGATGGATGGCTAACTTAACAACTGCTGGATCCCGTTCATGAATTGGAAAACCAAAGATACGCCAAGCAGCTTCATTGGAGCTGATGTACCGACCAATTTGGTAGAGCGTTATTTCATCGTTTTTATTCACTGGAGGAGCATTCACATTAATATTTTCCACTCTAAACACCGCCATATCACTGCCTTTATGGACATACTTGCAAATGTATTTGATGCTCTTCACAGAACTGCAGAACTCAACATTAATATGAGCATTATATGTCTTGCTCAGCAGAGGCGAATATGGCACCACCCAACGATTGTCAATATCAATGTCTGTGTTGATGATATTTTTAATAAATGACTGTCCGCCATTTTCTTGATTTCTTCGACGATATATTGGGTATCTGTCGACATTTGGGACCGTATCATTGGTAAAATCTTTAGGGAAATTTTTAGTACATTTTCCATCAGCCATGCAAGGCGATGAACTATTAAGAGTACCACATGGACCATGAATCATGTTTGTTGTAACAATATCAAACAGCAGTTGGTCGGTGGATGGATCTGGAATTTCCGCAGAAATGATACTATCGATTTCTTCAGGACGGATTTTGTCGATGAACCAAACCAAAATGTGTGCATGAGGTAATCCTCGCTTTTGCCACTCAACCGAATACATCCTGCAACGTGTGGGACCAAATACATGTGATTTAGTAATGAAACTTATTAAAGACTTCAACTTTTGTCTGAACACACGTGCTGTAATGTCATGGCGATGTATTGCATTTTGGCCAGGCAGTCGCAAAGATGTAATCTCTGGCCATTTTGGATTACATGTGAACGTGAAAAATAAACATGGTCGTCCATATTCGCGCACGTAAGTCAGAGCATCCTGTATATATTCTTGCAAATGACGTGGACTGCCTACGTACGATGATGGTAAAATGACATGGTTACCAATTTCGGCGACGTCGGCGTTGTTGTTGATAGCGTCTCGCAAATGAATGTACTCTTCCACGCGCAGCTTTTGTTGATTATATCGTAAGTATCGTAGTCGTTCGCTCTCAATCTTCGCGTACATGTCGACCATGAATTGTTGACAAAGCTCACGACATCGTAAAATGACGTTGTCCAGGCCACGTCTAATCATTAATCGGTACGCATAATATTCTTTTGAGCTAACGTTCTTGTTTGTTTCAACTCCTGTATTATTTGTTCATAAAAATTAATTTAAATTTATTACGTTCAATAATTTAATTGTTTTGTTAAATGATTAATGATCAAATTAATAATCAATGAAGTACCTGATACGGGATCTCGTTGTTTTATGTTTATGCAATATCCGTCTTGTCCCTTCCAAAATATTAGCGGATATTGGAGAGCGTCATATGAACGATGTGCGTCAGCAATGAACTGAAAATTATTATTTCTTCTACGAATCACAATTTATCGTGCAGCTGTACAATCGCCAACCATGATTCCAGCAACATCATCAACAACGGGTGCATTGAATCTACGAAAATGCTCTCCAGCTGGTGTCTTATCAGGCTTAATGACGATAGCGTGATTATCGCTCTGTAATTGGTGCATATGTGATTTGAATATTTTCAACAACTCGTTGTGCTCGTTCAAAAGAGCATCTAGCTCGCCGACGATGCGCCTGGCATAAAGTGAATCAAGGTTATTATAATAACAACGTACATTCACGCGATTGGCAAGTGCGCTTAAGGAATCATCGCCGCCCATAAAGTATATTTGTAAGAATTGATGTGGTTCGTTTGGCATTGGCAGCAGTGAGCCCATTTTATGATAAACTTGGCCTCTGATTTTGAATGTAGAATTGAATTGTTGACCATTTGCATTAGTATTTCGAACTATTTCTGTTGCTCCGAACGATGTCATTTGAAAGCATAAATTGAATCTTCGAATTGACTTAAGAAACTCGTTAGAATCTGGATCCGTGCCGATGAGTAAGCCGATCAATGGTTCAGGTGGTGTTTCAATTTCAGGTAGTTGCACTTTTCCTGACGCGCAACACATCCCAGCTGGCTCATTTTTGAATTTCAGAGCATGACAATGCGGACATTCCTTGTCCATAGCACCAATTACCACTTTTGAATGAGCATAATATTCAATATCGGGCTCATACTGGAATGCTAGACGCGGGAATGAATCAGATATAAATGCTCGATGTACCTGTTGTCGTTGTTGATCATTTGTTCTTCGTCTTTTGACTGTGAAGCGGCGTGATTGTCGTTGTTCTAATCTTCTGATTTCATTGCGTTCAGCTCGTGTATCTTCTGGCTCTTCTTGATGCAATTGCGCCATTCTGACATGTGCATCAGTATTTTGTTGCTGGATTTGTTCTTCTGTTCTTTCGGATCTGTTATTTCGCAATTTTCGAGCTTTACTTGTATTGCGGCTCAAATCAGCCCCTTTGCGTTTTCTTGGCATTGCTCACTGTACAAAACATCTAATATATAAAATTCTCGTGTCACAGTTTTCGTTGCCATACATATTGTTTATGCATCAAGTGTAGTAACGTTGACAATTGTACATAATGTATGTTTTGTACGGTGAGCAATGCCAATAAAACGCGAAGGGGCAGATTAAAAGGAAAAATGATTAAATTACTAAAATGGCTATTAAATAATAAGGGTTGATCGTAGAAGGGTGAAAATTGAGGATTGTATGTATTTTTGTATGTTGTATCTATTATTTTTTTTTTTTTTATATATATATATAACCAATACCTTAGCAACCATTTATAAACAATTATTTCTACCGTAAATTATCAAAATCCCTGTTTGAGCACTTCTTTTATTTTTTTCTGGACAACCCTTATCACTTAGGGGTATGAAAAATAGATGTTAGCCGATTCTCATACCTACTGAATATGCACAAAAAATTTCATCAAAATCTGTCAAGCCATTTCGGAGGAGTATGGAAACGAAAACTGTGACACGAGAATTTTATATATTAGATATATTATAAAAAATAAAGAAATATGTTAAAAAAATCTGATAATTAGAAACTGGTTCCTATATCAACTAGCATTGCGTATAATTATATCAGTCAGCATAGTGAATAATTTAATGTAAGCTAATATGTCTATATTTTATATATTATAATAATCAAGTTTTTATATTATGTTATTCATATAATTATAATCATATACATACTGTATACACTTGTTTTTTCAACTTATTTCAACTTTCTAACATTTTTTTAACCATTTAATATACAACATGATAAACATAGATATTTTAATTAATCAACCTTCTACATTTAAAAAAAAAAAAAAAATTAATTATAAAAACCTTGTACATTTAATATTAAAATTACTGATTAAGCTATTGAATATCGGTCCATTATAACCACTTACCTAAACGCTTATGTTATGTTATGTTTTTTGCTATCGTGTATTATTTTTTCGTTTAAAAACTAGTAAAGATGTGGAGTTTTAGATTCGATAAGATGATTTTTTTTTAAAAATATATAAATAACGAAATAAATAGGTACTTACATTAAAGTATTTTCTAATGTTTAGAGACGAATGCCTGTTGATGATGTCGACGCTGGACTGGTAAACTTGGTAGGATTGAAGTATTTTCAATGTTCGATGGTGAATGACTGCTGCTTGTGGTTACTGGTAGAGAACACAAGCTGGACTGATATCGTTTGACTATCAAATGCTGCGTTATATAGTCGAGAATCATCTCCTACTTTCCTAGTTATCGTTTAAAACTTACATTCTATTCAAAGAAATCGTATGACCTGTTCATGTAATATTAATTTTAAAAACAACTAAGTTATTTTGTAGTAATAGTAATTATAATATATAATGTATGTATTGGTGTTGACCGTTGTCCGGAATATTCATTTAAAAATAGCTAGGTCAAATTTTGGGCGTTGTCCGAATAAAAACTAGTATCGATAGGAGGTCGTATAAGACCGTTAGCGGAATAAAACTAATATTAATAAGAGGTCAAATTAAGGGCATTGGCTGGTTTAATGAACATTGCTATGAATATTCCACATTTCAAAGTTGCTATGGTAGTGGAAACATTACAGTATATAAGGCTAGCGTATTGACAGCAATATTACAGTCAACATTCGGCAACTAGAACTTCTTCATCATCTTTAACAATTCAGCTTCAAGATGTCTTACAGAACTTCGATCATCGATTCCGGATCAGAGGTTAGTAATTGTATGACTTTAATAACTAAAGCAAATTGGAGGTCAGTCAAAAAACTACTCAAGGCTATGGTTATAATAAATTCGTGGTTAATTATAACTTTATTTTAAACTTAATATTAAAATTAAATAATAATTAGAGTGTGACTGTAACGTTACTCAATATTGTTTTAGAGATCGGCTGTAAGCCACTCATACATTTATAGTTATTCACCTTAGTTTATGTTTTATAGAACTAATTTGAGTCCCTGGACTCAAAAATGAAGCCTTCTACTTCGAAGCGGGCCAAAACATCATTGAAAAGTGGGGCTGAAAAAGCAATAGACAAAAAGAACAAAAAAAAAAACAAATTAAAACAGTAAGATAAATGATAATTTATCATATTAATACTTTATCTAATATTCTAATGTTATGAATTATGGCATGAATTTATTTGTTTGTTTTTTTTTTTTAGAGTTCATCATACAGAGAAATTCTCGAGGAAGAATTGCGGGCGGAAGAATTTGATGAAGAAATTTTTAATTCTGTCACTTTTCGTCAGGGAGATGGTTTGGCTACCATCAAAAGCCAATTTAATCCTGACGAGAAGCTGACAGACTACTGGACGATAACACGTTACAAGTGTGCGAATATACACAATGTTCCAACAAATGAAAGGTAAAGACTAGACTTTGGTTTATTTTTTAATTAAAAAACTATTGCTGGAGGAAAAAAAAAATCATTAGTTTTTATTCACTGCTTAGCTGATTGAATAATTAATTTATGTTGCAGGTGGTGACACTCTGAGGCATCTGTCAAGGTGACGACATCGGACAAGTCAAAAGATCAGACTCTAAATAACAGTTTGAACGAGACCATGCAGGTTATCTTTGATGTCATTTTGAAAGACCCTGAACGTCGTACGATAAGGAATAAATTAGCTGTATGAAGAAAAAAAAAATGTAGTATAAAAATATTTTTTTATTTAATAAAAAAAAAAAAAACAATACATAAATATAAATGAATTTGTATTATATCATACTATTAAGTCCTGTAAAATCATGTCAGACATTGCATTAAAATGAAATTGTAAAATCTCATACAAAAATGAAGTGTCATCGTTTTGTAAATGAGAATAATAATTAAAATCATAGTTTTGTATATACTGGTTTGTGAATTCGTTTCTCTGGCAACTGATGGGCAAACCACGGACATCGTTTTTAATCAATTCGTAAGCTGCATCGAATGTTGCTTGAAAACTCGGTAGACGTTTCTGTTTTTCTGCGATATAAAGGTCGACACAATGTTGAAGTTGTTTAAGTCCGCAGAAATCTATATGCGAGAGTGTAATATAATCATCATTTATATGCAAGGTTATTGAACTCTGCTTCACATTATTTGAATATGTGAAGTTCTCAGTAATTCTTACACGTCTACACCTGGTATGTAAGTTGTTAGTAATTGAAATGTAATTAGATTCAGACATGAGCGTACACCAATGCTCTAAATTTAATGTAATAATTTTTTTCGTTAACTTACACTCTAATAACACAATAATTGAAATTTGTTTGCTGATTAATAGTTCAACCGTAACACTCTTCTTACCAAAAGAAGTAAATTATCAAAATCCCTGTTTGAGCACTTCTTTTATTTTTTTCTGGACAACCCTTATCACTTAGGGGTATGAAAAATAGATGTTAGCCGATTCTCATACCTACTGAATATGCACAAAAAATTTCATCAAAATCTGTCAAGCCATTTCGGAGGAGTATGGCAACGAAAACTGTGACACGAGAATTTTATATATTAGATATGGTATTGCTGTGGTAGTGTAAGTGTAAATAAATTAACAGATATTTTGACTATTATTAGGTGTATCTTTAAATAACAAATCCATTGGCAATTTTATGATATTTTATGATATGGTATATAACATTAACTGGTTGCATACATACAAAAATCTAAGCCCAAGTATCCTAGTTATTTTTTTTTCAAAAATTTTAACCAAACGTTTGACATAAGTACGAATACACCGTTGAGTGTAATCGTATCCAGAGAGACCACGTGGAGGCTGTCAAACTTTCTCTCCGCACAGAGTCACATAGACCCCTGGGGGATCACATAGACCTCTTGGGGATCACAAAGACCCCTTGGGGATCACAAAGACCCCTCAAGTGAACATTGTATAATTACATTAATTATATAACTACCTGTAATCGCATCAGAGAACTTCTGCGTACACGATATTCTTGGTGACGAATCGACCATTTCCATCGCAGTACATGTCGACTCTGACGGATTGCGCGTCCCTCACTCTTGAAAACGCAACGTACAGCTGTCCGTGGCTGAAGGCGGGAGTCGGCAGGAGCAAACCGACCAGGTCAAACGTTTGACCCTGAGACTTGTCGATTGTCATGGCAAACGACAACCGTACCGGGAATTGAATCCGCTTCATTCGAAAAGGCAAATCGTCTCCCTCACCAGAAGTCATTGAAACGGCGGGTAAGATGATGTCCTCCTACGCGTCGTCGGCGCCGGACAACCACCTCGCCTTGAAGTTGCGTCGCCGCAGTTCGGTGACCACCAACCTCGTTCCGTTGCACAGTTGTCGCTTCGGATCAATGTTTCTCAGCAACATGACCATCGAACCGACCTTGAGCGTCAACTCGTGTGGCGGTAGCCCGTTCGGATGCAGAGCGTTGAGGAACTCTGTCTTGTAGTTTGCCGCTTCGTCGGCGTCGTCGATCACCACTGTGTCTATGGCGTATACGTCATTTGGGCGCCCGTGACGCGTCGTAGCACTGTGAAATTTATTTAGTGGAATTCCTCGTTGCGAGGACACAGTATGATTCTCAGAGCGAACTCGTCAACGTTGACCGACTATATTACTCTATGGTATATACTATATATTTTATTATTTTTATTTTGTATATATATTTTGTATATTAAGAGGACGCCACACGGGCAAAAATACCGTACAAAAACATGCCAATTTTGTTCCAATAATACGGCTTACTGAATGGTTTTAGAGCAAAATACCTTTATTAAAAGTTGTAGAGGAGAGTTATATCGGGTGACGTATAAGACTCGATTTTTGATATTTAAATTTTTTATACCAATTATTCGCAAGTAAAAAAGTGAAAAAAAGTCAAAACGCAAAACGATTTTATCGATTTTGAGAAGGAAATATCGAAAATCGAGTCTTATACGTCACCCAATATAACTCTTCTCTACAACTTTTAATTAAGGTATTTTGCTCTAAAACCATTCTGTAAGCCGTATTATTGGAACAAAATTGGCATGTTTTACAGTAAAAAAAATTTAATTACGGCCGTCATGTGCTGCTTTTGTTTCTAGCGGCAGCGTTTGTCCCCTCCTAGCTCCGACATCCAGACTCGCCGGCCGCCGGCAGGTCAAAACCGGTCTGTTATCGGCGGTCCGCGCTTCGCACGTCGTTGCATTATTTTTATATATACCTATTACGTTCATATTATTATTTACGTGAAATAAAACATAGTATAATTATGCTCGATTTATTACGATGCCCGCGACCGTCCTTGCATTACCGTATTGCCGTGACATCCGCGGCTGTGAGTAAAAACTTATTTTTTAGTTCCAAAAACACGGCTGACTGACTGGGTTTAGATCAAAAAACCTCTTATAAAAGTTGAAGAGGAGAGTTGAATCTGTTAACGTATAGCACTAGATTTTTGATATTTTAGCTTATTATACCAATTATTCACAAATCAAAAAAGTGAAAACAAAAAACAAAAAATGCAAAACGATTTTATATATTTTGAAAATGAAATATCGAAAATCGAGTCCTCTAATTTTATATAAAATATTCATAACAAACTCTTCAAAAACATTTAAAACTAATTTCTATATAACATATAATATTTATTGTGTTAAAAATATAAGAATTTATAAAAACTAAAACTCATTATTTTATTATTATTTATTTATTACGGCCAGTGAGCCCAATATAATGTACAAAAATATATAAATTCAACCTAAGTGGGTGTTTCAGTTACCCAACTTTACAAGTAGCAATTTTATAGAGATAATAGTAATAATAAAAAACACACGATATAGTATATAATGAGACATATATATTAAAATTTTTAGGTACATAATAGTAATAATACAATTTTATTTTTAATATCTAATAAACAAGTGAGGGTGCTCATTGCCAAGGCAAATCATAAAATAATTAGTGTATTAGATATCTTTACAACACAACTATACAAATTAGTAATTATTTTAAAAGTAACAAATAAAATTGAATTTATAAAGGTGATGCATTTCAATCCGATTATACATTCGATTATTTGAACAATTTCATTAAAGTATGTTATAAAATAAAATATATTTATACAAGAACATTTATACAATATATAAGTGTAGAAAAAAGTAAGATAAACATATACCTACATACTAATTATTAACTTCCGAAAAAATAATATAAATGTTGTGAATGGTATTTGACAATTATATAATAATATATAATATCAGGTATACGTACTAAGAACCTTTACTAAATTAATTTTTAGAACTTGGAGGATTGTAACTTAAATTAATGTTTTCTATAGCTAATTTTTTTGCTTTCCTATTTAAATAAAATTTTGCTATAAAATATATTAAAAAAACTATTATTATGACAACTAAATATTTGTTTGTGTATATAAATGCATACGTTTTATCTACAATAAGCGAATTTATTAACATATCTTGTTGGTCTAATTGTTTATTTATTGTATTGAACGCATCTTTATTAAATTTAATATTTTTTATTTCATCGAAGTGGATAGGTTTGGGATAGGCCTGATTAGAAAAATTGAATACATTACAGCATGAATCATTTGTAAGAGATAAGTCTACTGGAATTGAGAAATATGTTTGATTTAATACTTGTTCAGTTTTTAGTACACCTTTCGAGGTGTAAGCAATACACCCAGACTTCAAGTATAACTTTCCAGAACTTTTAATTTTAATTTTTTGAGTGAAAGACTGTTTATTACAAATTATAGTAATTGTAGTGGGTTTTTCACATACGAAAAACCAATGATTTTTGAAAAATGAGGGATACCACATTTCTGTTTTGAATTCAGAGATATAAGTATCACATTGAGGTGGTTTAGTTAAAGAATTTTTTAGTAATTCTGTTACACATGTGGGGTCCGTGTCACAATTATGTATAATTTCATTAAATCCACAAACAAATATTTTATCCACTACTTTACAGTTATTTAAATCTGGCCATATAAAATATTTGGTCATTATTTTGTCCATTAACAAATACATAGAATTTTTAGTCATATGCAGAAATTGACCATGTTCATTAATTGGAATGTAAATAGGTAATATGTAATAAACGTTGAAATTTTCTATAAGGCACAGAGGAAATTTTAAAGAAAAAATAAATCTGTCATTTATTGTGTGCATTTCAATACTTAATATTTTGAATATTTCTTGAATATTATCCTCATCAAATTTAACAGGGATTTTCAAATCATCCGGGAGTATACTCTGAATATTTTTTATTTCCGAAAGCAATTGGTCAGGTGTTATTATAAACGCATCTACTACATTATTCTGTACGTTAGAAATTACTCTTTGCAACCTACTAATAAACATGTCCAATTCAAATATAGTGTTTTCTAAAAGAGTTATCGAACTCAGAATAATGATTTTTCTGTCTTCCTTAGCTATCTCAATAATCAATTCGTTCACTTTTTTCTTGCCTTCTTTCATATTTGCATCAAATATTTTCTTATTTTCATTAAATGATGTAACGGAATCATTAAAATTAATTATTGTGCTTTTTAGTATAGATATCTGATCATGAACAATACGCATAACATCTTTCTCATTGTTTTCTAATTTATCGATCGTACTATCATATCTTCGTACATCGTCAGCATCGGCTACTCCAAACATCCATTTTAATGCCGTACCCCCAAACTCAATAGATCGCTTAACTTTTTTGTTATGTCTACCCATTTGTACAATTAAACCTATCTCGTTTTCCAATCTGTTCGCGTGTTTTTTTAACTGATACAAAGTTATAGAAATGTCTTTGAACGCAATTAGTTCAATTGAGTTTAACATTTGTCTAATATTTCTAAGACTGTTATTTAAAAATTTTAAATCCATATATGTGTTTACTGTCCAACTACTTCCGCAAGCTCTACCATTACCTATGAGTTCGTACTGCAAACCCGGGCTATCGCTGGTTGATGTTAATTCGAACAAGTCTTCTTCATGGTTACCAAACGTCGTAGAAATTTCTATGGTAAATAACAACAGCAGTATTTGATGAACGACCTTCTGAAAGTCCATTTTTTTTTTTACTTTTTTTCTTCTGTGTCCAATAATTATATTTGACGTACTATGATCGTATATCTACAACAATAAGATAAAGTAAATTTAGATCATGTGTAATAAGTATGAACAAATAATGATAATATCAATAACACTAAGGTCATGATTACATTTTTTTAAACATAAAATTTAATTTAATAATATGAAAATTTGTTGCATTTTTCTTTTTATATTTTTCAGTATATTTGGCTTTGTTTGTTTTACTTGTAAAAAATTAAATTTATTTATGAAAAACACCTCTAAAGAAAAACCTAGGAAATCTAGGTATAAGTACATAAAGAGTCACCAATTTCTATAAATCAGGCCCCAATTGTGGGATCGACATGTATAACAATTAATATTGAAATCAGAGTTTGGCATCATCGTTCGAATACAATTTTATTTAGATGATTATTTAGATAATATTTTATTCGAATAAAAAATTATTTTGATAGTTATAATTTTACAATTATTCGAATAATTTGAAAACAATATTATTCGAATAACAAATGATTCGACTAATTTTTCATTCGAATAATTATCTAGATAATATTTTGCTCAACTCTGATTGAAGTACCAAAATTAATTAAGAATTGAATTTTAAAAAAAAATTGGTAAATAAAATCAATTTTCTTACCTGTTTCAATGTTTGAATTTTGCTTGACGAATGCTGTCGAATACCAAAGTCCGTTGATCTTTTAACTTAAAGTAGTAGAATGGCGTTATATGTTTATAAGAAACTATTCAAATAAACACGGAAAATAAAGGATTGTCGAAACACTGTGTATTATAACGTACAAAAAAATTGTTTATTCTATCTTGAAGGCTTGCATTCGATGGTGTACTATGAAGTACTGATATGTATTCGATAACGCGCGGGATATTGAATATTGTTTGTTACAATGATATTATTATTATATTATAATTTATATTATATAGACTAATATTGTATTGTATTATAATTAGTATATTATTTTCATAATATACTTATTAAGCATTCTAAATTATTAACTTTTTAATGCGTTTGATAATAACCAAATGTCTAATGACAAACGCAATTCTGGCTGTCAGATACTTTTATCTAATAAAATATCAATTAATATAATTACTTATATTTGGACATATAATTAAAAAATGATTATAGCATGATATTTCATCTTCATCGTAAAGATATCGTAGATAATTATAATATATAATTATCGTCCAATTAAGGAATCAAAAACATTCACATAATATATTATGAGTAACGCATTTTATCAAACAAATTAAACTATAGTTAATTTTTTATTTGACTACTTATGTTCTGTATACGATATATCTAAATATATTGATTTTACTCATTTAGTTTAGAAGTAGTTAAAGTATTGGAAAGTTGAAGGGCAAAAAACTAAATTGAAAAAAGATCACGTATATTACTACCAAATAATGGGACAATTACACGCTACTAAAAGAGAAAAATGCTTTTTTGTGATATACACGGCCAAATGGATCAGTATAGAAGAAATATACTTTGATCAATCATTTTGGGATTCCAAAATGTCTGAACTGCTACAAAAGTGAGTCCTTTTTTTTAATAATTTGTACACTCTGAGTAATTAGATAATCTTTCACACGAATGCAGTCAATAAAATGATTTATCTATTTTACCTATTTTATTAATATATTATATTTTATACTTTATTATATTTTGTACTTTAAGGTTTTATATGGAGTCTTTATTACCCGAAATTATTGATCCACAATTCCCTAAAAGAATGCTGAAATCAGATATTCGAGAACCAGACCACATAAAAAAAAAATGATTATAAAAAAAATTAATAAACTATTTAAATATAATTTAAACTAGTTGAATGTTTTTTTTATTTTTTAATTTCTTAGATTGCAACTCAGTAAGTTGTAAATCCAATTCAAGTAGTTTATTTATGGCTGATTAAAATGTAAGAAGAGTTATACCGAGTGACGTATAAGACTTGATTTTCGATATTTCATTCTCAAAATCGATAAAATCGTTTTGCGTTTTCAGTTTTTTACTTGCGAATAATTGGTATAAAAAATTAAAATATCAAAAATCGAGTCTTATACGTCATCCGATATAACTCTCTTCTACAACTTTTAATTAAGGTATTTTGCTCTAAAACCATTCAGTTGGCCGTATTATTGGAACAAAATTGGCATGTTTTTGTACGGTATTTTCGCTGGTTTAGCGTCCTCAGTGTAATATAGAATAATATAAATAATAATATGTATTATAATCAATGGTTTTATGGTAATACATTCGAAAATATGGGTAAGTATAAAAATTAAATACATAATAGTTATGTCTATATTGATATTTTTACAAACAAAATGTAAATCGTAAGTTATTGTACGTGTAAAATATTGTCAACTCGAATACCTAAAATGTTAGTACTAATAGTACTACAATTAAAGGTACGGTAGAAACTAGATTTTCTTAGCAACATAATACAATTGGGCAGACAGTGGCTTTAATTAAAAGATGGTTAGTGCATAAGAGCGAATATTTAAAATATTATGGTGGCAATGAATTTAGGTGTATGCATTTTATTTCGATTCGACACATCACGGACGAACGTTCATAAGATAATAAACAACGCTCCCGAACGAGCAATTCGTCGGTCGTTACACGGCTGTGTGTAGTGGGCGCGGCTTAAACGTCGCGTGCTTGCGGATCACGAAAACACCTAACAGCGCATTCTCTTGGTCATTGCATGGTTTCGTTTGCCCGTGTGGCGTCCTCTTAAGTGGTGACTGGTTGACTTCCATTTGAACGACCGCTAACGCACATTTTTGACCAAGACTAGTTTAATGTTGACAGCTCTAATGCCTGTACAAATGAGAAGGAATATGACGTGCGTATTAATTAAACGGGAAACAATTTGGCTTAACTTAATATAATACTTTTTTTATACAGGAACCATTTCGTCGTTATCCACACTAGTGCATTGTTACGATTGTTTGTGTTAAGATTTTACAAAGGTACTATTCAAAATAAATATACCACGTGTCTGAATAAACTGGGTACACTCTGTGGGGAATTGTAAATTCCACCCGAAGTGAACAGGTAAAAGTAAGGTATATGGTAAATTCCGCCCGGGAAAATATACAGGGGAAAAAAGGTACAAGTAAATTCCACCCGAAAAATATATAGGTACAAAAATGGATTTGTAAATTCCACCCGGAAAAAATAAATATATTTAAACTTAGTGTTCCGTGACTGTACGACTCGACCGTAACTACTGTTCGCAACGCGGTGTGTTATATAGTACTTGGCAAATACTAAGGGGATTTTGACGAAAAAAAAAATAATCATATTACATTTTAGATTATGACTCATCTTTATTATTACTATTTTACGATTTGTATTAATTATATATGACTTATATGGGGTAATTATTGATTATGATTATATTTTGACTCGTCTTTATTATAAGTATTATACATATTAGGTACTATTTTTACAAATTTTATTAATTTTATATGAATTATGTAGTAATTATTGACTTAATATATGAAATATTATATATATATTTAAATACTTTTAATGATTAATCTATGTTATTACTCAAATTTTTTACTAAAAACTAGGTACTTTATAAAAACTTTATTAAGGTATTAGAACTTATTACTTATAGGAAGGATGTGTTTATTAATAATAATTTTTCTACGGGCGGAATTTAAATGTACCTTATTTTACCTGCAGGTCATTTCGTGCGGAATTTACATGCTCCCCATTCTATAACTCAGACAACTCAGTTACCGGGAATCGATTACTCAGTATCCTACTCATATTTTAGAATTCTATCTGCGGGAAATTGATGATCCAATAATCTAGTTTCATGCTCCATGAACAGATTTCAAAAATATGTATAGGACATTGAGTAATATACGTTCGTGAAGTTGGCCCCCCCACTTTGTCCCACAGACTTCAAACTGGTATCAAAATTTTGCAATTTTTATGTAATTAATTGCATGTCTTGCCAAAAAATTTGCAATTCGTCGTGGGGCCCGGAAATCCAAAAATACTTATGGGGGGTGTAGTGATCGCCGTGAAGGACACGTTGAACTAATACAATAATTATTTAAACGACGTAGCACGTTCGTTGTCGTCTTGAGTCGTGGTTGAGAAAGATAGGTAAATAATTAATAACACTTTTTAGACTTTTTAAATATGACAATTACATAACACTTTATTATTACAAGTTTGAATTACAAAATAACTATAAGCAGTAAGCACTGTCGTAAGCTTGATAGACCTACGACGAGGGCTGACTATCTTCTAAGTAATAGTAGGTGCTCTACCCGTATTTATGTGGGTTCTAACAATGACGTATTGGTGGTGTGGTATCTATATTCTAATATTACTTCCCTAGTAATATCAAATTGCATTAAGATGGGACTAGGTAAAACAACTTGTTGTTTTCACCTCTGGGCTCTGATCCCCGCTTCCTGTTATTTAGGCCTATTTTACATTGCATATTACTACCTACATTACCCATTATAAATTATACTAAATGTATAGTTTATTCTACGTGATATTGTTTAATATCGTATTATAGCTGTGGGTATTAATACATCCCTAATATTGTTGAATTGCACTATTTTGTGACTCGGTAAAACAACTTGTTGTTTTCACCTTTGCTCTATGTTTCCTGTTATTTAGGATTATATTAATACCTACGTTTATACTCATAAATTATACTATGTATAATGGTTCTAGGCCAAAATAAAATAGGTATGATGGGTCTAGGCCGAATTGATAATAGCGTAAATAAAAACAGCGAATTTTAAAATAAGCGATCATACATAATAACGAAACTTAAAATTATATATAATTTTAAATATCTTGCAGCGAAATAATTTTAGGACAAAACCCTATTCAGGTAGGTCACAATAATATCGTTATACCTACTGATATCGTCAATATGCTATCTTAATTATTATTTAACTTATATATATATAGAAAATATGGATAAGATTGTCAATCGCGTTATATTTGAGCTGACACAATGTAATACCTACAGTTGTAGTTCGACAGTGCGTAAATGTGTAGCTTGTATTATTTAACTTAATATTTTCGTTCGTTAAAAAAAAAGTGTGCAGTGAAAAAATATATTAATATTAATATCAATGGAATTTGTAAAAAGTAATAAAAATAAGGATTTATTATTGTATAGTGGCTTTTTGCATCGTGAAGATTGAAAACAAAATAACTCAATATATTGGCGTTGCGTAGAAAGTTCATGTAAAGGTAGAATAATTACGATAAACGGAGAAATTAAAAGTCAACCTAAGGAAAACTCACATAATCGTGTTCCCGATCCGTGTAAAATTCAATACAAAATGGCTGAGAATAAGATAAAAGAAGTGGCTGTTCATACACAAAATACTCCACATGATATAATCAGTACTGTTCAAATAGTACCTGGAGTAGCCGGTGCAATGCCTTCAGTTCATCATTTAAAACACACCATACGAAGAGTTCGAACACGTAACCAATGCACACCACCTATTTCGAAAACAGTGAGTGACCTTAGAATTGCTGATGAGTATACTAAAACGATGAAAGGCGAACAATTTTTAATATTTGACAGTGGAGCATCACAAGATCGAATTTTAATATTTTCGACCGAAAATAATTTAAAATTAATGGATCAATCAACTAATTGGTTAGTCGATGGAACTTTTAAAACGGTACCTTCACTTTTTTATCAGTTATTCACTATTCATGTACTTATTCAACAAGGTGACCAAACAGTTAGTCCTACCATTTATGCATTATTAACCGATAAATCTCAATTAACATATATACGTTTTCTTAAATATTTATTAGAAATAAAACCATCTTTAAATCCTACATCGGTAATAATGGACTTTGAACATGCCTCAATCAATGTATTCAAAACTGTTTTTCCACATGCTGAACACCAAGGTTGTTTTTTTCATTTTTCTAAATGTATGTGGCGACAAATTCAAAATGTTGGTCTAGTCGAAAATTATATTAATAATGCTAACTTTGCTTTTCATTTTCGTATGTTAGCTGCTTTGGCCTATGTTCCACCAGATAACGTTATTAATGCATACGAAGAAATTTTAGAAACACAATTTTATGTTGAAAATGAAGACCTGTTAATGCTATTCTTGGATTATTTCGAGGATACCTGGGTAGAAAAAATAACAGGAAGACGAAAAACTCGACGACAACCAAGACATCCTATTGATATTTGGAATTGTCATTATTCAGCCAAAGATGGTCTTCCAACAACAAACAACGCTGTTGAAGGGTGGCACAGAGAATTTACATCTGTTATTGGTTCGTATTATTTTATTAATAATTAGTATCTTTAGTAATAGAATACATATTCTTTAGGAGCAAGCCACCCTAATATATGGAAATTCATTGATGGAATTAAGAAAGTTCAAAATATAGAAGAATTGAAACGAGAGCAGTATATTGCTGGAGAATAACCACAGAAAAAAAAAGTACAAGGACTGTAATAAAATAATTCATGCATTAGTTACAAATTATAATACTAATGAGAATAAGAACTTCATAAAAGGTATAGCATATAATTCGTCACTGAATGTCTAAATATAATTATATTTAAGTTGAATATAATTATTTTATTTAAAATTATTATTATTACTGCTATAAATACTTATTATTAGAACTTAACGATATTATAATTATAATGAATGTATTCAAAAAATATATAAGAGACAAATAAACACTAAATATAATGATTTTTTATTTATATTCCATGATCACTCCATATTTTATTGTATGTTTTACTTTTTTAAATTTATTAATCTCATTTATATAAACTATTTTTATCCATTTTTTATTGTAACAAATATGTTTGATTTTTACACTGTGTCATATAAGCAACCCGACAGATAGATGTTTCTCTTTTCGCTATTATGTATTTTCGCTCTTTTTTAAAATTCGCTATTTTTATTTACGCTATTATTAATTCGCGATTTTTACATTCGCGGTAATTGTTTCGCTATTTTGGCCGGATACCATGTATAATTTATTATTTTACTTATTTTATTTAAAATAATATAATGGCTTTTGGGTTTACTACAGGGGTATGTATAAGTTCACGCAGCCCCCCCACGTGGTCCCACAGACTTCAAACTGGTATCAATATTTTGCAATTCTTATGAAATTAATTGCACGCCTCACCAAAAAATTTGCAATTCATCGTGGGGCCCGTAAATTCAAAAATAATTATGGTAGCCCCCCCCCCCCCCCCCACACAGATGATCCGAAACAAGCACAGTTAGTAAGCGGATAAATAGCAAATAGTAGTTAATCTATTATTGAAGTTGTCGACTTCAAATATTTATTTTTACCGAATTTATTTATTCAAAGATTTCCCATTTAACCTATAATTGGTATAAAAATAACAATAAACATAATTTTTTTTAAATATACTTGGTAACTATAGCTAAAATTACCATAACGTAGGCTACACAGCCCATATTATGGTCTCACTGACTTCAAACTGGTATCGACATTTGGGAATTTTTCTTGGACTAGTTGCATGTCTCTCGAAAAAAATTACAATTCGTTTAGCGGATGGTAATACACGAAATTGTGCGTGGAGTGCAATTTTATGCAGTCCCTTCACGTGGTCACAAAAACTTCAAACTGCTTTAGCAATATTTTACATAATTTTATACCCATAGGCCATAATATTATAACTAGGTTATCAATTTCAATTCATAAAAAAACTACATACAATCATGGATAATAATATTACTGTTAAGTTGACTCTACACAACGTTTGAAAATAAAACAACGTCCATGAACATTTAAAATACTCAGTTTAATCCTATCCTACAGCCTTTGTTGGACAATTTTGACTTAAGGTCCTATTATTTTTTTTGCAACTTAGTATAATTTATGTAATTTTTTGTCAAGTCACCGATTTTTTAAGTACCATTCAATAGTTGTACAATGAGTATGCACTGAAAACTAAATATATTAAATATTTAAATGTTTTATAATACTATCCAAATTAGAGAGACAATTATAATTATCATTAAAAGTATATTTACTAACCTAATACTAGGGTATAGGCCAGTGGCGGCTACGGATGGGGGGAAGGGGCGTTTGCTCTCCCCTTGGGCTGTCTTTTTAACGTTATTTTTTATAATTATATTAGGCTAAACCAAAAGGTTGTTCAATTTTTGAAAATTCACTCCCTTGGGTGATCCGCTAGTGGTATAACCTTGGTTTGAAAAATAAAAATTTTAAATTCCAATTCCAATTCTTAAAACCTTTAATGTATTAATATGTATACTAAATTCGTTTACCCAAAAAGGTAACTCATAACTTAAAGTGGATCTAACCAAACAAACAAAATTTATAACATAACTGTGTCACCCGAACAATACACGAAACAATATGTTACATGTTTAATATGGCTAACCTGTAAAAGGGAGTCTAACTGCGCTTCAACTATTTTATTGAACGGCCTCTCTATATTACTCTATGGTATATACAATTTAATATCATCGAGCTGATAGGTTAGGTTAAACGAACCTTGCACATTTGAAGCAAACAATATTCTATTCGTTTAAGTTTCCCATTAATGTACTTAGTCAATAGTCATGCAGGTTTCGAAGTATTACTACAGATAAAATGTATTAGGATGGGCGGTTATAACTTCTTTATTTAGCATTGAATTTATATTTGCAACAATTTGTGGTCCTATCAATTTTTTGTTAAATCTAGCCCAAATTTTCGGTGAAAAGGTACTGCCTGTCATTATGTATGTATCATGGACGAGAACCAATTTGGCATCACTTAATAAAATATTTTTAACCAATTTGGAAACCAATTTGGTTACTCCCGCGGTACTAGTAACTAAAAGAGTAACAGATGGACGGTAACAGATGTAGGTCACAAGTGTTGATATTAAAGAAAAAATTATTCAACATACGTAAGAATTGTTTTTTGTATACAAATTATATATCAGTGGGTTATTTAGATTTGTGTTATAACTGTACTGAATATGAACATTATATTGCCTGGTGTATTTCATGTATTTCACACAAAAAAATTGAAATTTGAACGAGTACCTATAAAGTTATGTTTTTAAATTTAATAAATATGTGTAAAATTGAAAAAATCAAATCAATATATTATTTGATATGTTTAAAATAAATGTATAAATAATATTATATAATATATCATAAAATAAATATTTATATTGATGTATGAATCAATGGGGGGTGGTCGATATCCTTGGACCCCACTTTCAGTCCAATAAATAAGCTACCGACATTAAGAATTTTTTTTTGTATAAAATTATACATAACTGGACTATTTTGATTTGTGTTATCATTGTACTGAATATAAACAGTATATTTTCCGGCGCATTTCAAAGAAAAAAGTTTTACTGATATTATATTTATCTGTTTTTAAAGCTTATATTGCTACCTATTTGTCGTCAAACTTATTTATTTTTTTGTGTGAAAATGGTATTTCAAAATTAAAAAAGAATAATACATTATTTTATGGCCTTAAAAATATTGACTGATAATTGTTAATTCCGTGTTAACATTTTTAAATATAAGTCACATATTACACGTGACACCGTAAAATTACACAGTCCAACCGCGACGGGTTGTATCTAAAATATGTATTTTCTACATAAAATATACTTTAAATTAAAATTATATTTTCAGTGGACAAAAATCGATTATCAAGATATGTACCTAATTATTTAGTAGTATTTTGAAGTCGATCGAACCAAGTAGCAAAGTTTAAAAAAACTGTGGATTTTTTCCGTGTTTGATTTTGCATTCTAATTATTTACTCAAGTGATAATAAAAATAAAAAAACAATTATGTACCAATACTTATAGAGTTTACGACCTATGGCGAATCATTGTTTGGTGTATTTCATACAAAAAAGTAAAATTTGAGCGAGTGTGGTATTAAAAAATATCAGGAAGTAAAAAACAGAAAGCACACGGTTCATAATCACGGAAAACATAAGTTGATACGAGTTATTAGTTATAGTGTCAAATATTATTAGAAACGTGCGGCGCGCTGTACATAGTTAATATATGATTAATTAATACGTGGGTACGTAACACCTCCCTTCTAAAAAAAAGACTTTATGTTTAAAAGCTTAAACATAAATCTTTAACATTTCCATAGTATGTAGTTATTACAATAATTTTACAATAGTGATACATTTTGTTAGTTATATAATAGTTGTTAGATATTAGTACATTTTTTTTTATATAAGTATATAGTTTCTTTTGTTTTACATTTTCTTCTTAGTCTAGTGTTAGTACATGGTTAATATACGTATTCTATTACATTTATATAATTTAATTATTATAACTATTAGGTACATGTTTATATATGTAAATACTTATGCTATTACCTAAAATTATAAAATTTGACATTACATTTATTACATATTTATATATCCGTCCTATATTCTATTGGTCTTATATGGTTTTTGTTTTAATGATTAATTCGTTAGTTAAAAGGTTATCTATTTCTTAACTAGAGTATGTCCATTCATGTATATGTGGAATCTTACTTAGGTACTCCCTGATCCCTAGTTATAGGTATAGTTGAAGAAATACTAGAAATGGTAGTAACCATCAAATTTTGAGAATGCTTATATATTAATTCTAATAAAATTTCGTTTAGTACTATTTTAGCCCTATAATTAAAGATGTTAATTAAAATTATACGCCTATATATATATTTTTATTTACTTTATACTTATGTATCGTTACATATTTTTGTACGGTGTTTGACCGTTATTGGTACGTGTTTAGGATTGAAATATAATTCGAACATGAAAGCAAAAGTGAAGAATGTACGTGATTTGAAAGAATTGAAATTTGTTTGTGACAATGCGACTTGGAGCATAACGATCGTCATCATGATCCTAAAAAGTTTCCTTATATATTAAATTTATCTTATTACATTTTTCATATATTTATTTTTCATTGCCTTATCCTATCAATTATGTTGCTAATGATTATATTTACATGTATATTATATTTATTCTTTATATATATATGCTTTTCTTATTTAATTCGGATTCTCGTGGAAATTATTCTGATTGGGTGGTCTACTATTATACGCGACATTGTTCATTCGGCACTGTGACGAAAAATGTCCTTCGCGATTGCACGTATGACAACGCCTAACATTAAAATTGTTGTTCCTCGGATTTGGGTTTCTATTAGTATTCCTATCGTAGGTATTGTTTCTGTTTATATTATTGTTATTGTCGTTGTTACGATAGTTGTACGCTGTGTTTTGATTATTATTGTTAAATTGTCTATTTTGATGCGTATTTCTATTGCTATACGTATTATTTGCGCGGAAAATGTCTTGTACATCATTATATGTACGAATATTTTTTTCGGTAATTAACGCGATTTTCATTGCTTGTTCGAGAGTAGTAGGATTTTTTGTTTTTACTTCGAATTTTATTTGGTCGCTTAAACCGTTTTTATAACTGACTAACGATTGTTCCCTAATATTGTCACGTAATATTTTTGCTTCGGTGGGTGTTTTGTCTATGGCTACCGTGTTACATAGTTTCTGATATATTTCTTCTACTCTATTATTGTACGCGCATATGGTTTCATTATGTTTTGTTTTTACTATGTTTAATTCGATTTGTAAGTTAGCTGCTCCGTAGGGAGTTTCGAATGCGTCTAACAATATTATTTT
This sequence comes from Metopolophium dirhodum, assembly GCF_019925205.1. Classification (NCBI taxonomy): domain Eukaryota; kingdom Metazoa; phylum Arthropoda; class Insecta; order Hemiptera; family Aphididae; genus Metopolophium; species Metopolophium dirhodum. Next base: position 20,349,245 of record NC_083561.1, read on the forward strand.
CATATCGCCCCATTCTACAATTTCCTTATATCTGGTTACGTTAAAAGCTCTGTCTGATAGTTTAGTAGCTGCTATCATTTTTAACATGAAAGGGTGCTGTTCTGAGTCTACCGTACTTATAATTACTTCGCAGGCATGTAAAAATGGATATATTTCGGATTGTCCTGAAAAGTTAGGAATTAATTTTATTGCGTCTAACGCGCTTATCGGTTTCATATCGGTACCGCCTATCATTTTCTTAGCTTTGACTATTCTTTTCGGTTGTATATATTCGGTGTGAATAGTATTTCTATTACTTCGTAAACCTTGGCGAATTGTGCCAGTAGTAGGACTATTTTCAAACTCCTCTAGGTTTATTAATCTTAAACTTTTATTTAATATATCACTACTTATTGGTTTGATCTCTATACGTTCGTTAATTATTTCTTCGTTAAATGTGTCTAACTCTTCGTCTAAGTTATGTATTTCTATGTTGTCAATTATTTCGCTATCAGTATTATTTACGTCAATTTCTAAATTATTCTCGTTTTCGATTATTTCAATTATTCTATCTAATGTTTCCCTAGCTATAGTTTCGAATTCGTCGCTAATATTTTCCTCTGAACTATTGTTCATTAATATTTGTTTAATTCTTCCTAACGTTTAATATAGATTTCAAACATAAAACTCTTTTATTCATATATTTTTATTCGATTTGGGCTTTGAAATTTGGGCATAGGGACTTCTACTCGGGCTAGTAGGCTTCAACTTGGGCTTTAAACATGAGCTAGGGGCTTAAACATGGGCTTCAAAAATCTACACGTGTTCTATACAATGGAGTAGCTAATTCCAAGGGAGTTGTACTTAAATAAGATGAACTCAATAATCAATTATAAATATAATCTCAATAATAATCTCAATAATGCCCTGTAATAATTCACAGTAATAATTCTCAAAATAATATAATATGCCCTTTAATAATTCTCAATAATAACTTCAATAACAATTCTCAATAAATTCCCTTTAATAAATCACAATAATAACTTCAATAATAAATTCAATAAATGCCCTTTAATAACTTCAATAATAAATTCAATAAATTGCCCTTTAATAACTTCAATAATAATTTAAATAAATTGCCCTTTAATAATAATTTTCCTAAATACGATGGACCAATAGACCAAAGGAGACGGTTATATAAATTATGCTTACAACATTGCTGTATTCATCTCGTTGCTTGATCTCTCTCGCCGTAGTTGAACTGTAACAAAAGTTCGGTCTTCCCAGAGTCGTTGAATTGAAGTGTGCACTCCTCAGTTCAACGGTGATCCACGAAGGTGAAATTGCCTCTGTTGATTGAAGTTTCCTTGTATCTTGGAAGACCCTGTCCACAGCGCCAAAATTCTGTTACGTCCCAACCGACGTCGATATATACATTAACGCAGAGATAAAATACGTGATGTACTAGGTATGATGAATGTTTATTAACGTAGTACAAAAATACAATGTTATAATATAAAGATAGAATATAAACTGTGAGTGGTGTTACGACCTGACTCTGAATGTCCCTAACCGTCTGAAGAGCTCTTGTCCTGGGCTTTGGACTATATATATGATTGTGTCCTTTGGAGTGGGTGGTTCATGAGACAGAGTTCGGGTCTCGTATTTGGTATGATGGTCGACTCGTATCCTGCGTATGGGTGTTGGCTTTCCAGGAAAGATACGTATGTGACGGCACCTTCTATAGGTTAATTGTTTTCTCTACGATTTTGCAACGACCTCCGCATGTTATACTATACTAATTGCCTTATTAGTTATAGTGTCAAATATTATTAGAAACGTGCGGCGCGCTGTACATAGTTAATATATGATTAATTAATACGTGGGTACGTAACAATAACGACCCACGCTGGCGTCGATTGCGATGGCTATGAACCGATATCGCGTACAAACCACGCGGCTTTTAAAACAAACGAACTATATGTGAAAATGTCTAAAAGTCGAAAAACAGCGTAAAAAGCGTAACATTTTTCGAAAATGTTTAAAAACCGACCGCCGCCGCCGCGGCGAAGGTACGCGATTGGTCGCGCTATAGGGAATCGACGGAAATGGTCACGCGGACTGGGGAAACGGAGCGGTGTTTAATTTTTTCCACCGTGAGATCTTCCATGAATTCCCTATAGATCAGCTGTTTTTCTTGTGATTTTATAGTATTAGATGATTAAACCAAAACTGTACTTTAAGGAAATTGTGAATTGCAAATTAATTTATTCAGAAGATATTAGTAGAATATAGTAGGTTGATAATAACTGGTTTGAATTTAAGAGGCATTAAAGTCATTTTGCTAGTTTTATTTATTAAATTACCTATTTATTAAACTAGATAATGAATAGTGCACCTAATATGAATATTTTAAAAACTATTGGCGATAGAAAGTAAAATATTATGTAGGAGTGGTCTAGTCACTCTGAATAAGGGGGCTAACCATAGTTTACTTGATTGGGTTTAAGTACCTACATTTTTGTGATAAGAAAAGACCATGTTCATAAAATAAAAACAACAATATTTTGACAATTCCATATAACTCACTATCGCAGTTGAAAAATGTTGAAACTTAATTAGTTAAATTTTAACTTAATGTGTTAACGAAAAAAATACGAGTAACTTTTAACTTAACTTCACTTGATTATTTTAAATTAACTTAACTTAACGAGTTAAAAAAAATCGTTAACTTGCACAGCCTTGGATATGCGTTTAATGTCTGTGGTACTAATTTAAAGATGCAAACAATAATGGATAAAAAATTGTCAGGCAAAACATATTTTGTTGAACAAAAATCCTGCTGTTTTACAAAAATGTTATCGGGTACTGTTCGTGCGCTGCTATAGATGTACGGCCAATGCGTCTGTCAACCGGTTGTGCCGCCCCCTCCACTCACTTTGTATGCTGTCGCCTGTCCCGAGTGTCTGTCGTAAGCACCGTATTACCGTAGTCCGTAGACACCAGACTTAATTCAGTTGTACGCATAAGCGTGCGCATACTTTGTCTGCAGGGGGGGGGGGGTATTTTCAAAATTTCTGAACCAAAGATTCATTTACTAATGACTACTAGACACTATAGTATAATAATTAAATATTTAATTGTTAATTTTATATTTAATTCAATATGCAAATATAAAAATAAATACTATTTAGAGGTATTAAAACAAATAATAATAATAATAATAATACATAATTATAATAAAAATGAATAATTTTAATAATTTGAAACAGCATAATAATACCAGATATAGCATAATAATTATAATAAAAATTTATAATAATAATTTGAAACAGTAAAATAATACCTATAAAAAAAATCATACACAATTTATATATAAGAAATCCTTATTGACATAGCTATTTACAACTCCATCCTTCTGTCCACGGGAGTAAGGTTTTTGAATTGTACCTATTACATCATCAATTTTTATATTATAAGCAAGTTCTTGCTCAATGAATATAGTAAGTAGGCCGTCCAATAGATCCTGTGTCATGGTACTGCGTAGCTTGGTTTTCACAATACTGAGCTTGGAAAATGAACGCTCGCAAGAACAGCTCGTTACTGGTATAACCATAAATGTTTTCAATGCTTTAATAACATTACAAAATATATTTTCCCTTCCACAGTTGGATTGTGTAAGCCAATTTATCTAATCACCACATTTATTCTTCTTGCCTTTCGGTATATTATCTGTATGCTTAAGAAGATTAATTTCTGTTTTCAACATATAAGAATTTAAATCAAATGCTGTGGACAAGACTGAAATTTCGTTGCTATTTATATTTAAAATTAATAAATTTCCAGTGCTTTGAATCATATTCATTGTTTCTTGGTTAAATCTAATATTAATTCCACTAATAATATGGTCCAATGTTGAATAGTATACAGAAAACTTCATTCTTCTTCTTTTGAAGACATATAGTGCTGTGTACTACTCGAGCAGTCAATTTTGGTTGACACTTTTCTTTTTTTCAGTTATGGAATTTCAATATCATAATTTTCACACATTTTAATGGTTTTATGATAAATATCTGTGAAATCGTCTTCAGTATTTCTCATAGAAACAAGTAACTTTCTTAATGACTCAATGATTTCTACAGCAGTTAATAAGTTAATGTTGGATGACTGTAAAAAAGCACTTGTTTTTAATATTGAAGAAAGAATAAGATCTCGCATTAACATGGCAAAGATAAATTCAAACGTTTTCATCTAATGCAGAATTCCCCTGCCTTTTGCTCGAACATCTGATTGTTTTTTGATATCAATAATTTCTTTAATTTCTGCTAATATTGACGAATAATTTTCTTTTACTGCACTAATTGCTTCTGAGCGGCAAGCCTACTTTGTGGTAGAAATTGATTTAAAAGTTTTTGACTTTGTGTTTGTTAAGTAAGCAATTTTTTCCAATACTGCATGCCGAGTATAGCTGCCTTCAATGAAATTATAAATTAATTGCATGTTACCCAAGAAATCAAAAGTGATTCTATTGTGTCTCCCAATAGAATCTACCAGAACAAGATTTAGACAATGACCGTAACAATGAATAAAAAATGAACGGTTTTTTTTTTCTTTAAACTTTGCTTGCACTTCTCCAGTACTCCCAGACATCGTTGATGCTCCACCAAAACAAATTGACACCACATTTTCCCATTTAATGCCATATTCTTGAACGACATCACTCATTCGATCAATAATACTTTGAGCATCGACCGATGTCATTCGTTTTAAACATAAAAAATGTTCAACAGGACAATTTTTGTTTTCATCAAAGTAGCGTAAAACGATAGATAATTGCTCATGATGACCTATGTCACTTGTCTCATCAGCTATTAAAGAAACTTTTCTATCATCTATTATGTCTTGTAACTGTTTCCTAATTACTAAATTAACTGATGATATAAAATCATTTAGAATGTGGTTACTTGTATACATACAATTTTTTGGTCTGGATTTGAAATGTTCATTCAACAATGGATCATATTTTCTTAAAAGACCATCAATATCAAGAAAAAGATCTTTGTGAACATCATCTGTTTTTTCTGTATGCCCACGCAATGGTTTACCACCAATACATATACAAAGTATAATATCTATAAGTCGTTTAACAATTTCACGATTTTTTTGTCGATGAATCTCCTTTTGGCTGATAATATGTTCACGTCCTTTATCCAAAAGAACAGCAATACCACTAGATTTGGAATCCACTAAACTTGATAAAACTGAAGAACTATTTAAATAAACCTTAGTTCTTTAGTGGACATAAAATTTTATTATAGCTGATTTCCAATTCCTAAATCCTGTTTTAGAATATATTATTTCACTCCGGCTAGTGTTAAGTCCTGTGGCACCACTAAACATTCGACAAGGAAAACAAAATGCTAGGTCTACTTTTGGACTATATTCTAGCCAAGGAAAAAAATTATACCAAGAAAGCTGAAAACTGCGTTGCTTATTAACATTGCCAAATGTTGTCCTTGGGAACATTTTTAAACCCCGTTCTTTAAATTAAATTTGATTCTTTGGGATACTTGTTTTAGGATCATCAGGATGTAAGTAATCATATTTGTCACAACCTTTGTTCAAAAGTAATTTTTTTTTATAAATAGGTAATTTGAAATGCAAAATATAATATTTTTGTTAAGTGATATATTTTAAAATATCTAAATGTCAATAATCATAATAACATAGTTTAGGATATTCAAACATGTAAAACATTTTAACACTAGTATTAATATTTAACAGTTAAAATATACCATTCATTTACTTGCAAACATACTAACTATTAAAATTCATTACTAAATGAACACATAGAACAACACATATAGATTAGGTTAATACAAAATATAAATAGACAATTTTAAATGAAACATACAAATTTTTTTCAATAACATAGATCAATATAACATGTAATACAGACAAATATATAGATTAGGTTAATACAAAATATGAATAAGGTAATTTGAAATAAAACATAGAGTTTTTCAATAACAACCAAATATATAAAATAAACATCAATATGATACCTTCTTCAGATGTTGCTGGGTTGTATGAAATATCAGGATTGACTATCTTTGAAGTAGAGGTACTGGGTAACACGTTGTTATTAACAGTGTGTTGTCTGTTATCATCGTCTTTAGATAATATGGTGTTGTCTAAATGATAAATAACAGTTTTGATTTATTACAGTAATTAAATACTAAATCAATATCGTATCGAACCTTTCATCTTACTTGATCTCACTAAATCTTACTGTTAGTTGTATATATTAATATAATTTACTTACCCTTAGCAATATCAGTTCTAACAGTACTCTTTTGAAAGAAATCATGGATTGTTACAGTTTTATTATTTTCACTCATTATAAAAATAATATAATATGTATAAGTTAAATGTAGGTAATAACTAATAAGAATACTATGTAGTATGTGTAAAGTTGTAGTTGATACTTGATAGCTACACAATGATAAAAAAAATAGTTCGCCAGCTGATATCAGAGTATAGAGTATTCTGTGATAATAATAAATCATTTGGTCGATGATTGATGCGTACCAAGTCTCGCTAGTAAAACGTTGGCCACGCGATGAATATAATTTTACCGGTGATGGTGAGCCTTATAGAGTCCCACTGAGGTTTTGATAGAGGTGCTTATAATAATAATAACGCTAACGTTTCGTATAGAATAAATAATAATATTTTCAAAAGGCACACAAGAATAATTACCTTACGCGTATATATAATGTTAGTAATATAACAATAATAATAATAAAAATGAGCAAATAATAAAATGCAGTAATAATAAATAAATAGTAGCGAATACAATAATAAAATAACTACATTGACAATAATTTGGCGTATAGCCGACTAACGACAACCGTATGCGCGATGGCCTGGCACTAGCTCCAAAGTGGTGGATCGTTGTGGAGATGAAATGAAATGTTGAAAGTGATGATGATGGACAATGTTGACGGAAAGTATATGGATATGCACACAAGACGTGTAGTACTAATCAATAGTCACTTTCACAGGTGACAATGCGTACGGTGACGCGAATAAAGAATATAATATTGACGACGTCGTGACGATGTGCAACAAAGACTGTCCGTGCGACGACTGGTTGCAGTTGCGTAGAATCACGGTGACGATATACGTACGTTACGTTATGTAACGCCGTCGTGCATATGACTCTACGCAACATACTCCTCCAATTGAAAGGGTAGGTTGCTTTCAATTATTTTGGTTTTCCTCTCTTCCCGTTGAACATCTCGCCTTTCACGGTTCATCCAATACACATTTTTCTAACGGTTACACTGCTGTAATAATTATAAAATGCAAATATACGGAAATAATATAAAATACTAATTAATAATACTAATAATTCACCCACGTAAACAGGAAAATAATAGGAACAGAAGTAATCAATTATCAGGAGGAAGGATGGCTAGTTTGACTATTGATCGTGTTAGGGTTCCATGTTCGGTACGCACTGTGGCTACACGGACCACGCCATCTGCACCTGGATGAACTTGTTGTATGTGACCAAGTTTCCAGTGTATAGGTGGTTGATTCGGCATGTTTATCAATACTAAATCGTCATCATTGACGTTTGGTTGATTGTCTACCCATTTTTTGCGTCGTTGCAACGATGATAAGTACTCTGTTGACCATCTTTTCCAGAGTGATTGATACATTTGTCGTAGGAGTTACCAACGTTTGAGACAGTTTTTAGGTCGTCAAGTACGTCCTTTTCCGGTATTTCAACCATTGGATGACCAATAAGAAAGTGACCTGAAGTTAGTGCACGATAATCATTAGGATCAGCAGACAATGGAGTAATCGGTCGAGAATTGAGTAGTGCTTCAATACGACTTGTTAATGTGACCATTTCTTCAAACGTTAACCGTTTAGTACTATGGGTACTATTAGGCCAATGCAAATTTGCACTTTTCCAAGAAGATTTCCATCTTCTCCTGGTTTTCTCCATTAAACGAACTTGAAAGTAACCTTAATGCTGCTTCCAAACTAATGACTAATGGCTTCGGATCCCGAACTGTCTTCTCCGGAAATGTTCTGGCTGGTTCCTTGATTGTTATCTTCGTTTGACGTAGTTGTTCTGGCGGTCCCCTCTGGTATGTGCTGTCCTAATGATATCACGTTAAGCAATTGTGACTGGTTCTCTGTATCTATATTGTTCTCGTAAAAGGTCTGATCAAGAATGTTCTGTGTTCTTCCGACGAGTCAGTCTGCTCCCTCTAACGCGTTAGAAACGTTTTGTATGAGGTTTGTAGTCTCTGTAACGGACGTTCCGGTCCTCACGAATAGATTGTCAGATTCAACTTCGGCTACAATACGTTCGGAATTGCGGTTGTTTGGGTCTGAAAATCTCACAAGAAAACTTGTCTATGGGTTTTGGGAAGGGAGGTTTGACTGGTTCCCCCGAGATCCTCACCCTCTATAACAGTGGACTCTAGTTCACTCTCGGATGCCCCGCTCATTAACAACCTATAACAATTCCCTCTAAATGTATGAATAAATATTCTTACCCTTTATCAAAGCTACTTTAACTACTAAACTATATAGACAATTAAAATAAAATTGTATTACAATGCTTAGAGTAAAGTTACAGTTTATATAAAAAATAAAAATACACAAATATATATATTATTATTATTATTATTTTTTTTTTACTCACAAAACTGCAAATCTGCTCATGACGTTTGCGATGTTCCGTTCGGATTAGGGCAGTGGTCCGAATCGGATGACCGGAATGCTCGTTACGGCTGTGATTGAATTTGGAATGCTCTGGAATCGTCCTTTTCGTCTGCGCTTGATGTATCGAAGTTCTCTAGCCCCGAAACGGCTATGCGTGGGGACCACTAATAATAATGGGTTTCTCTTCAGTGATGTTCTTGATATTCTGTCTTTGGTTGCGTCGCGTATTTAATTAAAATTTCCGTAATAGTGTACCGTCTAACTGTTCTGTTCGCGTGTTTACAACACGGGCGTCAGCTGTTACAGCTACGACGGCGGCGGCTACCACTACGGTGGTGAAGTGACGTCACGGTCGGCTACTACGGCGACGGCGTAGTGACATCACGGGCGGAAATATAATATAACCTTCGCACCCGTCGACGGCGGCGATGAGCTCGCGGCGGAGGTGCGTACGACAAAGTTAGAAATATCGAACACGACGCGGTGGCTCGGTCTCTCACGTATACTCACGTATACCCGATCAATTTATTATTATTCTTACGCACTTTATACGTACCAATATTTGTCTAAAATTTTCTGTTTTTTTTCTCTTGATTTTTTTTTTTTATTATTGTTGTTTTGAATGTTCTGAATGTTCTTTGAAACCCTTGATATTTGCACTTAGTAAAAATGTTGGCTAACGCCTTAACCACACTAGGTATATTATTAATATAAATGTCACTATAGTCGAACGTGGTAGTGTATACTGTAACGTATCCTACCGCTGCCACCAAAAATGTTATGGAACCGTGGTTCCAACACAAATAATTCAACGCACGATTCAATAAATATTAATTATAGGTTTTATTTCAGGTATTAACTTTAACTAGTTGTGTAAATATTATAAAATGCTCTTCTTAAACATATGTTATGTATAATGCTCTGTTCTAATACGACTGACTAACCTCCTCCTTGGGTGTCGGCCTACGGTTCAGCCGGACACCGAATTGCCTAGTCAGGGGATTCCTGTCAACGAGCTGTCGACCAACACACTATCCTTATACTGTTAATATTATATTATATGTGAACACAATATAATATTATATTATTCAGAGGTTCACAACACTATACTTAGGTATTTGATTAAAAAGTAAGAAAGTAAAAAAAAAATAGTGTATTATACATTTATAACATAATTCATACAGTTTACACTGTTAAAAAAATGTATTAGATATTTACAATAACTTAGTTGTATAATACAAATATTATATATTATATTTACCATTCATAAGTAGAAATATAGTCGTTTTATTATAACTAATAAGTTTTCAATTTTTGAGTAATTTCTTTTTTTAATAATAAAATGTGTTGAACAATACAGTAAGCACTTTTACACACGATATTTTTTTTTATATGAGCCCAGCGTAAAATATGAATAGAATTCTAAAATCATACAGTCCTACAGGTTTTAAATTATACATACATAATATTATATTATATATCCATATGTTCATACTTTCAACTTTGATAATAAATTATAAATTATAATACTATAAAAGAAATTATTACTTATTTAAGTACCTTTTTAATTAATTTTTTTTAAAAATTAATTTAAGTTAAGTTAACAGTATTTGTTAACCTAATTTAAACTTAATTGACGTATTAAAAATGTCTATTAACTTAATTTTTAATTTAATTAAAAAAAAAAAAATACCTAACTGGGTTAAAAAATATCACTAACTTGCGCCAGCCTTGGCTATTACAGTGGCGTCATTTGGGGGGGGCAAGGTGGGCATTTGCCCCTGTCTGATTTTAAAAGCAGCCCTATGGGCCGGTGTCCAGTTGTTGCCGTTTTACCATTATTATATTTTATTAGTGCAAAAACGTGCCTATAATAATGTTATAATAATATTTTTAGTCAAACATTTGCTGTCTGGGAATTTTATAATATTTTCAGAAAATATTATAGTATGTACTAAGAAATTATTGTCACAATGATACATTTTTACTAATTGATAGTTCGAATATATTTAGACGTATGCGGGGACGTACACATTGTATGTATGTATTTATGTATGTTTGTTTGTGTGAGTGTGTTTTGTGAAGGAAAATGAACAGTTAGTATCATAATCTCGTATAGTTTAATTTCTAAAATCTAAAATGATTACAAATTCTAAAAACAACAACCGATTGACGCTCTTATTATTTATCATTGATCACGGACTTCATAACTTGCGACAGTCGTGTATGATTCAACTATTCTGCGTATTGTGTTAATTTAGTTGAGTACCTAAATTAAAATTAATTTTTTTCGTGACGCATGTTTACATTAATCTTTTAATTTGGGAAAAATATGATCTAAAAAAAATAGATGGGTGGTTAAGTGGTGCGACAAAAAATATAAAATTACCGCAAACTGCTCGAAAAGTATCGAAAATAATTTCTAGCATGTTAATAAACAGACAAAACTTGAGCCGGTAAGCAAGCAATAAAAAAAAAATATATTATAATTTAAGATAATATTAATTTGTAAATATATCATATACTTATATAAGATATATATATATTATATAATATATACTTATATACTTATAATGAATCAGGTAAAATTGATTTATAGATAATGCTGTTAATAGATTTTCAAAAATAAAAAAAAGAAGATATCTTAATAAACTACTAATATTTTTGCGGTTTTTTTTTACCCATTCGGGCCGGTCTAAACCTTTGCCCCCCTCTATTGAAAACTGAAATGACGCCACTGGGCTATTACTATCATTGTCCAGATACATCTATACACCTTCTATACAATTTTGAGTACACAAACTTCTTGAACTATAAAAATCAATCTATATTATTTTAATATATATTATACTATGATTAATAACTCATAAAATACCAACGTCGGTCCATTTCAAATCGGTCTATAGAACCGAATATTTTAATTTTAAAGGCATTGTTATTTTTGGTTATTTTGTATCTAAAAGTTTACGGTATAATAATATATTAATATTAATCACAAGTTATTATTTTTTTTTTTTTAGGAATAATTGGGGTCAGTAAGTATAATATAGTTAATTTAATTTGGTATACAATTCATTTATAACCATTGAGTGGCATTTTCCACTATAAAAATTCTTTAAGATATATGCTTTTAAAAATGATTAGAGTATGATTAATTTGATCGATTTAAATTTAATAAAAACCAATATACAAAATTAAATTAATTTATACTAAAAACTAATCAAACTATCCCTATGCATTAGGTATATAATATGAAATTCGCATGAAAATATATGAAAATTTAAATTTTTTACGATATTGGATTTCCACCGATAAATATTATAATAAATTTTCATTTATCGATTTTTGATATTTAGTTATTATTCAAAAACAAATAACCGCAGAAACTATTTTAACTCTTTTTGAGCATTCAGATTTTTTTTCAGTTAAGAATCATAAAACATTTTATTTTTGTAGCAAACATTTGAAATTTAAATGGATGATCTCTAACAAGTCTTCCTCAATGAAGAAAAAAAAATAAAAGTTCACACGAAATGTATGATATTTAAAGCCATGAGATATTTCTGATTTTTATAATTTTTTTTTAACTATTAAATTTGATTATTTATATAAGTATGCTAGGATGATACAAGGCCTCCGCTCAAAATCGTTAGTCATCTGCAACGATTTATCATTGAATTCAAATCTATCACATCCATTACAATAATACCATGCTCTACAACTACTGTAGAGCAGAGCGGTACCCACTTGTATTTCTTTAATTACAATTATATTGAAACGTGATTACTAAAAAAGTATGCATACGTCGTATAGAAACAAATAAGTAAGATTAGTATTGTACATACTCTTCCAATAAACGTTTAAATAACATTACAGTTTTTTTTACCCGAATAAAAATCTGTTGAATCTTATTATACCGCAATAATACGAAACCACAATATAGTTTATTTTTACAGATTTTTCAGTAGCATACCAACATTTTTATAGAATCAGTATGTATAATAATTAATCAGTGTATGATGTATTAACGCTTTCCATCACAGAGGACTAATAAATGTTTTACCTATTATGCACGGATACCTTTTTACCTTTTAGAAAACAATTGATTTAAGTATTTGAACGGAATCTGAAATAGTAAAAATAAAAATAATAATGAAACTGGTATGTAATTATAGGTGCTTACTGTGTTACTAAAATTCTTACCTTACTGTGTTTACAATACCCCCCAGTGTATTGTGAAAAATTGCAAAGCAGTTTATATTTTTCCCGAACGCAACGGAACATTATACACAGAGCACATCTATTCAGTACAAACCTCGTTCTTTGTAGTGCTGCACCTGCAACATCTTCTTGTACCTCATTGTGGCTATTGATCAGCCTGTTCAAGAGAAACATATTCAATTCAACTGTGTTTGATTTTGCTAAGTTTTGAGTATCTCTTTTTCACCAATGTTTAAGATAGGCACAAGAGTTTAAGAAATAATAATAATATAATATTATAGTGTGATTATCAATGATAAAAATACGGTTACAGTTATTTAAATAAAATAATGGTGTTTGAATACTGTTAAATTCCTGTAACCTTTTCGTTTATATTAAATACAAAAACATAATTTTAGTAAGTGGTGTTGGCCTCGATTTAAGTAACCAACTGACTAAGGCAGTGATCCAAGGAATGCTTGGCCCAGATTATTCGTGGTGTTAACTGAACGTTAGTCGGTTTTATTCCTACATGAAAAAACAAAGTAGGTATGTATAACGTTAGAAAAACCACATAGTTTTTCTGCTCAAGTAAACAGCGTAATTATGAGATCAGGTTATTCCATGGACTGGATATTAATTGGAGATCTCAGTTGTCTATGTGTTAGGCTTTTTATAATTTTTATTTGTTTTTTTTTTAATTTATGTTGATCAATGTTTTCTATCTCTGTACAAAGTATTAATAAGATTTATCAAAATCGGGAAGTTTTAAAAAATATATTTTAGTTTATAGAAGAAAATTCAAATATTTTCATAGTTTATATATGTACGATTAAATTGGTGTGTGTTGAATATAATTTTGCCTGGTTTGTAAACTAAAAATTGCTCTTTATAAATGTAAACAAATCGAGTTCAATACGCGTCTGTGGTGGAAGGGAAATCTAACAAACGTACTAAACAAATCTAAATCCAATTTATTTTGCAGTAATACGTCATGATGCCCCGGTTGATTTCTTCTGTGAGACAAAAATTAATGATTCAGAAGAAAGCCAAATATTTATGAGGAACATGTTTAAAATTAACTAAAAAGAATATTTTAATTAATCATTTGAAGATAAATAAAAATTAAACTGTATAATACAATTACGTCATATTATATTATATTATATTATATATCTAATTATAAAAACATACTACCTATACTATAATAATTCATACTAAAATAAATGCGATGTTTTCTGCAAAAAATAATTCAACTTGTTAGCTAATAAGCTTATATAATTCGTTAATAATATCAAAGCTGCAGATCAAAATCGTCGTAATACTAAAATAAATCCATGTTCTGATGTCCTATTTGATCAATTTATGACTGTTCCTACAAACCAACAGCAATTCCTCGCTAATAACCATAACAAGCGAAAATTATCTACAAAATAATGGAGTACTAAAAAATGAAGTAGTGAATTTTTAATTTTCTGTCAAGTTTTTTTTGATTTGCTAACACCTATTTGTCCGCAATATTGAAAAGCAGTTCGCAAAGTTGTGTGAATTAAAGTGGTTTACAAAAAAGTGAAATAGGAATTTTTTTAATTTTTTAGAAATTTTTAATTAGTTTGCTAAAAAAATATTTGTCCGAAAAATTGCACGAATTTTCCGCAAAATAATCGTATAGTAAAAATTAAAGAAAGATATTTTTTTTATTTTTTTGAACCATTTCACCAGCATGTCATCAGTTTTTTTGATTTGCTAAAAATCTATTTCTCCGTAAAAATTAAAAATAAGTTCGCAATATTACGTAAATTTTCCGCAAAATGATGTTATACAAAAAAGTGAAATAGGATTTTTTTTAATTATTTGAAAAGATTTTTTTTTATTTTGCTAAAAAACTATTTGTCCGCAAAAAATTAAAAGCAGTAAAGAAAATTGCGCAAATTATCCGCAAGATGGTGATATACTAAAAAATGAAATAGGATTTTTTTTAAAAGTTTTTTAAATTTGCTAAAAAACTATTTGTCCGCGAAAATTGAAAATTAGTCCGCAAAATTACGCAAAATAACGTATATCTCAAAATTGGAAAATTGGAAAAATCGAAAATGTACATGCTGTCTAAATGGAGCTATTTGAAAGTAGTTTATAAATATCCCTACCTCCGCAAATTCTCCACAGCACTAAGAATCGTTTTTCGTGTGTATACAATTTTAATGTCTATAATTGAACTATTTTTATTTGTGTTATAATTGTACTAAATATAATATTATATAAGAAGATTATTTTTTTTTTTTGTAAAATACTCTTATTATATTATGTTTTCCGAATATAATGTATAAATTACATTTTAATTGTATGTTGGTTGATGAACGAATATTTTCGTAAATCATTAGGCGTTAACCATACCTATAATATGTGTATCTAAAATTAAAAATATTTGTTTAAGATAACAGTATAGGCTCTTCAACGTGTACAATTTTCATACGTACCTGCCTACTATTTATTTACTCAGGTGATAAAAAAAAAAACAACAATAATGTACTTATATGGTGTGTACAACGAATGGTGAATTATTGTTTTATATTCTATTTGTTACTGAATCATCAAGTTATTTTGAGTATACATTTTTTTGTTTTTCAAAACAGAATATTATATGGTTTATTTCATGCAAAAAAGTTGAAATTTGAACGAGTATAATAATTATAGTTACCTATAAGATTTTGAAGTTTAGATAAGTGGAATGAAGGCACAGTGCTACCTCTAGGCTCTAACTACATAGTATCTACATGTACCCTGTTCCATCAATGATCTAAGTCCTTTACTCTACTCTTTTTTAAATGCATAACATTTCATTATTTTGAGTGACATCACTTTAAAATGTATAAAAGTTCCTCGTGAGTTGCTCATACCTCAGTTGAAAAGTTCATTGTTATAAATAAATAAAACTTTTTTTAATTAAAAACCTTATAAATATATATGTAATTTGTTATGGGCGATCGAAGTTCAACTTTTAGTTGAGAATATTGGATATTCAATAACGTAAAATAATGATTTATCTTTTAACAGTTTTTTCTTTGTTATACATAAAAAAATATTATCCATAAAAACTTAAAACATTCTATTTTTTCATAAATATTATTTTATGAATACAATGTAATTTTCAAAATATTTAGATGATTAATTTTTACCAGCGTAGAACATGAACCTATTCGTAAAAATCACGAAAATTTTGAAATATTTTTAAATTATATTATATTTCATAAAAATATTTTTAATATTTAAAATTTCAAAATTTGATACAAAATTCCTCATAAGTTTGTCTACTTTTATCAAAAAAAAAAAAAATAATATTAATAATAATAATAATAACTACCGGAAAGTCAAATTAAATTGTTATGAGTGTTTGAAGTTCAATGTTTTACAACATTTGATATTCACTTGATTTTCATAGAGCAATTTTCTTATTTTGTTATAATTCAAAAATGAATAACTGTAGATACTTGAAATTTACACCATTATGTTTATTTTATCAATTTTTATACATGATAACCATTTAAAAAATAGTTTGACTCATTTCGAGTTGCTTACGAACATTATCAAGTTTCAATTTTTTTTTTCTATAAATGTCAATA
The DNA here is from genome assembly GCF_019925205.1 of Metopolophium dirhodum. NCBI lineage: Eukaryota > Metazoa > Arthropoda > Insecta > Hemiptera > Aphididae > Metopolophium > Metopolophium dirhodum. Next base: position 20,365,795 of record NC_083561.1, read on the forward strand.
AAATGTTATTTATTGGGTCAAAATGATTGAAATCTTAATACAATGATCCTCAATTATTGTTTCAATAACAGTTTAAAAATATTTAAAATATATAGGTTTGCATGATTTTTTTTTTTATTGAGATTTGAAGTTCAAATTTCCACAAAATTGTTCATGTTAAGAATTTACAAATAATTGTGAAGTTAAAATTTTATAAAATATTCAATTATTATCCCTGAAGATTAAAAATATAAAAGAATGTGTTTGGTAAATTGTTTGTACTGCAACCAAAAAATCTAAAAAATTGTTTTTTGAAGTTCAAGTTAGGACAAAATTAGATACATAAACCAAAAACTACGATTTAAGTTTTGAGTTATAATTTAAACAATTATAATCGTGGGTGATTGGAGCTTCTAAAGTATATTATTATATTATACAAATAATATTAATTAAATTTACCGGCTACCATATTAAAAACAATAATATAAGTGACACATTTTGTAACCTACTGTACAAAAGAGCGACAACCACTTACCCGCTTATTTTTAATATACAATTATAGTCCCCCTCTGCCTTATTTTCAACGTTTAATATCTGATAACCATAAATTATATTATTAATAATTAATTATTGCATGTTAAAAAAATAAGCCATATCCCACCTCCTCATGACAAAATCATTAGACCACCACTATTAGATACACATTAATTACAGAAGCATTAAAAAATATTGAATTATAATGATTATGATATTCACCGACAAATGGCGAATAATATTATTCTCTCTTTATATTGGATTAGTTGTTACTGAATAAACAAATTATTGTGAACATTATTTATTTTGTGCTGAGGCAGTGTGGTATGGAAACAAGTCGCTTAAATACGAAATCGACAAGTAAAATGTTATTTCATTTACTTTTCAACGTTCATATTATTATTTTTTTATCTTTTATTAAATCAAAATGATTTTTTTTAAGCAGTATTTAATAACATTTACAGCTATAGTAATAATTACTATTTGGGTTATGCCTGCAAAAGCTACATTACAAAATGAAGAAATATTACGCAGTAAGGATTAATTTATTATTGATTTAAAATTAATATATTTGTGCTATAGTTTTTATTTTGTCGATATATACTATCAATAACTTGTATAATATTCCAGAATTAATTTAAAAACGAAAACCAATTAGTGCTATTTTTTAAAGACAGATAGAACTTATAAAATTTATAGTTTTCAATTTACTCTAAAGATGTTTTAAAAAGTGTATTATTTATGATTTTGGAGGAAAAATTAAATATGCTGATATTACATATTATTTTGCATAAACGTATATTAGTATATCAGCTTATTGCCTAGTAATATGTTATAGCAAATATCATAATTCATAAAATTTGTTTGACATATTAAAATTTACTTTTTTTTATAGTCAACGAACAATTAATTAATATTATCAAAAATAACTTAAATTATTTTTTTCTACAAACGTTTAGATCAGTAATCAACAACGCGTATATGGCCCTTGTAGGAATTTTATGTGTTCCACGAGTAAAATTTAAAATTCGTATACAAATTATAAACTAGGATAGTATGGATTTGAAACTGTGGATTAAAACGTTATTCGTTGGTATCTATACTATGTTAAATTTATCAACCCAATACTCAACAGCTGTGAACTTGACTAAATTTGATATAATTATACATTTTGTTGAAAATAAAATAAGGTATATTAAAATTGTATTCATATTTATATCATTTTTTGGACTTTGGCATCAAAAAAGTTGCCACCCCTAGGTTTAGGCACGATTTAAAATAGTATGGTTGCACAACGAGCTATGATCAGACGGCATTGGATTAAAATATCTCGATGCTAGCGCTTCTACTGAACTATTTTATAATTTATAATATAATAATATAATCATTATACATATTTTTCTTTATATAGGTATAACATAAAAATTGTTATTAGTTTTAATTTGAACCGATATAAGCGCTATATATGCTAGGACCCCCGTTTATCACGTTACTATTGGATTCAAACCTATGCCGTGTGATAACATTTTTTAATGGGTCGTTGGGCCACCATACTGACTTAAATCGTGGGTTTAGGTCAAAATAATTATAGTAAGTTTTATAAAAACAGAACTACGCATACAAAATAATCGGACAAATTTGTTTTTAATTATTTGCGAAATTTGTGGTAAATATACAAGACATGACTGATAAATATTATATTTGTTTTTTAGAAGATTGTATAGGTAAAATGTTTAAGTTAATTATTAGTAGGTACATAAATGATTATTATATAAATAATTTTATACTAGTGCCAAAAAAAGATTGTATAGGTTCAAAAATTACACACAAATTAATTCTTAATACCAGAAAAAAAAATATAAGGGACGGTTTTTGGGACAATATAGTATATTATAACCAAAGAGTGGATGACAAAAAAATATAGAGAGTTAGAAACAGTACAATATAGCAAAAAGATCATTCTAGAGACTATTAAAAAGGTAAATTGCGCTGGGTAGGACAGGCAACGAAGAGACGAAACTCACTACCAAAAGTGGTTATGGAACAGAATCTGAAAGGGAAAATGTAAAACCAAAAATAAGGTTGTAAGGTACTGTTCGAACACGCGTTCCTAGACGTAGACAAGTGAGCGTCTTGATTTATCGTTCTTCACAAAGAGTTCGAAGTTTCTGTAAGTTTCGGAATAAATGTTCAGGTTCGGGTTTTTGTCAAAAATTTTGCTTTGTAACGAGGTAACACATTTCACGTTCTTTAACCGAAGAAATAATACATCTGGGACTGATCTTGGAAGTCGACTAAGTTGATTTAATCCACCGAATTTTCGTCGAAATTCCAAGGCGATTCCCCTAGTCATCTTGTGGTCGCTAAAGACACAGTGTGCTAAAGCCATGCTTTGATCAGTCTCAAAGATGTCTCCTTTCGATTCCACTACATTTGGAGTGAATGCAATTTTTTCTTTTAAAAATTTCTGATAACTGCATAAAGGTTCTGCAGAACTTGAATGTTCTGTAGAAGTTGAAGGTTCTGTACACTCTAGAGATTCTGTAGAGTTCTGAGATTCTGGAGATTCTGTAGTGTTTGGGGGTTCGGATGATCTGGTCACAACTCTATTAATTCTGCTCAATGCATCTGCATTGGTGTTACTGGCTTCTGGTTTGAAATGGATCTCGCACTCATATTTGTCAAGCTTCAGCCTCCAACGAGTCAATCTGGACCCTGGGTCTTTGATATTGAATAACCAATCCAAAGCTCGATGGTCTGTTACTATATTAAATTTCTGACCGAACAAGTAAGGACGAAATTATTTCACCCCCCCATATTATCGAACATAGCTCCTTTTCGGTCGTGTTTTAGTTTAATTCAGCACGGTTCAGTGTCCATGATGCATACGCTATCGGAGGGTCTGTGCCAATTGGGCCTTGCGAGAGAACGCAGCCAATGGCATAAATGCTAGTTCCGCATGTTAAATTTCTTAAGATTTCTAGTGAAATCCGGATATTGCAGTAAAGGTTCTGTTGTTAGAATTGTCTTCAACTCATCAAACGCTTCTTGACAGAGATCTGTCCACTTAAAAACGACGTCTTTCTTTTACAAAGCAGTTAGTTGCTTCGCGATTCGTCCATATCACGGTACGAAACGTCTATAGTGTCCCGATAGACCAAGGAAAGATTTGACTTCCTTTTCGTTGGTCGGGTTTGGAAATTCTATTACGCATTTAATTTTCTGTGGATTTGGTTTCACCCCTTGGTCAGTTATAACATGACCTAGGTAGTTAACTTCTTTGCCCATAAATGTGCATTTTTATGGTTGAAGCTTTATATTGAATGTTCTTAAACGATCGAATACTGCTTGGCAGCGGATAAGCATCTCCGACTGATATTTGCTTAAGTTTCCGGAAATTTATAAGTTCCAACGCGGCTTTAAGAGTACCTCGCAGTGCAGTCCATGAGTTGAAGGTTCTGAATTTAATTGCTTGCCGGGCCTTTCCGGTGGGTTGCACTGTTATCTCCTGAAGGAGACGAGTTTATTCCTTTCTATTTTATTATTAGGCCAATGCAAATTTGCACTTTTCCAAGAAGATTTCCATCTTCTCCTGGTTTTCTCCATTAAACGAACTTGAAAGTAACCTTAATGCTGCTTCCAAACTAATGACTAATGGCTTCGGATCCCGAACTGTCTTCTCCGGAAATGTTCTGGCTGGTTCCTTGATTGTTATCTTCGTTTGACGTAGTTGTTCTGGCGGTCCCCTCTGGTATGTGCTGTCCTAATGATATCACGTTAAGCAATTGTGACTGGTTCTCTGTATCTATATTGTTCTCGTAAAAGGTCTGATCAAGAATGTTCTGTGTTCTTCCGACGAGTCAGTCTGCTCCCTCTAACGCGTTAGAAACGTTTTGTATGAGGTTTGTAGTCTCTGTAACGGACGTTCCGGTCCTCACGAATAGATTGTCAGATTCAACTTCGGCTACAATACGTTCGGAATTGCGGTTGTTTGGGTCTGAAAATCTCACAAGAAAACTTGTCTATGGGTTTTGGGAAGGGAGGTTTGACTGGTTCCCCCGAGATCCTCACCCTCTATAACAGTGGACTCTAGTTCACTCTCGGATGCCCCGCTCATTAACAACCTATAACAATTCCCTCTAAATGTATGAATAAATATTCTTACCCTTTATCAAAGCTACTTTAACTACTAAACTATATAGACAATTAAAATAAAATTGTATTACAATGCTTAGAGTAAAGTTACAGTTTATATAAAAAATAAAAATACACAAATATATATATTATTATTATTATTATTTTTTTTTTACTCACAAAACTGCAAATCTGCTCATGACGTTTGCGATGTTCCGTTCGGATTAGGGCAGTGGTCCGAATCGGATGACCGGAATGCTCGTTACGGCTGTGATTGAATTTGGAATGCTCTGGAATCGTCCTTTTCGTCTGCGCTTGATGTATCGAAGTTCTCTAGCCCCGAAACGGCTATGCGTGGGGACCACTAATAATAATGGGTTTCTCTTCAGTGATGTTCTTGATATTCTGTCTTTGGTTGCGTCGCGTATTTAATTAAAATTTCCGTAATAGTGTACCGTCTAACTGTTCTGTTCGCGTGTTTACAACACGGGCGTCAGCTGTTACAGCTACGACGGCGGCGGCTACCACTACGGTGGTGAAGTGACGTCACGGTCGGCTACTACGGCGACGGCGTAGTGACATCACGGGCGGAAATATAATATAACCTTCGCACCCGTCGACGGCGGCGATGAGCTCGCGGCGGAGGTGCGTACGACAAAGTTAGAAATATCGAACACGACGCGGTGGCTCGGTCTCTCACGTATACTCACGTATACCCGATCAATTTATTATTATTCTTACGCACTTTATACGTACCAATATTTGTCTAAAATTTTCTGTTTCTTTTTCTCCTTTAATTGTATTAGTCTGAATGTTCTGAATGTTCTTTGAATATTTTGCACTTAGTAAAAAATGTTGCTAACGTCTTAACCACACTATATTATTAATAAAATTTCACTAGTCAAACATGGTAGTGTATATTGTGACGTATCCCACCGCTGCTACCAAAAATGTTATGAAACCGTGGTTCCAACACAAATAATTTTACGCACGATTAGATAGATATTAATTATAGGTTTTATTTCAGGTATTAACTTTAACTAGTTGTGTAAATATTATAAAATCCTCTTCTTAAACATATGTTATGTCTAATGCTCTGTTTTAATTCGACTGACTAACCTCCTTCCTGTGTGTCGGCCTGCGACTCCGCCGGACGCCAAATCGCCTAGTCAGCGGATTCCTGTCGACGAGCCGTCGACCAACACACTATTCCTATACTGTTAATATTATATTATATGAGAACATAATATAATAGAATATTATTCAGAGGTTCACAACAACGTAATATTATTTTTTTTTATTTAAAATTTTTTTTTTTGAGAATTTTAAAAACTGCTTATTATTTATTTTAATTATGTAATTAGAAAATGTAAATCAGAATCACTAGAACTGATAGGTTCTCCATCAAATGTAGCTGCTTCGTCTTCTTCTTTCTCTGTATCTGTGTCACATAAAATCAGCGGTTTGACGTCATCTGACAGCTCACTTATTTGTTTTTTTGGTAGTGTACTTAGGGCGAGATTAGTATGGGTCAGAAGCTACCAAAAGCATATGGATTAGATCTTCATTTATACTAGTACGTTCATTTTTTCGTGTATGGTGTTATCTGAACTTTTTATATTCTTTATTATTTGCTAAAATGTTCGCAGATTTTTTTTTTGTCGCTAATCGAATATTTTTATATTGTTCACACTCATTTTTTTGTCCATTAAAATAGCTAAACTCTCTTCGGCAGTATATTTTTCTACTTTTTATTCAGTTTCATAAGCTCTTTTAACTCTGCGTATAGTTTTTGGTGTTGATAAATATTGATAATAATTTTTAATTATTTTTGATGCAGTTCTTTTTCCAGACTTATATATTCTCATATGAGTAGCAAATACCATTTCTGGAGTCGTGCTCCCGGGTGCTAAATATTTAATTTTTCGTTTTTTAGAACGTTCGAACATTAAGAAAATAGTTTTTTTGGATGACCCCTACCAGAACTAGTTGATGGTTGTAGTATATTTTCAATTTTTCCAAATATTTTAAAACTCTAGCCAGTTATTGTTTTTTATTTGAAATCTCGGTAGACTCCTACCAGCACTAGTTCACTTTTTATGAAGAGTGGTAACAAAACATTTTATCCTATTTTTTTTTTATGATATTTCAAACTTGTCAGCCATTGTAACTTGTTTATTACCAATGATTTCACAGATATACGAAAAAACTGCTTCACAACACCCGATCGAATTTGAAATATTCATTGATTTGCTTCTCAACATTTCAAAAATGTTTCGATTTTTGAGTAATTTAGTATTATCTAAAACATTTTAAAATATATAATAATACAATAAATATATTATTATGCTTGAATTAAAGTTAATTTTTTTATCATTTGGTTTTATTGTGAAATATAATTTTTGATGAATTTTAAAAATATAATATTGAATAGGTGGTATCTATTGTTCAGCAACTTGCTGCAACCAAATTATATAATATCCTTTAGAGAACAAGTTATGCTAATAGACAACACTGAGTTCAAACCTCTACTATCCACTACTTTTTTTTCCGCATCCTTAAAAATTTAAAAAAAAAAATGTTTTTACTTATTTAAATAATTCTATATATTTACTTAAATTGTATATGCAAAACTTAATAAAAAAAATAAAAATGTATACATACCTTCCACTTGTGTATCCATGATATTGAAGATAAATAAACGAACTAATTTCATTCAACGAACGACGCTAACCATATAATAACTATACGCTAAAACAATTTGATTTGTTATTGAACATTTTATCTCAGACTATTAGTACAATCAGTACACTATTATAAGTGTACGCAATAGCGTATCGATTTAAAAACCTATATTATATAATCAGTCACTGATAACCAACAAATTAAATTCAGTTTTATGCTCAATTATTGATTATGAAAATTCTAATTTTGTCCCCCTAAATCAACTTTCTAGAACACTGGGACGGTTGAAGTTCGCGAGGTGGCTTATCCCCTCCTCTGCCGTCCAGCGCGGGCCGTTGGCCATGCGTGTCGCCGACGGCTGTACTCGTACAGTTGTACATAATCCACTTGTCTTTTCTAAGTGGTCGAGCCCGACGCATCGTTGCGTTCGCTTGCCGCCTCGAGCCGTGGTTTTACCCGCGTTAGTTAGCGTTCCGTCTGTTTAGCCACTTTAAACCCTTCGTGGTTTTGTCGAGCTTTCTATTGTGTGCTGCCGCTTAGTTGTCGTCATTATCCAGCCGTCGATGTGAGCGCAACGAGAGTGATCTCTCAACGCGCCGTGCGTGCTGGCAAACCTCGTGTGAGCACGAGTTTTAAGATTTGTCCACGTTTGTGTGACAAGCTGGCAAAATACACCAGATATATTATAATAACAGTGAGCTTTGTGATTAAAGCTTTGTTCGCGCGCGTGTCTACATTGTTGAGACGTTGTTGCCGTTGTGATATTGTCCGTGGTGTTGCGCATAGTCCAAAGAACCGCGTGTTTCTTCGCACCTATCGAAGTGCCGTCTGCGCATATCAACCGGACCCGTTGAGTCCGGCTCGTGCGTGGCTGACGGCTGAACCGAACATCACACTCGTTCCCGTTCGGTGGTGATACAGCCCGGCTTTCACGGTGCTGTGAGGATTTGTCCGCCGTCGCCGTTCCGGCTACTGGAAGAGCCGCAGTCAATCTTACTAACCATAGTCGTCGAAGGGTTGATTTGTCGCCGAGTCCGATCATTTATTGTTTCTGTATATTATAATGCCTACACCTGTTCGTGGACCAATTATTATTATTGTTTGTATTAATGTCTATATATATTAGTACGTAAGGATTAAGATCTGTGCGCCCACCATTAAGAAATAATTATTACATTATAAACCTCTGTAACGAATAATTTATTCTGTCTTGAAAATTATAGTACCACTATTTTGAGTAACCCTTCCGCTCCTGACCCCAACACAATCGCGGGTCGTGGCCAATAACCGCTATACTCGTAGGATCGGCAGCGGCGCAAACAGGTACAGTGAAGGGGGACGTGGAAACATTAGGAGTTGGATGAAATTGGAAGACTCGGGAATATTATATATATTGATTTTTGAAATGGCTGTGAGGCAAGACGGTCATAGTGGCTGGATAAACCCAAAGGAGAAGAAGAAGAAGAAGAAGATGTTTAAGAATTTGAAAACAAAAAAAAATGTTAATGTATTTATGTTATTAGGAAAATATCATAAAAAGCGTATGTACTGTTTAGTAGAATTCAGTGACCTATTAAATTAAGCAATTTTGTATGGTACTTATCAAGCTTAGTTTTATAAAATATTGTTTGAATAATTTTAAAATGTAATAGGGATTTTAACTATATGTGCTGAATTTCCAAGTAAGTTAATTGTTATTAACAAATAATTATTTTATTAATATATTAGACATAATTATAGATAATTTATAAGCATTGACTATTATGATCTTAAAATTAAACTTAAGAATTTAAGAAATTTTATTTTACATACCTGTTTACGCAACATATCATTAATTCCATATCGCACTGTTCGCGAAGGACGACGACCTTGCATGCACTATGCACACCCCCCTCCCCTCCGACATGATGACATCGGCCTAACTGGTTATCTCCATGACTGTGCTGGTACGGCGGCGCAACTGCAGTTAGTTACCCTGTCTCTCTTGTCACCGGACGTCGTCGCCTTTGACGTCCGCCGAGACCTATCGTGGTGTACGATATTCGTATAAGTTCAAATCAACGCGTTGTGTCGTCAGTGTCGTCGGTATCGTCGCATCCGTCTAGAGATCGAGTGTCCTTGTGTCCATGGCGCAAACGTTAAACGCCATGTAAATTCGCATTGTGTGGTCAGTAGTCGCCGCCGGCCCATCGCTGTACACACTGAACGTGTTACGTAATTCCGCGATAGTACTGTGCGCCGCCGCCGCCAACCTATATGTATATAATATAACAATATATGGGTCACTGCCACCGCTCAGCTGAATCGCTCGGAATACGTCATCTACAGCTGTAATCTACGCCGACTCAATTCAACATCGTCGGCAGAGTGATAAGTCCTCCGTATTATTTACCTATTCACCTGTAAATTTCATTAGTATTTATGTGTTGTGTAGGTCTGACTTAGAGACGTCTATAGTCATTCCCAAGTATTGTTCGCCTTATTCAGGCATGGTGGTTACTATATTAAATTATAACCATAATCTAGTATTTTCCTATATTTGCCTTATTAATTACTATTATTATATTACCCACTATTATCCATTTCCTGACATCGCGAGTACGTCGTGTCAACTACGATAGAAAAGAACACGACGTGTGCCAACAATACCTATATAGCTGAGTAGCTGACATGGATATTTGGGCATAGCTGAAACAAATATTTATTAATTATTTAGTATTTATTTTAAGAGGAACGTCTGACACCAAACATTGCATGGATGGTAAAATGTATGCTGTATCCCGCTTCCAGGAAGCCCTTGTCCATAAAACTCTCATAAGTCATTCGTTAATCGTGTTATTATTTGATCAGTATTCTGAATTTTTGTTTTTACCCATATAGGAGCTTTTCTCACACAAAATAAGTAATTCATGTATCTAAGTTTGTTTTCATTTTTAATATGATACTTTATGCGCTTATCCCCAAGTTAGTAATCTCACTAACCTCACTTACCTGCAAGTGCAGAGTTGTGTATATTATCTAGATAAAAATATTTATATATTTATCTTATCTATCTATAAATAAAACTGTTATCTGATTATCTGCAGATAATAAAATTAGATACAATTTTTATTAATTTCGCTTGATTTTTTTCGGTTTTTCCATAACTAATTATATGCAATTTAAAACAACGCGCTTTATGCCACTATTAGTTCACAAGGCATAATCTGAACTGCGTAATAATTTTGAAAGTATTAGTACGTTTAAAACCAAAAAAAATAATTGTCAATTTTTTTCAGATTTAATTATCTGCATTGATTAATATGTTTTTGCAATAAATCAATTTTATCGAAATAAGTCATTATTTCGTTATACAATAAAATTAAGTGGCCAGATAATTTAAAATGTCCAATATATTAATATTTGTTAAACGTTCCCTTTTTTTATCCAAATTTATTAATTTAATCCATATTGTATTTCTATATAAAATAAAAAATTTTGTTTACTAAAAAATTATAAATATGAGTAGGTATGCATTATAATTTAATTTACCTAAAAACTGTACAATTATCTGTTTTTTTATATTTTATTCATTTATCTGTTATCTCATCTAGATAGTTTTAAAATTGTCTGTGCACAACACTGAAGTTACCACACAACTAGCTTATAATAAATGTGACTGTTAATTATATTTAAGAACACTTTATTATGAATATATTGAAATTACATACCTATATTACAATATTACATTATTATATTATATTAGGACACTACTGCGTAGTAAGTGTGCTAGTCTTAATAATGTCATACATTTGTGACTTAACCTAAAATATAAAAATATTGATAATACAATTTGTTATCATTATCATGACATCCTCCTTTTTACACAACAAGATTTAAATCAAAATAAAATACATACATGTTTTTTTTTTTTAAATAATACTATATTATAAAACATTACAATTTAAGTACAATATTTAACTATATTTTTTTTTTTATACTTATAACAATCTTATCTCTATAATAATATTTTTTTTTTTTTTTTTTTATAGATCAACCTATCTGGTTTTTTAATTGTTCTCTCAGATCTTCTTACTCCATCACAATGTATTATCTTTTTATCTTTTGTTATTTTTTCATCTATTTCCTCCTCAATTTCTAAACTTAATGTCTTCCTTTTCCTAAGAAATATAATTTTCTCCTTAACTCTCTTCCTTTCCAATCTCTGACTAGGTAACATCTTGGCCATTTTAACTTTCTTATGATTGTTGCCTCACTCCATGTTTTTTTTAATTTATCCTGTAACCATATCTTTTCGTTTTCTTCAAATACTGTTTCTTTCACTGTCCTTTTTTTGTCAAAGTACTTTTTTTGATTATTTTCTATCATTTTTTTATTGATATTCATCTTCATATTTTTAACTAGTATATCTTTTATAGGTAATTTTGTTTTTAAAATCCTATTTTGTATTAGATTTACAGGTGACAAACCTATATTGGCTAACGGGGTATTTCTGTAGTTTAATAGAAAATCCTCTATCTCACCACCTGTTTCACCAAATTGTTTCATTTTTTTCTTTATAATGCCAACATATTTTTCTGCTAATCCATTACTGACTGGATAATTTGGACTTGAGTTATTTATATCCATTCCCCACTCTTTAGCAAATAATCTAAACTGATAGCTATTAAAAGGCATATTATCAGCTATTAAGATACTAGGGATACCAAACCTTGCAAATATTTTTTTACACTTTTTTATTATCTCTTTTGCCGTTTTTCATTTTAGTTTGCTTACTTCTACCTATCTTGAAAAATAATCTACAATAATTAAATAATCTTTTCCACCCAATTGAGCTATATCTGCTCCTACTTTATCAAATGGTATTTTTGGTATTTCATGACTCATTAATTCGGTTTTCTTATTACTTCTATTATATTTGTTACACACTAGGCATGTTAACACTAAATTAGTTATATCTGACATAATTCCAGGCCAATATACATGCTGTTTAGCTAACTATTTTGATTTTTCGATTCCTTGATGACTTTCATGTATCCTCCTTAACATTTCACCTCTCAATACTCTTGGTATAACTACCCTATTATTAAAGTACACCAATCCCTCCTCAACTGTCAACTCCACTTTTATTTTATAATAGTGATTAATCTCATTCTCTTCTTTTAGTTGATTTGGCCATCCATTCACATAATAATCTATCACTCTTTTTAATATTGTATCATTATTAGTCTCTGATTTTAACTCACTTAGTTTTTCTGTACTGTATTTTATTTCTGCTACTTTTACTGTGTGTATTAAATCTCTCAACGACTCATCATCTTTTTCTTCTTTATAAATAATATTTCTTGTCAACAGGTCTGCAATATACATATATTTTCCAGGTAGATAATCTAATATAAAGTTATAATTCATCAGCTTTAATTTCAATCTTTTCAACCTGTTATTTTCAATTTTTTCTATACTTTTTTTTTATTATTGACACTAATGGCTGGTGGTCAGTATATATTTTCATATCATTGTGTCCATATATGTAATAGTGAAACTTTTTTAATGCAAAGGTGATTGCTAACAACTCTTTTTCAATAATTGCATACATCTGCTCAGTTTCTGTTAACGACCTTGACGCAAACCATACAGGGTTACCCTCTTGTAGCAAACAACATGCAATAGCTTTTTTAGAAGCATCACATTGTATATGAACTGGTTTATTAGCATTAAAATGTACTAGTAAGGACTTTTCACTAATCAAACTTTTAATTGTATCTAATATTTTTTTGTGCTCTTCCGTCTTAGTTCCACACTGAATCTTTTTTTAACAAATTTCTCATTAGCCCAATTATTCCTGATACATTTGGTATTAACTGTCTTAAATAATTTACAACACCTAAAATTTGCTGTAGCTCTTTTTTATTACTGGGATTTTTTAACTTTTTTATCACTTCAACTCTCTTACTATTAGGACTCATGCCTTTCTCATTAAACTTTAATCCTATAATTTAACTTCTATTTGCTTATACTGTAACTTAGATATGTTAAACTTTATGTTATATTTTCTAGCTCTATCTATTACCTTATTCATTATTTGTTCATGCTGTTCTATTGAATCTGCGGCAATTAATATGTCATCAAAATAGATAATTACACCCTCTATATCTCCAAAGTATTTTTCATTTTGTTTCATAAACAGTTCTGGTGCTACACTCAATCCAAATGCTAACCTTAAGAACCTAAAATTACCAAACGGTGTGCTAAATGTACTTACTCGATTTTTCATCTAATTTGATATGATAATATCCATCTCTTAAGTCAAACACAATATAATATTTTTTGTTTATTAATTTTGGAGTAATTTCTTCTAACGTTGGTACTGAATATTGTTCTCTTAAAAGGCAGTTATTTAATTCTTTTGGATCTAGACAAATTCTAAGCGATGAATCTGGTTTTTGTACTACTACCAAATTATTTGCCCACTCACTTGGTTTATCCATTGGTGTTATTATATTTTTTTTTACAAGTTCTTCTAATTTGAATTTTAATTTATCTTTAATTTTAATAGGTACTCTTCTAGCTATACTAGCTTTTGGTATTATTCCTTCTTTCAATTTAAGACTACATACATCAGGGAAACAACCTACACCTTCAAACACATCTAAGTTCATTTCCAAAAATGTATTTTTGTTCAACTCATTGTTATGTTTTGTTGCTATCAAATCTACATTTTTTATTAATTTTAATTCTTTAAGTATTGGTAGTCTTATTATCGACCTTTTTTTTTTTTTTCCTGTTTGAACCGACGGCGTCACGGGAACTGCTTTCGCATTACGAAGTCCTATAATCGACCTACTCTTGTAAACCTTATCTATCACTATGAACTCTGTTTCTATACTGAAATCATCTAATGTCAATTAGTTTTTATTTCTCCAATTGGTTTCATCTTAAATCCACCATACACTTCTAATGTTACTTTTGTATTTTTTATTAACTTCTGTATAGGTACCTAAATAATCTTCCTCTGACAATGTGTTTATCTCAGCTTCACTGTCTAACTTGAAATTAATTTTCTTACCATTTATTTCAAATGTTTTACACCATTCATTTTTTATAGACCACAACTTATGAACTGATTCTACTGTAAACGTGCCATGCTCTTCTCTATTTTCAATCTTTATTTCTTGCGCTTTTTTCATTTCATACTTGTTATCATACTGTTTTTTCTTTTTACACATTTTAGCAAAATGATGACACCCATTACAATTTTTACAACGTTTCCCATACCTATGCTGGACAGTTTTTATATACATGATTTGACCCACATATATTACAATTAGGTAATCATATTATTAAAACTATCACCTTTCTTCCTCATTTGACGATCCTTTAACTGATTTGGTTGACTGCTATTATACTGATTTTGATTTGACTCGTCCTTTTTCCACGATTTGTTCTGATTCTGCTCCTTGGTCCTATATTTGTTTACTACTTCATGCATGGCCTTGTCTGATTCATTTCCCGTGATCAACATCCTTCTGTTTGACTCTGCCCGTTCCACTGATTGGCAATATGATACTACTTTGTTCAACGCAACATCATCTCTTAACAATCTGGTTTGGGTTTCTTTATCAAATATTCCCAACACTATTTACGTTCTTAATATTTTGTTCTCAGCTTCTCCAAAATTACATCCTTTGATTAATTTTTTCAGATCCGTGTACCATACATCAAACTGTTCACCATCATGTTGTTTTCGGTTAAAGAAATTAAAATGTTCTATAATTTCATTGATTTTAGGAATGCAGTATTCTTCCAGTAATTTTAATATTGTTTCTACTGATTCTTCTCCAACCTTCTTGATTGTATTGTATAATTTTAAGCCATCATGACCCATCAAATTTAATAAGCGAGCCATTTGTACATCTGAGTCTTTCTTATTCGTTTCTGTCGCTTTAAAATATATTTCGATTTCTTGTTTAAACATTTTGAAATTTTCAGACTTCGAGGCACAGACCATTGGGTCTATTAAATTCCAATGCCATCGGTGCTAGTTTCAGTATTTTGTAATCTGAATTTATCTATTTAATCTTTAATTTAACACTTGTATCCTACCTCGACTGCGCCATGTTATAATAAATGTGACTGTTAATTATATTTAAGAACACTTTGTTATGAATATATTGAAATTACATAAATTACAATATTACATTATTATATTATATTAGGACACTACTGCGTAGTAAGTGTGCTAGTCATAATAATGTCATACATTTGTGACTTAACCTAAAATATAATAATATTGATAATACAATTTGTTATCATTATCATGACATTAGCTATGATTATATTGCCCATTTATATATTATATAATATACCACTTATCATTTTGCATAATATATTGTGTGAAGGACAAAAACCACAGAACAAACAGAAGGGAATCATATTTCATTTAACATAGGCTCTTATGGGAGATGATAAAACCACGTCCGACATTTCTAGAATTTAAACGTGCTGCCACGTCCCGGGAATTTCCCTTTTTTTCTTTATATCGTACAGCACTGTTTATTCGTTCAAATTTCTAGTATATTATTAAATTCAAACAATCAAACCGATTTTTTTTTAAGAAATTGCATTTTTACCATTTATCTAAGTACAGAATCTAAGAAAAACAAAAACTATACATATTTTATTTATCATTATTTAGTAGATGAATGAACAAAAATGCATAGGTACACAGAAGATTACAAAACAAATTACGTACACTAATTTTAAATAATCTAAGCAGTACTAATTTTATTTTTTTTTTAAATAAAACAAATAACAGCAAATAAGAACAAATAACAGCAAATCCAAAAAACGTTTGGACTTAGGAGCGCAAAAAAATCGAAACGTAACCGTGAAAATCGACAGACGTGCTAGCCATGTGTTGTTGTTGTTGTTGTTGTTGTTGTTATGAGTGGAATTGCAGATTAACAGTGTAGCCACAAACCACAGAAAACTTAAAAAAAGAGAATTTCTCGGTACGTGGTAGCACGTTTAAAATCTAGAAATGTCGGACGGTATTTCGATAAGCCTTAGGATTCCCTTCTGTTTGTTCTGTGCAAAAACCATCATCCTGAATAAAAGTTTATTTATATAGAAAACCGTCAATAAGAAATGCTTTGTACGATGACAAGTTATATCAGCTGTTAAGCTGTATAACAGCAATACCTATTTTATGAATCCTCGTACGCAAATAAAGCTCTCACTCCCCATCCAAAATTCCTGACGTGCTAGCAGTGACTCCCAACTTGGCCCGTCGGCGGTACCTCCCCCTTGCAGGCTTTTTTAATTTTGAGGGATTGGGATCGTTTAACTTTATTAGATTTAAGAATTTAGTACATACAAATCTGGGTTGGGGGGGTGGTATGATATTTTTTAATATCTAAAAGGGGTGTTAAGCAAAAAAAGGTTAGGAATGACTATGCTAGAGTATCAACCTAAAAAGGTTATTGATATTCATTCTTCAAATAGCCACTGTATTCCATCGCAAACTATTTTATATGAGCACAATCATAGTGAAAATAATGCTTCCGGATGGTAGTTAAATATTATTTAAATATAACATTTAAGTCACTCTGTCACTTTAGTGTATTGATATGCATGTACTATGTTTATAGGTTAACGCCCTAAGACTGCATTA
The DNA here is from genome assembly GCF_019925205.1 of Metopolophium dirhodum. Classification (NCBI taxonomy): domain Eukaryota; kingdom Metazoa; phylum Arthropoda; class Insecta; order Hemiptera; family Aphididae; genus Metopolophium; species Metopolophium dirhodum. Next base: position 20,382,800 of record NC_083561.1, read on the forward strand.
GGTAACAGTTATGTTACAAGAGTCAAATTGAATAATGATGTGTAGTATTGTTCTCTAATAAATACTTGTATAATTAAATTTCAGATAAAGAAAAAGCTGACATAATAAAAGTGGAAAATAAAGATATTTGTTTAAAATTACGTACGTATGTTGTTGCCCTCCTCTCAAGAACTATTGCGCTTCCAGGATGCCCTTGTCCATACAATTCTTATAAGTCATTCGTGAATCGTGTTTATTATTTTGTCAGTATTTTGAATTTTGGCTCCTATCCGAGGGAGCATTTCTCACACATAGTAATCATATACCTATTTATATATTATCTAAGTTTGTTAATTTTTTTTTAATATGATGTATTAGAGAGCTTATCCTCCGTCTCACTAACCTCTCTAACATCACTTTCAGCTCATAATTAAGATCACAATATTTAATTATTCAATAATAACGTCTACTTTATAAAAGTGACGTTGAATAATAATGAGGAGTATTGTTCTACAATATTTCTAGTTTAATTAAATTTCAGATGCTGAAAATACTGACATAACAGAAGTGAAATATAAAGGTATTTATTTAAAAATACGTATGTGTGTTGTTACCCCCCCCCCCCCCCTCCACAGAACTGTGCTTGGACCATCTATGCCCTTGAAAATATTTTTTTTACATAGTTTCAAATTACTTATAAAACAACGTTTTTATTAACAAACTATGTTTTTAAATATTTTTCATCCTTATAATTTTTTAAGTTTTTTCTTTTTTGAATAAAAACATAGGGTTTTAATTTTATATTCCAAAGCGGAATATTTTTCTTAGTATTTTGATACATGAAAATCGAATTTGGGATGAGTAGTTTATGAGTTATAAATATTTAAAGTTTAGAAGAGTTGAGTGGAGTGGTACGTTGTTACCCCGCGAAATGTTTGTCCACTTCTCCACTCATCAAAACTTTGAGTATTTATAACTCATAAACTACTCACCCCAAATTCGATTTTCATGTATCTAAATACTAAGAAAAATATTCTGCTTTGGAATATAAAATTAAAACTCTATGTTTTCATTTAAAAAAGTAAAAAACTTAAAATATTATGGGGAAAATAAAATATTTAAAAATAATTTTTTAAACCAAGTTGAAAGTGTCATCAGTGGGTGGCTTCTTTCCCCAAATTATGTAAATCATGTTATTTGTTTCCCTCTTATCGCACATATACGCATTATGTCTTAGATATAGATTGTGAAAAAATTTAAATATCATACAATTAATTATATTAATTTAAATTGCATACCAAATTATGCAAATAATTAAGTTAGTAAATAAAATGCATCTACTTCTTATTTATTATTAAAATAAGATATTTTTAGAAGATAATAATAATATTATTAATAAACTATCTTTATTTTTTAGAAAACCTAGGTACGTATTTCCATTTTTTTTTTTGTTAATTAGGTTTTTAATTAATTTATATAATATAATTTACAATAGTTCAGTATCAGTTTACAGATTACTGTATTCTGAATTGCCTATACAAGACAGTTTATTACACCTATAATAAGCTATAGTAAATTGATTATCTAATAATCCCTAATCCGTTAGAGAACCGTGAAAGGTTTATTGATTTATAATTTATATGATTGTAATTTTAGTTTATTGAGTGTGACTTCCTACTGTTTACTATAAAGATATATTTCTAATAATGATTGATAATCGATTTTTAAATAATATTAAATATCATATCCTACATGAGACCAAAACGTAATATTTTTGACAATAACTAAAATGTTAGGATTACTTTTTCTTTGACATACAGCGTTCCATTTAACATCCCTGGTTCCAACGCACGGTTCCACCTCTCTCTATCGACATCACTTCCATAGGCATTAACGGGTTGATTTTCTTCAAATCTCTTTCTTTAGTATCGAGCTGTCTTTGCCTAGGCCTGCCTGTTGGTATTTTCAAGATATCTTGTTTTTGGTAACTTACTCAATGCACTCATTCTGATCGTCAGACGTGTCCTGTCCACTCAAACCTAACCATGCATTATTTATACAGTTTTTTTTCGTTTATGCTGGTTCCAAGTATTTGTCCTCTTCAAAAATTATTATAATAATAGTTTGAATTATTTTTACTCTCATTAAATCATAAATATTTTAGAAAAGTAGATAATTAATTGTTCTCATTTCTTAAATATTATGTATTTTTTTTCTCATAAATGCGTCTAATTTGTTTTATATTCTGATCAGATAGCTGATATTGGTTTTACAATGTTGTTTGATTTTATTACCCATCTTTTGGAATAGTAAAAATGCTTCAACCTCAAATTTTAAAGAAGTTTCTGATCTAGTTGATACTTTTTTATGATTGTGTCAGTTAGATGTCGAGATGGGTAAGGGGTCAACAATTGTGAAGTGAAATAGTCCAAAATACACCAACTGAATAACCAAAACTACAAAAATGTATACTAAAAAAATAAAATACACCACTGGCAATTAGCTTTACTGTATAATAGTAGGTTTTAACTGAATCTATTTCGTCATTGAATCGGAATGGATTTTTATAGTTGAATTTATGAGTTAATTTTAAAATAAAATAAAAGTGTTGGAAATGTTCTATTATTAAGTTAATTATAATATACTAAAATACATTTTTTGTCACGCCTGCACCGATAGCTTAGTTTTCGATGACGGTTGAACCGTTGGAAAGCAACGTTTTTCCGTTCAGCGGGCGGTAAAATGGGAGTTCCCAAAATTACCGGGCGGTAAAGTGGAAATCCCCAAAAGTACCAGGCGGTCACAATTTTGATAAGTAAGGATCAACATTCACTGATATAAAGACAAATAATTGTTGAACCATTTAATAAATATTAGTATATTAAAATTACCGAGGAATCAAGATATTATGCAGAGTAAAATAAATTTAAAAGCAAATTCATGATTTCCGAAAGACCATTTTTACACTCAATTTAGTATTAATAAATGTAAATATATTTGAAATGTGTACAATTTTGATACGTAAGGATCAATATTCACTAATAAAATGATACATTATTGTTGTAGTTTAGTAAATATTATTATATTAAAATGATTGAGCTATTATGTATGGTAAACTAAATTTAAAAGCAAATTCATTATTCGTTAATATCCAATATAGGTAGGTATCTAAAGAAATTTAGAGTTTATGAAAGTCAGCAGTTTTAAATGACCAATAAAAACATACTTCATACCTAATTTAAACTGAGTGAACTTTATTCGTACAAGAGGTGCAATCGAATAATAAATTATATGTATATTTACTATTTTGCTATATTTATTACATTATTAAATGAGACAAATGTTTAAACAAATTACTTAATAAATAGATATTTTAAAGTATTCATATGCTCAAAATGGTTAAAAATAGTTGGTTTTGTGCAAATAACCTTGTAAAATAAACTACAGTCTACAAGTCTTTAAAAACTTATATCAATATAGGTACCAACTAGTTGTTTAAATACTCGCAATTCTTTTATTTGCAACAAGTTATATACTCTCAATACAATATGATTATGACTGTCATTTTAGGCTTGCAGAATTTTGGTTCATGGCAGAGGTTTAAATGACTTCAATCGTCCTCTACATTGTATTGATTTCTATATTTATTACACTATTAAATGCGACTAATGTTTAAACAAACTAGTAGAAAATAATGATAAGGCTTTCATAAGCCCTCAAAATAGTTGCTTTTGTATGAATAACTTTGTAAAATATTACTGCATTAAAGTTTTATAAGTCAAAAAGTTATAAATTCTATAATTTTATTAACACAAACCAACAAAAAACCATACATGCAAATATTTATTAATTATTAAAATATTTATTAAGTAAATTGTTAAATTCTATGAAATGATTACTCATGAGTCAAAATAATGTTAAATACATTTAGAAAAATAGCAAATCTAGATATAAGTATCTAAAATATTCTGATTTGTTCCACTTTGCGTTACAATATCATTATGGAGAACATGATTTAATAAAAAAAATTATGTCACATTTAAAAATTTAGGAAATTAAGAATACACATCAAGATACACATAGAATTGTGATGAAAAAGTTAATTTGAAATTTGAAATCCTATTTAGGTACAAATGAACAATGACTTAGATAAACTGAAGAATAATTTTATTGAGAATAATGACGACTATGGAATTTAAAAATGTCTAATTTAAAATGGTTCAACGTGTCTAAATGTCAATAATCTTAAAAATGTTTTAATTCTTTATAAATGATTACTCATGAGTCATGAATCAGTAATTAAAGTAAATATATTAGAAAATCTAGATATTTAGGTGCTGAAATATTATGCTGAATTACATTAAAGTAAAAATATATCATCAGACATCACAATGACACAATATGAATAATATGGAGAATATAGTTAAATAAAAAAAATAATGTCACGTTTGAAATCTTGGGAACAATGACTTTTAGAGAAATAAAAAATTGCTTTCAATTTTCATAATAATTTACCATACATAATAATAATCTTTTTTTGTAAACTGTTTGAAGAAAAAAGACCATATCTAATAACAGTTATAATTTAAATCAATGGGCTAAATAAAAATTAAATAAACAATGAATACACATTTATTCATTTATTTATTTATTTATTTATGTATGAACGGGCTAAGTGCCCAATAGTACAACACAATTTGTAGTAATGAAAATGAATATTATAACAATAAATAGGTAAACGCCAAACAATACAGGGTGATTATATACAAATAAAAATAAAACAATAATTAAACAAAGGTAAAAACAGTAATAAGTAATAACAGATTAAGTTTAAAAAAAAAATTGAATTATTGATGAAAAAGCTATTTTGAAATTTGAAATCCTAGATAGGTACAATTGTACAAATGAACAACAACTTTTAGAGAAATTGAAGAATATTTGAGAATAATGACAACAACGAAATTTAAAAAATATCTTATTCAAAATGGTTCATCTTGTTTATATTTCAAGAACTTTAAAAATGTTTTAATTTTTTAGAAATTATTACTCATGAGTCATGAGTCACGATGCAGGAATTAAAGTGAAATTATGGTAAATACATCAGAGAATCTAGAATCTAGATACTTGTAAATAAATGAAAATTACACATTGAATTGTGATGAAAATGCCAATTTCAAATTTGAAATCTTAGATAGGCACAAAATGTACAATGACTTGCAATTGAAGAATATGAATCGTCTCCAATAAAATGAATAAGTAGGTGATAAATAATAGTAATTATTAATATAAGTATGTATAATAATTAATAAGTATATCTTAGTGGCCATTAAAAATCTCACAAGGTATAATCTACATTTCAAGAATTTAAGAAAAATGTTAATACTTTAGATTTAAAATTTACATTTTATAAGATTAATAGTTGAAGTTTAAAGAATTATTGGTCTCAAAACCTCCAATAAATATGAGGGTTAAATCAATCTCTTATCTAGTGGTACAAAAATGTATATTGTATAATGTAAAGGTAATCAATAAATGTATTAACATTACCACTCAGAATATAAAACTGGATTAAGCATTCTATATTTACATACTAACTACCGATATAATTAAATATGATTATTGTATTCAGTGGCATATTTTATTATTTAGCACCTTTTTCGGCCAGAACGTAACAGATTTATAGTAGGTACTGTAAAGAAATTTTTTCACTCATAAAAAAAAAAAAAAATTACAATAATAGGTACATACTATTAAGTCTTCGATATGTATCATGCGTTAGTACATTGTTATACTATCATAATTAAATATGACATTGAAGGCATTAACAAATTGATAAATAATTAAGCTATACATAACATTCTATATATAATTTTAAATAATGATGGTAATGAATAAAAATATAATTTTTCTATGAGATATAAAGTACCTTTTAAGTCTTAGTGTAATTAGTTAAAAATACCAAATTATGTATCGAAATTACATATTCTGATGTCAGTTTAAAACGAATGCAAATATTTCCAAACGATAAGAACTAGTAAACAAAAATTTAAACGTACTAACTACCATGACTTATAAAAACTGAAATAATGAATTAATTAGATATTATGTATTTTAATATAATTTAACTTTTAAGCACGGTCTTAGATTATAAGCTTTTAAGTTGTAACTGTCATATAAAAATTATGAAGTATGAAGTGACAAGCGTTATCAATTATCAGGTTATCAACAAATAACCACATGTTATGAAACATTTCGGTCACGGTCTTAGAAGATAAGGTCCGACAACTACCCACCCTCCCGCCTATTACAATATTTCCGCTTAATGAGGCAAAAACATTTCCCAAGTTGCCGCAAAAGCGCTGCCGGCTAGACTTATTTTGAGGTTAAGAACAATATATATATGGTAGTCCAGGTTATTTTTATAGACTATATTATTATATTATTTTCTCCGACCATATAAACTAGTTGGTTTATAATAAACTAGCTAGTTTATATGGTCGAAAGTTATTTTAAACTTGTATAATACTATGCTGCCATAACCTCAAAAAAAGTCTGCAGGGCAGCGCTCAATTGTACAGCGGCCAAATTTTGAAATGGATTTGCCTCACTAAGCGGAATGCTGATAATGTATAGTTGTCCGACCTTATCTTCTAAGACCGTGATTTCGGTAAACATCACGGATGTGTTCGGCTGGGAGTGATGATAAGATATTAAGGTCCAATTCGCATGACCGTTGTACTTATTAGTTATTATCGATTATGATCGTTACGACTTATGGGTATTGTTAAATTGAGATATAATTTCGTTTTTACTTCTGGTTTTTACTGTTGGGTTTATTAAATTGCCCAGTAGCAGTAAATTTAACGAATATTTAGGCATTAACAAGTCGCAAACTCCGACAAAATCATGCCAGGATCAAAAAAAAAGTCATGTGGTATGTACCCTGCAGTACCTATATATTTTGATTAATAATAATTTTTTATTTACGTATTTTTTAATTAGTGATTATATTATCATATACTTAATGTTATGTTGATCAATTCTTTACAACTACATAACGTGGTACTGTCGTGCCCATTTAACAGGTATTGCGCTGTGATATCACAGATTAAATAAAATTGTATCTAACCTGTGATAATATGGTTTTATATCAGATGGAAATATCCAATTACCGATTATCATTTCAAAAATGTGTTTAGATATTATAACTTATTAGACTTGATAAAATAATTTAAATTTTGTCAGAAACTCAAAATATTTATTACTGATTACTGATTAGTTAATAGTTTTACCATATGATAGAAGAATGGATTTATAAACACTTTATAACCACCTTGAGATTCCCCTATCTAAATACACTTTTACTCCCACCCCATTAATACTCCTACCCCCGGTATTAGCGCCCCGGTATCACACCACAAGACAGTCGTGAGTCTTCCGTCAAATGAGTCGTGTGTGCTCTATTACTAACTTATTTCGAGACAGTCGTGAACGTACCTAACAAAAATGGCTAATAATCTGATCGATTGTACTACATTTTTTGTTGATAGCAATATTTTTATAAATATAGGATTAGACCATGATTTTTTGTTAAATTGCAAGCAAGAAAACATTCGAATAAGTGACCATAAATGTTTTATGCAACGGAGAACCGGTAAAGGAGGATATTGTGTAGAATCATGTGTCTGTAACAAAAAATCTACATAAAAACAGAAAAACTGTATGTTTTCGACAAATTATGTATTTTTTGACTATGAAGCTCAGCAAAATACCGGTACGCACATACCAAATATGGTTATTGCTCACGATTTTGAAGGCCGAAAATATGACAGACGACGCTAGTTCGGCCAATGATACATTTTGTAAATGGGCGCTGAGCAAAGTAATAAAAGGAACAACTTACATAGCACATAATTCGAAAGCGTACGACACCTATTTCATTATACAGTACATTTTAAAAAATATGCCGACCGTCAAGTACGAAGTAATTCGTAACGGGACCAAAATTATGATGCTCGAAATAAAATATGGGGGCTTAAACATTAAATTCATAGAAAGTCATAATTTTATACATTCAAAATTATCTGAATTTCCGAAAACGTTTGGACTTAAAGAAACAAAAAAAGGGTACTTTCCATATTTTTTTAATACGCCGGAAAATCAAAGATATGTAGGACCTTTACCGGACAAAACGCATTACGGTTATAATTCTATAACGACAAAACACCGTGCAGCATTTATAAATTGGCACGACGAATTGATAAATAAGAATTATGTATTCGATTTCCAATTGGAGTTGGAAGAATATTGCGATTCGGATGTCGAGATATTACAAATAGGGTGTTTGGAGCTGAGAAAACAATTTTTGGATGTATGTAATATTGATCCTTTTAAATATATAACGATCGCTAGTGTTTGTATGGCCATTTATCGACAGAGCGACTTGTCTGGTGGTACTATAGCAGTCGTTCAAAATGTTAAAAAAGACAATTTTTCAGATGAGTCGATAAAGTGGCTGAAAAGCAAAATATTGAACGAAAATAAAAATATAAAACACGCGTTAAACGGTGGAGAAGTTATTATATGTGGTGCTAGAGTAGACGGTTACGACGAGACAGAGAAAAAAGTATACCAATATCATGGCTGTTTCTGGCACGGTTGTCCAGAGTGTTTTAATCCTAACGATATTAACCCCGTTAATAATAACACTATGACTGATTAATACAACGATACGATAAGACGGACAATTAATTTGAAACAAAAATGGTACCAAGTTGAAGAGATGTGGAGTTGTAAATGGAAAAAGCACGAAAATTACAAACAAATGATGCAGTATCAAAATGATGTAATTGAACCACTAAACCCCAGAGACGGATTTTTCGGAGGAAGAACCAATGCCACAAAATTAATGGTTAAAAATAAAAAATTAAATACATTGATGTGTGTAGTTTGTACCCAACAGTAATGTACTATGACAATTACCCCGTAGGTCATCCTAAACAATTTTTTTATCCATCAATAAAAAAATTCTCGGAATCAAATTGGTATGGTTTCATCAAATGCAAAATACTACCGCCGACCGATTTATATCATCCCGTACTTCCGGTGAAAACTAATAAATTAATATTTACACTTTGTAAACAATGCCAGATAGATAAAATTAAACAATGTACACACAACGATGAGCAGAAAGCACTTATAGGAACTTGGACAACGGACGAAGTACAAAAAGCTTTAGAAAAAGGATATAAAATCATGAAAATTTATGAAGTGTAACATTTTGAAAAAAAATCCAACACATTATTTAAGGAGTATATTAAGCGATTTTTAAAAATTAAGTTAGAAACAAGCTCGTGGAAAACTGACTATCGGACGGTTAATGATTATATTTCAGCAGTAAAAAATGCAGTAGGAATCGATATAGACATTGAAAATATAAAAGAAAATCCTGGATTAAGAGCACTTGCTAAAATATGTCTAAATTCGTTTTGGGGTAAGTTTGGACAAAGGCCTAATCAGACGAAAACCGAAATAATATCAAAACCGGACAGGTGGTATCAAGTATTGTTGGACAGTAAATTGGAAACTGAAAACATAGTTTTTTTGACTGACGATTTAGTGGAAGTGTCATATAAAAAAATTAATGAATACGTCGGGCACGAATATAATACTAATATATACGTAGCTGCATTCACAACATCGAATGCTAGATTAGATTATATACCATGTTAGATAATCTCGGGCAGAAAGTCGTATATTACGATACAGATAGTGTGTTTCATATTTACGATGATGTCGAAGTGAAGACGGGGTGTACTATGCTAGGTGAGTGGACGGATGAATTAGGTCCAGGTATACATATAACCGACTGGGTATCTACAGGCCCTAAAAGTATAGCGCACACAGATATTGAAAATCGGACAACGACAAAAATAAAAGGATTTACACTTAGTTACGAAAATATTCAAAAATTAAATATGGACAGTATGAAAAAAATAATAAACGATGAAATAAGGGACATAGAACTGTGATTTTAACAAATAACACGAAATTCTAAAACTAAGGAATTAGCGACAATAATTACATCAAAGACGTTTAAAATGGAATACGATAAACGTATGGTTATGTATTCGGCCGGTGACGTAGTAGAAACGTTACCATGGGGGTACTTGTAAAACTAAATATTATTGTGTAATATATCTGTGATTTTTTAAATTATTCCTTATAAATAAACCAATGTTTAAATATAATTGTATATATCTGTGATTTTTTAAATTATACCTTATAAATAAACCAATGTTTAAATATTATTGTATATACCTGTGATTTTTTTTAATTAAACCTTCTTAAGCATAGGAAAACAAAAATAAACCAATGTTCAAATATTATTATTGTTTATTAAATAAAAAAATATTGTTATAATATTAAACATTATTGAGATATCATTTTTTTAATGCAAATACTTTATACAATGTACATTGTTTTGGATTAAGCTCCATATGAAAAAACAACAGGGTAGTGTTTCTTCGTTCAATTCACGAAGCCGAGGACAATTTTCCTAGTTTTCCAAGTCAAAGACGGTGGCGTGTGGCATAAACTCGTTGATAATCCGTTGTTTGTGCAAACCTTTGACGTAAATTCTACTGAATTTGAACGAATCAAATATTTTTTGTATCTCTGTATACTCCACATCTCCGTATTCCAATGATAAACCATGATACAAACGTTGTAACCAACTGTTTACACTCCTACTTTTTGCGTCTTGTGTCAAAGAAGTGTGTTTAAAGATCCAGTGTTGAGTTGTGAAAGTTTCCGTGTCTAAAATAGACATCTCTTTAATCACGTATTTGTTGTGGACTCGGTTATAGTTTTTGAATCGAGTTCTGCGATTTGAGGTTGAAACGTTTGTTTATTTCACTTAATTTCTTTCAATGGTTCGATAATCGGGTATAATGTTTCTGATACCAATGAACGAATATCGGCTTTACCGTGTTTTAATGCTATATACTTGCGTTTAATGTTTTCTTTGGCTTTAATCAATTCTCCGAGTACTTCACCATTAGCAGCCATGTTTGCAAATGACGAAGTTTTATAAAAACGTTGGTTTATATAACGACAAATGTGTCAAATCCGTGACGATATCGACTGTCGTCGCGTTCGCAGTCGTTATTAATTACGATGAACTCAAATCTCCCTTTACGCCAACATGTCGTACAAAAGTCTTTAAACTCAGTATATGTCATATCGCCAGAGCAATGCTCCATGTAAACATGTTTTAAATTAGTTTCATCTTGTTTAAATAATACAATAAAATTAGCGTTGTCACGCAAAAGTTGTTTAGGTACTTTTGAATAGATCTGAGCCAGGTAGCAAACATTCACTAAATTAAGTCGACCTCTGGAAAAGTATTTTCTAGCAATTTTTTGATTTTCTCGGGTTTAATAACTTGTTCCTTTTCGTAGAACGTAAATAATTGTACTCCATCGATGCTTGATAAAATATCATTCAACATTATATATTTAGGTTGATCCAATGTTTTATAATATACGGAAACGTTATGAAACCTTATTCCGTTTATATTGGTTAGTAAAGTGAAAATTAAATTGGTTTTTCCACAGCCCAAAGGTCCGATAATAAGCGCTCGTATCGTATTGGGGAGAAGCGTTCCATGTCTATAGTTCTGAACCGATGTAGGTGGGTCCACGTTTTAAACTGCAAGTTTTAATTTTTGTTCAATTAACCTCATTTTTATATATAAATATCTTTGTAGCAATGAGAATGTAATCAGTACACAATGTCACTCGTACGAAGAAACAACAAAAATAATGGTGGTGGCCTTATCAACACGCTTATAAACAAATTACCACACGAGATTCACGTGCCCGGTAAGTTTTGGTGATTATTTTTAATTCCTTTAAACTATGTTGTATCTGTGTAGGTTATCAATATTGTGGACCTGGAACAAATTTTAAAAAACGTTTAGCTCACGGAAATAAAGGAATCAACCCCTTGGACTCGGCGTGTAGAGATCACAATATTGCGTACGATCGTAGTAACTCTATCACAGATCGTAACGAGGCTGACTATATACTAGAGCAGCGAGCCTGGAATAGGTTCAAGGCAAGAGATTCTAGTCTAAAAGAAAAAGCAGTAGCTTGGGGCGTGACTACGGCCATGAAAGCAAAACGTAAAATCGGGGCTGGATGTGGGTTTAAAGCGGCCATCAAAGCTGTTAAAAACGCTATAAAGAAAAATATAGATGCAAAAACATGTCGCACGAAAAACATTCAAAAATAAAAAGACAAAAGTTCCTAGAATAATAACTGTCCCGAAAAAAGACGGCGTGTTGCCACTTATTCCGATTTTTACTGATCTATCGGCCTTGGGAGTTCTAACTGGCGGCGTTTCTAACGTAGTTAAGCTAGCTAATGAATTTAAAAGAAACACACCAACGCATTTGGGCGGTGGGTTATATCTCGCTCCGTATAAGGGCAACTCGTACAAAATCGGTTCGGGTCTATATCTCGCCCCATATAAAAGAAGTGGAGGCAAAAAAGACTGTCTTGTGGTGTGATACCGGGGCGCTAAGACCGGGGGTAGGAGTATTAATGGGGTGGGAGTAAAAGTGTATTTAGATAGGTGAATCTCAAGGTGGTCCCGCCCCTTTTATGGGCGGGAGTAAAAACATATATGATTTAGAGAAAAAAGATTTTTTTATTTTTTAAATATTATACAAATTGTATATTATATCAAAACAAATATTGAGAAAAACAATTGTTTTCGTCTGCTATATTGTCGGCTGCTATTGGTGTCATCGCTGAATCATATGTCTCGAAAAAATCCTAAAAAATTAATACAATTATATTCAAGGTTTCAAATGAATATAAACTTTCTTTACTTTTAAATTTTTTGTTTCGTCTCTGGCCGGGGCGGGTCCATCGTATTCATCGTTCACCTGATTATAAAGTATATTTATTATTATTATTATTATTATTACTATATATAAAATTACCGTCTTCTTTGGCTGTTTGCATGGCCGAGTAAACGGAGGCGAGAAGAAATCTTCCGGACCGTAATTTTCTTCGACACCCTAATTGAATAGTCAATATATATTTTAGTATAATTAAAATAAATAAAAATCACGCATTCATACTTTTAATGATTTATTAAGTTTCTCCATCCAACTGATTGCTAGTTGGTCAGTTGCGAGCAGTTTTATCTGATTTATAAAACTATATTTGTTCTTCGGTACATGTTTAGATATTATTTCAATTTGAATTCCTTTGATTATTGCTACAAATTCTTCGAGTGTTGCGTCTTTTTCAATATTATAATCATTTTTAAAATATTCCGTTATCTGATCAAGTTGTAATAGAATCATTGGTCGCACGACCATCGTTTTTCTGCTTACGGTTTCGAAAATAGTCCATTCCATGTTTTGAATTTCCATTAGTTCTTTCGGACTGAATAAAATTCTACATTTATGTTCAACTTTTGATTCTATCACTAACATACACTTTCCTCTATATATCATAGACGTAAGCAAAACAAATTCGTTCTCCAGAAAAATAAAACTTTTGTATTTTACTGTAGTATCCAGTATATGTGATAGAATATGGCCCATCAATGATTATATACGTTTCAAAAAGTTCACGGGAATGTTTACAAAACTCGACGGAGTAATTATACGTACAGAGACATTGAACTCCTGTGTAGGATCGATGCCGACTTGTAAAAACTTGCGATATACAAAATCGATTGTGTAGTTGGTACAGTCAATGAGTTCGGCCGGTGGTGCAGGCGCAATATATTTGTATACCCTTTCACTGCTTGAAGCCATTTTTATACACTGTGTTACAACTTGTCACTATGAAAGGAAAACTGCGACTGAAGATTGCGCGTGTAACAGCCGGGGTTACAGCTATACGGTGTAGGGTGGGGGGTTGATGGCGGCGGTAGTGGTCTGCCGGGATGGAGTGGTGTCGGCATGGGTGGAGTGGCGGTTGTGGTCGGTCCGGGTGGAGTGTATGCGGTGGTGGAGTATGTGTGGCGGTGGAGTGTCACCTTTATGGACTCACTTACTACTGTTATTATATTGCTCGTTTATCCACGCAAGATCTTTTTACTACTGTGTTATACCTACCTAACGATATTTATATTATCTACGTTATTATAATATATGTCAAATCACTTCCCTCGTGCGTGGGTTGTGATGATTGCCTTCTACAATTTTATTGTATTTCTTCGGGGTGGTGTTCGACGATCGATATCACTTTGACTTATATGTGCTAGGTATGTACAGCGTGATTTTAATTTATACCGATGAGCTAAGATGATTTTCTTTTAATTTATATCTCGTTTGATGATATTTATATAATTCGAATATTACTCGTATAGTCATATAGTTTCTACAGTACATTCCTTAACATTATTTGTTAATGACCATACCTAAACATTCAAATGATACAATATACATATAAGTTCACAACGCAAAAAGTAATGTATGAGCATATACGGAAAATGTGTAGGTGTGTCGCGATGTTGACTGGCGTGGACAATGTATATTGAGACTTCTCTGATAATACGCAGATGATCTGGCGCTGCTAATCTCGGGCAAAAACAGAGCTGAGCTAACTACGAGGGCAAACGCCCTTCTCGAGAGAGCGTCGCTATGGGCAAGTCAGCGTAAACCTTCCTTCTCGGCAGCCAAATCACAGACGCTGTGGTTCAAAGGTTCCCACTCCAAGCTACTGGTCCTTCTTCTCGGGGCCGCCAGAATTAAACCAACTGAGTCGGCGAAATATCTCGGCGTAACGTTTGACAAAGGCTTGAAATTCAGCGCACACCTGACAGAGAAAGCGAATAGCACAAGAGCCCTGTTCGGCCGACTACACGGTATCGCAAAAACTAGCTGGGGATTGAGGCAAGGAGCGCCGCTCCAGATATACAAGTCAGTATTCATACCGCAGATGAGCTACGCGGCCTCGGTGTGGGCCCTAGACTGAATGTCTCTTGTACAACACCGAGGTAGAGCAAACTCAACCCAGAGACTACCACAGCGGGCGATAACAGGTGCTTATAACACCACGTCAACGGTGGCGCTGCAAGTACTGGCGGGGACACCCCCCCTGGACTTGAAACTAAAGGAGATGGCTAAGATCGAGAAGGATAGGATCCTGATAAGGAAAGGCGCTATGGCGGCTGTAGGGGCTGGCTACAACCTGTCGCATTATACGAATGAAACCATGTACCTTTGGCAGCAACGATGGGTCGCCAGTGACAAGGGAAGGTGGACTTACGCTTGGTTCCCGGACGTCCGTCTTCGGCTGGAGCGCGTGTGGTGTGTCATGGACTACTACACGACGCAGCTGATGACGTGCCACGGGGACTTCAATGGCAAACTCCACATGTTTAACCTAAGAGGCGATGCAGCTTGCGGTTGCGGGTCACCAAACCAGACCACCGAGCATCTGCTGTTTGAATGCCCTCTTGCTGACCAAGAAAGAAATAAACTCGTGCTCACGGTGCGAGCGGCCGGTGCGGACTGGCCGTGTGAGCCAGAGTTCATGACCAGATCCGAGGTCTTGTTCCAGGCGGTGAAACAGTTTGCGCACGCAACACTGAGCCGCGCTGAGGAAGGGCGAGCCCGGTAGACGCGACTCGGCGTTAAAGTAAGATTCCGACGCGGGGTCTCTGGCAAAACAGAAACCAGTGACCAGAGGGAAGAGGGACACCTCTCTAATCCGCACGGGACGCACTCGCCCGAGTGGCATATCAGCGCCGCGGAAAGCGACGTGAAAAAATGCTGCGACACACCGGTGGCGGTTACTAAGCGGAAACTATGTCGGAAGGGCTAGACCAAAGCAACCGCGGGCAGGAACCTCAAAACTCACCCTGTTCGTGGACCTCCAGCCACATGCCAGCACATCCCCCGCCCAACTCTGACCGAGAGTACACGGGCCCAGCCAACACGTCAACGAACACGTGCAAGCTGGAAGTCTGGCTGGGAGACACCCACCGACAGGCACCCAAATCCGAGAAATTGGTACGGACACGGCACCCGGCAAAAGAAAACCGTACCACTCAAAAAAGGTCGCACCGCGACAGCGTAAGAACTGTCCCGGTGCCGATGCTAGTGGGAAAAGACTTGTTGTGAGTACTGAGTACTCTGGATAACGGATCCTTCAATCTCATCCCGTGGGCGACGTGGGCAGCCCCACTGAAAACCCGACTTTGCTAACGCCCGAACGATAATCAGTGCCCGTCGAGCTTTGTGGCGTGAGTCCGGCCGACGCGCGCGGGTACCTCGCGTGCTCGTGCTCGCCGGCCGCGCGTTCGCGACTTATGTGGATGGCCTCGCGGAGACTGTCGGGAGAAGCGCCTTAGTAGAAGGGGAGGAATTTGACTGGGTCGAATCCAGCGTTCGCCGACACGGTTCATACGAAACCCACCGATCTACACTGTAAGAGAGTAGCCGACGGGGGACAACCAGCCTGGCGCCAGGGCGCCCTGGTCCAACCCGCCGGAGCGATGTGCCCGTGTCACTAAAGGCGTGAAGGAGCCGCCCTCGCAACAGATGGCTAAAGGTGTAACAACCACCGAGGGAATGGCCTTATCACACAGCCGGTAATCAATGTCCTTATAAAATATGATTTTGGTGTGATCCCTTCTTCTGATGAGCATCGGTTAATCGTGATACTAAAGTATTGATATATTTTATTATTTTGTGCGATGCGACAAAGGTACCACTGGTAATTTGTTGTGTTGTTTTAACCAAATGTCTTGATTGGGAAATTGTCGAAGGGGTCTTTAAGTATATAATATATTATATACGTAAGAATGCGTTTATGATTTTATAATATATTGTGTTTACTGGCGCTGCTGATAATTGATTGTGTATAATGTATATATATACCTAATGCGTATGTATATAATATGTATATTGGATCACCCCACATTCCATATTGTGGTCTGTCGTTATTAGTTGTCTCGTGTTTTATTATAAGTCCAAATATTATATATTACATAGCAATATAGGTACTCATTGACTATAGAAACACTAGACATCAACTATACAGCAGATCCAAATATCATCACATTCTATATTTAATAATTAATATTATATATTTTATAAATATCTATAATTCAAACATATAGTATAACTATGTATGTAAGTCACGAATTGAGATTTTGATTGTACCTCATAATAGATATCTCAAATAAATAGGATTATTAGGACGTAAAATATGATTGTATATACTATGCTAATAACCTGTTTTCCACAATGGGTCTCATTTGTTCAATACGTTACAGTAGTTATTATGTGGGGAGCTTCCTGAAACCATAAATAGGTACCTACTGAAGATTTAAAACTGCGGAAAATTTGATGAAAAACTAAGCTCGATTGCAAGACAATAATGGAAGACCAACTATATTATATTTTCAATACAGAAAAAATCATAATATGTATAAAAAAAAACACTAATAAATAATGTTAGGTAGGTCTATACTTGAAACAACCCCATTTATTGTAAGATATATTTTTGTTTTTATAGAAAAAAATATGGGTAAGTATTTATGAGATTTATTATTAGTCTTATTGAAGGAAATAGGGGAAAATTGTTATAAAGGGAATACAAAATCAAAAATTCCTTATAGGTAATTAAGTTATAATAGTTACAAACAAAGTTATGGTCGGTTCATTTCATTACAAAGTTATATAATATCTCATGAAAGCTTCGTACCAATATTCGGAACTAGATATTTTTGAGTGGCATATATAGCTAAGAAATAGTTTAGCATTATGTTTCAAATCTAGATAGTGTATTAAAGGAAATTATGTTTATGTTCACAATACAAACATTTTCTATATTGAGTGATTGTATACATGATAAGAACGATTATATAATAAATAATAAATATTAATTATTATATAATTGAGGGGTATAAATCCAAAACGTACTATTGCCAACATTTACAAAATCTAGTTTGGTATTGATTCTTGTGGAAAAAATATTGATACATCGATTGGCGTCGTCAGAATAGATCAAAACGTATTATTACGGTCAAATTTGTGATTCAAAATGACTGGTTAATCCAAAATGAACCTTTTCCATACATAAAAATGATATATTTAGAAAATCAAAACGTACTTTTTCCAGTTTTACACCAAAACGTACAATTGCTCATTTTAAAAAAATAGGAACAAATCATTAACTATATCAAAACGAACTATTTCCAAAATGTACTTTTTTTATGTTATGCCAAAAACGTACTTTTAACCGTGTTGTACGTATATATAGGGAATCACAAATGTTATTCCAAAACGTACTAAAAATTAATTATAAAAATTTTAATTAAGTTTTAAATTATGAAACACATTTGAATTGTTTTAAATATAAATAATATATTATTAAATAATTTTTTAAAAAAAAGTATTTTCCAAAATGATTTGTCTGGTTATAAATGGTTTTTTTTTATTGGAAATGTTAAGATACAGAAAATTGCTTCTCCTGAAAAATCAGTATTTTGGCAATAGTACGTTTTGGATATCCACCCCTCAATTATTAAACTAACTTGTAAATTATAGGGATTTATGGTTGGTAAAGTTGGTGAGGTTGTAATAGTTAGTTGGAAACATGTGTACATGAGCCAAGGTTTTTGCATTTTGAGCATCTATCCGGGAACTAGTGTCGGCGGCCGATGCTTACTCTCAGATCACATTCCGTGACTAATTGCCCACACCACGCCAAGGCACTTCAATAATTTTTTCTTATGTTTAATATATATTTTAAACATATTAACATAACAATTATCCACGCATCTAATCAAACTTGTATTTTTAATTAGATACATTATTCAGTACGTATTATTTTTGTTTTTTATTGTATTGAATATTTGTGTAATATATAGTATAACGTTATAGTTTATATGATATGTAGCTCATAGTATATTATATCAATTACTGTGTTTTCATAATCTCTATTGAAAATATTGAATTAAGTTTAATATAGTTTTTATTAATAAATAATTAATTATAGTTAAAATGTTTTATAGATTATCTTAGTACGTACATTTTTGTTATTTTTTTATTCTGTGTGAGATTTCAAGATAATAATAATAGATATAATATTAATTATTTTGTCTCTTAGCTTGAATGTCCATTTTTAGATAAATATAGACATATAAGATCAGAAACATTAGAGTACATGTTGTTTGTTAAGTCTTAATTTATGTGTGAAAGTCGTTTTCCCAAAATTTCAAGTTCAATTGCTGTTATTTTTTGTTTCCATATAAGAATAAATCCCAAAGTGAATCCCATAAATGAAAAATTAAATACCCTTCAAATGTGGAGCACAATAAATAACATGGGTATTTTTAAATATATACTGTTAATCAACATACAAATATTACCTAATACAATACAGGCAGTTAATATTTTTAATACCCACACATTAGTGTGCGTATACATATCCACTAATGCTACAAAGGTGGGCTTTAATTTGTTAAAAAATTAAAGTTAAATTAATTATTTTTGTTTTAAACTTATTAACTTATTCAGTTAAAATGTTTACTGTTGTAACTTAACTTTGTATAGTTAATTATCATTGTCGTGCAGTTAAATTCATTTTCTTTTTTTGCGAAACCAGCTAGCCAATTAATTGACTCTTTTTCGATTTTGGTCATTTATTTTCGAATTATATATTATAATAATCTAATTTTGTAAACAGTTTTAAAGGTCTTGGTAAATATTTGGGTAAATCAAAATACTAGGGCAGTTTATGACTTAAAAACATTGTAGCTTGAAAAAAAAATTTTAACCTTGTTAAGTTTATTTTATTTTCTTTCTTAACTTTAAACTTGTCTAGTTCAATTCTGTTTTGTTAACTTTTAACTTTTAACTAAACGGAATTTAATTGAATTTACTTAACTTGCCACATTTACTTATTTTCATTTACTTGCCTACCTTAAACTAGTGGTAGAGAAAACCAAAGGGGTCCATCACATTGAACATCACTATAAATTTCATATTATATAATCTAATAGTTTGATTGATAACTTTGGTATATTATTATATATTATTTTGCAGAAGAAATTAGTAAGTTTATTATTTTATATTGTTTGTCTTACTTTAACTTTCTATTATCCTTGAATGATTAGCTAACAAATAAAAAATGTTAGTGAACTAATATCCTATTTTAAGTGATGTCTATTCAAATACTGTTCTTGTATAGTTTAAAGTGTTGATATAACACAGCTAACTTGTGCTAAGATTGGCAAATTTAGAACACACAGTGTATGAATCTGGTTAAGGTTCTTATTTATTTTGAAACACAGTTTAGATCATTAAAGCATCAAATGTTATGCAATAACAATTCAAAATGTGTTTGAACTCAACAGAGACAAAACTGTATCACAGTTTAGTGTTGTTGAATGCTTTTATTAGATTACAGACATTTGAATCGTTGTTTTTATTGAACATTGTATTTCTTTAAATATGATAAAAGTTTAGGTACGGTAGGTTGAATAATTTGTTTTTTTGTGCATTTCTAAATAAATCTTCAGAATATATTAAAATAATAAGGAAACTATTAAATATTAACTTTTTAATTACCTAAAGTAATATATCAATAATTTAATAATATTTTTTTTTTATTTTTGAAGTGAAACTTCTATACGCGCGCGCTGGGAGTAAATGTTCAAGGACGCGACACACGAGCCATTAAACGAAAATCCGTCACGATTTATAATAACATTATTGGTTACGTTGCAATGAAGTGAAGAGATATTTATTTGATTAGATTAGACTAGATTAGATTAGATTAGATTAGATTGGACTAGATTAGATTAGACCTCTAGACAGAAGATTGGCTAATTTAAAAAGGGAGAGAACCATCCCCGGTTGGTGCTCACACAGGGATTTTGAGATTTTCGAAAGAAAATGTTGTTTATAAATGGTTGCCATGGGTTTTAAAGCTATTATTATTTATTATTATTATTATTATTATTATTATTATTATTTTTATTAATAATTTTGATTACTCAACAAGTATTTGCAAACACAAAGAATAAAATGAAACCTCTACTAACTGTAGATAGTACATTAATAGTTTGATATCACCACGACTGATGTCGTGGAAGTTTCACTTCTATGACATGTGCCTGCACAGAATTGCTTTTTTTTTATAGAACTTAAGCCTGGCAACTATGACCATCAGTTATTGTAGAGATTACTTTTGGAATCTGATAGAATTGTTATCGCTAACCTCAAAAATTACTGAAATGCATTTCCTAGAAATGTCCTGATTTATGACAGTATGCCCGCATAATACCTCCCAGTAGGTAGGTCGTTATTTATATTCGCGTCAATTAACTTACGCACACGCAGACATTTACGGAGATTTTAAATTATGATCAACTTTTTTCAATTTAAAATACGCAGTTTTTAGACCAATAAACTAGGGAAATCTGGAGGAATTTGGCTTGATGGATTTTAATTTTGAAAACGAATTATGATTGATTAACAAGTTTACTAGGTTTTATCAGAGGTGATTTTTAATATTCCAATAATTATTGTTAGTGTCATGATGAAAAATATAAGTACAATAAAATCATATTTTTATTCTTGGATATCACAACTGAAAAAATAAATATTCAAAATCACCTTTGCCAAAACCTAGAAAACTTGTTAATCAATCATAATCCATTTTCAAAAATAAAATCCGTCAAACCAAATTCCTCAAGTTTTATCCTAGCTTATTGGTCGAAAAGTCACTTTTTTTCTTCGACTGGAGCCCCCATAATGTTTAGTATAACATTATATAAAAATCTGATAAACTTACCCTCCCCAACCCCAAAAAAAAAAATCTAGATATTACCATTTAGAATTTATAACCATTTAGTATATGCCTATAATAATAGTATAATCTGTTTTAATTAATTAAACATTATAAATATCATTTACAGCAGAAAATGCCAGCTGTACGTATTATTTATTATTTTTTAATATGTAATAGGTGCATTATTATATTATTTTGCATTGGGTTTTTATTTAAAATACTGGAAAAAACTTCAATTACTGGAGCTATAATTTAATTTTCAAATGTTTGTGGTTTTGATGGACTTCGTGTATATTTTAACTTTAAAGGAAATAAAAAAAATGTATGAATTCGTATTTTAGATATTATTTAAAACAGTAACTATACACATTCAATTTTTTTAGCTAATAACATTATTTTAGATTCTCAGTGGAGCGAGGGATGTAGTGGTTTTACGATGGCATTCATTTTTTTTTTTATCCGGTATACAAATATTTCCACCAGAAGGAGTGCTTCGATTTCAACATATAGTATCTTATTTAGATCAAATTGGATCAAGATGGTACTTTAGAGAGGTCATTTTTCGATTTTCTCAATAGTCATTATATACCACAGGAAATCCACCGACAAATTACAAAAAACCGTTAAAAATGGGATTTTAATTTCTAACGATTAGTTTATCACCATAAACAAATAAAAATAAAAAAAACCATTTTAGTTATTTTGTTGTAGTTTATAATATTAATTCAACATACCTAACCCTACTATACAGCAGAGCGACATCCACTTACCCAATTTTTTATAATTACATCGAAACAAATTTAAAATATCTATAAATAGCACAAATAGAGCCAACATATTTTGTCATTATGTAAATGATAAAGTAAATTACATAAAATCTAGTAATCAAAAATAACATTGTTTTTTGAAAATGTCAAGTCTTACGGAATTTATTGTTGAACAAGGTATAACAAACAAATATTTTTGATTTTGTCGTAAACTTGTGTTCTGTAAAAGTCCGGGGTTTTCCTTATTTTTTCGATTGTCCTGAATATTTTGAAAAGTACTGAGAATGTTCTTGTTTTACTTCCCATAAGTACCAAATAGATCCAGAATTTAAAATACATTACTAATAAATAATAGAAAAACTAATTGAAAATAAATTTACAAAATAAAAGGTCCTTGATAGATACTATAGGTATAATAGGCCGATATACATAGTTTCCGTCCACATTCATTACCAACTGTGTGACGGGGAGTATAAGGCCATTCCCTCGGGGGTTGTTACACCTTTAGCCATTTATCGCGAGGGCGGCTCCTTCACGCCTTATGACACGGGCACATCCCTCCGGCGGGTTGGACCAGGGCGCCCTGGCGCCAGACTGGTTGTCCCCCGTCGGCTACTCTATTGCAGTGTAGATCGGTGGGTTTCGTTTGAACCGTGTCAGCGAGCGCTGGATTCGGCCCAGTCAAATTCCTCCCAGCCAAATTGAAGGATCCGTTATCCAAAGTACTCACAACGACTTTTTTCCCACCAGCATCGGCATCGGGGCATGTTTACTGCCGCGGTTTGACCTTTTTTGAGTGGTACGGTTTTCTTTTGCCGGATGCCGTGTCCGTACCGATTACTCGGGTATGGGTGCTTGTCGGTGGGTGTCCCCCAGCCGGACTTCCATCTTGTACGTATTCGCACACGAGTTGGCCGGGCCCGTGTACTCTCAGTCAGGTTCGTGCTTAAAGCGCCAGCGCGCCGGCAGAGGTCCGCGTCTGCTTCGCCCGTCGTGTGCTGGCGCCTCTCGCCCAAGCCAACTGGTTTGTCGCAGGTGGTATAATACCCCCACTCGGGTAGTTTGTTCCCGTGCGGAGAAGGAAGGTGCCCTCCATCACCTCAGTCGTCCTTATTCGGGGACCCACGTCGAGGTCCTTTGACGTTCCTATCAGGACTGCCCTTCCTCAGTGCGTTGATACGCCTGGAATACGGCTATTGGTTTTTCCGTGAGTCCACGTTCCGCGATTCGGTCCGCTCCGATCGCTTGCACCTTGAGCGCGGAGCTTTTTCGTAGTTGACGAGCGGGCAGTCGTATGTGTAAGCAGATGCTCTGCGATCCATGAGGACCTGCACTTGGCAAGCTACCCATCTCTGGGGTATACCGTTGGAGTGGCTGGTCTGCTGAAAACTGCCTAGCCAGTCCTCTTTTCCTTCATTGATGACCCTTCCCCGTCACCACCGGTAAGTCTCTGGGGCGTTTGAGGGTGTAGCCTTGTTCGGGTGCCCCCCCCCCCCCGCCTTCCTACCCATTCCAGACCTATTGTGGCTTAGCGTGTTCTAAACCACCGGGTTGCCACCCTGGAAGGTGCATGTGGCCCAGGGAAACTCGGAGGTCCTTGGTCATTTCGCTAGCACCAAACTTGACCTGCCCCGAGCCCTTGTGATTACAGTTCAGTTAACTAGAAGCTCTAGTAGGGCTAGCTTCGTTAAGACCGTACCCCGCTTGCCCCTTTTCCGGACCAGATTAGTCAGCCAGTTTCTCAACGTGACTCGTCTTAGCGTGGTAGGTAGCAGGTGTGTACTTGTACTGGTCAGTCCACCCGCCTGGCTCGTCGTGACCCGGTTCAAACTGCGTTTGCCGGCCCCGAAAGGCTGGTGCGTTCAAGGTTTTGCCACTGGTGCACAGCGTCGGAATCCTCGCTCTAAAGCAGGGTCATTTCCGAGCGGTTGATTGAATTCAGATCACCGCTTCTCCGCGGCCGGGTCGCTGGTACGCCTTCCCATCCACTCAGTTTGATCTCTCCCGCCAGGGACACATCTTTGCACTTAGCTAATGTGAACCATCTATCGGTCTAGGTAGGTACTCATGAGGGATGTTCGGAGAAGTAATCACCCGACGCGACGCCTTAAGCATATATGAGCTAGCGACGGCCTTCTGTGATTCTCATCTCACGCACTTCAAGCGAGACTTTCGTCAGAGACACCGTGATTGGATCTCGTGTCACCGGTTGATTCACTTAATCAACCGTAAATGGGACGGTGGCTCGGTGTTAGCAAATTTTTCAAAGTCAGTATCCATCCGCCGGCGACGTGGACGCCCCGGTCTTCGGCAAGCGCCGAGGTCTGTCAACTCCGCGACGCCCAGCGAAACTCACAGGCCTCACCTACTTGGCTGTGGTTTCGCTAGATTGTTTACGTCCACAGTCAATTTTGTTTTTAAAATGTCAATAATTTAGTTCAAAATAAAATTACTCAATGATGTACTCAAAATTTACAAGCAAAGTGACTTATCGGTTTTTTTTTTAAATATTGAAGACGACTAAAAAATGTAATTCTTGTAATTTGCGATGATATATTTATTTGATAGTTAAATGAACTGTAATAAACTTTAAAATTGTTACATTATACAAAGTGATTTTAAGTAGGCGGTGATACACCGGTCCACCGATGATTGACTGGCGAACATAGTTTCGTCTTGACTGTTAGCCATAAATATTATATAGTGGGTCGCAACTATCATGGTTAATAATATTAATTACAGAACGATATAATATATTAACTATTATTAAAGCACTAAAAATATTTATAAATGTATCCGTTTGGTTCAGTAACTGTAAATGTGTCCATTATTTAGAAATAAAATCATATAATAGTTCAATCAAAAACAATAAGTTGCCAAATTACAAGTATAATTTTCTACTAAATATTTTTAAACCATGATGATTCATAATGAACCTTAGGTTATAATATTTTATTACATTTTATAACTTATATTATTAACAATAATATTATAATTATTTATTTTTCTAGCGCAAGTGCTATGTACGTAAATATTAAGCTATTGACTGAATTAGTTAGACTGAGTTTGATAATGTTATCAGTGTGCCATTTTAAAATTGTACTAACGAAATGCATGTGCTTGGAACTAAAAGTTGCTAAAAAGAATTGTAACGGCAGTGTCGTCATTTAAGTTTTCAATAGAAGGGAGCAAAGGTTTACCTTAAATGGGTAAAAAAAAAACCGCTCGCTTCTCTAAACAACCGTTCCAAATGGATTACATATTATATTAACTGTTCATCTTTTTGAGTTCTAACAAATATTTTTAACCTTGTCATAAATTCATTAAAACTGTATACAAGTTTTGAATTGTATTGAATAATATTATATTATAGTATAACACGTTTACAACTCGTCTAACTAACCTGTCAAAACACACAAATTCACAAACACAACTGTAAAAGTGTGAAACACTAATCACTGGTCACTACACCGTCTACACTGTCAAGACTTAGATATTGTCATAACAAAAAAATCGAACGATAAACTACAGAATCATAGTAGTGGGTACATAACACGGACTAAGACATAATTGGATTGGAGACGAGTAGCTTATCAGTGGCCACAAATGTGTGTACAAGAGGTATAGTGCGGGGGTTCGCAATGGGGACCCAGAGTTTACCTCGCCATCTGTATAAAACATAGACTTAAGATACAAAATGTGAAGCCAAATAAAACTACCGGTACCGCGGAAAACATTAGATAACCAGTATTCTTATCTATGGTAGAACCTTTTGGTGGCCGTCCCCCGACCACAGCCGAATATGTCGTTTCCAGTCCATTACATCTTAGTCCGTGGTACATAATAATTGCATGCAGTCAGAATGACGGCTATAATAATAATTATATCAATATATTATGTAGTGATAATATTAAAAATAACAAGTAGGCATTACGGAAACGAGGTCCATAAGATCACAACATCGTTTTTTCCAATAACTAATAAGTATCTAATATTATATTTCATCACGATGTTAAATATTCCGACAAGTGACGTCAAAAATGCATAAACTAAAATAATTACCTAATATTTATTCTACTAAATATTTTATTTTTATTATATTACAAATGATATTGTCGAATTTTTTTGCCACCCTTAAAGGATTCCCACCCCTACCTTTCCACTTGGAGCAATTGATCCATTTTCTCCCCCCCCCTTGATTTACCCCTGCATAATTATATAAACTTCAAGCTTATTCATAGAGTTTAATATTATAATCTGCCTTGTACCTATAATATATTATACTTTTGACCTATACTAGTTATAAAATCATTTTGATACTCAGGAATAGTGTAGTTAGTGACCGTAACATACCAGTAATCGTAATTTTATTTTAACATCGATATAATGTCTAAAATATCTATCGTACGTTATTCTAGATAAGCGATAAATATTGAATTGTTTTATTGAACTAGAAGATAATCATTCGAACACCGTATACAAATAACACGAGTCTTACATCTCTGATGATCATTCAAAGATAATGTCTGTTCCTTACAATTTTTGCATTTTGAAACATAATTAACTAAACATAAATTACCAGCCGTTTTTCCAGATGGCGGAAAAAGTGAAAAACATAAAATTTCATCTTTTGATACAGAATACTCTATCCAGTTGTAAATTGTATGGGGTCTACTTGTAAACATATTTTGACATATTTTGTCCATATCAAAAAAATAATGTAAACGTTACGAAAAATTCAATTTGAATATAGGGTATTCAATTAAATTAACAAAATGCAGGATAGTTTACCATACGAGATTGTAGTCTTGACCGAAGTCTGAAATCAATGATAAAAAGTGTGCCAATTGGTTGTTATTTTTAGATTTTAGAAATTGAACTATACGAGATTAATGATATTAATGATTATTATTGTTGTGCATACAATAAATATTATGTTCCTTTTCCTTCACAAGACACATACACACTTACATAGGTGCACGTCCCCGCATGCGTCTAAATTTAAATATATTCCAACTATCAATTAGTTATTTAAAATGTATCATTGCGACAATAATTTCTTAGTAGACGGAATAATATTTTATAAAAATTGGCATTTTTTTCGCCAATAAAATATAATAATAGTTGAACAGAAACAACCGGGCCACCGGCCGATCTGGCTGCTTTTAAAATCAGATAAAGGCAAATAGGTCTATCTACGTGATAAAATAAACTAGAGAATTTGACCATCACTGAAACACATAATTTTCAAAAAAAGATATAGTAAGAACTTTTTAATTTCTCTCCTAAATAATTTGTCACTTTTTAATAGGTTGCATCTTTTAATTCCAAGTATACGAAATGCTTTATACTCGGATGACTTAAACGTCCATATTATGCATATTTGACATTATCATACTATAATTTATTTTAGTATAGGTGTAATAGATAAATATATATTATTATTGTTTTATCAGTTATTATCATTGTATGAAGATTATTGACTATTGATTGTTAAATTAAAAATAAGTAAATACTTACAATTATATTAATATTTTACAGTACTTGTTTCTTCCTAGGCCTTCGATTTAATATTTATAGATACCTAAATAATAATGTTATTAATAAATATTTTATAATTTTTTTTCCAGCTTTTTGTATGAAACATTTTTTGAATTTTTATTTCTTTGATTTATTTTTTTTGAAAATTTCTCGATAAATTTACACAAAAAAAAATATTTTTTATCAATTGGAAAACATAAAAAAATTAATTTTTCAAATTTGTAACACCTTTTAGAAATTAGACGTTATAAAATCTATACATTATGGAATAGCGTGACTTTTCCCGAATGTATTAGGTCAGCTACATCGTGTGTAGTTATGATTATATTTTCCTAATTTAGTTTTTCCTCACCTAACCTATTTAAAACACTTTTTTATGAAACTCCTATGTTCCTTAAACAAGTTTCAATTTTTCAATATTTTGTTTGCATTGGAGCATAGTGTATGGGGCCTAAAAAATAAAAATATTATATTTTATTTCATATTATATATTAAAGAATATACTATTACTACTTTAATAATACACTTTACATTTATGTACAAATTAGGATAAAATTTGGATTTGATTTTATTTTTACAAAAATATTAAATTTCTAAGTTGATCACTGACTGAAAATAATGTAAATTTATTGAGAACTTTTCAATTGAATCACTAGATTTGGCATTTTAGTAACAACATATTATAGCTATTTTATAATTATTCGTATCAATTATCACCGGTTATTTTATTTCCAGATGATGTTTGTAAGTTGTTTTTGATTTATTTTATACTATATTATATTAGATTAATCTCACATAAGTATATAGTTTCTAAGATTCTAATGTTCATATCATATCAAATATAATTTAAGTAGTTAATCTACATTTTTTTAAGTGATTCTTAAATCCCACATTAAAATCTAAAGATTCTTAAAAAAAAAAAAAATGGTAGCCATTAATTTTAAAATTTCAAAACTTGTTTGTAGTTTATAAGTAGTTGAATCCATGTTCTTCCATTAAAACAATTTTAAAATATTTTATAATTAACTAGGGGACACAGTAGTAACTTTTTGGCGTTTTATATAATTAAGATAACTACAGTTTTTTTAATTTAATTTCAGCTTCAACAGGTACGTAATCACTTTTATTTTGTAAGATATGATTGTCTTATGGTCTTAATCTTATAAAGTTTTATATGTATTAACGATATTATTTACATAATTTTAACTTGATATTTGAATATCGCTAGAAAATTAATAATCCATCAAACTGATGTGTTTAACACGTTGAAATAAGACTTAAATAAAATTAAGTATGCAGTTATAAATTGTTTCATTACATCGCTAGTGGAGTTTAACGTTATCACATAGTTAGTAACCAGGGTAAACCTTTGGAAGTCATTTACGAAGGTTATCTAACGATATTTTTTCTATTTATGAACTGTATTAATTTCATAATAGGTATTTTAAACGTTTTGGAACGCAAATAGCAATGATGATAAATGATTGTCCTACCTACGGAAAACAATTCTATACAGTCATCAGTCTGTATTTTCAAAAATATTCGTACTTTTATATATTGTTTTCATGTCTTCACACAACATACATACAGTTAGGTTGCGTTTTACGATAATTTCGGTGTTTGGTAAAATAATCTTTCAATCTTAACGAATTTACGTATTGTATTCAACTCCAGGAAACGACAAGTTGTAGCTTTAATAATGACGGCTTACCTACTTGTAGTTGCATACCATTACTAGCTAATACCCTCCCAGACTATAGTTCTATTATATATTTATTATCAACAAGATTTTATATTTACCCTTCCGAGTAAATACAACTTAGTGCCAACCTACAATTCCCACACCCACCTCCGAGGAACCGTCGTTACGGTGACCTTTTCACTCTGATTAAATAGCTCGTTCATGTTGACCGGCTCATAGTCAAAGAAAGATAAGACTTGATCGCCCATTGAAGTTAAAAACAGATGGAAAACAACAATATTTTATGTCAACCAACTCAGATAAAAGATCAACCACATCAACGACATTTCTGTTAAAAATTTTTATTAAAAAACCTAAATGATTTAGTAATTGCTACCCGATCCTCGTTTACCTCGACGATAACAATGACAACAACGATATACACGTATATACCAGACTTGATACAAAATTGTATTATTGCCACCACCCATGGTCCTCTAAATCGTATTAAATATCTCAAATCTACCTACCAAATTCACAATCCTAATCAGCGACAACAGCTTTGTATGGAAATTAACATTTACTCACTTAAAAGCACAAACTGAATACATAGACAAAGACTACAGAACTTTTCCTAAAATAAAATGATGCAGAATTCCACAGTTATCAGCTCTAGTCTGAAAACGCATACAATGTTGTTATTAGGATTCTCTACCCTAGAATCCAAAATCTCCTTGGCTATTCATGAAATTGGTTTCACAACCACTATATACAAACTGTTGACGCTGAAATCTACGTATATGCATCTGCACGCTGTGACCATCACCAAAAGGCAGATAATATTATCTGTTAGCCGACTGATCACGGTGGCTGGTGATAATATCGTGGTAAACAGTACCGGTGATGTTGTCGTGGGGTGGTGTTGTTATTGCCAACCCATTCCATCGCCGTGCAACAACACATCATGAAACGAAGTTTCTATAAAAATCGTCGTAAGCCGTCGCCCACCCGAGTTATTTCGGAGTGCGACCTAACGATGAGTTCGTTCGATTAAAGCGTAATCTCGTCTGCCCCACGTCGCAGTGCGAATACGTTTATAATCATGGCTCTTGTCTTCGCCCTCAAAAGTGCATCACGAACCAGCCTAGTAAAATTAACGTGCGTATTCATCACGACCTCCCAGCTGTCGTCCAACGTTTTGATCGTAACGGCCGTTATCGTCGTTGGACTGTCCATAGCCTACACGTCAGTAGCCCATAAGTTTTTACACGGTACCGCTAATATTTTACAATACCGCCAATAGATCAAGAAAAGAAATGTGTGGGGCGATCCTTACATGGTACTATTTTAAAACGCGAAAAGCATGTTAGTGAAATGTTAATTTTGTTCAATGTGTCGAAGGCAGTTTAATCTGATCCGTAATCATTACCAATGTTTATTGCGTGTAACTGGGATTTGGATACACTCATGTCAGATTTTCGTATTGA
This sequence comes from Metopolophium dirhodum, assembly GCF_019925205.1. Taxonomy (NCBI): domain Eukaryota; kingdom Metazoa; phylum Arthropoda; class Insecta; order Hemiptera; family Aphididae; genus Metopolophium; species Metopolophium dirhodum. The sequence continues at coordinate 20,414,094 of NC_083561.1, forward strand.
CCAGGAGGACGTTATGGAGGAAATGGTAAAGCTAGGGCTCATTGAGCCATTTTAGTGTTCAAACTGCCTAAGTGGTTAGATGAAAACTGAACCTTCACTCAAGCAATTGCTGATCCGGTTTTGAGAAGTTAAGGAGTCTGTTGTTCAACCTAATCCGTTTACAGAAGAACAGAAATGTGAAGAAATTTTCCGTTGTACTATCACAAGAGATCCATTTGAGAGGTATTCCATTGTCCCAGCACGATTGGAACTTGCGGAGTAGGTCATGTGATTTTTGAGACGATGTACCTTGCAAAACGACGGTACCTGTTGGCCACGTGGCCTCACAGTGATGGTTGTTTGACCACGGACTGGGGACGTTGTACTACTGGAAAACGTGGTAATTGCAACTGTCGAATGATGTCGCTTTAGCATCAATACACACGCAGTTTGTTCAATTATAAAACTTGCTTGAGCACCACTGTCAAACAGGGCTCGAAATGAAAGACAGGTGCCATCAGTAGCAACCACATTAAGTAGAGAGTAGGAGTACGTTTTGGGGCTATCCTCTGACAATCATTGCTTTAGCACTCTGACCAGCTTCGGTTTGGTCTGCCGAGAGAATCGTGGATGAGGATGGAAGATTCTCCTTTGAGTCAAAGTGGAGCAAACTATTATGAGACCGATCACAAATTGTACATTTGTATTTTGAAGGGCATGGCGAAGTACAATGTCCGGTGCCCAGACAATTTATGCACAAACGATGCGTCTTGGCTAGCTGGAACCGATCATTTGGTGATTTTGAAAGAAACGTTGGACACTTTCGGATCGTATGTGATTTTGTACATAATAGACAGGTAACCACGTTGGATGAGCTGGTAGTAGAGCTGGTAATAGAGCTGGTAGCAGAGCTGGTAGTAGCAGTGACGAGATTTTGAAGTCAACGGTTTTTGAGGAGGTTTTTGCTGAGACGTGAACGACGTCAAACTCGACGTGTACTATCCAGCACGTGCTTCCGCTGATCGTACATGACTTCTTAGGAATTCAAGAAACTCGGTAATCTACAGTTGATGTCGGTCACCAACATGATCTCCCAACGCGCTCGGAGGTCATAGTCAAGATGATTTTCAAAAATGTGACCAAAATTGGGCTCCGCTGCCGCGTAAAAAAGTCCAAATTATCCAAGGAAGCGGTGTGCTCTTGAATAGATGTGATTAGAGTTTTGATTAACGACGAGTCGTTTGACTTGACTGTATGTGGAGATAACAGAGCATCCAAATGAATACAAGCTAAGTCACGCTTATTTCCGTATCTCGAACGTAATACTTCCCAAGCTTTTATGTAATTTGCCAATGTCAAAGGAATATGTGCGATAAGCGTCAAGGCCTCACCTTCTAGTGAAATTTTCAAAATCTTGAACCGTTCGACGTCCAAAAGATCAGCTGGAGCATGGGATAGCATTGATGTGAACAATTCTTCAAAACCCTGCCATTCTGTTAGAAGTCCAGACAACATAGGAAACTTTCGTGTTGGGAATTTGTAATTTTATAGGTTTCCGAAACTAGCTAAATTACTTTGTACTAACTAAGAAGAGGATGAATCGTCAATTTTGTGCAATGAAAGGCTATAAACATCTGCGAACGCAACTAACTCGTAATACAAATTATAAAACTCAGCAGAGAGCTTGAGACTCACGGAATTTTCTACGACTTCAACTGGTTCTATTTTTTTTCCAACAGAAATCCCCATAACTTGGATGTTGGATTCTGCAGTCAAGCGAATTTCTTTCAGTTCTAATAGCATAGCTGACATTTTTGCTCGTTTACCAGGATTATTTTAATTAGCTTTAAACTCGCCCGCAGCAAGGACAAAATAGGTGATTTTTGCAATGGCATGAACAAGCCGAGCCTTTGCATCGACATATGTCATAGAAACTTCAACAACCATGATGACAGAAATAAAATTGACTTGATACTTTAATTGAACGACAATGAAACACAATGATTCTATTCGATCTGTCATAATAGTGTGTTCAACGACGAAAAAATGGTGAACATGTATTATTTTGGTCTAGATTTGTAGTTTTAATCCAGCCCGAAGGACCAAAAATATTTGCACCCGACAACGGGGGCGGAAACCCGAAAGATCACTTGGATGGTTCAAGAACAAGTTGATGTACCCATTTTTGGATAACCGTCAGATAACGCCTACTAAAATTCTAAACCCAATATACACCTGACCAAATTAACGCTAGGCAATCATTTTACACGGCAACGAAGCTATGGCGTGAACAAGCCATCAACAAGTTGATGTACCCATTTTTGGATAACCGTCAGATAACGCCTACTAAAATTCTAAACCCAATATACACCTGACCAAATTAACGCTAGGCAATCATTTTACACGGCAACGAAGCTATGGCGTAGATGAGAGATAAGTACATTGGACGAAGGAAGTACAATTTAGTTTAAAAAGGGGGGTCTCTGTGGTTAAATCGATTTGATGCAATGACCACAGACCTCACACACATCGGGGACTTAACATTTACTTAAATATTTATAAGGAAGGCTGCTATACTGGTAGTCCCTCAGATGATCGACATGACACACTAGAATACCTGGGTGGCCTCACACACCACTCGTTTGAGTGGCTGGCGGACTTACGCACGACATCTGTCACCAATTCCAATGTCGGATAATTCCCAACAACCAGCCGAACTCTACCTTACTGGCGAGGATGATGTACACCGTACATCATCACACGAATAGGAATTTCATATTAAAAAAAAATATTTAGAAGAACTCACGAATACTGCTGGTAACGACGAATATTTATTCTTTGTGAAGTACAGTATTGTTGTCTGTTATAGTCACGGAACGCCGGATTTCACACTTACGGTATACATATAATAATAATTGTTGGATCTCATTGATCCGATGATTTATTGATCACAATACTATAACAATAATGTGGTACACACAATTGTGGATGTGCAGCACCAAAAAAAAAAAGTTATATTATAAATAAAAAAGGCAACAAAAACGTGTTACGTGTGTGTTACGAGTAATATATACGTGTGTGTGTGAAAAAAACGGGCATTGGCTGCAATATAAGATATAGATTGTAAATCATAAGGTATAATATTATTATTTATTAAATAGTATATTATGTTCATTATTTTATTTCTAGATTTCATAAGTACGTGAATATTGTATCATTATTTTAATTCGTTTAATTTCGTAATCAAATTTATGTGATTTTTATCGCATAAATTATAACTTATGTGATCATCACCATCCTCAAACTTTTACTTACTTAGTAAGTACTATTATAGCTATGAATATGTTAAGTTTACAAGCCGTCACTCATTATTGAGTGTGGCTATTGGCTTTGACTATCATTGTTCAGATAGTGTATATACCTATACACCTTCTATATAATTTTGACTATGCAAGGTTCTTAAGCTATAAAAACCAATCAGCTTACATTTTAAAATATATTTAATTATTCTCAATATTTCATCATATATTTCGATCGATTTCAAATTGGTTTCTATAGCTGAAGATTTCAAATTTTAAAAGCGTTTCTATATTTGTATTATTATGTATATCAAATTTTATGGTATGTCCATAATATCATATTATTAATTACAAATGATGATTATTATTATTATTATTTTTATTTTTTAGTACAAGTTGGGATCAGTACGTATATATTTCAATTTGATTTTGTATAGAACTATTGAGTTGCATTTTCCACCAGTCATTGTCTCTTAAGCAGTTAATGATGTGGATGTGTTCAGTTGAATGTATAACGTAAATGGATCAATCGCCAGATATAAAATCTTTGATGAGTGGAAACAACCTCTAAATTAATTTCTAGAATTTTGTATTAAATTCTAAAAACCTTTGGTACTAAACTATTGAACTATTGAACTTTTAACTATAAAATAATTTGTACATTTTTAATAACTACGAATTTCTTCAAAATTTAAACTTTTAATGCTTGAAAAGGAAATACATATATTATGTTTTTTGATATTTTTTTATTGATTTGGCTTACAAAACAAACATTTTAACTATATATATCAAAAAATAACTAAAAGAGGTAGTGGATATCTAAACAGTACCTTCTTTAAGATAAATATATCGTGTATATTAAAATATACTATGTCAAGAATATGTTACTATAAAATATATTTAATGAATATAAGAAGAGGATCTACATTTGATGTAAACTAATGTTGCTTAAATATTTCCAACTATACATAATTTTATTTCTACTTACCCAAGCACCAACTAGACTCAATTTTCTACTAGAGTTTACTCTCGAAATTTAAGATTGAAGCTAATTTAGTGGTGCAAAAAGACACGGAATATGAATCTATTGTAATATCATGAATTAGCCACAATAGATTCATATTTTTCTGTTTTACTAATTTATCTTTAGGCCCAACGAAAAAAACACACTATGAGAATATTTAGTATAATAAAATAATTTATGTCTATTGACTTTATGCTAATGATGTGTTAAATATTAGGGTAGCTATATCATAAATATATGTACAGAATTTAGCTCTAACCAACTCTGTTAAATAGTTACCTGTCAACGTTAGAAACAAAAATAATGATGTTTAGTTTGTTGTTGAAATATATAAAAACAATTATTTTCCATAGTTTTTTAATTACAATTAAACTGATACGTGATTACTAAAAAAACATACGTACGTATTATCGTACAGAAACATAAGTAAAATTAGTCTTTCAAATAAACGTTAAAATTAAATTAAAATCTTTTAGTTGAAGAACAGTAGTTTTTGTTAGGATTTACTTATACCAAAAATAACTGGCACAGTGTTGTATATTTTTACAGATTTTGCCAAAGCATACAAACAATTTTATGAAGGAAGTATGTATACCTAATTATTCATGTGTATTAACACTTCATAGCACAGGGAACATATTTATACCAGTACTGCACGAATACCTTTTTTTAGAAAACCATTGATTTAAGTATTTTAATGAAATCTGGAATATTAAAAATAAAAATAATAATTGTTTGGGGTGGGCACCGTGAAGATGACGACAGTGGACCGAAAAACTCCACTCGGTGACTGTTAGGGGTCTAGCGCCTGAAATTGTGCGCAGTAAGTAACTACTTACACGTCGGATCTGACGCCCCCTTGGAACCGATTGGGTAGGCAACTTCACTCGCGCGTCTGATCACTCTAGTCAAGGGGCGGCGCGGTGTCGGCGCTGACGGCGGCCACACTGGAAACCGCGGGTATGTCACGGAGGAACGGAAGCAGGTTATACATGGGAATACTGAAAGTTCCGGCTAATTATTTAGTGGTGGGGGGAGGGGTGCTCATGGTCAATCCGGTCTGGTGCAATGACCGACAAGGCTCACAGGAATCGGGAAATTCTTACGTATCCTACCTACTTAAAAACTACTTAAAATTACGACAGGTGAATGTCCGATCCGGTGAGCAACTCAACTCGACGACCTGGGCGGCCACGCACACAACGCACACAGGTTGCTGGCGGACTTACGCTTGCTCTCTGGCACCAGTCCCGATCTCGGGCGATAAGTAGAGTCTCCGGTTTTCAGCATTCGGGCGGCCGTAACAGGGTGGCAAGCGGTTTTTAATGAACCCAAAACAGATGTTTGTAAACTTATTGGTTTTTTTTCGACGTGAGGAAGTGTAAGGTTGGACTTGAAGAAGATATTTAAAAATGAACGCAGGCACAACTTATTGAGTAATATTATGTGACGTATATTTGTACTTATCAATGGCAGCAAACAAAAAACTGTCTATGTTTAACAAATCCAAAATTGACTTGATTCTGCCGTCATGGCGACAACCATTTTCACGCCAAATTAAAGAGAAACAAGTGTTGCTGAACAAAACGAACGACAGAGAACAAAACAAAATGTGAAAAAACATATAATATATTATAGAAAGACATTTTACATTGAATATCGCAAATACGAGAAAAGAAAAAAGACAATAATATACATTTAATTACCTAATAATATTTACATAATGAGTCCGGAGTGGTGAGGCCGTACACAGATTACACTGTGTAATTGTGTAGCCGGCTGACATTCAACCATAGCGCAAACAATAATAATGAAGCTTATATAGCTTATATATTATGTTTGCTCACTGTAGTACCCTACAAACCTAAAAGTCTTACCCTACAAACCTAAAAGTATTACCCTGCCTGTGTATTGTGAAAAAATCAAAACCGTTTTTATTTTTTCCCAACACAACGGGACATTACATGCATACAGATCACATTCATTCAGTACGAACCTCGTTATTTTAGATTCTGAGCGAAGCGATGAATGTATTGATTTTACAATGATGTGTGTTTTTTTTTAATTTTTAATTTTTTTAATTTTTTTTTTTATTATTGTGTCTGTCATCACCTTTTAGGACAGTAAAAGTGCTTGGATTTTCTTCAATAGTAACTTTTCTGATAGGAAAGTGAATCTAGTTGGTACTTTGGGGGGTCAAAAGTAACAATTTCCCAGTAGTTTTCACAAGCGACGTGAAAAACAAAAGAAAAATTAAGGAAAAACGGGAATTTTTACGCAAAATCTGTTTTCGAGAAAATCGATTTTGGTTTTTGGTGTAACTCTAAAACAAATGACCGTAGGGACATGACATTTCACTGAATGTTTATATTAGCATTTTCTATACACCACAAAATGTTGAAAATATTTTGACTTTTTTTGAGCTGTTTACGGACATTGTCAGTTTTCAATTTTTTTAGTTTTTTTTTCTATAAATATTAATAAATTTTTATTTGTTGGGTAAAAAAGCATCAAAATATAATATAAGGCTCCTGATATTATATCATTCTTATAGCAGTTGAAAAATATTAAAAATACATTGTCACAATTTGTTTTCATAAGCATTGAAAGTTCAAATTTTGACAACATTTATCAAATTTATAATTTATTAATTATTTTGTAGTAAAAAATTTATAAATTTTTAACTTTTATGGCTAAGGATTGAAAATTTAAAACAAGGCACGTAAATAGGTTATATATAAATTACTTTATTCACAATAATATCATCAAAATATATACTTGGTAATATAATAGGCTGACTGACCGTTTTCGTTCAGATTCGTTTTTCTTATACAATGATATTATATCATTGAATTCAAATTTAACACCATCCATTACAGTGACCCACTTGTAACCTACTGTACAGCAGAGCGACATCCACTTATCCACCTTTTTAGTGTTGCATCTGACACATCTTTTTGTACCTCTTTATGATTGGTGAGCAGCTTGTTCAAAACAAATTACATATTTTGGTATACACGGTTTATTTGTCTTCAATTTTACTGGGCTTACCCTCTAATTATTGGTATATTTTCAGTAGCTCTTTTTTCTCCCAATATTAATTTATTTCTTGACGAAGAATAATTGATAATTTTATATTTTTAAATAATAATCGAACATTTCATATATGCCTATAGTAATAAATAGCTCAACATGAGTCAAGATATTTTGAAAATGTTATGGTTCATAGAAAATGTTAATATTATGAACGTCTAGTGGACATTTTAAGTATTTACAATATATGTTTCAATAATTACACACAAATCCAAAATCGATTTTTTCAAAAGCTTATTTTGCATAAAAATTCCAGTTTTTTCTAATTTGTTTTTTTGTGTTTCCCTGCGCTATTGGAAATTATTGGGAATTTGCAACCGTTGGAAAAGATTCTAAAATTGAAAATTAAAGCATTATTTCGGCTACTAATCGTGTGCGCAAACAAAAAAATAAAATAAAAAAACACACACACATCAATGTAAAATTAATACATTCATCGCTCAGTCTAAAGTAGTTATAAAAAAAAATAACTGTAGATAGTTATGACTTGTTTTAATACAAATAAGTAAATGAAATATAAATGTAAAAATAATGAAAAAAATAATAAAAACATATTGTTTATTTCAATACCAAGATCTACTCACTAGACACTTTATGCACGGTAGGTTGACATTTGAACTCCAACGTCATTCTATCGATATCCATAAAATACTTTTGTATGCAGTGAATGCAATTATTTCATATAACATATTATAATAATATTACTCATAAATCATAATATGTATGAATTAACTACAAAGTTTTCAAGAAAATAAAATAATATGTGGATCATATGAGGACCATATTATGGGAAAAAAAATGAAACATGTCAATGTTGGAAAAAATAGAATGATGTTTAGTTTGTTGTTAATATAATACATTGAAGCATAATTATTTTTCATAGTTTTTTTTAATTACATTTATATTGATACGTGATTACAAAAAAAAGGAAAATAAGTAAGATAAGTGCTGTACATATCTTTCAAATAAATGTTGAGATTCAATTGATATTGTTTACCTGAAGAACAATTTGTTAAATCTATAGAATATTTAACATTTTAACCAATAGAGTCGTGTTCTTATACGATATTAGCTGTAACAAAAACAATAGGAAACTGTCACAATAATGTAATATATTTTTACATATTTTGCAGAAGAACTGAAAGATTTTATCAAAGACGGTATGTATAATAAGTGTATATTAAAACTGATTGTCGATTAAAATGTTTTGTGTTAGATTACTTCAAAGTTTTCAAGAAAAATTAGAATAAGTAGAAAATTAATTAAATAGTTTTGTCCAGTTGTCTGTGTTAGGCGTTTATTGGTTTTTAAATGTATGTTGATAACATTTTTCTATCTCTGTAAGATTGATCAAAATATTGGGATATTTTAAAAAATATTTTTTAGTTCATAAAAGAAAATTCATAAAATAATAATCAATCCGTTGGTGGACTAAAAATTAACCTTTATAAGTATACAAATGGAGTTATATTATATAATATATATATATATGCGTTTGTGGAAAGGAAATTTAATGAGCACATTCAAAAAATGTGATACCAATTTATTTTACAGAAGAATATGTCAGTACACCGGTTGATTACTTCTGTAAGAAACATATTAACGATTCAGAAAAAAATAGTAATTTTATTTACGACATGTTTAGTCTTAATATATCTTAATAGTTTTAAATATTTTGTTCAATCATTTTAAGATAAATATAAAGTAAATTGTGTAATACAATATTATAATATTATATCATTTTATATTATGTATATTAACTTGATTATGATTATAATAATACATACAACTATAATAAAGACAATTTCAATCGTTAAATACAATTTTATGTATCTATAGATATTTTTTTGCAAATTATTATGCGTTTCTGAACCTATACCTGAACTTGTGTACTAATATCAGATACTTATAGAGGTACCCCGGAACATAAGCACCATAATATTCCTATAATAGTATAATACCCATAATATTATAATAAAATATAACTGAAACGTCAAAACCTTGATAAAGTAATGTATATTTGTACTTTTAGGTATTTGTGTATAATATATTATTTATACAAAAACTACATTAATTAAATGCCTACAGACATAAATGACATGAATCGATAACAATAGCCAAGCCATTCAATCAAGCTTGAATAATTGTAAACTTAAATATATATATATTATTACATTTACATATACATTTGATCCAGTATTTTTTTAAGTTTGACTTAAGTACCTAATAATTTATTCTTACCACAGTTATAGTATTTCTTACATAATATGTTTTGATTCACTTTAAACTTGATAAGTTTCGCTAATTGTATTAAACGTGAATACTGACATTTTAGATTTTTTACCTTTTAATCTTTTCCAGTAGTATTTGATGTTATAAGAAATTTATAATTTGATTCCAGTGTCCAAACTTTATCGAGTACTAGCTGACCCTGTGCACTTCGTTGCCCTTAAAAATGACAACCCTTTAAAAAATTATGATTGTTCAAATCCTTTTGGATGTAACTTGCAGCAATAAGTGAAATTCAGCCACCCAGGTAGGCAATTAGACTACTTCGGATCTCGGACAATGTGCGACAGCATATCATGTAGATATGTATATCTAATATATAAAAATATCGTATCACAATGTTTGTTATTGAACTCCTCCGAAACGACTTGGCCGAAACTAAATAATGTTCCAATTATTAATATGTGTACAAATCTCTAATGAAATGGATCAAGTATGATAGAGAACACCGTAATAAACATTTACCAGACTTAATGGAACACGTTCGGTTATCAATTATTTCCCAGAAATTGTTTGAGTGTACCGTTGATAAAGAACCACTTTAGAAATTAAATAACAATTGCAACTATATAATATTATTATATTTTAATTTCTTATTTTTTCAAAATATATTATGTTGATACGTAGTAAATATTTAGATGAAGCTTATGCTGTTCGTGCAGTCTTAAGTACTGAGTTAGAAGCACCAAATTTAACTTGTTGCCGTATGTTTTAATTATGAGCAAAATAGCCAAAGACTATCTTCATCTTTTGTTTGAAATAATCACAAATCGGTGGAAAACTATACCAATAATTATACCAGTAAATAAGTATGGTGAAACTTATTTACTCGATGATAGTCGCAATTTTTTGGTGTCCAATTTTTTGTGTTTGAGTCAAAAATGTGACTGGATTTAAGAAAATATTGAGAATTACTCTTAATACCACCAAGATCAAATATGTGACCATCATCGAGTAAATAAGTTTCACCATAGCTATTTAGTGGTATAATTATTGGTATAGTTTTCCACTGATTTGTGATTATGTTAAACAAAAGAGGAAAATGGTGTTTTGCTCTTTATTTCGGCACATTTGTTCGGACTCTTTCAGCCAGCTCATCTCGATCATAGACTAATATTGCTCCCGCTGCAATTTGCTATTGAATGCATTATGCGTGGGCTTCCAACATAGGCCACGTCTCCTTCAGTAGCGATGGTGTCACGCAAGTGGATGTACTCGTCTAATCGTAACGTCGACTGATTGAAATGAATGAAATTGAGACGGTCCGTTTCGACTTTGACGTACATGTCGACGCAGTACCGTTGAAATATTTAATATTATATTATATTATATTAAATATTAATATTTAAATTTAAAAAAAAAATAATAATAAATAAATATTATTATAAATTCCTATAACCCATAGCAACCATTAATAAACAAGATGTAGATATAGACATGTAATTTATATTATTTTATGAAAATAATATTGAATGAATGCTAGGATTTTAAACGAAATTTTTTTAAGAATCAAATTTTTTAGTAGATAGTTATCATTGGTAGGTACTTACTTTTGATTATTCGTATTAGAGCATCATAGTCCTGGTGTGAACTTTTGGGGGACAAATAAATATCTATGCATTTTCATAATATGAAATAACAGGACTAGTGTTGTAATCGTCACATTTAGAAACATTGATTATATGTAAATATATGATCACTTTATCCTTTCAATATTTTTACAACTATTGCTAAAAATAGTTTTATGTATTTTTTTTAATAATATGCACCACGGGAGAAAACGCTATCCCATTTTTGAAACAACATGGCTCTATAATTAATATGGACTTAAAGTATACTTGTCTTATTAAGATGGTTAAGTATGTAGGTATAATAGGAAGTATATTATTTTATTTACCGATTGATTCTTTTAAAAATATACATTAACACATAGGTAGTTGATAAGAATTAAATATGTTTGTATAATTTTTTTAAATTTTTATACAATATCATACTCATTGTATAACAACAATAATTACTATAATACTATGTAAGTACAAGTTTGACGGCACATTGGCAGAGTGTTCAATCAAATTAGTTTGAACATATATTTTACAACAATAATACAACATTACAAGTATTTTAAAAATATTATATAAAACTAAACTGACCATTTAATAACATTTAAATAATATTGTATGTGTAGATATTTAATGCTATGATAATAAATCAAAATAATAATGCAACTTTGATTAGTTCCAATTTCATTGTCTGTTACAATTTGTACACTATTTTGGAACTGCGGAACAAAGGCATTTAACTAAATATTTTCATATCCGACGTAACGTTCGGACTTCAGAATTTTTTTTGAAAAGCTATTGCAATTAAACATCGACGGTTTTTCAAAAGCGTACACGGGCTTGGGATTGGACTCGAGCAGTGCGTCCAATATTATGTGAATGGCATACTCGGGTAGAGAAGTTTTCAGAAAAATGTCATTGAGCGTTTGTTCGTTTGCCCTGCCAGAAGATCGCACCAATTCGAACATGTGCTCCGGCAGAATGTGATTTGTGTTTATGATGATTATGTGTACGCCCAAATCCTTTAGGTCTTCTCTTAACGAGGTGCTAGCACCGACCACGGCATGGCGCGCTGAGTCGAAAGCAGTCATCCCTTGCCGGCGAGGATGTCCGTTGGATGTGCCGAAGTTAATAAAACGACCTGAAAAAACGTAACGGTTTAAAACATTTTGATTTCGTAAGCATTTGTGAGGTATTTGAAACGTCTTTAGATGTTTTAATAATGAAGGGGTTAAAGGATTCTAAGCGATTGAGTTTTTCACGCATTTAGACCAATAACCTTGAGAAAATAAACATCCTTATAATATTCCAATTTCCGCTTTGAAAAATAATTTGAACCTCTATGTTTATAAGAAAAACTTGTTCATTGTTTTTGTTTCGTTGGCCTTTCAATATAATTTGAGAAATAAGGTAAATTAATTTGTATCCATACTACATAAACCATCTAAATAGTCAAAAATCTATTTACTACAAAACACAGAAAAAAAGTTTCTCAAATTATATTTCAAAATTAAAATTGTACTACTAGAAGCATATTTATTTTTTATCAACTTATTGGCATTATCCTTTATTGTTGCGTAAGTACAAAAATATTTTCTTGGCCTTTGATGACTAGTACATGCGCTTAGGTGTGCTATAGGACATTGTCATCACGTCCACTCGCATATCGAACCACACTTACACTAATAATCATTTACTAGTAACACGAATATCCAACCTTTTCAACCTGATATCACCTTACCCACCTACCTAATGTACTTCCAACCGGTAATTAAGTTTATTTTTATTTTATTATTATTCGTACATCCTAAATAAACATCACCAATGGCCATTGTTGCCGTGGGTTTAATTACCTAATAAATAAAAAAGAATAAAAAGATCACTGGCAGTGACAACGAGATTATAAATTGCCTATATTTTGCCCCTTTAAAATAGCCGCTAAGAGCCGTCTTAAAAATGAATAGATATGTAGAGCAGAAGTTTGGTGTACTTTAAAGGAACCTATTTGGATCTATATAGATATTGCATAGAAAATATATTTATCATAATAAGAGAGGAAATGTAATACTATTAATATTGGATTTAAAGAGATTTTATGGAAACCTAATATATCCTCTCGTCCGTAGGGAGTTAAATGGTAGAATGAATTGGTTTTATGAATGGAGAGCCGATGGAAAAAAAACTAAAAAAGTATAAGTACCTATCAATACAAGAATAGTCTCATGAGTGGTTATCGAATGAAATAGAATGAAACAGTAATCAGATATTTAGAAAAATTCTAGGAAGGTTTACAACTAGAATATTATGGTACAATAAAAGCCCGCTAAAACGTTGAAGAAAAAGAATATAACTATAAATATAAGAATGAAATGCGTAATATTTAGTATTTATAATAATTAATGATAATACGTATGAAATATGAATACGTCATATTATTCATTAAGTTGTCAAGCGATTAATATTAATAAGATAATATTTGGTTTTGTGATTACTACTATTTTATTAGTAATATATCTAATAAGTATATTATATAGTACAAAAACGCCCAATCCCCCCCCCCTCATGTGTACACCACTGGCACGCTACTAGATATTTTTCCTCTGCAAGGGAAATTGAGGAATCACAGATGTGTTTTTGGATGTATAGTGGAGTGGAAAAATATCGAGCAGCACACTTTACACTTTGTTAGGTATTGAATTATTTTTTTTTGTTTTCGTTTTTGTTGTTGATTAGCGGTATATGGCAATAAACAAAGTGTTACGAAAATTGATTAAAAAAATTAATATTTTCACTCACCCCAAAAACATATCTATGAGAAAAAAAATTTATTATAATAATATTATGTAACATAAAATTATTATTTAAGAAAATTGTGACCAATTGTTGAAATATGTAATAATAAGATGTGGTAAAAACAACTAAATAAAAATACGTTGCGTACCACCAATAAAATAATTTTTGTTTGAATTATATTTATGTAATTATATTTATATTATGTTTACCTTTTTGGCTCACTAGTAAAGGATAAAATGTTCTGGCTGCCTTGAGTGTTCCAAAAACATTAGTCTTAAATAACGTCTCCCATTGAGCGCTCTCTTGCATTTCGATTCTTCCCTTCAGGCATACGTCTGCGGTATTTATGACAGCCCATAAACCTAAAATAAAAATAAAAACCTGTCAATATATTGTAAGAAAATACCGTTGTAAAAATAAATTGAACAGTGAAATCGAACATGTCAGCTAATTTGTTTGAAATCCTCGATGGATTGTAGTTTTATAGTGCTCTATACCTTTTTACCACTAAATACAGTTTTCGGGGAAATAAAAACCCCAAAACTCCTGCCTCAAAAGTATCCAACATATTATTATGTCTTAGTATCTTCTCCAAAATTGAATTTTATAAACTTTACGTCATAACAGTGTTGTTAAAGAATCTTATTGTTAACATAATATTTTTTATTATAAATGTAAAATTTTAGATTTTATCCACTAATTAAAATTAATATTCAAATCTGTTTAAGTTAAAATTGTATTATTATATTATTTGGTTATAACTTATAATTCATTATATAATAGTATATATACTACGTGCTTTTTTTTTATAACAAATAATAATAATTATTAGGTTTAAAATTATCTGTACGGTGTACCAATCTAATATAATATGTTAAAATGTTTTTTAATTCAATTAAATGAGCACCATACATAAAAATAATTGTTTTTTAATTTGAAAGAATGTTTAACTCTATGAATAATGATATATGTTTAACGTTTCTACTCACATAGTGTTCAATAAGTTATGACTTTGAGGAATTGGAAAAAGATGCGTGACGTCATTTGGCCGGGCTCGCGGTAATTGCCTATCTTATACATGTAAATGTTGCTTGCTTCACACAATAATTTACCTTCCTTTAAAGTATATTTTCTATTTTTTGTTATACGTGTGCAGTATGTTTTTGTGTACCAAAAACTTTAGTGGAATCAGCATTTTTCTTGAGTGTTTAATTTTTTTTAAATATTTGAAATGTATATCAAAATAAATGGCGTTATCCCGTTGTAACTACAGTGTATGCATGCAACGAATAAATTATCTCTTTTAGTATTTTTAAATCAATCATTATATTGAAATTCTGATACTTCTATCGTCTTAAGCACAAACAATCACATATGTCTACATAAATAAAACATCGGGAAAAAATGTTTAGTTTTGTAAATCATTGTGTGATGTGAGCAACTTTAACACGCGTGAGATGGGCGATTATGCCGATCTCGGCCCAGTGATATCATGTCGTTATTCTACACAAATATCCCAATATCTCCTTAAATAATATATTTTTTTTTGATTGAATTTCGACAAAATCGTTTTTACGTAGTAGTTTTGATTACAATGATTTAGCTTTTAATAATAATTTGAAAAAAATTTTTTGCGTGCTCTTTTAAAAATCATATAATGTCGATATTTATTATTTTTACTTAATATAGTTCATATCATATTTAATATTATTCTTAAAATTATTTCTGTGAGAAAACTTTTAATAGGTATGTACATTTTACAAAATAAAATTATAATGATAAATAATTAACCAGCATTAATAATAAATTAGAAATTACCATTAAAATGTATCGATTACAAAAATCATTAGTTGCGGGTGTTAGTAAAAGTAGAAGACTTAAAGAATCCAAGGATATGGGCACTTTAATGTAATCTCATAATAAGTTTGATTATTTATTTAATATTAATATTGAAAAAAAAACAGTACCTAATTTATTTATGAACATGAATTAATTGATGTAACAACCTATTATACATATATAAGATATTCGATACATACATACTATAATAATATTATGTACACATAAAATTATTATAATTATTTCACAAGATATCATACCTACAATATAACATGCCTGCCTAAAGACAAAATAATTGGTCTCCAAAAGCAAGCTTGAGTAGAAGACAACAGTTCTAAATTAAGTAAATCTAATATCTACGTATATAAAAATGAAAACAAATGTGTTAAGTAATAGACACCAATAACATGAATAAATAATAAGTACCTAATGTTAAAATCCTAAGAGGGAATATGCGTGCACTGAAAAGTAACGACAATAATTTGTCAGGTAGGTTATTATTGTTGTTTTGATATGAATAGTTATAACTTATCATTTATAAGTAATAACTATCAAGTGATGAATCGATATTACTACATATTTAACACTTTGGGTGCCGTGTGTATCAATTTATTTCAACACACAACTGACATATTAATTTGTGCCGTACCTATTGATAATGATACACACATTTTCTTATGGAAAATATATGCATTTTGGAGGAGTTGAATATTCTCAGTGACACTATTTTGTTAATTTGTGCACTGTGCAGTGTGTATAAAAATAGATACACGCATACAAAAAGCACTTCGAATATTTTTTTCCTCAAACAACTGTTAAAGCTTATAATATTATTGGCGTCTTAGAGAAACATTAAAAAAAAATTTCCCTGTCAGAATGGTCAGTTTTGTCATTTTTGGTCCTACACTCAAAGTATATTCTTACTACCAAACATAATAATATGTACCTACATACAAATTATTGGAACCGTGTTATCACAAGATTTCATTTTTAAAATCCGTAGAAAATTTCAATCATCGTGGTATTATACGTGTTTAATAACATATTATAGATCTAACACAATATCTGTGTTTAATTAGTTTGTAAGATTATTAATGATATTGCAAACACTTCAACGGTTACTAATGCATACGCGTCTTACAATATCAATGCATCATAAATCATAATAATATTATTATTATACACTAGGTACGCGTACATAATGAGTTAATCTCATAATATGACTTTTACTGTTGTCCTGATCGTATATAGTATATTATTATAAAGTATTATTATAATCCTTGTACAGTTGTACAGTTGTATAATATTAAATATTATTATGTGTGTGCGTACCTAAGGGTCGTCGAGAGTAGAATGTTAATTTATAGCTGTCACAATCACGCGTGTACAAGCAATCGGGCGCGATAGTCACCGTTAAAAATACGATAGCCCGCAAGGTTGCCGGGCTTAGAATGATAATAATAATAATTATTAATGTATAACTTGTTCACAAGGACTGCTGCAGCGAGGTACGCCTAGTTTGCTTAAATCTATCTCGGGCATACGCATTCCTCCGCGTGACTGACATCGTATAATATACACTATATTATATTATATACACACGATAATACGCTATATGTATTATGTACTTTTATACTAGCATAGGCATTGCCGAAGAGTAGGGTATGGCATCATTATAATAATATATTACTGTATATACATAGACCGTAGACAATGTAGACTGCACAAGCATCTGGCCAACAGAAAATAATCCTTATAATATAGTACGTAAGTACTTGCGTGTGTGTGTGTGGTGAGGGAGAAAAAGTAATTTGTTTTTAATGTTTTTATGTTGGCGATATTGTACTATAAGTTCCATACTTCCATATGCCAGCCGTCTTGAATTATTCAAGTTCTACGATGGCTTCATAGTTCGTGTACCTACGCTGTACATACACGATACACACAGGTAATAAAAATGGGTAATAAACATGAGGTATATACGTGCAACGTGCACAATATACTTCACACGTCATATGATATATATTATTATTGTATGATGTACTATGTACAGAGATTTGTTTGCAGGACTTTTATATAATATATTATACCTCACGTCGTGACCGCGATGCTTTACAATGACTATTATCGCGATAAAGGTTTAGAAAATTAAGTTACAATTTGCTGTGCAGGATTCGTTTAACGGTGGCAGTGCGTAGCACGAATCACATAGTAGACGCCGGTCAGTATACCTAGGTTACCTACCTAGTCGTTTTATTCTCCATCATCTCCGGACAATTACGATTTGACCGTAAAATTATTGTAAGAACCACTGTTGTAACTCTATCTATAGAGCGTTTGACAACAAACGCGCAATAATTACTTCTCATTCAGGCATTGTCAAGACTTGAAAACCTGAAATATTCGCTAAAAGACGTGGACTATTCTATATTTTTGTTCTACGAAAATAATATATATATCAACTGTATAAAGTATACGGGGAAATAATACACCATAGATGAAAAAAAATTACTCTGGGCTCTGATTGTTCAAAATCCTATTCTCATTTCTCATATTATATATTATTGTAATGTTATTAAAACACAAGAAGGAACTATAGAGACGCTAGCCATAAGAATAAGTCTGATAGTGTATACCATATGCTATTGGATATTGCAAATAAATATTTATTGCTTGTTTTATAATAATGTTCGTTATCCTATCCGGACTATTATCATAATAATACCGATTAAAGCCAGATTTAAGTGCAATCAATATATATAATATATTATCCTTTCCATTGACGTAGTGCACTATAGTGCCTCGCTATATACATAAACGTATGTAATATAATATACCTACATATTATGTAGGTACCTACTATAGTTAGTATTTATTACCTATATATAAATACATTTTAAATACCCAATGAAATCAAAATGATTTGAAAATGTATTAAATTCTGGTTTCTTGAACTACTACATGTATATTATATAACCAAGGTAAACTTTGTGTAAGTAACGTAAGATTTTTTTTTTAACCTGTATCAGTAGTTTATATTATAGTATATGCGATTGCCAATTAGTATATGTATATAGGTAGTTGTGTTCATGAAAAAAACTGATTTGAGAGATTGTATATGAATTTAAAATTGCGTTGTTCAATAATCAATATGTTATTATAAATTATAATATTATATTAATTTTAGTTACCTACTGAGTACTGAATACTGAATACTGATTGGTGCAGATAGGTCTCAGTGTATTGCAATGTCGTTAAAAAGTGTATAGTATTTATTTCTAATATATAAACTGTTCGGTCCAATGCTACATTTTTCATGGTGACGTTGTGTTATTGAATTTTAAAAGGAAACTATATAAAAAATATAAATATACGGTTGGTTAACCTTTCTGGATTTTGAAAATATATTATCTAATTGGTTTTTACGATTTACGATTGTGTATATGTTAGGTGCATTTTGTTGGTTCGAAAGTAATTATCTATTCCATCTAATACGACTTTTTTTAAGGAGTGTTGAATAAGCAATATACATATAAATTATGTCGAGGGTGTGTCTTATCCTATTGTATGAGTAATAATATTGATATTGTTTGCTTAATCATATTTGTACGTTAAAAGATCACCAAAATATGTTGTGAGAGAAAAAAATGGTCGTTTGAACCGTATATTATATTATTATCTAGGTAGGTACCCATTATAATATGTATAGGTACAACAGTCTACACGAGATTTATAAGACATTACAGGCAACTAAAAATGTGCAGGTTAACTGCAAATAATCAAATTTAAAAATCGCTTACCTAGCCAGTGCTCTACTATATCACTATATTGTAATATAAATATTATAATGTATAGCTGTTTATTTTTTCACCATTTCTACGTGTTAAATGTACCGTAATTTGAATAACAATAATAGCTACCTATAGTTAATCCAAATAAACGTAAAAAATATCGCATAGGCACGCATCTATATTATATGGTTTATGGAAACAGACGAGTAAACATGTATTATAGTATTCCTATGTACCTACGTATATTATAGCGGTTAGACAGAAACAAGATTATGGTCTTGTAAAAAACTAATCGATTTTTGGATTAAAACAAAAAAAATAAAATAAAAACAGTTACAGCGTATTATTATTATTGACACGCAGAATATTATATACTAGGTACCTATGTATAGGAAGTGATCGCACAGGTCTAAACGATTATTATGAGCATATCTATATATGTATTATAGGTACCTATACCGATTGATTTGATATACTTTGCTTGGCCGGTCAACCGAATTCGATTAATCAGCCAATGCCTATAATAGTTATTATACTTATTAGTGCTCTCAAACGACCGCGACAAAGCGTTCGTTTAAATACTATATAGACAAACGGAATGTTTATGCACAAGATTCGGAGATATTGTGATACGAAAAAAATATATGCGCATTAACTGCATATACCGTGTTATTTTATCTATTGTTGTACCTATACATAATTATTGTTAAATTCATCGGCCGTAAACAATTATTGTCTTTTTTCGGATAGTTTAATATAATTACCACATGGTAGAAGCCGCGTTGTAGTGTGGTACCTAGGTGTATTATAATATATTAAACGCGCTCGTGTTGTTGTTTTTATTATTAGCATTATATCGTGTACCTGGGTACCGATAGGGCTTATAATAATTAATAAAACATAGGAACGTGTGGTTGTGTGCATGATAGGTACTGCTGCAGAATTTACAACAATCATCGGCCATGTATAATCACACACGACCGATCTCTCACAACACATACACACACACAATCATTAATCTTATGCGATAATACAAGCGCGCGGTGTGCAAGAAGCTCGATCGAAACGCAATATGCACACAACAAACAAACATGTTTTTTTTGTATTACCTTCCAAAGAGAACGCACGGAGGGAATAATAAGTATTTTACTAATTAGTAATTATTGTAACAAAATTAATAGAGCACAGTGTAACATTATTTTTTCCCCCTATTCTATTCTGTAATATTATAATTGATTTCAAATAATCTTGTATATATTATATACCTACGGTCGTGGACGTATCAGATATTAATATTTTATTGTATTCGTACAGTGTGTACCTACAGATATAAAGATATACACACACACCTATACATATATATGATATATAATATGAATCGTATACCTACGATCATTGTTGTATTACTTCTTCCAACCGAGCCGGTCACCGCGATGTGAATGACCGAGTAGCCTAACAGTACCCAACATACCAGCACATGGCGCGGCGGTTGTCAAAGAGAAAGTATATTGTATATATATTGCATTTCGATCGTGTTATTTTTTTTTTCCATGTCACTTTGCTATTTAGATATTTTCTGTCATAATCTATATACGCGTACGATATATGTTTGAAGTGCCTATATATATATATATTGTGTGTGCGTATGTGTAGGTGTGTGTATGTGTGTGTGCGCGAGTGTTATTTAGAAAAAAAAATATAGAAGTTAATGTGTCAAACTGTGACAAATGACATCGACTGTTAAAAGTATAACAATATTATATCTAATACTGCACAAAATAGCCTGACGAATAATATGCGAGACGAAAAAGATGAAAAACGGGAACATTTCAGCAATTCGTTGCAATATATTATGTAGGTGTTATATGGAAGGAGTAGGGCGGAGATGTCTCTTTTATTATTTTGTTTTTACACTTCTGCGCAAACTTACCTACCTAATTACATATTATTTCATCATTTAAATAGTAAAATATTATTATGGTTAGTTATTGTTTATCTGTAGAAAAAAAATTATTTCCCAACAATTTTCCAAGCTAACCCTAGGGCACGCTGTGCCCTATATATACAAACATAACGCATATTTGCCCGTTAGCCAAACGTACTAGATTCCTAGTTATCTAAACCAGTTGCTTCTGCTAACAGCAAGACGAACTCGTTTATATTATGTAGTTGCAAACGTTTACTCAATAGTATAATTAAATTTTAATGCTCAAGAACGTCAATATAGGTTAATGCATACTGGTAAGAAGTGTTGAAGACTCCCACTTGAAAATACTTCCTTTGATCAGTTAGATCTGTGATATATTATGGGTCTCTACTCCCAACATACAATATACTATGCATACCTACGTATTTATTACATATTATAATTTGTAAACAGTACTTATTAAGTTAAGCTGGAAATGAATAAATTGTGCACAGATTTAGATATTTTTCAACAGTAATATTTAAAAAATCAAATTCACAGTTTTTGAGTGAGATATAGTGGGTAAATGTTTTAATTACATGTTGATTGTGTTGGTTTTTTTTTTGAAACGGTTAGATAACAATAGTATACCTATATAATAGTTTAAAAAAATACATATTATTACAATCATCATTGGCGTACAATACGTTCTAAAGAGTTAGAAATTATTTTCAGCATATTTTCAGTCGTTGTAAGCATAATTTTGAATTTAAAATATTTAAATAAAAATATTCTACAAAAATCATTTTTTAAACCCTAATATGGTACGCTGTGTATTATTCATCATTTCTAGCAGGTACCTATGATATTACCGTATTTTACACATTACACTTGCATTTAATAATGTTCACAGTGTTCACAGATTGTGTGAACTTGATGAGTTTAAAATTTGTTAATACCGTTGATTTCAAATAATCAGAACGAATCGTGTATCATATTATTTATCTTATGATATTATGATATTTTTACTTTTGTGTGTGCGCATCAAAATAATAATTTATTGCGTAATACTTGTTTTAAATAATGTATGCCTTATGAGTAAGATTACTGTATCAGAACGGTATTCAATGGAAATTTGCCAATAATTATGGTTTAATTTGAAGTCAACCAATTTATTCCACCATATGCCCATATCCATGTGTTGAATTTAATTTTAACATTCTATTTTTAAATAATTTGTACACGATTTGAACTACTCAGATTATTTGCGTGTTAAATAATTGTGAAATTTAGTTTACTCATAATATAAGTATGTGTGTACCCACTGTAAATCGGTAAGTGTCCAGTAACAATAGAAAACAATGTAATGAGACGAGCAATGTCGCTCTACGACTTGTATGATTATGTATTTAGGAACTTTAGTATTATTTTATTTATCAAAGATACATTTTTTTACGATACATAAACTACGTTAAAAGTAAATTTTAAAATGATTACAATATTATACATTAAAAAATCATCATAAATGTTTTATCAAAATTATTATTATATTTGTTATAATTCGAACGAAAATTATATTCAATCATTGGGATGATTTTTATCCCATAAATGGTTTTCATCCTGGTAAATCAGTATAAACAAAATAAATATACTTATCCCGTCTACACTTTGAGTTTAACACTCGAGATTTCAGTTCTAGTAGGTACTCTACATATCAGTATTTAATACCAGAAAATTAACATAATATGTACCTATTATATCAAATTAAACAGTAACATTGTGTGTTTGATATATCATTGAACTTGATGTTATAACATATACAGATTAGATATACCTTTTTATTTTTTTCTTATAATATCTGAAATGTGATAAGTGATAAATTCCACAACTAATTCATATAACAGGTGCCTATATATTATTTGTATTGTTAAAAAATATATAAAATTTTAATGGTTGTAAATGTATACATTTTTATTTGTCATACAAAATATTTAACATGACCAATTATGTCTGCTGGCAAATAAATATACTAAATCTGTATTAACATCATACCGCATCACCCTGCTAATGAACCCAGTTCCCAAATGGCAGCGTGTCGCTTGCAGGGGATGCGCAGAAAACCCGATTTTGTTCGTCCCACGGCTCGTTAGATTAGGTTAGGTCTGGACAGAGTACCTATAGATATATTTTGTTAGGAATTAAATCCCAATTTTTTTTTGTTATATTGTTGATTTGCGTTTCTATAGCTATAAACAAAGCGTTAAGAAATCAGCTTCGCAAAAATCGTTTAGTTGTACCCGGCTCAAAAACACAATAGCATCTATGTTAAATGTAAATATTATAACATATTGCACGAGACTTTTTTTTTTATTTTACATATTATCGCTTATTAGCACTACCTACCTACTGCATTATTTTATTATACAAATGTATATAATATGTAATTTAAATTTAAAACTGATGAATTTTGTTGGACATGTGTTTGGTTATTACTTATTACCACTAATACTCCTTAAACAATGTCCGTCTCACAATCGATTGCGCCGCCTACATAGAGAATGTGCGCGTGATTATAATTTTCACCTCTATATAAATATAATACAATATTAAAATCGAGAAAGTCTCTGTTGATTCTTATGGCAAAATTATTTTAACTGTCGTTGATCTCCGTGAGAGATTACATATTTTTATTATTAAACTGCTTAACTGCTGAAATTTTTCTTGTTATTCTTCGACTTTCATGGCAAATATTTATATTTATATTTTAAATTATCACCCGTTTTACCGTGACATTATTGTTTTCGATAAACATTTATTCAGAGAAAAATTAAAACAACGACACTCAAATGTTTACGGCATGGCGGTTATTATTAAATACCTAGCAAGTCCAATAGCTAATACGTATTATTTTACATATTATGTTTTACTCGTGACAAATCATTCAATGTACCTTTTTATATAGGCACCTACACGTGAAAATAATATGCTCTTCGATTTTGTATACCTAATTATAATCCGTACTTATAGGTATACGATTGTTTTTTGAATACGAACAAAAACACTACGATTTCAATACAAAAATATCTCTTTCAAAAAACGATTATTCCCATTAAATAGTTAAAAAAATATTATTATAATGGTGTATAGTATTCAATACGTATAAGGTTAGACTGATTTTTACATATTCTACTGTTTATATTATTATATATTATGTAAATATTATGGTCAACAGTAATATTGTAATTTATATTTAAGTGCGTATTTCGTGTGATTCAGTGTTACTATCTAAACATAGTAGTATCGAATGTACCTATACGTGGATCTGAACTGTTTCGTAAATTTTCGCTGCCTAAATTAAAACTTTAATAGTGTTTAAAATCCGATTATATTGATATTCTATACGTTGGATTTAGTCAATAAAAAATATAAAACACTTACCTAGGTACCTAACCTACCTATTTACAAGGACAGCGCGTATTCGATAGAAGGCGAGAGCGGAGTGTTTAAAATTTAAGATGCGTTCGACACTATTTTTCTATCGACGACAAAAATTATTAAGATAGTCTCTACTCTCACTTTACGGATACGAATAATATAGTCTGGTTTATTTTAGCCAATGTAGGTTATGGTTGGTAGTTACCATAATCGTCCATACCCATCTAGGAAATCTGCGATTATGCTTGGGTTTTATTTATTATTTTTATCAAATTAGGTACAGCCGACAAATACCCACTGTAAAACATCGCATTTAATTATGATTTATAATATAAAATTTAAGATGCGTAAAAATTAAATTATATATCTGTATGCGTATACTTTTATTTTAGATCGGTTTTTTTTCTAAATAATTATGAATTAAGTAGGTACGTACAATATAGTACATTCATAACTTAAACACTATTATAATATTAATGTACTTATACAAAAATCCAGTTATATATTATGTATCTAATTTTAAAACTAAATACCTAAAACAAAATGAATCATTTGCAATTCTTAAATATAAATTACTACAATTTAAATTTGAAATTAATTTGGATACTTTTGAATGTTGTTAAATAGTTAATGAGAAATTCATTAAATTCTATGCATACCTATAACGATTTATACCTTAAAACGATTTCTTCTTCAGTTCTAAATGGAATATTTTAAATATTATTATATAAACAACAAGATATCAATTAGTAATTTATTACCAAGCATAAAAATCCGAAACTATGTAAATTAAATATACAATTAAGCTTATTGGTACACAATATAATGTTAATATAATATATTATATACCTATAAAAAATGAATATACCATATTATAAAAATCAAAATTACAATAATTACATAGGTACCACATAATACATACCTAATATAATAATTGTTTTGGAATGTATAATTAAAATACAAAATTCACTTTCAAGCAATTAAATTAATTTTTGTAAACATCTTCTGGTTTAAAATATGTAGTTTGTTAAGTTTAGACACATACAATAATAATCAGGATAATACTTATGAGCAATGAGTATCTATCATTTAAATCTTAACAGTCTGCAGTATAGTAAGAATACTTTCTTTTCCACTATTATTACATATAGGCATATTATTAACATTAAACTAGTCATTGGTATTTAAATTTTAAATATAATAATATGATTAATTACAGATATTTTTTAAATTACAAATTACAATGTATAGATAGGTGCCTATCTATATAGTTAAAATTGAAATAATGGTTTTGAAATATGTATGACAATATATCGATTGGATTTTAGAAATTTATCTAAATCAATTTATTTTTTATTTTAGTAAATTTTAAAACCTAAATACACCCACTGAATAGGTATGCCATTATTTAATATCCATATGAAATCTAAATTGAATAATTCAATATATCTACTATTTTTCTGAGATGTTTATAAATATTTATTTTATAATATTGTGAATCATATTAATGTTATGTTATTCGACAAATATATTTTAATTAAATTATATATTCAGGAGATCTAACCTTTTGGTAGATACATTAAGCGTACTAATTACATATAATATGTCCTATATACTCAGGATATAAAACAAATTATACAGTTCAACCACAGATATTCTATAGATAGGTACCTATCTAAAAAAAAAATTGTGATAAGTATATTAAGGATGTAGTATGTTTGCTATGTTGGGTAGTAACTAAGAACAATGAAAACTGTAGGTTATGCAATAATTTGAATAGCACTTTTATTTAATAACACTTTTGTTAACAAAGATATTAATCGTACTGTTTTAATTTGTTTTATCGTCTACATTATCACATTAATATTATACTATTTTGTCGTTTCAGTTAATTTGAATAACTTTAAGAATCTCAATTCAAATACAATAATGATAGGAAATAATTAATAAATTATATAAAAACAATATTGTTTATTAAAATATAGATAATATGCTATGTCATAATATCGTGACTTCGTGATTTGTATTTTTAATGAGATTATTTTTGTCCAGCGAATTCAATAGGTTCAGTATTTTACAGTAGGTACCTATCACCTATGTATAAATGATGCAATTTTAAACGGAAATCCGTTTGATGAAGAAAAAAAATTTACAAATTATATAATATAAATTAAATGTAAGTTGTTTTGTGTATTAATGAAGGCTATATTATTGTTATAAATTATAGGCTTTTAATACGATACTGTGCCAATGTATTCGTATACCAGAGACCTTGAACCGAGTAAAATAATATGCCTTAGCTTATCTACTTATTACGACTTCATCTGCACAACGGTATATTATTATGAATTAAATACGTCACTTTTGTACTACTGTAATGTTGTAGGAAGGTGTCATGTCACTCATGTTAAGAATTAAAAATCGGTTCAGCTAAACACAGTGTTGTCATGTGTGTAGGCATAATATAGTTTGCAACGTATTTTCGTTTCATGGCCATTTATCAATTATTATTCAAAATCCAAGTGAATGCCGAACACGAAAATCTCTATTGTACTAATTCAACAAATTATTTCGGTTAAACGCTTTTATGAGTATAATATTTATATAAATTATTCATAGCATGGTAGCATGCAACGAAGTACATCGAGCCATGTCAAGTAGTACTCTTAAAACTTTGTGCGCTTACATATTCATAAAAAAATACGTTATTACCGTAAATACCTACAAAGTTTTCAACATTCCGCTAGTAACGTTTTTATGATTCCCAGAAACATCCATAATTACGTACCTACTTAATTTTAAACAAATAATAATCATGTAGTAACAGTGTGACGAATAACATAATAGGAAGGTACTTAAATTTTAGTTATCGTTGAACTTAAATATAATTTGATTTATTTTCATTGTTATTGTTTAGAAAAAAAATTACCTTCTCGTAAACGAACAACAGATATTGGTCATGGAGTTCTGTTGTCTGAATCAACTCATGTGCGTTTACCGCAAAGTTACGGAGTACGAAAAAAGTGGATAAAATCTTCAAGCTTGTATAATAATATGTTAGAAATTAAAAGACGTAGAAGTGCATAATATGTGCACCATGCATACAGCAATCTGCAGTTCCAACCTACAACTTTATACGCAATTTTCCCGCCGTAACGTACCTATTATAGGTATCTGTATCATAGGTATAAGTATAAACTATAAAATAATATGTATTATATCTTATAATCAGTTGGGACGGCAAAGGTAACACATTCGTGTTACATTTCCGGTTGGATATCAGATATCCAGATAACAGATTCTGTTATAAACAGAAACCATAACGTTCGCCTAGCGCATATTGCTTCAGAATTACGTTGATTCGTCGTACAAGACTATATACTTTAACTATATAAAATATTAATGATGTAACGAGTGGTGTGATAGTATAATATGTTTATGTTATAAAATATATAGCGTATGAGCATGTAGTGATGGTCACTGACCCGTCCCATAACCACTATTATTAATGGACTAATTTCATGTCAACACAATATTATTATATTTCGTAACACAATTATAACTTCAAGCATAATTTTTAATCACGTTAATCATTAAATGACATAACTACGTTGGATTTATTAATCATACATTTAGGACAACAATACTTAAATTAATTTTGTGTATTTGAATTTTAAAAATGTAAGTACTATTTGGAAAATGGCCAATATTCAAATAAAGTTATTTTGTACTATCTATATAATGGTACATAGAAATTAACAAAACTACGAGTCATTGATCTTATGAAAAACCTATAATACAAATACAAAATTAAATATGAAATAAAAACGAATAAGGAACATTCTAAAAACCACAAAATAATAATTAAATAGTTGTACAAAAATGTCGTATATCACCTATGTAACATTAATAGTACCTAATTACATTTTTATAATATGTTTTCCTTGGAATGTTGTGATTTACATTTTATAAACAGATTTAGGTTCATTATTCCATTAATGTAAATTTAATTGCTATTTTCGGTACAAATGACTTATGAGTATTATAGTTTCCACTCTATGTTACTTTTAAAAAATAACTAACCCGATACATTAAACGGTAGGTATAGGTTTATACAGTGGAATTTATAGAATTTTATATTATAGTAGGTAGGTAGGTCATCAATTTTATTCTACCTAGGTACGTACTACATTGTCACTAGGTATCAAGTTAATATTATATTACCAGTAGGCACTCACACAACCTTCAGTCGACCTTAATAATTATTAAATAGATACTCTCGTTGTCTACCTAGTCTCTGTACAAACTCAATATTATCACTATTCGTTTTCAACCAAAGTTTAAAATTGAGATCCATGGGCATATATCAAATATAGAGATTTACTGACCGTCTTCGCCGGCGGGCAGATGCCTTTTGATGGTGACCACTGCTTCGTGCAGCGAATCCTCGCGGGTCACGTCCAACGACACGAACACAATACCTCCGGGTGCCCGTTCCACGTCCGCCGCGGCCGATTCACGCTGCTTGACGCGCGATCGGAGCAGGGCACAGGCCCCGGATGACGGGCCGGACGGCGGTGCGTGATCGGAAGACTCGGCCGCGTCCGACCGGATGTCCGGTTTGTGGCCGGCAAACACCCGAAAACCAGCGGCCGCCAGCCGGTCGCAAAGCTGCAGTCCAGCGGACGTTTCACATGATGTGACCAGCACTGATCGGAGCGCCGGAACCGCGTCCACGGTTTTCCTGCTCATTTTCCGCAACAAGTATAGCACCTGAAACAATAAGGTCCACGTCAGTGACATAATATCGATATATTTATATATGCTACGAGAGTACGTTAGCGTTGCGCGCTATTTTCGGTGCGTGTTGGTTAGTGGTTACCGTGGTAAAGGTGGTACACCGTGGAGGCAGATACGAAGTTACAGCCATCATTACGCCTTTGGTAAAACAACATTTTGCGCTCTCCGCAATAACACTATAGGTAAATTTTGACTCAGTTTTGGGAGTAATGTAGGTTTTTCTTATTACTGTATCGTCGTTGATTATGTTATAATTGTAATGATGTAAATATTACGCATTAAACCATCTAGGCATATTATTTACAATTATATATACTATTCCCCAAATACACTACAGTTATTTTTTTTTTTTTGAAACACCCCTCACCGCCTTCAACAATCTCATATTATCATATTATTTAATAATGATGGGTGATAATGTAGGTGGTATATTGATTTATTTTTATCTATATAAAATAATAACTAATTAATCATAAATGGCGTTAATTTATATATAGCCCATAATACCCACATTAACCTTAATAAATATATTATGTTCCGGGCTTGTATTACTTTTATGGTCCACTTTAATTGGTGTACTCCTTGTCGAGTTAACTGGGGTACTGGACTGTAATAGGTAAACTACCAGTCACCTACATGTATATTAAAATATGTTGATTACATCGGATACCAATAATAGTATCGGCCAAAAAAAAATCAATAAAATATAAATTGAACAAAAAGTCCTGTTAACCGATAGTACCAGACGTATAGTAGCGTATGCTACCGTAGTACCCAATAATATTTTGGCAGAAAAGAAATGTTTATCAATAATTATTGGTTATGAACTCATCAGACAACAATAACTTCCAGCAATTAATATAACCGTGGTTGTATATTATATAATTAAATATGAGAGTCCATACAACGGGTGGCGTTAAAGTTCTTCCGCTATATATTACGCGATAGAAATTATATACTTCACGCAAGTGCGTGTGGATACAATTATTGGTCTGCTTTAGGTCACGCAGATGAGTACTTTTCCGAATATATACACAAATTCCGTATTCGAGACTTGCGTACCTATATATATATTATATATACGTAGGTACAAGAATATTATACAGTAAACCGCAGTCGAGAACAACTTCGACTCTATACTTTCACCCAATTACAAGCGGCCACGCGGGACGTCCGAACCGGTGTACTGCGCCTATATTAATGACGCATGCAAATAAAAAATTTGTTCTATCAAATTTTGATCTGAAAAAAAAGATTTTATGGACGTACAAAATACGCACAATAGAATATATTTGTATGATTCAAAAACCAATATTCTGTTCATACTGTATAACATCCGCACTCCGCCATGCTATTCGGATAACTTATTATTATTATACTTATTTATTTTAAATGTCACTACCTGCAAAATAGTGAAATCCGTACGCATAACACGACGAGCGTATGCAAACGATATTGTTTTTGATTGAAATTGGTTGCAGTTGTTAAAAATATAAAAAGTATTTGCCACTGGTGAATCGTTGTCAATTATTGAATGCACACAATATTATATAGGTATTTATGTAATGAGAAATTATTAAATTCTGACCGACGCATCATCACTTTTATTTCATATTTATAAATTATAATATTATTACATAGGCATTTTATACATCTATAATATCTTTGATCTATTTCAATGTTGGTCTCACAGTGACATAGGAGGGGTGTGTGGGAGGCGCAGTCCATTTATTAATATTACCATGTCTATTGTCTATGTACTATACTATTATTATTTATTACCTATTTATATGATATTATAGATACTCATATTATAACAGTCTTACATATTTTTTAAAAACCCCTAACGAGTTTCAGTATATTTTTTCTTATAATATTTTAATATGTATCATAATATTATTATTATTATTATAGTTTTAATGAATTAATGAGCACGATATTAAAATGTATATTTATTTATTTTGTACCTATCTATTTAATTGTTGACTCTAATCAATCAACATTCAATGAGCCGTAATAAGTAAAGCGTTGGCGGAGAGATACGGTGGTTAGTTAATATACACAAATTATCATGAAGCTTGAGGTAGGTTATTAGTTATTATAATAATATTTTCAAATGTCTTATGTAGGTACGTGTGAATGTGCGTCGTGCACTAACGACGACGGTCGTTTTATGTTATAATATTGTGTTAGCTGCATTTAGGTGGTACCTACCTATTGTTAATTATTTGGCCACTGATTTCTTCGTAAGTCTGGCTTATCGTTACAAAATTTACTTCAATATGAGTACCAAATAATCAGCCAAGGACTGTATACAATTAAATTTGTAAAGTTTTCATTACGCGTCTATTGTATAGTGTCTGGCCATATTATAATATAGATATCTGTGTATCTGGCCAACACTTGATATTTTCCATCTGATATGATAATACACGACAGACATCGTTCGAATCAGTTATTTTTTCCTCGAGTGTAGAATATATTTTATTATAGTGTGGAATTCAATAAACAATCCCATTGCTAGTTCATACAAATAAAGTCATAATATCATTTTATACTGATGGCGGACAATATTATGTCATTTTTTCTCAATATTAATTATTTCAAAAACAATAGGTATCATAGTTTGGTTCTATTATTACCTAGTAATAGGTACTTATTTCCTATAAAAAAACATAATATTTCGTATTATGTCGTATATAAAAATATTATAATGACGTACTAATTATAGTCCACTTGCAAGTTATTTTATTATTTTAGTAGGAACACAATATAATATATTATTGTATATTTGTGTGCATTACCATATGCTAACCACATATTATTATTATGTTGTATGACATAAAATTATATTTTTTCTTGTAGCTATACTTACCTAGGTACATTAAAGTGTAAGCATTGATAAATGGACGTAAACACATTGTGCAACACCTTATTAATTATGGCCAAATACATAATTAATTTCATGTCAATTGGATATATCAAAATATATAGTAACTTTTAGAGATATTTTATTTTAAAAATAAATTAGCGTTTAATTGTTTACTGTGTATCTGCAGTGTCTATAATATTATGGATATCGGCCAATTTTCTTGTAGTATGATTATGTACAGTCGAATACATATTGTAAAATATATTTACTATTATTTTTAATAACAAAAAATTAAGTATTAAAAATAACATAGGAAAGCGTAAAAAATAAACAAACATAAAGTAAATATATTATTAGATAATTATAAATTTGCACCTAGACGCCTATAATTCGCGTTTATATGAGTGTAGGTTTTTAAACACGTATAATTCATAGTTAGCCGTATATTGTGAGCAAAATAAATACATATTTGAGCCAAATTAAACTGTGAAAAAAATGATTGTATCTAACCATGGTTGTATAGGTAGATAGTTAATTTAGAAGTGAATTGTGAATATACACGTTTTTGCACGTCGAATACCTTCCTATAGAAATAAACTTAATACGCCAATTATTATTGTTTCTTAACCTAGAATATTTTATTAAAGAAAAAAAAGACAAGCTCTTGTTCTCAAAAAGAAAATAAAACGTTCCGTTATACTCTGCGCTTTTGTTCATAAGTGCCTATGTGGCTATGCGTTATATTGTAATATAATACAACTGTTTTGGTAATTGGTATACAATTATTATTAAATTATTATTAGTAACCCGCGTAGCAGCCATAACATGCATATTCAACTGTTGTGGATATTCCACTTAACGATTTTATGCAAAAAAAATAGTAAAATATTTTTTTCGACAACTATTATAGTATATGTTATAATATAACTATATTATAGTACCTATACCTACCTATATTTATGATTTCAGTTTCAGTAGACAGTGGTATAATAAACTACCTATATTATATTATTATTATTATTATTATAATAATTTATCATACTGAAATAAATACAATGTTATAAACCTATAAATAATGATGAGGAGACGATAGACTAAACAACACAAGATTAAATTTCTGTAAATATTATAGTTACCTGTTTATAACGTATCAGGTATTATTTAATTTCTGACATAACTCGTTTAAAATGTTTTTATTGCACAATTCGTTCAATAAAATATCAAACAATAATTAAGTGAATGCGCATTGAAAAAAAAATACTTCACAGAGTAAAAAAATATTCTACCGTAAGAATTTAAAGTAAGCAAAAATTATTCAAATATTTCTAGAATAAATAATGAAATTAATGATAATAATTTATATTGTTTAGACTATAGAGTGTATAGATAAGCTTGCGTCTGAATTTATAAGATATTGCATGAACAAAATAAATTTATAATTTTAACATGTAGATATGTACCTAAAATAATTACAAGATGATGCAAACGCCAATCACTTACATTAACCAATATTTTATTAAACATTAAATAATTAAATAATTATATATTATTTCTGATAAATATTTAATTTGTTGCCTGTTTAACACTATCTATCAAGACTTTTATTATTATTTCTTTTTATAATAGAATACTGCAGTAATTACATATTTTTTTTATAGCTATACATTTAACCTTAATTTTAACAAGTAATGTACACTCGTATAGCATTATCTATTAAGATTCTGTTTGACATTCATAAAAATACAAGTTCCAAAGTGGCAAAATATTTATAAAATCCTTGATTTGCTCAATAAAAATAACATTTTTACATAAATCGTTTGAAATATAAATATAACCATTTGAGAAATTAAAATTCCAATCAATGTATTTTAGTATTCATTAGGTAATTAAAAATATATATTATTGAAATTCTATACATATGATTTGTTAATATTAGTACCTAGTAGTTATAAATAATAGCGTATAAATCCATGGTAAATTAAACGAAAATCATGTTTTAAATAATCAAGTATTCATTTTAAAATTTCGTCATGGAATGTCGATATATTTTATTCAATTATTTTAAAATAAATATAAATTTTTCAAATATTTTTATACAGCTATTTTATTACAAAGAAGTAAAAATATATTATTATTTTGGGTGCTCATTAACAATAAATGTTATTGGTTCAATCAATTCCAAAACACATATTAAGCAATAGCAACGAGTACCTACCTCATAATCTAAAAAATAATAGTTTTAGTGCCACGATAATAATTCAATAATTGTATTCATGTGACAACACTACAATAGTAATAACGTTTACTATCAAATATCAATTAGTATTCTATGTTGTGTTTAAGTCATTGGAAAGTCAACTATAGTGAAATCAAACATCAAAATATTAAATATATCTACTAGGAAACTTGTTTATGGAATCCTCATCATCATAATAATATATTCATTAGAGATTACGTGTTTTTAATTCAATTAATGATAAAAATAGTATTTTTCCAAGGTTTTTAAATTCATTGTCATAGAAGATATTATACTCGCTACATCATTGAAATCATGTCATCCGATTAGATATAATTTGTATCTATTTAGTCACACACAGGTAGAAAAAAAATAAACTATAAGCTGTCATTTTATAATATTTTCTATTTTTCGTGATTAAGATGTGCTATTTATTAGAAAGTGTTGCATTATTTAATACAATTTGGTTATTAATAAAATACAATATTGAAATGACGTTGGTGATGACGTTGAAAAACTCGAACAATCGATTAAAAAACATTTAAGACACCATACACTTGAATATAATGTACCTATACAATGTACAGTATATTGTGTAATGTATATTATATACAAGGTGTAATACATAAACCCGACAAATGAAATAACTATTTGGTTAAAGTCAATATTCAAACATTTTTTTATATATGTATATAATTTATAGACGCTTGCACCACAAGTACAGCGTAATACATTTTTTATTTTCATTTTTTAACACTGCAAATAAAAAATTATTTTAACACACGGAGAAATTCAAAATATCTAACTTGTAAATCTATTTTTAGGCAAATTTCGATGGTAAAGACGTTTATTTAGTCAAGTAGATTATTTTTTTAAATATCAATATATTTTTATTGATAAATTAATTTGAAACGTACCTACAATAACTTTTTTCAAAATAATATATATTATATTGTAGATCTGAGATCCGGTTGTATCTTTCGAACGTTGTACCGTTCAAACGAAGAAAGAAAAGGTTTCAGCTAGTTCAACCGTAAAATAAACTTATATTATAGTAATAACAAACTTCCAGTTGCATATATTATCTTTACACCGATCCGAATAGCGTGTATGTAATTATTGTTTGTATTTGAATATTTCGAATACGATTCGTGGTATCAACACGATAATACGATATCTGCCGAAAGCAACGTTACAATAATATTCTAAAAAGGCCTTCTGCAGTGTTGATGATATGTAAGGTATACCTACCTAATAATAATTGGTGTACGAATCTTATAGAAAGCGTTTGAAACGTTCTCGTATGCACGTGTTTACAGGTATATTATATAATACATCATGACGTTATATATTAGATAGGTTGGGTACTACCTACCGATATTATTACAATAATGATCTCGCAGAGGCGAACCGCGCGTCGACTTTTTATCACAGAATACGTTGATTATAATTTTATACTTCATAAGTCGTTTATAATACGTATTATACCCATACGAAAATAAAATTAAAGAAAAAATAAATCGTAAGCTCGTAGAACCCGTTTTTTATTAGCTGGTAGCGTGTTTTTGTATAAATATAATATAATATATTATTGATACCTATCCCAACTCTCGCGTTCCACGACGAGTGGTCCGTCACGACTTGAATGAAATGTGCAAAACACACAAACACACATAATATCATAATATTATTATGTATATACGTATTATAGGTAAGTATTATAGGTATGTAGGAATATTGGTACGTAGAATGGTATTTAAACGTACCTATATAGTATTATGTTGTATAGTGGTCCTTAACATATTATATTATATCTATACCTACTGTTACTCGCGCACTTATATATTGCGTACAACTGCACAAGTGCAAATTGTTATTAAAGTATATCGAGTCCGATTATTTAATGATTATTATCGAATGTGTTATGTACCGATTTATACATATTATTACACGCACGCCATAATAATGTTTATCCATTTTAACGACCGGAGTAGATTTTTCTGCGTATAAAACCGATTTGATTCACCGAGCTGCTCACCCAGTTTTTTTTTATCGACAAAGCAGGTATTCTAAATCTAATTTTTGGAATTTTAAATATACCCACTTCAATAACATATTTTCATACACTCAGAATTTTTTGCACTACTTAAGGAGTGTCCCTCGGAGATACAAACTTTTTTTTTTTTAATTGAAATCCCATTTTTTTTCTGCTTTATTAGCTAGTGGATAATTTTTCTGAAAATGTTAAATGTTGACATTTCAAAATCAAAATTCAAACGAGTATAGTTTTTGAGTTATTTAACTTTGTGTACTAAGGATAATGGATCCATGATAATGGGTTTGGGAGATATTTTATTTTATTTATATTTTTATTTATTCTACAAGAAGATAATGAGCCCCACTGAACATGTTAGGGGGCCCAACGATATGGGGACATTAATATGGTAAATTGCAAATTTTAGTAATTAATATTAATCCATCAACATTTATAATTTATAAAAATCGTCCAAGTATAATACTTATATAAAATATTAGACTAGATAAAATATTAGGTAAGTACATCAATTTTATATTTTTTAAAAACCGTTGTTAAGGATCTATTACTACCATAATCTTTAATAAACATTTTAACAGATAGCTAAAAAATTACTAGGTAGTTCAAATTTTGAATTATAATTATAGTTGTAAATCATTATTTTTAAAAAATATATCCACTAAATAATTTACAGTAAATAAGGGAGTATTTCATTAGAAAAACATAAGTTTGTAAAACCACAAGTCACTCCTTAAGTAGTAAGTAGAAAAAAACTTTAAGAATTTAAATAAATTCTTCATAAATGAAAAAAACTGAAGTAAGCACGCTTGGTGAATCATTCTCTATATTATATATTTAATACAATACAATAGATATACCACATGCATATTTATTCTCTTTTCTTTAAGTAAAACGAAGCGGAAAAACATATTATAATAATATATACTCTTTTTACATATATTTAAATGTTCCAATTATCTACTATGGTCTATGTTATTGTGGTACAAAATTATATTATACCTTTTATTATGTTACCTAATCTAATTGTTGTTTGTTATGTATAATATAAAATTATAGATTGGCTGAAAGTGCTATTAAAAAAATTGTTTTGGTCTTCAAAAAAAAGATATCACACGTATAGTAATAATAAAAGATATCAGACGTATGATAATAATAATATAAATATGTTATATTTAATTATTAATTATGTATATTTAAACGAAATTAATAGATGAGACATTTAAGAAACAACAGATTTCTCAAATCATTGATTAGAAGTTTAAACGGTATTGAATTATTATACAATTAACTTTAAATTACAATTATACGCATTTGAATATATATATATATTTGAACGCCTTAAAAAATAAAGTTATTAAATCCAATTATGTTATGTTGCAATAATGTAAGTAATTATATATATTTAATCAATGTCACCAATATTAGTTAAATATTAATAGGCGTGCGGACGGGGGGGGGGGGGGGGCTCCCTGCGGCCCCTGGAATTTTCTTTAATAAATACTTAGATATCTATGCTATACTAGATAGCGAACATTTTTATATTTTACATGAAAAAAGTGAAGCTAGTTTGAATCTCATAGTTTAGATATCTGTGAATAAATGTAATAAAGTTATTAATATATCAGTTATCATCGACCAAATGATTTACTATTATCAAAGAATACTCTACGTCTCTACTATCCACTATACTACCTAGTAGACTATTTTTTTTTTATCACAGTGTGATCTATCAACTACTTTATTTATATACTTACGTTATTTCACGGTTGTTACTTGTAGATAATATTACATACCACTTAGGTTAGTTAAAATAGTAATTACAAATAACGAATACTTTAGACCTAAAAAACAGAATATTCTTATTTAGTACATTAAACTTTTACATATTATAACTAACTAGTAAACAAAATACTATTATAATGAGTGAAAAGAAGATCATATAGCAGAAGAATAGGTAATCATTAAGGTCATTAAAGTTCACACTTTTTTTAAAAGTTGAATTTTGTCCGGAGTGACCCGTAAAATGGGGTGACTTCGGACACGTACCTATTAGATTTCATTAAAAACTGATGTTATAATTACAATGGGTGACTTCGGACAGTATAGATATTTTTAAAAAAAATGTAATGAATTGAAATAAAAAAACCCCGTACATTTATCGCAAATACAACATAATTTATTAAATATTCTAAAAAAAAACTATTTACTTTTCTATAAACATATAAACTTAAAATTTATTTTTTACTTTTCCGTATTTACTTATTGTGTTGTCATTTTTAGATTCTGAGTGGAGCGAGGAATGTAATGGTTTTACAATGATGTTTATTTCTTTTTTATTCTGTAAACAATTTTTCTCCTTCTAAACTTGCTCAAAAGTATCAAGTATAGCATTTTTCTGAAAGGTAATGTTCTTGAGCTGGTACTTTAAAGAGGTAATTTTTCGATTTTCGAAACGCTACTTGAAATAAAAGCGGTTTAAGGAGAAAAAACGTACGATTTCACGATTTTATAATATTAAATAATTACGGACGACGTTTTCTACCAGAAATATTGCTTCAAATGAAAAATAACAAGAGATATTTTTTGTTGTATTTTTAATTTTGTTCCTTACGGTTTAAAGTTTGGAAAATTTTAGCCATTTTTGAGCTATTTATAGACATTTTAATTTTGGGAGTTTTTTGTTGTAATTAAAAATTTGGGTTGTTTACTTATATTAGCCTTACCTAGACATGGTAAAATTTTCAAAACATTTGAGTGACTTATGAGCTTTTTCTTTTATTTTATATTTTTTTTTTCATTTTTATGATATTTCCTAATTATAATTATATAAATTACCTATTTATATAAATCGTTCTTAAGCTGTTCTTAAAACGCTTTGTTTATCACCATAGAAACGGATAAAATTAAATAAAAAAGATTCCCTCGTCCGCTCAGAATCGTTTTTTATCGAATGCAATCATTGCATTCAAATCGAATACAGTAAAATTACACTATCTTGTCTGAGGCCCGAAGGGACGATGGACAAACATCCACTACCGTAATGCGCTGACCAACTTTTTTTTATAACTAACACCATCAACGACATTTTAAATAACGTTAGGATTATAATTCTTATATACGCACGACCTCCTACATTGTTGACATATGATCTGGGCATAGTTAATGTATTGTCTGAAGTCACCCACGTTTGGTAATAATTAAGACGATTTAAAACTACAGTATGAGATCAAGTTACTTAACAATTTGCACATATAGGTACCAATTACCATTGATTTTATAGTATATTATAAAATCAATGCAATTACCAATTAACACAGACAAGTTAACGGGTATAGTAACCGAAAACCGCAATTAAATATTTCTATTTGCTGTTGTGCTACAGTAGTCAATGTAGTTATGTAATTTAAAAATACAAAAATATAATATTTTGTATTTACCTCCATGACATGTACTATGACGCCATTATGACATCAATAAATATTATTTTCTATGGAGGTTACAATAAATATTAACGTAGAGTATCAGTTTTCAACTTTTATTAAACGTATATTCTAAAATTATAAGATAACTAAAAAAACATGGTGTTATCCGAAATCACCCCACATGTCCGAAGTCACCCCTTTTTACGGCAGTCATTAGTACAAGAATCTTTGGTTCAGACATTTTTATGGGCCCCCCCCCCCCTGCGGACAAAGTCTCTACACGCCTATGAGAATATGTTAAAAGTATATAATATAGTTGTAATAAATAATAATCCGAATAATTTCTTAACCTGGATTAGATTGTATAAATTATATTAAATATAATAATAATATGTTACAATGTCGTAATAAATGAAGCATGAGTTTTGCTTAAAACCGTAGTCATAATAATATATACTATAGGTTTAATATTATATATTATTAATAAAAAAAACACAAGTTAAAAATGATTTTGATACATTTCTAGCTTTTTCTGTCTTAAAAGTAGATTCAAATCTTTTTACATATTTTATTTTATTTACGCACCAATGCAATGAACCAATTAACACATGAATCACTTTCAAAGTTTAAAGTATAAAAGAGTTATCATTTTTTCTGTAAAATTTCATAAAACCACTTGTTGAAATTTCCGACGCTATACTTTAAGTATAATATGCTTATTTTTGAAGTACCTATTGGTGAATGACGATATCAAATTATATAATTTGAAATGCATACACTTCATGGGTTTAAATTGAATTTGTCAATACACCTACGTGTGTAGTGTGTACATTTTAACTATTCAATAGTCTACGTAGACACGTATAGTTATGTGCGTAACGTGTGTACATGAATAATATGAAACAAAATTGTTGTTACTAGGTAATGTTACTATAGTAACTATTACTACACACATACATTTATATTATATTTTATACATTTTACCGTTGATATAATATTACAGTTGAAATATTTCTTTGATCACATATTTTTGATTAATTGTCTATTATTCTTTATAATTTACTTTGAATATTATTACTTTAATACTTTATATACTTTATCGTTATATTATAGTGTTGTTAGTGACATTTTAATTAGATATAAAAAATCGTATAATCATATAAATCACGATTCACGACTTTTAATTTTGATATGCATGTACAAGCCTAATTATTGAACAACGTTATTAATTATTTATATAACTTTAAAATACAATTGTTTTTATGTTATTTTGTTTATTTTTTTGTTAAGTTCTAGGAATATAATGTACTTAAGTCATTATTATTTTATATTCATTTTTATTCTCTTAGTCGTTTCCTAAATATCATAATACGCATGAGAAATCTTCTTTAGATTCATTTCTCATGGTTTACTCCACGAACGTCATCAAATATTTTATTTCCGTTGACCACAAAACCAATCAGTTTATTCCGTATTTCCATCCGTACAAAATGTAATCCAATGCATCAACCCGCACGAAACGGATTTAGGTACTTTATTTTCAGTATCATTGTAATTTGCGTAGTATTATCCTGTAACTATTATTATAATGAAGCGTTTTTAATTTATCACGTTTTCTCGCATAGAAACTGTATAAAAAAATTAATTACAACGAATACAACAGTTGCAGTGATCAAAACGTAATATATTTTGTCTGCCACTCTGCTCTTCCGAGTCTGCAGTTAACAGCGGTCAGCGAGGTTTTTTTGGACCTAGGATTGTATCCAAGGGTACAGTGGGGACTGCAGCCCTTCCGAGGCTTCATGGAAATTTAAAAATGCTTTCAGTGTACTGTGATCATATTTATCAAGCAAATTTTTATTTGTTCTATGGTTGCTGCTAAGTTCTAAATTGTTATATAGCCATGGCAACAGCATATCAAAGGAATTCTAATTCCTCTATACAACAAATTATACCCTATATAACAAATTAACAGCCCCTTCCAAAAGCAAAATCCTGGCTATGCCACTAGATGACAGCGGCACAGGACTGTGTATATGGGTGGCTAAACAGACGTTTATGAAATTTTTAGAAACCACATTTGAAATAGAAAATATTGTACTGAAATATTGTACAAAATAAACTCAGAAAATATAGTCC
The DNA here is from genome assembly GCF_019925205.1 of Metopolophium dirhodum. Classification (NCBI taxonomy): domain Eukaryota; kingdom Metazoa; phylum Arthropoda; class Insecta; order Hemiptera; family Aphididae; genus Metopolophium; species Metopolophium dirhodum. The sequence continues at coordinate 20,456,626 of NC_083561.1, forward strand.
AACTTTCTGTGAGCGAAATAAAACAAAACAAAAAATGTGTCTGCTTAAAGCCAAAAGGTGGTTTAGCTGTGGATTATAACGTTTCGGTATAAGATGATATCTGAAATAGGTTGGTACATAACAATAATATAGGGGTGAAACTATGAGTTTATTTAAGTACTTTAATCGTTAAGGGACGTAGACTCTAGTACCTATAGCAAGTCCACCCCCGACACAGCTGCAGTGACACTTATAATATTATTATGTATTAGATCATCAAAAAATTGCGAAATATTATACTTGTGAGGTATATGATTCCACGAGCCTGTATGTATTTTATACAATAGTATAGGTATATTATATTATAGACATATAGGTATAGGTACCCACCAGAGAGCACGCTATGCAACACAGGGCCAATAGTTGAACGCCCAAAACCAACGCTGTATCGTCGTCCATTATAATGTTTTGATACAATAATATATATATATATAATTATTTTATTATTGATTATATTATACGTCCACGTACGACAGATTCACACACACACACACATACACACACATACACTGGTGTTCGAAATACCTCACATATTATAAACAGGTCGAGTTAAGTTAAGGTAAAAAAAAAAAAAATAAAAATACGAAGAAGCTCCGTTTTTCACCGGACAACCGTCGGCGACACACTATAATAACAAATAATAATTATAATATAAACGAATATTATTATACACGAACACACGACCGCGCAGGACGAGGTACGATACGCGCACTGCGCCTGGTCCGGGGACGTGTTTTTACGCGTTTTGTTTGCCGCCGCCGCCGCCGCCGCCGCCGCGCGTGTAATAGAATGTACTGCAGCAGTCGTTGTGTGCGGGAGATGAAGATTTCCGATTGTCATCGGCCGTATCCGATTTCGTACGTGTCCGATTGGCCGGTCACATAGAAAGCAGCGGCGGCGGCGGACGAGCTCGAGTGCGCCTTTTAGACGTAGGCCGCAGTTTTTTTTTGTTTTTATTCTTTCCGTCCACGACCGTTCTCTTTAAAAAATTTTAATTAAAAACTAAACGTTTCGAAGAGAGAAAAAAATGAAGCTATATAATAGCCGGGTACCACACGTAACGATATAAATTGAAAGGAAAAAAAACACTGCCCATATTCTATATAATGGCTTTATATATGATAAATATAAGTATATAAGCATGTGTTTAAAAAAAACAAAGGTGTGGAAAGATGAAATCTTGGACAGCCGCCGAAGACTTTTGACCCACTTATTTTATTCACGCTGAGTGTCATTCGCTATTATTGTAATATTTTGTCTCGAGTCTCGACAAATACACTTCACCCCAGATAATGAGTGTAAAATGCGCAGAGTAAAAATGAAAAACCCGTAGTTAATAAATATGAGATTTAACATTTAAGAATTAATTAGTTTAGAACTCACAAGAATTTATTTTCCTACTTCTGGTATAGATTATTATTTTAATAGTATTTACAATTTTGGCTGGATAACTCATTATATTTATTAAATTTTTTACTGATTTTATGAATTATGATTGATTGTCCTAGATTAGGTAATGACAATTTTTTTTAACTATTGTTACCGACAATTATATTGGAAATGGAATTGCAATACTTGATATCAACATATTATATTTTATGGTTACGTTTTTGATTTTACTTACTGCTTTCTATGCACTGAGCTGCAGTGAAGCGTTTTTCTAAAGACATAACATGATATCTTTATTAGTCATCAAAATAGTCGATCACTTAGCAGAAACTAAAGATATCACTTTTTAGTTATTCGTTATTGACTGATATAATAGTTTATCGTGTTATTCAATGTGTCCACTAATTCACTCATCGATGTAGCGATAAACAAAACCTATTCCAATAATTGACAAATAAACAATTTATAGTGAACACACTATCAAATATGGTTGCCATACGTCCCAGTTTTGAATATGGCGTCCCGATAAAGTACCTATTTCGGGATCGCCAATAATTCTTGTCCCTGAATCAAACTTCACTAATTTATGTTAACTACTTATGTTATTTTTTCTAACTCAACACTTATATTAGAAAAACAATACTGTTTTGATAAATGAATTATTTGATTGATAGACGAAATCTATTTTAAAATTACTTTCCTGACTTTGTGACGACAATAATTATTATTGATGAATGTATTCGTTGTTATCCTGTTGCCCCATGACAATATGTTGTTGTTACTATATTAACGCTAACTATTGACGGTAATTGATAATAATTTCGTAGGTTACTCTTTCCGATTTGTAACGTTGAGTTAGTTTTTACCTAAAAAACGCGTATGTCACAAAGCAGCGGTTCTCAGCCTTTTTATATCCACGTACCACTTACATGACCATAACATTTTCATGTACCACTTAACCAAATAACCTTTTTTTTGCTTATCAAAAATGTAAATATTATTTTACATGTACTGAAATCACAAAAAGAAAATTGAATACCAAATAATATGTAAAATTATTATTTATATCATATAAATTATAAACCAATTAGTATTTAATGTGAATAATGATCCATTTCATTTTTATAATAAAGTGAAATTTTCTTAGCGTACTACCCATGAGCTTTTCGAGTATCACTAGTGGTACGCACTACGCGTACCACAGGTTGAGAAACGCTGTCGTAGAGTACTTGTATTGTATGAGGGATATTCTTTAATTACGAAAAAATAGTAAATGAAACAGATGATGGTTGACAGCAGAGGAGTGGTACGATTTTTTACGTAAAAATTAAACAAAACATGTTTGTCCCGGCTTAAGTCATTTAAAATATGGCGACCCTATATAGTATCAAATATATTAGTTATATTATTTATGAATAACATGACCGGACATATTTTTGTTATGCATATAATATATATGTTATATATAATATTATAAACTAAATTAAAATTGTAATTTTCATCAAATTATTTCATATTACGTAGGCATACTACTTAGCTAAAATGTAACTCAATATTAAACTATTTATTTAGAAGAACAATCGTGTTAACCTAACCTATTTTGAAGACAAAAGTTTACATATTATAAATTTTATATATAAATAATTGTGTATAATGATTCTTTCTACAATCTGCGGGTAATTTTTTTGGTTTTAAATAATTTTATACTTCTTAAAATGTATTATTTTTAATTTAATATTCTACAAGATTATTTCATTTCCAAAAACTAACAACTAACTGCAAAAATGAGTGCATAAATAGCTTTGTATGGTTTTTTGAATGTATGTATTTCATAAATATAAAAATAGTAGATAGGTATACGTATTTAGCCATGTAGGTTGATAGGTACTAATATTATTGTGTTTACCTAGTTTTTATAAACTATAATATACCAATACATAAAGGTCAGTAGTGAAGTATTTATTTTATTTCTATTAAACTAGGTATGTTATTTTAATTCTAATATAATATTAAAGTTTTTAATATTGTTTATATTTTGTATTAAACCTTGGTAAAATCTACACAATTTAGTAAAATAAGCATAAATTACGTTTAATTTTTTTGTAGATGATGACTTCAGTGGAAATGCCAACCACTGAATAATATGATACTCTTATAAATATTATGTTTAAAATGTTGATTTTTTATTACTTTCATTTAATTAAAATAATATATGCCTATAAATATAAGTGATTTGATGGCAATAATTAGGTATTTTTTAATTCTAGCTGGAACATAACATTTTCTTTTTATTTATCATACACACAGTGCTCGAAGTGGAGGGGGGATACGGAGGGATGACATCCCTCTACTTTTTTGTTAGTTGAATAATAGAAGAATGTTAAGATGATATCAGGAAATATGAATTGTAAAGCATCCCTCCACTTATCTTGAGCCATTTCGACCACTGCATACACATTATAATTAAAAGGAATTTAACCTAATCTAGTAAACATGCTTTTAGAAAGTTATTCGATTTATTCTTTAATGACATCTAGATGTGTTGAATACTCGGTGGCGTGTACATTTTAGGTACTCAGCCAACAACAATACTCTACGCATATTTAAATATTTATAATTTATAATAGGTAGGTACACTATTATTGTATTTTAATTTATTGATATTACCTATTATAAATTATAAGTTATTAAACGTGAATATACTGTAAATATCCATAAACTACAATATATTGTATAGGTACAATACAATGCATAATACAATCAAACATATTTTAATGAGTTATTTATAATTATAGGCATAAATCTTTTGAGTTATGAGCTACTTCGAAGCTAGTTCATCGAAATCTCTACTGTGTGTAACTCACTTTAATTGCCCAACGAAGTCCATAGTACAAAAAATATATGATTACCTTATAGGTATATTAATATTAAGTAGGTACTAGGTACTACCTATAATACTATAGTATTATATTCAAAAATAAATGGGTAAATTAATTTATTTATCAGACTCGTTTCATACCCACTTAATTAATGTGATTGTTTTAAAATCTTTCAATTTTTATGTTGTTTGCAGTTTTAAATTCTAAGAATCAGCTATTGTGAATATCTATACATACCTATAATAGGCTATAGTAATAATAAATAATCGTTTGTTTTTCCATCTATATTTAAAAAAATGTGGTTCAACAATCTTTTTATATGACCGTTTGATGTCTAAATTGTTTTCTGTCTGTGATCGTTTTTTCCAATGATGATTAATCACTACTTAAAAAAATTTTATAATAATACAACAGTGGTTAGCCCCGAACTCAGCGAAGCAAGACGAGTGTCCAACACCCAGTCATTGCATCCGGTCCATACATTTTTTCTTATTATTTCTAAATTATGATTTATCATCACAATCCACTGCATGATTATTAGTCGTATATTCACGTTTTTTTTTCTTTTCAAAAAAAACAATGCATTTTTCCGTTTAAAATTTAGTTAAATATACCTATAGCCATATACCTTCAGGTACATTAACATTCCAAGTTCATATTTCAATAGCATTGATAATAATATAATATCATAGCCACAACATTTACGTTTAATATATGAAATAATATTATATACATAGTAGTATAGTACAGAGTCACAAATTAAATAAATAAAGTATAAACATGGTTAGGTACTCATTACAGCTGTCGCACTATAAATTATAATAGCAGGAATACCTGATTACCTGAAGTTCAGCTGCAAGACGCACGTTTTTAACTATGTAAGTTAATTATGTGTGTTTATTTACCGCTTGCAGGACCAGTGCAAGTCATTTTTGTGCACGAAATTACAATATAATATATACAGTTATGATTATTACTTCACATTTTTGACATACTTTATTTTCTTATATAGTGTACGATAATTCAGTCATAGCAATTATAATATTGTCATAATAGCGTCAGTACTGATTGTAGAAGTTGTCGTGTTTACGCACTATTCAGCTATATACTTCTACCTACACTTAAATATCCCAAAACCATGAAGTAACTGGTTTGAAGTTAGGTTCCCGAGTCGATAATATTATATTACTTCAATAATTCATTTAATCTTCGACATGACTATAATATGATAATATAGATTGTTAATTGTTTTCAGATAGAATTCAAAATAACAAATTCGATACACTTAAAGCAGGGTACCTACTTATTGAAACTACCCAAAATTAAAAACAATAATAATTAATTAACATGAAAATCTTTTATTAGGTAAAATAAAACAAACATAAGACGTCACAAAATTAAAATAATAACATAATGGTCTGAAGTCCCTACTCGGCCACTACTCGTATGGTGCAAGCCTGGGCAAAAACAAGTTAAAAAGTTAATTTCAACATTTTAACTTAACTTTTAAAAATTTAATTTTAGATTCTGAGTGGAACGATGAATGTATTGATTTTACAATGATGTGTTTTTTTTTAAATTTTAGTGTCTGTCATCACTTTTTAGGACAGTAAAATTGCTTGAATTTTCTTCAACAGTATCTTTTCTGATAGGAAAGAGAATCTTGTTGGTACTTTGGGGCGTCAAAAGTAAAAATGTCCCAGTAGTTTTCAAAAGCGACGTGAAAAACAAAAGAAAAATTAAGGAAAAACGGGAATTTTTACGGAAAATCTGTTTTTGAAAAAAGCGATTTTGGTTTTTGGTGCAACTTAAACAAATGACTGTACGTACATCACATTTTGACTGAATGTGTATATTAGCATTTTCTATACACCATAACATTTTCCAAATATTTTGACTTATTTTGAGCTGTTTACGGACATTTCCAGTTTCCATTTTTTAGATTCTGAGCGGAGCTATGTGTTTTTTATTTTTTAAATTTTTTATTTTTGTGTCTGTCATCACGGTTTTGGGCAGTAAAACTGCTTCGATTTTCTTCAACAGTATTTCGTTCGATTGAAAAGTGAATTTAGTTGGTGCATTTGGGAGGTCAAATTTGTTAAACTCTCAATAGTTTTCAAAAGTTCCAGGAAAAACAACATAAAAATTAAGGAAAAAACGGGAATTTTTACGCAAAATTAGTTTTTGACAAAATCGATTTTGGTTTTTGTTGTAACTTTAAAACAAATTAACGTATGAACGGTCATGAAATTTTCAGTGGTTATTAATATTTGCATTTTCTATACACGATAAAATTTTTAAAATATTTAGATTTGTTTTGAACTGTTTTGGAACATTTTCAGTTTCCAATTTCATTAGTCTTTTTCTCCATAAATGTAAATAAAACTTTATCTGTTGGGTAAAAATGCTTGAAAATTTAATACAAGACTCCTACTATATTGTTACAATGGCATTTGAAAATATTAAAAATATTTGTCACAGTTTTTATTTATAAGCATTTAAAATTCAAATCTTGACAAAATACGGAAAATCATAAAAATTAGCAAATTATTTTTTTAGTTTTTTTTTCTATAAATATCAATAAAATTTTGTTTGTTAAGTAAAAAAGCACAAAAATTTAATGCGAGGCTCCTGATGTATTGTTACAATAGCGGTTAAAAAATATTAAAAATACATGCACAGTTTTTTTTCTAAGCATTTAAAATTCAAATTTTGACAACATTTATCAAATTTAAAATTTAATAACTATTTTCAATTTCGTAGTTAAAAATTTATTAAATGTTCAAATTTTATAGCTTAGAATTGAAAATTTAAAACAAGGTTCCACGTAAATAGGTTAAGTATAAATTACTTTATTCACAATAATAATATCATCAAATATACTTAGTAATATCATAGGCTGACTGACCGTTTTCGCTCAGAATCGTTTTTTTATACAATGATATTATATCACTGAATTCAAATTCAACACCATCCATTACAGCGACTCACTTGTAACCTACTGTACAGAAGAGTGACATCCATTTGCCCACCTTTTTTTAACTTAATTTTTAACTTTACTGATTTTTATTGATATAAACTTAATAAATAACGAGTTACTTTTAATCAAATCCAATTTACGATTATTTATAAATAATTAAATATTAAATATAATACAACTATTATTGATGATACATGTTGCATAAACATTTACTTTTTATTATTTTAAACCATTATATTACTGGCTATTTATAAATTTTAAAAAAAAATCAGATAATATACTATTAACTATAAACTTTTAAAAATATTTCTTATCAACTTAACTTAACTCAATTAAAAATTATTACTAACTTGCCCAGGCTTGGTATGATGTCATTCACACTCCTGCCGCGAAACCGTGAAAGAAGATATAATATTCCACTATACGACGCTCATCGTAACGGATGCGTTTTATTACAATATGTTCAAATAATAATTTATTTTGTGCGGTATCAGCTTATTCGCTTCATTGAGCTGGCCTATATTAATAAATTATTTAATATTTTGCTAATGTGTATAATTCTTACTAAATTATATATACCTACTATTTGTTTTATAAAATAGTATCGTGTGTATAAATTACTGTCCGTATAGCACGAAGTGAATGTATGAGTTCGTGGTCTGTTGTACTGTGTAGTATAATATAAAATATAATATAATATATTATTATGATGGTGGTTTTCGAGACGGAAAAAAAAAATTCCCATCGACTAGATAGTTTTATAAAAAATATTTAATCGAAACAGCCGTATTGTACCTATAATATTATATACTTTGCGTATTATCCTTCAACCAAATTCGTGTGAAAACGTTTATATTATTGACGATTTACAATTAATGTAACAGTGCATGAAAATATCATTACAGCTAGGCGTGGTATCCTGATATACCAATAGCGATGTATTGCCTACAGCGTATGATGACACCAATGACACATCGATCGATGATAATATACACAATAATATTATACAAGTTGTATAGGTATTACACTAAGTATGCATATTATAGTGTATATAAAATTGGATGTATGTATAAAACATAATAAAAGCGTCGCACACGTTCCGTTCTAGTAGTTCAAGAAAAATGCCCGTACGATATACTTAATGTATAATCAGCTATTATAATATTATAGGTAGCTAGTATATTATTATTTTTGTCCAAAAAATGCTATATATACGTTACATGTATATACATGGTACCTACTACCTACACATATTATATGGTACACTGTATTGGGCCAAAGCTGCGATTTCTTATTTTTTCAATATGGTTATTGTTTATCCTCTATACTGACATCTTTTAAACTAACGACCGTTATTGTTTATCATAACACAAGACGTGCGTGTAATAGATACATAATATTACCTAGCGACACAGCCTACAACAGCTATAATAATAGTTAAATAATGCATTCGTGTCGCGAAGCTAATTCAAAATAGCAGAGTGCACAGTATGTACAGAGTGTAACAGAAAGATCTGAGAAATGAAATAACTTTTGAAGTTTAGAATAAATCAATATTTAAACATTTTATTTTTTAATAAGTCTTAAAATCTTGGTATACAACAAATAGTATACAATTTTTTTTCAATACCGAAAATAAAAAACTAAACTTTATTAATTTATTTTTTGGAAAAATTTAAAATTATTAATTTGTAAATCTAATTTTTGAATAAATTTTGTTAGTAAAAACGTATATTTATGTCAAGTAGTTATTTTTTTAAAATATATGTATCGACATTCTTTTGGAGTAAGTTAATTTGAAACGTAATTACTTTATTCAAAATGTTCTTTTTGGGAATTTCCTGACATAAGAATATTTATTATTCATATAATTTTCATAATTTTTGTCATACATTTAACTAGTATACATCTTTCATCTTTATTTAGAAGATCTTTCGGTTACACCTTGTATACACGCAGTGGCGTAGCGAATCATGTGTTTCAGAAGCTATTGCTTCTGGTTTCTGGGGGGGTGGTGGTGGGTCATAACCTCATAAAGCTCACATATACGGTCAGTATTTGAACTTTATTTTGGGTACTACCCCATCCCCCCCACCATTTAATCATATGAGTATCGTATACATCAGTTGGAGTAAGGTGGGGAGGTCATAAATAATTAGTTCGCTTCCATATGATTTAAAGTCCACTACGCCACTGTATACACGAACCAGAATGCACCAATTACAATTTTTAACATCGAAAATTTATAATTTTCATCAAGTTTAGTGACTTATAATAATGGATGGAATTATTCGCATATGCTTCACGTTTAGGTACATAGTGCTTATAAGGTAATAATGTAACAGTTTTTTTTAATATTTGAATAGAGACTGGTTATATGTGACGTAGATGATGTATGCAAAAATATATTGTTTAAAATCATTACCTATATCCGAATAAAACGTGATTTAGCCGTTTTCACTCTCTCATCGACTTGGCAGCTGAAAGAGGCTGTGACGGTCAGGTTAGGTTAGCAAGTGACGAAAGTTTACTTAAATTCGGAGGGGTTTCTGGAGGAACCAGCAAAAGGAGACAAAATACGTGCGAGATATTATGTAGACTTGTGAGTTGTGGTATCTATGTCTTATAATAATATGTCTTGTACAGTTGTACATCATAAACAGGGCTCGTAACTTTATGCACTAACAAATGCATAAATAAGCATGCATTCATCCACTAAAAATTGTCAAAATATGCATTAAAATGTTCAAAAATATGTTTTTGTATGCCCCAACATTTTTAAATTATGCACTCAAAATATGCATTATGTAAAAAAATCATGAGCAAATTTTAAAATAATAAGAATAAATCCAAAAATGTATATTTCGGTAATTTCTCATCTTTCAATCTTTCGGCATTGCTTAAATTAAAAATGAATAATGTGTACGGTACCTATACATTACACGAAAACACTAATACAGGAAATTGAACGGACGAACGCATACGACTCATACGAGTAAACTCATCGGCGAGTGCAAGAAAACTATACTCTACCAATTTATAAAATTGTAAATGCGGGTTGGTGAGAAGCTGCACGCGTGTACAGGTTCATTTTGACGACGGACTTTTTCCGGTGGAGGATGGTAGTGGTAGCGATTACATTGTTTACACGGTACTACGTAAAACGAAAAAAATCTAAATAGGTATGTACTAGGACACTAGCTAGACACACACACACACACTGAATAAAAATAAATCAAAACACTATAACTTTGTAAACGGGAAAGTAAATAAGAAACAAGAAACTTTTCAAATATTTATGTGAAATAATATGCACAACGACTGTAAAATATCGACTTTATGTCAAATATGCCTTAACACCCAAAACATGCACTATCAAACTTCATATTATTATTACTATTGTTATGAAACGGATTTGTATCTCAGTTAGCATGTTTTCCTGTGTAGCAAAAAAAACATACAGATGCATGAACTTACGAGCCTTGGTAATAACTAATGAATGCGTCTACCGAAAAAATTGAAGGCGTCGGGGTAGGCCACCAGATTTTCATGAACGTCTGGCGCTTTAGAATGTATGACAGCACTTACTTCCAAACGACAGGCAATTCAACACACATTACATTGATGAGAAGTTGAGTAGCATAATTGGTGTGACCAAGGTAGACAACGGGGATTAGAAAGTAGAAATGCTCCGAATAGTAGGATACGAGAGAAGCTTGCTATACAATGGGGAATATAGGAATGCGCAGTTTAGTTAAACGGTTTATATCTCTGCAGTTTATTTATTGTACAGTTGTCGCAGGTTTTCGTTAAAGTTACCATTATACATATTTCCAAACATTTTCTTTAATATGTTCCTTTTGAAGCGTTGCAGTTTTTCTTCATACCCCTGGGTGCTGGGGACGTCTCGCATGCGTATGTCACACTATGGGTCGCTTGAATGTACAGTGAAGAGCTACTTTGTATGCCTGGACCGTAACTTATAAGAATAAAATAAAATATTAAAAACAAGTTCTTTGGTAATATTAATTATTATTATCATAGATTAAAGGACATCACAACACTACATTTTTTTTTTATTTTAAGTTTATTGGTGAATCATTGTAGTCCAAATAATGAAAATATTTTTGGTAAAAATCTTAAGTTAAAAAAATGATTATTCAACGAGATAATGAATAGCCACGTGACGTCACCCACCCGTGTTTTACGTGTAAAAGTAGTTTGATTTACACAATGGTTTTTATGATTACGATAGTATTTCAGAATTTTTTTTTTCATTATCCAAAGTATATTCATGTGTTTAAGACGATGGTGTGATTTAAAATTTAATATATCTTATTTTAATATGCATACCTATTATAAGTTATAATTAAGTAAAATTATTGAGTTCGCGACTCGCGCTGTATTGCAATTTTTACGAAATTTACTATAATAGTTTTATCTACTTTAAAAAAACTAGAAAGTATATCAAAATTATTATAATCACGCCAGTGTTATAAACACAAAAAAATACTAAAGGTTACGCAAAAAAAAAATTTTTAAATATTACTTTAACTATTTAAATGGTTGTGCTAGACACTTTTACACGTAAAACATACTCCGCCTTACATGTATATAGTTCAGTGACACTGTACAGTAAGATTTCGAGTGTTGAGTATACCTCGTCTCTGATCAAGTCATTTAAAGTCACTGTAGTATGTAATGGATCATGGATGTGTTGAATTTTAGTTGAATATTGCGTACAAAAAAACGACACAGAACTGAGATACTCATATTTGAATATAATATATTTTATTATTATGTATAATTTATAATTGGTACCTATACATACAATCTACTATTAGTAATACATGGTATAGGTTGAAAAATTTTTTGCCAAAAGCATGGCATTTATTTTAGTATGAACTATTACTATAGTAAGTATAATATTATGTATTTATAATTATATAATAATATATAATATAATGTAATATACTATTGTATTATACAATTTAAATTATATTTATCTTAAAATTGTTTTTATTTTATTAATAGTAAACATTTTTAGAAGACAATTTTTGTTTTCGTCTTCGCCATTAATATTTGCCTTGCAGAAGTAATCAACTGGTTTACTGACATAGTTTTCTGCAAAATAAATTGGTGGCTTTGCGTGGCTTGTTGGCTGCTACCAGTCGCGGAATGCGACTAGGAGTAAGTAACGGTCACAGCTACTAGCTCCCGGATGGGTGACCACCCGGGTTCATAGTAGTTAAAAACCTTAACACACATACACGTGTTTGCTACCTACCGTAACAGCCGTTAAAACAATCGTAAAATCAACCTACCGAACCAACCTTACCCCTACCACAGTTCATAACCCCTACAATAGCTAATGGCCATAGTCGCTGAGCTTAAGTTCAATAAAAAAAAAATAAATAAATAAATTGGTATTAGATTTTTTGTGCGTGTTCATTAGATTTCCCTCCACAAACACGCATAGAACTCTATTATCTATCTTGCCAATTAATTTCTACCCAATGAGATAACCTGAGCTTATTGCGCCATTTAGTTGAGCAGAAAAACAATTTTTTTTTATTAAAAATTAATAGAAATTTAAATAATAGTAATATTTATTAAGTACTATACGAATAAATTCGATTCGACATGTAAGGACACGAAGGACATGAAGGACCTGCATGTAAGGTTGTAATTTCTGAAATTTCTTTGGACATGGAATATGAATCCCTGGGGATTTTGAATTTAGACAATAGTAATATTTATTTACTACCCTCACCGTTTAAAAAAATCGATTTTCAAAGAAAAGAAAAATTGTTGACAGAAATGTTTGAATTCCGACCAAACCATCAGTTTATTGCTGTCAATATTTTCTGATTCTAATTTCAAAGAAGGTGATATAGGTATAGGGTATCCGAGTTGGGTATCAACTTCTTCAAGTCAATCAGATCACGAAATTACTCAACCTATAATAGACGAAGTACAAAACCACGATGAAATACCATTTGTACCTGCCACATATCTATAAAGAATGTCCGCTAAGAAATTCGTGCAGCACAGGTAAAACATGTATCAGTGATCAGTCTCCTGTGCTGGAAAGAGTTAATACACACAAAACACTTATTATACATACTATCTTTATAAAATTGTTGGTATGCTACTGCAAGTTCTGTAAAAATAAATTACTTTGTATCAGTTTCCTATTCTGCCCTCCTAGACCCTAGTGGAATAAGCAGTAAGTGCCAAACTTTAAAAATGTAGGTTATTTCATATTCAGTAGGATTGCATAATTCCACGTTTTTTTTCTTTAGGAAAAACACCGTAACTCTTTTTTATAGAAATGCCTTTAAAATGTCGTATCAACCAAAATATTGTCAAATACTATGGAAAAACACAATATGTACATGTATGTATAGCATTTCTTAGAAAATAAAGCTGTATGTACAATGGAGATACGGCCCATTTTATTAGCAAAATAATTTCTCAATGTTTTTATAATATTTACCTAGCAGTCTTACTTAAAACGGATTTATAGTATGTACACTTTATTTTTTATCAATGAATGGTCGCAACTCGCGGTACTAATCAGATCCGTCATGTGCAAAAAGTTTTGGTCAAAAATATTTATTGAGATTGATCAGATACCGTGGTACTAACTATTTACAACCATTATGTGTATTATGTATATCTTTATGGAGATACTGTATTTTGTAAAGTTTCTTTTTTTTTTTATACACAATAATATTAGATAAAAAGGCAATATCTCCTTCAAAAATGAAAAAAAAAATGAAAAATAATGAACTAAGTACAAAAATAAAACTTTCAAACAATTGAGAATGATTAGGTAAGACTAATAAGAAGTGAAAAGAAAGTGTGTGTAAGAATAATGATTTCATGGTGAAAAACAAATAAATCGAAAAACTTATTTTACCAACTAGGTATTCAATTATTGGACATACTGCTTGTTCCACTAAGAGGGCAGTCAGCATTTGGTAGAACTATTTCATATAATTAACCTCTGTTGGTTAAAATGTTAACAAATATTGTTCTCAGATAAACAATTTTGATTGAATCTCGACATTTATTTGAATGATATAGCCTGTGGCTTATCTTTCTTATGTTGCTGTATGACGGACGTATACTTTTTTCAGTTATCATGTATTAATAAAATTGTAATTAAAAAAATTGTAAAGAATAATTGTGTTTCTATATTTTAACAAAAAAAACTAAACATATTTTTTTTTAACGTTGATGGGTAACTTTTTAAGGGAGTTGGTTAGTGCTAATTTTTCTGCATTTAGCTACCTCAATATTTAACATATCATTAGCATGATTTTAAACGACATTATTTAAGGCATTAAATCTAATTATGTGTTTTGACTGATGGACCTACAGATAAATTATAATAAAAATGGAAAACCAGGAATCTATTGGTTTTACAATAAGTACGTCTTATTGACTGTGTATTTTACACACACACTTACAGTGCCTTTTGATGATTTAGATAAGGAAAAGTTTATTATTCCACTATGTTTATTTGATTTGGCATACTTCAATATTATACTTCAATCCATGAAGTATATTATTCCAGATTCCGCATGATACAATTGGAGGGCACTACTCATCGACATAAAAATATAAAATTAATAACGCCTGTATTGTTGAATACCTATTAGGTTATTAATAATTAATGACAGTCAATTTATTGTGTCAGATAGGAAATAATATTGAACGTCATAAAATATAATTAATATATAATAATGTTTATTTTTTATAATTCAAAATTGTTTTTTATTATTGCTCGTATGTTGTATTCTTTATACGTATCAAAATATTTGATAATTGGATTAATGTTTACTTTTGGTTTTATTTTATAGTGTATATGAGTGTTCAATAAATTTAAAACCATAAAATGCATCATACTCCAAGGATTTCTAAAAGTATATATTTTAAAGAATTTGTATAGTGGAAAATGCTTCTCAATGTCACTAAATACATTTCACCCAAAATTAAATAAAATATATACGTACGGGACGCTGTTTGCTCTAAAAAAAAAAATCAATAATAATTTGTAATTACATACTGTGATATTATGCACCTACCGTAAAATATTATATAGGTACCTACAAAAGAATCAAAATACCTATACGATCGCTTTTAAAATGTTCAGTGAAATAGACCAATTCAAAAATATATAGTAAAATATTAGTAATACATTTTAAAATATTAGTTGATTTTTAAAGATCCAAGAGTCGAGATTTTATAGAAGAAGATAATATATGTAAGTCTATCTGGACGATAGTAGTAATAGGCATACCCAATAAAGTGTGATTAGTTGTCAACTAAATGAACTTATAGTTATGATCATATAACGGTATAACACATGACAACTTACAGTGCCGTGGGTTTTGATCGTTTTGTGTGCAATCTTCTTAATTGTTTGGTAGATTATATTATGTACTCAAGTCTACATACATCCGACCTATTAATTTTTCATCGTCTTCAAGGTAGTCCAGTTAGGGTGTCTGCCTACAGCGTAGTCTTGCCGTTATACACGTCCATTGTTATAATGATAATCAAATACGTATCTAATCTGATACTCTTTATGGAGCTCCTGAATCCTCTTTTTCAGTTCCATCAGAACGAATTTTGCATGATAAACTATTCATTGGGGATATACTTAAGCCCCTCGGCGACGCTGTTTTCCTCAGTTTAAAACTAATCCGTATTGGTAAACTTCGTTCTGATGCCTCTCACCCAATCATAGCTATTCTTGATATCATAGAACCTGTGATACGTTTAATTTCGGAATTTAAGGCTGCCAAAAGCTCCAGATTTGCTTTGCCATTTCCATTCCTTTTCTATTCCAATTTGTCCAAAATTTATTTTAAAAAAAAAATTCCATTGTGATAGACGATGAAGCTGTAAAACGAGGACCCATCATTCCTCTTTTAGATTATTATTATTTTATTTCTTTCGTATTATAAATTCAGTTCAATTCTACTATTATTTTTTTTCATGTGTCATTTTTTTTTACTATGTCATTTTAGATTCTGAGGAGAGCGATGAATGTATTGATTTTACATTGATGTGGGTTTTTTTTTAAATTTTAAAATTTTAAAATTTTTGTGTCTGTCATCACCTTTTAGGACCGTAAAAATGCTTAGATTTTCTTTAACAGTATCTTTTCTGATAAGAAAGTGAATCTAGTTGGTACTTCGGGGGGTCAAAAGTAAAAATTTCCCAGAAGTTTTCAAACGCGACGTGAAAAACAAAAGAAAAATTAAGGAAAAACTGGAATTTTTACGCAAAATTTGTTTTCGAGAAAATCGAATTTTGGTTTTTGGTGCATCTCTAAAACAAATGACCGTAGGTACATGCAATTTTGACTGAATGTTTATATAAGCATTTTCTATATACCATAACATTTTCCAAATATTTTGACTTATTTTGAGCTGTTTACAGACATTGTCAATTTATATTTTTTTTAGTTTTTTTTCTATAAATATCAATAAAATTTTATCTGTTGAGTAAAAAAGCTTGAAAATGTAATAGAAGGCTCCTAGGTTATTGTTTCAAAGGTAGACGGAAAAAATTAAAAATCCTTAGTCACAGTTTTTATTTATAAGCATTTAAAGTTCAAATATTGACAAAATACATAAAAATGAAGACAATTTGCAAATTTTTTAGAGTTACAAATTCATGAAAAATGTTCTTTTTAAATCTAAGATTTTAAAATGTAATACAAGATTCCTAATAAGTTTGTCTAACTTTATCAAAAAAAAATGTCTACAAGAAAGTCAAATTAAATTTTTATGACCGTTTGAAATTCATATTTTTACAACATTTGATATTCGCTCGATTTCTCATGTAACGATTTTCTTATTTTGTTGTAATTAAAAAACGAACGACTGTAGATACTTGAAAATTTCACTGAATGTTTATATTAGAATTTTCTATACACGATTATTGTCAGTTTTTAATTTTTTAGTTTTTTTTTCTATAAATATCAATAAAATTGTATTTGTTGGGTGAAAAAGCGTGAAAATTTAATATAAGGCTCTTGATGTATCGTTCTAATAGCAGTTGAAAAATATTAAAAATACATAGGCACAATTTTTTTTTATAAGCATTTAAAGTTCAAATTTTGACAACATTTATCAAATTTATAATTTATTAATTATTTTGTAGTTAAAAATGTATAAAATGTTCAACTTTTATAGATAAGGATTGAAAATTTAAAACAAGGTTCCACGTAAATAGGTTATATATAAATTACTTTATTCACAATAATATCATCAAATATACTTGGTAATATCATAGGCTGACTGACTGTTTTCGCTCAGAATCGTTTTTTTTATACAATGATATTATATCATTGAATTCAAATTTAACACCATCCATTACAGTGACCCACTAACCCACCTTTTTTACATTCTATTTTAATTTTTTGAATTGTTCGATTGTCTGATTTAGTGTTTTTATAAAGGTTTGTACCTTGACAATGTTTAAACTAAGCTCAGAAACTCTTGTCCCTCCGTTGATTATTTGCAAATATAGGCTGATATAAATTTATTCCCATATTACAAAAATGTTTGAATCTTTTGTCTCGAAAGCTATTCAACCAGCTACTGGTTATCATATAATCAACAGAATAGCTTTCATCCTAATCACGCAACTTCCAATGTAATCATTTATTCAGTAATTACATCTTTGAGTTATTTTGGTGTCGTTCTCAGGTCGACGTAATTTACTCTGATTTCTATAAAGCATTTCATTCGATGAATCATAAAGCACTTGCCGATGGTTTCAAGGAATCTGAATTTGGGGGACCACAACTGCCGTGGTTTAATTGTAATGTATATACAAACACAAGTTTTTAAATTTAACAGAATTCAAATTCCGCTGGGTTTTTCGTACACCTTAAGTGCATTCAATTTTCTGCGTGTAATTTATTGTATTTTAGATCTTAATTTTAACTTCATCTCCAACCTTGAGACTAAGTTACACATTGCATATATATGCTACTAGGCGTTTAAATTGTTAGGTTTTATTATAAGGTTTGCTAATGAGCTAAATCTCAGTGTGTCTATTAAATGAATGTATTTTGACTTCATCCTTCCCATTCTCTTCATACTTCTGGTGACTTAAGGCAAGTTGAATGAGTCCACAATAAGTTTTACGTATTACTAAAGTAAAGTAAGTTTCCTTAAGTACCTCGTAATTACTTACCAGTATCAAATATACTTAACCATTCCTCGTTGGATCAGCAAAGACGAACTGCTGGTGTTAGATTTATTTAAAGACTGTTAAGAGGCAAAGTTGAATCCACTGATATTGTTTCGCTAATATGGTTTAAGGTAGCCTATAACTACCGATCATTTTTATGTTCCCCACAAACTATTTAACTCACGAACCACTAATAAGGTTGATGTCGAACGCCAATTTGGTCCCTCATTTTTGGTTTAAAAGCTTTTTCATCTATTTAGTTCTTGAATAATATATTTAATTATCCATGCACTCAATTACTTTTATAATTTTCTACCAATACAAAATATGTATTGTGAGAAAAGCCCCCCCCCCCCCCCCGTTAAATTATAAAAAAAAAATATCATAATAATAATAATAATTGTAAGTACCTATAGCTAGTAAGTAGAAATTTGAAGACCATCGTCATTACAAGAGTTGTGATACATAAATCACATAAATTGAATAACAAAATGAAGAAAAAAATAATAATAATGTAATATGCACATACCTCTTAACTCTAGAAATAAAATAATAAACATACTATTTAATAAATTCAAATGTATATTGATTGGTTACAAGAAAAATAAACTATTATTATCAAACTATTAAGCAATATTATACTTTATGATTCACAATCTTAGAAGTATAGGGGTGAGTTAATTATTGTTCTTCTAAAAAATATATCATTACCAAGTATTTCACAATGATTTATTAATAAGAGTCAAGCGTTTACAAGAATTTATGCATTGATATAATTGTCTTATAATTTAAGTTACTTCAGCAATTAAAAAAAAATAGAACATCCATAGTTATTAATATTATACAGTATTTCCACAGTTAATTATAATCAATTAGATAAACAATGATGACTATTATAACTTATAAGCAGTCTTCTAAAGTACTAGAAGAATAATCGATGGTGGTGTCTCCGAAGTAATACGCAAGAAGTCCAGGCAACGTTAACGATATCACAAGGAAAAAAAGGTACTAAACTACGTAGGTATTTCAATTAATACTTTTGAAAAAAGTACTTTGCCAAAATATTTTAAATGCTTAGTCAAAGTGTGTGTATTTAAAATCAAATACTTATTATTTTTAGTTTATATCCTAAATATTTTCTAATTTAATTTTAATTACGTAAAATAAAAATAAAAATGTATAATTTATAATAATACATTTTGAATTATTCTCAACCTGAAATTTAAATACTTCAACAAAAAAAAACAAATTTTGGATTGAATAGCCCCAAAAACCATTAAGAATGGATATTATGTTTATGAATCATTATTATCATAGTATAGAAAAATGGGAGAGTCTTATTGTTTAGTTCAATATAAATAAGTGAGGAATAGTATGGCATTTTCTGTGATATGAATTATGACTTTAGATGTAATTAATCGTGGCCAGGATATTTATGCTTCTGAGATTTATTAATTAAGTATGCCACTTCATGAAGATATATATGTTTGGGTGGCATTTTCATGGGTATAGAAGAGTCTAGTGACATATGGATGGTGCAGCCTTTGTAGTTGGCAGAATGTTTTCCATTACATAAGGTACATTTGGCAGGAGTAGGTGGTAACTTATTTTATTTTGAGGTGTGTTGGTCTTCGCTGAATAAGGAGCTGATGAAGTGCTGAATATAGGCTTCGATAGTAATTGTTGCTTCAATGTATCAAACGCAACTAGTTGTGCTTATTCCCACCAGGAGTTTTTATTATTTTTAGTTAGTTCTGTTATTGGGCTGATGATTGCGGCGAAGTTTGGAATGAAATTGCTGAAGAACCTTAATAACCCAATAAATCGACGACATTCATGAGTGCTTGACGCTTGTGGGTGCTGGATAGTTCTGTACAGCGATCATTTTCGGCGTTTCTGGTTCAAGTTTATCCACCGATAGCTCATAACCCAAAAATTCTACTGTAGGTGCCGAAAAATACATTTTCTTGGTTTCAGTGTTAATCCGGCTTTGAGCGCGTTTGACCGTTCCTTTATCTATTGCCAGTCTGTGACTGGAATAAAATAAATGTTTAAATAATGTATCACTACTTTATTATTCCATTTTACTCATTATGCGGTCCATAATCCTTGAAAACTCAAAAGGAGCATTAGCAAGTCCAATTCGGGTGAATTGACTGGTAATAAAAGCTGTGTAGCGTTTCGCTCATTCAGTGATAGGAACTTTTGGCTGGTATCCATGCGGTAAATCTAGCACCGTAAATAGGTTAAATAATTCTAATTTACCCTGATATTTGACGAAAATGACATGAGGCGATTCACAAAAGGGTCTTCTAACGATGAAGTCAATTGGGTGACTTGTGTTCGGTAAAATATAGACGGGTACTCTTTCTAGCATGAAATTTTCAACATTCAATTTAACGTCTGTCTTACCCAAAATATTTGTTCTGGCTTCCGCACTGAATCCTTGTATAATAGAGGTATCTTCTAACCATTGTATAATTGCCTTTCCATGGTTACCCTCATCAAACATAATGACGACGCAGAATCTATTTAGCAATTTATAGCTGGCATATCATTCAATGTATCGTTTTTAATGTAATGTTGTGGATAGAATTGTGTGACTATCAACTAGCATACTATCATAAGAGTGATGACTTGGCACAGTCGAATTTTTTTCAATCAGTGAAACCTTTAGTTGTTTGACTTAAAAATATTTAGCAGTATGCCCTTCCTTACTGCACTTGGAACAATGAAACGGTCTCTTCGGTATGCATTTTACACTTTATTTAAATAGAATAAAAAAATGTACGTCATTTTATGTATTTTTTTTTGATATTTAGGTCAACAAGTTCTGGGCCCTTATTATAACAGTGTTGTCATTATCGAACACGTAAGTACAGCATTCGACACGCATTCACAGCCTATATGTAGTGTGCAATAAGTTAATGTGTAAACACCTGTTATTAGTTTTGTTCAAACACGATGCGCAATCAGCCAAACAAAATTAACGGCTTTTATTATAAACGCGCAATGATAAATGACCTCAACACGCATTACGTGGGTTACTAACAACGCACAAACGTTAAACTCCACTACCAATATATTTAATATGGAATAATTTATAACTGCAAACATAATATTAATTATGTCTTATGCAACGTGGTAAACCCATGAGTTTAGTAGATAAATGATTTATAGAGATATTCAAGTATCATATTATAATTATGTGTGCAATAGACTGGAAAGTTAAAGTTTAGTTTACAGTTCATAAATAGAAAGAATATCATTAAAACATCCATACATTCCTTAATCGAGAACTCAATAAGATCAAAGATCTTAAGAAAATCATATCTTACAAATTAAAAGTGATTACGTACCTTTTGTAGCTGGAATAAAATAAAATTTTACTTATTAATTATAAAATATTCATAATATTGTAATGCTATAAGGTTATGGATTCAACTAATAATTACAAACAACATTTTGAAATTGTATAATTAATGGCTATCAGTTTTTTTTTAAAAATCCTGAGAATTGAATGTAGGATCTTAAAAAAACATGCACATTAACCACATCAATTATATAATAGGATTTAAAGCAATTATAAATGAACATTGTAGTCCTAAGCTATATACATATAAGATTTATCTAATACATATAGTATATTATGAAATAATATTAAAACAACTTACTAACGTCAGCTTGAAATAAAATACCCGGTAGTAATTCATAAGTATAATTATTAAGTATTTACAATAATATGTTATGATTAAAGTGCATAATTATCTCTATACTCTGTTTAGCAAGAGATACCTCCGGTTCTGCTTATCCCCCGCGTCACCTTGCTGTCGAAACCGGTACCCCTATGGCAGGTTGTGTAAACAGTTTTGGTTGGTGCGCGGTGCATCCTCTCGCTGAACAGAGTATTACCTATTATTATTTGTATGAAAAGTTCTCGGTAAATTACATCATTAACTGTAGGGACCAATTTTGAAATTGAATAGTTTTTGGAAGACATAAAAATCAAATTTAAATTCAATCTCAATTGTTATTTTAATATCATAGTTTATTAATAAATTATTTATTTATTATTTATAATATTATATTCTTTACTACTTTTTATTATACGACTATCATAATAACTAAACAACTACTAAAAATAAAAGGTTATAATATTTTTAAGCCCCGTATACACTATGCTCAAATGTGTTCCAAAAATTACGAAGATTTAAAACATTTTTCGGGAACATATAGAATTAAAAAAAAAAGGTATTTTAAAGAGGTCAAGTAAGCCGGTTTAATTAGGACAATTGTTTGCACTTATCAAACCACCCTGAAAATATTATAAAAGGTCAGTTATGCCTAATTACTTAACATTCGGAAAAAGTCAAACTCGGCCAGAATGTATAGGTTTTATAACGTATAAAATCTAAAGAGTGCCGTAGATTAGAAAATTGCATTTTCTATGATTTCTAATAATTAGAATTATTGATAAAAAAATAATTATGTAAAATAAATATATTGTTTGTGAAATTTACCAAGAAACTATCGAACAAAAATAAATTATAAAGATCAATTATGAAATAAAGGAATTTTTCATACCATCTCCTGGAAAATAAAATGTTGAATATTAATTAATAACCCTATTGTTTAAGTATCTAAATATTAAATCGAATGTCTAGAAAGAAACAAGTACTGTCAAATATTAACATAATTGTTACAATCGACTCATTTTAAATTTAACTATCAATAATCAATCATCATCATAGCATGATAATGAACTGATTAAATAATAATATAATATCTACTTACATGCTTAAATATATAAAATTTCTAGTATAGTAATATGTAGGGTTCTGAATTTGAAATATTTCACTTGAAATTTTCCAATTAAAAATTTCACTGTTCTTGAAATATTTCAATGAAATTATGAAAAATATTTTTTCTTCTTTTAAACGTGTTCGGTTATAGATAATTAGAAACAATAAATTGATTACACGCTTAAAATTTAAAAAAAACATATTATTTTTGTTGATTTATTATTTCATATTTGTATATTTTATATTTTATAGTGCTGAAAAAATATTCCTGTCATTATTTTGAGAATAAATACATTTTTTTACATGAGTTTTAAAATATTGTTGTATATCAGAAAAGATAATGGTTTGAAATAAAGTTGAAGTCAATTCAACAATGAATGAAATAATAGTGTATTTTCAGTAATTATAAAGTGTACAAAAGTCGTATAATATGTGTTTATATGTGGCTGAGTAATGTGAAGCTCTGGGCTCATTATTTAATACTTAGATCATATTATAGTTTGTTATAACTATTATTGATTTGTTAAACAACTTATAAATATGTTACATATTTTCTTTGTTTCATACAATAAACCAACTTTTAAAAATATTCACTTAGAAGTTGACGACTATAAAATTTTAGGTATAATAAACATTTTATTTTTATTTTTCATTAAAATGAAATATTTCTTGAAAAATTCATGAAATATTTTAAGAAAATAAAAGTCATGAAATTTTAAAACCCTAGTAATATACATATGGACATTTAATTCATCCGAGTATAAATCATTTCATAAGCTAGGAACCAAAATAAGCTTTTTAAAAGTATTAAATTCTTCAGGAGATCAATTTAAAACTTTTAACTATATTAAATTCTTTTATAAACTATCACTATTAAATAACAAACTATTCATTAAACACTATTTGGTAATTAATAAAAGATTAATTTAAGAAGTAAAAAGCATTTTAGTTCTTTAAATAATCGTACTATATGAAAGAGTAGTTTATTAACTCATTTTAAAATAATAATACTCTGTTAACAATATCACGTAAAGATACTGTTAACTATTAACAACTTATACAATAACAATGTACCTAATGACATAAATAAAATATTATTATAGCACTATAATTTATTTAAGTCATACAAAAGTTAAAACATAAAAATAAAAAATTTCCACAGAAAATGAATGGAATAAACAAGGAATAGATTTAAAGTGTGTGTGCAATTAATTTTTTGCCCGGTATCTGAGTTTTATACCAATACTTTTACTTGATATTTTATGAATAATTCAGTCTACTAATTATGTAACCTCTAGATAGTGATGTTTCAGATGAATTGGTGTGGGGTTAGGTGCTACCTGTATGGTGCGTACCTAGGACCTAGAGATATATTTAGTCTCGATTTTCCTCCAATTTCTTAGGCGGTGATTCGGCTAGGTTAGAAAATTAGGTTAGAGAATTGGTTGTATGTATATTTTAAATATTTAAATCTTAACGGATAATGTAATTGGATTTTTGTAGAGTATCACTGTGTACAAGGAGGCCCAGGCTATTTTAGCTCTGGTTAATATTGAAATAATAATATGTTAAATAATAATAATAATAATAAATAAATGTTAAATATTAATATGCCCATGTTGAGTAATTAGATGTTTAGGGTTTGGTTGGTTTCTTGGTAGCCTTGAGAAGGCCCACTTTAATATCTATTCGTATAAACCGTTACAATATACAAACAAAAAGAGAATTAAAAAAAGGACTAATTAGCACCTATTAGTTCCAAGCACATTAATTTTGTTAATATAATTGTAAAATTCAACAACAAAAACAAAAATAACAAACTACTAATACAGTCAATAACATAATATTTACGTACTTATTTTCACTAGAAAAATAAATTATTATAATTTTATTGTTACTACCTAATATAAGTTATAAAAAATAATTATTCATGGTTCATTATGAATATTTATGATTTAAAAAAGCAATTCTGCGCAGGCATGACCCATAGAAGTGAAACTCCCACTTTGTCATTCATTACAATAATATAAATATTATAAAATTATATTTACAAATATTTACATTAGTAACGTCAAGTCAGGTTTAAATTTTAGATAAAATAAAAAATAATAATACAAAATGATAAATCAATTTTTTTAAATTGACATTTAATACAATAATATAACTATTATAAAATTATATTTATTGTTTGCCGGGCAACAAAGTACACTGGATCATTTGGTTCAGAGATAGGTTAGATCTCATCTTTATATTTATCATATTTCTTTATCTTATCTTATCTATCTTTCCGTGGGTTTCAAAGTTATTGTAATAATACTTATTAGTTGCCATTGTTTTAAAATTGTTGTTATGGTAACCGTTATAAATCATGACGGATTTTCATTTAATGGCTCGTGTGTCTCTGCCTTGAAAATTTACTCCCATCGAGCGTATAGAAGTTTCACTTCAAAAATATTCAGTAGGAAACTATTTTTATAATTTGGCAATTTACTGTTTTTTTACAAGATTTATAAGATTTAACTCCCAAATAATGTATACATTTAGTGTCATTTATAGTTAATGGGATCAAACAAACAAATTAATATTGTTAGGGCATTAAATTTGAATATAGTAGGTAACATATTATATTGTTTTGTAATAATTTATATTATTATTAACCATGGTCGTTGCAACCTTTAAATAGAAAGTTTTACGAAAAGCAGTCTACATGATATTAATGTTATTCGTCGCTCGAACACAGCACCTACTACTGCCAAACTTATCATTACTTTGTTTATTGAAATACAAAAAACGTTTTAAGTTTATTACAGTCCATTAAATTATCGAACAATTAGTATATGTCTTTGGCTTTGCAAATTACAAGAACTACATTTTTCAGTTGTAAGCAATGCCACTTTGCTAGGTAGTAGACTTCGAGTGTAATATTCATCATTGACCTAAGGCAAGTATGTGTACAATTTGAATTAAATGATCATTCATATTTTAAACACTAAATTGATTTTGGACGGAAACTGTATATATATATTGTCCTTTATAGTATCTTCAAAAACTGTTATTTGGTAATTTTTTTTTCTACTAGTTTTCCTATAATTTCTTAGTAATGTTTTTCAATTTCAAGTGAAGCGATGATTGTCTATAGATTTAAAATGATTGTGAGTGTGTCTTTTTGTCTATATTGCACGCGTTTTATAGCAGAAAAAAGCTTCGATCTTCAACTTAAACTTACAATTAACTTAACCTACAGTCTTACTAATAATAAATTAGACATTTAAGACAATGATTTTCTGAATCAGAATATTAAATTATAAAAATATGATGCACCTCAAAATTCAAAATTTGAAATTCAAAATAACTAAATATACCTCAAAAATATATAAAATTAATATTTATAAAATTGATTTTTTCTATGTTTTTTAGATAATTCTTCAAGGGTATTTTGAATAATTGTTATAGTTATTTTTAATCTTAACCAAATTGTATAATAATTATTCCATGCAAAATAACATTATTATGTACCTATTATAATATACAAAAAAAAGGGGGTAAGTGGATGTCGCTCTGCTGTTCAGTAGGTTACAAGCGGGTCACTGTAATGGATGATGTTAAATTTAAATCCAATGATATAATATCATTATACAATTCTGAGCGAAAGCGATCAGTCAGCCTATGATATTACTAAGTATATTTGATGATATAATTGTGAATAAAGTAATTTATATATTAACCTATTTACGTGGAACCTTGTTTTAAATTTTAAATCCCTAACTTTAAAAGTTGAACATTTTATACATTTTTAACTACAAAATAATTATTAAATTTTAAATTTGATACATTTTGTCAAAATTCGAACTTTAAGTGCTTATAAAAAAATTGTGACTATGTATTTTTAATATTTTTCAACTGCTATTGTAACAATATATTAGGAGCCTTGCATTAAATTTTCACGCTTTTTTACCCAACAAATAAAATTTTATTGATATTTATGGAAAAAAAAATAAAAAAATTTAAAACTGACAATGTCCATAATCAGCCCAGATCAAGTCAAAATATTTTCAAAATTGTATGGTGTATAAAAAATTGCAAATATAAACATTTAATAAAATATTCATGTATCTACAGTTATTCGTTTTTGAATAACAATAAAATATCAAAACCACTAAATGAGAAATCGAGTGAATATCCAATATTGTAAAAAAAATGAATTTCAAACGCTCATAAAAGTTTAAATTGATTTGCTTGTAAAATTTTTTTTTTTTTGATAAAGGTAGAAAAGCTTATGAGAAATCTTGTATTATATTTTCAAATCTTAAATTTAAAAAGAAATATTTTTACGAATTCTCAACTCAAAATAATTTTCTAATTTTCATGATTTTTCAGTATGTTGTCAAGATTTGAACTTTAAATTCATATAAATAAAAACTGGGACTAAGAATTTTTAATATTTTTCAAATGTCCTTGTAACAATATAGTAGAAGCCTTATATTAAATTGTCAAACTTTCTAACCCAACAATTAAGTTTTATTGACATTCATAGAAAAAAAAGACTAATAAAATTGGAAACAGAAAATGTTCCCAAACAGTTCAAAATATTTTGAAAATTTTATCATGTATAGAAAATGCGAATATAAACGACCCGTAAAATTTCATATATATACGTATATACGTTCATTTGTTTTAGAGTTACACCAAAATCGATTTTGTAGAAAACCTATTTTGCGTTAAAATTCCCGTTTTTCCTTAATTTTTATGTTGTTTTTCTTTGCGCTTTTGAAAACTATTAGGAATTTTAAATTTTGACCTCCTCAATGCACTAACAATATTCACTTTCCCATCAAACAAGATACTGAAGTTGAAAATCGAAGCATTATTTAGACTACTTATTGTGTACACAAACACAAAAAATATAAATAAAAAAAACACACATCATTGTAAAATCATACACTCATCGTTTCACTCAGAATCAAAAATAAATAAATAATACGTACATGTAAATACTGTAAATGATAAAGCTTAATTAATTTATAACTATGGACTATTCCCATATTGGTATGTCATGATCAGTAAGAAATTAATCATAATAAATATGGTACAGTAAATAAAATAAAATAAACAACAACCACCCTTCTGAAAAATTTGAAACGAAATGTGGACACATTCAACAGTAGGTAACTAATTATTTAGGACAAGAACAAATAGTATTAACACCTGATGTTTCCACGAATATATATATATATCACTTAAATTATTTTTATCTATATTTTAATTATCATTATCTGTACAACCCAAATATTTATCAACCTCATTAAAATTGTTATTAATTGTCCCTCTTATTTTCTGTCTCCCTCCCGGACTCAACGTGCGGTATATATCCAATCCATGGTGCAATAGTCAGAGTTATTCCGGCATTGTACCCGATTGATATGTAAAAGACCTCCATAGTACAATAGTCGGAGTAATTCTGGCATTGTATTGTCTTATACCACACGTTCGAGTCCCGTTAGTTACTAGTACTTTCCTATCGTGTTATATATATGCTAGTATGTCAATTTTCCAAAATAATTCTTTTCAAACAATAAATAAAAATAATATACTTTTTTTCGATTTCAACCGCGTTTTTTAGTTATTTCACACCCAAACCATCGAAACCAATCGTTCTACGAACCCCAGGTGTCAACACCTGATACAATGATAATATTGTTCTGAAGTGATTTAAATTCCAGAGTTTAAAACCGGCAAAGTAGATATCTGGGCTGTAAAAATCTAGAATTTAAAAATTTGAAATCCATAAAATTCTAGACCCGACAAAACTAGACCTTAATAATTTGGACCGGATAAAATTGAACCGTAAAAACCCGGACCGGACAAAACTGGACCGTAACAATTTGGACCACACATATATATATATAATATATCCATTTTAAAGGGGGTATGAGTAGGCCATAAATATTAAATTAATACTGTTTTTTGGGAAAATTCTTCTATTTTTAATACTTCTTTAACCGGAAAATTATATTGGTCAAAAGATAAACATGTGTAGTTCAAATATAGATTAAAAATTAAAACTAATAGTATGATCCAATTTAAATAATTACCTACCTATTCAGTAACAACAGTCATTTAACAAAATATAAATATTAAAAAAGTAAATATTATACCTACGGTAAGATTATTAAATAGGTGGGTATTTTAAATTAGGGATTTTAAATTCATAGAGTGCATAATCAATATCAATATGCATTTTATATTTTAAGTACCTATTGTAGAGTACCTAAATTCATTTTTAATTTTCTGTAAAACGCAGTTTTAACAAAAATATCCCATCTATCGAGCCTAACCTATCTCGTTTAAGCATGGGCTCCTTCGTTGAAAAGTGTAGTTTCATAGGCCCATTTTAAGCATTTGGGAATAAATATTTTTGAAATAAGGCCCATAAATCAATAAAAAAACTCAAAAATCTTCATAAAGTTGGACACTAGGATAACATATTTTATCTTTATTAAATATAATTTTATAAAAGTATTAACCATGACTTCTAATTTATGAAAGCAATCAAAATTTGCTTGCTTCACCCCATATTACAATTATTGCATATGATAGGCGTATAATTGATTGCACAAGATCAGCAATCTTTTTGATGTTCCTTGAAGGTTTCATAAAAATAAGACTTTTATATAGAAGGATTTAGTTTTTTTGATATGTTTTTCAAATTCGTATTATATTGAAAACCTAAATCCTTCAATAAAAGTCATATTTTTATGAAACCTTCAAGGATCAAAGCAAAAGCGTCCCTAGACCAGTTCCTAGTTTTAAAAAGTTTATGAACTCAATTATGAAGGGGGTAAATGTTTTGTTCAAAATTTGAATTTTTCAACAAAAAAAATTGTCAGGAAATTTTGTTTTACCAATTTCTCAAACTTAAATACGAGACGTGGTTTTTTTAGAACAGAAATTTGATCTACAGGTGTCACTGAATTGAACCTCAGATATTTCAAGACGATACAACCCATATTAAAGGAGCTAGTACTTCAAAATTTACATCCAGTTGTTCCAATTTTGTGTTGTTAGCTCAAATATATATGTATATTAGACTGCATTGACCTATTATTTATAGGTTTTAATATTTTATTCTAATATACCTGTCGATTTACATTAATAAATAATGAGCTACATGCCTACTAAAATAAATGCGAAAAAAAGTTCAAAATAATTATTACTTAAAACATTACGTATGTTACGTATGTACACCATAAGGAAACGTGCATGGTTATACGAATAATCACGTAATGCGTTTTTAACATTTTGCTACTATGATTATGGACGAAATAATGGTCATACGTACTTTGACCATAGAGCCTTTTTGAATTCTCGTATACAAAAAGACTAGAATCTCGATAGTGATCAAACGAAAATCCAAAATCCAAAATACACGTTACTATACTTACCTAATTTTAATTGTACAAGAAACCCACGAAAAATCTTAACTCCCGAACCAAAAGTCGGATGACCTCGATCCTTGTACCCATCGTTACGGCGCAAAGTCCTCTATAACATCCAACTACAAAAATGGTTAACCGTGCCCAAAAACTAAGTGTCCGAGCTGAAAAACCCGAAAAGCGCAAATTTTGAACTTTCGTAGCCCTAAAAGACGGAGAAAAACGGCTCCTATGGTCTCAACAAAAGACACTAAATTTGATAAACTATCTCCAAACTCAACATATCTTGAGTTTCAGAAACGTTGTATAAAAACTAATCCTTTTCCAAAATACACCCGGAGGGAGGACCCCCAACTCAAGGAGTACGTTTTAGAAGGGCCTAAATTGAAACTTTTGGTAACTGAAAAGTATAATATTATCTTATGTGAACGTCATCTACAACTTATAATTAATTAATTATTGAACTTTAAGAACTATTACATATTTACATAAGTTTGTTTGCATTTGGTAATTACGCCAGAAGCATACAACATTCTATACCAGTAGTTTTCCTAGAATTAGTTACCTATATATATAATCACATCGATAATAAATCTATTTAAGAGTCTTAAACATGACAAATTGTTTATATAATTGATGAACTTAAAATTTCAATTTTCAATCATCGAAGTTAATGATGTATATATCTCGAAAATGATTATAATACTATAATATCACATGTCTTGAAATCTACTAACACTGGAAAATAGGTATAGACGTATAGTAAATTAGTAAATGACAGATGTATATTATAATATTAGGTAGGTATGTATACTCTATTCAGAACTATTTAGTCGTCGTCTGTTTGTGGATGAGATTAATCCCACATAGAAGAACATGGTGAAATCTAAAATTTATCGATAGAGAATTTTATAGAGATTCCATTTAAATGGTCGGTGTAACGAATTTTCCAGTAGTTAAATAAATAGCTTACAAAAAGCATAAAACACCAAAAAACCATACCAAACTCGCCAACAAGTTTTGTTTTTGTTTTTTTTAAGCATGCCATTATATTACTTATTTAAGTGTATAAAAGATAGTTATAAGAAAAAATATATTATCATTGTAAATTAAACCTATACCAATTATTTCAATTAAAATTATTTATGCATATTACTTATGTTTAGAGAACCATAGTAGTTAAGAAACTAGCTGACCAAAATGAATGATTCAAGTATCAAAATATACACCCTGTATATATATATATGTGAGGTCCAAATTTTTACGGTCCAATTTTGTCCGGTCCAGAATTTTACGGATTTCAAATTTTTAAATTCCAGATGTTTACAGTCCAGATATCTACTATCCCGGTTTTAAATTCCAGAGTTTAACATTCCATAACCCGGTTGTTACGCGCCCCCGTTTCAAAACGCCGAGATGGCCACGCCGAATTGGCCACGCCGAAATGTCCAAGACCGACCGATATTATATTTAAAGAAATACAATGTTAATTAAAAACAACGAATCAAATATCCAAAACTAAATAAAAGCATTAAAAAACACTATACCTACTGATACAGTTCAGCCCAGTCAAGAACAGTTTATGAATAGACATCAGTTCAAACATGAATATGAGTACACTACAATTTTTGTTTTGTCAACTGGTCATTCCAGGTGAAGGGACAATACAAATATGACAATAAACATAAAACATACTCACTGATTTCGACTGCAAAAATACACATGGATATAATAATATATCAAAGTTATTAATAATACAATTAGATAGAATATGAAATTTATAGTGGTGTTAAATGTGATGGACCCCTTTGGTTTTCTTAAATGTATGAATTCTGATGTGTAGATATTACCTATATTATACTAGGTACTATGTGCATATTAATTAGGAGTACCTATATATTCAAAAATATTCTTATTATTTCGTGTGCTTCACATTTGAAGTGTATTTGTAGGTAAACATGAAAAAATAACGACAATTAAAAATTGTATTTTGATTTTTACGTTTTTGGAAAAATACTTCTCATACTTTTTTTTAAAATTAATTTAAGTATATTTACAATCTATACAATTTGTACAATAAGTAAATTTGATAACATAGGTAATATTAAAATGACTTGAATATCTTGAGGGGGGAAAACCGTCCATCAACAATACCTACTATTTAATTTGATGGGTTCATATAATATGGAGACCGTTAGGCAAGAGCGTCTCTCGGCCATTTTCTTTTTAACCTCCTCCTCGGATTGTTGGAGATGGTTATAGAGGACATACGGGAAATTAAAGGGTTTTGGTTCGAGTGCAGTTTGGAGTGAAACTTTTTGTAATGACGAGTTGCTATTTCGTTGACTGTTGGGATTTGGAGATCTTTATGTAATGCGTCGTTGGTCATATACCATGGGGCTCCAGTTATTTGTCTAAGACATATATACTGGAAAGCTTCTATGGGTCTTATATGTTTAGGTCTTTATTTGATGCTAGTATAGCGGTATCGTCTGCATATGTTGCTAGAGTCGTATGGTTTGTTTTGGGCATATCTGATGTGTAGATATTGTAGAGTATAGGTGATAGGTCACTTCCCTGGGGTACCCCCGCTTTGATTTTATGGTAGACAGAGTAGGAATTGTTAAATTTAACAGTGAAATATCGGTCTTCAAGATAAGATTTTAGGATGAGGAAGTACGGAGCAGGTAGAAACGATTTTAATTTGAACAATAATCCGTCGTGCCAGACGCGATAGATTGCTTGCGTGATATCAAGGAATACACCGGGGCAGTGTTCTTTTTTTTCGAATGACGATGATATTTTGTCGGTAATTCTATGTATTTGGTGGATTGTTGAATGATATGATCGAAATCCAAATTGAGTATTTGGGATGATGTTTTCTTCTTTGATAATAGGGGTTATTCTTTTAAGAAGTAATTTTTCGAAAAGTTTCCCTAACGTCGGTAGTAAACTTATCGGGCGGTATGAGGTTACCAAATGCTTTGGTTTTTCTGGCTTAGCAATTAATATTATTCTTGAGAATTTCCATAGAATTGCCGAATAAATTTGCTTTTTTGCTGTCGGTTATAGCTAGAGTGTTGTTAGGATTTGTTAAGTGGGGGGGAGGGGGGGGCTACGTCTTTTCTTTTGGTTTTATTTTTTATTGATTTCCACAAGGAACCATTGACTGGTGTAAGTGATGATAAAAATGATTGGAATTGATTGGCTTTAAAGGTTTGCAGATCTTTTTTCAGTTTATTTGTTAATTTGTTTAATTCATGTTTGTGCTCCGGGTAGTGGGTTTGGTGCCACATTTTTCTAGCTTGGCGTTTTTTTTTAATTAATTCTTTTAAATTCTGTGGTAAGTAAGTATAGTGGTGTGGTTTTATTGGTAAAGTATTTTATGGTGAAGAGGTTGAGTCTGTAATTGCTTCTTGGATGGTTGAAATGAGGAATTGTGAAGCGCTGTCTATGTCATCGCGAGTTTTTAGTCGGATATTTAACGAAATGTATTCGTCTAATTTTTTTTTGGAATAAATTGAAATAAATGTTTCTAGAGTGTAGAGTGTTGTTTACGTTTTCAGGTTTACCACCTAGGTAGAGTAGAACTGGGGAGTGGTCACTGGACAGTTCTTCAAGATTTTTTTTATATTATTATTTAAGTGGTTTGGTAGCGAGGTTATGAAAAAATCTAGTATGTCTGAGTGACAATTTGTGTGGGATGGCCAGTAGGTTGGGACACTAGGCGAAATGAAGGATAGGTGATTATTTAAAATTGTATTGTAAAAAGTTTGGCCTCTAGGTT
The DNA here is from genome assembly GCF_019925205.1 of Metopolophium dirhodum. Lineage (NCBI taxonomy): Eukaryota > Metazoa > Arthropoda > Insecta > Hemiptera > Aphididae > Metopolophium > Metopolophium dirhodum. The sequence goes on from NC_083561.1 coordinate 20,491,158, forward strand.
TAGTTGATATACATCCAAATACGGTATGCTTTGTATTTAAGTCACCGCCAATAATGAATGAATTTTTAAGTGTTCTTAGGAATGTTTGGAGTCGAGGTGGTGTTATTTTTTGACTAGGAGGGCAGTAGACTGATGATATTGTAATGGGGATATGGCTAAGTACTATTTGGATATTTGTAGCTTGTATATAGGTCTTTTGATATGTCGGTAATGCGTAGTGTAATAGCGTAGTGGATATTAAGATCGCGGTACCAGCGTGTGCAGTACCATCGGGGTGATCTGTTCGGTGTGTTGTATTTCTCATACTTAAATTAAGGATAACGAACTAGATTTACTCTAATGTATTTGATCTTCATATGTCTATATTTAATATTTATCTACGAAAATGGAAATCAAAGGTAATGGACGAATTAATTAAACATTATACCTAATATTATTATCTTGAAATCTCACACAAAATAAAATATAAACAAAAATATACATACTAAGACGTGCTGCAAAAAAATTATGATAATAATAAGTAATAACTATATAAATGTTTATTCGACATTTTAAATAAGGACTGAATGTAAAAGAAATTGCAAATCATTTACATAAGTTGGACATAAATTCTGAATTGTTAGTTGCTACTCGCTATAATAGGTTATTAGTGTAAAGGGGTTTAAAAAAAATCATACTTGAAAAAAATACAAAATAAGGGGCTACGAATTTGTTGTCACACAGTACAGTGTAATGACAAAAGTACAACGAGTATGTTGTTTTATTTGAAATAGAATAATTTTTATAATTATTATGAAAATACAGTGGTTGATCCAGTGCGACCGTCACAGTGGTGACACGAAGCTAAGAAAAAAAAATCTAGTACAAGAGAAACAGGAGACAAAGTTGTAGGAACTATTGTAAAACCGTGCTAATTTGTGCTAATTTATCAGCACAGGTCATTCAAATTTTTATTAACCATATTATTGAAATTTAAAACAAAGTATTTCTTGTTGCGTACTAGACTATATAACTACCATAATAAATTTACGTTTTTGTTTTAAAAAAAGTTATTACCTACTTAATAATATTCTATCTTAAAGCAAGTTTTTAATTATTTCTAGTACCGTATTAATGACTTACAATTATAATAAGGTATAAACAAAAAATTATTGATATCCCAACAAAAACACTCATCCAAACTCTGGAGACTTAAGTTAAAAATTTAAAAATATATTTTACATACATTGATCAATGAGTTAATAATAATAGCCTACTATCTTTAAAAATGTAGTGTATTACTAATCAAGTGTTTTAAAGTCACCAAGTTAAGTTCAATTATTTACCATACTATTTTAACATAAATTATATCTATAAGTTCAAAAACTTAGTTATAAAATAATATCACAACTTTCAGAGCCGTTTTTTTTTAATACTTGGCGTTGTTTTTACAAGGAGTTTGGCTGAATATTTTTGTTGGTATAATCTAATATACTATGGTCCCTATACCTAGGGCTGACAGTATTTCGGTATACCTACCGGTATTTTAAAATTATTTTGGTAAACGGTATACCGTGAAAAACCGAACTGTTTCGGTATACCGAAACCGAAATGATTCAGTATACCTAAATACCGATTTGGTACGGTATACCGAAATAATAAATAAAATCTAACTAGTATCAATATTTTTACTTTTATTGTTTCACATTATATACTTTATTAAATACTATAATATATAATATTATAATCTATAATATTGCCATTGATACTAGAAAACAGCACTAAAACCGTTCATTCGGTTTTTTACGGTATACTGTTTACCAAAATAATTTTAAAATACCGGTATACCGAAAATACCGTCAGCCCTAACCGTACCATATCGGTATTTAGGTATACCGAAACATTTCGCTTTTTCGGTATACCGTTTCAAACTGGTATTGAAATCAATACCGTAATACCGAAAATTATTTTCAATACCGTCAGCCCTAACTAAACCATATAAGCAAAATAATACATACTGTATAACATTTCTAAATAAATTATACAAGTTAGATTATACGTGGATATTGATTGGTTTAAAAATTATCAAACATAAGAAAAATAGACATTTAAGTTACTATTATCATCAATAAAACCTTAGAAATAATATTACCCATTTGTCAACATAATAAACATTTATAATAATATTCAACTACAAATATAGAAATATAATATATGATTATGATTCTATTTGGATTGATATAAATATAGGCTATTACATGATCAATTTACAAGTTAGTATAATAATTGTTAATTAGGCATTAGGTACTTATTAACATATAATGGTTCCAATTATTTTAATTCAATATTTAGATTTGAAACAGAATACTAACCTATTTCTAAGCTATGCACACTGTTAGTTACTTTATCAAGATTTTGTATAATTTTGTAATGCAATGAACCAACAAAAACATCCTATACAACTATAGGTAAGTACTATCATGTAGCCCATGTAGGTATAAGGAAGATCAAAATTTCAATTTTTTTATACTCTTCAAATCCATTTTTTACCTACTTCCTTCAATAAGACAAATTATAAAACTCATTACATATATCTACTTAACGGTAACTACTCACCGTCATTCTTTTCTATAAAAACAAATATATGGATTACAATAAATGAGTTCAGTTTTAGTTTAGTAGACCTGACATTTTTTATTAGCGATTTTTTTTTTTTAGATAGGTATGTTTTTTTTCTGTTTAGAAATTTAGTTGGCCTCACAATATTTTGTTATATTAGCTTAGTTTTTATCATAGTTTTCGATTTTGCAATCGTAAGTATTTCTGCAGTTTTAAATCTTCATGATAACTACTGTAAAAACGTGCTTACGTATTAAACAAATGTGACCCAGAATGACAAGTCATATTATAACCATAAATATAATAATACCTCGCGTCCTCACGGGGTTAAAATTATTTGAGATATTTATTATAAGGTACCTAGGTACCATAAAAATCTCAATTCGTGACTAAATACATAAGTTATAATATGTATTAATTATAAATACTTATCAACTGTATGATATTAATTATAAAATAATATGAATATAAGATCTAAGACAATTTACTAAATATAACTTATTGTATGTGTAATAATTGGTTTTACATAGACAATATTTAAAAATACAGTAGGTAATCTATAAACACGGTGGCTGGCAGTTGTCCGAATAATGATAAAGACCGATAAGAGTGGTTGTACGGTGGTTCACCTGTGGTTACCCTGTGACCAACTTGAGGTGGTGTTGCACAGCAAGTCGGGGGATATTTTCGATTTGCGGAGCGGAGCGACGGCGCCGAGGAGCGTAGCGACGAGTGCCGCTAGCATGGCATCACTGTACGATGCTTTTTCAAATTGGTGTCACTGGAATATGCTGGTATATGCTGGTACGGTATTGTGGTATAAACTTCCTTATCATTTTTCGGACAACTGCCCCCAACCCCTATAAACAGTCACAGAAGTATAGCAAATTAATAACAATAATAAAACAGTATTGACGAAAAAAAACAATAAAAATACGTACCGAAGTTTTCTAAAAAATAAAGATATGCGACGTTTCATTGAATGGTATACATTACAGGCTTGGGTCCAGAGTTCTCAGGAGAGGGGAAACAACACTCATATGTATTTTTAAATAAATACCTTTATAATTCACTGTTTGTATTTCATAATTTTCATCATCTGAAATTTAATTATACTAGTATTATTGTTGAATATTACTACACATCATTATTCAGTGTTCTTTTGTGCCAAATTATGACAGTTTGAAGCTAAGTGGTTAGTGGGGTGGGGGATAATCTCTCTAAAGCATTCAGTATATAAAAACTAAAACTAATTAAAACAAGCATATATATATATATATATATTAGTTAATTTATGTGAGAAATGCTCCCCCGGGTAGGAACAATAATTCAAAATACTGATGAAATAATAAACACCATTCACGAATGACTTATGAGAATTGTATGGACAAAGGCTGCCTGGAAGCGCAATAATTCTAGGGAGGAGGGCAACAACACATGTACGTATTTTCAAACAAGTACCCAAAACATAAGACCGTTAATTACAATAATACATATTATATAATGTTATTTAAATATAAAATAGGTAGTTTGGACTTTGGATCATAAAGTACAGACTAACAGCAGTCAACTGTACATTTAAATTTTTAACGATGTACTAAGGTTTATAATTTAGCTGTAATAACTTGTCTTATATAGACAATATTCAAGAATACAGTAAGAGCAACAACAACATAGTACGTATTTTTAAATAAATACCTTTACTTTCCGCTTTTGTTATGTCAGCTATTTCTCCATCTGAAATGTTATTTACTAGTATTATTATAGAACAATACTACATAATATCATCATTCAATATTTCACTTTTGAAAGGAAACTGTTCCTTAATGCAGTTTTAGAGGTTTAACCTAGAAAGCTAGTACCCACATGCATATCAATGCACTAAAACGACAGAGTTACTTAAATGTTGTATTTGAAAAGGTAATATCTAACTACCATCCGGAAGCAATATTTTTACTATTATTTTGCTCATTTATAGCTTACGATGAAAATATACAGTGGCTGTTTGAATAATGGACATCATAATAATATAGTAAACCATTATTTATTGTGTTTTTAGGTTGATACCGTAGCACATCAGGAATTTCGTATGGCAGTGAGATGGCTGTTGTGAGGATTCATCAATTAAGTGCATTTAACTATTATATATATTACGCAGCTCAACAGCTGATATAACTTGTCATCGTATAAAGCATTTTTTTACGGTTTTCCATTTAAATAAACATTTAGATAAGATTATAATTTTTGTGCTGGACACAAAATATGCAAAATTATAAATTATATAATATAAATAAATGGTATACTCATAGACTTAAAAAGTTAAAGCCATAAACTCAAATTTGGCTGGTGATACTACACCGTTCTGTTACTAATTAAATGAGCCAAAAAATGAATACAACAATTTTTAAATTAATAAAAATTACAGTTACCAGCTTAAAGTGACGTTAGTGAGGTTTGTGAACTGGAGTAAAATGTGTTTCAAGTTTAATGTACTATATTAAAAAGGTGGATAAATGGTTACCAGTCTGATTTACAGTAGTTGTCAAGTATGTCATTGTAATGGATGTATCATGTTTGAATTCAATGATAAGCCATTGCATATGAACAATTTCTCTGGTCAGAGACGTTGTGTCACAGGAGTTATGAAAATTTTTTGGAAAATGGCATCCTGGAACTTACAGCACACATTTTACCATCCATGCAAAGTTTTAGTGTTAGAATACTAATTATTTTCCTAATAATAAAAAAATGAATAAATATTTGTTCATGTTATGCCCCAATATTCAAATGGGTAAAATTAAAATAGCTTAAATTTACCTTTTAGATCATAAAAGTAAATTCTTATATATTTTAATTAGGAATATATTTCGAAAACTAGGATGTAATAAAAATTAATTATTTACAATTTACTTACTTTTAAATCCAGCATATTCAGTTAGAATCACTAGAACATTTTAAAATTATTCAAACAGATTTATATAAAACTATGCTTGAGTTGTTACCATATAAGTACCATAAGTAAAATATTTTAAGCTAAAAAAGCTAAAATAATTAATAAATGCACAATATACATAAACCTTTTAATTTTTTTCTAAAATGTAAACATCTTCCTTTTCTTCTTCTGGTTTATCTGGACACTAGGACATCTCACAATCAATTATCCAACTATCTCTATTTAAATATCTAATGACAGAGTCTTGAAATTTGATTTGCCTCCTAATGCTTGCACGTCCTCTTCCGCCGTATCATCCAACATCATTGTTGGTCCTACCAAAGGTCTTTGACCATCTAGCTTCGGTTCAATCACAGATCTTAGCAATGAGTTTCGTCTCCTCATTATCTGTCCTACCTGGTGCAATCTACTGCATCATCTACCTTTACGATGGTCTCTACAATGATCTTTTCGTTGTACCTATATTGCTCCTAACTCTCCGTTTTTTCTTCGTCACTCCTTTCCTGTTGTTATAAAATATTTTATTTTCCCCCAAAAAATCATAAAATCCCGTAATATTTCGTTTCTAGCATTAAGAATTTATTTATATATGATTTCCCAATATGCACAATTTAGACCTGTACAATCTTTTTTTGCACAAGTATAAAATTCATTATATCATAACGATTTGAAGTTACTATTTGTTTATTAATTAAAACATTTTACCTTTACACTTTTCTAAAAAAAAAATCGTTTTATCAGCCAGTCGTCTTTATGTACTACAAATTACGTAAATTAGGTATCAAAAATATTTAACCATCTGACCAATTCTTTTGTATACGTTATTTTATTTTTAAACAACTATCAATATTAAGTATTAACTATGTTCTAAGCCTATTTGGATAAAAATGATTATGGTAATTGTTGATAATATTTTTTGATTGTTGCTTGACTAAAACAAAATTAAATGTCAATACCTCAAATAAATATTATGAGTTACGACTTTTGTATTAACATGTTACTAATTCACAATACTTGAGCGGATATAGGTACTAGAATAAGTTTATACAAATGTGATGTCAGAATATTTTAATATTTCTCTAGGTTATTATATTACATCTCTAGTAGAACATTATTATCAAGGGGCCTGTTGCCAGTTTTTCAAATTATCCTCCATTCTATAAAATTTGAAATTTATATTTTATATTTTAGTTTACACCTTAATTTAGGGCTGACGGTATTGAAAATAATTTTCGGTATTACAGTATTGATTTCAATACCGGTTTGAAACGGTATACCGAAAAACTGAAATGTTCTGGTGTACCTAAATACCGATATGGTACGGTTAGGGCTGACGGTATTTTCGGTACACCGGTATTTTAAAATTATTTTGGTTAACAGTATACCATAAAAACCCGAATGAACGGTTTTAGTGCGGTTTTCTATTATCAATGGCAATATTATAGATTATAATATTATATATTATAGTATATAATAAAGTATATAATGTGAAACAATAAAAGTAAAAAATATCGATACTAGTTAGATTTTATTTATTATTTCGGTATACCTAAATACCGATATGGTACGGTATACCGAAACAGTTCGGTTTTTCACGGTATACCGTTTACCAAAATAATTTTAAGATACCGGTACCTATACCGAAAATACCGTCAGCCCTAACCGTACCATATCGGTATTTAGAACAAATTATAAAGTTTGAGATTAAATTATTGAACTTCGGAGTTTTATGCGGCCTGTAAAATATTACAGGCTACATAAGTTAAATGAAAAATTATCAAATCTGGTTGATTCTACAGAACAGGATCATTATTATGGTAGACTCTATGATTATCATAAAATAACAATAATTTATTTGAATTTTAAATAAATTCTGAAGTATTATATGAGCCATCGCTGATAAAATAAATATCGACAAATTAATAAAACTTTAACACAAAATATATATTCATTGTAAATCAATAAATTAATCCTTACCCTGTAATAGTAATTGTTCTTTTGTTTCTGCAAGCATAACTAAAACTATATTTATAACTATAAATGCAAGCGTTATTAAAAACTGTTTAAAAAAAATCATTTTGTTTTAAAAGGTATAAGAAATCAATGAAAAAATGAAATAAAGTATTACTATTCTCGCTTTCTTCTATAAACGAACTGTTTCCATACCATACTCGATTAGCACAAAATAAATAATGTTCACAGTAAGTTGTTGACTTAGTAACAACTAATACAATATAACAAGAGTCTATAGTTAACGCCATATTTATAATTTGTATAACAATAGCTTTACTAAATAATGAGTATGTTTTTTACATTAAATCCAATGCATGCCATTGTATTATTAATGCACACCCTTTTGCATGGATGTATTTAATAATTAATAATCAACGTTACTGTGACTAGCAATATAGATCATCTTGAGGATACACTCTTCATCAGTAGTACACAGTTTTTTAATATACCTATATATTATTTCAGAAATTATAGATTTATGACAGAGCATATGTCATGCGAGAACATATCAACGCCCAGCCACTTCTGAGTATCTGACGCACTGACGCGTGTGAGAGCATCTGAGTCGGGTCCCGAATTCAAAATAGCTATTCTAGTTGGTTTCTTGATTATTTTAGGTATTAGGTACCCTAGTCAGGTTCCTAATATTTTTTCAAATACTACCCAACACTAACATTTCTCTTTCCATTTTAACATACACAGGATAATAATAATAATAATATTTATCATAATCAATTCAGACCAAAGTATTTGTTGAAAATTTTTTTTTTTCAGTTTATTTTGTTGAGAAAATATACAGTTTTAGAATTTAACAAAATATTATGAGGGGGACGGAGTGGCTGAGCGGACTAAGGCCGACCCGGGTTCGATCCTCGGTCATGGGCGGCATTTTTCTTCGGACAAGTCACGGTGTCCGGAGAACAAGTGCCGCCATCCCCCACCCGGGCATGGCAGATACCTACCAGTGCCCAACTCAAAAATTCTGCCAAAACTAACACACACGTGTTCCTCCCCCTACCGACATAAAAACCTACAAAACAAAAATAGCTAATGGCCTTAGTTGCCGGGCTCAAGATCAATTTAAAAAAAAAATATATATTATTATGATGTTATTATATTTTATTCATTATTTCGTGTTTGTGCTGTATGCAGCGGAAGGCATCGTGTATTTGCTTGAATTCGTCGTCGTAGTACGTCTAGATAGTCACACATGTGTGGTCGGAAAATATATGTAATTGTATTATTTTAATGATTATTAATTTATAGCCAATAAAAACTGACAACAACGCCGTTCATGTAATATAAACGTTCCTATAAGTATATAAAAAAAAATAAACAGCAGACGACAGTGTCACATTGAGATTCTAAATGTTGGCCAAATATATTACAATAAATACATATTTAATTTAAAAATACAACTTCATAAATTGTTTTCAATGGAATATGCTGTGTGAGATGAAATAAACTGTATTTTTTTTCTGTTCTGTAAATAAATTAAAATCTGTTATTAAAGTACAATATTTACGAAATGTTCAATTTTAACACTATAAACATATGGCAGAACCCGTTTAAAAAAAAGGTGGATAAGTGGATGTTGCTCTGCTGTACAGTAGGTTACAAGTGGGTCACTGTAATGGATGGTGTTAAATTTGAATTCAATGATATAAAATCATTGTATAAGAAAAACGATTCTGAGCGAAAACGGTCAGTCAGCCTATGATATTACCAAGTATATTTGATGATATTATTGTGAATAAAGTAATTTATATATAACCTATTTACGTGGAGCCTTGTTTTAAATTTTCAATCCTTAGCCATAAAAGTTAAACATTTTATACATTTTTAACTACAAAATAATTAATAAATTATAAATTTGATAAATGTTGTCAAAATTTGAACTTTAAATGCTTATAAAAAAAAATTGTGCCTATGTATTTTTAATATTTTTCAACTGCTAGCCGCCAGTCGCCCACCCCTGATATATAAGAAGTTTGGTGTTTAGTTTAGTGTGCTTGTTAGATATTAGTGGTTTAACTGAGCGTAGTCGTTCATTTAGGGCGAGTTTTTTAGTTTTGATATGAAGTCCCCAGGCAAGGCGACGGTCAAAGGTTAGGCCCTGTCAAAGGCTTGTGAGACGTCAAGGAACACGCACGAGCAGTATTTTTTCTTTTCAAGAGAGAACGAAATGTCGTCGACTAGTCTATGCAATTGATGAGTTGTGGAATGAGAGGCACAAAAGCCAAATTGCGTGTTCGGAATTATGTTGCTTGAAAAAATGTATGGCAAAATTCTTTTAAGAATGAGTCTTTCAACAATTTTTGCAAAAAAGGGCAAAAGACTTATAGGTCGATATGAAGAGAGAATATCAGGTGGTTTTTTTGGTTTTGGAAATACAATTATTATTGAAAATTTCCAAAGTTGTGGGAAGTAAGCTAATCTTAGGGAGGCATTTATCAGAACCGTTAGCAGGACAATTACTCTTTTTGGGAGGCATTTGGCAACTTCCGCAGTTATTAGATCATAACCAGGGGATTTCTTAAGGCTGTAGTTTTGAATTGCATTTTTAATATCGTTGGGAGTAAAATATTTCGATGGAAGAGTAGGTGAAAGTGGGCTGTCGAGAAATCTGTTAACTAAAGCTGTGTGTTGAGGAATTTGTATATCAGAATGTGGCGTGAAAATTTTTGCTAGGTGATTTTTTAACAATTCAGCTTTGTCAGCGTCTGTAGATGCTAATCTACCGGACGGGTTTATTAGCGGACTATTCGGAGCTTGATGTTGCAGGGACTTTTTTGTGACTAGCCAAAGGCTACCGTCTTTCGATGACAAATTTGCAAGGTAGTTGGCTTATGCTTGGTTTTTGTGACTAGAAAGAATTTTTTTTAGAGAGTTTGCCAGGTTGTTGAAGTTACGCTTGAGGGATGGGAGGCGATATCGTTGATATAGGGCCCTTGCTCTGCGTTTGTTAGCTATTAATATACGAATCTATTCAGGGATCGAAGGGGAGTGGTTAAAGTGCTGCCTGTGTGTAGTGCTAGCATCCCATGCTGCAGTTTGAATAACATTCGTGAAATTATTAATGGCATCATCAATTTCTTGGGTGGTTTTAAGACTAATTTTAAGGTTAATGTTTAGATTAACCAAGTCATGGAATTTTGCTTATCAGTGGTCGAGTGGAAAAGCTTTGGTAGACAGGAGCAGCACTAACAGTTAGAAGGACAGCGGAATGGTCCGAGCTAGGTTCAAGCAGGTTACTAGTCGTAAAGTAAATGTTGCTCGGTGTGTTGGAAACAAAAATGTCAAGTATATCGGGTTTTTTGCGAAGTGAGGTTGGCCAATAAGTTGGTCCAAGGGGAGCAAGAACCTTGTAGCCTTTCTGAGTTATGAACTTGTGAAGTACATTACCTCTAGGGTTGTTTGTGCGGCAGCCCCAGCTGTGATGCTTGGCGTTATAGTCACCGCCTATAATAAAATTATGGCTAAGAGTGCTAAAGTAATCTGCGTAATTTTGAAAGTTCATATTATGTCGTGGTGGAGAATATATTGCAGATATCGTGGTCGGTATGTTGTTGAGGTACATTAATATGGCACAAGACTGTAAATTTGGTTGACAGAAGTTAGGAAGGGTTTGGTATACCAGGGAGGTTTTGATATAAATTGCAGCACCTCCATGCGCAGTATTATCTGGGTGGTTAAAATAAATTAAATTAAAAATACAAAGCAAATGTATTGTTTCTTTTTTAATAGAAATAAATAATAATAATGATATTTACATAAATATTTAAATAATTTACATAAATATTCAGTATTTAAAATTCCAGTAACAATATTTAATAACTAATAAGTGATAGGAAATTATTAAATAAACACATAGGAAGCTAGAGCCGCCTTAATAAAATATAGATATACACTAATCATGTAGATGTTTTTGCAATACTAAAATTAGTATTGTAGGTATTTTATTTTACACTAGGTAATATTTTTAATATAGTACTTATAACTTATTATTAATAATTAATCAATAATAATTTATTTTGCGATTGTTTCAAATTTTAATTGAAGAATACGGGTATCCTGTTAACTGTCAAGGTACGTTTTCCTGCGGCGTCCAAACGCAGCGTCAGACGCATTGTTACTAGATACATGCATTTTATATGTGACTGTTTTCCTACTTGCGTTTAACGCGTCGGTAAATGTCGCAGTGCGTCCGGACGCACTACTAGTCTGGACTAGTACTTCGTTGAAACGTCTTGCGTCAACACACAAAATGTCCAAAAAACTTGTGTTTTCCTCAACTGAGGATGAAATTTTAATTGAATTTGTGCAACAAAACCGGGAAATTTTTGATAGTGCTCACCCTAAGCACAAAGATTTACATCACAAAGAAATTATCTGGAAAACTATTTCAGAAAAAGTCGTATAGATTATAAATATTAAACTTAATTAAAAGTACATTTATAGATTTAAATGGTATAAACAATATTATGAAAGGTACTAAATCAAAAACAAAATAAATATCCTAAAATTGAAAAACATAATAATTAATATTTTAGTTTGTATTATTCATGTTTGCCACGGTACTGCTCCTTCGTTAACGAAGTAATCTTTGAAAATCTCTCTTACTGAAAGTCCTTCTGAACTCAAAAAACCTCTTTCATGTTCCAATGGCAGCATGTTGTTATCAGGGATAGGTTGTTCTGAATCAAATTGATGGTATACTTTTCCATTTTTTTCTAAGTAGGCATCCTGTAACATGTTATGCAAACAACATGCTACAACTATCAAGTCATCGCATGTACTTGGATTGATATTTATTGGTTGATAGAACACTCTAAATATCTGACTCAACAGACCAAACGCATTTTCTGTTACTCGTCTAGCACGACTGAGACGATAATTAAATATAGTTTTTCCACTATCTCTTCTAGCTGATTTTTTATGAAAATAGTCGTAATATATGTTTATGCAATCTAAATACTTGATCACCAAGTACTACATGTGGTACTACTGAGTTTAAATTGGGAAGTGCACAATTTGGAAATTTGAAAGTACAATTCAAAATTTGCTGTCCCATATTTGATTTTAAAAAAATTCCGCTATCCCCGTCTCTTCCAAACGAGCCGACGTCGATCGCGATAAATGTATAATAGTTCGCATCGACCATTGCCAATAATACAATGGAAAAATAATCTTTGTAATTAAAATACAAAGAGCCTGAATTATTAGGACATCGGATTCTTACGTGTTGTCCGTCAATCGCAAGTATGCAGTTGGGAAAGTTCCATTTAGTGTAAAATTCATTAGCTTTAACTTTGTAGTCGATAGTAGTTGGATTTGGTAAAAATAATGGCATTAACTATTAACATTTGTTTTAATACTGTCAATGTTTCTTTTACTATTACGCTAATATAGCCGTAAGAAATTCGGAAAGCAAATGATAAAGACCGAAAAGATTCACCTGTAGCTAAATATCTGAAATATAAATTTAAAAAAAAATAATAATTTTGGTTAAGTAATACATAATATTATGTGATATTATCTAATATAATATTAATCTATTGTAACATAATCCAGACCGTCAAGAATCACTATTCGTATACAATGATTAATCATTTTTAGAGCTTTAAATTATTAATTACAAAATTAATGTTGCATAATTACCTACTAACTACTTGGATTAATACATTAGTAAAATTTTTTAAAAAAATGGCAGTCAAGTGGATAACGCTCCGCTGTACAGTAGATTTTAACACGTTTCATAAAAATTTGAACTTTGAAAGCTTATAAAAAAAAAAATGTGACTAACAATTTTTGATTTTTTTTAACTACCATAAGAACAAATTATAAGGAACCTTTATTAAATTTTCAAGTTTTTTTTACCGACGTTTCAAAAAAAAAATCTTTAAAAAATCAAAAATTTCAGTTGTCTATTAATAGCTCAAAAAAAAAAGCCAGAATATTTTGAAAATTTAATCGTGTATAGATAATGTTAATCAAACATAGTAAAAATTTTAAGTATTTACAGTGATTCATTTTTGAGTTACAATATAAAAATCAATTTTGTCAAAAACTGGTTTTACATAAAAATTCCCGTTTTTCCGTCACTTTTAGTGGTCTTTTTAGACGCTTTTGAAAGCTGCAGGAAAATTCTTACTTTTGACCTCTATAATGCACTAAGTATATTCAATTTACTACCGGAAACTACCCCTGAAGTTTTAAATCCAAGCATTATTTGAACAAGTTATAGTACACAAACAAAAATAAACACACATCATAACTCCGTTAGAATCTAAATATATTTAAATACATGCTAAATATTTGTAATTGTTTTGAATATTATTGGCTAAAATATTTACCTTAAAGTTAATGCTAATTTTTCGTCGGCGGATATTGGTTCAGGTACTCGCATAGTTGGTTCCTTTGTAAGATCTTTTTTGACCAATGATAAAATTAAATTAAATTGTTCTTTATTTATACGGAAAAATTCTCGAAATTTAGTATCATTATTAAAAAGATGTCTTTCGATTAATTGTTTAAAAAATCCCTCGGTTTTCCTCGTAGATACTATACTGTTGAATGGATTTCTCTGTTCGGGAATCATTCTTAAAAGTAATTCATCTTCAAAATCTTCTTCTTCTCTGAGTATCTCACAAATTATAATATTGTTGTTCAAAATTAATTGTCGGTGCATCGTGATAGAAAGATTTGGAAAATAAATAAAGAAACCTAAGGTACGTGTGCACTAGATCACGGTTGCAAGCACTATGATGGAATTTAAGAGAACGCAATTTAATAAAAAAATTAGATATTATTGCGTCGAGACGCATGCAGAGAAAACGGTCGCGCGTTGCGTCTAGGAGTCTCGTTTTTCTGTGTTTGGACGCTGCAGGGAAAACGTACCTTCTTAAGAGGACGCTACACACCGGTTTTCGCCACCTAAAAACATGTTTTAGTAGAATTGCTCTCATTTGAACTGTATTTATCGCACAAAATTCAAATTTCGACCATTTAAGGATAACAATTTTATCTGGGTTCCTATGTTGGATAATAAGTATACGTTTACTCAGTCGGCTGTTTTGGACTGTAGAAAATGATAAAATAACCAAATATTCAACATTTATTAAAAGTTACTATGTTGATGGTATCTAAAAGATCCAACATAGGAACACAGATAATGTTCTCACCTTTGTGTTTACGAAAGTAGGTATTTGTATAATTAATGTAGCCCAAATGAGAGTGATTCTCCTGAGACATGTTTTTGAAAAAAAATTCGTATTTGTATAACCGTATAGTGCTGCTGCCTGCTCTGGTGGCTATAATAGCGGTTGTGTACAAAACTGTACCCGTTACCCCCACACCGCGCACGGTAACGCACCGTTCATCGAAAGACCGGTCTATCGAAGGCGCGCATAGTTTATAAATATCCAAATTGTCGATACAAAAATAGCAATATTTCCGATAAATATTAATTTGTACCACATTAATAATTATTTGCCACACAAGTCGATGTTTGAAGCCGGCTTCTATAAATACATGTAGTAATTTCATTTGGGAATTGTGATCTACATATCAAACAGTGAACGTCACGCTTTTTTTTTTTGATTGTTTATTTTATTTTATTGCTACTGTGCTGTGAAAATTGTTTTTTTATTATGTCTCCCTACAAAAAAGCTCGAACTGTTAAAAAAAAAAACAAACAGCATAAATCGGAAATGAAGGCCCGATTAAGCATGGCTAGAAAAAATCGGCATGTTACGTAAGTATTTATTTACTAATTAGTTGTCTATCTTCTATTCATAATATGCAAACTTGGATACCAATGAATAATTTGTGTATAATTATAAAAAGAAATACCGCAAAATTTGAATCCAGAAAATCTCGAAATTGATAATGTCGGGTAAGTTGAATAATACCTACCATTTTTTTTACACGTACGTTGCGCCAGCACCGCTCGAATACGAAATCAATCAAATTTCTACAGTTTGATTACGCCACCATTCAGAATTTCAGCACGTAATTAGCATGAATTTGCACGACTAACTTCGAAATTCGCACGATTGTCGTTTCGATTGATGTTTCGCTTATTTGAGTCATTTTTGAACACTTATTAAAATGTTTTTATCTTAAACCATGGATGTACATTGTACACATTAAATAAATAAAGAGTTAGTATTTAATGTCAAATGCATTTTTCTCGTTGAACAAGTTGCGTACAAATTCCGAAAATGGTCGTACAAATTCATACTAATTACGTTCAATAGTTTGTTATTTTTGTCATGATAAAAAATCAATGATTTGTAAATTTTTTTTTACTTATTAAATAAAATCTCAAAATCAAGCTTGGATCAGAAAAACACTAACTATAAATATATTTACTAGCTTGGAACCCACCACGAGTGTGCAAAATCAAGTAACTTCTTCGGAAGAATTTATAGAGATTAATGATTCGCACAATTTGAATACGACCGTGACGTAAGTATGCAAATTAAATAATATTTTTATTTGGTTAATCTCGTTTGGCAATATATATTTTTAAATTTTCACACTCCAATTTAAACTACGTAGTTTCGATGGTACACCACCTAATATCGATTGTACATCGACTCCTAACCTTCATGATACTGATGTATATTTAAATAAAACGCAATACGAGGATGAAAGAAATGTAGCTGACTCTTTTGACAGTTTTACGCTATTTAGTTCGAGGTACCAATAAATCTATATTAAAAACATTGTAACTATAATACTATAATTGATAAATGATAATATTGATCATACATTTTAATGTTTGTATAGTGATACTGTAACTGCAGAGAATATTGATGCTCATAATTTTAGCGTAATTTCCAACACTACATCTGACACAATTGTTTCCGAGTATGTATAACGTTATTTATTTTTTGTCTTGCCCATCTAACTTACTTATAATGTATATTTATATTTAGGAATTTAGTAGGCAGACGAATAGTGGATATAGCTTATATTTTTGAACAAATAAAAAAAAATCGTCATAGTGGTGGTACTGATTGTTCATTTTTAGATATGATATTTAAATCAGAAATTAGAAACGGGTATACTTCAAGTTTTAAATTTCAATGTCAAATTTGTAGTATTGAAAGTATAATTCATTCAGAAAATCCAAAAGAATCATACATACCGATTAACAAATCTTTAGTTAATGGTAGTATCGCTGCAGGTATGTTAATGAATGGCTTATACATTATACTAATATAAACGATTCTGAACGGAGACGATTAATTGTCAGCCTAGGATATTTTATTTATTCATTTTATATCTAAAACTGTTTGATAATAAATCGTTTTTTTACGCGTGAATTTATAATTTTTTTTAATTTAAACGCTCGTAATCATAGTGAATATTTGAATTTCAAACGCTTATAAAAAAAATTGAGCCTATATGTATTTTGATAATTTTTGAATCACTCATAGATTAATTTATGTGGACATTTTATTCAATGTCCCCAAGTATTTTGACTCAGCCAAAAAATCTTTATGGACATTTATATAAAAAAAAAAAAATCGAATATTTAAAATGCCTATTTCAAACGCTCATAAAAATTGGTGGTTTTAGCCCGTTAGAGTTTTTTTTTTATTAGGTATTTGAAGAAAAATGTATGGAGAACCTATTGTAATTAAATTTCAAATTTTAGGTATAAATAATTAAAATTTTATGAATTTTCAACTACAAAATAACTTCAAATTTTCGTAATTTTATCATATTTCGTAAAAATTTTAACTTTCTACGGTTATAAAAAAAATTGTGACTTACGATTTTTGATTTTTTTAATGGCTATAAGTTAAACTAAAAAAGAAAAATCCAAAATGTCAACTGTCCATAAATAGCTCAAAATACCTCAAAATCTTTCAAAAATTATACGATGTATAGGTGAACCAATATAAACATTTGGTGAAAATTTCAAGTTTATACAGTTTTTAGTTTTTGAGTGACAGCCAAATTAAAAATTCAATTTTATCAAAAACTGGTTTTGCGTAAAAATTTCCGTTTTTAAAAACGTTTTATAAAAAAAAAACACACATCATTGTATAATTAATACATTCATCACTCCATTCAGAATCTAAAAAATATGGTATAAATAAATAGTAATTAATAAAATATTGAATATTACAACAAAAGGGATAGGATACGCACAGTTAACGGAGCTTTCTGCTTCAGTTGAACTACCTACTATGTGCAATACGACGTACATAAAAATGCAAAATTGTATTAATTTGGTTGTACAAAAAACTGCATGGAGTGAAATGCAAAAGGCTGGAGACGAAGAACGACAGATGGCATTAGAAAATGGTGAGGTTGACGTGGACGGTATACCTATGTGTACAGTTATCGCTGATGGCCAATGGTCGAAACGTAGCTATAAGTCCAAGTACAATGCTTTATCAGGAACGGTATGAAAGTATAATTGTTTAAATTAAGTTGCAAATTATTATATAGTATTCAATTTTTAATTGTATTAAAACAATATTATATAGGCCACTATTATTGGGAAAAGAACCAGGAAAGTTTTATTTGTAGGAATAAGAAATAGTATAAGTATTTAGAAATATTAATTTATTTGAGACTAGGGGTTAGGTATTTAGGTTATTTATTAGGTATTATTCATTATTATTTTTTACCTAATAGTAAATAATACTATATTAATATATTATATATCATGAAGTAGGTATCTAATAAGTAATAACGAGATAAATACAATCGCGTAAGTATGGTTGTGAGCGAAAAGTTAGGAGTGATTGTATAATATGTATAATAAATAATAATAATAATGAATATATTATAAATACTATTGCAGTTCTGGTCGTAGAATTATTGATGCATTTTATATTTTTCAACAATAAATATATTTTACTCTTTGTATTATAATTGAATCAGTAATAATGCGATAACTAAAAGTCAATATATTATGTTGTATTACCGTTTTTACTATCTATAATATATTGCTACATATTATATTTAGGTAAGCAGTATAACTTTCAAAAATGTATAATATATTATATTAGGTTATCATATTATATTATATATTAATATATATATATATAATATATATTAGGTCTTAATATAATTTTAATAAATTTTGCCTATATTTGATTTTTTATTTAAATAAAAAATTATAGGTATGTATATTGTATCTACTCCAAAAGAATTTACGTATGATTACCAATAGGCAATAGGTAATATAGAAGTTTTCTATTTAATTATATTCGAAAAGTAGTTATTCAATAAATACAAATCAAGCTATGTTATACAGTTTATACGATCTATACAATGCTACATAATATATTAAGGTAAGCAGTGACTTAAATTATAATCAATAGATCATGGGTACGCGCGGACATTTAAAATAATACGGCGGCATTTACGTATACATATTTTATAATGATGAGAGACGTCCTAGACGAACGTTCATAGAATAATGAAAGTCGCTCCCGAAGTCCCGACTGAGCACAATCGACGGCCGGCCGCCGACTGCGGGTAGTGGGCGTGACTTAAACGTCGCGTGCATGCGGATCGCGAAAACACTTAACAGCGCGTTCTCTCGGCCGTTACACGCGTATACGTTTTGGTGTAGCGTCCTCTTAAAACGTTTATTAGTTTATTACTAAGAACATTTAAAATATGAACTTGATATATCTAATAATTTAAGAATGAAATATATATATAGGTATATTTATAAATTATAAATTATAATACCAATACATTTTATAAGTAATAGTTAAAATAATAATTTAAAATTTTTACCTACTATGTTTAAATATAAATTTACTATTTTGTAATCAGAAAATATAAATTACCTAATTAACATTAATTATAATTTTTACCTCCCGAACGCACCAACTAGATTCACCTTAAATGTAATTGGAATATATTCCATAATAAACAATATTATTATTATTATAAAAAATCCACACTGGCAAACCGTCTCTGCTCAGAATTGTTTTTCGTATACTATGATATTACATTATTGAATTCAAATTTAATACCATCCATTATACAGTGACCTTGTAACCTACTGTACAGCGTATAATATATTTAAATTGATTAATGTTAATTAGTTATTATTTAATCACCTCGGCCGATATGTTATTCTTATTATTATATAAAAAGTCAGCTCTATAAAATATTTAAAAACGAAAATATTCACTTCAGTTGTTTCAAAACCTCGGTGTATTTTATATTTTAATGATTTTTGTAGTACTTAATTTAAATTTTATTAATCATTACCTTTATACGACTAGTTATGAAAATCGTTTCTTTAAATCAACACATTTTTATCGTGTTTTTAATGGTTACAGTTGTTGTTAGTGCTTCATGGCATTTCACTGTCGAGAAAAATGAAGACTTATCAAAATGCCCCAATACGGTCAATGTTATAACGATTGTCTTAATGGTTGTCCATCTAGTATGACCCGTAGTGGATGTAAAGAACAATGCAAATCCGAATGCCTTCCAAAGTGCTCCGGCACAATCAAACGTGACATTTAAGATTCATTAGAACAATTACCAATAAATCGTGAAACGCACTGAAAAAAAAACCATTGATAATATTAAGAAGATTGTCTTGTTAGCTGTTAACAAAAAGAACAATGATATTAATTTGATTAATAGTAGCATTATTTATAATGATAACAGTCAAATAAAACTGATCAATGTACTATTTGTTAAATTAACAATCAATTGTTGAAACGATTATACTGATCTTGTTATTGTAAGTAACGTGTATGCCAGCAGCTTTGATTCAGTACGAAGTCTATTTGTATCTTGGTTTTGCCAAAAAACAACAAATGTCTTGTTATTATGATAATTGATTGTTAAAACATGCTGTTACTATTGTTAAATTCATTTTTTTCCACTGCACTCCAGCATACGCGGTCTGTCGTTTATAATCATTTACCATTTGTGCGTTTTAATTATTTTGTCATTTAGTGCCTACCTATTTACTATTTCGTCGTGTCCCCTGTGTTACCCTAAAACAAAATTTTGATGAAGACTGTGCTTTGTGTTAATTAAGTTAACTATACATAATATCTTTTAAATGGTAAGTCAAAATATGATTTTATTATACCAACAGACCTAAATTAATAAAATGCATTTCTTAGGATAAGAATTTCTTATAATATTAGGTATCCCAACTCATGAAAACGTTAACTTAAATACTATTTCAATATTATAATTTATATTTATTTTATTTACCTAACCTCCCTTACCTATAAAAAACTATTAAATAGGTGCTTTCATTTTTTTATTTATGCAAACACCTAAATATTTTCAGTGATTTTAATTTTATTTAACCTACCTATTATATTAATATTTTTTTTAAATATACACTGAATTATTATTCTTATGTAATATTTGAATTGATTAAATGAAATAAAAAAAATTAAGTATACCTAATAAATTAAAATCATAAAAATACCTAAGATACCTACCTACAAAAAACAAAAACTTTTTTTAATTTGATATTCACACATACATTATTAACTTTACATCTATAATAATATGTACTTACCTGATAATATATTTAGTGTTTATTATAATAATTCTTTATATTAAAATTTGTAATTTTCTTATAGATACAAAAAATGCGGCAATCATGTATCATGCCATGTTTGCACCTACATCAACTAAAGTCTCAATGGATGAAAATGGCAAAAAAAACCATAGAAAGTATTTGATCAAAGATTCACAGGATCATTTCATGGTTGTTGGTGAATCAGTGGAAGTGTTTATGGATCAATTAAAAAACCAAGGTCGTCCTATTCAACCTTTTATTTTTATTGTTGGTAATATTTTTCGTTAAAAAGAAATATTAGTATATTTTGATTCAATTTTATATAAGGTACATTCTATTCTAAGAGCCGTAGAGGTATGTTATAAAATCTTTCATCTATTTCAGTTAGAATATCCATTTCAATCACAGATTGTAAGGTTGTTCATACAATAGTTTTTTTTTTTATTTTTCGTCTAAGCACAACAAGCCGTATCACAAACTGTCTCAAATATTGTCAGAGTTAAGCAATTAATATTATTCAGTAATATAATATAATTAAAAAACTTGCTTAATATATCTATAAATTATTTAATTATTATAATTTATAAATATATAAATAAGTGCCTGATTATGAATACATTCCATTTAAATTTATATTTACTTTTTCATATTATATGTCTATGGAATATTTATTTCAATGATAACCTTATTTAAAATAAGTAACTTGAATTTATATTACTCCATTTTAATTATAATGAATTAATTTACCTTTATACCTGTATTATTTTATTATTTTATAGTATATTGTTTTTATATAAATAAAAGGTACCTAATTATGTATATGTTATTTGTCTATATAATTAACAATTATATTATACCTGTATTATTTTATACTAAATTGTTCTACTATAAATAAAAAAAAAATTTCAATTTAAGACATTATTTTTGCTGAGTCAATAATACAATAATACAATCATGGTTTTATTTATCACAATGACAATTTAAAGTATGTTGGTTTCAAAAGTATCTTGTTAGATAAATTGTAACAAGGTTTTTGTAAAATCAACAATTTTTCATATTAATATGATCATGGTTTTTATTTATCACAATGACAATTTAAAGTATGTTGGTTTAACAAGTATCTTGTTGGATAAATAGCAACAATATAATTGTCAAATTAACATAGTTTTTTTTCAATATGATCAGGATTTTTTTTTTCAGTGCGGTTGGAGAGAAACTGCAGAATGGACGAAGGTATATAACTACTTGATATAACTACGGCTATAGAATGTTGGCAATGCAGGTGCATTCATTAAATGGTTTTTATCTGTCATAGTTTTGTTTGATTGTTTTTGTTAGTATTTCATTATTTCTAATAGCATATTTATTAGAATATTTATTAGAGTAATTGTAGTTTTTCAATAATAAATTTTACTTCTAAATCAAGTAACGGTTATTTTTTGATAATCAGGATTACACGGTATACATACGGAAGAAAGACCAGCCTATCTCGGTCCTTAATCTCTCGATTACTCAATATAAAAGCATAAAATACTTTCATACATAAAATACATACATTTTAATCAGTTAATATTTATATTGCTTAAAAAAATAATTAATAATACTTGGAAATTAAAAATAAAACATGTATTTATACTGTACATAATTTTATTATTGTATAATAGTATAATACCTTAACATCACTTTTTTGTTTAGGTAGTTTTAATAATATGAGTAATAGGCCAAAAACCACATGTCACAAAGACCAAGTTTTACAAAAGGGTATAGTTTTAAGATTTTAAATTATTTTAAATCTAATAATTATTGTGTTGAATGTTTTTATTTTTTGGTATTATATCCGATTTATTTTGGTGGAAATTATTTTAAAATGTGCAAAATGCCAAAATTCATTATAGGTACATCCCGTGAACAACTACAATTGACATTGACCACAAAAAATTAATAGTGCGCAACAAGTACAATAAACAAGCGACTCACAATAAAAGCAAATGGGCATTTAAAGTCATAGGTGATTGTACAGTGCAATAAATAGTGGCTACTAATATTGAATAAGTGTACGCCCTCCCCTCGTGTGACACATGTAAAACTCCCCCTACAATGGCACACATCATTATAGACTGCCCCAAATACTCAACCACACGTTTTCTGCTCAACAATCCAAGGTCACTAGAAGAAGCCCTCAGTCCACATAACTCCGGCAACATTTTTAAATTTTTCAAAAAAATAGAATTAGATAAAAAAAATGTAAATATTATAATGTACTACCAATAAAAGATTATGTATAATTTTATATTGTAAAAACTCAATTTTTTAATTTCAGGCTAATAATCTTTGTAATTGAAGCCTTTAATAAAAAAAAAATAAAAAATAAGTTTACGCGATTGTACAACAGCTGAACAGTTCGTTTGTATAGTCTGTAACCCTTATAAGAGGACATTATTCCCGCATGTGTTGTCTCCGTCTTACAAGTGCGTAACATAGCAAATTTTACGCTCAGCAAAACACGTGTAGCTCCGTTAATTTAACAATTAGAGTGAATTGACCTCTTATAAAATCCAAAGGTAAGATTATTATCTAGGCAACCTCGTGGGCTTTTTAATATATTTTAATTTTAAAGTGAGTTATGAGTATTTTAAGATGTTACACACTTATAAGACGGAGACAGCACATGCGGGTATAACGTCCTTTTAAACTACAAGTACAGTATAATATTTTTTTAACACCGATTTTAAAAATGTTATTTAATTTTTTGTGGAAAAATTCAAAATAGCCAATTTGTAAATTTAATTTGTAGACACATTTTGATGGTACAAGACGTTTATATAAATCAAGTAGGTAGTTTATACAAAATTTTTTTTTAAATATCAATATTTATTAAAGTATAAATTAATTTTGAAACATAAAAACATATTTTTCAAAATATTCTTTTTGGGAATTTTCGGACATGAGTGTATTTCTTAAATTAATTTTCATACTATAGTTTCAATTTTTTTCTGGTGTTTCTGTTACACCCTGTAGCCTGTGGGTATATTATATTCTGTTATAAACGTTATGTGCCCAAAATGTTCTTTTAAATTTAAATTATTGAAATATAAAATAATACCTACTAAAATTAGAAACTACCACTTTGGCTAACGAACAGTACTCATAATGTATAATTTTGTATTGTTTAATCATAATGTATTATATCGTTATTGTCCAGCAGTAGTCCAGTGCAATTAGGTTTTCAGCTCGGAAAAATTCCCACCTAGCTGAATTTTGGTACACATCTTTATTACATCGTTGTAAACAATGTCTAAAAAGTCGACCTCGATATCATGTACGCGTTAAAGGTTATTCGAGGTCAAAGGTCACGAAATTGGCCTTTTTTTAATATCTCGTTTTTTATTGGTCGTACAAAAAAAAGTTTTAGATACAAATTGTAGGGGAGGTAATTATCTACAAAAATAGTCTCTTGACATTTTCACGTCAAGTTAATAGTTTTTCCGTTATAAGGCCAACAATGTGTACACTTTTAATGAAATATGATTTTTTCGCTAAAAACAAGTAGCCTTTGCGTTAATATCTCGCTTTATACTGTTTGTACGATAAAAAGTCTCGAACAAAAATTGTAGAGGACACAATTCTCTACAAAATGGTTGTATATATATATATATATCCAATCGCACTTGCGGTATACAAATTTTAATGTTTACCATACAAAATTACAATAATATAATATAATATTATATCATATTATAATAACGATAATAAGAATGCATTCGTTTCCACACCTCCATTGAGGTAGAAGCATGGTGCGTTTTTTTTTCATGGTTTCCCCGGTAGGCCTAGTCCATGTACTCAACAATAATTGTTAAATAATTATTGTAGGTATCATAGTTATGTAATCGTCAAAACAAAGTAATAAATATTATATTTAAATTAATATTAATCATCATCGCTCTCGTCTTCATGAATTTCTTCTTCTTCGTCATTTTGATGTTCTTCATTTTTTTCAAAATTATATGTATTGTTTTCTTCCGTTAAATCCGCTGACAAAACGTCAAGTGTGTCTATATTGTCATCTGAAACATTGTCGGAACTTGAATTGAAACACGACTGCCCACGACAATGTCCACAAATATTTGAACAATTAATACCAATTTTTTTGCAACTGCAGTTAGTACCACAGCCTTTTTTACAGTTACAAAAAATCATATTCACCAATTCATCGGGTGCGGGTGGTAACAATGTCATTATAGGCTCCAAAACATTGTTATTCATTATCCACCCCCAGTTTTCCGGGTTTAATTTGTTGCCCAACCAAATTTGTACCTGGTAATAAACTCGAAGCAGATGCTGTTGGGTGGCGCTATTTGTTGGTGGTAGAGATGATAATTTCGCAGGTTTATTATTTCTAGTTAGTTTAGCAAATGTTATATGTTGTATCTGTAATTATCGATGGAGACCACTTGTTTTTGGGCACCATACATTGCTAAAATAAATTTAATTCCATGTTTGAAAATGTCTTGAACGGAGCAATTTTGATTTTTGAACACTGCTGCTGCACTTTGAAAGTCTGGACTATTTTCTAATAGTTTTAAGACTTTTGCCTTTCCTTTATTAAAAAATGTTGATGTCGTATCACATCCTGTGACAGCGTGCAAAAATAAAAAATGTTCTCTACCAAAATTGTAGTGATCCATGCTATTAGTAGATGAGTATATTTTTGTGTCAACGTTTCCTTTACCGGGTTTTAAAAAAACATTTGTTTTTGCGACGGAGTGCGTGCTATTAGTATAACTAAGAGATCTACGTCTTCTCAAACAATAATAATTTTCCTAGTGTATGCTTCTTCGATTGCTGTTTCTATGATAAGTACGTCAGCATCGTCTTGAGCTTGTTTTGAAGCTATATTAACATTTTCTAATTTTTGCATCAATGTAGAAATAAATCTGTTTTTATTCGATCGATTTGAAAGAAACTTTTCTTGACTTATAGGCACTTTCATTGTTTCATTAAAAAAAACTTCAAAAGACCCACTAAATGCCTCAGATCGTCGAAACTGTTCCATCGCCTTTATATTTTTACTGTTATCGTTATATCCATCGAATACAACAATTACATTGGACCCAAAATGTTTTTTTAAATATGCAATATATTTATTAAATATACATTGAAAAGTATCATCTTGATGCCATATAACACGATGCAAAAGAAATCCATCGTCGATGATATAGGTAGCGTTTGAAGTATCCATTTCATAAATACTTGGTTTAAAACATTTGAATAATGTGGATTTATTCGTTTTTCGCATACCTACATCGTCAAATATAGCCAAAGGGTATGGAGATAATTCATATTTTAAATATTCATCTAGATTATCTAGATTATGTAATATAAGCAGTAGGTACTTGTAAAAAAATTCAGAACGCACTAAAAACACGATAAACACGTGACCGAACACAACTAAATACTCATCTACTGCTGCTGGCCGGTCCGGCTATGAATGTCGAACACAGCTGCGTCTATTGTTACTAAAAAAGGTCTACCTATATATATATATATATTATATGTGTATATGTACAACCTGTTTCCCCCAACCACCCAGTTTGCCGTCTGGCATCCAGACAACAGTAATATGTACAAATGTACAATGTACCTACATAAACATCTTGCATAAAAAGAATGCATTTTTATTATCGTTATTATAATATGATATAATATTATATTATATTATTGTAATTTTGTATGGTAAACATTAAAATTTGTGTACCGCAAGTGCGATTGGATATATATATATACAACCATTTTGTAGAGAATTGTGTCCTCTACAATTTTTGTTCGAGACTTTTTATCGTACAAACAGTATAAAGCGAGATATTAACGCAAAGGCTACTTGTTTTTAGCGAAAAAATCATATTTCATTAAAAGTGTACACATTGTTGGCCTTATAACGGAAAAACTATTAACTTGACGTGAAAATGTCAAGAGACTATTTTTGTAGATAATTACCTCCCCTACAATTTGTATCTAAAACTTTTTTTTGTACGACCAATAAAAAACGAGATATTAAAAAAAAGGCCAATTTCGTGACCTTTGACCTCGAATAACCTTTAACGCGTACATGATATCGAGGTCGACTTTTTAGACATTGTTTACAACGATGTAATAAAGATGTGTACCAAAATTCAGTTAGGTGGGAATTTTTCCGAGCTGAACCCCTTTTTTCGTCTAATTGCACTGGACTACAGTTCCACCGTGGTTTACGAATTTTAATCACCCTACAAAATTACGTGTAAAAACAATTAATAATCATACGAATATTATATGGATCGTTAATTCGTATATAGCTAGAACTGTCACTTTTATATGATAAAATTATGCAATAACCTTGTTGATGTTTCTCTCTACCTACTACAAGTTTTGTTTGAAACTTTTTATTCTATATAGTATATGTCTACGGCGAAATTAAAAGTGAGACATTAAATTATTCCTGCAAACCTTTGACCTCGAATAATCTTTTACACGTGTCTTATACTCTTATGATATGAATTTGGACTTTGCACACAAGCCTGGATTGAGGAGTAACAGGGGTGCCCACAACGGATATCGAACAATAGTAGTACTCTGTCGGGTAGTAGGTACGTTTCCTATAATATATGCGATGGAAAATGAATTATTAATATAATTCATATTAATTATAACTCCTAATAATAAAATATTAAAATATATACTATTTTAAAAACGATTTTGATACATTTATAAATTATATTCCATGGTATTTAGATTTATTGATGCGTAAATAAATTATCTGGGTGAATAATTTACTGTGTTTAAAATAATATCATAAACATTATTTATATCATTTATTTTCTTATCTTTTCGTATTTTGGTATAAATATTTGTTTGTATAATTAAAATACTTATGCCGGGTTGCATGAACGTTTATTAAATATTTAATGAACCAATAGTACGCTATTGAATGAATAAAAAGTTATTCATCCACTAAATGTTAAATAAACGTTCAATAAC
Source organism: Metopolophium dirhodum (assembly GCF_019925205.1). Lineage (NCBI taxonomy): Eukaryota > Metazoa > Arthropoda > Insecta > Hemiptera > Aphididae > Metopolophium > Metopolophium dirhodum. The sequence goes on from NC_083561.1 coordinate 20,519,285, forward strand.
GTTATTGAGTCATTAAACTATTGGTTACCGGTCAATTAAACTAATGATCCGATTTCGGTTGAATAAAAATTTATTCGTTCATTAAACAGTAGTATACAGTAGGTACCTACGTCAGTAACTACCTATGCGTCTTGTCAATGCGTTACACCACTTACACACTCTTACATGTTACATTCTTGAATTTTTACTTGCTTACCACGTATATAATTAATTATTAATATTTAATACCTACATCACAAAGTAATTAAATACACTTTGAAAAATGACTGATTCCGACTCATCTAATTCTGATGATGAAATGGTGTTGGATGTATTATTTTATTTACCCAGACCAAGATTCTTTCGGGATAGGTCAAGCCCATTGGAGGATTTCGACGATTTTGACTTTAAAAGTAGGTTTAGGTAAGTAACTAATAGCTATAATAACCAATAAGTTAAATAAAATGTAAATCGTACCTAATTTGATACACAATAAATGCATTTTTTTACAATAGACTATCAAAGGAAACTTTTGTATTTTTATTACATTTAATTGGAAACGATTTGCGACGTTCTACAAATAGAAGCTTCGCCATTTCTCCAGAAATACAAATTTTGGTGACTTTAAGATACTATGCTACAGGTACCTTTCAAGTATGTATAGTGTAACCTACATCAAAATGTATAGTACCTACCTATATTTTTATTTGTTTTTCTAAATGTAACGTTATATATTATGGTAAAGTTACTGTTGAACTGAACACATGTGTTGATGCATTAAGATTTAAGACCTCCGCTCTGGTCTATAATAGTGGCAATTTGCAATTTTTTCGCTGCCATCTAAGGCATGTATTAGTCATAAATGATTATATAAGTCTGTGCCTGGTTTTGAAACCAATTTAAAAAAAAATTTCCGAAATCAGTTCACTACGTGGCAGTGGCGTGCTAGGCGAGTTTTTGATCGAAAAAATGGGTTACGGGCAGCCCTTAAGGGGACGTCGCACACTCGCACCCTCAAATTATGTTGTTTTGTTGTCTCCGTCTTACACAGTGAGGAATTTTGTATAGGGGAGGTGGCTAAGTATGCAAATACAATATGTCTTTTATTTACACTTTTTATAGCCCCTTAGCCACCCCCTGGTCTTACATACGTACGCATTGCACATTTTACGCTCAGCAAATCACGTTTAGCTCCGTTATTTTAAAAATAAAAGTGAATATAAAATTATAAAATGTATCTAATAAAATTAAAATTAATATAAAAATAATCTTATAAAATTCAAAGGTAAGATAATTATCTATAGTCAATCACGTAGGCTTTTTTATTATATTTTAATTTTAAATCGAGTTATAAGTATTTTAAAATTGTAAATTGTTTGTAGGTACATCTTAAAATTAAAAATACTTATAACTCGCTTTAAAATTAAAATATAATAAATAGCCTATGAGATTTCCTAGATAATAATCTTACATTTTAATTTTATAAGAAGTCAATTCACTCTTATTTTTTAACTAACGAACATATCTTTCTCCCATTCGGTAAAGTTTTTTCCCCGTTGCCGTTTTAATTTAAAATCACTTACATTCACTTCTGACATAATAAAAATATACTTTACTTATTACAGACGTAGGACGTAGGTAAACATAAAAACACATTAAATAGACAATAGTTAGGTACTAGGTAGTATAATATTATACAATATAAATGCAATTATTTTGTACCGAACAACCGATTAAATTTTCAAACTAAAACAACAGCTGATTAGTTGTTATCAATTTTCAGTGATAAGCTTCAGACTTCAACATAAACCTTGGTATCATGTTTGAAACCAATTCATTTTTATTCAACTGTTTGTGCAACCCAAATCGCTTAATAAAATTATTTAATGATTCAATAAAACTATTCATTAAATAAATTTAAGGAACGGTTTCATGCAACCCGGTATTAGTAATAGTTAATAGGAATCAAAATGTCCGAAAATTAAAAATAAAACAGAATTCTTGGGTAGTTAAAAATTCCATTTACTTGCGCTTAAAAATTAAAATAATCTAAGTTTTTTAAATGTTATTTATGACATTTTTCAATTTTTCGGGTAAATCCCAGTTTTATAGTTTCAAAATTGTTATCCGCCTAACAATTATTAAGAAATAACAATGTAGGTATAATCTTACAACAACATAGACTTTAAAATGATAACAACCTTTTAGAGTTAACAGTAAGTAGTTACTAATCTATATTGTGTACATAGGTCAGTCATTAAGCCGCATAATAAACAATATATTATACATAACTTAAGTATACTTTTAATCTGAGTTGATTACAGATTTCTTATATTATTATAATAAGAATCAAATACCATTCGGTATTACCTAAACCACCTAATAAAAAATCCAAATTAATGCTATTGTAAGAAAAGTATGATGGGAATTTATGATAGGAAAATAACGAAATGAAATGTAAATGTCCAAAACTAAAAAATATGAAGGGTTATGAATTTCAACTCCTAAATTCTTACTTTGCATGAGATACTTACCAATTTAGGGAACCTACATGGTTCAAATTTCAAGTTTATACCACAACGAGAAGAGCACCACAAAACATTGCACTTTTTTCATTACACTTTTTTTTTGACCCCCATAAATACCTAAGATATTAATGTTAACAATCGAATACCATTTACCAATTTACAATTATTACTTTAGCTACCTATTAAAGAATCCAAATTTATGATATTGTAAGAAAAGTAACTGTGAAGTAATTAATTACGATTACCTATACTATACAGCATGGCTTGCCCAGTTGATTATAATCTGGGGAATAGTCACTGACTACTAAACGAAGACGCGGCTCTAAATAATCATCAAAATGTATGTAGCTCAGTATTTAGCTTTTATAACTATCAATGAGCGAAAATTTAATTTCACACAAATAGGTAGATAGGTAAATCTGAAATATGTATGTATCTGTGTCTACAAAAATGTGCATAGTAATAACTAATAAGTTCTAACGAAATGGGATCAACTTTGAAATCGTCAAAGATTGACCGTTTGGCCTAGGTAAAAAAGTATTACTAACATTTATAAAAACTACAACGTTTTACAAATTATTTTGTGCTATATGTTAAATGAAAATGCCAATACTTCTTATTTAAGATTACTTATTTATATTTGAATAAGTAATATTGTAACGATTGCCATCATCGACCTAGTACATTACTCCTTACATAGAGCACGGATATATGCTAGTATATTGTGACTCCACGGATGACAGGCTCGACTAGTGATAGGCAGATTCCCAACACCGGGAATTTCACGGGAATATGATAAGTTTTAAATATTGTTCATAGGTATCAGTTTTAAATTAAACTTATGGCTGTAAAATTGTAAATGATCCAAATGACAGCTCATTATTGATATTATGTTAGTTTAGATTATATTATTTATTCTTTAAAAAAAAGTTAGTAAGTAACTACCTATAATTTAATTTTTTTTAGTAAAATCTGTACAATGATCACAAAATAAACGATCCAACTTTCATTTATGTATGTTGAAAAAATAAAATAAACATACTGGAATTGAAATACTAAATAACATAAAAATAATAATTTTTTTTTTTTATAGAATATTTCCGAGAGGTTGGGGAATATTTCTAAATAATGGCATATCAACTAGGCTTAACCAACAGTGGATATATGTATTAACGGGTCACAACATACCACTGTCCGATCGATAACCCTCATAATATTATTATAAATTTAACTTATAAGTACCTAATATATAATAATTATAAAGATAATACACAATACATAATATATATATTATATGACATATGTTAGGGCAAAGTAGGAAATCTGTGCATTGTATAACAATGCCGGGCACTGTGTACAATGCCCGAACATTTTGGGCTATGTAAGAATGATAATTTTAATACTCAAATTGTTTATACATATACACTTACCGAATACCCTTTTTTTTCTCCGCCGTTCTACTTGTAGGAAAATTCTTGGTCATCTGGATTCATTAAATTTACCTATTAACTTGTGTAATAACACTTTTTAAAAATAAGAAAATATAACAAACCCAATTAATAAAAAAAAAAACAATCGAAAAACCGTATTTATAATATACAATATTATTCAAGATGTCAAGATTTAACTATTATAAAAGCGATCAAGTCGTGATTCGTGAAGACGTAAAGATGCGAAGTGCCTAAGTAGTATGGACACAATATGGTGAACAAATTACAAAATAATGAACAATGAATATGATACATGGACCATGGACGGTAATCGGTATTCGGTATAAACTAATTCCTAAAATGTTCATTATACACAATAGTCATAATTCTATTTTGGTAATTTACCATGTTTATTTTCGGCTATGTTCAAAAGTTGATAATTTATTGATCACGATGTAAAGAAGATAATATCGTTTTCGGTAAGCTCTCTCAAAGGGTAGCTAGCGTGATCTGGTGGCGAATAGCTATAACCATAATGTTTATTGTGTTCATTGCACTAATCAATTGCTAAAAATTAGTGAATGAATTAAAATAATAGTATTACTGAAGTATATTTTAAATCATGCTTATTAGTAACTGTTATTATTAATAAATTCAAATAAATCACAAGGAATAATAATCGTGAAATAAATGCATGTTTTTGAATTTAAGATAAGGGATATTCATGATAAAGAATAATGATAATAGATGATAATAGTCGGCCATTTTGCAGCTATTCGAATTCGTTATCGTCGCTTGTCGGTATAGTTTACGGTTTGTGTTCGCCAATCAGTGTTCAGTATTAATTACTGTATTAGTGTATTCTGTGTTCACTGTTCACTATTTAGTATTTACTATTTTGTATTCAGTATTTCAGTTGAATTCACCGCAAAGTACAAGAACCGTACAAGATTAGGTTCAAAGTTTCATCTACGGAATTATTTTTTCGTATTTTTACTGGCTGATCGTGCACTGCGGACTTAAACCAACATGAGCCGCCGTCGAGTTCATGACAGTTACGAAGATGTGTATGGTAAGTTTTTCAATTTTTCTTACATACCCCAGCGACGCTTAGAGAAAACTTGAGGTCGTGATTTACTACACGTCAACAAAATTGGGTAATAATGATAAAAAAAAATAAAACATTAGGTTACCTAACTTATCAATTGAATAATTATTCAGGTCTAGTGTCACCGACTTGTCACCCGCTTCTTTTCACAATGCCCACACCTGATTTATTCCATAACAATAATAAACAATTATTATAACATTACATCTAGTTTGTTTTACTAGTATTTACTGATTGTGTAATTCTCAAAAAAAAAAATAACTCAAACTCAATTGAAACGATCGATTATGCGTTTGCCTGTAAATAAACGTTAACTTAACCATTGTGGGTTGTTATTGTATCAATATCAACGTTTCAACAAACAATAGATATTCAGCTGTGTCCCATAAATCTAATGTTGAAAATATAATTTTTTTAACGTTATATATATTATACTTGTACCTATGATTTTAAAGTAGGTACCTACGAATTTTTAATGTCATCGTACATACCTAACAATTTTTAAGTAATCATTATACAATTGTAAATTGAGGATTCAACTTATCCTGAAAAATGTTTATTTTATGACGTATAACTAATTGTAACTTGTAAGTATATGTAGTCATACATTTTAGTCCATAGAACACAGTACTGTAACTGTATAGTCACTGGTCCATACTATGCGTATAATAATATTATTTAATGTATATTTTGTTTGAAAAAGACACTAAAATAGTTAAATAGAACCTGGATGATATGATTTAGTATAAACTCTACCTATCTGTAATTTCCACAGAATATATTATCAACTAGTAATCAAATACATTTTGAAGCTTTGATTTTAAAAATATTTATCTTGGTTTAGGTACTTACCTACTAAATATTGTATTCAACCAAATCAAAATAAATCAGTTCATACAACTTTTTTTGTCACTTTTACTGCCATTAATCAGTAATTTTTGTAGGTTTTTATAAAGTAAATTTTTGTAATTTATATTAAAAATAATTCAAATTAATGTATTTCATACTTATCATACACGTATACAACCGATATTTTAAATTTTATATTGATGTTCATAAAAAAGTATCAACTGTTTTTTTTAATTAAACTGTATTTATATTGCTTACTTTGGTAATCACAGTATACAGTTGTGTAATTAAAAGTAATAATGTATATCCAAGTTAATTATTGTAGTCTACTATAATTATGTATAATAGGTAATTAGTTGGTATTTACAACTTTAAGTTGTTTTATCATTTAATTTAACAATTATTTATTTTTACTATAATTTTTAGGTGCTGATCGAGGCTATAAAAAACGTCGTCGTGGTGGCTCCGAAAGTAATGATTTAGAAGATAGATTAGAAAGTCTTGTTCTTAAAGTTGGAGAAAACGTAATTATTTTTGTTTATTATTAATAAAATTCTTTTTACTAAACATACATTTTACCTAGGTATAGGATAGGATATAGGCTAGGCTAATATTGAAATAACTACAATTTTATTTTATTGTTGGTTATGATTTCATTAATTTAATTGTTTAAAATATTTAAATATCTTTAAAAAAATGTTGTATATTATTTAGTTTAATCAATTATTTTATAATATATTATTAATAATTTATTTATTTTTATGAACAGACTACTAGCACAATAGAAAGTAATTTAGAAGGTTTGGCTAGTGTACTCGATGGTGATATACAAAACTTTAAAAAAAAAGTACTCAAATTATTAGTAGAATGTGCAGTTAATATGCCAGAAAAGTGTACAATTTATTCAACATTAGTTGGCTTATTAAATGCTAAAAATTACAATTTTGGTGGTGAAGTAAGTGAACTTAGTATAATAATAAGGTACAATATTCGGTACTGGTTTGTTATAGCTCTACCCGAGAGCGTGAAATCCTTATAGCCTCGCTATGGGTTTATTAAAAACACCAATAATTAAACCTATATACTGATCAAACGGCATAACAATAATCCCTACAGTCTTGGTACGTTTTTATTCGTTGTCATTAAATTTACAGATTTATATTATTTATATTATTATTGACATTAATTTAAAAAAATTGTTAACACAAGTACTCAATTTAAATTCTGGAAACTTTAATTAGTATTAATATAATAATATTAATATCATTACACACTTTTTTTGAAATATATTACTGGCAAGACGTTTTCACACGCCCGGGCTGGGATATAACAAACCAATACCCAATTTTCTTATTGTAGGTATTACTTTATTATGTTAGTGATAATAATCATAAACATTTTTTTTTTTTAAATATTTAGTTTGTAGAAAACATTGTACGTTCTTTCAAAGATAGTTTAAAAAATAATTCTTGGAATGAAGCCAGAGTAGTTCTACGTTTCATTGGTGATTTGGTGAATTGTCATGTTGTGTCAGCTAGTTCATTTGTACAATTAATGGGTAGTTTATTAGATGTTACTAAAGAAGATGGAGTTCCTAATGTACGCAAAGACTGGTAAGTAAAAGAATGCTTAGTTGAAAATTATTATCCAACAGTTGATATATTTGTTTGTAACAGGTACTGTTATGCTGTTATGTCATGTTTACCTTGGGTTGGTAGAGAACTATATGAGAAAAGAGAATCACCTCTTGAAATGTTGTTGACAACAATTGAGGTATATTTGAATAAACGTCCAAAAAAGCATGTTAATATGCTGCGGATTTGGTCCACAGATGTACCTCATCCCCAGGAAGAGTACTTGGAATGCTTGTGGAATCAGGTTAAAAAACTGAAACACGACAGTTGGACTGAGACCATTATACCAAGACCTTACTTGACGTTTGACAATGTTTTGTGTGAAGCTCTTCAGCATAATTTGCCACCCATTGTGCCACCTCCTCATCATAATGCTTGTGTATATCCAATGCCATGGGTTGTATACCGAATGTTTGATTATACAGATGTCACTGACGTGAGTGAATATTGAATAACAACATAATTTAAATTTATTTTAAACCAATATTATATGCATTTAGGGTCACATTATGCCTGGCGCTCATTCCATTGAACGATTTTTAGTTGAGGAACATCTACAACAGATAATTGATATGTCATGCAAAAATAGAAAAGAATGGTAATAATTAACAAAAAATTACATCCACATCTATATTTAATAAATATAATACTTGGATGTATGAATTTAATTTATTTAATTTTATTATTTCTAGTGCAACTAATTTAATGAATTTTGTACACAAAAACAAAGTACCTCTAGAATATTGTATTGTTGAAGTGGTATTCAGTTTGATGTTCCACCAGCCCAAACCAAAGTATTTAGAAGTTATGTTTGGGTCAGTCTTTATTGAATTATCCAAATTATCGACTAACACAATGCCACTTGTGTTGGCTCAGACAACAGAAATATTATACTCCCGTATAGAATCTATGCATGTCTGTGCTTTTGATAGGTATGTCATATTGTTACTGATTATTATTCTCAACTTTTTAATGAACAAATGTGTAATTTAGGTTTGTATCATGGTTTGCATACCATTTAAGTAATTTCAAATTCAGTTGGTCCTGGCAAGAGTGGGCAGATTGCTTGGCCTTGGATCCAGAACATCCAAAACCAAAGTTTGTGCGTGAAGTTCTTCAGAAAGCCATGAGGTATACATATCTTAATCAATATTGTGACAATAATTAAGAATTCAAATTGCCTTGGTTATTTTTAGATTATCATTTTATGAGCGTATGCGTGATATTGTGCCACCAGATTTTGAACCTTTATTACCCGAGAAACCGGAACCAAAGTTTAAATACGCAATTGAAAAGTCCAGTAAGATATCAAATTCTGGTTGTATTACAATATTAAAAATAATAATTTTATTTATTTGTTCAGCATTACCTGGTCAATTTTTATCAAACACATTACTTACTAAAATACGTAATAAGACAACTCCCGAAGATATAATTGAAATATTAAAAGAACCATTAATGTCGGAAAATGGAGAAATTTTGGAGCCAGCAGACATTGGCATCTCAAATCCAACAAAAGTTGATGCTTTTGTACAAACATTATTGTTCATAGCCAGCAAGTCATTTTCACATGCTTTTGCAGCAATCACAAAATTCATTAGTGTATTTAAGGTAAACATTTATATATTCATATGATCTATACTCTATATCCAGTGTTGAGTTAGTTACTTTTAAAAAGTAACTAAGTTACTTTACTCGTTATGCTAGTTAAATTACTTTACTCTTCAAGTAGAAAAGTAACTACATTACCTATTTTCTCATTACAAAAAAAAGCTAATTTTTTTAACATCTAAGCAATTTACTATCATTTTACAAGCAATCTAACTAAAAATACTCTATAGTATAAAAAGGTATAATTTGAGAAAGATATATATAAAAAAAAAAAAAGATACATACAAATACACGATACGACTGTTGGCTGATGAATCGACACCGAATATGGGATAACAGCTCTCAATTGTGTTATTAAATATTATATATTATACAAATAAGCCGTTTCTTATAAAGGGGCAAATGGGTATACTTTATACATATAAAAGACAAAAAATGTTCGTGTCTGACTATGTCCTATAGAATATATGTATACATTCCTAAACCGTTCATCATTTGATTGCGATGAAATTTAATACAGAGATAGATTAGACCTTGATACATTTTGTCTCAAAAAAAGTAAATAAGAGGTCCAACCCGGGGATATTTTCAAACAGGGATTTGAAATTATTATCATTGTTTATAAATGGTTGCTATTGTTTTTAATAATAATTATTATTATCAAGTTATTATCACACACCGCGCGGGGTCCGTAACCTACCGCAAATAGATTGCCTACATGATAATATACGGCTCGCATAATCACTAAAACCTAGCAATAGCAACACATTGTTATGTCCAGCTAGTAATTTAAAATACTGCAATGTAAATATTTTAATTTATCATTTATCAATACATATCAATACCTATCAGAAAAATAATATTATACTAATGTGAATTGTATATATTATAGTAATAGGTATTATAATTGAATAGCTTTTGTATAGTTTGAATTCTTTAGAATATTAAAATTAAATAACAGTAATAAAGAAAAATAAATTGTATAGGTGTACTGCATTAATATGACGACTAAGGGCTCGTTTTACAATCATAGTTTAAACCTCGGTTACGCCTAACCCACTGATTTTACCAGCTGAATTCGGTAGTTCAACCTTAGTTTAACGATTGTAAAACGGGCCCTAAGTGTTAATAGTGTTAAGGTATGGTTTTTAGAAATTAATAGTTAATAGGAATGTATAAAATATAATAACAACAGCCCACGCTAGATATTCTTAGGAAACGTTCCTATTGTCATATTTAGAAAAATAAAATAAAATAATAAATTGAATTAACTTAACCTGTAATTAACAGTGCAAGTAGATATGTCAAAATCATTGAAAACTGAATTGTAGCGATTTAAAATTAAATATTTATATTATATTATATTGGGTTAACTTATACCTTCATTAGACATATTTAAGGCACATTTTATATACTCTGTTCAAAATATTACCCGACAGCCGAGTTGTGCGCACGAGCGTGGTTTTGTTTCGTGGCACACATCTTTGGGGATGGTGACTGACTGTCGCGGAACGAAAACTGGTCGCCCCCGGGTAAAGATCTCATTTTAAACAAAGTATAGTATTATAATTATTTTTCAATTCGCAATAGGTTCTAAAAAAACACTACAAAACTATAACTATATATATAAAATGACTTTTCCTGAGTGATTCATCATCGCCTAGCCAGAACCACTGGACGGATCTGGTTGAAATTTGGCATAGATAGCCATTATGACGTTAGCGTCCTTAAGAAAGGAAATTCAATCCCTAAAGGGGAAAACAAGGGGTTGTAAGAATATAACAGTGGCGCCATCTATCAAGCAATATCTTAATTAAATATACAATATTGGTTTTAAAATACAAAATGTAGAAACTTGATATTTGGAATACTTAGTGGTTCCTCTAATGATCAAGATTTGAAAAAAGAAAGGATTTTCTGATATTTGTTTAAAGAGGTGGTTAAACAGGGATCTTAAGATTTACGGCGGAAATTGATTGCTATAGGCTAGATTGCCTACCGGATAATATACAGTTCACATAACCATAAGCGAAACTCACGGGCAACGCCACGCGGGATGGCTAAAAATTAATATATAATATGATTTTGCTTCTATACCTATGCACAGCAAAATACACCCAAAAGAAGTTAATTAATCACAATTTTTTTCACGGGCAACGCTGGGTTATTATATTTTCGTTACTTGAAAATAATTCAAATGAAACTACATAACACGTTACTTTTGTTACGTTACTACCCAATACTGTTAATTAACATTCTTCTGTGCAGAAAAGTTTTTGCATTCAAAAAAATAACAACTTTTTTACCCTAATAATACATGTTATTAAATATAATTCAAATTGTAGGCCTTAGGAGAAACTGATGATGGTCAATTGCAAATATTAAGAAGCACATTTGATTTATGGAGTGCAGATCAACAAATGTTAACTGTACTCATAGACAAAATGTTGAAAACGCAGATTATTGAATGCTCATCAGTAGCAAATTGGATATTCTCAAAAGACATGATTCCAGAGTTTACCAAGTAATTTATTTATAGATTGATTTTTGAATAATGATCACTGGTGATTAAGGGGATGTTATACCCCTGCATGGGTTGTCTCCGTCTTACAAGTGCGTAATATTAAAATTTTACGCTCAACAGAACATATGTAGCGCCTTTTGTTAAAAAAATAGAATGAATTGACCTCTTATACAATTTGGAGGTAATATTATCATCTAGGCATTATCATATTATGCTTTTTATTATATTTTAATTTCAAAGTGAGTTATGAGTATTTTTAAATTGTAAATTGTAAATTGTTTGTACATCTTAAAATACTCATAACTCGCTTTAAAATTAAAATATAATAAAAAACATGATATTGCCTAGATAATAATCTTATCTGTACATTTTATAATAATATTTTCATATTATTCACTCGAATTTTTTAACAAGGGAGCTACACGTGTTCTGCTAAGCGTACAATTTGCTATGTTACGCACTTGCAAGACGGAGACAACACATGCGATTATCATGTCCTATTAAGAGAACACTACACAGCAATTTGTTGTCTTCGTCTTATAAGTGCATAATATAGCAAATTTACGCTCAGGAAAACGAGTTTAGTTCTGTTAGTTTAAAAATTAGAGTGAGTTAACCTATTATGAAACTTGATGGTATAAGCATTATCTGTGTTTGTATGTTGGTTTTTTACGATCGTTCAATTTTTTAGTAAGTTATGTGTATATAATATAATAATTAAAAATGCTCATAATTCATTCACTTAAAAACTGAACTATCGTGAAAACCCACATACAAACACAGATAACGTTCTTACCATCAAGTTTCATAATAGATAGATACACTCTAGTTCTTAAACTAACCGATTTAAACGTGATCTGCTGAGTGTAAATTTGCTATGTTATGCACTTGTAAAACGTAGACAACAAATATCTGTGTAGTGTCCTCTTAATGGATGGATGCTTAACATTGTTGGTGCCAGGGCTATTCTGCATTGTACCATTTCTGTACCATTTCATCTAACCTAACGTGAGGATATACATAATAAATATATAATTTAAAATGTCTTTATAACAATAATTTTGGACAGAATAATATACAATGATTAATTGTATTTTTCACCTAGACAAAATAATAAAAAAAATTTCAAAAAGTGTGCAATTTTGTTTTGGTAATTAGTAATTACTGTTGAAAACATTGACTAGCGATCACTTCTCATAAGTCCCTTACATTTTTCTTCAGTTACTTTTAATTGATACATTTTTAACATTTATCAATCTTTTAGGCTGTATATTTGGGAGATATTGTCATTGACCATCAATAAGATGTCCAGGCATGTAGATCGATTGACCAGAGAGTTGAATGAAGCTAGAGAAAAGTTGCGTACAACAGCAGCGATATCAAATAGTTCAGACGACAGTGATACAGAAACAGAAAAGGCTGAGGCAAAACCTCGACAATCGACAACTACAACATTTGGTGGTCAAGGTGTTCCAATGGACGTAGATGACAATGTGACCGAAGAGATGGTGGAACGTATGGAGGAGAAATTAGAAATGGCACAAGCTGATCAGAAAAATTTGTTTTTGATTGTTTTTCAGGTATGCGTATGACAAAATGAAAATTGTATGGTATTAATGGAATTAATTTTGTTATTTCAGAGATTCATAATGATATTATCTGAACATTTAGTAAAATGTGATACAGATGATAGACCATTTGACACATACTGGTACAAATACACTGTTGGACGACTGCAACAGGTGTTTTTAGCTGTGAGTATAACAATTCACTTTTCATATATTTTCCTGGGTTCACATAATAAATGTAATGCTCTTACATTCTTAATAAGATTTTGTATCGAAAGTACAAGTATAACATTACATATTAATTATTAAAGACCAGATTTATACTCTAAAAAACCTTAAAATATTCTCTATATACAGATTCTGCCTAATGTGGGAAACGATTAATATGTATGGGCAAAATGGTTTAGTCCCAATTCTAATGTATACTTACCAACTAATTTCGGTTATATTGCCAAACGCTTAATGTGGGCAAATGAGTCTGGTCCCAATGTGTCCACATTTAGCGAAATCCACTGTATTCTCTTAGAAATTTAAAAAAAATGCTAAGATAATCAATGAACATCAATAATAATATATGTTTTAGGGGGACGGGTTGGTCTAGCGGACTAAGGCGTCGGTTGCGACACGCACCGTCGCCGGTTTGAAATCTGGCCACGGGCAGCACTTCTCTTCAGGTCATCACGGTGTCTGAATAGAGAGGCCGCCATCTCCCACCCGGACATGGCAGATACCTACGGGTGCCTACTAGAAAATTCTCCCAAACTAACAAACACACGTGTTTAAACCTACAATTCCCTCCCCACAGTTAAAAACCACCCAATCGCCTAAGTTGCTGCAAGTTAATAAATAAATGAAAAAAAAAAATAAGTTTTAATATGCAATTTTAGATTCAGAGCGGAGCGAAAGAATGTATTTGGTTTTACAATAATGTGTTTTTTTTCTGCCTGTCAGCAACATTTTGGATAGTAATCATGCTTCGATTTTTGAGATCAGCATCTTTTCTGATTGAAAAGTGAACCTAGTTGGTACTTTTGGGAGGTCAAAATTTAAAATTCCAAGTAGTTTAAGAAAGCGTCGAGAAAAACTACCGTCAAATTACAAAAAACCGATTAAAATGGGATTACGCGTGTCCATAGCAACGAATAAAAAATAATGACTTCGATAACCGCTTAGAATCATTTTTTGTATATAATTGTTTATCATTGTATTCAAATATAACACATCCATTACAACTACTGTACAGTAGAGCGGTACCCACTTGTCCACCCTTTAATTAATTAGTGAGGTTATAAACTTGCGTTTTTAAAATTAACTAGTTTTTTATTTTGTTTATTTTAAAAATCATGCAATTGCAAAAATTCTAAACAACTAACAAAATATTTGGATATTTGAATGTTTGATGAACAATAAACATGTACTGTTGATCTTATTATTAGTTATGCAATCAGGTGCCAGCAATAAAAAATGGCTAGTTTTAAATTTTAACCATGACATCTAAAAATATATTTAACGTTTGTCAAATTTGATGACTAGTATTTGAAATAAAATTCTGTTCTAAATATTTGTTTGCTTAATATAAACCTCAGCCTTAATAACCATAACCTACTTCAATTTTCTTCCTTTAATCCTCTAATTGTTATAAGTATATTTAAATGAAACATACAAATGTTTTTTTTCATTTTGATTAAATTCCTGTTTTATTTTGTTTTTAGCATCATGAACAAGTGCAGAAATACAGCAGTACACTAGAAGGATTACTTTTCACTCAAGATCTTGACATTCATATCCTTGAAGTGTTCCATCAATTTTTAGCTCTTCGTTCTTAAGCATTTGTGTTCTTATCTTATCTTAAAACATAATATTGTGTTTTAGGTTACCCAAATATTATGTATTCATTTAATTACTTGATAATCAACATCAGTGTTGATTATTTTTATATAGTATGACAATTTACAATAGTTAGGAAATGAAAATAACAATTTTTATTACTTTATAAAATTTACAACAGTATACTGTTAAATCATTTTTATATAATAAATTTCTTACAACAAAATAATGTAATCTTTATGATTGATATATTTCTAACAATTCGTTGACATCTTCTTTGGAGCCTAAAAATATTGGGCTTCTCTGATGTAAGGCTGTGGGTTGTATGTCCAATATTGGTATCTTACCATTGCTCGCTATTCCACCTGCCTCTTCGATTATGTAAGCCATTGGGTTTCCTTCGTATAATAGACGTAACTAGTGTAATATAAAATTGATTTTTGTGTTGATTAAAATCACAAAGCAACATAAAATATAGTATTTACTTAATTATGGTTTTTTTTTATAAATTTATACCTTGCCGTTTGGTGATAGTTTTGTAGCCGGGTACATGAATATACCTCCATACTTCAATGTCCGGTGTACATCTGCAACCATCGAGCCAACATACCTGGCACCATATGGTTTACCACACTTAAAGAACAATATTTAATTTAATTTATAGTTTATAATGCATAACAATACAAAGACACAAAATTACCTCTGGGTCTTTTTTCCTCCTCACATACTCTGTCACGGATTTGTCCCACAAATGTGAGTACCCTTCGTTGATACTGTAAATGTTTCCCTTGCTGGGTATTTTAATGTTACTCTCAGTCAACAAAAATTCACCAATCGACTGTTATGATATTCATGTTTAAATAAAAACACTCCAATGATATAAAAATGTATTATATTATATTGTGTTATTGTGACAACTTACCGGATCCAACATGAAGCCATTGACTCCGCTCCCTTTGCCTAACGATAAAACCATCATTGTTGCGCTGCCATAAAGTGCATAACCTGCAGCCACCATGTTCCTGCCTGGTTGAAACGCATTGTTCACGTTTGTTTCATTGCTCTCATCAGTTTTTCTGCAAATTAGATGTATTGTTTTTGTAGTTATTGTTTATATAATGTTATATGTTATGTGTTTTTCTCTACACGTTATCCCATTAGTGGGTTAGGCTAGGTTAGAGACAGCCCTTTTTTTGTTTCTAGATCTGTGCCTGGTTAGAGGGAACTTGATTGAACTAATCTAAAGTTGTCAATTGTTAATTAGTTGTTTACCATTTAGTAGGCCTAAATACTAACGTAAGAGAATCACAATAATTTATTACCATCAAGAATCAACATTATACATTAATTGTTTTAACGATTATGGACATAACACTAAGTACTAACAAGGTCCAATTGTTTGGACTAGGATTTTTTCTTAAATGTTGTTTTTTAAGCCTTTATAATCCCCAAATCCTAGGAACCCCCCTCCCCATCAATGAAAAAACATGTCTTAATTCTCAATTGATTGTGAGTTAAGTATGACATGAATATTATATTTGAACCAGCATAGATTTGAGTATTTTATTTTATAATACCTATGCATGAAATAGTTTTTTTTTTATACTGAGCATAATGGAGGGCCTAGATCTAAGCCAAATATTTGTAGATCCTCCTGTAAAAAGGACAAATTTATTTTTGTTTCTTTTCTCTAGTAAATTAAAAAGTTGATGGTATAAAAGAGGGATTAATGATGATAATTGGACAAGGATTGAACCTATATGGTATTTTCTTAGTATAGTTTTTAATTGTAAAATAGTGCATTGTTCCATAAGTACTTGAATATTCCAAATATTGAACCAATGGACACAAGACAATCAATGTTGGACGACCCGTCCAGAGGGTCGAAACACACAACGTATTTACCACGTTTTTCAGTCTCAATCTGAAAAAAAAAATTAGACATTTTAAATCATAAATACATTTTAATATATTATGATACTGGGATTATTATTGTGTTGAGTAGTAAAATGTTTCGTAGGTGCCAGAATTAAAAACATATTCTTCTTTTTCACTTACCTTGTCAGATAGGTACATGGTAGTGAATTCTTTTTTTTAATTTAAATTAATTTTTCAATTTTTATTCAGTGTTATAACTAATTCATGCTAATTTTTGGTCATGCTTTTTTTTGCTTTTTTTTTTATTTAATATGCTTTAAAATCCAAGCCCTAGTCATTAGTTGTATAGCCTGTGTTCAATTTCTGATGATTTAAGGTACCTAAATACTGCAAGGTTCAATACAGTGTAATAAAATAAAAAATACCGTATTTTAACATAATTTCTACCTATTACATCCAACAACAGTAAATAGGTAGTAATTATAAATTAATAAATAACAACGAGTTGCAAATTATGGAAAAAAACAGGCCAAACTTTACAAACGAAATTACTCCAACACATATACATACCATAAAACCACAGAATAGATTACTTAATTTAATCTATTCTGTGATAAAACTAAAAAAGAGTAACAATAATTATAAAAGCAATAACGCGATAAGACGTACCTCTATCACAGTCTCGTTTTCTTCGCTGACCATCATGTGGACCGTAAAAGACGACGCCAACATGTTGATGAACAGTTCGTTGCTGAGCACGTCCAGCTTCTTGACGTCTTCGCCCTGCACGTTCGTGGACCCATCCATGCCATACCTATACATATAATAAACTTATAATCTATATTCAATATAGGTCCTATATTGTTATCGGTGAAGCACGTTAATGCAAATTTGGGAAAGTTTTGATTAAAAAAATTAACTCAAGTCAGTAATTGGTATTATACTATTATAAATTATAAATGATAATAAAATAATATTAATATGTTGAATCGACGTAAATTCAAAACGTCACGGGGTTAAAAAGTTTTTTTTTTTAAATTAACTTTTCGAAAATAGGTACCTATAATAACACCCATCTATCTATTTGAGTTTACTGAGCATTGGGTAAGTAGAAAAAAAATGTACAGGTCAAATATTATATTATGCTTACAGGTGCGTCAGTCCGGCCCTGCGCACGGCCGAGCTGACCGCCTTGACGGCCGTCTGAATGCTGGTCAACAGTTGGGACAGATCTCCGGTGGCCGACGGAACTTTTTTCTGTTCGGCCAACACGTACCGCGTGAGCGTCATGCAGTTGGAGTCGAACGCCGGTGGCTCGTACTGTGGCTGTTGCGCCATCGGGACGTTGGTATACAAACACGGTTGTGGTATAATTGGTACCGGGAGACAGCAGCGCTGGACGCGGTTAGCTATTATATCTATAAGCACATACGAAAGCACAATAATAACACATGTTAGAGTTCGACTATCGTATTATAGGAACATTAATAGCCAGTCTGTTATTATATTATAATAATATGACAACTGAGCACAGAAAGGGGACGAGTCCATTTATATAAATTTTCATTTTATCGTGATTTAGCACTTGTCGCACGCACGTAAATTCATTGTTTAGGTACTGCAGAAAAGAGACGAATCCGATAGCGCCTGAACATTTAAAAAAAGCTCTCGGATATTACAATAGAACTACTATAATATATTAGTTCATTATTATACATAACACGTTTTTTGTACCTCCTAAAACTATATAAAGTGGACTTATCAGTTATCCCCTTTCTGCAGTCAACGATTCAATAATTGTATATTATTAATTGATAATATTATTATTGTTGTTACGGATTTATTTAGTCTATAATATTATAATAATATATTACCGCAAAATGTGAAAAACCTGCATCGTCGGTCCGCCGCCGATCGCAACATTTACGGTTTTTAAATTTTTATTTTATGCGACTGATAGTATGTTTTTTGTCACCTATACAATTATTATATATTTACACGGGTTATATAATGGGTACCTATACCCATATAATATTAACATATAATATTTTAAAGGCGATGCTGCAGTCAAGCAAGTCGTTAACGTTCAACCAGAACTCGCACGATGACGGATGAAGCAATAAAGATAAAAGAAAAATAAACTGGTCACCTGCAAGAGTCGATTGTAAATTTTTTTCCTTAATAGATAGTTCGGTTAATTATAAGCCACATTGCCACAGTGTTTTTGATAAAACTATTAATCACTATTAATGATCACTATAATAGGTATTAATCACTATTATCTAGTAAACCTAATAGGTTTTTTTAGATTTTAATTTTGAAGCAAGTTGTGAGTATTTTAAAATGCACAAACAATTTACAATTTTAAAATACTCATATAACTTGCTTTAAAATTAAAATATAAAAAACCCTATGAAGTTCACTAGATAATATTCTTACTTTTAAATTGTATAGAGGTCAATTATTCACTCTAATTTTGAAACCAACAGAGCTATGTGTGATCTGCTGAGGGTTCAATTTCCCATGTTATGCGTTTTCTAAGACAGAGAGAACGCATGTGGGTGTAACGCCCTCTTAAGGCATCTCCTGCTCGTGTGTTTTTAATGTTGGGAAATATTTAGGGAATATGCAATTTCGTTGCTGCCGCGCATGGCATTTGAATTAGTGATGATTATAGTGATTAGTGTGATAGTATCAAAGGCTACACCGCCGACTAAAAATGAAAAACATGATTTTTTGCTCAAAACACGCTTTACAGGAAAAACTCTCACGCATCGAAGAGTGGTCTAATATGATTTCGTTAGAAAGAGGATTATTATATTTTCTACAGCGCGTATTTGACTTAAAACAGACATAAAAATAATAAAAACTTGTGAAAAAAGGTCATATTATTAAAGTAAAATACAAGTTCAATGCGCCCTACAAAAACACCTCTTTCCAAAAAAAAATATCAAAATCTGATCACTATACGAGGCGTGAAAGTTTTTCCTATAGGCATATATTTGATCAAAAACAGTTTACGTGCAGGCCCAAAACTGCTAGAGATCAAATTTCAATTAGATAGCGACACGTAATTATAATGAAATAATTTACAAATCATTGAATCTAGGTCATATAAATAGTATGCATTTTTAATTTTTATCCTTAATATTTTAAGATATTCGTACAACGATTTTTTTTTTAGCTATAGGTACATTACTTTATCGTCCATTCGATAATTTATCACGGCTTTATTTTAAAAAAATTAGCTTATATAAAATACCATTTTAACTCGTTTTGGTTGCATTTTAAAAAAAACTGTTAACTGTAGTACGTGCATGTATTATTGTTTACATAAATTATATAACGTTGTATACCTCAATGTATATAATATATATATATTATATAATAGGTACCTACACTAATATGCGTATCAGTAAATTCTATATAGGTACGTGTTTTCTTTATGGTCTTACTAACGCATAATAATACCATAAAAATGTGTGTCCAGCATTTCCAGTTTTGTGTTGTTGGCTTGAATATGGTCTCGTTTATTTTTACGATTTTTAATTTTTAAGTGAGTAGGTATGTAAAATAGTATATATTTGAAAATGCTCATAATTTACTTGAAAACTAAAATTTCGTACAACCCAAAGAGAGAACACAGATAATGTTTTTACATTTAATTTTGTTAATATAGGTCAATTCACTCTAACATTTAAGATGACAATGCAAAGTTGAAACTGCTGGACGTACATTTTGGTATATTATACAGCGTTAGTTAAACGGTTATAATAGTTTAAGTTTAGTTATAATATGCGAGTACGACGTCCTCTTAATAACAAGAATAGAAAATAATAGAAAAAAAACCAAATAAATATCCAAGTTTAAGTGACATACCTATAATTCAGACGAGGAGTGATGAGCAAGGAAGCTTCCTATACCCGGAAAACAAATTAATAAATAAAAATAAAGGTATCTAGGGCACGTGTTAGATGATTTAGATGAGTAGTTAGTAAAAAGTGAGTCAGGAGTTCGGAATGTCCAGGACCGTGCGGCGTACATGACGTATTATCCTGTTGCCGTCTGTATACAGAACTTGTATGTACATTGAATTTCCTATATATAAGGTACTATCTCGGTCGGAAAAACTTTTCGACGTTTACACTAGGTAGTTTATCACTTTTCAGTGCTCCGAAAGTATGATAAGTGATAACTGCAGACTGCAGTGTATAGGACATATGTACAATATATTTTGTTAAAATATGTTTAACTACGACGCGTACCCTGCAAGGTTATTATACTATCGTAGAACATACGTCATGTTAGGTACCCTAACACTTAACAGACAACAGTCTGCGAACAATACCTACCCCCAAAGCACGTATGAATACTGAATGTACATAATGTACATATTATTGCCTATATAATAGTTTACAAATATAAGTTGCCGACTGCCGGTCTTTTAATTTCTCAATTTATTCGAATTTCAACCGTCATTCTTTCGGATCGTGTTTTGTCGTTTTGTGCACAATATAATGTATTCTTGCGTAATTAAAATCTACTCTATAGAATATTCAGTGCCGGATCTAGGGGGGCAAGTGGGTATTCTTTCCCCGGGCGCTGTTGGTATCAGGGCGCTCTTAAGATTATGAAAAATAAAAAAAGAAGCTAAAAATATCTCATAAAATATGTATAAATTATAATACTATTTATTTAAACAGAACAAATAATATTAGATATTCGAATATACGTTTATCTTTTGTTTATACTTTGGTCCGGTGTTGACATATTTTATATTTATAGCTGCCTAATCATTATCAGTCAGTTTCGGAGAAAACCTAAACTGGCGATCGACGATAAATGCATAGGTTTTATAATAGGTATTTTTTTTTTTTAATTGGGTAACCCGCGGCAACATAGGCCATTGGGTGTGGGGAGGGCACTGTAGGTTTTTTATATTGGGTAGGTTGATACACGTGTGTTGTGTTTGGCAGAATTTCTAATGGGGCACCCGTAGGTTTCTGCCGTGCCCCGGGGTGGGGGGATGGCGGCACTTGTTCTCCGGACACCGTGACTTGCACGGAGAAAAATGCCGCCCAGTGGTCGAGGATCGAACTCGGACCGGCTGTGCCGAATCCGTCGCGTTAGACCGCTCGGCCACCTCGTCGCCCATAATAGGTATTTACAATGTTGGAATGTACGATAATATTTTTATTGTTCATTTATTCATGTCGAATAGTCGACAGTTGTTGTCAGATTCATTTCAACTCTACAATTTTTTTTTATTTTAACATTTCTTTACCAAAAAAAAAAAGATAATGAATTCAAAAAAAAAGCTTAGTGGAGCTCCTAATAGAAAAAGAAAATTGGAACTTGAAAAAAATGTACAAAAACTACCTAAGATCGTAAATTTCTTTTCAAAAACAGAAACTAACGGTAAGCAATTTTTTCAGCTGTCAAAATAAATTATATATATTTATAGTTAAATACTTAAATGTAATGAGTTTAATCAAGGTTGAGATATTTAAAACATGTTTTAAACATCTAAAAAAAATAAAATAAACAAAATAAATATAACGTTATTTCTACAGAGATCGTACGTTATAAATTATTTGAAACAAAAACGGTATCAACTAATGATGTGAATCATGATTCAGATATGGATGGGAATATTACAGAAACAGAAACCAACGGTAAGCAATTTTTACAGCTGTCAAAATAAATTATATATTTATAGTTGAATACTTAAATGTAATGAGTTTAATCAAGGTTGAGATATTTAAAACAAGTTTTAAACATCTAAAAAAAAAATTTAAATAAAAAATATTTGTAATATAAAAATATACTTTTGATGTGTACCTGCTTAAAAATTTTGTTTTGTGTTGACAACCCGCAAACCTTGTCCCCCGTAGCTAATACAATGTAATGGCGCTACATTTTAATTAGTCCCGGGCGTCAAATGCCTTAGATCTGACACTGAGAATATTCACTGAAATAACTTTTCCATATTAAAAATATTTTTTGTTTTTCTAATACAAGCCAAATTACAACAGTTGTAGGTAGTCACTAGGTACCTACAGAGTATTATTGCGGTCTGCGGAGTATTAGTGATGATTCAATCGTGACGCGTATATACGCGGAAGCAAGTATATATTTTATTCTATATTTTACATTACCTAGACCTAAGATTAAATTCTAAACATAAATATTTTTAGTAAATATTTATTGTTAACAAATTATTGTTTTCTATTCCAAGTACACAATATAAGTTATTAAGTTCTTGAATACTACAACCATACTATAATGTATGTGGCTTATCGCATTGGAGTAATAATACATAAATTGTACACGTATATAATACAATCCACGATTTAACGACTATTATATAATAATATAAGGATGTCAGTGCAGTGTGTTTGTAATAATAATTTAGTAGACGTTTTTGTTGATAACAATTTTGTAAACACTATAGTCTATATCCACAATAACATATCACAGAATAAATTAATGATAATATGGTCCAAAATGCATAGTACAATATAACGCAGTAATTACTTGAGAGCAGTGGCGTCATTTCAGTTTTTATAAGACTAGGGCAATTTTTCACTGCTTTTCCGACTCAAAATCTTTTTCACTCAGATTCTCATAGCGTAGTGCCATAGAGGTTAACGGAGGGGGGTGGTAAATGTGCCGACTTAAGTAAATACTTATGTAAATACTAGTCTGGGGCAAATGCTCCGAATGACACCACTGTTTGAGAGTGAGATTAGTGATTTACAGCAACTTATAGACTTTTGGTTTGGCAGCGCGGAAGTAATACGAAAGTAGTAGGTACCCACGGCGTGTCGGTTCAAACTTGATAAGAAAAAGGCTATACTGCTATAGGTATAGGTGTACCTATATACCGCACACATACAAACACATCACACAAACCACATAGGTAGTAATCCAGGGCGCACTGGGTGAACCAGTCAATGTATCTAACCATATTTATTAATTTTCAGGAAAATTCACATTTTTAAACTTAATTTCGTAGAAAAGAAAAAAATAATTCTGAGTTTAAAAGTATGTATAATGTTATATGTATTTTTAATTTTAATGATTGGTTAGTTGGCCTTTAAGATTTAAGACACCATTAAGTTTTACTTATATAGTTATAGGCATAGGTATATCCAAATATATATATGAAAACATATGTAAAATCTTTAATATTAAAATATACATAATACGCCTAGATAAATATACCGATGATCGATCAATGTATGGTATTAAAATAATCATTCTGTACAATGAACACGTAGATTATACGCATTTTATATCATAAAGTGTTTACATCACTGCCACTATGTATTACATACAAGTTCGATTTTCTGATAATAATTCTATCGGAATGTGTTTATTAAACTCTGATATTCCGAATGGATTTTCATTTAAATAGGAATCGTTTAACTATCATATAGATGTATATATTATAATATATAGGTTATCGGAGGCATTTATCGAACGCCGCCCGCACAACAGTTTAATGAAACAATATAATTTCGTAATAATATATTATTATAAGAGAATTATAAGCATTATTTAGTATGCATAAAATAATATGTATAGTCATTTTGTATGCGATATAATATTATTGATGTCCACTTTGGTTTACAATTATTATCTTTGGCCACAAACATAAAAATAACATTTAGCCATTAAGTACAATATAATCGTCTCAATTTAGTTTATATATATCGCCTATATTGTCATAATTTGTTACATCACCATATAGGTACGGCAACCTAGAGCAGAGCGCATAAACTTATAGCACATAATCGTTTAAAATTTACAGAATTTAAAATTAGCTGGTTTGCGAATTTTGAGTGTGACAGTGACTCGTAGATATTGTAATTAATTTTACGTTCCTATGGGTTTTAGATTTTTCGAGAAATTAAGTATATAGGTTATGCTGTAATGATATTAATATTACTATATTCTTATTTACATTTTTTTTCATTTTTAGACAGTGAAAAAGCTTCTAAAATAGTTCATACAGCGTTTAGATGGATCATTGATATCTCGTTCGGTACTTAATATATAATTTTTCAATTTAGCACCAAAAAAACATTACTCGTGTTTTAAGCAAAAAAGTAGACTATGGTAGTATGGTACTATACTAGGTAGGTATAAGGTCTATGGGCAACTAAAGTTAATTTCCTATACATAAGTTTGTGGCAAGATGTTATCGCAGCAGTTTTCCAAATGTTTTTTTTTGTCCAAACTCATTTGACACTAACTTTATGCTATATCGAAAAATTGCAAAATATGAACTTAAATTTTTCTAATATAGGTACTCAAATTTGCATTTATATCCAGTAATGAGAAAATACACTTTTAAATATAGCTTCATGGTATCATGAAACATTGTTCTGCGACCTATGGCTATCAATAAATATGTGTATGGTTATTACTTATAACTTATTATACCTATTATAATGTGATTGTAATTTATATGAATATGTGATATTGTCTGCTCAAACAATGAGTGTTACGTACTGTCCGTTCATTTTTTCCGAATACAATGTATGTTTATACTGATAATATGAAAATATCTACATTCAATTAAAAGTTTTTCCCAAACTTTTTGCTCTCACCACACATTTATAAAAATAAAAATTCACACCTCTCACACACACAAAAAAAAGAAAAAATGTGTGCCTCAAACAAACAGTAAGTATACATAAAGAAATACAGTAGGTAACGATAATTATTAATTAATAAACTATTAACCTATTTAAATTAATTTATAATATATATACCTACCCAAGCATTTATTTAACGTCGATTACGCATAAAAAAAAAACTTTGCAATAGTTTACAGTCTTTAATTATTCAATATTCGACCCCTCCACCCTTACCATAAATTATATCTGTAGAGTATAGCTACAATGTATTACTATACTATTACTATACATCTTTGGATCTTCGTCTTCCGCGAACCCCCTAGGATGCGCGACATCGAAAACTTTCGGATACACTAGATTAAACAATAATGGAGTATGATATTCGTGTATGAAACCGTTGTTAATTAAAATCAGTTCAGTAGCATATTACAATAACAATACTAAATCGATGTTATACCTATTTTGAATACTATATAATATTATGTTATTATAATATTACCCAACACCACTCGACTGTGATGAAGGTCACTGTGGCGCGGGAGTGCATTCACGGCCAAAGCATGCGGAATTTGTAATAGTTAATAAACTTAATAAATTATTTATTCGATGCAATATTTGTTGGTAAATCGCGAATACTCGTCGTTTCACATCGTTCGTCGTATATTTTATCATATTATATTTAATAACATTATATACCTATTGTATTATATTATATTATAATATGTTTCGTTATTATTAACATTCTACTTAAGTAAATTTACAGTATGTACATGTTGTATACGGTATACACTATACATGTAGTAAAATATTATAATATATACCTCATATAACTATGACTTAGTATGATTTTCCGCAGTGAATTTAGTGATTGCGGCAATTTACAAATAGATTATTATAATAATTATCATCAATTCGACTCCTTATAGAACGTATAAACGTAAACATCGGAGTATATTATATAATATTAAATCCATTTTATTGTAATATTCATTCTTATATTGTACAATTAGTTACAATAGTTGTACATAATATAATATTGAGATGAGTGTACATTAGTGGAAAAATCCTAAAAAAAAACCTCATCAGTTGTTGCCTTAAATTGTTCCCTCGTTTCTTAGTTATTGTGTCATACAAATATTGGAATAAAATCAAGTATAGACATAGCCACATAGGTCACACCATCACCTGAGCACCATTCCAGCGTCACGCATAAGCGGTAAGTCAACGGTTTGATAAAAGGGGGAGGGAGGAAATAAACCGAAAAAATCGCTCTTGTTTTTACCTTAGGATCGACGACGAAAACCGTATTGTTATTTCCGTTGAAATTTGTTGCAAAGAATCTGTTAACTGAACGGCGTGCCGGTTGACATTGAGCAAACGACTGATTAGTGAGGACTGACTACTGACTTACTGAGGAGTGTGCGTCTGTGCCACTATGTAGAGTGGACTGAGTGGAGACTATTTTTGTAGACGCTGAGAAGGTCATCGCTTCATACAAACACACACAAACGGGAACGCGTGCGCGCGCATGCACAAGTTGTTTACAAAGATTACCCACATTGTAGAATAAATTATACTACTAGAATAATATTATTATTATTATTTATTATGTGTAGTGCAAGCGACTTCGTGTGTATAACGGAAACGGATAATATCGAATATTGATCGTCAATAATAATATGATATAAATGTCTAATATTATAAAACATGATAAAACAAATATCAATAGTGATATTTGTGTTTAATATAATAATATCTATTGAATATTAATGCACCTACCTATATCGATAATTACAAAATAAAATAATATTATATTATGTAGGACGTAGGTATTACTTGTAATCCAAGAAAATAGTGATTATTTATTAGTATTTTGATAAATTAATTGATAATTTACTATTCTTAGGTAACAACATTACAATATTTTAAGTAATCTTAGAGTAAAATCACCTATAACAAAAAAGATAGAAAATAATATTTTTGAAGAAATTACATATAGATTTGTCTAAATATTGTCTCTAAACAATTTAAACATAATTTAAATTTACAAATTTTTTTTGTTTATTTTGAAAGTCGAATACAAAGTCAAATAACAATAAAATATAAAATCGATATGTCATTCCCTAAAAAATATTATTCTCTATATTTTTTGTAATGGGGGATTTTATTCTAAGATTACTTAAAAACATAGAAAAAATAATTCTAATGCGTTAGTGCGTTTTGTCTATGTTGCGCGTGGGCCAGAGAGAGAAAATAAATAGTGCGCTGACATCCTCTTAATGCTGGGTGGAGGAACTCGTGTTTGGTGTTTTTTCGATTTTTTTGACCGAGCGCAGCGTAGCGAGCTATTGGCAAAGTTAGCCGATTATGTTCTTTTTAACAACTATGTTTAATTCCGAGGCCTACTCAAGATGGTTTTACACAGCAAATCAGGGGATATTTTCAATTTTTTTGTCCGAGCTATATTCAATTCTAAGTATTTGTTTTTTAAAAAAATGTACGTTTTACGAAAAAAATTTAGTTTTTGAAGTTATTCATCAATAACTTCAAAACAAAGTTTGCCCGGGCTTTTTTTTACATCATTACAAAGCAACTAAAACACACATTTTGGAAAAAAAAATTTTATTTTTAAGTATTTTTTTTTTAAATGCACGTTACGAAAAAAATGTAGTTTTTTAAGTTTTTCATTAATAACTTCAAAACAAAGTTTGTCCGGGCTTTTTTTTTACATTCTTAAAAAGCACCCTTAAATACACATTTTGAAAAAAAAAAAAATGTTATAAATCTAAAAGTTGCTGAACCAGTATCGTTTCTAAATCTGTACTAAGAGTAAATTTATTACTTATTAGGTATATAGTTTTGTATTGTATTGTTATATCAAAATAAAATGTCGCTCGCGTCTTATTTTTTGGGGGCCTTTATTCAAATAACTTCCCGGTAAAAAAATATAAATCTATCCGCCACTGCCTATTTTAACTGGTCATCGCCTTAATTTTGACACACTGTAGAATATTCTAGACTTAATTTATATATTATAATATAAATAATCAATGGCTAATGCAGTGGTGGCACAATCAAGCATTTTTAGAACAAGTGTCCCACACAAAAAATCAGAGGGTGGTTGGCTAGCCTCTAATTTAATAACTAATATTAAATAATGCTATTCAAAATTCTCAAGTAGAATATAATATTAGTTATTAAATAATTTTTGTGAAAATTGTTGGTTTATTGATGTATTTTCGGTAATAATATTCAAATACGGAGAACCATTGGTTTTCCGTTATCGCGCCGCCGCCGCCGTCTCAATTTATCTGGCAACAACTGTATTGTTATCGTATAATTTTTGAGGTTTGTGAATTTGTGATATGATTTGTAAAAAGTAAAGTGTTTTTCAAGAACGTTATTTTAATATTTGAGATGTCTCCCAAATAAAATAGAACTATTAAAAGATCTACGGGAAGAGTAACTTTAAGTACGTGTATGAAAAAAGTTCATGGGGCAATAAACAAAACCTACAGTAAGTATATAATAATATAATATAATATACTATACCAATAATAAATATCTATTGTATTGAAAAAAAAATAATGATTTATTTTATGTAAAATTAAGTAGGTAAAGTAAATAATGATTGTAAATGGCAATGGTAATTATACTATAATTATATAAATTATTTAGGTTTTAGGAATCATGTATAAAAATCAGCTTGCCAAAAATTCTTGAAAATTTAATACTAGGTTTCTCATAGGTTGCACTTATTTCCATTAAAAAAAAGAGGGTAAGTAGACGTCGCTCTGCTTTACAGTAGGTTACAAGTGGGTCACTGTAATGGATGGTGCTAAATTTGAATTCAATGGTATTATATCATTGTATAAGAAAAACGATTCTGAGCGAAAACGGTCAGTCAGCCTATGATATTACCAAGTATATTTATTATAAATTTTTAACTACAAAATAATTATTAAATTTTAAATGTGATACATTTTGTCAATATTTGAACTTTAAATGCTTATAAAAAAAATTGTGACTATGGATCTTTAATATTTTTCAACTGCCATTGAAACAATATACAAAGAGCCATGCATTACATTTTCAAGCTTTTTTAACCAACAAATAAGATTTGATTGATATTTATAGAAAAAAAAACTAAAAAAAATGGAAACTGAAAATGTCCGTTAGCAGCTCAAAATATTTGGAAAATGTTATGGTGTATAGAAAATGCTAATATAAACATTCAGTCAAATTTCATGTACCTACGGTCATTTGTTTAAGAGTTGCATCAAAAACCAAAATCGACTTTTTCGAAAACTGATTTCGCGTACAAATTCCCGTTTTTCCTTAATTTTTCTTTTGTTTTTCATGGAACTTTTGAAAACTACTGGGAAATTTTTACTTTTGACCCCCCAAAGTACCCACTAGTTTCACTTTCCTATCAGAAAAGATACTATTGAAGAAAATGGCACTCACAAAACGATCTGATTAACCAATAACTGTCAGAAAATGCATTATTAAAAATATTAAACGTTTTCGTTCTGACAAAAACAAAAGTAACAGGTTATTATCATTTAAATAACTGTTCATCTATTCAACAAAAAACTGCTGGTATTTTTACTAATTGATTATAATAGGTGTATGACTGTTAGCGTCTGTTACTATTATTATTAAAAATTGACATTTATGTTGTACACCTATTTCAAAATGTTTCGAACATTTTATAAAATTTTCGTATGAATAGAAAGAAACCACTTTATAAAATAAGTAATCTATGAAAATTATAAAAAATAAAATTATTATTACTTACAATTACCTTAAAACAAATAACGCTATCGATCATAGGATAATATAGGTATTATTATATAATATATTATTGTTATTATTATTATTATTATTATATATGATATTATTTATTTTTAGAACTAAGACGAGATATATTGAACAGTGTTTATCACAGACTTGGTGAACACAAGAACTGTGCTAAATATTTTTGTTCTGGTCCGAAATTGGGTGAAATGAATCTTGTTCCTGATGCTAAGGAAGCAGGAAAGATGGGATATATTCGGAATATAGTATACAGACTATCAGTTAATGCAGATAGTCTTATAGAAAATGTAGACAATAACCCATGCGAGCAATGAAATAGCTTGGTTAATAAGCATGTTAGAGGCAAAATAATTAATTTCACATAATAAAATAACTACTCTACTAGAGTCGAGGCAGCTGTAGTGGCATTTAATTCTAAAAACTATTTACGAGTTGTACATAAAAAAATAGTTTTTAAAAACCCAGTTATAAATTCAAAACGTATTTATTGTTTTAATTATAATTTAATTTAATGTATTTTTTTTTTCCGTTTGAACCGACAGCAGAGGAGTATCTGTGTGAACACTACTACTCCTCAATTTAATGTATTTAGGTATGTTTGCTAAACGATATTTAAAAAACATTGACAGAATTAGGAAAATAGAACTATAGTAAGGAAACGATTATTTGAAAGTGGAAAAAACGATCTAAATTAACTACGACTCGATTTAGTGGACCGGATATGCACTATGGCTTAGCAGAACCCTTAGATGATATTCTTACCGACGAAGAATTAAGTATTGAATATACTACAAAAGAACAAAGTCATAGCCAAGATTGGTACAATGTAATAAGAAAGAGGCTTAGGTACTGCATAAAATTTCGGTGATATGTATAAAATGCGGAAGAATACAAGGTGCCAAAAAATAATATTTATAGTCTTCTTTATGGGTCAAATATTACATCAACGAAATGTCTTATGGTATTGAAATGGAACCTCAAGGTAGAGCTCAATTCGAAGTTTTAAGTGGAAAAACTGTTGAGTTATGCGGATTATTTGCCGATAGTTAATTTCCTTTTTTAGCTGCAAGTCCTGGTAATTATTAATATGCGTTTTTGGTACCTACTTATTTTTAAAAAGTCATTAAATATAATACATAACATTTTATTATTCAGATGGTTTTGTTGGAGAAAATGGAATAGTAGAAATAAAATGTAATTTGTGGCAATAAATACCTTAAACACCGTTGACACTGTGAATAATAAGCTAGTAAGTATTTTTTTTTTTTTTTTATTATTATTATTAATAAAATACACAATCTGTACACAATAAGGCACAATAAGAGTATGGGCTATGATAAATAAAATATGAATAAAGTGAGGAGGGAGGCCCACCAGTGTGGATACCCTCTAACTTGGGGTGAAAGGATGTCATGGAGTGGACGAAATGGGAAGTGAAATTTTGTTAATTAGGGAAGTAAGAGCCAATAAAAGAGGGTTTAAAATACATTTTAAATCTTCTATAAATTTGTTGATGATGTGGAGAGGTTGATTGACTGATGAAGGGTTGGCTGTGGCTTTGGCATAAGATGTCGGTTTTTGATTTGAGTTGTAACTGGGGACGTTGAAGATTTGTGGTGCAACAGGTACAGCAGATGGTGGGCTGGGGTGTTTTTTTCGGTTTTTCAACTTTGTCATCTTTGTAAGCGACCTTGTAAATGGTGCGCTTTAGTAAATTTTTAAAAATTTGACAACCTTTGTAGTTGGCAGTGTGGTTACCGTCACAATTGGCGCATTTAACGGGTTCTTCCCGTGTTTTAGTGCAATCTACGGTGAGGTGGCCTAACCCACATTTCACGCAACGCGGAGGTTGGTGGCAATAATTGCGTGTATGTCCATACATTTGATAAGAGTGACATTGAGGAGGACCAAGTGGCCTTATTGGATGCTCGAATTTCACAATTGAGTTAAACAATTTGGTTATTTTGAAAATGTCGTTGTTATTGCTGTTGCGGGCTAGGGAAATATTGAATAACGGAAGTGGCGACTTGTTTGTACGGTTGAGTATATTTGAAATGCTGATAACATTGTGTCCAAGGTCTCTTAGGCTATTAATGATGTCCTCGGTGGCGATAGAGTGGTGGAGGTGACGTAATACAACGCGGAATGGTTGGAGAGCACGGGGTTGATAACAGTGAAAATCATAGTCAGCATCGATCAGATAAGACTTAATGGCTACATACAACTGTGCTCGTGTATTTGTCCGTAAAATTAAACTGAATTTTTTAGCTTTGCAGGTGAAGCTCTCTGGGCCCACCAAACGGATAAGATCCTTATTGAGAGTAGTAAAGTCACTTACATTTTTAAGGACGATGTTAGGAAGTTTGAGGTTATTCTGATATGGCAACGTTACGCTAGATGGTGTGACGGGGGGGTCGGAGAAATCTAGTTCTTCGTCTTCCGTTCTTAAGACTTCAAAACGGTTTGGGGAAACAAAAATTTTGCTCTTTTTGCCTTCGTGGACCGGAGAGTTTGGTGATGATGATGAGAGAGCTCTTTTTGTTGGAGTGGCATTCATTTTCGATTTGCGAACGGTGTTTTTGTTAATTATAACGATAGGAGAAACCACATTAGCCATGGCAATTTAAAGTAAACTGATAAGATACGTAACACATTACGGAACTGCGCACATGTTATCGCTTTGGCTGCCGAAGCCCGACTGAAGTATTTTTTATATACGTAATTTAATTATTATTGTATTAATAAGCCAATATAATATGTTTTTTTTTAGTTAAAATACATCACGAATGACCAATGACAACAGAATTGAACTTAAACGCGAGCATAAATATTATTATCAAGTTATGGGACAGATGCGAATAACAAATCGCAGACTGTATTATTTTATGTAGTGTATACCCCTAATTGGACAAGTATACAGGAGATTAAATATGACGAAATATTTTGGAACACAAAAATGGCCGAAGACTTAAAAGGTAAAAATTAATTCGAATATTTATTAATTTTATTAGTAGGTAACATAGTTATTAATTAGATTACAAAATATTGTTAAATTATTATTTTTTAGGTTTTATATATATGGGGTGTGTTTACTCCCAGAAATTGTCGACCCACTGTATGGTAGACGCTTCGAAATCACGGATATTAGAGAACCCGAATATATAAAAGAGGCACAAAGAAAAAAATTAAAATAATAATAATACATAGATATACTGTACGCAGTACGCGTATCAAATTGTATTAAAGTTCATAATATTATTATAATGTTGTTTTTAAATATACTAGGGGGCTTAGCCTTCTGCTCGTTATACTCACAAGTCACAACTGGCAACCTCCTAGATTTTTCCAAACCTGTGGGATGTTTTATATAAAATACTTTTTATATTTCAAATGTCGTCGAGAACTACTGCTGGGTAGCTACTCGCCTCAAGCATTCTTAGCTAAACTATAAATTCTTCATATTTTATGTATACGTTTAAATTGTCAAATACTCTTAATTCGACAAGTAAACAGTAAACCTGTCTGTAGAACAATTTCAAGTATGGAAGAAAATAGATTTTTAGTCTACATATTGGTATCTATATACAATTAGGCAAACCGTGGCTATTGACTATTTATCAATAGTTAGTCGCGTGGATATTAAAAATATTACATAATTTACATGTATGAAGTCTATACCTATAGCTATACGTCTACGACGAACGGTCCTTGCATAATGAGCCGAGCAAATGCGCTATGCGCTCCCGATTCCCGAACGGGCCGAACAGACGGTGGTAGGGCTGACGGTATTTTCGGTATACCGTAAATAACGGTATACCTAAATACCGATATGGTACGGTATACCGAAATAATAAATAAAATCTAACTAGTATCTATATTTTTTACTTTTATTGTTTCACATTATATACTTTATTATATACCTACTATAATAAATAATATTATAATCTGTAATATTGCCATTGATACTAGAAAACAGCACTAAAACCGTATCATTTCGGTTTTTCGGTATACTGTTTCAAACCGGTATTTAAATCAATACCGTAATACCGAAAATTATTTTCAATACCGTCGGCCCTAGACGGTGGAGTATAAATGGGAGCGGCCTATGCGACGCGTTTGCGGATCGTGAACACACATAACAGTGCATTCGGTGCATCGGTCGTTGCTCGGTTTCGTATTCGTGTGTGGCGTCCGTAGACTAGCTGTGTTTTAATAAATGATCCCGATAATAAAGTGCACTCATATACGTACACTTTAATTTTTTTTCGTGGCAATTGAATTCTCATTGAATACACGTTTACTTAATTTTTTTATAAAACCTACCTCCTTTATTTTATTATATTTTTGAAATCTTACCAGAGTCATCCCACAATATATCAGGTTTTTTTTCAAATTCAGAACATAAATCCACATTTTCATTTGATGGCCCTGCATGTTCATTAGGCACGATGGTTTGCGGAGCGATCACTAAATTAGCCCAATCAGCTTTCAACGTTTTTTCGTGCAATTTATGCAGGATTTTTTGAGGAGCGATCACTATATTAGTCCAATCCTCTTTCGACGGTCCTGCGTGTACGTTAGGCACGACGATTTTTGGAGCGATTTCCATATTGGGACGTCTAGGTTGTTTGAGAACCACTCCTTGTAAAATAAATAATTTAATTAATTTAAAAAATAAAAAATATTAAATTAAATAATATAATTACACCATATGTATCGGTTTTGCATGTCTTTTAAGATTAGACTGATCAGTGAATGTAAATTCACAATTAGTACAACAATAGCGAATTCCGTCGTGTTTCCTTGTATGTGCAAGCAGATTTTCTTTACATGTAAACCTCGATGGACACCTTTCACAGGCGAACATTATTAAATGTTTAAAATATAACTTACGAAAAGGAAAAACATAATATGTAGGGCTGGGATTTGGATGCACTTTACATTGTTTTCCAAAGCTTACTGTGCGATGCTCGTCTTGTCACAAATTTGTTTTATGTACTTTCGAATGAGAATAAGAAAGTTTATTTTTATTTTTTGGTATTTTTTAATTTTTAGGTCATTTTTGGCATTTTTTAGGGCATTTTAGTTTTAGTTTTTAAGTCATTTTTCATGTTTTTGAACTTAAAATTAAAGATTATAGATTATAGATTTATAATATAAAATATTTATATGCTAACAATATATGAAAACCCAAATGACCTATTTCTTATCTACAGTTCTTACATATAAATTTATATTATATAAAATATATATATTCTTAACCAGCATAGCGATCTACTAGAGCAATAAAATTGATATCGACGTCCGACGACATATCACACCAGTCTCACCGTTTAGTGCGAGGTTTATCGTTTAATAGTAAAGTTGAATTTAAAATATTTTATAATGCCGAAAATAAAATGTTCGACGGCGAGTCAACTGCGTGCATTTGTTCAAGAATTTGGCCAAAATGTTTTTTCTACAGACGGATTAGTGTTGTTGTGTAAGGTATGCAATGGAAAAGTTGCGGCTGAAAAACGTTTTACCTTACAACAACATATTTCAAGAGACAAACATATAAATGGAGTACAACGAATAGAACAAATTGAAGAACAAGGAAATAATATGTCACTGTTCGAACGCGGAACGGGGTCGCCGCCAAAATCATGGACGCTCCAAGTCGCGCGAGAAGTCGAAGCTCCGCGAGACGCGTCCCCCCTCCGAAGTTACCGCGCCGCCGTCAACGGCCGGCGAGCTGGCCATCGGCCGTCGCGAACTTTGTGGCGTTTGTCTTTTTCCAACGGCTGAACGTAGCGCAACGTCCGCGCTATCGTTCCCGTGTGTCGTAAAACCTCGTGTGAACGCGAGGTGCAAGTGGGCCCGAGCTGTGATCAGTGGCCACGATCAATACCTAGTACCTATTACTGAAGTACGTTTTCGCGTTATTATCGTTGTCGCGATACGTATCTATTTACATCGAGTAAAATAAAAATTCGCGTGTGACCACGCCTGTTTGTCCGTCGGGTCCGTCGTGATTGACGTCCGACGTCGAGCTCACATCGAGCTTCCGCTCGCGTCTATTTACGCCGTTCGCGTGTTTTGTTACCCTCCGCGTGATCGCGAGTGTTTGCCACGGAAAAGTACGTAAAAATATACTAATTTCGAGTTCGCGCTACTCGCGTGGGACCACGGACCATCATCGTCAAGCGATTAGCGGAAGATTTGTCCGCCGTCGCCGTTCCGGCGAGGGACCGATATTGGTCGGCACCACGGATCGCCGCAGTCGCCGAGCCACGTTGCCGCCGAGCCACGCAGTAGCCGTAGTCATAGTCAGGTCTATCATTTGTTTTGGTCCCACGTGTCAGTGGGCTGTATATATTATAATTATTGTTCACCAGCTGTGGTATTTAGTGTTAAGTTGATATTACTATTATGGGCACCCGTTAATTGAATTATTTATTTATTGCAAATATACGTGTTTCCGACCCTAAACTTTTGACTATATTGTACAAATTGAATAACCTGTCCCCGCTCCAGCCTTCAACACTTAACGCAAGTCGTTGCCGACAACCGCACA
Organism: Metopolophium dirhodum; assembly: GCF_019925205.1. Lineage (NCBI taxonomy): Eukaryota > Metazoa > Arthropoda > Insecta > Hemiptera > Aphididae > Metopolophium > Metopolophium dirhodum. The sequence goes on from NC_083561.1 coordinate 20,556,246, forward strand.
ATTCGTTGAATCGGTACCGACTACCGGCGTTTACAGTCACAAAGTTTTATTGCCGATACATCAGGTCAGAATACTTTTTAGATTTAACTCGTGCCTTTCTTTCAAGTAATATTCCGTTAAGTAAGCTCGATAATTCCAAGTTACGTTCATTTTTGGAAAAGTATACCAATAAACAAACTCCTGATCGTTCTACATTACGGAAAAATTACATTAGTATTTGTTACGATGAAACTATACAAATGATAAGGTTATACGTTGAAAACTAAAAAATATGGATCTCTATTGATGAAACGACAGACGCCAATGGTCGATTTGTTGCCAATGTCATAATAGGGACATTATAAATAGGTAACATAGGCAAACTGTTTTTACTCAATTCAGAAATATTAGAAAAAAACCAAACCCCAGCACAATCGCCAAAGCTTTTGACAAATCTTTATCAATATTATGGCCTCAGGGAATAATCCACGACAATGTCCTCTTATTTCTAAGTGACGCAGCTCCGTATATGGTTGAAGCAGGCAAAGCGATCAAAACATTTTATTCGAAAATGATACGTGTCACGTGCTTTGCATAGAGTTGCCGAAGAAGTAAAAAACATTACCCAGGTGTTGACGAACTGATGAATAACGTCAAGAAGGTATTTTTGAAAGCACCATCGCGAATTCAACTATTAAAAACAATGGCACCAAATATTCCACTACCCTCTCAACCAGTATTAACACGCTGGGCCATTTGGTTACAAGCTGCCATATACTATTGTGAATATTTCGAACTTATTAAAGATATTATTGCTGCATTAGACGGAGAAGATGCAGTTGCAATTTCCAAAGCTCAAATTTTGTTTTCTAAAATAAATTTGAAACGTATAACTCAATATATATTAAGGCAAATTTTAGTACTTTGGCAACATCTATTATTCAATTAGAAACTACTGGATTATCTTTGATTGAATCCATTAACATTGTTAATAAAATTAAAGATGAAATTGAAAAAGCGCCAAATGAAATTGGAAAAATCGTTTATCAAAAGCTTACTACGGTTTAAAATAAAAATGAAGAATTCAAAATTATTTCCAATATATCTGATATTTTAAACGGACAAGAAGGTACACAAAATGAATTTCCGGGTGATCTTACAGCGAGTGATCTGACGTACTTTAAATACTCACCTATAACTTCAGTAGATGTAGAAAGGAGCTTTTTCATCTACAAAAACTTATTGGCGGACAATAAGAGGGCAGGCATTTTTATTTGAAAACCTGAAGCACGCTCTCGTGATTCAGTGTAACAATAAAGAATAATTTTTTATTTATTAATATATGAAAACACAAAGTAAAATAAAACATTTACATACATGAACCTAATATAATTTTTTTAAATTTTAAGCTATTTTAAATAAATTTTAAAGACATTTTTTAAGTTTTTAAGTCATTTTTGCATTTTTTTAAGGTCATTTTTCGTGATTTTTAAGGACATTAAAATCTTAGCCCTAATAATAAGTCTAGGGGTGCGTTTTGTTATAGTTAACTCTATGATACGGAATGATCAAAAATACACCGGAACGAACGCTAAATGTGTCTGACAGTTGAAGATATTTGGCTGGAAAACACACTGACAAGTTACTGGTGGCAGGACGCAGTTGACAGGTGCAACGGTGACGTCACTGGTCGTTATGGTAGGGGTGCATATTATAAGCATAGTGTACATTGTTACAGTACCCAAAGAAAATACTGTTCTACGATTGGCTCTAATCCCACTGAGATAATGACTTCGTTATCAATAATCTGTTATCACGAAAATTATAATCCCAAAAAAAAATAATTAATAAAAATATAAAATAATAAATACTGTTATGTACTATAAGACCCTTATGGTTTTAAGGTATTATATTATCTTAACACATAAGCTTGAATACATAATATGTTGAAACGATCTTTGAGAGTTATAACTGGACAATATTCAGACTTAACACCAAAATATTTATAAACAGCACATTGGTGTTTACATTTTCCAGTAAGAGCAGCTGAACAAGGACAAAGTCCACTATTAGTTTCAACTTAGTACATTAAACCATTTTCTTCTTCACTCAGTACTAAAAACTCATCATCAATTTCTTGAATAATCATTTATTTTTTTAAATAAGTAGTTTTTTTAATCATTTTTTGTAGAAATAATCTAAACGATGCATTGCTACTGTCTGAAAATTCTCTCAATCTATGTTTATAATAGTTTTCTAAGGCAGTACACGTTAAATCAATTAGAGCTAAAACATTATAAGCCTTTACCCTACATAAAACATGATCTTTAAACAGTCTTACAGCAACCTCACAATAGTTATTTGTAACATGACCTCTTGATGTATGATCTCTAAAAACTAAACACCATTTATGTCTATAACTCCAATAATTTTGTACATAGTTTATCCAATTTGGATATTCAGGATTTTCTCCAGTTGACTTTAAATATGCATGTTCTGCATCAACAATTGATTCAGAGTAGAAGATAGTTTGAAACTCTTTCATAAGTATTTTACGTTTTTCCAATGGTATATTATGTTTTGAAGACTATTCGGCCAAATATAGTTAATTGCATTAATTTCTGATGAACTTTGGTCTTTAATTAAAATATTAGGAAATCCCTGTCCACAAAAGCTTTCAGGAGGAGCTTCTTTTAATAATGAAAATCCTTGACATAAGCTTCATAGGTTTGACCTTTGGTAACTAATATTGCCAAAGGTATAGCCCTAGCTGCACTTGGACACTTTATAAAAGTTATGGCATGATTTAATGGATCACATGCACTGGTGCTATCAACAAATATAATTTCTTTTGCAAAATTTAACTGGTGAGCTCTTTTCATGATCAGCATGATTATAATTATACCAAATGGGTATTCTTTAAATAGAACTATAGTACCACTTTCTTCATATACTTTCTGTTTTTCTTTGATTTTCCAAAAAAAAATATATGCATATAAGTTACCGATGATAAATTTATCAATTTATTATATGTTTATTGTTTAAATAACTTAGCTCGATTAATCCATCACCAGTACGTGGACCCAAGTTTAAATTTCTCCAAATGTCATGCCAATGACGAATAGTACGGTTACATGGATTTATGCAACCATTAGCTAATGTTTCTAGTTTAAAATCTTCTTTCAACTCTAACAACTGTTTATGATATTTTTGAGCTATGTCCATACCATTGTCAAAATACTCATAAAATAAGTTTTTTACATCATTATTAGCTAGTAAATATCTAAGGCTTTCTGCTGTGTTGATGCTATGTGTATTGTGTATGGTTGTTATAAATTTTTATACAACCAATTAAACCTTTCTGTAAGAATCAATAACAGTATTAATTTATCAATAAGAAACAATAATTTATGTATAATTCCATTTTCAATATTGAAAGTTTATTAATATAATAATAAAATACCCAAATTTTTCACAATGTGGTATAAAATAAATAAATTTATAACTAATGTATAGTAATTTTTATATTATCTATTTTGGAAAAGTATATTAAAACAAAATTCAATTGTACCTACTGTTACGGAAATAATTAAAATAAAATTAATTGACACAAGAATGCGAGGACAAAAAAAATAGCGTTGAATGTCTTAAAATAATTTTAAAAAAAAAGTTGAAACTATAAGAGTTAACAAGAATACATAAACACATTTTCAAGACCCCTCATATAACAGAGTCGCCACCCACTCTTTATGACAATCATATAAAAGGGAGACCGAGAAAAGAGCTAGACAAAAACTAGGGATATTTGAGACATTTAGAGGCTGGTCGTAACACCACTCACGATCTCCTTGATATCAGTATTTTTGGAGTCAGGTCATAACACCACTGGAACCTCGTAATTATAAGCTGTAAAAGTAAAAGCTACAAAAAGTAACATAATATAATATATTTTTATATTATAACATAAAGACTACAGTTTCCCTGATGGATGTACACCATTAAATGAGTCCTCAGCAGAGTTCTTGCTGAAATGTACATTATAATTTATAAATGAATACTACAAACATACAAATTGTTGTTTTGGTCACCTTCCCAGTTGACAATTAAAGACTATCTAAATTCAAAGTCTGTCAAATTAATGAACATATCTGCATAAATACATATAATATAAATATATATTATATTTATACAAACATGTTATAACACAACAAATCACCAACTCCAAATAAAATTCTTAAAACACAAATAAAAACATTCAATATACGTATACCAGCCAAATATATACATATATATACAGGGTGTCCCACTGAGATCTGACAAATAAAATAACTTTTGTTCTAATTAATATTTTTAAAAAATTTCTTTTAAATATAATTCATAGACTATTGCGCTACATTTTTAGTATACATTTTTTATTTTTTATTTTTTAATACTGAAAATAAAAAACTTAAAAACTGATAAAAAAAATTTCCAAAATATCCAAAATAGCCAATTAGTAAATCTGATTTTCAGAAAAATTTATATCGTAAAAACATTTATTTAAGTCAAGTGGCTGATTTTTTACCATTTTTTTAAATATCAATATTCTTGTTAAGTATTATACTTTTCATTTTAAATAATCCGTTGGCAGAATACGGTTATTTCAAATAATAAGAGACGCTACGGTATTGCGTAGCTTAATCGCGGTAGTTGTATTTGTTAAAAACCCGTAGTTAAAATATTGTTCTTTTATCTGAAGACAGGCAATAAATTGTGTGCACAATAGTTTATTGTCAATGGTACTAATTGGATAGATATCAATTCTGTGGTACTCGTTTTCTAAATTACTGGAAAAACATGTCATAACAGCTATATTATAAAAATAACCCATATTATTGATAAAGATTATATTGAATATAAAATTTTATTATCATTATAGAATAATTAATGTGGTTGATTTTGAATCTGGATTATTGATCCGCTATCACCGTTTATTATTTAAAAATGATAATTGATATCACGGTCTTAGATAGATACTTTGATCCAATTGATAAAACATAATAATATGTACGTGTCCCCAACCCCCCATCCAAAGAAAATCTCGAAAATTTCTATCCAAATATTTTGTACGTCATTTGTATGAATTTGTATGACCATTTTTGGAATTTGTACGACACCAGAATTCGAGCAATATCGGAAATATGGAAGGGGGGCTGGAGACACGTGTCTCCAGCCCCCCCTAATATAAATAATAAAGTATTCATACATTTTATACTGCAAGATTCAAGAACGCTATTTGTATGAATTTGTATGACCATTTTCGGAATTTGTATGCGACCCCCTCCCGAGTTATAATCGAAAAACCAATTTTCCCGTGTCCCCCGCCCCCCATCATCGGAATTTTCTACTTTTCCCTACGCGAAACAATTAAACGCTATTTGTATGAATTTGTATGACCATTTTCGGAATTTGTATGCGACCCCCTCCCGAGTTATAATCGAAAAACCAATTTTCCCGTGTCCCCCGCCCCCCATCATCGGAATTTTCTACTTTTTCCTACGCGAAACAATTAAACGCTATTTGTATGAATTTGTATGACCATTTTCGGAATTTGTATGCGACCCCCCTCCCGAGTTATTATAGAAAAACCAATTTTCCCATTTCCCCTGCCCCTCCTATTTGGAATATTCTAGTTTTACCTACGCGTAACAATTAAACGCCATTTGTATGAATTTGTATGACCATTTTCGGAATTTGTATGCGACCCCCCTCCCGAGTTATACTCGAAAAACCAATTTTATAAATCTAATAGAACTATTTTCTTTTAAAAATTCATAAAAATTCAAGTAAAAGTTTTAAACAAGACAAAGTAAGGAAAATTATTTATTATTAAAAAGTACTCAACAAATGTTTAAATTATTTCTCTATTAAACTAAGTTAACAATTAAACGCTATTTGTATGAATTTGTATGACCATTTTCGGAATTTGTATGCGACCCCCTCCCGAGTTATTATAGAAAAACCAATTTTCCCATTTCCCCCGCCCCTCCTATTTGGAATATTCTAGTTTTACCTACGCGTAACAATTAAACGCCATTTGTATGAATTTGTATGATCATTTCTGGAATTTGTATTCGACCTTCCCTCTAGTAATAGTGAAAGAATATCTATGAACCCTGCATGTTAAAAGGTATTGTTATACAGTGTTGAGTGGTTAACCAAAACCTAAGACTTATAATAAAAGTGGTTAGAAGAACCGTTAATATGGAAAACCTGTTGTTAACAACCAAAATCGTAATCGCAAAATTTGTTTTGATTTCCGTTTACCCGTTTGTATCTAATTCTTTGATTGTTGTTTATTGATATTTTAATTGATTTATGTAATAATAATGTTTTAAAATATAAATCTTATATATATGTATAATGTATATGATATTATATTCACCACGTACATGTAGAAGTATAGTAGTTTTTTTTATAATTTTTTAATGTTCGATTAATTTATTTTTTCCATTATAAATGTTAAACAATACAATATAAGCATTAATCACCCTTTATACTTAAATTTAAATTTAAATGAACCCATCGTGAATATTAATATAATTCTAAAATGATAGTACGGTACAACCATACAGGTTTTAAATTACATCCATAATAATATATATATCCTATATATCAATAGGTATATTATTATCCAAGTGATTATCACTTATTTTAAATATTAATACCTTTTCAATGCACTTTTTTTAAATTTAACTTAATTAATGTATTAAAGATGTGTAATAACATAACTTTTAATTTAATTGAAAAAATAATACTTTACTTAAATTATATAAGTTTAAAACTATCATTAACTTGCCCAGCTGTGGATTTAGGTAGGTAATATTATTTTATTTGTTTATAAGTTGTTTTTAGCAGTTTTTAGCATTCACAATATATTGTGCATAACCTCTTTACTTGAAATACAACAATATATATATTAGTAAAATGCGTCTGTGAGGTTTATGACCCATTCCGCGTAATATGTAATGAATCGAATATCTTGGATTGTCATCATTTAATAATTAAATGATGACAATCCATAATTATTATGATTGATATACATCTCTATTTTAAGACCTATGCATTTCTACTATATGGAAATAAGGTTTGTCTTTTCCTATATTCAAGATAAATCTTGTTATACTTGAATTAATATGTTGTTATAATCACTTACCCGTGTATCTTAAGTAGAGGTGCTTCCTTTCTTTTCTGAACCTAAAGGAAGAAAGTCCACTTAGAAGATGGAAATAAAATAAGGAACTTAGTTTAATAGAGAAATAATTTAAACATTTGTTGAGTACTTTTTAATAATAAATAATTTTCCGTACTTTGTCTTGTTTAAAACTTTTACTTGAATTTTTATGAATTTTTAAAAGAAAATAGTTCTATTAGATTTATAAAATTGGTTTTTCTATAATAACTCGGGAGGGGGTCGCATACAAATTCCGAAAATGGTCATACAAATTCATACAAATAGCGTTTAATTGTTTCGCGTAGGAAAAAGTAGAAAATTCCGATGATGGGGGGCGGGGGACACGGGAAAATTGGTTTTTCGATTATAACTCGGGAGGGGGGTCGCATACAAATTCCGAAAATGGTCATACAAATTCATACAAATAGCGTTTAATTGTTTCGCGTAGGGAAAAGTAGAAAATTCCGATGATGGGGGGCGGGGGACACGGGAAAATTGGTTTTTCGATTATAACTCGGGAGGGGGTCGCATACAAATTCCGAAAATGGTCATACAAATTCATACAAATAGCGTTCTTGAATCTTGCAGTATAAAATGTATGAATACTTTATTATTTATATTAGGGGGGGCTGGAGACACGTGTCTCCAGCCCCCCTTCCATATTTCCGATATTGCTCGAATTCTGGTGTCGTACAAATTCCAAAAATGGTCATACAAATTCATACAAATGACGTACAAAATATTTGGATAGAAATTTTCGAGATTTTCTTTGGATGGGGGGTTGGGGACACGTACATATTATTATGTTTTATCAATTGGATCAAAGTATCTATCTAAGACCGTGATATCAATTATCATTTTTAAATAATAAACGGTGATAGCGGATCAATAATCCAGATTCAAAATCAACCACATTAATTATTCTATAATGATAATAAAATTTTATATTCAATATAATCTTTATCAATAATATGGGTTATTTTTATAATATAGCTGTTATGACATGTTTTTCCAGTAATTTAGAAAACGAGTACCACAGAATTGATATCTATCCAATTAGTACCATTGACAATAAACTATTGTGCACACAATTTATTGCCTGTCTTCAGATAAAAGAACAATATTTTAACTACGGGTTTTTAACAAATACAACTACCGCGATTAAGCTACGCAATACCGTAGCGTCTCTTATTATTTGAAATAACCGTATTCTGCCAACGGATTATTTAAAATGAAAAGTATAATACTTAACAAGAATATTGATATTTAAAAAAATGGTAAAAAATCAGCCACTTGACTTAAATAAATGTTTTTACGATATAAATTTTTCTGAAAATCAGATTTACTAATTGGCTATTTTGGATATTTTGGAAATTTTTTTTATCAGTTTTTAAGTTTTTTATTTTCAGTATTAAAAAATAAAAAATAAAAAATGTATACTAAAAATGTAGCGCAATAGTCTATGAATTATATTTAAAAGAAATTTTTTAAAAATATTAATTAGAACAAAAGTTATTTCATTTGTCAGATCTCAGTGGGACACCCTGTATATTGCTTATACTACCTTTATAAATGGATCTTTTTTTTTAGTTGCAGTAGTATTAAGTTTTATTGTTCTATCAATTGTAGCTGGGCAATTCGCATTTTTGAATAATCATTTTTTATTAACATCAGGTTTTTATAATTTGGTACTATGTTGATATACATATTTCTTATTAAATAAAAATATTAATTCATTTTAATAGGTACTTATTATAATATTTGTTATTTGTAATAACTGTAAAAGACCTTACGCATACAATTCGTTGGCCATTCGGAATACTGGATCGATAGTTCCAATGACTAAAATTCAACTCCCCAACTTCAGAAACCTAATTATTGGTATCTTCCATACATGATAAGTTTGATCTTACGTTAACGGTATGCCCAATTTCTACAACAATTTCGTTTGTATATTTCTTTGGAAATATCATTTTGTCAAATCAAGTTTAATGTTTAAAAGTTAAATGTATTAAAAATTTAAAACGTCTTTCAAATATTCAAAATTCAGAACAGAATTTGATAACTGATAACAGATAATTGATAGCGAAGTCGTTATCTCATTGGGATTAGAGCCAATCGTAGAACAGTAATTTCTTTGGGTTCTCTAACAATATACACTATCGGTGGCTGGCAGTTGTCCGAATAATGATAAAGACCGATAAGAGTGGTTGTACGGTGGTTAACCTGTGGTTACCCTGTGACCAACTTGAGGTGGTGTTGCACAGCAAGTCGGGGGATATTTTCGATTTGGGGAGCGGAGCGACGGCGCCAAGGAGCGTAGCGACGAGTGCCGCTAGCATGGCATCACTGTATGATGTTTTTTCAAATTGTTGTCACTGTAATATGCTGGTATATGCTGGTATGGTATCGTGGTATAAACTGCCTTATCATTTTTCGGACAACTGCCCCCAACCCCCGTCACGAATACACACAATAAGAATAAAAATGCCGATCCTTGGACTTGGTCCCTATATAGTCCCCTTCACCTGCTCCACCAGCTTCACCAATGCCGAGTCACTAGTCCCCCCCCCCACCCACTCAACGCATCTACCGTGTACTACACCCATCCATACCGCATTTAAGCATAGTGTACGGGTTAGGTTAGGTTACTATATAGGGACCAAGTCCAAGGATCGGCATTTTTATTCTTATTGTGTGTATTCGTGACGGATAACAATATTATATTTAGGAGAATGAAAAGTGGCTAACGTAGGATATAAAGGGGAGTAACCCCCTGGCGTTCGACTTTCCCTGGTAAATTATGTGTTGGTCACGCGACTGTACGCATTTGTTGATCAAATATATACACCGTACACATAAGGCTGACGGTATTGAAAATAATTTCCGGTGTTATTGATTTCAATATCGGGTTGAAACGGTATACTGGAAAAACCGAAATACCGATATGGTACGGTATGTATATCTCTAGATCTACTGAACCAATTATGAAAATTATTTTACCAATTGAATGCTGCATTATCCCCGAGTGACATACTCTAATTTTAAAAGGATAAATTAAAACCCGGGGAGGTGCTCAAACAGGGCTTTTAAAACTTACTATGGAAATGTTTATTTGTAAATGGTTGCTATTGGCTAAAGGAGAAATAATTAGTAGGAATTAGTGTTTATTTATTAGTGGTTGCCATTTGTTATTCGGGCAGATCAGGTACAAGCATGCACAAAATCGAATTATCGCACATTGCCTACCAGGGTGGCTGAGTTGCATTTTTTGCAGCAAGTTACGCACAAAATGAGTTGAATAATCTAAATTTTTTTAAGTTTTATTTTTTACGGACAAGTGCACGATATCAGCTATAATTTATGAATATAAAATAAATAGCCAATTTTTTAACACCAATAATTTATAAGTATAACTATACCATCTATATCTATATCTATACATAATGGCTAATACTATTACTATTATATCACATGACACATGTCTTAAGTTTTTTTTATGGGTGAGAAAAATTGCCACTATAAAAAAACCAGCGGGGGAAAGGGCATGAAAAAAGTGTGTACCCGGGGCAGTAAAATCCTATGTACGCCACTGATTCAAATACACTTCACTTAAATCAAAACGTATACGAAATTTCGGAAAAATACATACAAGTTGATAATAGTATCCCGACTCCACGTAGGGGAACCATACTTGACCTAACCTAACCATCAGTGAAAAAGGCGTCGACAGGCGTGCTCCTGGTATTCATTTGTTTTGGCCGATATGCACTATAATCAATATTCACACTATATTATAGATATACATAATTATTACATACCATGAATGTTTCTCAGATGTTTGTTGAGGTTAGATTTATAAGAGAACATCAAAGTACAAATAGTACATTGAAAACGCAAACCATCATGGTTTTTTTGGTGAAGAATCAAATTTCTTTTATGGTTAAATAGCGAAGGACACTGCTTGCATTTAAACATTTAGAATAGTATAAGGTAATAGCGGTAGAAAATATAATAATATGTTTAAAAATGAAACACAAAAATAAAGATTAAACACAGAGTCATAACAATTGTAAATAAATAATAATGTAAATTTTAAACGGTGAAATAATTGCGTTGAAACTTTGAAAACACGGAGACAGTGAAGGCGAAATGTGTGCACACTGCACAGGTACCAACTACCAAGGACTGTGTCGTAATGTACGACGGCGGACGACGGTCTGTAGGGATGCGAAAACTATATCGATAATATGGTTTCATCGATATTACGTGTCCGATATATCGAAGTATCGATACATCGAAACAATTTTGTTTTTGCGCATCCCTAAGTCGACAGAGAGAGTGTCCAGAAATGTCAGCATTTTTTTTCGATAAAGAGGCATTTTAAGCCATGGATTACCAAAATATTAATTGGATGTTGACCATGATAAAATATTTGGTATCACTATACTCTATTCGCCGTAAGTTGACTCATTTGCTCGACGAAAACCGTTTGTGCCGCCGCGTTTTTGGACGCTAATGGTGATTGTCGCCACCGCACCTACTGTTTACGTAGTGATTTGATTAGGTATCTTAACGACGTTTCGAGTGTTTCGACGCTGTAGTATCAGTATGCATGCGCGGAAGTGGGTCAGCTAATGGCGAATAGAGTATAGATACATTAATATCTACATCGTGATCACTAGATATTTCCTATTTTAGGAAACCAATGTATTGGACATAGTTTCGGTACAATTCCAGGAATCGGCTGTGTGCGTGTTGACAACGGAATATCGGCGGACCTGACAAACAGGTCGTCCCTAGGATAATATTATGTTTACAGTCAAACGTGCCGGTTACAATAGATTTCGACGTTTGACCCAACGTATTTCTATAGAAAGTCTGTCTCACAAAAGAGATGTATACCGCGTATCGACGAAAATCGATTTTTGCACATCCCCACTCCGTACCAAAACTAGAACCGCCACCACAACCGGTTAGCTGCGAGGACGACGCGGTCGTACAGGTGAGTAAGCACGAGTGGTGTATAACAGCCGATCGTTCTCTGTCGTGATGCATTGGGGTACTGATAGAGTGCGTGGAGCGTGCTCGACCGTCCGTCATCGGAACGTAGCTGGCAGCTGCTCATGTCGCGTTTTCCACCACACTGCACCGACTGCACTTTTGGCGTCTGGTGCACATAATGTATGTTCCATCTGGAATACTGGTGCGCACTGGTTGACATTTTTTATGTTTCACCTCACTACACTCGGCCAGTTTTTTGCAATGAGTGCATTGATAGTTGCACGAGCTCCAGTCGACGATGGGCTTTATCATTTTTCTGATAAGTACCACGATAGTAAAGAACAGGTTAGTCATCGGCAGTACGATTTGAACACGACTGCCCGGTCACAACTCGTTACGGCGTAGTTCCATTATCTTCCGAGCGCTGCTAGTCAGACGTGTCAATTTTCATTATTCCATATTATTATGTGTATAGTCTATCACAGTTTGGATACAATTTCACTTGAGTTACCCGCATTTTTTTTTTGAAAGTTAAGTTAATTGACGTTTTGAAAATAAAGTAACAAAAAAATTCTCCCAAATAATTGGTTTCGAAGTTATAATCACTTGAAGTTCGCTATTATCAGTATTTATATACATATATGCACAGCGATCTAGTTTACCACGTCTTACGAAGTTATATATTTTGTTTTTAGGAACTTAAGTATTTTAATATAACTAACTTAGTTATATCATGGCTATTTTAGTGAAATCCCGGAAAAAAAACCCCTAAACTACAATATTACTTACAACCACATGCAAATGGTTGAAAAAATATTTTTTAAACGTTAATTAGTATCTATAATTAATATTTAATTACAAATACGTACCTATATTATATTTTTTTTTTTTTATTGATCATAATTAACATCGGCGACAAAGGCCATTAGTTACAATATTGTTTACACTATATTAAATTATAATATTCCTTCTAAGGTTTTTTTTATTTTAATAGGTTTTTATGAAAAACCTATTTTATCTATTACTTAAACTAATTTTAAAAAATACTAGACAATTGTCTGAACTAAAATATATTTTGTACCTGGTGAGTACCTACATGTTATTATTATGGACGGTAGTTTAGCTCTAGGTTTTCTGGTAATATTTTTTTTGGCTGTTGGGAGTTCTGGAAGGTTCTGGAATTTACTTATTGTAGGAGGCAGAATCACTTCTAATCCGTAATATTTTGAAAATTTTATCAAATATGGGAGTTGGTAAAATAAAAATATGGTGTATATTTCAAGTATCTACAATTATTTATTTTTAAATTACAACAAAATAAGAAAATCACTACTTGAAAAATCGTAGTTCGGACCTAGACATTCTGTACTAAAATGTATAGAAATTCCTGTGCGCCAATTGGCTTATCGCTTTTTATAATAATAATAATAATTATTAAAAACAATAGCAACCATTTACTTTACGAACAAAAATTTTTATCGGAAATCTCAAAATCCTTGTTTGAGCACTTCTTTGGGTTGGACTTCCAGTTTACCCTTTATTACTTAGCTGATCTTCTTCCCAGGGGTCTAATATATCTCTGTACCAAATTTCATTCCGTTAGGAATGTATAAAGGACATACAGACAGAAACACATTCATTTGACATTTATATATATATTATATAAAAAGATATAATAATAAAATTAATTATATATTATTATCTACCAATCCGTTATATTATTTTTATTATTGTTATTATTATTATTATCTAGTAGGTATTTACGTTTTCGCGAAAACTAATTATTGCCGACATCGCGTCCTTTGACCCCTCGCTCACCACCAATAAACCGGCACGAGCCGACAGTCGTTAGGCATATATACTCACTACAACTCAGCATGGTAAATTAAATTAAATTTATCACGCTAATCAGTAGTCAGTATTCGCTTAGCCGCGTTTTGTCGGGAGAGGCTCGTGCACCGCAATATTGATAATATGGCAGGCCGTAGTGACGACGGGCAACCTCCGTGCAAAAAACGAATGGATAATTCGACTAAACTGTTGTACATATCCATGGAGATGGAGTTGAAGGTACGAAACGATCTCCTAAAGTTGGACACGGATATGCATCACGCCAACGTATTGCACATGGGCATGTTAGGTCACCTAAAACAACTCAGCAATAAATTGAAAAAAACACAGAACGCCGCCGAAAAATTACAAATCATGATTAAGAACACAACCAAAGAAATCGAGAAGAACAAAAACGAACGGGACGAAATGCTTGCGGTCCGTCGGAAATTAGAAAAACAAATTACTTATAACGATTTCTGTCAACATTTGCTCCAAATCGACCCGGAAGACAGCGCACTATGGTATTTCACGGGGGCCGAGTGCCCGGTTTGTCTGGAAAAATACAAACACATGGCCAAATTGAATAATTGTCAACATTTGTTGTGCGTCAATTGTCTAACGTCCCTGTTCGAAACGTCGCACTCGTGTCCGCTGTGCCGAAGTGAAATAATTGGTTACGACGTTTTCGACCGTACACTCATGCGTACCGATTACGTGACGGCCACTCAACATCACGCGCGCATTTCAAAAGTTGATGTCGGCACCAGTCGCATTTTGGATGGACCGGAGAGTGTGCCATGTCCTCCAGCTGTTGGCGGTACACCTAGTATACGACTGCGAAGCGACTTATATTATGTTCCGGGGATACTGGATCATGTGTGAAGTCCAGCCGAAGTAGAAACGTAGTGAGTTGAGTTTAAAGTCAAAAGTTGCTTTCTTTGTAAACATGTAAAAGTCACAAGTTAATAAAAGTAGTAAGTAAATAAAGATTACTTATCTTGGTGAAAAATCTGTTATGTACTATATTTGTTCATATAAAATTTATAATTTTACATTTTTTTCAAGCCATTATAATATAACATCGGTAGAAGTCTTACAGTTTCAAACAAAATGTATGTATTAAAATTAATTGTTGTAATAAATAGGTACCTACTTAAATAATTTAATTTAATCTATAACAAATTAGTTAAATTATTTATATGTATTTATTTATTTACCTAATAGTCTAGTAATTTTATATTTTCAACTTTTGTTAATTCATAACACGGGAAACAATTTAACTCGTTATGTAACTTAGTTGAAAGTAACATAATTTTTTAACTTAACTTAAACATTTTACCTCTTTAATGCCCTAACCAAGCAAAATGTACACGAATAAAAATTCGTTTCGTTGAAATGTAATTTTATTAAGAAATTATTTTAATAAACGTATAAAACTGTTGGAGAATAATGGTTTTTTTTTTTTTTTATTAAAATGTAAACACGTACACTGTTCATTCTTTGTTAAATGTATTGTAAAACATCCAGATTCTGTATCTATCGGTTCAAAATGACCTACAAAAGCTGGTTTTCCACTCCTTATTTTATTTAATTTACTATGGTGACGGGATTGATAAACATTATTGGAAGTGTAGATGTGGTCTGACGTATTCATATAGGTATTAGCTGTGTAAAATTAAACAGATCTTTCATTGATGAAAAACACAACGAAAACGGATAACTACAAGCACTAAACTGTCTGAACTAAATATATACGTGTAGGTATTAATCAAAATATTATCATGATAGGAATTTCATTACAAGATGTCAAATATATAAATCAAACAAATAAATAGTGAGGTTCAAAAATATGAAGTTTTATGGAATAAAACTCAAGAAGACACAAACACAAAATAAAATAGTAACTCTACTGTACAGTATAGAATCATTGTAACAGATGTGTTAAATTTGAATTCAAAGATATAAATTATTATACCGACTATATTATATTTTAATGATATTATTGTAATTAAAGTAATTTATATTACTATTAACTCAATTAAGCATTTATAGTTGCACTATAGCGTTAATCATTCAACAATATATTTCGAAAATTTTCTTGATTTTTACGTATTTTTCAAAACTCAAACTTTAAATAATTATAAAAAAAATTGTGAGTAAGTAAAAATAAGAACTTCAAACGCTCATAAAAATGTAGGTTTACTTTCTAGTAGACTTTATTTTTTATAAAAGTAGAAATACTTATGAGGAAGCTTATATTAAATTTTCAAATCTTAAATTTAAAAAGAAAAATATAGAAATTTCAAGCTTAAAAGAATTTGCAAATTTTCGTCGTTTTTACGTATTTTGTCAAGATTTGAACTTTAAATGTTTATAAAAAAATAATGTATAGAAAATTCCCAGTAAACAACCAGTAAAAATGTCATGTATCTACGTTCATTTGTTTTAGAGTTCTTGTCGCACTTGTGTCCCTTGTGCCAAACCAAAATAATTGAGTAGGTACAACGTTTTTAACCGTAGTTAAAATAAAATTAACTTTTAAACTTAATTTTAACTTTTTAACTCGTTAACGACCACTGACCATCCTCGCTGTCATGTACCGAGTACGTGACGGTAACTCAACATCTCTCGCGCACTTCAGACTTCACAAGTCGCTGTTAGGATTAACCGGAAGTATTCTGCAACATTCAGCTGTTGGTGACGAACGCGTAGTACACAACTGCTGTGAAACGACATGTGGATTTCACGGACGGCGAAATAATGGATGATGGCCGGGTGAAGACACTAACTATTTATATTTTTTAACTCGTCGAGCTAAACATAGAGTAGAAAAATATGAGTTGGGCTTAAAGTCAAAAGTCATTTTTTTTCATATAAAATGTGTATTTATTTATTATTTATGTACATTATACCTAATATTATACATAGTACTTAATTCAATACAAGTCGTACGGTTTAAAAAAATGTATGTAGGGGATAGCGGGGCAAGTTGACTATCTTAAGGTTCGAACAATTATCCTGCCACAACTAATGGTTAGATTATCATATTTTTTTTTACAGATAATCCAGAGTATACTAAGAGTATATGGTATTTTTTTGGTTTCTTAATACTTAGTATCTAATGCTTTAAAAATAATTTTTGTAAATTTGTAAATTTTGTCAACTTGCCCCATGGTTGGGGCAAGATGACATTTCCATGGGGCAAGTTGACTGTTATTTTGGTTGTGTTGAATAAAGTTTTAAAAATCTCAATTAAATCATTTAAAATATCTTTATTCAGTATAAAATATTAATATAATAACTAATATGGTTGTTTACTTGTTATATAACATGCTTTATACCTTTAAGCACATAACACAACTTAACTTAACTAAACTTTAGTAACAATTTATTTTATTTATAACAAATTAAAATTCTTTAACAAACAAAACGTATGAAATTAGGAGAAGGTTCAATTTTAAAATTATTATTACATTCTATTCAGTATAAAATATTAATGTAATAACTAATAAGGTTGTTTACTTGTTGTATAACATGCTTTATACCTTTAAGCACATAACACAACTTAACTTAACTAAACTTTGGTAACAATTTATTTTATTTATAACAAATTAAAATTCTTTAACAAATAAAACTTATCAAATTAGGGATAAGGTTCAATTTTAAAATTATTATCACATACCTAGGTAGGTATTTTTAAGGAACATATTAGTTACATATTTCACATTTAAATTGTTTCAAGTCTTCCAACCCTGTACACATTTCATGTGCCCATCTCTTACACTCTATGCAGCAGATCCGTGTTTCCCCCATCACATCATTTTTAAATGGTTCATTGCAATATAAGCATTCTTCATCTGCTGAATCTTCGATGTCGGTTATAACATATTGAGGTTCTTCATTTTCAGAAGAGGAAGATCCGTTTACAAATAGTTTCTTTTTAACAAATTTACTTTTTCTTTTTTTTATACATTTTTCTTTTTCAGTTTTTTTTTCCATTCTCTTGCGCTTTCTTTCTTCCTTTTCTTTGACTAGGTCATTTTTATCTTTTAATTTTTGTTCCAGATACCTTTTACAGGAGTACCTACTTGAAACTTGTAAAATATATTATTATATTCTATACACACAATGACATTTTCATTTACAATTTTTTCAGCCAATATTAATTAAAACTACAATATTACTATAATGCTTAATAGTAAAATAAATTATTTTAATTACAATAATATCATAAAAATATGAAGTATAATATTAGAATTCAAATGTAATTAATTTGTTACAGTGACTTCTCTAAAGACACCCAATGTATCAGGAGAGATACAGCACAGTGACTATTTAATTTTGTCTTTGTACCCTTCATGTATTCCACAAAACTTCATATTTTTTACACTCACTAGTTAATAATGTGTTTTATATAAATAAAATTTTCTAATGAAATGAAAATAAAATTGAAATAAAAACGATCACGTGTTAATTTTAGTGTAACTTCAATGTTGTAGTTTGATAATTAACTACGTTCGAACTTAGTGTCCACTTATATTTGAATCAATATAATGCTAAGCGCAAGTTGATAATAATAATTATTATCTAGTAAAAATGGATCAATAAAAATGACGTCCGTGGGAACGGGGTTTTTTTTTAAACTTCATGTACATCGATTTCCTGTCCTGATAATATTTTGATTAATACCTACACGCGTGTATTTAGTTCAGACAGTTCAGTACTCGCAGTTAACCGTATTTGTTGTGTTTTTCATCAATGAAAGATTTATTTAATTTTACGCAGCCAATACCTATATGAATACGTCAGACCACATCTACACGTCCAATAATGTTTATCAATTCCATTCCGATACTAAATTGAATAAAATAACAAGTGGAAACCCGACTTTTGTGGGTCATTCTAAACCGATAGATTCAGAGTATGGCTGTTTTACTATAAATTTACCAGAAAATGAACAGTGTACGTGTGTACATTTTAATAAAAAAAAAAACCATAATTCTTTAATTGTTATACGTTTATTACAATATTTTTTTAATAAAAACACATTTCAAACGAAACAGATTTCATTCGTGTACATTTTGCCGAGGTTGGGCATTAACGAGGTAAAAATATAAGTTACTTCCAACTAAGTTACATAACGAGTTAAATGGTTTTCTATGTTGTGAAGTAACTTAATGTGAGTAAATTAATTTTATTGTCACGTTAAGTTGAGTTTTATCCTGAAACTACAGATTTGAAATATATTCAGTTTTGTCAAGATTAATTTTATTAAAAAAAAAAAAACAATACAAATAATTGAAAATATAAAATTAATATTATTTATAAAATATATTATAAGTCATAAATAATTATTTATAATCAATGGTTATATACAATCGCAGTATCGCGTATTCACATAATATATTTGTAACAATATTATAATATACAAACAAATCACAATGGTAACCGGACCATTAAGAAAAAAAAATATAACTATTGTCTATTACAGATATGTATTAATTCTAATAATGAATTTGATTATTTTGTAGACTATTCGGTAATTAAATACATAAAAATGATTTAATTAAATTGTTGGATTTCCTCATTGATTAAAATATTTAAGTAGGTACTTATTACAGCAATTAATTTTAATCAAAGTTGAGATGTTTAAAACCATTGATTTAAACAACATAACAAAAATTTTGTTAAAACAGAAAAATATAATTTATATATAGGTTTATATATAAGTTATAAATACCTACCTAGCCACTCCTATTTATTATTTTTTTTTGTAACAATAATTAATACATTTTATAAAATTTAAAAAATATTAAAAATGAAAATCATTCACATATTTAAACTATAATAAATAAATAAATTATGAATTAATTGATTTTTTTTTTTGATTTTTGTAAGTACAGTGTATTTAATCCTACATAATATTATATTACATATTTTGTTTTAAACTCGAATAAATCATGTTTTAAACAAGTTTAAAACGGTTAAAAAATCATTTTAAAAAAAGATGACTAAATGATTAATAACGTTTTTTTATTTTTTTTATGTTTTTAACTCTGATTTGAGTACATACAATTTTTTGAAACTGCAAGACTTCTATCAAGTGACTGTCAATGTTATATTATGTATGTTTGAAAAAAAGTAAAATTATTGATGAAAAAATTAGTACCTAACTGATATTTCACCAAGTTAAGCTACTTTTATTTTCTAGTTAAATAATTACTTTTACAAGTTAACAAAAAAATAAGTCAACTATTGCCAATCAAAAAAAAAAAAATCAACTCACTCTTTTACTTTAGCTGGACGAAAAAAAAATAGCTAATTTTCACTGTGTAGGGGAAGATAAAAAAGTTCTAATAAAATAATTTCTTAATAAAATTACATTTCAACGAAACAAATTTTTATTCGTGTACATTTTGCTTGGTTAGGGCATTAAAGAGGTAAAAAGTTTAAGTTAAGTTAAAAAATTATGTTACTTTCAACTAAGTTACATAACGAGTTAAATTGTTTCCCGTGTTATGAATTAACAAAAGTTGAAAATATAAAATTACTGGACTATTAGGTAAATAAATAAATACATATAAATAATTTAACTAATTTGTTATAGATTAAATTAAATTATTTAAGTAGGTACCTATTTATTACAACAATTAATTTTAATACATACATTTTGTTTGAAACTGTAAGACTTCTACCGATGTTATATTATAATGGCTTGAAAAAAATGTAAAATTATAAATTTTATATGAACAAATATAGTACATAACAGATTTTTCACCAAGATAAGTAATTTTTATTTACTTACTACTTTTATTAACTTGTGACTTTTACATGTTTACAAAGAAAGCAACTTTTGACTTTAAACTCAACTCACTACGTTTCTACTTCGGCTGGACTTCACACATGATCCAGTATCCCCGGAACATAATATAAGTCGCTTCGCAGTCGTATACTAGGTGTACCGCCAACAGCTGGAGGACATGGCACACTCTCCGGTCCATCCAAAATGCGACTGGTGCCGACATCAACTTTTGAAATGCGCGCGTGATGTTGAGTGGCCGTCACGTAATCGGTACGCATGAGTGTACGGTCGAAAACGTCGTAACCAATTATTTCACTTCGGCACAGCGGACACGAGTGCGACGTTTCGAGCAGGGACGTTAGACAATTGACGCACAACAAATGTTGACAATTATTCAATTTGGCCATGTGTTTGTATTTTTCCAGACAAACCGGGCACTCGGCCCCCGTGAAATACCATAGTGCGCTGTCTTCCGGGTCGATTTGGAGCAAATGTTGACAGAAATCGTTATAAGTAATTTGTTTTTCTAATTTCCGACGGACCGCAAGCATTTCGTCCCGTTCGTTTTTGTTCTTCTCGATTTCTTTGGTTGTGTTCTTAATCATGATTTGTAATTTTTCGGCGGCGTTCTGTGTTTTTTTCAATTTATTGCTGAGTTGTTTTAGGTGACCTAACATGCCCATGTGCAATACGTTGGCGTGATGCATATCCGTGTCCAACTTTAGGAGATCGTTTCGTACCTTCAACTCCATCTCCATGGATATGTACAACAGTTTAGTCGAATTATCCATTCGTTTTTTGCACGGAGGTTGCCCGTCGTCACTACGGCCTGCCATATTATCAATATTGCGGTGCACGAGCCTCTCCCGACAAAACGCGGCTAAGCGAATACTGACTACTGATTAGCGTGATAAATTTAATTTAATTTACCATGCTGAGTTGTAGTGAGTATATATGCCTAACGACTGTCGGCTCGCGCCGGTTTATTGGTGGTGAGCGAGGGGTCAAAGGACGCGACGGCGTGAAAACGTAAATACCTACTAGATAATAATAATAATAATTATAATAATAAATAATTATAATAATAATAATAAAAATAATATAACGGATAGGTAGCCATATTATAGAGACGTAGCCACTAGCTGTATTAGAGGCAGAGAATAATATATTATTAATTTTATTATTATAATTATATAATATATATTATATATATAAATGAATGTGTTTCTGTCTGTATTTTATCCATTCCTATATTGCTGGACCGATTGTAATGAAATTTGGTACAGAGATAGATAGACCTCTGAAAAAAAGATATGCTAAGTAAAAGAGGGTAAATTGTAGGTCCAACTGGGGGAGGTGCTTAAACAAGGATTTTGAGATCTACGATGGAAATTTTTGTTCGTTAAGTAAATGGTTGCTATTGTTTTTAATAATTTTTATTTATAATTATTATTAAAGCGGTAAGCCAATTAGCGCAGTGTCACTTCTATGTATTTTAATACAGGATGTCTCAAGTTCGAACCTCGATTTCTCAAGTAGCGATTTTCTTATTTTGTTGTAATTTAAAAACGAATAACTGTAGATACTTGCAATTTACATTATAAAATATTTTATTGCATTAGCTATTGTGGTTTTTAAATCTTGAATATATCTATTTTCAGTATGCAATTGGTTTTAATATAATATGTACATACATTTTTTTAAACCGAAAGACTTGTATTAAATTAGGTACTATGTATAATATTAGGTATAATGTACATAAATAATAAATAAATATACATTTTATATGAAAAAAAATGATTTTTGACTTTAAGCCCAACTCATATTTTTCTACTCTATGTTTAGCTCGACGAGTTAAAAAATATAAATAGTTAGTGTCTTCACCCGGCCATCATCCATTATTTCGCAGTCCGTGAAATCCACATGTCGTTTCACAGCAGTTGTGTACTACGCGTTCGTCACCAACAGCTGAATGTTGCAGAATACTTCCGGTTAATCCTAACAGCGACTTGTGAAGTCTGAAGTGCGCGAGAGATGTTGAGTTACCGTCACGTACTCGGTACATGACAGCGAGGATGGTCAGAGGTCGTTAACGAGTTAAAAAGTTAAAATTAAGTTTAAAAGTTAATTTTATTTTAACTACGGTTAAAAACGTTGTACCTACTCAATTATTTTGGTTTGGCACAAGGGACACAAGTGCGACAAGAACTCTAAAACAAATGAACGTAGATACATGACATTTTTACTGGTTGTTTACTGGGAATTTTCTATACATTATTTTTTTATAAACATTTAAAGTTCAAATCTTGACAAAATACGTAAAAACGACGAAAATTTGCAAATTCTTTTAAGCTTGAAATTTCTATATTTTTCTTTTTAAATTTAAGATTTGAAAATTTAATATAAGCTTCCTCATAAGTATTTCTACTTTTATAAAAAATAAAGTCTACTAGAAAGTAAACCTACATTTTTATGAGCGTTTGAAGTTCATATTTTTACAAAATTGGATATTCACTAGATTTCTCTGTAGCGATTTTCTTATATCGTTGTAATTTATTCAAAAACTAAAAACCGTAAACACTTGAAATTTATATCATATGTTTATATTATCAAAAAAAATAAAGGTATCGGTTCCAAATAATTTCAGTGCCGGTTCCAGAAAATTTGGGTACCAAAAAGTATAATAATTTTAATTACCTATCTGAAATGCGTGTTTAATTAATAGTATGAGAAATATTAGAAAATTCATCTGACCATACATGAAATGCACAAAACAATATTACCATTAAATTATGATAAATAAAATTATTTTATTTTCGAACCTTAAATAACCTATTTAATTTAAAAATTAAGGTTCAGTTCCGGTACTTTATTTATTAAAATAAAGGTTTCGGTTCCAGAAACGGTTCTTCTAGGTTCGGTTCCAGTCCCTGTTTTTATGTGGTTGTAAGTAATACCTATTGTAGTCTGGGGATTTATATTCAGATCACCACATGCGGAGAGTATAATATTATTATTATTGTGAAAAATGAATAAAATCCACAGAATTTATTAATGAGCGTCTGAAGTTAAAATGTTTACATTTACAAATGGATGAAACTCTATTTCTCATGGAACGAATTTCTTATTTTGTTGTAATCAAAAAACAAATAACCGTAGATACTCTAAATTTACATCACACGTTAATCTTATCGTTTTCTATATGTTGACACGTTTTGAGCTGTTTACGCAGAAATTTGAAACAAGAATTTTTTTTTTCTATAAATATCACTAAAAATTTATGGGTTGGGTCAAATAGCTTGAAAATTGAATACTAAGTCATACATTGTTACGATAGCAGTTTAAAAATATTAAAAATACAAGGGCACAATTTTTTTTATAAGTAAAAAGTTCAAATTTTGACAACATTTATCAAATTGAGAATTAGCTAATTATTTTGTAGTTAAAAATTAATAGCTAAAAATTTAAAATTTGAAATGAGGTCCCACGTAAGTACCTAGTTCATACTGTAAGCAAATAACCTAAAAAATATATAAGCAGAGTTTTTTTTAATAGGTATTTTAAGTTCAAATCTGGACAAAATTAGATATTTAAACTAAGATTACTAAATTTGGTTGTTTTGAAGAAATTTAAAAATATTATTCCTGGGTACATACTACATACTTGAAACTTATAAAATATATTATTATATTCTATACACACAATGACATTTTCATTTACAATTTTTTCGGCCAATATTAATTTAAACTACGATATTACTATAATATGCTTAATAGTAAAATAAATTATTTTAATTACAATAATATCATAAGAATATGGAGTATAATATTAGAATTCAAATGTAATTCATTTGTTACAGTGACTTCTCTATAGACACCCAATGTATCAAGAGAGATACAGCAGAGTGACTATTTAATTTTGTCTTTGTACCCTTCATGTATTCCACAAAACTTCATATTTTTTACCCTCACTAGTTAATAGTGTGTTCTATATAAATGACATTTTCTAATGAAATGAAAATAAAATTGAAATAAAAACGATCACGTGTTAATTTTAGTGTAACTTCAATATTGTAGTTTGATAATTAACTACGTTCGAACTTTGTGCCCACTTATATTTGAATCAATATAATGCTAAGCGCAAGTTGATAATAATAATTATTATCTAGTAAAAATGGATCAATAAAAATTATGTCTGTAGGAACGGGTTTTTTTTTTAAACGCACCTTGATCTTGTGCAGACTTGCTATTTTTTACGTCCGTGTGCCACCAGCCAATGAAAATATAATAATAATAATAATAATAATAATAATAATACTAATATATTGGAACAATATTGTAATTCAATATAACGAAAATACAACAGTCGTTATTATAATATAGGAAAAAAAATTATGTTTATTTTTGGTTATGTATCACGGGGACCTGCAACCATGGAATGTTAAAATCTGGAATTTAAAGCCAGGACCGTAGAAATCTGTACTATAAAAACTGGAATTTCAAAACTTGAAATCCGTAAAAATCTGGATCAGACAAAACTGGACCGAACCAAAATGGACCGTAAAAATCTGGAAAGTAAAAGTGTGGAATTTCAAAACTTGAAATCCGTAAGAATCTGGACCGGACAAGACTGTACGGTACAAACCTGATAAGGAAGATGAACAGTGTACGTGTGTACATTTTAATAAAAAAAAAAACCATTATTCTTCAACAGTTATACGTTTATTACAATATTTTTTTAATAAAAACACATTTCAACGAAACAGATTTCATTCGTGTACATTTTGCCGAGGTTGGGTATTAACGAGGTAAAAATTTAAGTTACTTC
This sequence comes from Metopolophium dirhodum, assembly GCF_019925205.1. Taxonomy (NCBI): domain Eukaryota; kingdom Metazoa; phylum Arthropoda; class Insecta; order Hemiptera; family Aphididae; genus Metopolophium; species Metopolophium dirhodum. Next base: position 20,581,904 of record NC_083561.1, read on the forward strand.
CAACTACGTTACATAACGAGTTAAATGGTTTTCTATGTTGTGAAGTAACTTAATGTGAGTAAATTAATTTTATTGTCACGTTAAGTTGAGTTTTATCCTGAAACTACAGATTTGAAATATATTCAGTTTTGTCAAGATTAATTTTATTAAAAAAAAAAAAAACAATACAAATAATTGAAAATATAAAATTAATATTATTTATAAAATATATTATAAGTCATAAATAATTATTTATAATCAATGGTTATATACAATCGCAGTATCGCGTATTCACATAATATATTTGTAACAATATTATAATATACAAACAAATCACAATGGTAACCGGACCATTAAGAAAAAAAAATATAACTATTGTCTATTACAGATATGTATTAATTCTAATAATGAATTAGATTATTTTGTAGACTATTTGGTAATTAAATACATAAAAATGATTTACCTATAAGTTAAAAATACGGTTAAAAAATAATTTTAAAAAAAGATGACCAAACAAAAAAACATGTTTTATTTGACTAAAAACGTTTTTTATTTTTTATTTTTTTTATGTTTTTAACTCTGATTTGAGTACATACAATTATTTGAAACTGCAAGACTTCTATCAAGTGACTGTCAATGTTATATTATGTATGTTTGAAAAAAAGTAAAATTATTGATGAAAAAATTAGTACCTAACTGATATTTCACCAAGTTAAGCTACTTTTATTTTCTAGTTAAAAAATTACTTTTACAAGTTAACTATTGCCAATTAAAAAAAAAAAAAATCAACACACTTTTCTGCTTTAGCTGGACGAAAAAAAAATAGCTAACTTTCACTGTGTAGGGGAAGATAAAAAAAGTTCTAACCGAGTCTTACCATAGGTGCACGGACGACCGGATGACGTAGAAAACTTTCCAGTCCATCCGAAATGCGACTGTTGTCGACATCAACTTTTGAAATGCGCGCGTGATGTTGAGTGGCCGTCACGTGCTCGGTACGCATGAACGTACGGTCGAAAACGTCGTAACCAATTATTTCACTTCGGCACAGCGGACACGAGTGCGACGTTTCGAACAGGGACGTTAGACAATTGACGCACAACAAATGTTGACAATTATTCAATTTGGCCATGTGTTTGTATTTTTCCAGACAAACCGGGCACTCGGCCCCCGTGAAATACCATAGTGCGCTGTCTTCCGGGTCGATTTGGAGCAAATGTTGACAGAAATCGTTATAAGTAATTTGTTTTTCTAATTTCCGACGGACCGCAAGCATTTCGTCCCGTTCGTTTTTGTTCTTCTCGATTTCTTTGGTTGTGTTCTTAATCATGATTTGTAATTTTTCGGCGGCGTTCTGTGTTTTTTTCAATTTATTGCTGAGTTGTTTTAGGTGACCTAACATGCCCATGTGCAATACGTTGGCGTGATGCATATCCGTGTCCAACTTTAGGAGATCGTTTCGTACCTTCAACTCCATCTCCGATTTAGTCGAATTATCCATTCGTTTTTTGCACGGATGTTGCCCGTCGTCACTACGGCCTGCCTTATTATCAATATTGCGGTGCACGAGCCTCTCCCGACAAAACGCGGCTAAGCGAATACTGACTACTGATTAGCGTGATAAATTTAATTTAATTTACCATGCTGAGTTGTAGTGAGTATATATGCCTAACGACTGTCGGCTCGCGCCGGTTTATTGGTGGTGAGCGAGGGGTCAAAGGACGCGACGTCGGCAATAATTAGTTTTCGCGAAAACGTAAATACTTACTAGATAATAATAATAATAACAATAATAAAAAGGTGGATAAGTGGATGTCGCTCTGCTGTTCAGTAGGTTACAAGTGGGTCACTGTAATGGATGGTGTTAAATTTGAATTCAATGATATAATATCATTGTATAAGAAAACGATTCTGAGCGAAAACGGTCAGTCAGCCTATGATTTTACCAAGTATATTCGATGATATTATTGTGAATAAAGTAATTTATATATAACCTATTTACGTGGAGCCTTGTTTTAAATTTTCAATCTTTAGCCATAAAAGTTAAAAATTCATACATTTTTAACCACAAAATAATTAATAAATTATAAATTTGATAAATGTTGTCAAAATTTGAACTTTAAATGCTTATAAAAAAAAATTGTGCCTATGTATTTTTAATATTTTTCAACTGCTATTAGAACGATATATCAGGAGCCTTATATTTTTTCACGCTTTTTTACCCAACAAATAAAATTTTATTGATATTTATAGAAAAAAAAACTAAAAAAATTGAAAACAGACAATGTCCGTAAACAGCTCAAAAAGAGTCAAAATATTTTATAAATTTTATGGTACATAGAAAATGCTAATATAAACATTCAGTGAAATTTTCAAGTATCTACAGTCATTCGTTTTTTAATTATAAGAAAATAAGAAAATTGTTACATGAGAAATCAAGTGAATATCAAATGTTGTAAAAATATAAATTTCAGACACTTATAAAAATTTAATTAAAGTTTCTTGTAGACATTTTTTTTTTGATAAGGGTAGACAAACTTATGAGTAATCTTATGTTACATTTTCAAATCTTAGATTTAAAAAGAAAAATTTTTATGTATTCTCAACTCAAAATAATTCGCTAATTTTCGTGATTTTTCCGTATTTTGTCAAAATTTGAACTTTAAATGCTTATTAAATAAAAACTGTGACTAAGGATTTTTAAATTTTTTCATCTGCCTTTAAAAGAATAACCTAGGAGCCTTCTATTAAATTTTCAAGCTTTTTTACTCAACAGATAACACTTTATTGATATTTATAGAAAAAAAAACTAAAAAAATTGAAAACTGACAGAGATATATTAGACCCCTGGGAAGAAGATCAGCTAAGTAAAAAAGGGTAAACTGGAAGTCCAACCCGAAGAAGTGCTCAAACAGGGATTTTGAGATTTCCGATAAAAATTTTTGTTCGTAAAGTAAATGGTTGCTATTGTTTTTAATAATTATTATTATTATTATAAAAAGCGATAAGCCAATTGGCGCAGAGGAACTTCTATAAATTTTAGTACAGAATGTCTAGGTCCGAACTACGATTTTTCAAGTAGTGATTTTCTTATTTTGTTGTAATTTAAAAACAAATAATTGTAGATACTTGAAATACACACCATATTTTTATTTTCCCATATTTGATAAAATTTTCAAAATATTTTGATTTGTTTTGAGCTGTTTAGAAACATTTTTAATTTTAAATTTTTTTTCTATAATTGTCAAAAATATTGTATTTGTTGAATCAAAAAGCGTGAGTTGAAAAATATTAAAGCACATAGGCACAATAATTTTTATTTACAAGCATTTAAAGTTCGAATATAATATATAGTTGTTATATAATTTTTTTGTAAAATTATGGCAATTATAATTTTGAAAATTGTTAAAAGTATAAATTTTAATATTTAAAATATAAAAATACTATAATATGTTAATAAGTAACAATATATTATATTATAATGTTGTAACTACAATATTATATAAGAAAACTAAATAATAATAAACAATTTTTGTCAATAATTAGTAAGTATAATATAGTACATTAGTACCTAATATAATATAATTTTGAAAATTATACAATACAAAAAAGTGTGATGTATATTATTTTATATTATAAATACATATCGAAAATTATTAAACTTATATTTTTAATAATTTTCTGTAAATTTAACATATTAAGTATATAATATTAATTATTATTAATAATATTTGCCATTATTTTACAACAATAAAATTGTTTTATTATATTTACTAATTATTGACAAAATTTGTATATTATTATTTAATTTTCTTATAAAATATTATACATATAATGTTAATATTTATAATTGTCATAATTTTACAAAAATGATATACCAACTTTTTTATTTTTTTGACATATATATTATATAACTTTTTATTTTGGTCAAAAGTGAATCGACCGAAAAGGATAGGGTACGATTTTGGTAGAAAAAGGAGACAATCTTTTTAAATTTGGTCGAAAAGTGAATCGACCGAAAAGGATAGGGTACGATTTTGGTAGAAAAAGGAGACAATCTTTTTAAATTTGGTCGAAAAGTGAATCGGCCGAAAAGGGAAGGGTACGTTTTTGGTCGAAAACGGCCATCCCCTGCAGCTGAGTGATTTAATTTAATCAAATACCATTTTTAAAGATCTTATAATTTAATTATTAATTTTTATTAAAAAGAAAAATGTATTTTGGAAGTTGTAAGTAAAATGTATTGTTTAATAATTAGAGTAATAAAAATTATAACTAAAAAACATCGTATAAGGGTATGCAATATACAGATTAAATGTAATTTCTTCCACAATGCCACAGTACAAATTCAAAGGGTATAGCTACAGCGCCATCATATTTATTATGATTCCAAAATGTATAGAATTTACGGCAGCCGTAGCCTATGAATGACAATATTATGGTGCAGCAGTCGGTGGCTGTATGTCAGTCAACGTAGTTATATTTTATGAAAAAATAATGTAAATTTATAATTAATAAAAATAAGTTATAATAATGATTAATTATTAAGACATACAATTAAATAAAATCATATAAAAAAAATTGTCAAATAACACAAAACGGAAAACAATTAATAAAAATACTAATTTTAAAATAATTTTAAAAAAAGTTTCATAATAATGATTAATAAAATAAATACAAATAAATAGTATATACAAATAATATAATTTTTTTTACGTTTTCACACATGTGTTAATTTTTATTTTTTTTATTGATATTTTTTAAATATGAATTTTTGAATAAACTGTATTATAATGTATAATATATTATCATAATATTATATTACGTTAATTATTATTTTTTTTTTTATTAATTTCTTGTATACCAAATAACCCACCAATTCCGGTTAGCTAGGATTTCCAAGTTTGAATTACGTAATAGGTATTATCCATTAGGTATGATTCCGGTACGTAGGGGAATTCCACACTATCGAAAACAACCGTGATACAGCAATGGGAAGCAGTTGTACCTGATAGGCGATGCTCACCTTTCGACCCGCGACTTTACTGCCGATAACAGAGCATGCGCGTCCGTGACTTTGAAACCAGTCGCCGCCGCCGATTCCGTAACCCAGTTTCGCTATAATTGGAACGGGCGATTGTAAACTCCACCAGAGTACCGGTTAAAGAAAAAGGTACCTAATGAAAAGGTCTAATGTAAACTCCACCAGTTTTATTTTCTTTCCTGGAATGGGTATACGAAAAACTAAATACTCTAAATAACTAAATACTCATCTAAGCAAACTCAAAAATTCAAAATAAAAAAAAAATATTGTGTAAGAGAAAGCTGTAAATACTAAATAGTAAATAGTTATAATAATGGATTTGTATTAGACTTAATATAGTTAGAAAATCTACAAATGTCAAATTGTATCACATGATTTTAGTAAATTTTTTGGCGCTAGCGATTGGTATAGGCCACCTCCGGGGATTCATGGCTATGCAAATATCCACGGACGGCCATCCGGTCCAAGCTCCAGTCGACCACAAATCAGGGCAGAGAACGAAAACATTTTCAAAGCCACCGCGGATGAAAAAATATTTTGACGCAATCGTTACACCAATCGACCGAAACGAAAACGTTCGAATCACGGTTGCTGGCGCTAGAAGCTATTGTGGCGCAGTTCTTCACGTATAGCACTACACAGCAGCTACAAAATGTTGAGATTCCGCGGCTCATCAACCATCCATCGCCCGTACACGTTACCACTCGCACACACGATGGCTACTGGTCGGTAGATATGTCGTTCGAGTACAATGTGTCATGTCGTATACGCCAATCCTCAGACGTACACAAATAAACGAACCTTTTAATTATAATAAGCACTTTTATTAAAACTTTGACGTCAAGTGGCGACCGAGTCACACGATCACCACTCACTAACCCTCTTTCTGTCTTAACATAATTATATTACTTATATATCAATATTTTACTATCGAAGCACAATCGGTAATATCGATATTAAGTTTAACCTAGTTACATTCTACTTATTGACTATGCTTAAAATTATACTAATTGTTATTTTATTACATAATTGTTATCTTAACCTAATTTGTTGAAATGCATGTTTCTACATTGTTACTTAGGTTATTGAGTATTGTATAATTTGTTTTGGTATTTTACCTGTTACATAGTATGATTGTTTACTTAACCTAGTTTATGAAAATAGTTTTAACTGTAATATTTTTATATACTACGCAAATGTCGACAGCGGCCAGACGGGCGTCAGTCCCATTGCCGCTGTAAGTGAATGACCACTTTTCAACGACCACTCTGGTCGAACGGGAAGCACGTCCCGCTACCCGTCATACGCCGGACGCTCACAGGAACGGTCGGTGCTAATACCGTACAAGGACTTGCACACGGCAAAATCTGCACTACCTGAGTTCTACAAAACAAGGGCCGAGCACCTCGTTTTTGACAAAATTATTTGAAAAATTCAAAAAATATTACAGTTTTGGTTTGCAAATTCTAAAAATCAATTTGAAAAGCAATATTAATTTGCTAAATATTTGCACTAGTTTGGATAATTGTTATGAAGGTGGGGTGGGGCAAACTTCGTCACCATCTAACATCGGCCGAATAATATAAGCCCAGATTAGTCGAATATAAATCATGGCATAATATAATTTTTGCCCCAAAAAGGACTAATGATGGGCTAAAATTAGCCCTAATTTTTCCATACAAAGACATTAACAGATATAATCTTTTATTTTTTGATCAACTGATTATAGAATGCAATTTTATTTCCTTTTAAACTTTTTAATCAATTTTTAAAATTTAATTTATTTTTTATTCATTGGATTTTAGTGTTGTTAGGTTAGGATTTGTATTTATTGATTCTATTAATCCACCGTAGGTTGAAATAAGTAAAAACAACAAACTTGATATAACTTTGATACTTCGGAGTTCGGAGTTAAATTATACACTTACGAACAAACAGGGTCCGCAATCTGCCGTACAAACCTACTGAAGCTAATCTCACGGACAACGCCGGTCTAGATGGCTATACATATTATATAATTTACAGTTAAAAAACATTGCTTCCACAGCGTGTTATTATACTCAAAAATAGCTGAACAATCAAAATTGTTTTTCCGGGAAACGCTGGGTTATTCAGCTAGTAATAAATATAATACAATTATTATTGATGATGCATATTGCATGAACTTTTACTATTAATTATTTTAAAAAATATTACTTTCTGTTTAATATATTTAAAAAAATAAAATAAATAACTTTACTTAAATTAGTCAGTTAATTGTAAGTTTCCATATAACTTTTAACTTAACTGAGCTAAAAAAAATAGGGTAACTATTATCTATTAACTTAGAACTTTTTAGAATGTTTACTATCAGCTTAACTTAACTCAATTAAAAATTATCATTATTTAGTTTGACCAATGACCTGCATATTATAATATGTCGCCTCATAGTTCGGCGCACATTAAATTGCCTACTTGCATTTTATAAGGTGCATGTTTGTACCTGTACATCTCGCAGGCGCACAATGTATCGTTTGACATGTTGACAAATTGTTGGTATGACATTTGATTTCAATGTTCTTTTATAAGAATTGCAGAATATCTAATCATTAACATAGAGTATCAATCAGCTCTTTTTGGATATTATAATCTCCAATGTGCTATCTGCATTGTAGAATTAATGAAAAATAATAAATAAATTCTAGTTGTATGTTACTTACTAAAAAATACATAAAATAGTTTATAAAATAACTCATCTATGCAAGTAATTTTTTTTTTCCATTAATTTTTGAAAATTACTGGGAATTTTAAATTTTGACCTCATCAATGCACCAACTAGATTCACTTTCACATCGAACAAGATATTTAAGTTGAAAATTGAAGCATTATTTCGACTACTCATCGTGTACACGGACACAAAAAAAATAATAATAATAAAACCCACGATATTGTAAAATCAATACATTCATTGCTCTGCTCAGAATCTAAAATACCAAGGGGAGGGATTTGAACACCCTAAACTTCCCGTGTGTACAGCGTACGCCATGCTGGAAACCAATTCGGATATACCCTTTGTAAGAATCCATGAACGAATTCGGACATTTCGAAAGCAATTCGGATACACCGAAAATCTAAATATTTAATTTTATACTTAGACTGATTTTGTTCGAAAAATACATTTTTCTCTCGTTCGACGGCATGATAACGTATTGCTATTATAATAATATAATTTAATCGCGTCTTTGTGTTTTATTATTATTTCTGTTATTGATTATGATTATAATATATAATATAACATTATTGTTCTCATCGATTCAATGAGATCGGTTGACCTTGGGTGTTGGCCAACGAGCTCTACATAGTTCGAGTGTGTCGTTCGACGACACACTATATTATTTTGTTGCCGTGCACAAAACGCACACGATACGAATTTATAATATAGTATTATATAATAATAGTTATAATAATAACAATTATATTTTATTATATTATTATCTAACTATAATACGGCTATAACTCTATATATCTATACCTGTCCGTATAACTATTTATAATAATATTATTATTTAGTATTTGCGTTTTCGCAAAACTTTTCGAAGTCGCAATATAATATATATGTATATAATTATATAAAACAACTAGATAGCTGACTTGATTAAAATACGATTGATTAATCCATGATGAAACGTAGGACTTGACATTTTTATACTGCATTCTTACCACCATGTAATGGTGCACTGTGAATATATTTTCCAAAATTCACATTTTAAAGAGGTGTTCGCGCAAAGATTTTGAAATTCAAGATGGAGATCAAAATTTATTTTTTGTTTATAAATGGTTTCAAATGGTTACATAAAATAAAATTGTTATTACATACGTAGGTATAGTCTTAACATGTATTTGATATTTGGTCACTATATTTTTTACCCACGCGTGGATTAAAATCATCATAAACGTAGGTAAATTTGTTTATTTCTACTAAGAACTATTATGGTTACTCGTAACTCGAAAGATAAAAAGGTGGATGTTACTTTGTTGTACAGTAGGTTACAAGTGGCTCATTGTGATGGATGGTGATAAATTTGAATTCAATGATATAATATCATTGCATAAGAAAATGGATTCTGAGCGAAGACGGTCAGTCAGCCTATAATATAACTAAGTATATTTGATGATACTATTGCGAATAAAGTAATTTATATACAACCTATTTACGTAGAGCCTTATTTTAAATGTTATGGAACCTGATCTTTCGATGGTAATATAGTGCCGATTGGGAACTTGGCACTTGCACCTCTACTAATGGGCCAGGTTTCGTCGCCACATAACTCCAATAGTCCGATATTTTTTTTCTCACTTACGTATATGCCGTCAAACATAAAATTATTCTGTGTCACGATGAATCACGATATGAAAGCGCCAATATTAAAGCATATTTGCATCGAGTATAATGTAATGTGGTCAATCTTAGGCCGCATCCGTGGTCACTGCAGCTGCCGATGCATCGTCGGAGCCAGCCCGCCAAAACAATCCCAAAGTCAATTATTTTATTGTGTTTATCATAAAATATTACTATGTTTATGTCCACCACGTGTGTGTATTTATTATTTAAAAAAAAAACTGCATTTGATTTTTGGCTGGTTTCCACATATTAACAATATTATAATCGAAACCTAACGGTAAATGTTCCGATCACCTCAGTCCTATAATAATATTATGTGGTGAGTGTAACATGCTTTTAAAAGTCTATACTTAAGATATTTAAGCATTTTCATTGACTCACCAATTATGATAAAAAAAACTCCAGAGGTAAGTAAAATATATAAGATAGTACATTAACTTGAGCGTTATTTTTTAAGATACCCGAGAAACCTGTGATACTTATTTTAATATAATATATTAATATTCTTTAAAACTACTGCAGTTTTATTTGATTGGATTATAAACTGTTGTGTTGACTTTTTTTTTTAATACAAACTATGGCAATGCGATAAACATATATACAGTCATAACCATAGGCGTGTGCAGGGTTAAATTTCTGGTCGAGTCTAGGCAATTATAGTGCCCTAATATTTGGACAGCGCCCTTAATTTTTTGTAACACAAAGAATTTTCAATATTATAATAGAAATAATATTATAGAAAATATTGTATGTTACATAAATAGGGTTCTTAAATTTCATGAAATTTATTTTATTGACATTTTTCATAAAACTCAAGAAACAATTTATTTTGATAAAAATAAAATACAATTTGAATTTAAAACTATAGTAAGAAGTGCAGTTAACACCTCTACTTAGCTAAATGTTAAGTGGAAAATGTTATAAAAATATTGCTTAGGTACACCATTAATTATACAAGGTATATAATATTAGATATCTATCTTAAATATAATATTAAATATTTTCCTCTACATCGTGATCGGAAATAAAATATTGATAGTCACTATGATAATCAGTAGTATGAAATCAGTCTGACCATCAAGTGATGATTTATGATTTATGAAACATGCCAATATATTTTTCTATATTTCAAGGAAGATAAAAGTTTCAAGTTTGAAATATTTCATACTCATAAACCTATACATAAATAGTGAACAGCATAAATACTATGTTATTTACAATGGGTAACTTGCAGTCACTGAACTACAAATGCATTATGCATGGAAAGCATAATATTTGTAATTTTCATATAATATTATGTAAAATGTGCGTATATACGGAAGCCCTGCAGTGGCGTTATTTCAGTTTAAGTTAGAGGGTTTTGCCTAGCCCAAATGGGTAACTTAAAAAAAAGGTACGCAAGTGGGTGTCGTTAGAGTCAATAATGTTTAAAACGTGCCGGAAAAAAAGAAATTTTTACGCAAAATCGGTTTTCCACAAAATCGATTTTGGTTTTTGGTATAATTATAAAACAAATGAACAAATGTATATACATGACATTTTACACTGGTCGTTTATAATTTTTAACATAACTATTATGATATTGATAACAATTTTCACATAACATTCCATCATGTTTTCCCATGACTCGATATAACCCTTATAAAGTTAGCAGCACAACTATGAAAGACACATATGCAATACATCCAACAAACTTGTTGAACATTGTTGGATTACCCCCAGACTTTGTTGGACTTTATTTCTGTCGGTAGAGCTTTAGACATTTTTGTGCTGCCATCTATACGGTGAAAATAACTTCAAATAAATTCTGAAAGTTCTTCAACAGTGTCCATTAAATGGAGATGAACAAGTGTAGCACAAAAAACATGTCCCAATAAACAGTTGTGCTTTTGGCGTGAACTTGGCAGCGCAAAATTGTAAATTGGCCCCCCAGTGGAAATAAAGTCCAACAAATCCTGAAAATTGTCCAACAATCCAATTACAAATTTGTTGGATTGATTGGATCGATGTCTGCTAAAGTTGCACTGCCAAGTTCATAGGGGTAGCTCTCTCGGCAAAAATAATGTCCAACAAATTTTCCGAGTGATCCAACAATGTCCAAAAAATCAAGCTGGAAATTTTTTATAAGGGTGAAATTTTTCTAACTTAAAGTTGTTGTGTTGAAGTATAAATGGCAGCACAACAGTTTCTAAAGCTCTACCGATAGAAATAAAGTCCAACAAAGTCTGGGGATAATCCAACAATGTCCAACAAGTTTGTTAGGTGTATTGCCTATGTGTCTGTCATAGTTGTGCTGCTATCTTTTATAAGGGTCAGTCTAACGCAGTAAACAGTATTCGTGGTATTTTTCCTGTTTTGTTTGCAATTATAGTAAACGGTGAATTGTAATGAAGCACTAATGTATCCACTTCCAATGAGATAATAATCACAGATCCGTTTAAATTTACACAGCCAATACCTATAAAAAAACCACCAGACCACATCTACATTTCCAATAATGTTTATCAATCCCAATAGTAAATTGAATAGAATAACAAGTGGAAAACCGGCTTTTTGAAGGTCATTCGCTGAACCAAAAGATTCAGAAAGTCTGGATCTTTTACTATACATTTACCAGAGAATAAACAGTGTACATGCATATTTAAAAAAAAAAAAAAAAACAATATTTTCTAACACTTGTGGGTTTATTAAACTAATATTTTAATGAAAAAAAAATACGTTACAACGAAACAGATCTTCATTTGTGTACATTTTTCCAAGGTTGGGCGTCAACGAGTTAACAAGTTGATCTTAAGTAAAAATGTTAAATTACATAACGAATTAAATTTTTTCAATGTTTTGAAGTAACTTATTGTCACGTTAAGTTGAGTTTTTCCCTAAAACTACAGATTTATAATATATTCTATTTTCTATAGATTAATTTTATAAAATAAAAAAAACAATCGAAAATATCAAAATAATATTATTTAAAAAAAATATTATATAATATTATAATAAATAATAATTTATAATCAATGGTTATACTATCACAGTATCGCGTACTCACATAATGTATTAAATATAAAATTATATACAAACAATTTACAGAGGTAATCGCGTCACTGAGAAAACAAAAATATAAATATTTGCTAAGTATCCCACACACGTTTAAATACTCATTAATAATTAATAATTATTAATATTTATTACTTGGGTATTATTATATATTTATTCATTCATAGAATTACAATATGTAAATTGAATATCATTGTATATTATATTATGTGTAGTTAATTTATTCCAATTAATTTCAATGATAAATTTCGTTATGATAATTTAGTATAGTTGTGGTCTAGGTAAACAAATACATAAAAATAATGTAATTATTCTGTTGGATTTCGTCATTGTTTAAATTAATTACTTACAGCAATCGATTTTAATGTGTACATACATTTTTTTTTAACTATTAGACTTGTATTAAATTACAATTTGTTATAATATTAGGTATAATGTGTTAGCTTTAAAAAAAGGTATAATTATAAATTTTATATGAAAAAAAAGTAACCGCCTGTTAACCAAGTTGAGTTACTTTTATTTTATAATTAACCTGTAACTCTTACAATTTTCCCAAGAGAAGAAAGTGACTTTTGACTTTAAACCCAACTCACATTTTTCTACTCTATGTTTAGCTCGATGAGTTAAAAAATATAGATAGTTAAAGTCACTTCACCAGCCATTATCCATTATTTTGCCGACCGTGGAATCCGTATGTCGTTTCGCATAAGTTGTGTACATAACAGTTGTGTCACACAGCCGAAGGACATACTTTTCGGTTAATCCTAACTGCGACTGGTGAAGTTTGAAGTGCGCGAGCGATGTTGACTTATCGTCATGTACTCGGTACGTAGGAGCGTACGGTCGAAAGCGTCGTACCCAATTATTTCGCTCCGGCACAGCGGACACGAGTGCGACGTTTCGAACAAGGACGTTAGACATTTAAAGCACAACAAATGCTGACAATAATTCAGTTTGATCATATCTTCGTATTTTTCCAAACAAATCGGGCACTCCGTCCCTGTGAAATACCACAGCGAGCTGTTTTCCGGGTCGCTGTCCAGTAAACGCTTGCAAAATTCGTAATAAGTCGTTTGTTTTTCTAATTTTCGTCGTTCCGCGAGCATCTTGTTCTGTTCGTTTTTACTCTTCTCGATTTCGTTGGCTGTATATCTAATCTTGATTTGTAGTTTTTCGGCGGCGTCACTTGTTTTTCGCAACTTATCGCCAAGTTGTTCGAGGCGATCAACCATGCCCATGTGCAATATGTTGGCTTGATGCATGTCCATGTCCAACTTTCGGAGATCGTATCGTGCCTTCGTCTCCATCTCTTTGGATATGTCCAACAATCGGGCCGCAGTCGTGTTCTCCATTCGTTTTTTACACGGAGGTTGACCGTCGGCACTACGGCCCGCCATTATAATATTATCAATATCGTATGGTGCACAACCTATACGCAACGCGACTAATCGAATACTGTCACTGACTATAAATGAGTAGGTATAGTGAGTACCGACTGCCGGCGCTGGCAACCAGGTTCGTCTGCGGCATATCTGTATAGACAGTGTTGTAAAAATACATATGAAAAGTATATAAGTAATTACTCAAATAATTTAAACATAAAGTAAGTATTTTAAAAAATCTTCAAATACAAAAAAAAAAAATATTTTTAGTTCTGAAATAATTTGTTACAACCAAACATTTGTTTATTGCATTTTAAAAACACGATTCGTCTAATAAACGAAATGCTGATCAGTCGTGTTAGTTATTACTTATTTTTTAGTGATAGTTCTACCACAGCAATGGAATTTTCTCTAAATAGACTTAGATTTTAATTTAAAGCTGCCATATGTAGCTATTTGGATATTCATCATTAAACATAGTCGGTAGGTATATGGGGAAATTTTTTGTTTGATAAAGGTAGATCAACGTATGAGGAATCTTGCATTATATTTTAAAATCTTAGATTAAAATAAAAACATTGTTATGAATTTGTAAATCAAAATAATGTGCACAATTCCGTGATTTTCACATATTTTGGCAAGATTTTAACTTTTAAATGCTTGTAAAATAAAATTATGACTATGTCCGTAAACAGTTCAAAACAAATCAAAATATTTTGTACATTTTATCGTGGTTACATAGACAATGCTAATATAAACAACCAGTGAAAATTGCATCTACGGTCATTTGTTTTAGAGTTACACCAAAAACCAAAATCGATTTTGTCGAAAACTGATTTTGCGTACAAATTCCCGGTATTCCTTAATTGTAAATTCTGAGCAGAGTGCTAAATGTATTGATTTTACAATAATGTGTATTTTTTTAAATTTAATTTTTTCATTTGTGTCTGTTTGCACGATTAGTAGTCGAAATAATGATTCGAAACTCCAGTGTCTTATTCGATGGGAAAGTGAATCTAGTTTTTGGTTCATTGAGAGGAGGTCAATAGTTTTAAAAAGTGCTGGAAAATAAAATTAAGAAAAAAAGGAATTTTTACGCTAAATCGATTTTCAACAAAATCTATTTTGGGTTTTGATGTAACTCTAAAGTAAATGATACATGAAATTTTCACTGGTTGTTTATATTCGGATTTTCTATACACGATAAAATGTTTAAAATATTTTTATTAGTTAATGGACATTTTCAGTTTCCAATTTTGTTTAGTTTTTTTTTTCTATGATTGTCAATAAAATTGTATTTGTTGGGTAAAAAAGCTTGAAAATTTAATTCATGGTCAAAATTATTTTCAAAAGCATTTAAAGTTCAAATGTTGACAAAATACGCTAAAATCACGAAAATTTACAAATTATTTTGTGTTAAAAATGCATAAAAATTTTTCTTTTTAAATTTAAAATTTGAAAATTTAATTCAAGATTCCTCATGAATTTTTATAATTTTATAATAAAAAAATCTCTACTGAAAAATCAAATTAAATATTTATGAGCGTTTGTAGTTAACATTTTTACAACATTGAATATTTACTCGATTTCTCATGTAGCGATTTTCTTATTTTGTTGTTATTCAAAAACGAATAATTGTAAATACATAAAAATTTCATTGAATGCTTATAATCTCATTTTCTATACACCATACAATTTTGAAAATATTTTGACTCATTTTAAGCTGTTTATAGAGAATTTCAAATTTAAATTTTTTATTTTTTTTTCTATAAATATTAATAAAATGTTATTTATTGGCCAAATGTCGTTAAAATGTAATACAAGGCTCCTGACATGTTGTTTCTATAGCAGTTGAAAAATATTAAAAATACATAGGCACAATTTGTGTTTTTCTGGACACTAGTATATTATTTACCGTTTCCACTACATGAAATCGATTTCAAACACGAGTAGTTATACTGTTTCCGATCAGACATCAACATTATATTTTAATATATACATATTAAATATGTTTGACTATTAAAAGTATCCAACTGATACTTTAATTTCACAGTTAAATCTAGACAAATGTGTTAAAATTATAAATAACTGTAGTGATTTTTTCTCGTCTAGATAATGTCATTACTTATTATAAATATTTGTAACTTATAATAAATTATAAAATTGATCTCGTATAGTTGAGAAAATATCACGAGCTGTAAAATCTAATATAATGCTATTTTATAGTACAAAGATAATTTAAATTTGGTATTTAATACAACACAAAATAATTTGTGAAATGTGACTAAATAATGACGTGGTTAATAATACTTTAATCAATACAATTAGTAATCGTAATATTATATTCTATATACAGAGATAAATAAATTATACTATAACCTATAATGCATATACTTATATAGATAACTATAGTAGTTGTTGGAATAATAAATTGAGTATAAATATAAAAATAATAATGTATTACCCGCGATAGTGTTGGAGAATTATTATATTTTAAAACCACAATATAGATAATATGATCGCTGAGTCATTTCCCAGTTTCATGGAATTTTTTTAGAATTTTTTTGATGGTACGCGAAAAGTTATTCAATTTAATATTTTTGACACGAACAAATCTTGTATGTGCCAAATTTATGATTTTGAAGGTTTTGGTATCCTTGGATTCAGAAAAAATTAGCTCTTTTTGGATATTATAATCTCCAATGTGCTATCTGCATTGTAGAATTAATGAAAAATAATAAATAAATTCTAGTTGTATGTTACTTACTAAAAAATACATAAAATAGTTTATAAAATAACTCATCTATGCAAGTAATTTTTTTTTTCCATTAATTTTTGAAAATTACTGGGAATTTTAAATTTTGACCTCATCAATGCACCAACTAGATTCACTTTCACATCGAACAAGATATTTAAGTTGAAAATTGAAGCATTATTTCGACTACTCATCGTGTACACGGACACAAAAAAAATAATAATAATAAAACCCACGATATTGTAAAATCAATACATTCATTGCTCTGCTCAGAATCTAAAATACCAAGGGGAGGGATTTGAACACCCTAAACTTCCCGTGTGTACAGCGTACGCCATGCTGGAAACCAATTCGGATATACCCTTTGTAAGAATCCATGAACGAATTCGGACATTTCGAAAGCAATTCGGATACACCGAAAATCTAAATATTTAATTTTATACTTAGACTGATTTTGTTCGAAAAATACATTTTTCTCTCGTTCGACGGCATGATAACGTATTGCTATTATAATAATATAATTTAATCGCGTCTTTGTGTTTTATTATTATTTCTGTTATTGATTATGATTATAATATATAATATAACATTATTGTTCTCATCGATTCAATGAGATCGGTTGACCTTGGGTGTTGGCCAACGAGCTCTACATAGTTCGAGTGTGTCGTTCGACGACACACTATATTATTTTGTTGCCGTGCACAAAACGCACACGATACGAATTTATAATATAGTATTATATAATAATAGTTATAATAATAACAATTATATTTTATTATATTATTATCTAACTATAATACGGCTATAACTCTATATATCTATACCTGTCCGTATAACTATTTATAATAATATTATTATTTAGTATTTGCGTTTTCGCAAAACTTTTCGAAGTCGCAATATAATATATATGTATATAATTATATAAAACAACTAGATAGCTGACTTGATTAAAATACGATTGATTAATCCATGATGAAACGTAGGACTTGACATTTTTATACTGCATTCTTACCACCATGTAATGGTGCACTGTGAATATATTTTCCAAAATTCACATTTTAAAGAGGTGTTCGCGCAAAGATTTTGAAATTCAAGATGGAGATCAAAATTTATTTTTTGTTTATAAATGGTTTCAAATGGTTACATAAAATAAAATTGTTATTACATACGTAGGTATAGTCTTAACATGTATTTGATATTTGGTCACTATATTTTTTACCCACGCGTGGATTAAAATCATCATAAACGTAGGTAAATTTGTTTATTTCTACTAAGAACTATTATGGTTACTCGTAACTCGAAAGATAAAAAGGTGGATGTTACTTTGTTGTACAGTAGGTTACAAGTGGCTCATTGTGATGGATGGTGATAAATTTGAATTCAATGATATAATATCATTGCATAAGAAAATGGATTCTGAGCGAAGACGGTCAGTCAGCCTATAATATAACTAAGTATATTTGATGATACTATTGCGAATAAAGTAATTTATATACAACCTATTTACGTAGAGCCTTATTTTAAATGTTATGGAACCTGATCTTTCGATGGTAATATAGTGCCGATTGGGAACTTGGCACTTGCACCTCTACTAATGGGCCAGGTTTCGTCGCCACATAACTCCAATAGTCCGATATTTTTTTTCTCACTTACGTATATGCCGTCAAACATAAAATTATTCTGTGTCACGATGAATCACGATATGAAAGCGCCAATATTAAAGCATATTTGCATCGAGTATAATGTAATGTGGTCAATCTTAGGCCGCATCCGTGGTCACTGCAGCTGCCGATGCATCGTCGGAGCCAGCCCGCCAAAACAATCCCAAAGTCAATTATTTTATTGTGTTTATCATAAAATATTACTATGTTTATGTCCACCACGTGTGTGTATTTATTATTTAAAAAAAAAACTGCATTTGATTTTTGGCTGGTTTCCACATATTAACAATATTATAATCGAAACCTAACGGTAAATGTTCCGATCACCTCAGTCCTATAATAATATTATGTGGTGAGTGTAACATGCTTTTAAAAGTCTATACTTAAGATATTTAAGCATTTTCATTGACTCACCAATTATGATAAAAAAAACTCCAGAGGTAAGTAAAATATATAAGATAGTACATTAACTTGAGCGTTATTTTTTAAGATACCCGAGAAACCTGTGATACTTATTTTAATATAATATATTAATATTCTTTAAAACTACTGCAGTTTTATTTGATTGGATTATAAACTGTTGTGTTGACTTTTTTTTTTAATACAAACTATGGCAATGCGATAAACATATATACAGTCATAACCATAGGCGTGTGCAGGGTTAAATTTCTGGTCGAGTCTAGGCAATTATAGTGCCCTAATATTTGGACAGCGCCCTTAATTTTTTGTAACACAAAGAATTTTCAATAGAACACAAACTTAAAAGTTCTACTAAATTATGTAAATGTATACAAAATAAAAACGATGGTGTCTAATATTACAATATTATATAGTACTAGTTAGTTGATTATTTTCCACGTGCCTCGTCCACCAAGGTGAGTGCGTAATTTTGGATTTTTAAAAAAAAAAACATTTTGAGAGTAGATTTATATTCATGGTATTTTATAAAATAGAATATATAAGCTACTACAAAGGCCATAACACATTTGGCGTCCACTTACCCCACCTGACCTTAATATTATACGAACCAAAAATTGTTGGTATGACATTTGATTTCAATGTTCTTTTATTAGAATTGCAGAATATCTAATCGTTAAAAATTAATACATTTCGTGATTGATGGGTTTTTCATACTTACCGGTCACAATCTCTCGGAAATGCAAAACAATTTTTATTTTTATTTGTTTATACAATGGCAGCATTTTACACACACAAAAAAAATAGCATCAACTACTAGTTACTATTAACAGAAGACTCGAATTGCCCGATTGGTTTTACTTTTTATAGCCACTACAATTTTTTACAATTATTTCATTTCATCCTGGATTACAGATAAATGTTATAACTAAATCAGCGCTGCCATAGTGATGCATAAGGATAATGGCTGCCGCAATGTTAAAAATAGGTGTGAAGATGTAGTGTTGCCTAGTGCAGTTTGTTTAGAAGACTTTTGGTCTGATAAAAAAACCTGACTCTGGGAACGCATCATCATAAGACTACCACATCATCGGATCGTCGCATTCTCAGACCGCCTTTCCGCTCACTTTCGTCCACACTGTCATTAACCACTATATAAAAATGCATACATTTGTATAGTGTGAATATTGTGTTATATTGAGTCATGCTATACTCCACGATACGTCGATAGTCAATACGTGTATACATATATTATATATATACTATATAATATTAATTTGTATTTATAAATCTTAAATATAAAAAAAAAAACATTATAGTAAACACGTCAACATTGCGTTCCGTTTCTGTGATGATCATCCACCAAGTCGTCGTATGTTGTTTGCAAGCCTGATCATAAACGAGTAAAAAAGTTAAAATTAAGTTAAAAGTTAAGTTAATTTAATTTTTATAAGCTTAATTTTTCACTTAAATGATTTTTATTGATATTAACTTAATAAATAACGAATTACTTTTAATCAAATCCAAGATACGATAATTTTTAAATAAGTAAATTATAAATATAATATCATTATTATTATTATTATTATTATTATTATTATTATTAATGATGTGTATTGCATAAACATTGACTTTTTATTATTATAAACCATATTATAAATGGCTATTTATATATTTAAAAAACATAAGAAAATTACAACTTAAATTAATTTTAACATTCCATATAAATTTTAACTTAACTGAGTTAAAAAAATTAGGATAACTATTAAGTTTAAACATCTTCAAATATTTACTATCAACTTAATTTAACTCGATTAAAAATTATCATTGGCTTGCCCAGGTTTGCATATTTGTTGCCCCATTGTACGGAGCACATTAAATTGTCTACTCGACTTTTATAAGGCGTGTGTGTAACTGTACATCTTGCAGGCACACACATCATATTTTAGTTTGACATGTCATATGCGTGACACTTAGCTAGAATATTATATTGGTTATTCTACACAATAAACACACTATACATATCATATAAATGTATGCAAATTTCTATATTATAGTGGTTAACGGTAGTGCTGACGGGAAGTGGGCGGTGGAGTGTACACGTCATGTTATAATATAGTAATAAGAATCGTACATTTTATTTGCTTTTGATTAAGCTGTTATAAGTTATATTAATATTACTTTATTTTTATATGTGTACATATAGCGCGTTTAAGCACTTCATTTGAGATACAAAATCAAAATACAATGCAATTCGATTAAAACAACCAAGTACAAACTATTGTTATTTGTTAATTTTATAAATTTGTTTCCTTGTTATGAATCTCATTACTCCAGAATGAAAAACTTAAAAAGAAAATATTTCTCTCCTGCTTCAAACATTAAAATTATGTATAATATTGCGTATTATACCAGCTCCAATAAATTAATAGATTTCGGACTTATGGTGAACCTATTATCGAACTTATTCGAGTTTACGGCGTGCAAATGTTGGACATGGGTTATCGGAAAAAATATGGACCCCAAACTGCAGCGGGATGAGTGAATTGCATATTAATATTATTATTTAAGACTACATTGCGTTACTGTATTTTTATAATCGAAATTACATTGCGTTCTCGTAATACACTATGAGATTTCTATAGTCAGTACTCAGTGAATTGTTTAAACTGCATAGTTGCAGTAAAATTTAATTTACATTAAATAATGTAATAGACAGTAGTTAATACCAATATTAATAATAGGCGCATAGAGCTAAAACGGCTTAACCCACAAAAACTCAAATTCTGTTTTATGTAATAAAACGTTTCAGATTGATATAATATTTGAAATCCACAAGGGCCTATCCCACAAAAAAATTATTCGCTAGATGGCGGCACACACGTCGTTTTGGCATTACGATTGTAATATTACTTTCCCGGCTAAAATAGCCTAACCCATTATAATTGGATTAGGCCAGTTTTGCTTTTAAATTTTGTTAGGCAATGTGATATAACGTATAAAACCACGGTAATGTTTTTACCTAGGTATTGATGATTTTATTATTATTAGACGTGCTTTATAATAGGTATTCATAAATGGTATTTGGCGTGAAATTGTGGTAACTCATAGTATTCAAGTACTGTTGAGAAATATTGAATTCACTCAATGCTCGTTCGTGTAAAATTTTATTTAACTTTTTACTACTCTGCAACATATTTTTAAATTAATATTTCATAACAAGGGATGATGATGATATTAATGATGTTCTAGAAATTGGTAAGTATGAACATTTGAACATAATAAAATAATATATTTTTTTTTACATTAAAAACTAATAATGACTTATTATTAACAGATTCTGAATTGATTGACGGCACATATTCAGTGCCGTCAATCAATTCAGATACAACACATGTTAGTGCTTCTGAAGAAGACGATGAAACACCATTAGTTGATGGAAATGTAGAACAAGACTGGCCGCCTGTTACAAGAAAGAGAACATTAAATGAAAAACTTTGGAAGAAGAATGTAAGGAAAACAAAGAAGCTACGTGGTGAATCTTATTCTTCTGCTATAACAGGAAAGATTATACCTTGTAAGACATTTGTTCCAATAGTATGTAAATGTTTTAAAAAATGTCACAACCTAATCCCAAAATTAAACCAAAAGGAAATTTTTACTAAATTCTATGAGCTTGATAGTTACGATTTACAAACAGCGTTTTTATTTGGCTTAACTAAAGTAGTTGATAAAAAAAGAACATACACAAAAAATGTAGATACTTCTAGGAGACATTTTTCAAGGGAATATTATTTACCTGTGAATGATGGAAAAGAAGAGAGAGTGTGCAAAAGTTTTTTTAAACAGGTGTTACAAGTATCGGATGGACGAATTACAAGACTTGTGAAATCTAAAACTGTTTCTAAATCTCCACCACAAGATAAAAGAGGTAAACACACTGCATATAATAAAACTGAAAACTTGAAAGTTCTTGAAGTAAACAATTTTATAAATTTGTTTCCTTTTTATGAATCTCATTACTCCAGAATGAAAAACTTGGAAAGAAAATATTTATCTCCTGCTTTAAATATTAAAATTATGTATAATATTGCGTATTATACCAGCTCCAATAAATTAATAGATTTCGGACTTATGGTGAACCTATTATCGAACTTATTCGAGTTTACGGCGTGCAAATGTTGGACATGGGTTATCGGAAAAAATATGGACCCCAAACTGCAGCGGGATGAGTGTATTGCATATTAATATTATTATTTAAGACTACATTGCGTTACCGTATTTTTATAATCGAAATTACATTGCGTTCTCGTAATACATTATGAGATTTATATAGTCAGTACTTACTCTGTGAATTGTTTAACTGCATAGTTGCAGTAAAATTTAATTTACATTAAATAATGTAATAGACAGTAGTTAATACCTATATTATAATGTACTTACATTATGCAGAAGGTGGGCTTCTGCACTTAACTGTTTTTCTGCGTCAGTGTTAGATTAATGTAAAAATGCGGTCGGAGAGTACCGTACTCTCGTGTTTAATAAAATCATGGTATAGCAGCACTAAGTATAATAATAATAATAATAATATATTAAGACATACACCTGTTGTAATAAATAGTAATACATTTACATAGAGTGAAGGGAGTTTTTATCTGCCACCGCTATTATTTACAATAGCGCACGTCCATTAAAAAAAATATTATTTACATATTAAATACTATGCGTTTATGAAAATATCTACTTCGTTATTGTTTACATAAGACATACTATCAATACAAATAAGGACGAGTTTCTGGGATAAATTCATGTGGACAATAGAATGTAATATTAATATAATATCTTAAAATGCCATACTATACAGCGTCGGGGTGAGCTTTATTGCCAGTGAAACAAGACAATTTCAGTTGCCCATATTACTTTATTATACTGACTTGCTCCTCCAATGTAACTGATTTATTTGGTCTCAGATCTGGTCGATTCCATAATTTGCTGTTTAATCTTAGTTTTGATTTTTGTATATTATATATGGCACAGGTGTTTAGTTTCCCGTAAGCGCAATGAAGAACTACAGAACAAATATTACTTGCTTAAAGGGCGTGCTAAGTATAATGTAGGTATGAAGACAAAAAATAGAAATTAGTAATTACAATAATATTACGTAGACTAACATTATAATGTACACTGACATACTGTACACGGGAAGCAGCGGTATTCTGTATTTGTGTTTCACATGGGCAACATGTGGATATAGACGAGTTCTATTGACATATAAATGTGTTTTATCACTGTGGGTAAAAAAAAAAAATTGTGGAACGTAAAAAAACAACGTTTTTTGGCGCCCTTCCTGTGATGCCTATAAATTATAATGGTCACATACAAAGTATGAATTTAGGAGTGGAAATTTACCTCCCTCCAACCAATTCAATAAGTTAAATCTGTAGTTTTTATCGATTGCCAAGTTCCGATATAAAGGAAAAATATATAGATATCGGTTAAATCTAATACAATTGTTTGTTGGTAGCTAAGAAGTTTTGGTTAGCTCAATGCCTGAACCATAGTCTGCATTATGGCTTGCCATAAGGCATATTATTGATCTAATGTTTTTTCCCAAAATGGGAGACATTTTTAATTATAATAACTGTATTTAATAAAATAATTATCGTTATTATTTTATAATGTATAGTTATAGTAGAAAATTGTATAAATAAGTATTTATTTTCTATATAAATAGTTGCCCACGGTTAGGTACATCGGATATAATAACATTGACTCATAATTTTGATATTTGCTCACTAAATTTTTAATTTTCAAAGTACTTATCGATTTATTTAGTGAAGCGATAATTCTTAAAACAGATTTATATTTGTCGTTAAATCTACTCGAGATTGATTTCCCATATATCATTGATCATTTTATTTCAATTTTTCAAAAATACAAGTATAACAATTTCTAAATTATCTTAATTATAATTTCTCATTTAATTTTCACTTAATATAAAGCCTTTTATATGATATAGGGGAAGAAATAAAAAAATTGGGAAAATCGATCTCAAGACAAGTAGACTCGACGAAATAATTTAAATCAGTTTTCAAAATTCTTATTGCAGATTTAGTAGATTAATCGGTGAGTTTGATATAGACAACGACCTACCAATATATTCATATGTTAGATAAAAATAGAAAATCACCGTTTACAATCAACTTATTCAAAAAATAGTATTTCATATAATATATTATTATGTATCTAAAAAAAAAATATTTAATAAAAATTCGAATAAATTATAATAGTATACTTTAAAGTAGATACTTATGGTAAATAATAAATTGTGTTACGACTGTAAAACGACAAACATAATTTTGTGCATCGTAAACATTTGGAACATTTTATTATATTATTATGTTCTAAAGCAGTATAGAAGTCGTGGCATGTTGCAAATAATTTTCTCCAGCTATTATTTACTATAACAAAAACACGTGGCACGTAAATCAAGGTCTGATGCTGCCAGAAAAAAAAATAAATTGGTAGTAGTAGTAGTAGTGATAATAATAATAATAATAATAATAATAATAATAATGATAATAATAATAATATTAATTACTTTGACAGGTTTATGCCGTAGCTGGGAATCAGCATTTTAATATATCGTTAAATTTTGAAAACCATATAATATGATGCCGCTCGAATCAAATTAACTTTCGGCGGTTCCTATATTTATGAGATATTATATATTATTATTTATTATGATGTCTGCGAATGTGTTTAAAATAACCTTAAGATTTTTTTGTGCCAACATTTTCGTAAATTTCGTTACGTCCGAAACGATTTTTGGCAGTGTCATTAGTTTGATATATAATCAACCGGTATATCTAGGCCTACCTAGAATGATTAATGCAAAAATATGGCGTTGATATATTGCAGTATAAAAAAAAATATAACGTACAGTTTTTTACCGACCGCGACATAACAATATAGTAAATCATAATATTATATTAATCACGCGTAGTTGGTATAAATTTAATTGCACCTTGATTTGTCTACGGTGTATTACGATGCTGTAAAATCCACTTCTAGTCTATTAGCGATCTTCAAGTGACCCAGAAAATCAGATCTTTATATCCGAACTTCGTTACATCCGGATGACAAAAAAATACCGCACCTGAGATATAAAAAAACCTATCAAATACCAGCTGGGAATCGTTACATCCGGAATATCGTTACACCCGGAACATCGTTATATACGGCATCGTAATTAGCAGATTCTGCTTTATAATATACATGGACTTGCGCACCAGAGTTAACCAGAACATGCGACAGCCTTAAAAAATAAATCATGTACCCGAAACCCGTATTATAACCCTGCAAATGGTTCTATTTTCAAAACATCCACGAATTAACCAAAACCAGAATAAAACAGTCTGGTTAACCCGAAATCCGAATCTTTTTTTATTTTACAATCTTCGTATGATCTTTAATTTTGGATATATTTTATGTGGTCAATTCAATTTTGTAGTTCATTATTTATTTAATAATAGTTATATTTGGACATTTTGCTAAACAATTAAAAATTAAAAATTAAATATCTTATAGAAATAACTATAAAAAAATAATGTTTCATCTGACCTACTAAAAACACACCCGCATTAATCAATATTAACCCGAATAATAATGGTTATTAACACCCAAGCGTTTATTTAATTTTTTTATTCTGACGTTTGAACATATGAATAATACATGCAGCATCCAAAAGCCGAAACCCAAAACCCTTATAAATCATTCGGGTTCAAAGCTCTGATTTTATGTTTGTCTATAATATACCAGCTACATTATATGTTTCCGTACATTTGTAATTTGTATTCTGTTATAGGATAGGTACATATTCTAAGAATGGTTTCATAATTATTATTATTATATATTTTACTTTAATTTTTGTCATAAGCATATTTATTATCATTTATAATTGTTCTTTTGCTATCCAAAATCCATTTATATTGTTATTATGATAATATCGCATACTTAAATGAATGTATTATATTATATTATTTTTAATTGGAATTAATTTCTGTTAAATAAATAATAATCAATAATCATTATAAATGTTTCCAAATCGTAATATTATAATAATAATATTAGGTATATTGTAATGAGTAGTTTATTGGTGTGTTGTTTTTATTTAAAGTCAACAAATCGACTTTAGTCGTATTTATATTCGAAATTCTAACTGATATATTTCGGAGATTACATTTTTAATGACAATTTTGTAATTTTGTAAGAATTATAGTGTGCAATTATGTGTTATTATACCCGCCCTCACAGAATAAATGACTTATTTATTTGTAATTTATTTATTTATTTTTTTTATTTTGGTAAAAAGCTTCAACTGCAGAAGCCATTTGCCTACAGTATTATTTTTTATTCATTATTATAGTTTGAAAAACGAAAAACTACCAATATAATATATTATTATGCAAATCGTAGATATGAATTACACATTAGTTTTGAATGCGTTCATGTATTATAATAGTTTAAAAGTATAATACATTTTTTTTAAGAATACGTCTATTGTCGATAAACAATGAAGTATTGTTTTTACAAGGGCATGTCCGAATTTTTGGCACAATGCGAAGAATGCACATTTTTTAAGTCTTTTATATTTAAAATGCAATGTGCATCTATACATATCACACATCCACACCTTTCCCCACCATTTCGCCGGCCGTGGAATCCATTGTAACTAGACTAAAACTATACATTAACCTAAAAAAGTCAATGCCAAAAATGCATTTGTCCGACAAACGTCAAATCCTCAATTAATATTCCTCTCACACGTACAAAAACCTAAGTTATAAAAATGTGTAAATAATATACGATGAAATATCTCAATACCAATAATCGTGAAAAACGTGCAATATCTGATTTATTTTTAACTATAGAAATCACTGAACGCCGATGTATATCAATGCTGCATAAATGGCTTAAACAATAATGTTTTACACACATGAGTATTATTATTTATGATTATTACTTGACGCCAGGATTCAAATGTGTACTTGTGTTTAAATTTTTTTTTTGCTATTTCAAATACTTTTTTACAAGTGAATTTTAAATACTTTCAAAATACAATTTATTTATGTCTCGTTCCAGTCGTATTTCAATGAACAATATATTTGTTTTATATTAGCAATTTTAAAATCCGTCTAAAAATAATATTTTACAATACGTATCTAAGAATCGTATACATTTTATTAACTACGCAGATGACACAATACCTAAAGCTCAATCTATCTCGCTGAAGTTTAACTTGACGACATAATATATGCAATTCTTGAACCAATTATTAAAGAATGTATTCATCAGTTATTTAATTTTAATATAATTAATATAATTTTATAGAAACAATTTTAAGTATACATTTTTGATAAACGTAAAAGCATTTCAATATACTACAAAAAAAAATACTTGAACAGTTTTTGAATACTCTTAAAATGTATTTGTATTCATATTCAAATACTTTTGAAAGACAGCAGTATTCTGAATACGTTTGAAAAGTGATATTAACAAGACTGCAGTCAACTCTTACTAATAAGTAATAACTAAGTATGTAAGTTTACATTGAAGGATAATTTTCAGTTAACTAATTGATATTAATATTATATAGGTGTGGTAAAGTAAAATTAATAATAATGTCATAAAACGTATAATAATCATACGCACGTAAAATAATACTTTAAAGAATATTAATTCTTAATATTTCGTCACAGTAAAATTATAAAAATATTATATTTTACTCACTATACAAATATTGAAATCAAAATATTTAATTTTGAAACAGTGATTTGACGTATTGTGTACATACTACGGGTTGTATATAATTCATTGTTCAATAAAACAAAAACCTATATATTTTAATATTAATTGTTAATACATAAATGTTTATTTATTTACACAATCTTTAAGTTATCATAATATTTATTACAATTTTATAATGTAGAAGACGTCACTAAATTTATCATTCATTTTCTAGTGTTTCAAGTTGTTCTAAAATCGATTCTATCATAACAAAATCAGGAGCATGTTAAATTCTTGAAATTGAGAGTACACGACACACGTGGTGTTAAATTGCATATTCATTCGCCGTCAACAGAAATTATTTAATGCAAAACTATAATAAGTATAATAATGCTGTACTTGAGAGGTAGAAAGAACCAAGTCCAATATTGTAACTTTTCAGGAGAATCAAAAAACCGTTTTTCAACTATTTTTATTTTACTTAAATGGCTGGTGTAAATTTAAATTCAATTTAATAACTGTACCAACGAGGTTTGTTTTAAATTATAGGCTATAATATTCTCAATAAGATAATTATTTTTTCTTTTAATCATAACTTACCTATAATTGTTTATTTTACGATTTAAATGAAATATTTTGGACTTGGATCCATTTGTTCAATCACACAATGACTTGGACCCTATTGATCTCTATGTTAATTTTGATAATTTAAAAAAATATATATTATAATATTATATTATAACATTAACTGTTGTAGATTGTAATATAGGTAAAAATTATAATATTATATTAAATAATTTACAATTTTTAGGAATTAAGGTAATAGTAAAGTTACATTGTATTCCAGTTAAATTTAAAAATGTTATTATGTTATCAATTGGGTCCAAGTCTTAACAAGAATTTTGCAAAATGATCCAAGTCCAAATCATGGACTCGGATCACAATTTATAAATCAAAATTTATTGATATTTAGACTTAGTTCTTTTTGTTATTTTCCAATATCTCAGTAAATACACGTCATTGGATTAAAATGAAAATAGATAAAATGACGCGTGTCAAAATTTCACATAAGAAAAAAACATAATAACCTCAATTTTGATAAAAAAAAATGGACTTAGTCCCTTCTACCTCTCAGGTAATAATAATTTATTAATATGATAATAGAGGAGATTCGATGGTTAAAAAAATTCACAATCATTATATTCTTTTGACTTAAAAAATCTCAAGTTGTTACTTATTTATGTGTAATATAATACATCCAATACATAATTAATCGAATAAAAGAATGATAAAAAAATAATATTATTGTATCGATTTTTAGTAGGCCCTACATCTAAAATCTATGATCAACTCTTTCGACTCTTAATGATTATTTGAAATATTATAATAGCCTTACATGCAGTTATTTAACTTTTATGAATTATATAATATATACTTAAACTTTTATACATTTTTAACACCTTCTTAGTTGCATAGGAAACTTAATGGTTTGATAATATTATTTAAAAACAAAATTATAGTTTGAATTTCATACACAAGTTAATGTTATTACGATAATGTACAATACTTCTATGTTTGATTAATCCATTGCAATTATTTATAAGCATGCAAATTTCGCCATGTGAGCTCCTGGTAATCAACACTGTGTATTTTTATGTTTTTTATTAATACTTATGCAATAATATTGGTATGACTCAAAATTATTTTCAACATTGTATTCAGTGTGATTATAGATTATCGATTTAGAAACTTGTTTTTTATTTTTTAATGTAATTATGAAAACTGAATGTATTTTGTTACCGGTAGTATAATGGATTATTGGACAAACTTAATCAATATAATTTATTATTATTATTATTACTGTTTCTAAGTATTTTATTAAATATGTGTTATTATTTAACCGCAAACAAGTAATTTATTATAATTAACTGACCTAACCTACATATTATATAATACACATTATACATACAACGTAGTAAATGTACCTAAGTAGTAAGTATAA
Source organism: Metopolophium dirhodum (assembly GCF_019925205.1). Classification (NCBI taxonomy): domain Eukaryota; kingdom Metazoa; phylum Arthropoda; class Insecta; order Hemiptera; family Aphididae; genus Metopolophium; species Metopolophium dirhodum. The sequence continues at coordinate 20,612,368 of NC_083561.1, forward strand.
TAGGTATCTATATTATGTACAGTAAATTATAGTATTATAAAAACTTATTTAAACAGTGTTTTTAAACAAATTATAATGAGACGGACGAAACAATATTTTATTACATAAATTATATAAGTATGAACATTTTAAAATTATACTTCGATAAATTTTAATTTATTACAGTAAAAATTTAAAAAAATCGTTAGGTATATTAGTACAAAAATCAAATTATTAATTATTGTAAGTGAAAGTAAATATTACTATTCAAATTTAAAAATATACAACATAATTATATATATTTATTTTATTTTATCAACAGTTTGTTTGTTATAATTTCGTGACAGTGACTCTACATTAATAACTGTTTTTAATATTAACGTAAACACAAATAACGATCACACAGTGTCGAGTAAAAATAATTCATAATACTCAAATAAAAAAAAATATGGTTTAAACAGTTTTAATACCTTGGAATTTAAAATGTTTTCTTTTACACCCATTCAGCTATAAACAGGCGAATCTTAATTATATTATATAAACAGATCAGATGTAGTTGTATACGATTATTGGTGCGTTGAAATCTCGACCGATGTGATGAATGTATTTTTCGGTCTGCAAATAAAGTACCTATTATTGGATTATTGGGATTTAACATCTGGCAGAAAAATTCATTTTTGGCATGTTGTTTTTTAGGCTAATCGTGTAACTATGGCCAGAGCTGCAGGTCACAATGGATATTCAACGATATAAAGTAGTACAGAGTGAACTACAAGATAAAAAAAAATTTTAAGTCACATTGTCTGTATGACATAATTTCTGGTAAATGTTTAAGCAATTGTCACTGTATTTATTACGGTGTGAAATCAAATAATAATAAAAATGTTATAACATCAAAGGTATCATTTTGATCATAATATTATACATAAATTTGAAATTAATTTATACCCACGTTTGACTATGGATGATTAGAGATGTGAGCTCGGTAAATTTTAGGGGTAAGTGTAAATTTACGTACAATTTACCGAGATGTTTTTTAACGTTTATAAAATCGAGTGACCCCCTCATTTTCAATGTTTTTACTAGTGTAATAACTTTTATTTAGTTAGTCAAAGTAACCTATACGACTATGAAATATGTAGACACTATATTTTAGTGTATAGTCGCATAGTAGACGTATAGGTTAGATAGGTTGGTTGATAGAAAATATTTTTAAAAAAAGTGTTTATCCTACATCTGCACACTTTGTAAAAAGGTTTTGAAAAGGTAAGAAATTGGACACGTAAGATTAATTTGAATATTGAATAAGAATTACACATAAAAAGTTTTTTACAAATTTTACGAATTAACCAAATTTTACTGGTAAAAGTACTAAAATAATGTTACCGATAAATTCCACAACTCTATAGATGATATTGTGTTATCAGTAGCGCGAACAGGAATTTCCTGAATGGGGCCGAAGTATATATTTTCTTTTACTTTGTACTTCTACAATATATATCATTGTGTTATTATTATAGTTTAAATTAATCTCGAATAAAAGTTATCCACTCGATTGGAATTCTCGAATACAAATGAAAGGCCCAGGGGGTCCAGACGTGGTGCACAACTTTCGTGGTTACGTCGCTTTATATAACAAGCGTTTTTTTTTTGTTTTTAAATGTAAGATAAATGATAATGGTACATTTTAGTTAAAAGTGGATAACTTTTATTAGAATTTATTATAATAACCGTTAGACAACGATTATTGGAACTAAAATATTTTTACAAATTTATAATAGATTAGTAATATTATAATCATATTTATAACACTTGTAACGGCTCGCACGTTTATGCAATTTGATTTTGTCTACCTACAAAACGTATTGTCTGTTCTCACTTTTGTAATTAGTTTTATTTTATTTTATTACACATCGAAAAGATTACAGCACGTGGGGAAGTTTACCACTGAGTAACTATTAAAACTATACAATTTCCTTTGAGAACAATGAAATCATGTCGTGAAAATATATTTTCTTTAACTTCTTAAAAGATAGAAGCTCAATAATTATTATATGAAACTATCAAGCTCGGATTAGGGGGAGGGGCATGGGCACGGGCCCACAACCGATATCGAACAATAGTGGGCCCCTGGCGGGTTGTACGTTTCCCATAATATATGGATAATGGATATATTATTGTTATTTGGCCCCGGGCCCAAAATTATTTTAATCCGGGCTCGGAAACTATAGAAAATTTCATTTATTGTTTACTCATTGTTGCAACTGTATAAAAAGAAAAACAATCAACAACACTATTTCAATATATAATACACTGAACAGATTTTGGTACAGTTTCAGATATATTGGTTTGAAGTTTAATGTTTGAGTAAATACTATTCTATGGTTCAAATTAAACATAATATATTTGGTTACCTTAGCTCGATCCACAGAAATAACTACAGAGAGCATTTTCCTAAACGAAATTGTTCGAAATAAGTTCATAATATACCAAAGTACATGCAACTGATTCGCTGATGTATGCCTACGTTTAATTTATAGCAAACGAAATTACATTTTATAAAAAAAAAACGTTTAACAAATTCTCTACATATAGGTAGGTACCTACGTCATAATACCATGTTCGCGTTAGACCGCAATCCGGTTTGAGGGAAAAAAACTTGTACCATCGATCAATCAATTGGAAATGTTCTCAATTCGTCCCGCAGTTGTCGAGTTTAAAATATTTAAATCGTTTTGGACACGTCGTATTCGTGGACATAAATTAAGTGTATACGTCTATAAAACATATCATACGATGTGTCTTAAATTGTGTATTAAAGTCTATAATGAAATTATATCAAATCGATTACTTATATATACCCTAATATTATGATTGTGAAATTATTTTGACGCAAAAACTATTTTGCTAGTATGACTGATAGGTACCTTACCTACTATAAATATTTAATACGTTTTGGTCAGCCAACACGTGCAATCTGTTTTATTTTTAACCTTATTCGGTCAACGGTATTAGTGTTATTATGTCTTGAGATAGTAAAACTATTTGTCTGAAATTCTGCATCGTTACACATTCAAAGTATCGAGTAAGTATCTATAATATGATACACGTGCATGCGACTTCTGTATACGTAATGTTTTGCTTTTTGTGAAAATAATAACTCGTGCGTTTTCGTCGATAAAAATTACAAATTGTAATTAACGTGAGTGATAACAAATAAATAAAATATTAACATTATACAATAATAATATAGCAATAATAATTGTAAATAATAGTAAATAATAATAAATAAATAAATAATACAAAACAGTTCTGCAGTACAATGTTATAATATTATATTATAAATACTATATATATATATATATATATACTATACGTCTTAAGTATTAAAAACAAAAAAAATAATGGTGGATTTTCCACAGAGGAAAATATAAAAAAATATATCATACCCGCGGATAACATATAATATTATAATAATACAATACGGTCATATATTATAACAATATTGAGTCTTTGGTTGCATTCGACGACTATTCATATATAATAGTGATCGATGCTGGGATTCATAATTTTTAATATTTTATTCCCTGTGCCGAATTAATATATAAAAGTATATCAAATTTAATAAATATATTACGCGTATGTACCAGCCATATTTTATATTTATACGGACAACGTGTGCAGAATCCGCAAAAATAAAAATAATGCCAATGCGCATTTTTGAAATATATAGTTAATAATAGTATAAATTATAATTATTATGTATATAAAAATATATATTTACTCCTGCGTATATATTATAATATGATATACATATACGCATGTTAGCACTTAATAATTCCATGTAATCACATATATTTTATCTAGGTAACTATTACTCGTAATCAATATAATAATAATAATAAAAAAAAATAAGAATATTAATAACAGTAAAATAATAATAAAGTAAGTAATATATAATATTATTGACGGTGTAAAAATGGGTTTCTTCCGAATCCATCATCACACAAGCTCGGGGAAAGGTGGTGGCAGCCCGAGCGAGCGTATATAATATTATAATTTCGAAGAGATTATCATAATAATATTTTGAACAATATTTTACCGTGTACGGGTGTAATATTCTGTTATTAGATAAACTGTAAAAAACTAACATAATAATAATAATAATAATATTTCGATGTTTGAAAATCGGACTTTGGTGGGTGGGCATGAAAAAAAAAGAAGAAAATACGCGGTAGGTGTACATCGGAATATCAACATATACCATGGTCGTAGTACTGATGACTTAAGTCGGGCGGTCCTCCACCCCCGCCGGAAATCAAGTCTTTATTGTAATCGTACAGTTCGTCGACGCAAGACCCGTAAACGTTACCACCACCCCCGATGCCAACAATAGGATAGTGGCCGGTGGCCATGGACGCGGCCGTCGAGGTGGTCGGTCGGTGGTACACGCCAGCGGGTTGGTCGGCCACCGAGGCCGACACTGGGGCGTATCCGCCGCCGTTGAACATGGTGTCCTTAAGCACCGGTGGGTCGACGGCCACGTGGCCATGTTGGCGATAGGGGTCGGTCGCGTAAGGTTCCACCGAGTACTGCTCTTGGAGCTGCTGCTGGTGTTGGTGCTGCGGTTGATGTTGGTGGTGCTGCTGTTGGTGCTGTTGGTGTTGGTGAGGGTGCCTTTTGGCGCAAGGGTGCGCCGAGAGCATCTTCATCAGTTCGTTCCGCTGCGTCTCCAGCTCCTGGATCTGCGACTTTAGGTCGTAGTTTTTCGTCTCCAACACGTTCGATTCCTGTGAATAAGAATCGGTTACAAATTTGTAATATAACATCGATCTGAGTCGTTACGAAAATAACACATAATATACTATGCAAATTATAAATATATTAAAACTGCACGTGTTACATTCCTATAATACAAAAATTATAATAATTATAATATAGCTTAGGAAGCATTTTTTTTAAACTAGTTTTTCAATAGCTATAATTTCGTCACAACACTTTTCACTATTTTTCTCGCTGTTCCTTTCGATCAACACGTAAACAATTACATACTACCGCTGCAGACGGGTTTTCCTACGCAATTATGGTAATGAAGGTATAGGTTATATTATATGCTTATATAATATATTAGAAAATTCAAACTTATTTGGAGTAAGTATAATATACATGGTAATATGCAGGCATTATATTACACTGCATTCACATAGGCGCAAATAGCGTTTGAGATTTGTGGGAGGTGCTGAATTGCTAAATCCTTACTTTGATAATATTTAATAAGCTTAAAACAAAATGTAGGAAATGTTTAGGAGGAGTATGGACATTTCTGGGGGGCTTCGCCCTTAAATCCCCCCCCCCTATTTGTGCATATGTGCATTCAAAAGATCGCGATCACTTTAAGGTGGAAAATATTATAATGCGAGCAAATATAAGAAATGAAATCAAAATAAATATATGAAAAGAGAAATACATTTGACATTTCTGATAGGTAAGGCAAAACGTATATTTTCAACGAAGGATTTCAGCATGATTTAATTTTTTTTTTCACTTGATGACATTGCACTATATTTTATATAATTTATAGATCGCTACGACTTCCGACGTAAAAATGTCGTGTCAAAACTGCTATTTACACACCATAAACCACGTATAACATCAATTATTACAATTTACAGACGACTATTATTCCAATGTAAACGTGCGTTTCAATTTTCTCGATTTTAATTTGTATTGAACTCTACTGATACGGACTACCTACAACAGTTTATTATGTATAATACACAATATCTATAATATTATTAAATCGTTATGTACCACGAGCGCGGTATAGTATTGTGTTTTGAAGTTAACATTTTAAAACCGACCGCGCGCGCGTTTTCTCCTAAGAAAGTGTCCGACACATACGCGATCGTTCGTCATACATACATCACATCTGCCAGCCATACTAATTCGAGAATACGTATTATTATATTATACTCGAGTCGACTATAGAGCTCCTGGTATAAACATATATAGTTAAATATATTTGATATTATCAACTATTGGATGTGATTTTTTTCTATGAAAGTCCTAAATCATTGCTTTCCAAGCACAAAATTCGTTTAATACATCGAAAAACTTAAAAATGAAACTTTTATTTTGCATTTTTTTATATTTTCAGTACATTTTGCATAATATATTCTAAAAGCATGAATACAATTTTAAAATATATTTAGTATCAACTATTTCACTAAAAAAATAAACATTAAATAGCTAGTCTAGCTAGGATGATCTTATTATTTATTTTGCTTCGTCATCAATGGTGCAACTAGGGGAGGCTTAGCCCCCCCTCCCCCCCCCCAAAAAAAATATACCTTATTGATTTAGACATAAGCCCACAGTGGGTTATTTTAAATAAATAGTTTTGTTAGGTGTGCTTTGTACATTTTTTTTTAAATTTTAAAAGTAGTCGGTCATACTAAATTACGTGGTATGGTATTGGATTTTGAAGTTAACATTTTAAAACTGACCGCGTTTTCTCCTAAGAAAGTGTCCGAAACCTAAGCCGACACAGACGCGATTGTTCGCCGTACATCACATCCGCCAGCCATACTAATTCGAGAATATGATGTGTTATTATATTATACCCGATAAGAGCTCCGCGGTCCAAAGACTATTTGAAACAATAATATATAATTATTATATCCAATACGTTTTGAAGGCTATGTAGTCGTGTATCTCTACTGCTGCAGCTGGAGTATAGGTACATATTATACCTACACAGGCGGACTGAATGAAGTGAATTTCGAGACGTGCACAACGGTCTCTTGACCTTGTCCGTACATAATATTATATTGTTTCAATCCTCAAAAGTGACCGACTCTTGTTCGGCATTGCGCCCGTCGTATATATTGTACATAATAGCGCAGGAGGCTGTTTTCAATTTCGTCAGAAATACAATAATTATTGCTCAACCCAAAACTGTTCGTCTATTATAGCCATTTATACAGAGGAACGCATAAGACATCATAATAATATTATTTGTAATGTACTATTTAAACGTTTTAGTAGATAAATATAATGTCGTTGTGCTTTACGCCGCCAAGGTCATACAAACGAATTTCTCACAGTTGGAGCTGTAAAGAGGTGGTTAAACATTTTTTATACTAAAAATACCGGGCAATCGTAATTTCGTTCGTCGAATAGATTTAAGAATATTTTAATTTTTAATCGACCGGCAAGTTCCTAATATGTATATACTATAATATACCTACCTACGTCAATACTAAAAACGATTTTAAACACGCTTTTTGTAAGTTCTCTTATCTCGTCGGTACTTGCCCTCAAGTAAAATATGTATGGTCTACCATATCATAATATTATAGACATTAAGACGTTATGACAACACCATTTATAATATTATTATGTAAACACTCATTATAAATTCGAAAACGTGTTGTGTATCAATGTATCATTAAAATATGTAATCGCAGTAAAATGGAATATTATTGTAAATATGTATAATGCATTCAGTGTACGACCCCGTCAGAGTATAGTACGTATCGAAAGTTGATAAAAAAATGTTGTTGAAAATGTCGACAATGTTAATTAATGTCGTCTAACGATAAATTTAAATCAACTGAAAGACGAATATAAATATATAATTTATGTTCATCTACGAACTACGACGATAGTCGTTATACACAATAACCTATTCTATTATTCTATTATTACGTATTAATGTATTATGCTGAACAGGTTCAGTAAATCAGTTTGATTTTATTAGAGGTTTAATGAACTTTGATATTATTATAATACCAGTTTTTATCAAGAGAACGTTTTTCCGAGAAAAAAAAACTATGCATGTACATATTATTATCACCGTCAGATAACTCGAGTCACATGATGATCTTCCGTGGAATTTTTTAAATGAAAAAAAAAATTACGTTTCGCGCGGGCCTATAATATAATATTATTATCCATTATAGGTACTGCACTGCCACAATCAAATATTGTTCCACGGCAAATAGATTTTCTAACCGACCGCGCGGCTTGGAAATGAAAACAACGCAATTCAAACAAACCGCGACGACAAATGTTTAAATTGCAATTGTAGGGAAAAACGTCATGATTATAATATCAGCTATTATGGGTTTATGGTTATTTTGTAAGTGTCGTCGAATCATGGTTCACGCGCGAGGTGACCGCCTGCACGCGCGTAGAATATACCTACGCCCAGCTACGTCAAATCAACTCTTGGAATAGTGTTATGTGCATGGTATTATATATTATGAGACGTGTATGGTATTAAATAGAAGGTATAATAATATTGAGTTTACCTTTATAGGTAGGTACCTACTATCGGGCACTCCACAGAATATTTAAATATTTTATTATTATTATTATTTCTCTGAAACCCGCGCGCAGAGTGATTATGTGGTAAAATAAAAAAATTTTAAAAAAAATAGTCAATAGTTAATAATCCACAGTCACTGCGCAGTTCTGCGAAGAGTCCAGTGAAAAAGAATGAAAAACAATTAAGAAAAAAAATTAACAGTTAAAAAGTACACGTCAAGTCGAACGGTTGCAGACGCGACGACGTCGTCGTTCGAGTCAAGTCACACGTACTCGCGTATATATAGGTAAGAATCGGAGTACGATTAAATTCTAACCCACTTTCGCAGTGTCGTGTTCGTATTTCACACGTCACCGCCGGTGTAGTACTATATATTTATAATCACACACACACACAAAATCTGAGTACTCTCATGTAATAATATGCGTGTAATACCTGGCGGATGTGCAAGGTTCAATTTTTTTTTACGAACACGGTAGTCGAACGGTTTTCGAGACAGACGCGTCTGCCCGACGTTTAGGATGCATATGCGATGCGCGTGTTACGTGTCACGACGACGACGACGACGACGATGATGATGAGATACGATGATAATAATATACCTAATAATATTTAACCATATATTATACATTTATACACATAATACTATGACGTATATATATTATGTATTATTGTTGTTATTGTGTTTGTATAATATAATATTGTATACCGTATACGTCTACAAAATACCTATACCTTATAGAGTATAGGTCAAGGTTGACATGAAAAAGCCCAGCCCGAAAAAATCCCAGGCTGCTTTTCTTGTTTAAACCCACTTTAAATTTTGAGAAACCCATAAAAAAACAGGGTTGCTTCTCTGGGTGGAACAGAAATTTATTCTAATTTTTTTTTTAACTTGTGTTATTTTTCAGAAAAGTTTAATTTATAGGTATTATTTATTTTTACAATTTAACTTTGACTAAAAAAAAATTTAACTATCAATAAATATTAAGTATGGATTCAAATTCCGTACATTTTCATCTGGCTTTACAGATGTTAATTTATCAGTTTAGTAATTATTCAACAATAAACGACAAACAAAAACTTGAAAATGCCATTAAAGTTAAAAACCACTAATGTCAACAATGGGAAAATGTCGGAATGTCAACATCTGATATATTAAACCTATATAGTCGATAGAGGATAATATAATATATTATAATATTATATTATAGCAGATAATAGACACGTGCATTAAAATACTATTATATTTTTATAGTTTATTCGCTTAAAAGTCAGCCGATTTGTCTTCTCCTCGGACGCACAAAAATAATAATATAACGTACGGTTTCCGGCTACCTACGTATCGGTTGCCCCCATTCTTATCCGCGCACACAGCGTCGATAATATTGCGTAGATCGCAGGTAGGCATACAACAATCGTCATATTATTGTGCATCTAATATAATAATATGTATGTTCATATTTAATACCATACACGCGACTTCTTAGACCAGCTCCCTCCCCAGCCTCCCCCCTCCCCTAGATCGTATAGGTTCACGCGACAGATAACCATGAGTGTAGAAAACACTATATATACGTACATAATTTATAACATGCTCTCTGTATATATATATATACTACAGCTGCAGCGATCGGAGGAGATTCTATTTCGGACCGAGTCTCTCTCTTTCTCTTTCGCGCGGTTCGGCTCGACACTCGTGTAGGCGTACAGCGCGCGTACGACGCATTACAATATACGCGACCGATACGCACTAGGATTTGTGACCGTAGGGTGACATAAATCCACACACACACACACACACACACACACATGCAAATATATGCAATAATACACTGCTACCATCTGCTCCTACTATCACTACCACAATAACTACTACGGCCACTACCGCACAATAACTACTACTTCTACTACTAGTTACTACTACTGTAATAATAACACCATATTATACACTACGACTGCCGGCTGCCCGTGTGACAATGGACCTGGCGACGAGCCACGATCGTCACGACCCGACGGAGATCAGACGATACAATAATAACACGGTAGATATAATACAGGCAATATCCCGTCAAACATATGAATTGTAGTTTACGCGCTTATTGTTTACTTATAAGTTATAATAGTAATAATATTGAACGCACAGTGTAGGAGGCACAGGTACTCACTTGCATCAGATTCGTAGTCTTTTCGCGTTTTTTCAGCCGACACTTGGTCGCCGCTATTTTGTTGCGTTCCCGCCGCCGTCTCCTCCTCTCCTCGTCCTCGGCCGTTAGCTGTACACACAAAAACAAAAAAACACCTGTCGTTATCACAAAATTACAACGCAGACAAAACACACCTACATTGCACGCCGCGCGTAACCTTATCACACGTTTACATGACGCGTGCACCAAGGAGAGTCCGTTCAAATTATAGTACATAACATATTATTGTTATCATCATTTATAACATACCTACCTAAATATTATAACAAACAACGCGAGAGAGAGACACAGAGAGAGAGAGACAGAGATTGATCGTGAACTTTGTATCGATGATTATTCGCAGTGTATATAATGATGTTATCTACTGAACATTATAATATATTATATAGGTGGTACCCGGCATGGATTCTGCAGAGTGATGATCTGAGGTGGGCATTAACTTAAACGTATATCACACAAATATGTAATATAATTTTATAAATTAGGAAGTTTGTGTAATATTTGCACGCCCCCTCCCCTTAAAATATCTCTATATCATAATCCAGTATAGGATGCGTAAAGTTACTGATCAAATGTGAATATCGCGATTATGATTCACGTTTGCGCGAGATAAGTATAAATACTTCGATGCACCTATGTAATGTATATTTTATATTGTAATATTATACGCGATCACGCCGCACGGATTATAAAACGGTTTCGAGGCCGCAACCCAAAAGAAGTCACCATATGCAGCAGGCGCATGCGACTTGCATGTTAAACACAGACGAACTCCATAATTATTTACTATTATTATTATTATTATTACTGTTATCCATCGTCGCAGCGGCACACGCGTCAATCGCATTCTTCGGCTGTTTATCGTAGGCGTACATTCGAAAGTGACGTTGTCGCAGCGTTATCATATCTATAAGAAGGCGATTTGTACCGAGGAAAAAGGTCGACGGACGGGAAAAAAATACTACAAAGACCGATATCGCGCGCGTGCGCATGAATATTATAATATATGTACCGTAATCTGACTCGTGCGCATAGAACAAGATTAATGTGATTAATGACAAATTTTAGCAATATGAACGAACAATAATAACATTTTTTCTTTATTTTAGACTTTATATAGTTAGACGTATGACAAATCGGTACGCCCAAAAAACCCAAGCCGGTTTCTACCACCCTTCCTATATAGCACCCCTCTTAATCACTATCCTAGAGTACTAGGACCCTGGCCTACAACCACTGAGCACGACATGTGGTATAATATAAATGTATATTATTACTACGGCATGTGATAAGACATTATACAGGCGTATAGTATTTATATTGATCATTGGAAGCTTACTCCTTCGCCATGGGACGATACATCATCTCCATCTCCGTCGTCGTCGTCGTAGTCATCATCACCGTGAGACTCCTCGTCTGTTCTTCGTTTTTTCGCGTGTCCGCCGCCCGGCGATGAGGCGGCCAGACCAGCCGATGCCGTGGCCGCCACGATCATCGCACACGCACCGGAAGTGATCGGTCCACCAGTCTCCACCGGACTTCCGCCAGCACACGTCGATGTCACGGTCGCCGTCGCCGCGTTCCTCTGTTTTGACCGGATGGCCATCTTAAGCTCCTCCTTGACCTTCAGACTGGAACAGATGCTCTGCATCCTGGCTGTCGGCGACACGGGGGAGCACGTCGACACGGGGGAACACGTCGACACGGGGGAACACGTCGAGCCGGACGAGTCTTCAGACGCGAGTGACCCGTTGCCGGGGAAATTTTGGAATGGATCCATCAAGGATATGAGCGAGTTGATCACATCGGGAGTGTTCGGGATCGTTGAACAGCCATGTGGTAGCGCAGCGACCACTGTCTGACCGCCGCCACCGCCCCCGGTAACCGAGTAAGACATATCGTTATGACCGCAAAAAAGGTAACCAAATATAGTGCTCAGTAACCCCGTAAGGTGTTTATAAATCGCGGTGATAATAATAATGTAGGTACGCCAGTATAGTATCTGATCCAGACAAATGTTACAGGTGAGCCTGATAGTGATTCTGAAAAACAAAAAAAAACACTTTTTAATACTCATCGACCAAAATTATATATTAATTAAGTATACAATATTTTATGTTAAATTTGTTTATTTTTAAATTATTTGTAGGGACTTTTGGCTTTTCTCTATTACACTTACAATTAATTATTTATTATTTTACTACATGGGTGAAATTTTCAAAATATTATTTAGATCGATTTTAAGTAGGTATATTGATTTATATCAGCTAGGTATATAGTTATATTATTTTAAATAATATTATAATTATGTTTGTTTATTTTATATAAGATTGGTATGTAATTTGTTCTTGCAAAATGTGGGTTAACTTATACTGTATTAGAAAAATATTTTAATCATTATCAATTTTTATCTCGATTTCATTAGCTTATCTAGTTTTAAATATTTTAGCTCTACTAAAAGTATATCTAGTATAATTAATATAAAATATATGTTTAAAAATTTAGTTGGACAGCCTGTCTTCAGTAAAAATAATTTTTCGTATGTATGCAATGCGATTTATTGAATTTAAATTGTACACATCAACCGCAGTGACCTATACCTAATGGCGTAGTATACTCGACACTTATACTATACAGTATACAGAAGATGAGCGTGTTCCCAATGTTTTTTAACATGGATATGTTTTTAGGCTGGGTACAACTTTTTTTTTCTCACCAAATTTTGTATGGCATTATCTATTGCCGCATATAAACACAAATCAACAATAAACGAAAAATAATTTAATCAAATTCCTAATAAAATGTAACTATAGTTATTTTTCCACTGCGCGCTATACCCAAAAACATATCTATAATTCCTCAATTGTCCTTGTGCAGAGGAAAAATATAAAACATATAATTCTATAATCCTTCTACCTACTTATAGTATATACGAACGAAATTTTTTTTACATGGAAACGCCACCTTTGATCGGTGAATTTTTCCTCGGTATATTTTTACCACCCATGTAACATCATTATATAATATAACAATATTCTCATCGTTATATATTTTGCAGTAATTAGGCATTTTGATCAAATAATCAAATTAATACTTTTTTTTTTATTCTGCAGTCATCGGTCATCTCAATTTGTTCTATTGAAAAAAAAAAACCAACGAAAAACAATAAATACCGAAAATGACATGAGCAGCACAAAATTCCATTTTTTCGAGATCTATATCATATGGCTGAATAACAATTTATTATTTCGCACCCCGAATTCAGTATAACAAACCAACCTATGATTGGTGCAGTTTTCCTGAGTGTAATTTTACCAATTATGTAATATTATATAATAATAATATTCTCATAGTGCAGTAAATAGACATTTTGATTAAATATTCAAATTAGTGAATTTTTTTTTATTCTGCAGTCATCGGTCAATGACGGTCATCCTCATTTTTTCTATTACAAAAAAAAAAACGAAAAGGAACGAAAGAGAATGAATACCCAAAATTACATGAGTTTTTTCGTGATCTATGGCTGAATCGCAATTTATTATTTCGTATCTCCGAGCTCCGTAATAATAATATAACAACTGAATATAATATTTTAATACTAGTTATATATGACGTGTCAACTACAAACATATAACCATATCCATGAATTATGTGAGATATTTGTCAAAATTTTTATATTTTTTTAAATAGCTAATTTATTTTTATTGATGAAACGCGACAATGCTATACCAGCCGTCTGCAATACACGATTAATATTCAACAATATTATGCGGGATATTATGACATTTTCACGTTATGTGAACCTCGTAGGTTTTAATACCAGTAAGTTATTAAGTTTTAATTCGTAATATTTTACGACTTTTATTATTTCTATGATTTTATAGCTATAATGTCCAGCATTATATACCATTTGATATTTCATGCATAAAATAGTTACCAATTCACAATAATATTATGATAACAATATGCGGTACCTAGTGTAGATATATACTTTTTAGTGTTTAATGTTTATATATTATTATTATTCACATAAAACATAATAATATGCATAGTATAGTGAACAAAATACAAATCTTAAATAATATTTTAGTACATATACAGCTGGGTATGTATATTATAATAGTACTACCCATATAAATTATGCCTTCACCATAATGTACCTACTTAACGATATTATTACTTCACGACGCGTATGATGTAATTATACTTTTAACATTAATATAATGATGCTAAATTGCCAATATTTTATCAACTTGTGTGTGTTTTTCCACTAGTGAAAAATTAGTGAGATTAAAATAATATAGGTAGTATTGAATATTAATATAACTACATTATTATTATTATTATTATTTTTTTTTCACCAGATTAAACCCGATAAGTTTTCAAACGGCCATACAAATACCAGACTGCTGCACGCGTGCATTAAAAAAAAATCTTACGATAAAATAAAATTTTAGTGTAGTGTGCATTAAATTGTACACGCGCATTATGAGATATACACCTATAGCTGTTTGTATAAATATTACATAATATACAATAATATTCGTAAACACGACATAACGCGCTTGTAATATGTACCTAAGAGGTAAAATAATATAATATATTTTATTTTAATGAAAAGGTGTCCAACGGGTATACAACGTTGCTGTGACGCGTAAGATGTGTAACCGTTTAGGCGGTATATTATAATAAACGGTAACCTTTTCGGGACTCGTCGAGTACGCTACAAACTGCTGTGGATAAATTATTGTGCAATATACACACAATCGAGTGTGCGAAACTACGAAAACAATTATGTCCGTATTATACCCGTGGGTAGGTCATACGTATGCACTTACGATATTTATTTTCGGGGTTCGGGATATCGCATGTGCAGGCCAAGACTTGGGATGCGATTTTGCAGGTCCAGACAATTTTGGATGCTGCACAGACAAATGCCACGTATAAGTGTCCAATTATTATAGTATATAATTCCGTCATATCGTACGCCTCCGGGTCAGTATTGGATTTTGATATAGTAATTTTCCCGCGGGTACTTTTCACGTAACATATTGGTACCTACCTATATAGTGCGAATTACACAACAAATGTCTCTCGATACTAACACGGCGGTTTTTAATCAGACCGGGGGCTCACAATTTGGGCTGGCATTCAATTTTAAATTTCCCGCCGTAATTAGATGCTGATTTTAGAAACCATAACGAAAAATCGGCACCTGGCGCGTATTGGTGTCGAGGGACATATTTTATCGTGAAACGCACAATAGTAGTACGTACCTATATACGCTCTCTTCGTGAGATAGAAAATATAAAGAGAGTCGTTTATTATAATATTCTCGGAAATAATTTTTTTTTTGGACTCTCATCGTTTTGCGTGAACTTGGATGATGTGTTGTTTTGTACCGTAAAAAATCCGTCGATCCTCGATTATAACGCCCCCGCGCCCCGCGAATACTCGACCGGAAGACGAGAAACGACCTAAAGAATAATATTATATATTATACACGAGGAGGACGTCGTCGTCGCAAAGCCGCCTGCAGTCGACACCGTGCGTAATTTTTTCTATTTTTTAATTTTTTTTTAGGATCAAAGCCAAGTTGCGTCCCTGCGTGTATATCGTACAACATCTATAGTGTTATGGCCGTTGACAAACAACCGTACTCAACAATATTTTGCTGGCGGTATTGAATTTCACGGTAAAGGTGACGGTTTTTATTTCGCATAAATCAAACACCCAATGAATATGGATGCAGAACAATAAATGATTAATAACTATTCACGAGATTCATAATTATTATTATTATAGTTTTATGAGTACAATACTTAACATGATGTGAAATCTGCAGTGATATGTTTCTCAAGCGTATTGATGTGAGTATAATATTAATATAATATAATATTACATAGGTAACTATTATAATATATATTTTTAGATTCTGAGTGGAGCGAGGGTTTTACAATGGTGTTTATTTCTTTCTTTATTTTTTTTTATCCTGTATACAAAATTTCTATCAGAAGGAGTGCTTTTACTTCGACATATAGTATCTTATCTTTTAGCAAATTGGATCAAGATGGTACTTTAGAGAGGTCATTTTTCGATTTTCTCAATAGTTATTTAATGCCACGAGAAAAACCACCGACAAATTACAAAAAAAACCACTAAAAATGGTATTTTTTAATTTTTAAAACTTTGTTTATCATCATAGAAACGAATAAAAATAAAAACTTAAGTTATTTTGTTGTAATTTATGATATTAATTCGACTTACAGGCTATAATAAAATATCAAGACTGACAAACCGCCTCCGCTCAGAATCGTTTTTCGTATACAATGATATGATATCATTGAATTCAAATTTAATACAATCCATTATACAGTGACCTACTTGTAACATACTGTACAGCAGAGCGACATCCACTTATCCACTTTTTTTTTTAAATTTACATTTCTCGTATCATAAAATCATCAATCGTTTTGTATAAGTTCTACGTTTCATTTTTATTATTACATATTTGAATATTTTGTCGGTTGTATAGGACCGCAACAGCGTTTTCAACTTTCCAAACTGCAGTAGGTATATACTGGTGTGCCCGTGCTATAAAATTTCATATTTTATAGGAACTGTATATATACCTATGCTAATAATTTTATTTTTACGTTTCAATGATAATTTCGAGAGGAAAACTTGCGGTAAAATAAAAAAAAACTATTATCTACAACTAGTATGACGTGGGACTCGTGTAAAAGGTGTACTCCGGACTCCAATATACAGCTATAATACTATTGCTTTTGTTGGGAATTCCAAAACTGAAATATGAAATAAAACGCATAGAATTTCTACTGATATATTATTATTATGTACGTCTATGACATTAATAACAAGGTGTGGTAGGCACCAATCTATTTAAAATTCCGATCGGTTGTTTGTTTCTTTTATACGTGATATGCGAAAAGTATAAGCTAGGTAATCTCATTTGATATGTGTGTACACTGTATAATATTATATTATAATATGTGTGTAATGTAAATGAGAGACTGAACGCATTTAATATAATATATTATTATTATGATTTAATTAACTAACTTATTAATTGGAAATGATTAATAAATTATATTAATTTCACGTCGTGCGTCCATAGTAGGTACCTATAACCAAGTCACTGAAAGCCATTTCGAGTGAGCCACTCGCAACTGTTAAAATTTATTATATATTTGCATGTAATTATATAGATATCGCGACCTGTGGATGATCGATGAATATACGTCATAATATCAATTATATGCATTCGACCAATAGAAAAATATTGTAACATAGGTAGGTACATTGATGTAAAGTAATAATTACATAGTACAATAAGAATATGATGTACTTATATTATGTGTATAATAACTACTTTAATTATGAAGTAAAAAATATGTTGGGTAGGTACCTATCGACTGCAGTGTTTGTAAAAATTGTGTACAAGACAAATGATTTCGTATTTGCTATAAATAATAAATTATTATAATACTACACGTTTAACATTTTAGCCGTTGACCTATATAATGGCTGTATAAACCCGTAACAAAACATAACGAACTTTTTATATTATAATACATTGTAAAATACAAATTAATATATCTATGTATTAAATATTAATATTAATTCAATATTTAAAATTATTAGTACACAAACACGCACGGACGTGATTGCCGAACGCAATAAATTATTATAATACCTATTACAGGCACCTACTATAAACGCAAAATCATGAAGCGTGCACCGTGTAGGTACTATCGTGTATTTAAATGATTACGATAGGTACCCAATAATTTTCGACCGTATATTGTTAATTATAAAATAAAATCTCGTTTTTTTTTACTCTAAGATAAAAGATTCGTTTGATCATAAAAGCGTTATCGCGCGTAGAAGGTGAATTATTAATCACTTTCTTTCCATTAGGTGCAGTTTCCTGAAATGATAAGTAGGATTAATGTGAAACCATGGCCTCGATATGGGCAAATGCTCATCATCAATTGTATATATTAATATGTGTGTAGTACTACAGTGCTATAATAGTGGGTGTGTGTTTGTGTGTTAGAGCACATTTACAAGTATATTTATACATACACACATATATACATACATGTACAAACACACAAACATACATACATACATACACACACACACACACAAACACACAAACATACATACTTACATATATGCATACACACATTTAAATGAATTAACATTCATGTTTAATCGTCAGTTGATATAAACACTAAGCTCATTGACCATACAAATATTTGCACTCGATTCCGAACAAACTCTTTAAGTGATATTATTAAATATTAACATCGGAATAATAATATATTGTTGTTGTTTTTTTTTTCATTCCAAACTACATCTAGGTTATAGAAAACACCGATCGGCGTTGGAAAAATACATCAAACTGCACGTGATCACAGTCATCGAGTGTATACGAGTAGTTCATAAATAAATTAAACTAAATGTTGCTTAAATGAATATCGCAGTGTTTCACCAAAGCGATTTATGTGGGAGCTCAGAATTTATTATTATTTATGATTATTAACATTATGGTAATAAATAATAATAACAAATGAAATGAAAAAAAAAAAACAAAGAACTAATAACGACATTGTACACCTATATCCAAGTGATTATCATAAATACGATTTATCTATACATTAAACTAAACAATGTGTAGTACACTATTGAAAAGTGTCTTTCGCAAATGCGTGATATATCATATTATTATGATATATTATGTGCATATAGACTTTTACTATATTATAGTAGGCAGGTATATAATAGCAAAATATAAAACGTTTAAAACTAAAACAGTATATCATCACTAGTAAAATATATTATGTGTGTGTGTGTGTGTGTGTGTGTGTGTGTGTGTGTGTGTGTGTGTGTGTGTGTGTGAATATTAGTACTTGTTTCAATTTTATTATATCGCATTTCACAGGGTAATAAGTCGTTGTTGTGAAGCCGGAAATAAATTACAATTTTAGTTCCAACAAATCTACCATCTGCAGATACTGCACACAACGCAATGCATTTATTACGATTGTCTTAATACTTCGTTGTTATAAAAAATAATAGAAGTTAACGATTAAAGGTAAAAAATAAAACGAAAATTGGTCACACATTTATATCATATGCAATCAGCACTACGACAATGTCAGCTGTGGGTAAATTATCAAATACGTTTTCACATTTGTTTAATAAAAAAAACAACTCGGTACGCCAATATTGACGAACACGTACCGCGTATATAATAATATAATATTATTACTTTTGTTATAAACCATATGATATTAGAATGTGGTGAGAATATTGTAAACGAACGAGTATTATTATTATTTATGTGCATACTTTTTTTCTCCAGAATTCCGAATTTTAGTGGGTGTAATACCTATCGTTAAACGGTCGATTGATAATTAATTTGTTTTGTGACCACGTAACTATATTATAATGATATAGCCGTATACCTATTGCTAACGTACTTTGTTATGGTAACCGCGGTATAAAGGTGTGCGGACAGTATATTATTCCTGTATACCACAAAACCGTAGGAAAAAAAAATAATAGACGATTGTTGTTACTTATCGAGATCTCTGCTATAATATGTATTGTGATGATAATAATACCTATAAAACCTACCTATATCATGCAACGAACGCCCTCGATATTGTATCGTGATTTGTTAGATTTTGACGGTTACTATGTAGGTAATTCGTAATAAATAATAATTTGTGTATTGCGCGCGCGTCCCGCGATGTACTGCACACACACGCTTATTTTTTCCGGCGTACGATGGGCTCAAATAGTAATAATAAAGCGGTTATTTTTATGATTTTTTTCCCTGTCCGCGAGCCCGAACAACCTTGGCAGCCATTCGACTTTCAGACGATCCAAACGTTTCATCAAGTTGCATAAGACGTGCATATTATTATATTATATCCGAGCACGCATTTAATAAATATAATATGTACCTATATGTGTTTGACGTGTAACCCCGCATAGTGAGAAAATCTCATTGTTTAATTCAATTGTTATAATATCATTATTATGTGGCCGTCGCGTGTTTGATTATTTTCTACCTATTTTTCCACACATTAACTGTCGAACCGGAGATTTTTACCGGACGAATCGTTTTTCCGCACGTCGTACATCGTATATTATCATCATTATTAATTTGATAGGTTTTCCCGCTAGTCCCGTGATGCGGAATCTCGAAGGGAAAACATCTCGTCGGCTTCGATTGCAGTTCTCAATCCACGACGATCCGAACCCGACCCGAGCGAACATATAATATATAAGTATCATCATAAAGTCGACGAGAGGATTCGGTTTTACTTTTTTTCGTTCCGCACGGCCTCCACATAATACCTACGTATGTGCAGAGCGTTTCCGGTCAGTTATAATAATATGGACGACCGCCGCAACGAAACGCTAACGCAATAATTATACGCCACACACAAGTATTCACATTTAATATAGAAGCGCAAGCGCACTGAGTCACATAATATACAGTACGTGTTTATATATATATGTGCATTATGATTTATCAATATACAGTGTGTTTCACCACAAAAGGGTTTATCCCTGTCAGAAATTCATTTTCTACCTGATATTTGATTAGAAGCTCAATAACAACCTGACTCACATACGCACTAATATAAGTATAAGTATGTGTATGCATTATTGATACAGGGTGTTTCTGCACCACAACAGCGATTGTCCCTGTCATTAACTTTAATTTTCGGTTTAAATTTTTGAAATATTATCGTTTTGCAGGACGACCACTGTATAATAGGGGAACCACAGTTATATTATATACAATTCATAGATGTAGATTATTTTCGGTTTACCTTGGCTTGAAATAAAAAATATAATAAAATTAGAGAGTAGCTTTCATAAAACTTATAGTAAAGGTACTTGCAGTATTACCAGCTAGTATAAATATTCATAGGTATTTTAAAAGTTGAACTTTTAATTTCCATTATACTTACACTCATATATACTGTTGCCAGTTT
Source organism: Metopolophium dirhodum (assembly GCF_019925205.1). Taxonomy (NCBI): domain Eukaryota; kingdom Metazoa; phylum Arthropoda; class Insecta; order Hemiptera; family Aphididae; genus Metopolophium; species Metopolophium dirhodum. Next base: position 20,633,931 of record NC_083561.1, read on the forward strand.
TAAGTTCTTGAAGGTAATGTACTTATAGTAACGACTTGGTTGGTGAGAAGTGGGTGCTCACGCGGTGGCCGGTGGGACACTCTGTATACAATATAAACATTTAGATATATTATACACACATGCGTTGGGACGAATGGAAACCTATAGTTGAGTGCGGGACACACCACATGGGTTTCTGCGAACGTAACTCCTAGGCGCCTCTTTCGCATAATATACATTATATTATAATGTAAAAAAAAACATTATTTAACTCAACTCAATTTCTATTCCTAGAACTACAAGTTAAGTAAAAATAAATAAATCACGAGATTGTTTTCTATTATTTTTTTTACCACACGACGAAAACATATATGTATTAGAGTGGCATGGATGATTTTTTTCTTCCATAGTGTTGCGATTATTTTATATACACTAGCTGATCCCACCCACTTCGTTGCTAGTAAAAAATAAAATTTTTTAAAAAAATTATGATTTTTCAACTAGTTGCGGGTGCAACTCAGACTCGCCGCTAAGGAATCCGACTACGTCGGATCGCAGACAATATAATGTGACATTGTGTGAAAATTCGATTTGATGCATTATGGTTGCACCTGATCTGCTCGATTAACCAATAGCAACAGATAAAATAATAAATACTAATTATTTCTCCTATAACCAATAGCAATCACTATTCATATACAAAAATGTCCACCGTAAATCTCAAAATCCCCGTTTGAGCACCTCCCCAAGTTAGACCTACCGGGTTCAATTAGGAATCTAAATCATCCCGGGAACCATTCAAACACACAGAAAAAATTTCATAAAAATAGGTCCAATCGTTTAGGAATACATAAAGGACACACACACACACACAGACAAGCATTCATTTTCATATACCTAATAATATAGATGAATACACATTATATTATTATAATATTATAAGATTTTAACAACCAACAGCGTCTCTACAACGATATATTAAATCACATGTAGGTACGTCGCATAAGCACCGATTTAGTGCTATACAATTTTGATTTAAAAAAAATCAAAATCATTCATCAGTTTTTATAAACATACGAAATCGTTCTCCATTATACAACAATATTGCACTACCAATACTGTTAATTTGATAAAAGCGTAAGAATCGAATCGTGTTCTTCAAATGTTTACTTGTAAAGCGCCGTACAACATTACAATTACATTGTAATATTTCATGTAAATCGTTTAAATTCCAAATCAGATATATTTATAATAGTTTTTTTTTTTACAGTTCAACTCTATAAATGCTTGAAATTTATGAATTATCTGATATAAACATACAGTTTAACAGTTATATATATTTAGGTACTCATTACATATAGAATCAATGGATTTATAATTATCATAATTTATGTTGTATTATATTATCGTAAAATTATCCACATAAGTTGTACTTATTAAATAACTTTATAACTTCATATAGTGAATACAAAGTTCTCGAGTTTTCAATTTGCATGCATGTCTTAGCGTGTTATCTTTACTCGTGTTGCAATGCGCTATTAACCACTAATCACATATAAGTAGGTACTATATAATAATAAATCAACTGTTTAAATCTACCAAAGTATATTTCAATTTTCAAATTTCTACGCAATAAATAATAATGACAAACAAACGCTAAAAAACTACACATATTTGCACCGTGTCAATTTAAAAAAAGAAATATAATTATTATATTATAATATAATAATTTCTAATCAAACTATAATATAAATAATCATATGATTTGTTAGTTTTATGATAATTAATAAAACATTTAATTGAATACACGGAAATGCACTTTACTGCAGTAAATGCATTGTTACTCAATGCGGGTTGAATGATAATTATTGAGTAATATGTATATTAAGAAAACGTATTATAAAGGGTCCATTAAAAATTTAAAACAAACACTGAACAAATAATATCAAATAATACACGACCGTTTTTTTATTATTATTATTGTCATTTATTGAAGACTTTAACTCTTGTTGCGGACTTTTAATTGTTCTAATAATTCAAATGCACTCCAAACAGTAAAATTAGTTTTAATTTTTACAGTTGTAGAACGTAGCAATGTAGAGTAATATAATCAACATACGTGCACGACATTCATCAACCGGCACAGTAAAATTGTAGGATACTTTTTAAGTCATAAAGTTGTTAACAAATTTAAAGTTAGAACACATGAGAAAATTAAAAACACCACTTTGAGCTCTACAAGCTGGAGGAATTTTAATAAAATACTATTATTATTTTATAATCGCAAGTAAATTAATCATAATTGTACCGTGGTAGCAGTGTGCAGCCAATACGCTACCAGCTATTTTCGTGACATATTTTTATCGCACACGTCATAATATAATATTATGTTTGTTGGCATATATTATGTACATCACACGTCCTACTACATCGGTGGTTTTTCTATCTGTATAGACAAGCAATGATAATTGGATCATGTCCCGATTATTGTAGTAAAACAAAAGAAAAATCGTTTAATCCCGCTGTCGACGATAAGACGGAATTTTTTTTTTTATTATTTTAAACGTGTCAAAGTCGTACCGTGATGTTCCCACGCGCGCGTCCTGCTGTACACAATGCGCAGCTCGTGTGACCCGAATATCGCACACGAAAAATAGAAAGAAAAAACCAAACAAACAAATAAAATATAAACTCGCTATTACCATGACAAGACGATATATGTACCTTCGCACCGTATGCGCCTAACCTACCTGCGCGCGCACTCACATACAAACACACACACACACTCACACACACACACACACACACATTTATGTATATTAAATAAATGTATTATTATTATTATTTATATATATATATTTCATGAGTTCAAGTACTTGTGTGTGTGTGTGTACAACAGTCACGAAGAGCCGTGCCGGCCTTGGACTCCCGCGCGCGAAGACCGATCATAATATAACGACTGTCAGCGGCGGCGTCGGCGTGTGTGTTGCGAAAATTTCATTACCGTAGAAATTACCCATTATTTATTTTCTGGCGCGCGTCAAATGAAAACGAAAGGCTCACGAAGAGCTTACCGCGCGATAGCTGCAGGAGACTCGACGAGCGGACGTGCTGCAGGCGTACAACTCGAGATTCACGTCACGAGGACCTATGCCTACCTATATATTATTTGGTCATTTGATATCCATACAATAATAGTTATTAGTGATAGATTGATGTGTGTGTGTGTGTGTGTGTGTGTGTGGCGGTAGGCGAAGACGCGCGTCGCGTGCATTACAATATTATTCGACGAGACATCTGTTGCAGCATATAGCTCCCGATTAACAACCCTTCGGTATATATAAATTAAACCGTCGTCGCCGAAGTTCAGTTCACCGAAAAGTCAGATAACGAAGTTATATTAAGTTATATTATCGAATAATCGGTAAGCGTTGCAAACTTATACAATGTAATATAAAATTTTGAATTTTACCTATAATATCTTAACTATCAATATCTCTATCGCAAGTTTGCTTAAATAAGATAGATAAATTGTAATTTAAATAAGTTATAGGTAAGTATGTGATATTGTTTTACGATTTAATAAAAAAAATAATAATAATAAATACATCTGTAGATAATGTGACGTATACACCGAATATTAGATATTATAATAGTAAGCTATTGCATTCTGTCAGACCTTCGAGATACTTATATAGCCTATAGAGGTACCTACCTACAGTTAAGACTTGGATAATTATTGCGTTAATAGACACACTCCGAAGGTATAAAGAAAAAGAAAAAGAAAATTAAAACGACAATGCAACCATATTATATATAGATCCATATAAGTACCCACTCGGCCATTAGTTTGTTGGTACAGCGATTAGGAATGAAAGGTATTGGTTTTAAAATAATATGTTATATTGTATCAATCTAACGGCGCTCGATCAGTGGCGGCGCGGCGACGGGTGGCGAGTGGCGACAAAAACAAAATAAACTCGTTTCGACGACGTTGTAATAATATTATAACCGTATAGGTAAACTGCAGGTATATAATAGACAGCTGGTCTAAACTGCTGCCGGTTACAAAGAAAGATAAAATTCCTTTACATTTTGTTATTATCATCGTCATAATAATATATTATACCGGCTAATATTTTTTTAAGGGTGGCGGTGAATTATTATCTTTTTTTGTGATACGCGGTTATATACTTATATAATATATACATATAATAATACACATAGTACACCCAAAGTACCACATATTATATTGTAATATTATAATACATTACACGATGATAACGTTTTCTATTATACAGCGTGAGTAGTCTTTTCGAGTAAAATAACGTAATAACTTTTATGAAATTTATATTGTTTATTGACCAAATCCAATACACAATTATAACTAAATTCCGAGAAATGTAAACTTTTTTCTCTCCTTGAATAATATAAAACCAGGTATTGTGCGCAATAACATAAAAATATACATGCACATTATACGATTTGATATTCATATTATATATGTTTCAATGTTTGCATAGCGACTATCCAGTTCAAGACTGCAACAACTCAAAATATTGGTTTATTGGGTATAATGTGTTTTCTTTATTGTTTCTCTATGTAACGTAATGTAAAATTTGAATTATAATATTGAGAATGCTCTCTCGTGGTCAATAATTTAACTGTATTTTATTGCGTTCTTGAACTGAAATCGTCATAAGATGGTGCATATAACTCGGATTTGTTATGTTTCGAGTTGTTGCAGTCTTGAACTGGATAGTCGAATTAGAAACGACGCGTAATTATTTATACGTATATCTTCCCGTCTTAAAACACTAAAAAAAATAACTCATTCAAAAGTATTGTATAATATAATATAATACGTTAAATATAATAGTGATAAATTTCGAAACTTTCAATCAGGAGAGAAAAAAAATGTGTTAGGAATTTTGTAATTTTATCTGGTTTTATTTAATTTTCATAGAATAAAATGTGCTAAAGTACTATGAATGTCACGGAGAAAAATTAAGAGGACAGCAAAATTCAAAAGAAAAAAAGACTCCCAGCTTACAAAAAACAGATAAGGCAGTTCAAGGCAACGTAGTTTTGTAAATGGTTATAGTCTAATATACGGTAGATATAATGTTATAATTAAAAACTTTAAACATTTATCACACAATCTTTTATATAATTATTTTTAAACAACCTCATAATTAACTTCGAAAACATGCAGCACAATTGAAGGAAATGTATAATTCAAGTAATTCAACAATTAAATAATCAAAGATTGATTCATGAAAAACTGCACAAAAGTTGTTTTTAGACATAGGTATCTACATTTAAGATAATACGATGTTATTGATGGTCAAAAAAAGGATCACAATATTATATTTATTTCATTATTATGCTGTTATAATATAATATTTTAATATCGATAATGATTATTAAAAATGTATGAAATAATAATTATGCGGATGACTTATTTTGCAAACATTATTTGTATAGTTTTTTTTTTTTTTATTGAACTTAAGCCCGGCGACTAAGGCCATTAGCTGTTGTAGGGGTTATGAAATGTGGTAGGGACTAGGGGTAAGGTTGGTGCGGTAGTTTGTTTTTACGATTGTTTTACGGTTTGTAGCAAACACGTGTATGTGTGGCAAGGTTTTTAACTACTATGAACCCGGGTGGTCACCCATCCGGGAGTTAGTAGCTGTAGCCGATACTTACTCCCAGTCGCATTCTGCGACTGGTAGCAGCCAACGTGCCACGCCAATCCATTATATCGTTTTATTTTTTAGAAACTGAGCATTTAATCTTTAAGACGTCGAGTTTACCTTTGTGTACAAGTTTTAAATCATTGGCAACACTTACTTTGTACGCCGTTGGTTTATTTTATTATTATTGAAGTCTGTTATTGATTTCTCAACACGTCAACTTAACGTATAATTTTATTTTTTATAAACTGTTCGAAAAAAATTGTAACCGCATGGTATAAAGTGATGTAAATGAAAACAAACCTAGTAAAATTAATTACTAATGGCACATAGCCAACAGCCAAACAGCAATGTGTTCAACCATAGTTGTCACGGCGATACGGGTAAATTTAAACTTCAAAACTGTATAATATGCGGTAGTTATGTACAATAACAATTATACACCATATTATGCAGAATATTCTAAATGCGTATACCTATAATAATACTTACACTAGATAGTCGCACTAACTGTAGAATATTAATTTATCGACAGTGCAGTGATTTGCGAATGTAGGTGACAATTGGTATAATAGGTATTATATTATATTTTAAGCTTTTAATTTTAGGACCGTTTGTTGTGTTTCCAACGCCCTTGCGCGCATACATATTATAATATCATAATATAACAATGCACCAGGACGTCGCGGTATTGTATATACCTATACTTATGTGTAATTGCAATTTGCACGCAGCGTCGTTTATCCCAAGAGATTTTACGCATTGTATAATTATTACTCGGAACCCGTGGACCGTTTTTGGATTAAGTGGCCGATGGTGATGTGATGCGTGTTACATATTGTTATATAGGTGCTTATATTATGAACGCGAGGCGTTGTAGAATGACTATAATATTATATACAATTATTATATTATTGTTTCTTGAATTACATTATTGAAATATTAATCGTTTGATTTGCATTCTCAGAACAATCGGGGCGACCAAAGACAGCGAGGCTAAAAAATAAAATAAAAAATGAGAAAGAAAGAAAAAAAACGATTCCCCGGGATGATACACATGCTGAATTCTCACGATCATTTGGTACATAACATTTCACCGTGTTGTGCAGACGTGTGCGTCTGTGCGCCCAAAATTTATGGCTCACACATGCTCCAGTTTAATATTAATGATAAAAAAAAGAGAGAAAAATAATGTACATGGAACGATTCCAACCGGCAACGTTTTATCTTATACATTATACATATATATATATATATATATATATCCACACTGAGACTTTACAATACGTGCGGTTTATTTATTTATTATTATTTTTTATTGTATGCAATAAAGGAAATAACGAAAAAGGCAAACAATAGTATCGAGTTTAGAACAATGCAAGTTGACGTGCGATTTTTTTCACGAAAATATACGTATTCCTCTGCTGCACGATATCAAACTTGCTGCAGATCCCGGTCAACGTCACGATCCGGCCATAAAGATAACGACATTTTGAGTATACAGAGTGAACGGCTGAAGAGTGCGGTATATACCGTGTTATAGTAAAATTCTACCGAAATATTATACTGTTAACTTAACGAAAATATTTCACATCTTACTATGTACTTATAATTTTTTTTTCCTACAAAATATAACCATACAATATCATTGATAAAAATTTTTTTTAAATTTTAAATGCAGCTAATATTTCTATACATCCGGAACTACAGTATAATAATATAAAAGTACGTGTATTATGTAGGTGGTGACTGCGCCCATTGCAACTGCATTATTCTGTATGCATGTCGTACATGTGTGGTGGTAGTTCGTGTTAATTCTCGTCGACAATGGTTCTCGTTATTTTCAAATGGCGAATCAACAGGTTTAGTTTTTTATTTTTATTCCTGTTCCAGGAACACCCATTTAGTTTTATTATCGTTTCCTCACCGATACGAGTACTGCACCGCGACACGTTCATCAGCGGATAACACGCAATATTAAATCGTCTACGCGTTTGAAATGCCGAATACTGCCGTAGAATTATCAACAACACAATATCGCAAATAAAAAGTGTGCACTTCTCCACGCGCAGAATATAATATGAATTAATAATGTTTAAAAACCAAATTCTTATGCCAAACGTCTTATTAAATACGCGTTGACAACTTTCTGGACACAAAGTTTGCACAGATTTATCCAATTATCCATCTAAAATTGTAATGTATGACATGGCTATTAACTATTTTTCGAACTATAGTGATAGATATTATAAACATAAAATTCGTGATGTTTGTATTTTGTATTGCCGCTACATATACACGACATTATAGTGGCAATTATTAATGCCCGGAAACAGAACTATTAGGAAGTATTAATTAATATCGTAGGTATATCGGAATTGAATTCCTTCTAAATAATAAACGGATTAATGTTTAACGTCTCGAAGGTCACGCTTCGAGACCACTTTTATTTGATATTTATTTTTTACTCATTCACAGGTAAATAATATATAGTATAGAAAGGTTCTCGAATCATATTAACCATCGTTGATGTTAATTACATTCAATCGCAAGCACACACACATGCTGACACTCATACATATATAATATATATACATACATATAAATTTATTATTAAATACCTACCATGAAAAACAAATTTAGATATGTAATATTATAGATTTTATTCTTATATGACATGCAGTTATAACTTAGAAACTGCATATTTTATGGTTATTCTTTAAGATAGATATAATAGATAAATATAATTAGAATTTATTTAACATTTTATTGGATTATATTTTAATTTTAATTTTGATTTTACTTTTTACGATTTTTAATTGAAGTTTAAGAAAAATATACAATAATAATAATCTTATTCTTAGCGCTGTATCTCAATTAAAACAATTTTAATGATACAATTCTAGCTAATAACATTTACGACCTTGTTAACACGGAGATCCATTTGTTTTTTAGAGTTATATTTATAATTTATGCCATTTAACTATAAATTAAACCGCTATTAGGTGTGGTTAGGATTTAAAGATTTACTCTACATAGCATTAAGTAAAATACTAAAATGTTGAACTTGAGCCAATACATAATAATGTATTAAATTAGTAGGTACCTTCTATTCTTTATTTAATGATAACTATCTGGTAAGATGCAGTATAAAATTAAAAAAATATTTAGTTATAATACCAACATTAAATAACTGTACGAAAAATGCCTTTCATATTATAATATACAGTCATTTATATATTTTTACATAATTATATTTTATTTATTAGGTACTATAGAACTTATAATATAGGTAATGATGTAACTCATAGCTATATTATACAGGGCAATTTAACACTTAATACGTATTATTGTATAATCAAATAAGTACTTAGATTTTTAATACCGTTTAAGGAGAATTATGTGATGATATAACATTTAAGAACCACCCTTTTTACTGTAACTTTTCAAGCAAATGATTTTTGGAAAATTTTGTATCTAAATCAAAATTTGAACGAGTAATATAGTTGTTGAGTTATTACTTATTAAGCTATGTGTACTACAGATAATAGTATAGATTTAGAAGATATGTAGGCTGTGATAGTTTAAACATTATAATGATCTTAAATTATTGGAAATTTGTTACAATTTTATAATTTTTAAAATTTAACCGAGTATAATAAATAGGTAGAAGACTAAATATTATATAATATACTTAATATTTTATGAAAAACCATTGTCAAAAACTATTACCCCTAGGACATAAAGTTTAATAACACAAAAATTACAAGTCCACATTTTTATTAAAACACGTCAAAAGTTTAAAAAATACCACCCAAATAAAAATTTACTAGAGTACAGCAAAAAATAGTAGTTCTCGTTTGAAAAAAAGTGTGCATCAGAATATTTCTTAAATTGTGTAGAAAATCTAACCTACTTATATGAAAATATATGCTTTAAGTGTTAATAAAAATTCTAAAAACGAGAAAATGAATAAACGCGTTATTAAAGGATAAAACGGGGTGACCATGATTAGTGTATCATTCTGTAATTCTAATTCTAATAATAATAATAATAATAATAATAATAATAATAAAAAACTACGTAACCTTTCATAATCGTATGTTATATAACTCTCAATAGATGAGACTTTTTTAAATTATTTATCGGATAATTAATTGAATTTGTCTCTAAATAAGCTTGTTATTTTTTTTTATTTCCGAAAACATATTACGTCAAAAATCTATCCATTAAATCAAATTAGAGCACTTAAAAAAAAGACAGCCTATCAAAGTAGTGATACATATTATTGTACATTGTGGCAATGGTGCAAGTATACTCTTTCTTAAGTCCATAAGGTTATGGACCTAACCTCACTTTACTCCTACTTTCATAAGCAACTACTATTTATTTATTTTTTTTATTGCTTAACACTTAGCCAGTTTCTGAATTAGCCTCTTGAGCTTTGTCAACGCCTGGCATGCAAATGACCTGCAAGTACGATCTTTCATTTCTCAAAATCAAAATTATTTTAATGAGACATAAAACGGCTTTGCCTCAGCATAGACAAACCTACTTCAAGTTATTTTGGGTGGAGATCTTACATTTTTATTTTATTCTAAGTTCTCTCCTTTCCATCACTTTAAGTTGGACTTTTTATAATGGTTAAGTTTTTGATGGAGATTTCATTATTTTTTGTTGATTATGCGGCATTGTTTATACTATAAAATTTAAAACAGAATTTATTAAGAATAGTGGGAATTTATAAAATGTATCATTGTAATTTTGTGCTTATTAGGGTTTGTATTATACCTATATTTAAACTAATGCAAAATGAAAAACGATAGAAATATTTATGTCTTTGCTTACACTATATTAATATGATCAATCTGTATGCCAAATTGCATGTTTCTACCTATAAGAGAAGTGCATTATAATTATGGTGATGGGCTATAGTCAGTGAGCCAATAAAAAAATATAAACTTTGAAAGTTTCCTGCATATTGAAACGGCTTACATATTATAGGCTAAAATTTTGCATTGTCCTATGTTTTTTTGGCTTGATCATTATATCCAATTTTAAAAGCCAAGAAACAAAAATTTTAAAGGGAAATACTGGATGAATTGGTTAATTTGTAAAGATATACAGAATATGCTGCTTGAACTTGGTCTGGCTCACTGCCGTGCGCTCAGATATAGAAAATAGAACTTGGAAGACATTAAACAAATTATTTAAGTATAAGAAACGAGGCAAACACTCTAGTGGACATAAATACAGAAAAAAAATCGTGGACTAAAAATATGTGTTTAATTTGTACGGCGTATCTAAAGATTTTTTTTCGTATGGCACGTATTGACCGTGTGGCGTGCTGGTTGTAGGTCCAAATATCAGTCGTCTGTTGGACAAAATTTTTATTTGGGCAATCACAGATTTTTTTCATGCGTGTTATTATGTGCATATTATATAATTATATAGGACAGGTAACCGTTTATTTAAATACTATCATTTTTAAAAAAATATTGTTTAGGGTTTAAAATTTGAATGAGAACTCGTAATTATGTTGTAGATATTAAACACCAATTAAATAATAATTTACATTAACAGCCGTTGAGTGTTTATTTGCATAATATAATTATATGTTAATTAAGAATAATTGTTACAAAGAAAAACACTGTCAAGACAAATAAATTGCAGAAATAAAAAAATAAAAAAAATAAAAAATACATTGCCAAGTCAAGACTCAAGATTAATGTGAATTTAATAAGTTTAAGCATTGTAAAAATTAATTGAGCCTTAAAATACAATACACGTACTATCATAAGTCATAACATTTAATAATGAAAGTTTTTAATTTTATTTGGTAACGTGAAATATTAAGTCAGATTTTCTTAAGTTTGGTTACAAATAATTATCATAATAATAATAAATAATTATGAATAATTATTGCTTATCGATGTTTTTTATTTATATTCCTTGACAAATATTGTACAGGTACCTACTACAAAAAGCATATAGGCTGAACATGAAATTGCTTTCTGTGAAGAGCACTTAAGAGTTAACATTTATTTTTCACTCCTTTATTGGCTCTCATTCGAAACAACTTTTAAAACGTTAATAATTCAACTTCTTTGGAGCAATCATAATTGATTATTGTTAAATACTTAGTGTACTTACAAGAGTATACAATATACATATATGGACAAAAATACTATATAACAGAATTAATTGCTAAACTACATAGGTAGGTATGTGTTAAATGTTTAGAGGATGATACTTAGATTTTGTTTCCTTTATAGATGTACATATTAATATAATAAAGTATATTATATACCTACATTACTGACATCAACTATATAGTAATATATACTAATACAGAGTTTCTATAAATATATATACACCAATGGGTATTTAATATTCACTAGATTCATGACTTACGATTTATCATTTGCCAGCATACCCATATATAAACAAAATATTATATTGCTTTCACCATTAAAAATTAAATGAATGTAAAAAATTAACATCACTACAAATAATTGTGTACCTATATAAACTAACGTAAATTATTTCCACTAAAACCACTGGGAGTCATTAACGAGATAATAATAAAAAAAAATTAGCTATAAATGATCTGAATTCGGGGAGATGTCTGGAGTTTTCCACTAATCTAAAAGATAAATTTATACAATAATTATTATTAGCGAAAAAATATATTTTTGTAAACGTCCAAGGTTTCTTTGAGCCGTTGTTCAATTTTACTGCGCGTATAATATATTTTCTCCTTAAGCCTCCGGCCACCATAAAACACTATACTTTAGTAGGTAGCTATTTCGTACTTTACATTGTGTGGTCTGAAATCTATAGTATTAACCTCAATACATATTATATACACTTCATACACTTCATACATAATATATTATATACGTAATATTTATATTTAATATAGTTAGGCGATTACATTACCCTATATACCATATAGGTATATATATAATACTATATTATATTATATATTATGTTTATAGGCGATAAAAAAAAAGTTAAAGACATAAACATCCAACACAAATGTATGACCAAAATAACAAATAGCAACGGGTTTAAATTTTAATGTCTGATCAAACGATCCGATTATAATTTTATAATATATTATTGGTTATAATTTATATTGTTGTATGATATTTAACTTGTTTTATGAAACAATTTTTTTTTTTATAAAAGTCTAGTTAAATTATAAAACAAATTGTTATCGACATACTTAGGTTATTGTAAAAAAAATTAGGTACATTTAAACAATGTTTATCAATAAAAATGACTATAGTAAATATTAATATATTTGTTCAATTTAATTAATAGCAATAATAATTGCAACAAATTATAAAAAAAAATGTGTAAAAAGTACTTATTTATTTAATATTGACAATTATTATTAACTATTTATTATTTATTTCAAAAACAAAATGATTTTTAGTGCTTATAAACCAAATTTTTTTTATCAATACAATTATGATTTATAATGATGAAAATAAAAATTGACAGTTGGAATTTAGCTCATTAAAACCTACCTATGACATTTTATTTGATACAGTATCTGATAAGAGTTTGCTGCGTGTTATCTTAAAAGCAAACGAAATAAACCTATCAATTAAATTTGAGTTATCTCATATAGAATTGCATAATATAAAATAATACATTAATATCATTACAGAAACAAATACTAAATACACAATATAATTCAATGAACTAGTTTCTAATAAGTAATTAGTAATTATATAAGGACAGAAAACTGTCTGGAGATTCGAATTGATAAAATAATAAATATTAGTAGGTATAATTTGCATTACTCGCATCTATTTTTCACCAAAACAAATCCGTAAGTAAAAAAAAGTAACTTTTTGTTAAATTCCTACTAATATTATCGGATGTAACAAAATATACAGAATGTATTGTGTAGTTAGCATAACTATGAGCCTTACTTAGTACCTGCCTATTTCTTGTGAACCTTATAGACACAGACATCTTGATAATCTTAGTTATTTTAAATAGGTATACACACGCATTTCCGATAATAATATAGCGTGTGGACTTTATATGAACAAGTCAGTCGGTACCTATACATCCTTGGCAAAACTGTTTGCCGATTACTCAATATTTGTCATAATTATTCAAGATAAACATATGCCTAGGTATACTTACATTTATGGCGCAGTAACTAATGTTTTAACAGATATTGTTTATGTTCATCATCATATTTTATAGTCAAGAAGGAAAATTTATATTATTTATCTTATCAGTAAAGATAGATAAAACAATATACTTAAAACATTTTTTTTTTTTTTTTTGATATTGGGGTAAAACGTCAGCCAGTGGAATTATAATTTGGAGGTAGGTACTATACATTACAACAAAAAATACACGTGGTTAATATAAATCTTAATTGTTACAACTTAAAAATAGTCTAAAGAGTAGAGACGAGGAAATTAAAATTATATAGCTGCTTAACAATAATATGGTTTTAAGGGAGTAAAAATATACCTACAATATGCATTTATCTAAGTGAACAAAATACAAGTAAGTATTTATTTTTGGATAGAAAAAATAGAACATTTACACAATGATAATACTCAAGTGTAACGTATATACATATTTTTCGTTTTGCCATAAGTATCACGGTAAAAACTATAAAAACTTTAAATGCAAAAATGTCTTATACCTTTTTACCCATATGAAAAGGTCAAATAAAACGGCAAAAACTTGTAATGATACCCATCATGACGAATCGTTAAATATTTTAAAGTAATGATGTGCATACAATTATTAACTGTTAATTTACACCTACTTAGTTGTATGTAAAAAAAATATTTGTTTCGCTTTCAAAACAATTTATAGATAAGTTTATACAGGGCGTTTAACGTAATATATATACAGTTATTATATTATAAGATATTATAACTTCTACACATTTAAATACCTAATATAAAGATTTTTATTACACCTATAAAACTATCTTATTTTGATAAATTCTAAACTCTTACGTTTCTACATTCTACTATTTAAAGCAATATTGTTTTTAAAATGACAACCCGCATAATGTATTATTATTATATGTCGTTATCTTGTACCTACATTCCTTTTTTTTAACAAATTAATATTTTTAATACGTAATTTTTAACAATATTTTATTAAAATGTTTGTAAATTATATTTAGGTAATATAGGTAACGATTTACATACCAAGTTTCTATACAATTAAATGATACCCAATGATGGTAACACCTACAAACATATCATGATAAAGATATATGAGATTCGCATATTATGAATATTATACCAATGGCCATATTTAGAGTGGTTTCATCAAGCATGCTCAGTGCTCACCCTCATTTTTCAATTCAATAATACATATAGGTACTTACATAAAAATTTAGATTTTAGAATTTTCAATAAGTAGGTACCTATATGTACCTAATATATCTATATAATATCTATATTGACTTACAAAATTAATTATATTTTCAAATACTTAATTTTTTTTGTCATTTAAGGAGTGTCCTATAGCGATATAAATAAACTTATTTTTTTTTCAAACAAGTACCTCCATATTTTATTGTAAATTGTTGATTATTTTTTTTTAATTTTGATAATCCAAATTTAAATTTAAGCGAGTCGTATTTGAGACATTAAACTTTGTTAACCAAGAATAGTACACCATAATAGGTTTTTAAGATATAATATGAGAGTTACGGTGATTTTAAAATTTTACTCATAAAATCTATCAACATTTCATAATTTATAAAAATGATCTGTGTATACTAATAGTACCTTAAAATATAGAATAGCTACTGTCTACTATATAATATTATATATTATAATATTTATTTTATATTTTATGTGAAACAATTAGGTATTATGGATATATATTATATTATAATATATTAATATATTATACATAATAATATAATATCCCTAGTGCATACATTTCAGTAATTCAGAAACCTCTGCTAAGTAATTTGCGGAAACGGCTGTGGCTCTAATTTGAACAAAATAAGTTTCTATAGCTACAGGATATTCCTTAATTGGTATAAAACTCTAAGTATTTGTTATTATGGTCCTTAAGTAAATATACTTAAATATTCTAAAAATCAGAAATTTAATTGATCCATTCATTAAAGGGGAGGAGGGTTAACATACTTTATTTGAATCATCCTGTATAAATAATTTAATACTAAAATTAAACAGTAAAAGTGCGATATATTTTTTTAAATATTTAATTTTTATTCGAAAGAGTCATTAACTTAGTACAGACGTCTGACACCTATAACTACTTTATACATCACATAAATAGTGATTATCTGAGGCCGAAGCTTGCGTATGCTAAACAATAGGCACGTGCTATAATATGACGTCCTCTTTTTCACGTAAACGAAGTAAATAAAATAATAAATGTACTTTTATGTATGAAAAATCGTAGATGTACCAATTAATAATTGTACCTAATGCTGCAATATAATATCCTAATGAGCTTGATTTAATGTGCATCAAAATATTTGAAATATGTGACTGCATGGATGCATATATTTTTTTTTACATTGTTCGTGATAGTTTTAAGTAAATTAACGCGTATAAATTATCTACTTATATAATATTATATATTTATAGTTGTATAGGAATAACTGCAGTTTATCATTATAACGAGTAATTACTTCTATATTAATTATGTATACTGATAAACTTACCATCACATATAAACATCACGAGTTCATTAAGATTACGTTACTAAAGGCTATATTTTGATGACCGTGGATCATGAATGAAAATACGAATTATCGAGTATATTATATATTTATAATAAGTAACGACTGACGAGAAATAGTTAAATTCTTATCAAATATTTGATTAAAAAAAAATATGCACCTAATACAAATCAGTTTACTTTGTTATAAATATAAATTAGTTAGAAAATAAATATAATCCGCAGTTATAGGTACAATAATATAATTTTATTATTATATAATAATTATTGTTAATTTATTTTTATTTTTTCATATTGAATTTTGCAATAAATCATGCATTATAGTAAAACATTAAGAATATATAATTATAGGTATAGCAGATTGGTAGGAGGTACCTACCTGTTTAATATATTGCATATTGTCAGTGATTTTGAATAAAACTAATTATATTTTTACGTACCTACCTATAACCTGTAGGTATCTCATACCTACATGCTCTATTACTGTATAGTAGGTATCATAAAAGACAGACAGATAAAATACCTAAAAAAATAAAATAATAAAACACCTGTTTGTGTAATAATAATATTATCTCAACAGGTTAAAAAAGGCTCCATGCTGTATTTTGTGTGTATCCACCATTAATAAAAGTCGTGTACATGTGTAGGTAAGGTTTTTGTCTACAATAATATTATATTCTCAGTGAAACTTTTTTCCGTATCTATATAATATAGGTAGGCATCAAGAAGGCGGGAAAGTGGAGAAAAAACTGCAGAGACTTGACATAGGTACCTACTGATATAATACTGGCGAAGTTAACTAATATTATTATAGTACTTACCGAATACGGTTTCGAAGTCAAGTCGTCCGGGCACAACTGCAATAATCGTGATTTCGGATGATCGGGATCGGAAAAACAACGACGGACAGAAATCGCTGAGGAGTAGCAATCGCACCACACAAGAACGCACGTCGCCTCGCGACCATCGCGGAACTGAGCGTACGGCACCGACACTCGGGCACGCTGCCGGTGCGCCCCGCCGCCGCCGCCCCCCCGCGCCCCCTCGCGCAAAGCATTTCTAAATTTAGCGCTGACGTCAATTCCCGGCGTTCCGATTGGCCGGCATGTCGGCCCGCCGGCCGAACCTATTGGACGGGTGGCCGGCCGGGGTTTGGCGGGCAAATTCGATTTTGACCGTTTCGCGAGGCCGCTTGTCACGTGCAAACGCACACGCACGCGCACGCATGAGTCGTGGATCGCAGCCTAAGTGCCCGTCTATCATGGGTACATATTATTATTATAGTGATAACGATATAATATTATTGTGAATTAACATATTAATAAAAAATTTTATCTACCGCCGCCGCCAAGTGTATAGGTACTTTCAATAACAACATCAGTATAACAAATAATAATAATAGTATTTGGAGCACGTTGTAATGTACCTATATACACAATAGTAATGCGAAATGACATAGGTATATACCTAATTTATATCTAAGTATACACGTGTAGTGAATAATATGTATATGTAGGTACCTACTAAATATATATTAACCTAAACCATGTACCTGCATATCTATATAGTATCTGCTCACGAGCTAATCGCGATGACGCCGACATGGGTAAATCCCCAAATCCGTTTGATTTTTATTGAACCGTAGGTATATAATATATATATTATATTGATACCAGCTATATATATCTACACAAAAGCATTACCTAGTGAATTACAAACCGATAATCTATAGTAGTATTTATTTACTATATTGTAAATTTTTCAACCGTTATACCATTATAATACTCATATAAAAATCACGTTTCGTAAGTATTTTTTTCAAAAGATATAATTAATACAAATTTTCAATTTAATAATATTTAAAAAGTATGTGCTGCACATACGATATACCTATCACATATATGTATAATAATATATATTTTGTTAAATATTAATTTGTTGATGTGTTTATTGTTTATTTATTATAATAGGTACCTACTATCAATTACTGTATGTTTAATTTCTTATTTGTATTAGGTAGATACCTGCATAAAAATGGCTTAACCTAACCAAAACTAGTAGTTTTGAAATTTTTCGATTAAATATAGATACTTTTGACATTGGCAAATTGTTATACTTAAATTACTTGCATATGCAAATAATATTTTTTAATGTATACCTAGCTATAGACACTAAAAAGTATCGATTTCTTAATCTAATACATAATAATATAACGTCACTAAGCTTGATTGTAAGAACATTATCTTTGTTTGTAATTTGTATATTATGGGTTTTTTACGATAGTTCGGTTTTAAGAGAGTATTATTTAGAGCATTTTTTATTTACACTATATTGTCTATATTGCACACACAAAACTTGCTAAAAAAAATGTAACCATCGTAAAATCACACATACAAATACAGATAATGTTCTTAGTTCTTACTATCAAGTTTCATATATAATAGGTCGATTCACTCTAGTTTTTAAACTAACGAAGCTAAATTTGATATGCTGAGCGTTAATTCGTTATGTTATACACACTTGTAAGACGGAGACAACAAATGCCCGTGTATTACGTCCTCTTACTACAAAGATAAATCGACCGAATTTCAAGATTCTATAAGGGTAAGTATCGCAATTTATTATACTATTAAATATTAAATAATATAGTACACGCCATATATGCTATCAGCTGTAGATTAAAATTTAAAGAATATACCTATATATAGTTTAATGCATTTTGAGTACCTATATGTATTCTTAATTTATTCTGGTATAGGCAATAGGCATGCTCTGCTGTCAATTAGTAATATAGTCATTTCATAGTATGATGTATTATTATTTATACATTATATTATATTATATTGATATACCTATAACCAATAACCACATATGATTTGTAACAATATAAAATTGTATATTAGGTATGTATATTGTATATAGGTACGCCCGATGCCAGCAATAATATATATTTATATTATATAGGTATACCAGCTACCGTACGTGTTTATCATATTTTTCAAGGAAATATGAGCTAAGAAACACATTTAATAGGTACTTATATATACTTGCATCACGGTAGTATATATACCTATACTATATATATATGTGTCACTGTGTCAGTGACGGCACGCCGCGCGCAGTCTAGAATTTTGTTTTTTGATTCAATTTTTTTTTCGTGTAGGTGTACCAACGGCTATGGTTCTTTTAGAGTTTTATAAAACGAATCACATATAACTTACTTATTTTCGTCTTTGCAGCAATGCAGATAAACGCACCTTACATAGAGAATGCACAGGGATGCTTAAAGGGAAAAGCGTCGTAGCTGCTTTAAACCTTTAAGAGTCTACATAATAATCTAAAGAGTCCATTATAATAGAGACAATAATTTTATCTTGACATATTTTATTTTCTAGTCTATACCTTTTTTATACGCTACAGTTATATATACAGGAATATAGTTAACCTTAACGGTAGCTTTAAATTTTAATAACGTGCAAAATACTTAAATACAAGGTTTACTATGAATACAAATATTGCAATTATATAATAGGCATGGATGAGACGCTAAACCAAAATATAGACTATTAAGTATTAACATTATAAATATAGTAACTATATCTATACCTACTGTAATTTTCAGTTAACCAAAATTATAAACTATACCTACTTAATATAAACATACAAGAACCGTATTTTAGATTTATCTTATACTTAGCAAATAGCGATAAAATTGTGATAATATAGTCCTTATCGCATATTTACCTATTTATGGATAGATTATTTCCATTTTTTTTTTATTAATGCAGAGAATTGTTGGTCACCTAGATCATTTTATATATAATATAAAACTCTAAAAATCAATTTTTAAAAGTTCATATTATTATTATAGGAAAATAACGCAATATATTCTGCAGAACTATCAAATGCAACGTCGATATATATTTTTTTTTGTTTCTAAATTTGAATTTATTAAAACCGTTTGTACTTATACTATGAAGAGTATGGACGGAGTCGTGTAAGTACAGTCACAATAAAATAGACATGATGCACACCTGGCGTTAGTATCAGTTGCATTACTGTGTTGCGTCGAAGCTCACAACGTATATAATATCTAATATATAAAATTCTCGTGTCACAATGTTAGTTACCATACTCCTCCGAAACGGCTTGACCGATTTTTATGCAATTTTATATGCATATTCAATAGGTCTGAGAATCGGCTACTATCTATTTTTCATACCCCTAAGTGATAAGGGCTGTTCAGAAAAAAACAAATTATTATTGTATTATATTATAATACTTTTCAGTTTTCCGAGACTGAGGAGTGGCACTGGCGCTAGTAATTTCAAACACTCCCCCCCCCAAAATCACATATCTTGTACAAATATATTTGCTGAATGTAACAATGTCCGAGGGGTTATATTCACTCTGATTTGCCTTCGGCGTACAAATAATAACATACTTAGCTCTATAATATTATATTGATTTTGTCTTCGTTCTACATCTTACATCTTTTATCACCATATTTTCCCTTTGTTTTACACTGTGTTTAGCCAATTTTGTACTTTTTGTACTTTTGCACTCCCATGCCCTTCCCCCCAAATTAAGCCCTGGATCCGCCACTGCTTATATTATATTATAATACTAGGTTAGGTTAGGTTAGGTTAGATACCTATATTATCATAAATCATAATACAATAATACGTCACGTGGAGTGAATCCCTAGGCCTAACTCTCAATATTGTTAAATGCCATTCGATGTCCTTCACCAGAACTCGGTCTCCTATAATCAATACCTACTTAATAAATGAAGTTGGAGTTTGATCTGTTGACTCTATACGTGACTTTGGCTTTATATTCACGCCTTCCCTTTCTCCACGTTCACATAGTCACATATAACTAGCATTACATGTAAAGCCTATAAGTTACGTGGGTTCATTAGAGAGTTTCGAGTGAGTTTATATTTACTAACTCACTCAAATCTCTTTATTGCGCTCTCGTCCGACCGATTCTTGAATATGGCTCAGTGGTTTGGGATCCGTATTGTAGTGATTTGTGTCGTCAACTTGAAGGCATCCAAAAGAAATTCCTCAATTATGCAAGTAACACTTAAGAAATTCCTTGCCCTCCACATGATTATTTCCCTGTCTTATCTAAACACAACCTATCCAAATTAGCTGACCGTCGATATTCTCAAAACACTTCCTTCCTCACTAAACTTATTTCTTCGGATATCGACGCTCCAACAATTCTCTCGCTAGTTAATTTTAGAGTGCCTTCGCGTTTTACTCGCAATTCGATTCCATTTCATGTCACTCTCTGTTCATCTAATTACATGTCTAATGAACCTATAAATCGCATGATGAAAATAGCAAATGAGGACCCCCACTTCCTTAGTTAATTCTAATTGTTATTTAATAGCTGTCTTTATTGTTTGTTATATTGATTATATTGTTATATTATGTACCCTTTTTACCTGGGCGTAAGCCCGTTTATATGTAAAATAAATAAATATAATATTGTATATTAGTATCATTAGACGTATATAATAATTTATTATGATGCATTATAGGAATATACCAACCACATAACGTTTGCCCGAAAGATAAAATATATACAATAACTACCTATCTATATATCGGTTTTTTCATACAAGTATAGTAGTATAGACTAATCAGTCTAACTCGACCTTTAAGGGATAACATTTTTCGTTACATCTTCAGTTTTGTGCGTGCGCTTATTGCAACTGTGTGTGACGTGCGTATAGGTATATAATACAGCACTCGCCATAATAACGAAAGTTTTTCAACAGAAATAATATCATAATATATTATTCTATTATATCGTTTGAACTTTGAATAGTATAGGATTATAAGAAGATATAATATAATATAATATACCGCGGCTGTGGTACACGCAGTATAACTACATATTATTATTTATATATAGATATAATAAGGTATAAAAAAAATGAAAATCTGCAGTTCATTGGTAACCGCATCAATCGAGAACGGCCAATTCGACTTATTTTTTTTTTAAATTCCAAATGAGGTTTTCACGGAAAGAAAAATTGGAAAATTCGGGAAAAACTGGAAGGCCTTTTTTCAATGGGATCTTTGTACACAGGTATAAAATATGGTTGCCATTGGGGTTGCATAATAATATTATTATAATAAAGTAACATTAGCAAATTATTGGAAATTAGTATTTTTTTTTGCCATATAAACGGTGGCCAAGGGTTACGTAATGCAGGATTATCCGAAATTAATTGACTTAAAAACTACTGGACCGTTTTCAATAAAGATTCATACCAATTCTTGAGACTTCGAACATGTTTATACTTTATTTTTCAATTCCTATACCCAGGTAGCTAAAAGGTAAGCTCACCACCATACCTGCACTTTTTGTCAGCTCACGAAAAATTAAACCTTTTTTTTTATAGAAATGCCATTGATTACACATCATATTACTATAAAGGTATTATAATAAAATTACCTCAAATATGTAATATACATTTTTTTTTACAATCTATCTTTAAAAAAAAACAATTCTTTGGCACTGTCAACGTGAGGCTGGACACTTAACAGGTAGTACCTAGTACCAACGTAATTTATATAACATATATAGCAGGTATCATTGAATTATATATTTTTATTAGACTATCACAGAGGTATTCAAACTTTTTCATTCCGCGGCCCCCTTTGTGTGTCCACAATATTCTTACGGCTAAAATTTGTTTTCCAAATTATCACGAAAAAATTTAAACAATACCGTTACAATATAATATAATAGCCAATGTATGGGTGCAGGCAATAACAGTGACATTAGTACTAGAAATAAAACCTCAAATAGTCGGATAATGTGTTTCATTATCGTTTCCATAATCACTTTAAATATTAATTATATTTATTATACTTGGCCTACATTAATTTTGGTGTCCGGTGCTTTTACGCGGAACCCTTCGACAGATGTCGCGACGCTGTACGGGAGCCGTGACGCACAATTTGAATGTCTCTGGACTATCGCATAATGTATGATAATATAGTGTTTTAGGTACGTACATCATATGTGTGAGTAAATCTTTAGCTTGTCAAAATCGAGTTTTGCTTACTAGTCGATGACGTTACGCTACCGAAAATAGATTTTTCGCTCAGATTTGCGGAATCTGACGCTGCAAATCAATACATATCTTATAAAATGTATATGGGCATATAGGTATATAATTTATATTATATATACGACTTATACGAGTATATTGTTGTATATACGATGTATAAACAAACGGTTCAAACCTAAGCGATCCACCACCACCTACCCCTTCCCATACTGCAGGTGGTGTGCATAATATTATTATTATTATATTCTGACCGCGGAGACGAGAAATGGGGCACGGACAGCGGCAGTATACGTACCTATTCTCGGAAATTATTTTAGTTTTTCATTTATTATTTTTATTTATTGTTTTTTTTTTGTTCCCGATGTTTGTTTATAGACGAGAAAAAAATCGATTGTCACGTAAGCGCGGATTTTATTTCGTATTTTTTTTCCCCTAGCCATTAATCTTATATATACACGCTGCAAATACGGCTTGCCTTGCAATATTGAAAATTCGCCGATCGATTCGGACTGCTGTGCCTCGCTATAGTTTCGACGTGTGTGTATTTTTTTTTTCGGATTAAAAACATCAACAAACTAATAAACCGTACGCTCTGGAGGAAAAATAATGAAGTCATACACGATGATATTATTATAATATTATATTTTATGCCTGCTGCGTTGGAGGTATTTTCCATGTTTCAGACATTCTTTAGACTCGCAAAGAAATTCTCAAAATACGCGGTGCAATACTATCCATTCGTCGAATCACTATAAAAATTATTGTATTATATCAATAAAAAAAATGATTTGTTCAGTAATTTATTATACTAACATTTTTAAAAAAAGTACATTTTATATATTTTGTATACATATTTTGTATATACAGTTATATGGAGAGAAGTATGCCGCCATCCCCCACCCGGTTATGGCAGATACCTACGGGTGCCCACAAAAAAAAATGTCAAACCAAAAACACACGTGATAACAAACTTACAATTTCTCTCCTACTAACAAAAAACAAACGGCTAATGGCCTTAGTTACCGGGCTTCATGATCAATAAAAAAAAAAATCAACCATATTTCTTAAAAATTAAAAAACCGAGTAAGAAATTGGCGATTTTGTTGTTTAGTATATTCATGTTTGATAAGGCCTACAAGTCTAGTAATTATTCTATGAAATATTTAGTTTTATTGGCTTTATTCTTTAATAGATTTTTCAAACATAAAACAAGACCTATTTAATATAGATATGTCATATGTGCAATGTATTGTAGTACTCGTTTGTCACGATAATGGGCCGACTCAATTTTCGTGGTTCAAACCAATAGTCCAATAGTAAAATAATTATTATTATTAAGAAGATTATACACATTATACTAAACACTACCCTGGTAACTGGTAAGTTACAACTGACTAGGTTGTCGGTGATTTAGATTGTCGACAAACTGAATATAAACTAATTTGATGTTGCTAACCGATCTTATGCGATAGTTTCGAATACCCTCAATAATTACTCATAAGCAGTAGTGTGGTGAAGGGGGTCTAGAGGAGCGGCCGCTCCTCCAAATTTTGGGTGGGTGAGTATCGGGTAATGGGAATTAATTTTTAGCATACATATGTACATAATATATTATAGGATTAATGAAGTACTAATGTAAAAACAGGGTGGTAAGTGGGTACCGCTCTGCTGTTCATTAGATGACAAATGAGCGCATTTTAATGGATGTGTTAAATTTTAATTCAATGATATAAAATCATTGTACAGGAAAACTGAAACTGAACGAAGACAGTCTGCCTATATTACTATAAGTATATTTTATAATATTTATATTAAAGTAATTTATACTTTATTATACCATATTAACAGTATGTTAAGTTTACTTTGTCAAAAACATTTAATTTGTTACACTTTAAAAGTTTTATGTACTCACAAATAATATTTTTAAATTACAAAAAAATAACTAAAAACGTTATTTTTCGTTTAGGTACAATTTTAGGCTAATTTTGTTAAAATTTGAACTTAAAATATCTATAAAAATAACTGTGTGGATATGTTTTAATTTTTCAATATTTAAATAAAAAATTTATCATTTTATACATTTTTAACTACAATATAATTTGCAATTTTTCGTAATTTTCCTTTCATCACTTACATTTGAAAATGTTTTATTAATTTCTAACTGAAAAGTAATTTGAAAATTTTCGAGACTGATAAATTTCGCAAAATTCTAACTTCAGACAGTCGTACAAAATTATGAGGACTTACGCTCAAATTTTTTTATTTCACTATTAACAACTAAAGCGGAAGTGTACCAATTACATTTTCAAGTTTATTGCTCTACCAAAAAATTTTTTACTGACAGCAATTAAAAAAAAATTGATTATACATATAGCTATCAATAGTTCAAAAATAATCATAATATTTTGCTAATATTCGGTAAGACAATTTCATGTACCTACCTATACGGTTATTATTCATTATAAATCGATTTGGTTGAAAATGTGCTTTGCGTGAAAATTCTCATTTTAGATTCTTAGTGGAGCGGCGGCTGTGGTTAATATACTAGTATATTGATTTTACAATGATACCTATGTGTTTTCATTTTTTTAAATTTTTAAATTTTTTTTTGTATCTGTCATTACCTTTTAAGACAGTAAAATGGCTTAGATTTTCTTCTACAGTATCTTTTTTGATAGAAAAATGAATACTTTGGGGCGTCTAAAATCTAAAAAATCCTAATAGTTTTTGAAAGCGCAGGGAAAAAGAAAAGAAAAATTAAGAAAAAACGGAAATTTTTACGCAAAGTCGGTTTTTGGTATAACTCTTAAACAAATGACCGTAGATACATGCAAATTTCACTGGTTGCTTATATTAGCATTTTATATACACAATAACATTTTCAAAAATATTGATATGTTTTTGAACTGTTTACGGACATTTTCATTTTCCATTTTTTTTAGTTTTATTTTTCTATGAATGTCAATGACATTTTATTTGTTGAGTAAAAAACTTGAAAATCTAATGTAAAGCTCTTAATTTATTGTTATAGTGACATTTGTAAAATATTAAGAATCCAGCCACAATTTTTTTCATAGGCATTTAAAGTCGAATTTTGAAAAAAAGCGTAAAACTCCCGAAAATGTGCAAATTATTTTGAGTTAAAAATTCCTTAAATTTTTTTCCGGTGTAAATGTAATACAAGACTCTATATAAGGCTATCTACCTTTATAAACAATGTCTATAAGAAAGTCAAATTAAATTTTTATGACCATTTGAAGTTTAAATTTTTACAACATTGGATACTTGACTTCTCATGTGGCGATTTTCTTATTTTGTTATAATTCAAAAACGAATAACCGTAGATTCTTGAAATTTATATCATATATTTATTTTATCAATTCCTGCACTTGATAACAATTTCAAAATATTTTATCTTGTTATGAGCTGTTTACGTGCAATTTAAAATTTCAATTTTTTTTTCTATAAATTTCAACAAAATTTTATTTGTTTGGCCAAAAATCGTCAAAGTTTATTACAAAACTCCTGATATATTGCTTAAATAGCAGTGTAAAAATACATGAGCACAATTTGTTTATAGGCATTTAATGTTCGATTTTCGACAACATTTATCAAATTTAAAATTTAAAAATGATTTTGTAGTTGAAAATTTATAAACTTCAATCGTTTTAAGAATGTACTGTTATTGTATCTATATGGCTATATATAAATGTTAAGTAAATAATAAACATAATTTAATTTAACGTAATTTTTTTATATGTTTCATAAAAATTTGGGTTTAGAATAAAATCTTTGCTCCTTGTGTGAAAATAGCTCGCGACGCCACTGCAGTCATAAGCACATATACACGATTTTCCAAGTCAAATCAAACAATAATAATTTCCTAGGTCTGTTATATCGACA
This sequence comes from Metopolophium dirhodum, assembly GCF_019925205.1. Classification (NCBI taxonomy): domain Eukaryota; kingdom Metazoa; phylum Arthropoda; class Insecta; order Hemiptera; family Aphididae; genus Metopolophium; species Metopolophium dirhodum. Next base: position 20,661,333 of record NC_083561.1, read on the forward strand.
TTACGAATGTGTGAGCTCGTTGTATATTATATTCTGAACATTTCTAATTTTCAAGTCCTTTATATAAATGACTATGTAAATACCATAATATAATATTGACAAATTATACTAAGAAAATATTTTTCAAAACACTACAAAATTATTATAGTTATAACTAAAAATGTATATTAAATCTACAAACTTATCTTTATAAATCAATCGATTCCAAATTATATAGTAATATTATTTATGAGTACAGGTATTTAAGTACACACAACTGGCAAATCTGCGTATTTTGGCCTATAGCCTATAGGATAGTAATAATATATTATTCTATTATAGTTTATAAGGTGTCTACGTGCTTATAACTATAGAAACAATCAAAATAATCTCAGAGTATAGACCCACATTTTAACTATGATTTTATATTTTTTTAATTTAAAGCAAGGCCTTAGCCAGTGGGTGTTATTTGTCAGACCCCCCCCCTCCTACCAGTAATTTTTTTCTAATATTATTGTGGTTATTTACATTTTAAAATTTGTTTGTCAAAAAACATACAATATTATATATGTTTACCTTTTTTTTTTTTTTTTTTGGTTTCATCACTACATGGGAGCCATACGTTTTCACATTCCTTGGCCCCCATGCCGCATCGCTTATTTAAATAATTAAGCATATAAATGGGTACAGCAGGGCTTCGATTCGCATGGACCATAATATATAGCTTCCGCAGTTATCGCTGGTATATAATATTCCTATGCTACGAGCTCCATGATGCCTTACACGTCTTTACATGTTTTTATGTTTTTTCCAAATGGGAATAGTCCGGGCAAGCCCCGTATATTATTATATATACCTATTTTAAACCCCTCCAACTCATCAAAAAAAATTGCTGGCTATGACCTTCATTTAAAGATATCCTCGATATCTGCAGTGGGAAACATTATCGGGAGGGATTTAAAGATATTTGTTAATATATGGAGTACATAAAACACCGTTAACAAATACTCATATGACATGATAAAATACAATATGACTGAATTATAACTGATAAGTTAAGAGAATAGATACCTACTATGGTTTTTTTTTTGTGTAAATTGGCAGTGACAATAAAATTAATAGAGCCGGAGATCGGGAGATAGAGTTTGTTGATTATCAAAGACCAAAGTATACAATAGAATACATAAATGTATGCCATACGTTTTTTTTATGTAACTACTTAAGTTTTGAGCATGCGCAGTATATCTCTCTATTTTAAACGGATACCACCAATTTTCAACACTAATTATTTTTATATTTTTCCCCATGAATTTTATTGGTCAAACTAACTTCCTTGGTTAAAAAAAAACTGATGATTAATACGTATTATTTTGAATGTAAGGTAATAATTGCATGCTCGTTAATTTAGTTTTATTAATCGGTTATTTTTGAGCTGAGTGAATTTGGTATTAATATCTATATCATTAAACACATATTATTAGCTTTAGAATATAAAGTCAATAAAGACTAAATTATAAAGTACTTTTGACTTTTTTCTCTAAACTAAACTATTTTAATTGTAGAATACCTAGTAAAAAAACTTTTTTAATTATCTCGGAGTCACATCATACAACTAATTTTAACAAGACACTAAGTTTTCGCTACTTGGATTTTTAAACTCATTTTATGTGAATTCCTTTATAGCTTATTTTGATAATGTTATTTGTAATCAATAATCACGTAAATATTTACTTCACCAGATTGGTAGCCTAGCAATATATTATACTAAAATATGAATAAAGTATAATAAAGTATAATATTATAATGTCAAAATTTTACAACAAAATACAGTTTTACTCATTGTATTCTTAAATATTTTAAAATAGTGGTATACGATTTAACTGCTAAATTTATATTGCTAAGACTTCTAATGCAAATCATTAATAGACAATTATAATATTGTTACATATATTTAATATTTATAACAACTATACCTATGGTAAAAACATTTTTTTTCAACATTATTTTTTTGAAGTTAATTATTTTTACAAACGATGGCTGAAAAAATTTAAAATTTATTTTGACCTGATGTGTGTAATTTTGGGTCTTAACTTGAATTTTAATAAAAATTACTATCAGGTAAAATAACTCATAAGTTATTTTTTAAGAGTAAAAATATTTTGAGTATAAGTAATTCAAAATGTGGAAAACATTCTTTGAACAAAATATAGAATACAAATAATATACAAATAATATATCAACATATTAATTAAAACCTATAGGTTTATTAATATGCTATATACGTCTATATAGACTATAATATATAATTTATATATATGGAGTATTTATATATTTATTATTATATCCACTCTACTATAGTAACATAATGGGTACATCACAGAATTATACACGAGACGAATCTGTCCGGATAATTTATTCCATATTTCTTGTAAAATCATCCGGTAATACACAAATGTAGTACTTAGTATTTTATAATAATTTTTAGAAGAATACCAAATTATATCTATTTTTATTAATTTATCTTTTGTTGAAACTTCTTGATAGATATGCCCAAGAGGGGCAACCGCCCAACATTTTTTTCGGAGGGTGGGGGTCCTTGGGAACCCCCCCTGACCCTATAAAAGAAGTATGTATAGTCAGCATAAATATATAAATATAAAAGGTATGTAGCCAGTAGTCAGTAACATGTATGGTGAAAAAGGTGATGGGAACATGAAAAATCTATGAGAAATAAATGTCCCCCCCCCCGAATTTAATTTTAGTTCGGCGCCACTGGATATACCTACCTAGTACCTACCTATACGCACTACACTCTCATCATGATAGGACATACACAAATCTATATTCTTTATATTTTTAATGCACTTATTCAGGTACGTATAAGTGTATAAACACATAATAATATAATACAATATTATTAGATGATAATAATATGATATTATGTTTTATGTACATTATACAATAAACACAAATACACATAGGTATATAACCAGTACAAGTGTGTATGGTGTGCATAAACTATACAGACATTTCAAATTGAATCACCGAACTGTATTGACTGTATTTTCAATGGTTTATATTTTGACAAGACATTTTAATTGTAAATTAATTTGAACATATTCAGGAATATTTCAAAACTTTTGATTATACAATATTATTATATACCACTCAGGATGTTTCTATTGAAACTAAATAATTTTGATTTCTGAATGATGCATTAAGTATTATTCAAAATATTCCTCTCAATTTACCAACGGGGGGGAAATATCCAAATAATCTTGTTAAAAATGTGGAAAAATAATAAAATATAATTCTTAATGTTTATAATAATTTTATGATAAGGAGGTATAGATACTGTAGTGTACGTATTTAATTTAATTACTGTGATTGTATATTAATAAATTGTATTATAATAGTTAATTAGAAATTAGGGCCAAAGGCATGAGCTAACTTGTAGATCTAAGGTTCAAATATCCAAATTTTAATGTACCTATCATCAAAGTATCTCTACAGTTTCCAAAATTTAAACTCAAGCAGAAAAATAGTTTTTAAAAAGTTTGATACTTTCAATCAGTCATAATACCCATATGCAGTATAACAATAGTTTTGTTTTAATCTTTCAAAAAAATAATTGACCCCACTGAACAGGTTCGTGGAGGGGAGGGGGGGCATAAAATCTTATTTCTAACATAATTGCATCATCGATGTTCTAAAAAATACAGTGGATTGATGAATAGAAAAAGCTAAACTAAGCAAATACAATAAATCCGACTTATTGTCAACACAATAATTAGTTCCTATATAATTGGTCTATTGATCATCCATTTTAAACACCATTAGGCCCAGCTGGTGTTCAAAACGAAATACTAATATATCAATGAAAATAAAATAAAAAAATTTTCGAAAACTGTTCAACTAGTATAATATTATAGTACGAGTATTTATTTATATTATATGCAGCATAACAATAAATTGTATATCTAACATGGGCTTTCATTTGGTAATTTTCAGGGGGAGGGATGAAATTTGATTCCAAATTCTATATTATTCTGTACGAACATAAAATTATTGGTTCACTGATTAAGTGATAAGCATTGAGCAAAGGTCTATGGTATCCGTATTAAGTATGGTTATTAAATATGTAATAACTAATAAGTATATGGATTCAAAGCATATATAATTTTTTTTCGCATACTTTATTATTTTCTAGCCCCCCCCCCCCCCCCCCAACCAACCAATGGGCGCCCTTGATATCTAATAATATTTTCTTTTATCATTTCTCCATTTGGACAATTTTTCATCACTCATAAATACTTTACTTTGTGTATAATGCGTAAGAGTGTGTTGAAAATTACGGAAAGAGACCTAATTTTGTATACAAATGTAATTTATTATAATAATATGAATATAATGTGTGTATACTGAATAACACTATTCAAATTCTAGATAAGTAAACTACTGAACGCTTTCAACAATCGTTCGACTATGATCGCAACCGTACATTACAAAAAAAAAATGGCCCCTAATTAATTTTACGGAAAAAGGATCTCGTGTTTATAAATATTCACCCCGAGAATCTCAAATCGTAAAGCAAGATGGCCCGTGGCCCTGTGTAAGGGATTTTTGAAGTTCCCACATGAAACATAAATTATTATTATATAGCTGCAGGTAAACGGTTGCATGATAATATGTATAAGTTCTTACGCAAACAAAAATACAACCATACTTACGGTATCTTCGCTCACACGAGGAGATAAAACTAAATGCATTACTTTCTGTACTTACAAGACGTGTATATATCATATAATAACATATTATAACATCTTGAACATAATCTTAACTATCTAATATAATGTATAGACTTTTCTTTATAACTCTAGATATAGACATATTATAGGTACCTACTTAAAATAGTATACGAATAATCCATTTTTGTCGAATTCAGTTCTTGTTGTTTGTCAAAAAATTGGTTTGCAGACGTTTCTATACAACAAAAAACTCGTGTTTTTGTTTCTATAAATATCTGTTGATAAAAAAATGTTCACTCGGTCAAAAATCTTGAAAATTGAATACGTGATTCTTCGTGAGTTATTATTGCAATTTAAAAATAACAATGATAAATATTATACAGCTCAACGATGAAATACCAACACCAGACATCTTCTGTACAGCAGAACAATTACCAACTTTCCCCCTTATAATAATATTTACATTTGAGTTCATTGTTAATATTGTTTAATACTTTTAATATTATATCAAGTAGTTTCAAAATGTAAATAATAAATCAATTCAAAACTAATACACTGTCTTTGGTTATCACTTAGGTATCGGTAATAATTAATAAGAAGTTTATTAATATTGTTTAATAATTTTTTTTTTTTTTTTATTTAAAATTAATAAGAAGTTACTATTCAAAATAGACCTAAATAGGTAGGCATGGTATCCGGCCAAAATAGCGAAACAATTACCGCGAATGTAAAAATCGCGAATTAATAATAGCGTAAATAAAAATAGCGAATTGTAAAAAAGAGCGAAAATACATAATAGCGAAAAGAGAAACATCTGTCTGTCGGGTTGCTTATATGACACAGTGTAAAAATCAAACATATTTGTTAAAATAAAAAATGGATATACATAGTTTATAAATGAGATTAATAAATTTAAAAAAGTAAAGCATACAATAAAATATGGAGTGATCATGGAATATAAATGAAAAATCATTATATTTAGTGTTTTATTTGTCTCTTATATATTTTTTAAATACATTCATTATAATTATAATATCGTTAAGTTCTAATAATAAGTATTTATAGTAGCAATAATAATAATTTTAAATAAAATAATTATATTCAATTTAAATATAATTATATTTAGACATTCAGTGACAAATTATATGCTGTACCTTTTATGAAGTTCTTATTTTCATTAGTATATGACATTGTTTAAGTTAAATAATAATTAAGATAGCATATTGACGATATCAGTAGGTATAACGATATTATTGTGACCTACCTGCATAGGGTTTTGTCCTAAATTTATTTCCCTGCGAGATATTTAAAATGATATATAATTTTAAGTTTCGTTATTATGCATGATCGCTTATTTTGAAATTCGCTGTTTTTATTTACGCTATTATTGATTCGCGATTTTTACATTCGCGGTAAATTGTTTCGCTATTTTGGCCTAGACCCAGGTAGGCATATATACAATTAGTAATATACAATTACTGTCGAAAAGTATATCATTTGTCTTATAATAATGATAAAGCTCTTTTCCGCGTTGCTACTATAGTTACTACAATAGTTATGAATAGGAATCTATATATACATAAATATATAATTGTGAAAAGTGTTTTTTTCTGTTACGGGTTGACTCTGGTACCACTAATCCAATTTTAATGCGTTTTTTTTTTTTTTTTTAATTTAAAGAGGACATCGAGGAGCAGATTTTAAGCATAGTTTTAAAATGAAATTTAAATTTAAAAAATATTAAAACTTTTTAACTTTTCTAACTAATTGAAGGGTTCCAGTCAATTTATATAATTAAAATGAAACAAAATAAACCAATTAAAGTATTTTGTAGTTCAAATTTACATAAAAAGAAAATGTTCACATGTCTGTAGCATAAAAATTCAAAAATTAACTGACCGGTTTTCATGAAAATTAAAGAGATAATATTCTTAGAGATATCAGGAAAGTTTAGATAGTATTTATTGAATAGCGTTAGAAAATATACCAAGTAACCGACACTTATATCCAAAACACCACAAGCCGATCTTGGCAGAATTAGTTTACACGCAGCTATTCATAGGTACTTACATAAATGCCTAGATTTTCCCATGAAATGAGGTAGGCACACTAAAACAGATATATACATATGCCGATAAAGCGCCGTATCACGTTTGTCACGTTTTTTTCACGGCCGAAGTCGGGTTAATACATCAGTAGGGTAAACTATGAAATATAGTTAAATATAAAACAATTTTTGGATAATATTATACCTTACAAACGCTCCGAATTACAAATTTCACGATCCAAAAAACGCGTAGGTAGCTTAGATAATATTGTCAACGTTATTTTGTCCACAGTCTGTACAGTTATTAATGTTAGTGTTCTTATTGGTATTGGTATAAAAATTAATTTTTTTGTAATTCATTGGAAATTTTTTTTACCGGGTTTTTTAATAACAAGTTAGTCAAAGACCCTTCATAGAAGGAGGAGTGTTCGTTACATTTACTAATAAGGTAACTTATTTCATCAGGTTCAATTAGTTTCAAATAAATAGGGTTAGTTATAGTATTAATATAATAGTTATTGTTGAGTTTATTCGATTCTCTTCGTTTAAAATTATTCATAAAATTAATACAATTAGCAATAATATTAGGTGCCACATTAGTAAAAAAATTTATTAAAAATGCTAGCAATTTCATATTTGTCTGAAGTTAAGTTACAGTATTCATTCAGCATTTCATTTACGATTGTTTTTTTTTATTAGTTTTTAATTGTCTCATACCTATACAAATAGATGATCGAATTCTTTCGGAATTTAGAAAACATTGCAATAACATAGTAAATATACAAGCGTTATAATTACAAGTAAATTTATCAAATAATTTATGAAAATAACGATAAGGTAGTATATTATAATAGTATAGTATTGTAGGCATGCGAACGCATATTTCCGAACGACGATGGTTTACAGCTCATTCGATACAAATAATAACCACATTAATACGTCATGATAATACTAACATAATATGATTTATATTATGCAATACCTATGTGCATTAAGAAATACCTTCACTTTCAGCTGATTAAAAATGTTTTTTTCCACTTTCAGTATCTCATTATTAGTGTGACGAATGATACGATGATAGGAATAGTACGTACCTATTAGTTATTACTGCTCACTTTCGATCGCTGTTCGGTTGTGGTAGATGCTAATATTTGTATATATAAATATAAATAATAAATGTACGACATAATATTATATTATAATAAATTTCACGTATGAAATAATTTGTAACTTTGATTTGGATAAATATTAATTACGGTTTTTATACATTATTTCGATTCAATAAATTTTACTGATATTCTGAGAGTATATTGTACCTACGTAATTGCAATAATTGTACAAAACAAAACGGCGTGTATGAAGTATTAATCATAATAATATTACAATATACGTTATATAACAGATTAACTAATGAATATTAATTTTTGATTTCTACTCCAATATTAACGCAATATCAGTGGGAACTGCAGCAGGAAAATGTTTAGGTATATAGTTTATAAGCACGTATTCAATAAAATGAAGAAAAAAATGTACGTCGACAGTTATAATAAAATGGTGCTGAACGGATATTGAATAATATAATATTATCATTCATTGTTAATAATATATTAAATTACTGTTTTTTATAGTCTTTATAGACGCACGTATTCAATACAACTAAGCATAATATAGGTATATATTATATTATACATAATACATTATTATTAGGTTTATTTAAAGGGTTGATTAAAATACACAATAAATTTTTGTGTATTATATATTATTATGTTTGTACCATGTATTATAGATAGGTTACCAGGTAACTGTAGATGCGTTGTCAAACCGGACAAAAGCTGTCGCGATAATACCTAAAAAAAAAAACGTCATTAATATCATTTACCCAACTAGTGGGAGGGGGGGGGGGGGGGTTGCAAAAGTGTCGTTGGCACCCCGAGTTCAAATTTAGCAGCATTTGTTTTTTTAGGTATACGCTTAGGAAATTATTAGGAAATACCAAAAATTTCATGTTTTATAAAATATTTATTTTAAAAAAGTCAAAATATTAAAATATAATATTAACTCGTTATAATTAATAACGAAGAGCCATGACTCTGTGGGGCATTTACAATTATTATAGCACCCCACGACGCGTTTTAGAGGTCTATAGTTCCTTCTATGTTTATAATAATATACAAACTATACTACTACACTAGTACATATTGTATTTGTGCTCAATACATCAAACAATAAACTAATATTATGCTCAGTCCAATGTATACCTCGTAGGTTCGTAATTCAGAAAAAACTCGATATATTATTATTTTATGTTTGCAAAAACACACGTGACACAATCCATAAAAGTCACAACCCACAAGATGTAAATACATGACCTATATATTTGTACAACTGCAGCAGCACGCGCGGTCTTGTCGTTTAATAGGTATGACAATTATAAAGCTCTATTAGCTAATAGTACTGCTCATACCTATAATTTTTGTTTTAAAGTTTTCTCGATAATGGTCATCTAAACTTGGTGTTATAAGTATACAAAAACATATTTATAATTCAAAGAATTACCTTGATCAGAAAAAAATATCGGGTAGCGTGCTATGGTTTTTTTTTTTTTTGGTATTTTAACAATAGATGATAAAATGATCTACAAAAATGTACTAAGAGTAATGATACAATATAATAGGTTATAATATATTATAATAATAACATAGTAGTAAAAATCAAAAATAATAAATGTGGTTCACAATGCCTATAGAGTTATAGAAAAATGATGTTCGTATTTATTTTAAGTAGCATGCTACCTTCTAGATACTTTTCCTTTTCAAGGAAAATTGAGGAATCATTTATATGTTTTTTATACCCAGCCCAAAAACATAGCTATTTATTTTAACATATTAATTATTATCAACAATTCTATGTAATCAATGATATTATATTATTGTGTTTTTATAATACCTATACACTCTGTATATGGATGAATGTACCTATACGTATAATACGTATATACCTACCTACCACTGAACAAGGCTGGCCTAGTTATTGATTTTTTTTAACTAAGTTAAGTTAAGTTAATATGCACCATTAACAAAAAGTTAAAAGTTAATAGTTAATTTAACTATAGGTTAACTCAGTTAAGTTAAAAGTTAATACACACTTTTTGTTTATACAACGCTAGCGTACTTAATTTTTTTCCAACCCAAAACTAAATTATAGGATAGAGTGTTAATACTTCATACAGTATTTCCATATATGAATTTTTAACTTTAAACAATTTAAGATACATATTTTTTGACATGAAAACGAAATAGATTGAAATAGTGAAATATTATAAAATTAAAAACAAAATAAATTAACTTAACTTACTTCTTAAAATGAAAAATTAACTCGTTAATTTCACGTTAATTAAGAAAGAAATTTAGTAAGTTAACAGATAAGTTAATGAAAAGCCAATAGTAACTTGTTAAGTTAAAAAGTTAAAATAAAATAAACGTTTTAACTTAACTTTAACTTTTTAACTCGTTAATGCCCAGCCTTGCCACTGAATAATATCGATATTACGATATTAATTATTATAATATACAAATAAATTGGTACTTCTTTTTAGACTTTTAAATTAATAATGCGAGTTTCTGCCGTTAATAACTTATTAGAATCATAATATTGTTATATATATATATATATATATATAGGTACTATAATGATAATATGCGATAAAGCTCGTACGACTGGACGTTAATTATAATTATCCACTGCAGATGTCACTTATAATAAATTATAATAATGTATATTATGATCGTATATTCGCGTACAAATTATAAAAGGTTTATAATATTATATACCCGCACAATCAAGAGCCAGACATCTGGGAACCGGTTTTAGTGAAAAGGAAAAAAATCATTTGATATGTCCGTTCATTATTTCTTATATTTTGGTATATTTTTCAATATTCATTAATAAAATGTGAATATCTGAATACACGAATTAAACACTCAAAAACTTTGTACGTTCGAAGGTTATACAATATTATCGAACTTTAAACATCTTTGGTATACGCGTAATGCATATTGACATGTGTGTGCATGCATAAACAATAGATTGGTCCCGATAAAAAAATAAAAGTAAGTATAAGTGTAATACACAAATATGTTGGCTATTATAATACATATTTTGTATCTATCGTATAATAATTCGTACCTTTTTATATTTTACAATAAACTAATTGTCGTTTATTAAAATTCTTATAGAACGTAACTTACTATAAAACGCGTAATTATATACGATTGCATATTATTATAATATTCTCTTGTGTTTGTTTTTCACATATTATTTTATGATGGTTCAAATTGTCTTATAATAATAATAATAACCATCGATGACATCACGTCCCGACGCTTCTCTCTTTCAAATAAAACCAATTTATGACGAGTATTATTTTTCTTTAAAATATATTTTTATGTGGTATTGTTTCGGTCGGTTTTTATTTTTCAAGAAAATGTTTTAACTACGTGGTTATATATATAGGTACTGGTTATAATATATAAAGTATAAACATTTCAACAAAATATTGAGAATATACCTACTTATAAAACATTATATATACCAGTTTAAGTACTTTCGTTGTATCGTATATACTATACGGTATATACAACGTGAATCATTTAACATAAAACAATAATTATTTGAAAAAGTATTAACGTTTTTTAAAATATATTTTTTACATGATTTAAATTCGTTATAAACAACGTTTTTTAAAAAAAACTATATATTAGTACTTTTTATCCTTATAGTTTTTTTTAAGATTTTTCCTTTTTGAATGAGAAATACAATTTTAATATCATCTTTCATAGCTGAATGCTTTTCTGAGTACATCAATACATACAATCGAATTATGACGAGTAGTTTATGATTTATAACTTTAAATACTTATAAGTTATAACTTATAGGTACTCATAAACTATTCGTCAAAAAATCGATTTTTATGCAGTTATCAAAATACTCAAAAATATATTCTGCTTTGGAATATGGAATCAAAACTGTTATACTATAATGTTGTCATTCAAAAAATTAAGTTAACTTTAAAAAAATGTGGGTAAGTGGATGTCACTCTGCTGTACAGTAGGTTACAAGTGAGTCACTGTAATGGATGATGTTAAATTTAAATCCAATGATATAATATCATTGTATAAGAAAAACGATTCTGAGCGAAATGGTCAGTCAGCCTATGATATTACCAAGTATATTTGATGATATTATTGATATTATTGATATTATAATAAAGTAGTTTATATATTATAACCTATTTGTGGAGCATTGTTTTAAATTTTCAATCCTTAGCTATAAAAGTTGAACATTTTATAAATTTTTGACTACAAAATAATTATTAAATTTTAACAAAATTTGAACTTTAAATGCTTATAAAAAAAATTGTGCCTATGTATTTTTAATATTTTTCAACTGCTATTGTAAAAATATATCAGGAACATTGCATTAAATATATTATAATATTATATATAGTGCAACACATAGCCACATAGGTACATATATGTACTTTTCAATAAATAAAAATTATTTAGTGGCACGGCGTGGCACAGTGGCTGATAGTAAACAACAGCCGCTGCCACTAGTTCCCGGATGGGTGACCACCCGTGTCCGTAGTGGCAAAAACCTTGCCACACATACACACATGCATGTGTAGTCAACTAACCGTACTAACCATACCAACCATACCCACTGTTCCAACCCTATACCAACCGTAACTCCTACAATAGTTAATGGCCATAGTTGCCGGGCTCTAGACCAATAATAATAAAAAAAAAAAAATAATAGGTAGGTATCATTTTTAAAAATACATTTTTTTCTTTTTATCTAAAAAGGTATTAGATACTCGAAAAAGTAAATAAGTATGTAATTGTTTATAATATTATACATGATTGAAATAAAATAAAATAAATAAATAAATATATATATATATTATATACAAATTATTAAGATAGAAATATATCATAATCATAACTTACAATTTGATAGAAAATAAAGTATTGAATTTTTCAATTTGTGATTAATAAAGCTAAGTGTTTGAAAGTAGGTACTTGAATTCTATGAAAAAAAAAACTTTTGAGACCACTTAAATGAATTATTATCGTAATAAGAATAAAATATATACATATTATATTATGATAGCTTTTATAACTGTTAACTGTTAAGTAATTTATAGTTACTATTGTTATGATTACAATAGTTTAATTATGTATTTTGAAACTCGTTGATCAAAATAATACCTAGTCGTGTGCTTAACATAAATATTATAACTATTATTTTAAGTTAATAATATAATTGTTTTCCGTATATGTTGTATTTTAGATTTACAAAGAAAAAATTTTATGAAATCTCAACTCAAAATAATTTGCAAGTTTTCGTGATTATTCCGTATTTTGTCAAGGTTTGAACTTTAAATGCTTATAAATAAAAACTGTGACTTAGGATTTTTTTCATCTGTCTTTGTAACAATAACCTAGGAGCTTTCTATTAAATTTTTAAGCTTTTTTTAACCAAAAAATAAAATTTTATTGATATTTATGGAAAAAAAAACTAAAAAAAATGAAAACTGAAAATGTCCGTAAACAGCTCAAAATAGGTCAAAATATTTGGAAAATGTTATGGTGTATAGAAAATGCTAATTTAAACATTCAGTCAAACTTTCATGTACCTACGGTCATTTGTTTTTAAGTTGCACCAAAAACCATAATCAATTTTCTCAAAAACAGAGTTTACGTAAAAATTTCCGTTTCTCCTTAATTTTTCTTTTGTATTTACGGTGCTTTTGAAAACTACTGGGATTATTTTATTTTTGACCCCCCAAAGTACCAATTAGATTCACTTTCCTATCAGAAAAGATCCTGTTGAAGAAAATCTAAGCATTTTTATTATCCTAAAAGGTAATGATAGATACAAAAATAAAAAAATAAAAAAACACACATCATTGTAAAATTAATACATTCGTCGTTCCACTCAGAATCTAAAATGAGAAGGATAAAAAATATAAAATATAAATATAATAAATATTTACTTTTAACAACTGGAAACCATGCAAAATTGTTTTTTTTTTTTCAAAAACATTTATACTTATTGAAATAATGAGTGGTTTATGATAAATGAATCATCTGGTACACGGTTGCCTCTGCAGTTTACTTTGTGAATCACAACATATTATAATGGCGCGTCACATAGTGTAGGTACTGTATTAAATAATATGTACTTACGTCCGTTCAATTTATTGAGATGAGTTAAGCCAAAATTTCGAAATTTCAATGGGGTCACTATTGGTTATAATTCCTTCACCGTATGGTTGATTCACCAACGATGATCCACTGCGTATTTATATAATAATATTATATGTGCTTTAGAGTGTAATATAGTTGTTGATATTAACATATATATCTTGCGAACTGCTTGTACGCCCAAAACTATATAAGCACATTTATGTTGTATACTCGTGGTCAATGTCATATATACTCTACACATTGTACACAACAATAAAATATACACGTATATATATTATTGCATAAACGTATTACACAAGTTTTACTATCTACATGCGTTTGTTTGGGCTAAGTTTAATTCTAACTGAGAAACATAAATAATGAACGTAATTAATATTTCAATTAATACAATTTAAGTTCCTTGAATGCCATTCTGTATCCATATACCGTAGTTATTTTCAATAAGTCTGAATGTGAGTTATTTTATTATTTATTTTCGCCCTGTTTTCTGCTGCATGCACAGCTTTAAAATAATTTTTAGGATTTATATTTTACATTTACCCGCGAGATAATGATACGAGGCCGAGTAAGAGATTTCATCGAATTTATATAGAATCGACTATATCCGGAATTCTCCGGATTAGTGAATATTATACTATGTTTGTCAGTCTCAAAAGATACACTAAACATTATTAACTACCAATTTATTATATTGCTTAAAGGGATCAGGCATCAACAGTAATTTAAAATACTTATCAAATAAGAACTATTATGTATAAATAGATTATTGTTTTGATTCTAAACGAATTAAATAAATAAATAAAAATAAATATTCGTAATGTTACCAACTCCAGGTGCATATATTATAAGAAATTGTACTAATAATTTTTTTATTATTTATTTCTATTTCTTTAAAAAAATTGTTGGTTTAAGCATTCTACCTAATATATGTTTCATTTCACTGCAAAACTCAATATTTTTTAATTTCGTATAATCACCAATGTAGTGATGTGGATTTTACGAAAAAAAAATTGTTTGGTCATTTTGGTATAATATGTATAGTGTAGGTATCCATTGAATTTTTCGCAATTAATACCTTTCACAATATTATGTAAAGAAGACAAGACAAATATATAATAAAGCAATAGTCTTGATATCTTTATTAGGTATACCATAGAATAAAATAAAAAAAGGCGAATAAGTGGGTACCGCTCTGCTGTATCTATACATTAGTGTCGAGTATATGTCATTGTAATGGATGTGTTATATTTGAAATCAATGATAAACCATTCTGATTGGAGAAGTTGAGTCAAACTAGCAAACTGTATAAATAAATAAATTTAATAAATAAAAAAAAATAATAATTATCTTTATTGATATTATGTCAGTTTAGATATTTATTCTTTAAAAAAAAGTTATTAAGTAACTATACTTAAACTGTTTAATTAAAATCTATACAATGATCACAAAATAAACGATCCACCTTTAATTATCAATATTGAAAAAATAAAAATAAACATACTGAAATTGAAATACTGGATAATATAAAAATAATAAAATTTTTTTTTAAAGAAATTTCCAGAGAGTTTGGGGAATATTCCCTATTCCCGGGAACATTCCTTGGGGAATATTCCTAATGGCACATCACTACATCTATGTATTATTATTATTGTTATCGATTTCGTATACTCTGTCTGTTGGTAAGTAGGTTAGTAAGCAATTTACTTAAATAAAGTTGTCATATATGCGTGGATATACCATATTTTAGTATTACAATGAAACCTCTCCAAACGGACAATTCCCAATGGCGGACGTTTTCTTGGGAACTGTTTACGAACTTTCTACAGTTTGAAACCTCTGAATAGTGGACACCTCCGAATAATGGATAAATCTTCAGCGACCGAGGGTATCCGGTATTTAGAGGTTTCACTGTATACAATATTAAAAGACACTAAAACAAACAAATTAAATTATAAAAAACGAAAACTGTATTAAAATACTTCATCTAATATTAGATGATTTGAACACAGGAATGAAAATCTAGAAAAGAGAACGTCGCACCTGCATAATATGCAGTTTTATTCGCCTTACAAACGTACAATTGCATAGTAAATTTTACGTTCGCTATAATCCATTTCACTCAGTTATTTTTAAAATTAGAGTAAATGACCTATTATAAAATGTAAAGGTAAAATAATTATATAAACATGAAGCTTTTACTTATATTTCAATAATTTGAAGCAAGTTATGATGATCCTTTAAAAATGTAAATAAATACGTTATACGTTAATATTTTAAATTATAATCAAGTCAAAATAAAGACTAATGTTATCATATTTTCAGAGAATACTAAAAAACTAAAAAGTACTTATTTGTGATACTTAAAATGTATAATAGGTAGGTATCATTTTTAAAAATATATTTTTTTCTTTTTATCTAAAAAGGTATTAGATACTCGAAAAAGTAAATAAATATGTAATTTTTTATAATATTATACATGATTGAAATAAAATAAAATAAATAAATAAATATATATATATTATATACAAATTATTAAGATAGAAATATATCATAATCATAACTTACAATTTGATAGAAAATAAAGTATTGAATTTTTCAATTTGTGATTAATAAAGCTGAGTGTTTGAAAGTAGGTACTTGAATTATATAGAAAAAAAAAACTTTTGAGACCACTTAAATGAATTATTATCGTAATAAGAATAAAATATATACATATTATATTATGATAGCTTTTATAACTGTTAACTGTTAAGAAATTTATAGTTACTATTGTTATGATTACAATAGTTTAATTTTGTATTTTGAAACTCGTTGATCAAAATAATACCTAGTCATGTGCTTAACATAAATATTATAACTATTATTTTAAGTTACTAATATTCTTGTTTTCCGTATATGTTGTAGACTGTACTACTGCGGTAAATACATATATTTAATGAAACTATTTTTGGGTTATAAGGATAATTGCTTTAAAAGTTTCAATGGTCAACCACGGAGAAACTCTCAGACCATGTCCTCCAGCAACGAAGAACTAAATTATATATCTTAAAACTTCATTGAAATAAAATTATGTCATTTTTATTGTATATAATAGCCTTATTATTATATAGTTGTTGCAACATAAGGTACCATTAAATCAATAAAAAAAGTTTATTTCGACTAATATTAGCCTCAGCACTAGCTGAGGTAACTTTTTAACAAGCTAGTAAAATATAGGAAGCACAAAATTTAGAGAAACTACAGGAAATTACAAATTTACCTTTTTTTTAAATGTATTTTAGTCAGATGTTGTTGATTTTTGTTTCGATGGGCATTTTTCTTGTAATCTAAATATGAACGTAACAAAGTGGTTTTTTCTACTTAATTCTTTTTTATACTTTTAAAACATTTAATAAAAAATTTAATGAACATTTTAGTGTATTTGTTGTTATTAAATGTATTTTTAAGATTTTATAGTGCATTAAATTCCTAGCTTATTACTATAGTCTTATAATGAATAATGAATATTATATTATTTGGCACTTATTTTTGAATTTTTTAATCTTATAAAACACGCCTTCTCTCGCGCACACACACAACCGTTTTATTCACTAGAAACCAATTATAAGAAATTCATTTGGATTAATAAGTTTTGATCATGATAATTCAAAATAGCTGTAAAACAAATTTAAATTAAATGAAAACAAACTAATAAACGTGGCTTGGTAAAGGTATAGTTTAATTCTTTATGTTAAAATAAAAACCTACTGATGTAGTAGAGGGTAGCTTACATAATATAACCATGAAACTATAGTATTATTTAAAAATAAGGCTTATCATTGAAAAAAATAAAATAATAGTCATTTACAATCACGTACTGTTATAAATACTGTCATTATAGCGGCGTCATACATCAAACGGTATAAAAACTAAACAGTAAATATTATAATTTAGTCGTCCGGCGAAATGGGTGATGGTTACCGACAGAACCTTCAAGTTGAAATTAATAAAAATAATAATAAGATATTATGTAAATATAATATTATGACTAGTCATACTTGGTAATATAACCTCTGAAGTCAAAGCGAAAATTATCGAATAATAATAAAAAACAATTAAAGAATTTCACAATATTGATCTCAAATAGTCAAATGTCATAAGTAGCAGCAGTAGTTGCTTTATTACTAGAGCTGAGGACTTCTAGTAGGTACTTAAAACCTCAAAATATTTATATACTTAAAATATACTCTAAAAATTTAATATTTGTATAAAATACGGCACCTACCTACATTACAATATTTCTATGAAAAAAAAATTAAAAATTATATTTTAATTAACTTACAAAATCTTGAAAATTTAATTGCTTTCGTCCTCTTCTTAATTTTCTTCTATACGCGATAAATTATGACGGCCAAGTGAAGTTCACTTCCTACACACGTCACGGTGTTATCGGCCGGATAGTGAATTGGTACCTAACCTAAATAATAATATCTTAATATGTTAATTGGATATTTGGATATCAGTTGCCTGTATAAATACTGTGTATAAATAAAAAAAATAAAATAAGAATGATATCATTTGATTTCGACAGCATAACATAATATCTCGCACGCCCTTATATTATTATATTACCAGATACACATAACTGATAATAATAATAATATATTAGTACACATTTGGAAAATAATATTTTTTTACAGGTTCGATAAATGTTATAGCATTATATCTAATATACAATTTTTCCAAGTGTGTATCTACGGATGTATTTAGAAATGTCTTATGGTGGGTTGGAACAAACGAAAAATTCAAATTATAGGTACATATAATATATTAAGTAGTTAACACACATTTTCCATCTCAAAATAATGTCATAACCAATCCACCAAAATACATATTATGTGTTTGATGGAAATATAACATTGAATTAGTAATTAAGGTTAATACTAGGGAGGGGAGGAGTTACGTGCACCACATGCCCCCCTTAAAGGCTACCTATATATTATACTCTTATAGTTTGTCTAATATACTAAAAGTCTCAAATATGCATTTATATATGCAACAACGACAAAATATGCAAATTAAAATATTGAAATATAGGTTCAACATATTGTTTAATACATCACTCTATTGCTCTGCGACCTTTCTAGATGGATATGGATAATTGCATATAAACTAAAAGTCCTCAGCCCAAGTTAGGTATTACTTATTAGTTTACAATTATATTGTTGTATATAGGTACATGAGTATAATAATTATGTACAATAATTTAACCATCTACAAAATATAACCACGCATAAATTATGACTTAAATAGTTGCCATGTCCCATGATGTCATTTTAACCAATGAAAAAAAACCGTATAGTATAATATATTGCGTTTCAATTAAATTCAATAATATAATCATCAAAATGGAAAACCTCTTAAAAAATAAACGAAAATTAGCACCAATAGTAGTATAACCTATACAAGTAGTATACAAGTACTTATTGCAAGATTCATATTTTATTAATTATTACATGCATGCCTACTTATTAACATTATTATAATCGACTGAGATAGGATAGTGATATTGCAGTTTTTCAAGTACCAACGAGTATACTGTACAAAATTAAATTATTTTTAAAATTCTATAAAATCAAGATCATATTTTACAACTCGCACGAAGGTAGGTATTTGGTAAGTTGTATCACTGTATCAGTAAACTATAATAATATGATAAATGTACAAGCTCGTGGGTTAATATAAATATACTTAAAAAGCAGTAATGAAAACATATAATTCGAACGCAGCAAAAAGAAATATGTTAAAAATACCATATTATCCTCGGAATTATTGATATTGGAAAATGAGAAAAGTGATGTTTTTTAAGCATGTTTATTGCGTTTTTGTTCGTTATTATATTATTATCATAACAATACAATAATGTTTTTAATAACGTACTGGGAATCATAACAAATCAATTTATTACATATTTGTAGATTTTTTTTCCAACGGTTTGAATTTGTTTTCTGTAACATCGAAAAGAAAATGTTATATAATATATCTTATTTACAAAATAATATGAACTTACAAAAAAAAATGAGAAAAATAAGAATAATTAAAAAAATATATTTTCAGGTTATTTACGAATAATACATAAATGAAAAACCCAAACAGTAAATAAATGACGAACATATTATAATAAAAATAATGCACGACAAACAGCTCTATTCCTCGTAATAATTATGAAAAGAGTCATTATTATTTTATGACTGTCGTCTGTCAAATTCGTAATATCGAGTGAAGCGAACGATACGAATAACACTAAACAAAATTTAAAACGTTCAAAAAACGTATTAGAACACGCTGACTGAACTTGTTTCTCCGGAAGCGACAATAGTATATTTTATTATTATAACAATTAATGATCATTATAATTAGGTACAAGTTTAATAAATCTAAACACGATATAATAAATTAATAACCGTCTAATAATTATTGTCTTTTGTGCCGGAATCTCACTCTGGTTACATCCAACAATAATATCTAACAGAAATATTATATAGGTATTATGTTTAAAAAAAAAACCTTGAATAAAAATAGTAGTGAAGTGAGATTAAACACATGCATCGCGAAAAATACAATATATTTGATAATAATATCTCAAATCTCAATATCTTAATTGGACATCGGCTGTCTGAGTAAATAGGTACTGTGAATAAAAAATAAAATAAATAAGAATGATATCATTCGATTTCGACAGCATAATTATATACCTCGCACGCCCTATAACGAACGAAACGAATAATATTAAAAATGTAAGCCGTTCAAAAAACGTATTAGAATAGTCCGCGGACTGAACTTATTTTCCGCTTAAGCTTAAGCTTGTATAGTATTATATTTTATTATTTTAAAAAAATAATCATTATAATAATTAGGTAGGCACCTACCATGTCAGTACCTAGTACCTACATAATTAACAAAAGTCATTATACGATATAATAAATTAATATCCATCTAATAATGAATTGTCTTTTGTCAGATTCTCTGTCTGGTGGCACCAACAATGGGTGAGGTCAAATTGCACTTATTTTTGTCGAATTGGAGGTATCCGCATCAGCTCCCGTTTGTCCGTTTCGGCTCCCTCGTTTCATTTGATATTTGAAGGTAGCCGTATTGGCTCCGACCCGATGCCAGTGGTACCGAACTTTCGACTCCCGATCAACAACATTTTCCTTCCCATTTACAGGCTGAGGACTGGCCACGGAATAAATTCTCTGTAAGCATGGTTAAAAATGTTGTTGGCGTTTAAAATAAAAAATTGTGTTGACTTTTAAAAAGAGTTTAATAGACTTAAAACTGTTTTTTTGAGTTTTAAAAATAATGTGAACTTAAGTAAGGTAAAAAATTAAGAACTTGTGGTTTGAACTTGAAGGAAACTTTTTTTACGTATTCCGCTCTGGTAATTTTTCCTTGTTTAAATTGATCAATAGGGAACGGGAGGCTAAATGATACACTTTTGGTAATTATTGATTTTTTTCGTAACCAGTACAAAAAAATGTCACTTTTTTTCTGTTTCAGATATATCTACGTCTAATGATTAAAATCACTGGACATTAAAAACTTAGGAAATAATTTTTATCTGTGAAAAAAATTGTTTAAAAAAAAAATGTAACCCATTACCTCATGGTGGGGCGATGTGTTACAGCCCCCGGTGTAAATGTATATAAATAATTTATAATGACTACTAAATAGAATAATGACTAACTATTGTAAACTAAAAACATTTTTTTTAATCAAATAATAACAACTAGATACTAGAATTTATATCACATTATCTCTTAAGTAAACTTAATTATTAAATTAGGTAAATAATTAGTTAAAAATATAATCAGTCCATTAGAAACACTTTCTTTGGTAAATAAAACATACTAGTTTAAATAATATCATATAATGAGCATAAATTATCAAAAAACTGTTTAACATTATGTTTGTTAAAGCTTGTGGCTCTGCTTATAGGCTTGTAGCACGAGGTGTCCTCACTGATAAATCATTATTTCTTTTCAAAAATGAATACACCCAATTTTCACCAGCACAAATATTATCATACCAACTACTAGGCATTTTGCAATTATTTACTTGTCCATATTGAAAAGCCAAATTTCTTAGATCACAACCAGTAAGCCCAAAATATATTCGAGACAACTGTTTCACATACGCCGATAATTCTACTTCTTGTTCTGTCGAGAATACGGTTTTTTTTTGTCCAGCCAATAGTAGCAGGTAGTTTTAAATCTAAAAAAAAATATACCAAAGAACTACCTACAGTTTAATGAAAATGAAAATAATAAATATATAATTAACATACTAGGATCTGTTATTATTTTGTTGTAACGTTGTAATGTCATGACATTTATGTTATATTTTTTAGCGGCATCACGGAGGCTCATTTTACCATAAATTATTTCTTGGACTGATTTATCATAAATAACTTGTGGTGTTGTACCAAAACTAGTTTTTCTTTTGTAATTTCTTACCATGATAATCACCTATAAATATATAACAACATATTAAATAGGCACAAAGATAGGTAGGTAAACGGTCTTATGATTATAAATTGTGGTCGAGTTAACTGTTACATCGAATTGTGTAAGAGTTTACCCCGTAACAATTGGCCCTGCTGGGCCATTTTAAGTTGTTTTAGTTTTAACGCATTGAATATTTTACATACAAAAGAAATTCCAACATAATTTCATTGAATAGACATTGTGTAAGAAAATTAGTTAAAAAACTTACCTTATGTGACAACTTGACGGGAATTAGTTAATAAGTCATAGATGTAAAATAATTTTTTTTTAAATCAAAATATTCATGTTTTGTGTAATAACCACGATTTAAGATAATATACAGGTTAAAGATCGGCCTATAACGAATAGTGCTTTATGGTAACTGGTGAACCAACTATCTGAAACAGCTGACGGCCCAGAATCACTAACGATCGTTGTGGCTTAAATATGTTAAATATATATATATAATATCATAACCACATAACCACTTACCATGGTTATCTGCTTTTGATACCAATAATACCTATAGTATTTAGTATTATTGAATCTATAAATTTGTCCTCAGGGTGCGCTAGTAGTACTGGGAACAGCTGTGTCAGATAGTTCACCCGTCAAACTATGGGAGTTCGATTGGGGAAACAGATTAACAAAACGCGCTCTGGTGGAAACAATTTGTACCATCCAATTCGGGATGTATAGATATAGTTTTATATTGGTTATTTTACTTTTTATAATAAATTAGTTCTGGAAACTTTATACACTTTTATAGCTAACTGTATACGTTATATCTACTAATATTGTCAAATACATTCAAATACACTTTACTTAAAGCAAAATATATGCGAAATGTCGGGAAAGTACATACAATTTCCTGACTCCACGTAGGGGGGAATCCGCCTAACCATCAGTACGATAGGCGTGGACAGCGCTCCCAGTGTTAATCTGTTTTCCCAATACGCAACCTGTATATCTTAAACCGTGGTAATAACACAGAACAACAGTTATTCAGTGGTAATAACTGTTTCCATGTATTTGTGTTCGAGTCGGCTTATCAATAACTAATTGACCATGATAGAAGCTGATAATTTGGTCAAAAAATTACAGTGTTACCAACATCGTACAAAAAGTAACGGCTATTGTAACACATTGCCCCGTGTAACACTTGGCCCCCTGTTCCCCCTGTTCCTAAATTTCTGAATAACACTACAAATCTTTTGATGGTTGTTAGTTTTTTTCCTAATATTCATGCTGCGGAGCTTTATATACGTGTATAAAATATGCTTAGACGCACTACACTTCGCAATAAAACGAGAACTAACATTAGATAATATTTTGTAATTTCATATAACTATATAATATATGCAATTAACTAGCTATCAAAAAATTCGTTATCGAAACCGGACGCAATACGGCCATTCAACGGACGGCAAGGAATAACGACCCGGAGCAGATACGGACTCATTAACGTCCAGCGGGAGCCGATATACGGTATCATCCGAATTGAACTTGATTCAAATAAGGTAATGGTCGAACTGCACTCTGGTTTTAACAAAAATATTATAAACTGGCATAAATATTAAATCTTATTCATTGCACTTTTCACAAATTATTTTAAACATGTGTCTAAGGTTTTATTTGTAATATTCTGTCATAATTCACTTTCTTAAAATTTTTACAAAACATAATTTCTTTAAAATATAATATAATATAACATAGGTATACATGTATGATACATATATAATTAAAATAATATTAATTATAATGCCAATGATTACATTTTAAGCAGGAAAGAAATTAAGTGTTTTCAAAATATTTAAAATAAGTTTATTTTTTGAACATTTTTGTTGTAAATTCTTTTTTTGAACATGAGTGGACTTTGACCATTACCTTTTGCCACTAAACTCAGTGTGGTTCAACTATTTGATTTAGGTAAAAAGTGCAGTTCGACTATTCCACCAACAGTAGTATTAAATAGCAATATACCTAGCCACCTAGGTATTATCAATGGTAGGTATTAAGTTTTAAAAAAAATATATAAAATTTGGGAAGATTATATATGCATTGTGAAAATACAATATATTTGATAACATCTAAATATCTTGATTAGGTATCGGTTGTCTGTGTAAATACTGTGAATAAAAAAATAAAATAAGATTGATATAATTTGATTTCAACGGCAATATTCAGTGTCAGAGGGCTTTTAGCTGATATGCTAAAAAACTGCAATATTTTAAAACACAGCCGTTTAAAATAATTTAAGCATAATATGTTTATTACAAATTTATTATAATTCATTCAATTTTGAACCAATGTCTATTTTTATTTATACTTTGTTCATATGATTATATTCATATTTAAATCATTATGTTGATTACATTTTTTATTTTAGTTAAAAATAAGTAGGTAGGTATAAAGTTCGTTAAGAGATGTAGTTATCATCTTTTGAAAATTTAATTTTTCACAATATTCAGCTGTTAATTTCAATAAAAATATAATATTATTAACCTTTTAAGTTGTAATATAACAAATTAAAAAAACAATCAATATAACTAAAATTTATCTCTCATTGTTGTTTAGTTTGTTTTTGATTTTTTGCTCAACAAACAAATTTTGAAACTACCTGTCAAGTGAGTAATATTGCTTATGTCATATTTTGTTACATTTCCTATGATCATTGATATATGAGAACAATTATTATCATGTTCTGCCAAGATGTTATCTCGAAAACTGATAGAAATATGAAGTTGAAAATGTTCCACGATAAAATACTCATAGGCATAGTTTAAAATTTATCATGTTTTACCACAAATATTAATTTTTTTCCCTTATCATAGCTCTTGGCTTTAAGGTGCAAAATTACGTCTCTCACGCGGAACTTATAAAAGTAAAAAGTAAAAATGTTTAAAAAATGTATTAGAAATACTCTGAACTTATTTCTCCGGAAGCGACAATATTATATTTCATTATTATTATTATAATTAAGTACTTACCTCTATTCCATGACTTCACACTTACAAACTGTCTAATAATTGTCTTTAGCTGGATTCTCAGTATGGAGATATCCAATAATAATATCTAACAGCAATATTATAGGTAGGTGCATGCCTATTTTATTAGATAAAATAAAAAAGTTGTAAGGTGAGATTAAACATCTATCGCTAAAATACAATATATACTCGATAATATATCTCAATATAATATTAATTGGATATCAGTCGTCCGTGTAAATAATGTGAATAAAAAAAATAAAATAAGAATGATATCGTTTGATTTCGACAGCATAACATAATATCTCTCACGCCCCATAGCTGAGACGGACGTCGGTGCAGTTATTATATTACCAGCTATACGCCTAACGGGAAAAAAATCACGTAACTTTATTAATATTATTTTATACTATTATATTATTATATGTTATTATCGAATAATTGTTCGTTTTAAAACCTCCCGTCGCGCGAGCACTCTCGCGGTATCGATATCCGTTTCTTTTATTTTTCTCTCTTCCCCGTCGTCGGTACGAATAATATTTATCACTTTATTATATGTTTTTGGACGTGATCACGGCCGGCGTGAACAGGTTACAGATAGAGGTACAAACACGTGTAAAAGTGATTTTATTTCCCTCTATGCCTGCACCTCCGTGTGTGAATAATAATATTATACCCGCACGTATACTATAATATTAATACGTATAATAATATAAACTAATAGTGTTCATATGCGCCAGCGTGGGCGTTTATTTACGATTATTATTATTATTATTATTATTATTATTATGATTTGTTTTTTTCGTAACATATTTTTTCACACGTGGTCGTCTACTTCTAAACCGCTAAAAACACTGTGAAAATCTTCGATCCCCCCCCCCCTCCCATGGGACATCTGTGCAAACATATAGCAGGTATCCCAAATAAGACTGCGCAGCTATTGTACCTTAAAACCAATCAAATAAAAATTTACAAAAAAATTATTCCTTAAAAACCTTAAAAAAGGGAAGGGGATTTTTTTATTTTAAAATGTTTTGAACACCTCCAGTCCAGTTCAATAACAAAACAATTCAAGAATTAGAAAATAATATAATATCCACAGACGATATTATATTACTACAACAGACATGGGTATAATATTTAAAAATTTCGAAAACTAGAATTTAAATAAATTCATTATCAAAGGAAAAAAAATTGGGGTGAGCATACATAATCTCCCTGTATATCATCTTCGGCACATTTTCCACATTGCTGCAGTGATGGACGCACGTTTTTATTTAAGCCACATATATTTATTTTATATACGCAAATGTAGGACAGAACTCTTCAACAATATTAATGGAAGTTTTAAACGTTTGTACGTTAGACAAACAAATTCGAGATTTTTTTTATTTTGAGTAAATGTGACGAGGGTACCGCCTCAAGCCATAGTTGTCCGCAATTGTTTTCCAACCCTACACAATCTGATCGAACGGCCTAACGGGTTTAATATTTTGCTATATTTACTGAAGTATATTCCTGTATTATACTATGGTAATTATTTAGCTGGGCTGGTACGATTACAAATCGTTTTTTAATGGTTTTTCGACGGCTGACGTTATATAAACGGATATTTTTCGATGCTTATTCGTATAGCGTATAAACGTCGGTAAATTTACATGTAAATTTAATATACATAATGCTAAAATATTATTATTCCTCGGACATTCAGTGATTTTAAATAAATTATTTTAGCTCAGGCTATGCGTACCTACGGCTATTATCTCATTTATTGTATTTATAATGCAATACACCTACGCGCAATTTTTAAAAGCGGAAACAATATGAAAAAATGACATTATTGACTACTATACTGATGCGGCGACGGTGAAAAAAAAAACTAAAAAAGATGGAAACGTTCGGTTATTGGGCTTGGTAATAAACTTACTTTAGGCACTCACAATAGATTTATCACTCTAATAATTGTGGTTGAATGCAGATGAATAGCATGTGAAGGATACGACAGGTAACAAACACGAATAAATAATTATTATTCATGACTGCAATCAATATTTATAAGGCTTACGTGTTGAAATTATATTCATAAAATAGACACATTGCTACAATAGTTGTATGTGTGTGTGATATAAAGCAAGTACAAGACATATTGTCAAGGAGACAGTGGTGTCCCGATGATTTGTTGCAGCCACTGTGGACTGTAATGTGGAGTATGCAGTTGTCCAATAAATTTCAAAGTTGAAGTGAGAAGTGGTCATGGCAACTGGCAGTGAAGACATGAAAACCGTCCACCCTTGTTCTTTGAATATTACGAAAAATTAGTAAATTATACAAACTGCAAGCACAAGACATAATATGAAGAAGCTACAGTATAGTGTTTTGCGATGATTTTCGACACCGGCTGTGGCTTGCATGCGCATTGTACAGTTGTTCAATACATTTCTAAGTTGAAATATGAACTGATGGTAACTGTAGACAGTGAAGACATTTCAGACCATTCGCACGTGATCTTAAAATATCAGAAAAATAAATAGTAGATTATGTCATAGAACCGGAACAAAGTGGAACATCTACGACGGTAAAAAATAAAATAATAGAAAACAAATTAATTGTTTATAGTTTTATACCACGTCCCCTACAATACAGTTCACAATTTTACAAATTGTTATAATGGGTACATTATTGTGTTACTGAATGAACAAGATGTAAAACGTTTTTATTTTTTGAGGAAAATTAGGTTGAATTATGTAGGTATACCCATTAATTATTATACCCATGTGTCCGATGCATTTATTTTAATTAATAATTTCAAACAAAATATTAATTAATTTTACTCTCATCAAAGTGAAAAGCAATATTATGTTATATGTTATAAGTATTATACTGCATCATAATCAATGGAATTAAAAGTTTAGCAACGGTAGTCGGTATATAGCCATATAGGTACTTAAATGCCTATAAAAATGCTACGCGAATGTCTTCATCTCTCTTATGCATTCGAATGGTATATTATATATAACTATGCAAGTCGCATAACGAACTTAATACAATATAATAATAATAAAAAAAAATCGTCGAGTTTCACTTTATTCTATTTGAACGTTAAAATATAAACGCACTATTATGTATAATACTCGTATACCTACTCAATTAATATCCAGATAAATGATAATAATATAAACAATAATTAATATTCCATAGTTGATGAATGGGATGATTAGTCGATAAACCATAACTATCAAATAAAAAATAATAACTCAAACGGTTATTAGGTTGGTA
The DNA here is from genome assembly GCF_019925205.1 of Metopolophium dirhodum. NCBI lineage: Eukaryota > Metazoa > Arthropoda > Insecta > Hemiptera > Aphididae > Metopolophium > Metopolophium dirhodum. Next base: position 20,690,166 of record NC_083561.1, read on the forward strand.
TAGTACAAATTATTATGCCAATCATGATAAAATCATTGATAAACAAATAATCAATAGATTAATTCCAACAACATATTTTTATAAAACAGCACCGGAAAAAGTCTAATAAAAAATTAAGATTTTATATATTCAATATAATATACCTATTATAATTTTATACAACTGTTTTTGTCAAATCATAAATACTATAATATAGAAAATCATTTTGCCATTTTTACACGTAGATACCTATACTAAAAATGTAGATTTAGCACTTGACGTTATTATATATAATAGAACGGTACCTATCATATACTCAGGTCCTAAGACAAGGTTAAAACTAAACGATAAGGCAATTCTGATGATTACAATTAAATAGAATGGGTTTAATCTTTCAAACATATAACCTTTGCGGTTTCGTAAATTATCAAAAAAGTGATGAATTACCGCATTGACAGAAATCTGTAATGCATTTTATGTTAACAAGATAAAATGTATTAAACTTGAAAATTGAACTTCTATTAACTAAAAACGAGCACCATTAGTGATAAAAGTCAGTTAAGAAAATGTACTATACGAACTTTGTACACTGTCTCATTAATCTTGATCAGCTTTATCAAGAGCTCTTAAAAGTTAGTTCAAATAACGTCAAATTATAGAACTGCTGTGAGAAAATTAATCTGATATTATATTGTTTTGAAAACTGCTAAGTTGAATCCATTTCGTTGGAGAAAAAAACATACACGCTGGTATTCTTTGATGCCTGAAGTACGTACAAAAAAATAAAAAATAAATTATAAACGAGTGCAACATGTATATATATATATATAAAATGAGTATTAATAATAAAAAAACAATAAATATCAAGGAGTTAATTATTTAACTACGAAATAAGTGATACAAGGACGGAATCATATAATAATAATGTATTTTAATGAAACTTTTTAATTATCTGATAAAAAACAAAGAAACTCAATAAGAAATATTTTAAAACGTAAATTTGAATTAAAAATACATAAGTAAGCAGTATAAGTGTAAGTAACGTATAATTAGTGCGCTTTAAATATAAATATGTCTGACATAAATTTAATTTTACTGTCTACATTGTTAAACACCATTACTGAAATTAACTTTTATCTTTTTAGTATAGATTCTATTGAAATACTATTCAAATTCAAACTTGCGATGTTGAGTATAAAAAAATATCAAGATGTAAAACTTTTTTGACTTGTATAGAACATTTTGTTTTAAAATGTGAATGAAATTTGCATTTTAATTTAAACTGTAGACCTATATTTTGACTTGATAAAAATGTGAATAGAGAAATAAATAATTTAAATAGTATAAAGTATGCATAGTATGCATAGTTAGATGTTGTTTAAAAAATAGCTTAAATGTATACTTTGTTTATGGTTAAAAAGTTGATTCGTTATGCATACCTAGAATACTCGGAAATTACAAGGAAATGGAAATTAAATTATTCTGAAAATCATCGATTTAGACGCATCACGCATGTCGTGTAACATATTGTTATTATTATCAACAAACTTCAATTTTTATTTTATTATACATCTAATGACAATGTAGGCACCTACATTTTATTTCAGAGATGTATTGTATAGAAAAACATTAAAAAAGAGTAAAAATATTTTTACTCTGAATAATATAATATTATATAGTTACATAGGACGTGTTTTGAGGTATATACAACTTTTAGCATATATATCTTATATTATTGAATTACTCGTTCAGAATGATGTCGCTAATAATATTATTATAATTATTGGTACAAGAATACGCATATTTTTATATAGTGTTGTACATTCATTTTTTTCCGATATAATAGCCAGTGATATATATAAGGGACATACAAAATATCATAAATATGCGTACCTGCAGATTTCTATAAATTATTTAATTATAATATTGGCTGTAATAAATAACTGTGTAACCCGCCAGATACCTGCTTATAAAATAGTATATTATACATATATTATAGTTGTTTATATTGGTATTTAATCCCGCTGAAATTTTGACAAATGAAAAAGCATCTATAAACTTTATAAACTAAAGATTTGAATTTAAGCTGACGGACGTGATATTTTTCATTCGGAGGGCGTTACTAAATTATGTATTACGAATAATCTCAATTGTCCTTGTATATATATTTTTAGAGATACGATTACCCGTTTTATTCAACACCAATAATGGATTTATGGAACAGGAATGCCTTGAAATTTGAAAGAAAAATGAAGTACCTACTTACTACAGACCGTTTAATATGCACAATTACAATTATAGAATCTAAAATTGGTTTTATAAATTTTAAATTATTCATTTGCTAATGGATAATATTATATAAGTACCTAGGTACTAGAATTTATTCTATTTGTGGGGTTGTATACTTTATACTTTTATCCACATATAACTTGATGCAATAATACCCCAAGTCATTATGTATGTTTTAAAACCCAAAAGTACCTAACCTTTGAACTTTAATAACTTTACCAGTCGAGTCATTAATTAAAAAAAACCATTAGAACCCATCTGATATTTGTATTATTATTTTATATTTTAGATGACTGTTATTAACAATATTATATAATATAATTCTTCTGACTCGTTCCTAACCTAAAATTGTAAAATGTACTTCAAATTGAAATAGTTAATTATAGCAAACAAATCAACAATATGAGTATTAGTATTTTGATAAAATTAAAATTGTTTTGAGAAATTTTGTTTGACCATATTCGAAAAAATTCATTTCTGATGTGAAGTATACTTGTATAATGTATATAAATTTAACTAGGTACATTAATTCTTGTTTATTATAATATACACTCCAATATGGCTGTATAACTGAAGACCATAATGTATGTTTTTTTATTATCTATTATTAATTTTTTAAGGCTTCAACAGCGATGGTAATAGCCCACATTAAGATTAGATACAGGTTATAAGTAAACCAAAATAACAAAAATAATGTTTATATGTTAAACTCAATTTCAACTTATATTATATGCTTGATGTTGTACCATTCTAATAATATTATAACGCTTCAGGGTGGCCCAAAATGTGCTGACTCTATAAAGCGAAAAGGTATCGACAAAGAGTTCTTATTAGTCATAATAATATATTTTTTATAAAACTTAACATAATTGGTCATTTTGTATATATTTTAAATCATAAAATAATAACGACAGTAAACATTATATTTTATTTCTATTGACTTTCTACTAACAATCATAAATAATAGTGATCTAAGATTTAAATCGAAATTTAAACGATTTTGTAATACATTATTTTACAATAATTCTGAACATAAAGGTTTGCATGATTTGCATTATCGTGATTATTGTTATTCGAACAACAATGCAATTTATACATAATTGTCAATTACACTCACTCAAACGCATAAACTATTTTCAAGAATAAAACGTGAAGGTGTCATTGTGGCAACGAAAAATCGTACCTACATAATAACATAATGTGTGCGCGGTTGTATGGAAATAATATTATGATCGAAAACTATAAATGTGCATTTTGAACGGCAAGGAAAATGTCAACTGTAATAAATGTGTTCTCTAATACCAAACGATATGTGTGCACACATGTATATGCATGCATTAAATCTGAAGAAAAATGTTTTTGCTATAATCAGATAAAGACAGGAGCTGAACAAGCTGAGCAGGCTAAACACACATAGTTCACCGCCCACCGTTGTCTGACGGCTATCATTAGTCACATCAAACATTTTTGAAACTTTTACATTTTCGCTATATAGGTATACCTACATAGATATTTTCACAAGTTTTAGTCGGTGTGCTAATATTGTAATATACTTTTGTAAACACCGTCCGTGGTGCGATCCATACATCTCATTGTTGTACGTATACAATTGTTTCTTAACGAAATTTAGTCCATCTTAATGTATATATATAAGTAGGTAGTTTGTTTTGCTTAAAATTGTTTAGTATTATAAAATTTTGTAACTATTATATGGTCTACAACGTCTGAAGTATGGACCATAATATAGTGTAGTATTTTTTAAATAAATTACTATTCTTGTTATGTTATTACACTTTAAAAAATTACAAATAATAATTGTTGTATATGCGTTAAAAATTGTATTAACCAACTATATAAATTATTCGAATAAAATCGTGAGTGGCTAAAGTTAAATAGTATAATATGTAATAAAAACTAATGATTAGGTATAACAATTAATTTTAGAATAACGATGGGCATTATAATATATTGTATAGTCACTATAATCATCCAACAATTAGGATTGCATGAAATGTAAGTGTATAACTCAAAATCCCAAAAATCTCAAAATAAATAAATGCATTTATGATGAACAAAATCGTTAAATAACTACCTACCCAATTATAATGATGTAACTATTATTCTCAAACCAATTAAAGATTACAGAATTAATTTACTCGAACCCAAGTATATTTCAATAAAAACAATAACGTAATTGATGTTTGAAGTGTTATCTCAAAAATTAAGTTTATAAAAAAAAAACAATATTTTATGTAGGTACCAATAATACTTACTCAATGTTATTTTTTGTTTGTTTAAAGTTTAAATATAAATAATATATTTAAACTTTAAACCAATTTTAATTATTTCTATTAATATTAGTTAGGTATGTATTTGTAATAACACAAATAATTTCAAACTATCACGTCCGCGTTCAGTTCAATTTGCATTTAGATGTACCTTCATAGAATATGTCACAAACTCTCGACTGCTGTAATAATCGAGGACCCACCGACATTTTGGCATCATGTTTATTGCTGTTCGTGCAGTAATATTTCCGACGGTAGAGGTAGGTACCAAATGAAACTAGATATTATGTGACTGACCCATCACGTCAACTCGAATAATTATTGGAAACTGCCACTGCACCGCATGTTATTACTTAAAATATTAGTTTCAAATACATATATAATATGCGACGACGTATATACCTATTGCTGATGTCCAATATAATATTATGCGATTATATAATATTATATGGTACGATTTGGGTGGCGTATTAATATGGAAATTAGAAAAAGTGACGTTTCCACGAACCGAACGTGATACACTCAAAATAAACGTAATTGTGCTTAAAAACGTCAGTGTGTGACTAAAAACAACAACGATACAGTACAATTGAAATCCTACAAGTCCAATGTTTGAACGTCGTAGGCCTCATTCTGATGGTGGTAAAAGAAAAATCCAAATCAGGCTACAATATTGTAGGTATCACAATTGATTAGAGTTGCAGTTGACACAACGAAATAAGCAGTTAGAATGGAACGAATACTTACTACTCACATTTTATAATATATTCTTTCGATTAATACCACCACGAATACAAAATACATACAGAATACAAATTAAAATTGCTCTGATAAAAGCACAGTGGTCAGTTTAGGATTTTTGCTATCGAAGCGTCTCAATTCCGACCTCCTCATAATCATGTAATAAAATAAAATAAACAATATCGAAATAATACTAATATACTTGTTGGTCTTAAGAACGACCACATAATATCATTATAACTACTCATCAGTACTCTCCTTTATCATCACACATCAGAGTATTGGACATCGACATCCTACTTTATGATAATAGGGAAAAATATACGTAGAATAAGACCGGCCCATGTACCTACGTTGCTAACAAATTCAACAATAGTAAAACAATAATGTACACAATAAATTTTTTTAGCTTAGGCAATATCAATTAAATATAAAACATTCCTGAGGAAACAGCGCGTGGACGTAAGAACCTTGAACAATATCAATTGTAAAACATGGACACTATGCTCAAATCATTGGTTTCGGACGAAATGATAAATTTGACGAAACAAAAGTAATTAAGATTTAAAAGCGAAGCAATACTATTGTAATCAGTATAAAATCATTATACATATTCTAATAATTATTGTTTAATTCATAAAATAAAAATTGAATAAAAGAATCTAGCTTTACTAAACTTGTCCTTGAGGAATCTTTTTTCCTACACTCGGCTAGGTGTTATAGGTGTGTATCATTAATGACCAATAACAAACAGACGAGTTAAGTGACTGAACGTTCTGATTTGCGTACCGTGAATGTTGATGATTGATGGATACAAGACGGCTTGTTTTTCAATAGAATCACTACATAAAAGGTAAATTAGTAGCAACACTCTGATTGGTTATTACTTATTAGTTTATAATATAATTTTATTACATTAAACCAATAACAATAAAATAATAGTTATTCGATATTCTTTATTAATATAGATAAGTTTTTTAAACGTTATTATATACTTTAAATTTTGAGCGGAGCAATGAATGTATAAATTCTACATTGACACGTATGCGTGTTTTTTTTTGTACATAAACACGATTTATAGTAGAAAAAATGTTTCAATTTTCTTCTTTGATGGTGGTCTCTGATTAGGTTTAAAATTATAAAATAGATAAATTTTCACTAGAACTTACTAGAATTTTCACACGAAATAAGTTTTCGACAATTTTTTTGGGGGCAACTCAAAAACAAATAACTGTAGATTCTTGAAATGTTCCATACATTTTTATATTAGCTTTTTATACATATTATGATAACATTTTAAAAATATTTCTATGCTTTTTGAGCTATTAATAGACATAAGGTATTTTATATTTTTATTATTTTTCAAATAGATATGTTTTTGACAGGATAGAGCTTTTTTTTCTAACCGATTTTCGCTTCCATTTGTTTACTTCAATAAAAAAAAATTAAATTAAATTCCAGCACCACCAACTTTTCTATAAGAAACTCCCGATTTTCCTCAAGCACCGCCAGCCTTTCTATATAGACAACCCGATTTTAATACAAACATTTTCTGAAAATTTCAAGTATCTACGGTTATTAAATTTTGAATTATAACAAAATAGATTCATCAAAATAAGTTTTATGAAAATTAAATTCCTATTTTCCCATTATTTTTATTATTTTTCAATTATTTAGAATAATAGTAATCTTTTACTTTTGACCCCTTGAAATACCAACTAGGAACTTCAAGAGTAGAAGAAAGTTAAATATTGAAGTACTTTTACTATTCTTAAAGGTAAATGGTGTTTACAGACTCAAGACTTAAAAAAAACCTCAGACATCATTGTAAAATTAATACATTCATCACTCTGCTCAGAGTCTAAAATATTTATTGATCCTTTTTTTCTTTCAATATAGATTTGATAAGAAAATTATTATCCCACCACTATATCAACCTTTAATGTTAAATAATGTCTAATTACTATCAATGATATTTTTATATGATTGTCATGATATTATAATCTCATTGTTAATATCTCATTAATAATAATAATAAAAAAAAAATGGTAAATAATTAGATAAGGGCGTTTTAATCAAAATTGTTTGCAATACAAATGAGATTATGTGAACATAATAATTAATAAGTAATAACGATCGCCACGATGTTGATACCTATTTTTATTTTTACGACAAAGTACCCCCACTGGGAAGTACACTTCACTCTATATTTACATGTCATTATTTCATTATTTTATCAATTAAGCTTATCGTCTAGTATAATGTAACAGATGGCATAATAAAAAAAACTGAATTTAAAAAAAAATAAAACGTTTGCAAATAGTTATTCAAAAGACAAAGTTTTCAATGCTGCAGACAACTGAACTTTATTCTACCTTCAACCATATTGATTAAGCATACGTTTAAATCAATGGTTAAAATATATAATATTAATGAACACCAAAATAGTATTACAGTATTCAGTAGCGTATGCAGGATTTTAGTTCGGTTAGGGTTTTACCTGAGTAAATAATTTACATTATTTTTTTCTAAACAGTTTTTATATAATTGGTTATAAAAATTATAGTTAGTTTCAAATTTAATCTACATTTAGAACACTCGAGTGGTTAACCTGGACACCTAGTCATCTGTAGAACCTCTTCTGGTCGTAATATACTTGGTAATAATCGATGAACGATGACATATGATGATACATCGATTAGCAATGTTCTAAATCAACCAAAAAACTGAAACTATGATAATCGACGCCTTTGTCACATTTAACAATACATTTTATATCTATTAAAAATGATCAACAATTATTGATCGACTCTGTGTATTGAAATTATTAAAATAGATTATTAAATAGGATTTTATAAAATATCTTCTTATTAAATAAGATTTTTTTGTAAAAGAAAGAAATTTCAGGGGGTGCCAGAATCTTAGAAGCCTACCTCTCGTACGCCACTGCCAGTATTTCACGATAACTTAGTACGTAGGTATGTATGAATTTTTTATCGGATTATCATAAAACATCTTAAACTAAATAATACAAATTGGTTTTATTTATTTTGACTAGGTACACTTACTTCCGTATTTTGTACTCGATAATGTAAAACATTATTAAATCGTTTGTTATTTGCAGTTTCAATGATGTCCTTAACGCGTTTATATATCATATGATCTTAATGATGTTATAATTTTCATTTTTTTTTTTTTTCATGCTTCAATAATTAATTAATTTACGCTTGAAATAAAAAGTTAATTAAATATTAAATTTTTCCTTAAATAAATAGTCTCGGACAAAAAAAAACTCACGATAGTGTCGTATTTAATTAATTAACTGTATAATTCCTTGGTTATAAATTAAAACCAATTATTAGTATAGACTAATAATTACTTCACAAAACGAGTTTTCATCACGATATTCAAAATGTGTTCACTAATTTTTTACAAAATCACTTTTATAGTAACCCGACGCCGCAGTATTATTTAATATACCGCGTGTCTTTAATTACATTTTATTTCGTATGGCGTAAGTATAAAGTAGGTAGGTAGGTAGGTACCTTTGATTATAAAATGTAGGTATATTTACTATTTTAAATGAAAAATACAGTAAAAACGCTGTATATTTAATTATAGGATATTCAAACTGTAGTCTTTGGCGATACATTGAAAACGTTCAAATTCTTCCTTTGAATTATAATGAAGTAGGTACGTCACCTGCTTCATTAGCCGTTACTAAAAATACCAATGAACCTTACTACAATATAATATGTTGGATCAAAAAATCATAAAAAAAATTAGCTACTAGATTTCGATAAATGGTTTACAATCAAAAGTTTTCCAAAAACCAGATTTACAAATTGGCTATTCTGAAATTTTCAAAAAAAATTTATATCAGATTTTTATTTTTTATTTTCAATATTAAAAAATAAAAAAAACAGTCATAGGTACCTGTAACGCACGAGTAAATAAATTATATACAAAAAAAAAAAAATTGAAAATATTGATTATAACAAAAGTCAGGTCTTAATGTTACACTGTACATAATGGACCATAATATCATAATATATTATATACGACTTTGATTCGATAATTATTTCGTTTGGCCCCTGTGAGTAGCGCAGGTGATGGTTATGAATCAAAATTTTGAATCTTAATGTGTAAATAGTTAAAAACCAACTCTGATCTCAATTTACTCGGCGGGTTGAATTTTTTTTAAATACTATTGCGATTCAATTACTTGTATATTATACTTACATTAATTTATACAATACAGTTGTTGACGATTTCTCTTGATGTACTATCATTATTAAAGAGTGTACACCGTGTCTTTAATAACATTATACTTCGTATGGCGTACCTTTGATCATTAAATGTAGCTACATATTTACTATTTTAAATCAACAGTACAGAGAAAACACTGTACATTTAAATATTTAACTATAGGACATCCAAGCTGTAGTATTTGACGATACAATGAAAACTTCAGAATTCTTCCTTTTAATTGTACCGGTGTTGGATACGTCACTGGCCTCATTAATCGTTGGTACCAAAAGTACCCACCAATCTAACCTTACTATAATATAACATTGTCCATGTATATTTTATATGATTTTTATCCTATAGTTACCTATATCGGCTATATCTGAGTAGTGTTATAGGTGTTTGTGAAAATGTTATAAATCATAATTTTGAATCTTAATGTGCAGACAACAAAAAACCAACACAGATTCCAGTTTACTCGGAAAGTTGAGGTTTTATTGAATATTTTCGTTGCAGATACGTCGTATGCTGTATACTTAAATTATTATCCATCATATACAGTTTTTGACGATTTTCTCTGGATACCCTACCTATTAAGGACTATGGTATATACGTTCGATATTCCCAATGTACCTTTAAAAAGGTACTGAATTGTGTAAAACGTCCATGTTGTTGAAATAATATAAACAACAAAAAAATGTTGAAACGTTATTAAAAAAAAAATAACGATAAAAGTTCATGTTCCATGAGAAAAAGAATTATTTTCACTCTCTCGTGCTTGTTCATTTTGAAAAGAAGTGGTTTCAATCTAAATTTTCCTAAAAAAAAATAATGGAAAGCGGTGGTGTAAAGCATCAACTCCATGCCTAGGCGTACCACCCATCCCTGCGCTGAGTGAGGCCTTCTCTACTAGATAATATTATTATGTTTACCAGCGTATGGTATCAACCTTTTCCGACGTAACCACGGCACGAGTTTCCCGATTTTCGTTTGATTTTTTGTGACCTTTTAAAATTAGTTTTACTTATTTTAAGGATATTATTATAATATATATAGTATAATAGTGAAGTACCTACCTACGAAGATATTATTCATTGTCGTCGAAACGTTTCTTTGAGAAACACCGCTCAAGCGACGGAAAACCAACAACCGGGATTACCGACAACTGCCATCATCAATAACCACGATTACCAATAACTGCGATCACCACACGGACATCCACGACCACTTGCAGGTAAAGGGGGTTCACACTTACGTCGTGTCGTGTCGTGTTTTTAACTATCGTGTGCCTTCGTGCCGTACCCGTGCATGCGTTTTTTTTATCTGTATACCAAAATGCAATACCAATGATTTATTAATATTGTAGGTACCCGATGATAACATTTTATAATTTTTTTAGTTATCTGTTTTCCGCAAACAAATGTTACCACATGGTCAAAAGTTGAATATATTCAACTATGCGGTATCGTTTGGTTACTATGTTATCGTGTGTTAAAATAACGGTATAATTTAATATAGTAGATACACTTAAGGGGTGTTCACATTTACACCGTGTCGTGTCGAGTCGTGTGAAAAATTGTCTCTGATTGGCTGAACCGCGTGGTTCTATTGAGGTTTACCATATGGTATATCATAATTTTATCACACGATACCACAGTAACCAAACGATATCGCATAGTTGAATATATTCAACTTTTGGCCGTGTGGTTACAGATTAAGTGCAGAAAAATGATAACTAAAAAAATAATAACATTTACTGGAATTGATAATAATTTTGGTATCGTTGGTATTGTATTTTGGTATAAAACCCACGAAACGATGATGATCGTGATAAATGTGATCACACGATCATAAAAACTAGATACAACACGACACGACACGACACGGTGTAAGTGTGAACCCCCCTTTATAGCCCGTTTTACAATCGGAATTTAAACCTCGGTTACGCCTAACCCACTGATTTTCCGGCCGAATCCGGTGGTTTAACCTTAGTTTAACGATTGAAATATGGGCACTATGATTGTAAAACGGGCTCTTAGTGGACCTACCCGGTTCAGCTAATCGGAGAAAATTATTTCACACGACAAGACACGATGTAACCGGCTTCACGAGGTAAGGCCTGACGTTCGTTACTAATAGATGACGTGCAGACGAAATATTTTATTATTATGATAAGCGACGAAATAATAATATTAGACGACGAGCCGGCGAAATTAGCTCGTTAGGCTCGTTATTTAAATAATTTATGTAATATATGTGTGTTGTATGGAACTTGCTGCACCCACCACAAGCTAATCTTTTGTTTTATTTTAATCTTTGTTATCTTTTTGTAAAATATTATATTGACAGTAAAAACTATTATTATTATTATTAATATCATTTCTTCTGACAGTTGATTCGCCAGATAAATTTCAACGTTCAAATGTTGCATTTTCATAATAGCACGCTGTAGAATGTAAGTAGGTACTATGTAAAATATATACTTTGACAAAAATCACAAATGTTTTTTATACGTTTTACCGTGTTTATAATAATTCAATCTTCTGTGTGCCACATTTTATAATTATGATAATAGCAACGAAATAATAATAATATTAGACGACGAGCCGTCGAAATTAGCTCGTTAGTCGTAACAACAACGCCGCGGTTTAACGTGAGCGCCGCCCAACGGCCTTGTGGATAATACTTTTAACCGGCGTGTAACTCATCATAACAATTCGTTTAAAACCTTTGGCTGTAACGGTAAACGGACCAGACACATATTGTTTGACAACAACGACTTTCATCACGCCAATGTATAACCACCACGCGACAACAATATTAATTGATAACATTATTAATTGTTAATTTCATTATTAATAATATAATTTCTTCTGACAGTCGATTCGCCAGATAAATAATTTTTTTTTTTATTAAAAATAAAGTATATTTACAATCTATACATAAGTGTATAATGAGTAAGTGTGGTGACAGAGTAAGTAAGTATTATAAGAAAAAAAATAACAAGAGAAGGAAGGCTCCCAGCAGTGCCACCTGACCAGAAATCAGATAAATAATTTAAACGTTCAAAATGTTACATTTTCATAATAGTACGCTGTAGAGTGTAAGTACTATGTAAAATATTATATACTTTGACAAGAATTCAAAATGTTTATTTACACGTTTCACGGTGTTTATAATACTCAATCATCTGTAGCAGTGTATTTTTCAATAATAATTTTTAATGTCCGATAAATATATCAAGCACCGCCGTGTTTTTAATTCTAGAGTTACATAATCTACATTTCTTATATTAGGTATTATATTATTATATCCTATGCGATATCTAACGTTGAAAAGACGTTTTATTTTCAACAATAAATTACTTTTGAGTTTTTTTTGTTCCTGTTGATGTACTTTATTTTTACGGACAGTTTTTTTATGGATGTTTTCTCTTTCAAGTCCAACAAACATAACTAAGTCATTAAACTAATGTGTATTAAAATATACGCGGGTAAACCTCGGTACTAGAAAATATATAGTAGAAATACCTATAGGTATTACAATTTGTTTAACGTGAAATGTTTTTTATTCAGTTTAAAAGTTGGTGGAATAAATTATTTCAGTAATATCCAAAAGTAATTTTATTTGATTGGATAAAACAATCGTTTCTATTGACTAGGTACCTAGTTGAATACAATAAGTATTTATAATTGAGTTTTATACAACAATGTGTTGAGTGGATAAAAAAATCTAATTACTATAACTGCTTATAGTACAATAATCGTTATATGATTTACAAAACAAACATTAGTGATAACTAATTTATACTTATGAATTAAATAACTTACAACTTTCATTCTTAACTTGGTACATTTAAAAAATGATTTACGAAATAATTATTTTGAGATTTTTCCCATAATATTACATACGACATAACAATACATATTTGAATCTGTGTTCATAATATCCTGCGATTCCTAGAGAGGACGTTACACGAGCACTTGTAGTCTTCGTCTTACAAGTGCGTAACATAGCGAATTTACACTCAGCAGGTCATGTTTAGCTTCATTAGTTTAAAAATTAGTGTGAATCGATTAATTACGAAACTTGATGGTAAGAACAATAACAGTGTTTGTATGTGCATTTTTTTACGATACTTCAGTTTTTTTACCAAATTTTACGTATATATAATATAGCAAAAATTGAAAATGCTCATAACTCTATTAAAAACTGAATTATCGTAAAAAAACAAATTATGTTCTTACCATACAGTTTCACTCTAATTTTTAAAATAAAGAAACTAAACGTGATGTGCTGAGCGTACATATTTTGCTATGTTAAGCACAGAAAATACGGAGACGACAAATGGCTCTATAACGTCCTCTTAATAATTTGTTGTTCGTTTTAATCTTCGTATTGTGTAGAGTTGCACTCATTGATTTTATTAAAAGTTAATACATAGTATACAGTTAAAAATATATTTACATAAAACCATATTATTATATAGCCTATATGTATAGTATATACAGGCAGATACAACTTAAAATTTTTAAGTCCTTGTATTTTTTTCTTCATTTTTATGGCACGTAATTGATGATCGACCTGCACGTGTGCGCGACCTCGGGACCAAACGTCAAATTGAATGCCTGCACCGAAATACTGTATTTTACCCATCCGATCGGTCACGTACCGGTAATTAATATTAATCTACAACATGGTTATAAAAATAATAGGCGATAATTAAACATGTCCACGAACACGACGCGAGACGTTCGCGCGAGGCGGTTGAACTTTGACGGGCCGCCACGATGGAGGCGGTGGTCTGTACGCCGTAAAATGATATTATTATGTGTTATATACCGCTTATACCCAATAGGTAGGTACTCGGTATAAAGTTGTATTAAATCGTTGTTGTAGTGGTCGACGTTATTGTCGCGCGGCGGAAAGTAAGACCATATTGAGTACTCGGTGGTAAGACTTACTTAAGCGATGTAAACAACATCACTGTTGCAGATACAGACGTTTTGTAATAATATGATAGGTACCTGTTGTAGCCGTTGTAGGTAATATTAATATTACACGCTCACTAGGAATCGCTCAGTGCTCTCAGCTGTGATAAATTATACAACATAAAATATACAATGAAAATCGAAAATCGTGGCAATAATTTACCGTCTCGCGTATTATTCATAACTATGAAGTATATTATATTTTAGTTTCAAAGTTGCACGATATCCAGTATACAGTATATTTAGTTTATGTATATATGATACGTATGTAGGTTTATCTTTCTGCAGCATGGGAGGCATATATATACATAATATATATATATTATATGCACTGCACTCGTCTGCGAGACCTTGAGACCTAGTCGGAAACACCGCGGCGAGTAAATCATCGGCTAACCCAAGTAGTTCCTCTAAAAGCCTGCGAGAAAAATTACTATAATCAAAAAAAAAATACTCCATTATCAGCTGCGGACCGACCGACCGCCGTTGATATACATTATAATATTATTATATAATACTCACGCAGCTATCATTATTTTCATCGGGAACGTTTCAATTAAAAACACTCATCGCGCGCCCGTATAACACACAAATATATATATGCACGCTATATTATGTCTATATATCACATTATTATATCATATGTACCTACGCTTTGTATTGTGTACAATTGATGTGTTTTTTACACCGCGACCAGCCCGGCTGAGATCGCCACCACCACATTATAGGTGCGAATAAGACATTTTTTATTGAATATTATTATTGTGACGTCCGTCCGAGGTCGTTTCATTTGACACGGCCGGGTGGTTAAAAAACCGCGGGAAGGAAAAAACACAATTAATTTTTCGTCGCCGATCGGTCTCACGCGCCGCCCCACACGAATGCCGGCTATAATATTATATAACTACCGGAAACGAGCTTACATATAATACTCGTCTACAGACTCTTTTCCATGTTATTGTATACAGTATGCGTTGTGTTAACACTATTATACTAGTTCCTATAGAAATAATAATAATAAAACATAATACTCATATTATTATTATATGATGGTCCGTTCAGAGTTGTTCACTTCTGTCAATATATTTACCTGTTTGTATATTTTGAGTTATCGTATACGCATATGTAATATCATATAATATTATAATATATTTGGCTAGGGCTAGGTTATAGGTATACAGGTAGATATACGTTATTTATGCAGAATTAGTAAAACACGAACCATCAATCTTCGTCTTAATCGTGTGTGGACATATATTTTATCGGTTTTACTCGAAACGAAAACTCCAAGGATAAACAATTTATAAAATTGTATTTACTTCAACCTGCAAGACCTTGTAAAGTATGATGAAAAATACGTTCTTGCGAGAAAAGTTAAATAAAAAATGTATATTCCATTTTTTAATGGATACAACTTTTAATATTATTTTTGTCGTCGAAATATTAAACCGTATATAGGGTAGGGTAGGTACACTGCTTACAGTTATATAAGAATATTTAATATTTATATTCAAATAATAATTCAGATATTATACACTTATCTTAGGTACCTATAGCCTATAGGTATGAATAAAAATAAAAATATCAAAGTCAAAATTGATTTTTTGTTATTTATTGTTTATTTTTATTGAAAAACAAGTATTGGTCCCTTATTTCCTGAATCTATGTATATAAATATAAAATATTCAAGTAAATTATTATTGTATACCTACTATTTTATTGTAGTATCGTAAACATAAATCAGTGTTATTCCAACGATGAGCAAATAAACAGTAATGTTTATCTATATTTAAACTTGATGCGGCATTTCAACATTTGTATTATTATTATAGAATGTTACAGACGTTACTGTGGGTTACACACAAAACAATTAACTTGCCTTAAACTCTAACATAATAATTAATAGTATATTATGTACGTCGTACGATCAAAGATAATACCATATGAACACATTTTATAGAAAGTATCTGGGTATAGTAGCCGCATTGACGTGATTCCATTAAATTTCAGCAGGTGCAAAACTTTCATTAGATATTCCAATAATCATAAAGTCAAATGAAATCATATTTGAAGCCAATCGCTTTACTCGCGTACACTACCTTTTTGTATTTGAATGGTAATAATTATATAATAATATCAAAAGCTGTGCATTTTAAACACTGTAATATGTCTGTATGTCTGTATATATTATAATACAATATATTTTATATCAAATAAAAATGTTTATTTTGTTAAAGTGTATTCTATAGTAGGTATATGATAATGGCACTGATATAATTGATAAATAATAACAAAGTTATAACATAACTTTATTTTATTATTTGTTCATTTGTACGTACCAATGTTTATCAAAAAAAATAATAAAAATCAATGGTATAGTATTGTACTTTAACAGGATTAATGTTCAGCTTCAGAAAGTACGAAAGCATATCTTTGCACCCGATACATAATTTCAAGTGCACCGTTGTACATCCCCGTTATTTTTATTTACATTTTACCTACCTATAGATATGAATATTACTTTGTTAATTGAATGATTGGTTTACAGTATAACTCTTGGATAGCCTTTGATGTATGAGTAATAAAAAAAAAAGCACTAATATGCTCTGAACTATTTATAGTAATAATACATTATTTTACATTATAATAATGTTAATAATACATAATTTAAAAAATAAAAAATAAACCATAAAGTATGTTTATGTTTATTTTAATTTAATTTTATATGAGATATTAGAATTAGTTTATTTTATGTTAATCATCTAAATGCCAATAATTTTTCAAAAGAGACCCAAGAAACAAAAGTTTATTTAAATTTTCACCTGTTAGTTGATTACGAATGTCAGTAATTACCTGTCCAGATTTAGAAAATCCCAAAAGTATCCCCAAACTTTAAAATGTTATCACCTAACAGCACAGTGGGTTGATTTAAATAATGATTTAAATCATTTGATATTCTATCAGTGCCCATAGTTGGTTCATGGATTGCTTTTTTATTAACTAGCTCCTTATGAACTGACCATAAAATATGATCTATGTCAGTAGAATTACCCGTATTAGAAATGATTTCGAAACTTTCATCATGTCTAAGATCTAAAATTGTATCAATCTATTATCCATTAAAATAGAGAGTCTTGAAACGGGGATCAAGAATAGCTATAGAAAGGATTTCTAAATATTTAACTTTACCAAACAAGGCTATTAATTTTTGAATCAAGCTGGACTTAAATTCTGAATAATTTCTTTTGCTGTAAATAACTCCGAACCAGATAACATAGGTAGATCTTTAGGGAATTTAACTATGGCAGATGCAATATTCTCCGAAGAAATAATGAATCTATTCAACATAAAATATACGGAATTTCATCTCGTTGGAACGGATTGTTTTCATTTATACTCGCATACTTTATGTAGTTTATCCATAGCAGACTCAGACTGCTCGGACTGCTTAAAAAATATTACGAAACTTTTTACCTTATTAATTATTATGTTGGCAATATTTTGGATTTTGTCTAAAGCATTTTAAACGACAAGTTCTAAAGTGTGTGCGAAACAAGGGAAATGTTTTTCCTTAGAAATGCAACTGTTCACAGCATTTATATTGTTACTGCCACTGTCAGTTAGAACTAAACAAATTTGATTTTTTATAATACCTACCCCATGTATTAAGGGGATTCCATACCGTGATTTTCTGTTTTTGTCTAACACACTCGCGACATAGGATTTTAGACGGATCTTTTGCCAAACATATCAATTGATCTAATAAAGTGATAAGAATTCTGAAACAGATTTGAATTCGTCGTCAAGTCTACTTGAAATCAACTTTCCCACAATTTTGATTTTTTGATTTTAGCTTCTCTGAAAATTGAAATACAAAAATGTTTAATACTCTTTTTTAATATGACGTTTTTGGAATTTGGGGGATAATATCCAAAATGTGGGAAAGTCGTTTCAAATAGACTTGACGACGAATTCTAATCTGTTTTTAGAATTCTTATTGCTTCAATAGATCAATTGGAATGTTTGGCAAAAACCACGTCTAAAATACTATGCTACGCGTGTGTTAGACAAAAACAGAAAATCACGGTATCGAATCCCCTTAAGAACATCGTTAAATCACTCATTGATATTATCAGATGCATGATGCTCACCAAGAGGTGCGTCGTCTTGGCACCCATAAATCGACAAACCCCCCCTAACATATCTCATTGTTTTGTACCCGATTTGCACTCATTTGTACCCTGCATAAAAACATTTGTACTCCTCTCCCTTTTACGCAAAACCAAATCCCCCGTCCGGGTGCTGTAACGACGTCGTCCTGGCACCCAGAACCACCAGAAGTCAACCGATCGATTCCGCACCGATCTCAATTTTTCGTACCCAATTTGTACCCATTTGAACCCTACCTAAAAATGTTTTGTACTCCTATCCCTTTTACGCAAAACCAAATCCCCCGCCCGGGTGCTTGGTGTATTTCAAAATCTTTGTTTTTCGGTTTACCTAAATGTAATAACTCATCGATGGTAGTAATTAGTTATTACATTATATTACTATTGTATACGAGTATATAAGTATATTGTTATTTGACAAAATTACTTTGTTATATTTTAATGAATAAAATGTTCAATCCTCAAGTTTTAATACAAAATAACATTTTTGATATAGCACCAATCTACTCCATTAAAGTATAGAACTACTTTAACTAAAACTGCTGACCAAATAAGAACATAAGTTAAGTAATTTTTTTATGGAGGGTACAAATAGATGCAAATCTGGTACAAAACAATGAGATATGTTAGGGGGGTTTTGACGATTTATGGGTGCCAAGACGACGCACCTCTCACCAAGTTTAATATTACCAAGAGTAACACTTTCTAATTCTAATTTGGATACAGTAAAATAGTGAGCAGCTGTCATACTAAGAAAACTTTTAGTATTTTTTGTATCAGTCCACGTATCTGTGGTTAATGTAATATTTTCTACCAAAGATAATTTATTTTTTACTTGAAAGGATAATACATCAAACTTAGAACAAATACATTTGTTAACTTCCTTCCTAGATTGGACCTTATACATTGGTAATACCTCCTTCATGAAATATTTGAAACCATCATTCTATGTGGACAACAGCGGCAATATTAATTTATTGTAGGTTGTCTTAATTTTGAACTACAATCCGAAACTGAATCATTACTAGGTAATACTAATTTGAATTAAACTAAAAAAGTTCACAACTTTTTTTTTCTTTTAATGATTTTATCATTGACTAGCTTTAGTGAAACTTGGGGGCTCGATGGACTTGCTGAGAGTGAGTACCGATTTTGGGGACAATGTCGCTGGAATTATAAAAGTCGCAACAGTTGTAAGACGAAAGTATAGGATTTGTGATAAGGATTGGGATAAGGCTTGGTGCTTTGGTGGAGTGTTTAAAAGTTTGAGCGTTTAGAAATCTGTCACGAAAGTTATAAATGGATATGCTGGATACGATCTCTTGGCGTTTGTCCGCTGCTTTTGGTTGTTAAAATTGTTAAAATTAAAAAGTGTAGAGTCGATAAGTGTATTCGTCTGGCTATCAGTCATCAAATCACATAGGTAGGCAATCGCAAACATTATGCGAAGCGTATATCACCAGGTATGCAATCCACTTGCGGTTAGGTTTGCGGACCCCGTTCGTAGCGTAGGTAAGTAAAGAACGGAAAATATAGTTTGCAGTGGGCCTATGAGACTCGATGAATGTGCAGAGTACAAATTTTGGAGGTATAGTAGTTTGAATTTTAAAAGTCACACCTGCTGATTAAACAGTCGAATGTTTGATAAGGATTACTGGTGTGGTTTGGAGATAAGGCCTGTGCTTTGGCGGGTACGTTTAAAAGTTTAAACGTCTAGCAATCCGTCACTATCGTTGCAAATTGAAACAGAACCCCTTGCTTCTATCCAGTGGTTTACTGAAAGTCGAATACCGTGTTCGAGTATCTAGTTATCAATCGTCATCGGTGTAAGGTGATACCCAACTGAGAAAACAACAAACAGCGTATTGGATACGTATAGGTACTGCCACCTTTCGTATGATATTTTGGTTGTTAAAAAGTGTAGAGTCGATGCTGTATTCAATTTTATTGTATAGCTATCAGTCATTAAATCACATAGATAGGTAGGCAATCCGACTGCGTCAGATCGCGGACAATATGCGAAGCCTATAGTATTATGTATGCAATCTACCTGCGGTAAGTGCAGAATGGAAAATATAGTTTATAATGGGCTTATGATACACGCTGAGTGTGAGTAAAAATTTTGGAGGTCTAATAATTATACACTTAAGTTGCACCAGACTTTGATGGTTGGTTAAAATCTTAAAACCATGAACTCAAAAGCTGATGGAGGTGTTCATTTTGACCACGGTGATAAGGACTTGTGATAACCTAGGAGACTCTAACGACTTTTTCAAAGGCGGGAATGTTTGTATTTTGAGTTTGAACGTCTAGCTATCTGTCAAGGCTGTTGTAAATTGATTAAACGGCCTCTGTCCGGTGCTTTGTTGAAAATCGAAAAGAGTAGAAAAGCTTGTTTGATTGTCTAGCTATCAGTCATCACCGTTGTATTTCAATAGCTGACTTGCGACTAAGCCAAATAGGTAGGCAATCTGACTTTGTCGGATAGCGGACAATATACAAACCCTATTTTGTCAGGTAAGCAATCTTCTTGCAGTGGATTTCGGACCACGATAGTTGCGTAGGTACGTCAATAACTTCACGGAAAATTTAGTTTGAAACTTACTAGTATAGTATTGACTTACTTAAACTAACCTGCAAATCTTACAGCACATTATGTTTAAACCAACCTGGTTCAAGCGCTTGCTCAGACAATTGAAATACAATACATTCCCCGACTCTTTATGTAAAACCACCTTGGGTTAATCTCTATAATATATATATCTATGTTGGTAATCACAACCTATTTCACCATGTTTGTAGAACAACTACTCGTACACATATGTTTATAATTTATATTAAAGTATATATCAAAATCAACTTATACAATGAAATGTTTTAAGCCTATAGTTTATACATTCAGACATATAATAATATATACACAATATATTAGCCATTGGGGCATTAAGTACAGAAAGATAACAAAGTGACGGGTTTATTTTTGTAAATATAGGTATATAACCTTTATATTATATAGGTACTATGAAATTTATTGGTTGATTCTACAAGGCGATATCGTTATTCCCGCAGAGTGTATTTTTGAGGACAAAATGGCATCGGCGGCGGGCGCCTTAATTGAATTTTACTTATTATTTCCTTGACTGTCGAAGCTTTTCTTCGTATATGAATTTTTGTTTATCATTTATTTTTATTTTATTGTTATTATTAATTTACATTGTCAAATGAGATGTTCCTGTAATTTAAACATTTCAAGTCAACAAATGCATAATCAATAAACGCAGAACTTGTATTTTTTCTCGTAACCAATTCTTCATTTCAGGATTCATAACTTACATTGAATTTTTATAAAAACAAATATTTTATTTATTTAGGACAATTAAAAACATTGCAAGATGAACTATTAAAAAGGAAATCAGAATGTGTTCGATTAAAAAACAGTCTTGATGATACAGCTGAATCATTGCGTAAGATTATTGACTACGAAACAACAACTTCATCCTTAACTGAAGATTGAATCCAGCAATGGATGCTCAAAAATCTATTAATCGGTAAGTGTTTTAATTTTTTCTTTGTTTAAAATATAGCTTAATATAACTAAAAAAATGTAATTATTAATAATGAGTAATTGGAGTTGAATCGTTGATATTGATATAACATAATATATACCTACCATTGATATTATAAACAACGTGGTAACTTTTTTACGGTCAGATCCTTCGGTATACACGTGACGTAGCGTATAATATAGTGCGTAATATAGTAATAATAATAAAACGTTTTAATGACAATAATAATATTATGATAATACGGGTAAGCAAGTGACGTGTTGCGCGGACTCGAACCAAATCTGAATTTTTGTGATCATACCATGTTGTTTTTATCATGCATATACCTAATAGGATATAGGTACTGCTGTTACAGCAAATACTTATAATACGAGTCAAAACCACGTAAGACCCAAACGGTCGTGTTGCAAAACCGCTGTGTTGCATAAAACGTCTGAATATAGTTCGTTCGAACCGTTTGCAGTTGTATTTATATCTTGGTAGGTATAATATAATTTTGAACAAATAATATTTGTCTACGTCTCAAAAAGCACGTTATCAACATGTACCTATACTGATTTAATAGCATATTGATGCCCATAATACCCACAACTTAATATTATAAGTACAACGCTTCATTATATAATGTTATTTCTGCGAATGATTTTTTTCTCGTTATACATTATAATGTAATAAATCAATAAACAACTTTGACTAAGTAAGCGTTTCTAATGCGACGTGAGCATTTTAAGAGTGTCTTTAATACAACATAGGTAACTCGAGTGTTTTAATAAATATTATTCGTACTGCATTGGTTTTACTATTCATATCGATTTTGACAATGTTCGTAGGATAATAATCCACTTTGCATGTTGGAACTCGACAATTTATTCTGCTGTTTATTCTTGATATGAAACTTTCTTAAAGTTTTTATTTTTATCGAATCATGCAAACTTGGGTCTATATTATCTTCGCAGTCGTTGCAATAAAATCAGCTCGAAAACGTTGTTTAACCAAATGCGAAACTTCGAAAGCCCTGAAGCTACACATTGAAACAGATAAAACCAACGATTTATATTTTATTCATATAACACTATTAAGTCTAGTTTAATAATTTAACCAACATAAGCTGCAATAATAATATTACAAGGAAAATTATAGATGACAAAGTTATTTAGTTAATTTACTTCAAGGAAAACGCATATTCACTGCATATAATGTATAAAGTATAAAAGTGCAAAACTAATAGAAATCGTTTAAATATTGTTTCCATGCGTTTATTTGAATATTATTTAAGTGATTAAAAATTATTTTTACGCTCCAATCTATGTTTAATTGTTCTCAGAGATGTCCACCAAAAATTGCAAATGTAAGATAACATTAGAAACAAAAATGATGCAAAAATAAATAATATTAAGTTTGAAGTTAAAATACGGTTGAACCGTAAAAATTGATTTCAAGAAAAATTTTTCTTAATAAAATATAATGGTTTTCCGAAATATCGTGAAGTTGACATCAATCCATATCATACATATTATAAAGACTAATCATTTTATAAAGAATATTTTAAATCATTCCAAATAGTAATAATATAATGATCATGTCGACTGACCTAACGGAAACGAAGACGTCTGCAAAGAACGTTTATTGTTCAACGAAAATAAAAATTGGAAAAATTAATTAAACGTAAAAACAAAAATGAAAATGAAATTCCCTTTTGTATTGTATAAGAGAGCGTGAACCGAAATGTCAAAAACGTTTTCAAGTTCTGGTAAAAATAAAATATAACGTTTATACCATTCAAGCACACTCAAATACGCCTACCACGTAATTGCCTCTGTTCATCTACGACTTGCACGAGGTGGGCACATTTCCTGCACTGACATTATTTTATGTAAACGCAATTTATGACATGTGACATTATAATATTATTATCTATTTTAAATATACGACTTCTGGGGACATGTATATAACTGTTTGCACTCGCTTGTCTTTAATTTGACGTGATTTTTTTTTATATGGTCGTCGTGCAAGTGCCGTCTGCAGAAATGTGCCGGGACGCTTTATACAATACTGTCCTGCAATTCTACTACATACTCGCGTGGTATGGTTTCTACCAACACTAGAACATAATATTATAATAATATGGTGGTCTCTATTAATTAAAATATAATATTATTACAATGCGCGAGTGTCACATGTTCTGATAAGAATAATAGTAACGTTTTCCGTACAAATACACGTGCAAATATCTACTACACGATTATTGCCTCCATCTATACGACGTACACCGCGAGGTCCCCACTAGGAGATTCATTTCCCCGACACCCCCACTTCCGAAACTCGGAACCGAACCCGGGGCAAACAAACAAGAACAAACGAAGGACAATGGAACGCCCCGGGTTCAATTCTGAAATTCAAAAGTGGGGGTGCAGGAATTTCCCTAGCACCCCCCCCCCCCCTCTCGTGAATGGCCTATAAGTCGGGAACTGTGATGGAACAAACGACGACATTTTCGGATCAAACAATAGAACAAACGAAGAACAAATTGAAAGCCCCGGGTTCGGTTCCGAAATTCAGAAGTGGGGGTGCCAGGGAAATGAACCTCTCGCTAGGTATACGTTTCCCGTAATATTATATATTATTATGAAAACGCGACCGGCGCAGACAATATGACATTGTAGCATTACTGTCTTTTCAAATATACGTCTTCTGCAGGTGACACGTTTGCAGCGTCCGCACTAGCTCGTCTGAACTAATTTGACGTAATTTTTTTTTTCGTAAGGCCGTCGTGGAAGTGCAGTGCGATACGGTTTACAGTATATTATTATAATACCGCATGACTGTCCTGCAATCCCTTGCTACATACTCGCGTGCGATATGGTCTCCATTAATGAGAACATATTATAATGCACGAGTATATCACGGACTCCAGCAGCGAGACGCGTGCAGTACACGAACCCCTCGCACACACATACGTGAGTGGACTTCAGTCGTTTCCACTAGAAGAACGCGGCGTTTCCGCATCGAAGAAAGAGAGATAATTATGTCATTTCGAACTTTTCACGTTCTGTGACAATAGGTCTGTGTATATAGGTACCTCTGCACTCCGCGCCACTTGTATTGTTGTACGCGTGCTCGTTGCTTTTTTTTCTTACGCATTGTAACGATAATCGCACATGATACTCATGCACACTGCAATTCAAATTTCCTACTCTAAATATTAATATATCGTAGTGCAGCGCCTGTCGGGTGAACAAAATTTTTTTTATAAAACTTCAGAATATTATAGAGTCACACGCGGCGTGAATAATACTTTCGGCAAGTCACAGCACGCCTCGAATAATGTGCTACAAAAATCTCTCCCAATCGGAAGCGTAGATTTAAAATCTTATAAGAGAGATGTGATAGACACTATATGTTTATATAGGCGGACAAAATATTATTTGCCCATGACCTATATATAATATAATATGTAGATAATATATAAAGATATTTGTGAGAGGGTAGGATAGGGTAGGAAACCTAAGACATAGGACTTACATCAAACATTGAAATACTCGGTCCTCCACAAAATATTGTTTCGCTATAAACAAATTTAAATATATTTAAACTAAATAAAATTTAATTATTATTTTATTTTATTTCATATTTTTATGTTTCGGTAATACTATTACGTACGACTTGTTTAGTATGATTTATGAAAAATAGTTTATGCTAAAAACATGAATGTCAACAATCATTTATTCATATAATTTTCGTCGACTTATGAATAACTTATGTACCTATACGTACATCATTTTTTCTTCCAATAGCTAGATAGGTACCCAATAGCGCTTATATTTATTATTGTCTCTGGTTTAATAATTTATTTTTACCGTTTCCCATACCGACTTGTACTGTATTTATCTGAACATCGGCGTTCATACTATTATACGAATGATTAAATAGTTTTATAATTTATACCACTGAACACAGCGCTTCGAGCACATAAATAAAATCGACCAGTGTTCAAAACATTTATATAAATTTAAAATTTTAGTTTGAAATATCTAAAAAACATGGCTTGTGAAAACACAGTATTTTTTATTTTTGACAAAATTATTCCACTGGTTATAACAAACATGATATTCAACTGCTTGTAATAGTATAAAGCAAAATATATATACAGCATAATATATAGGAGATATTTACATCATGGTTTAAAAATAATGACAATTGTATAATTATAAATAAAAATAATAATATATTTTTAACATCACGGATTTGCTATCATAATCTAAAAAAAAACACAAACAATAAATGTCGAACGTGTCGAACAAATTTGTCATTTGTTTGGATGCCCCCCTCCCAAATCGGGACAGTTTATTCCCCCCCCCCCCCCAGATGACAAATTTAAAGTATGTAAAAATATTAAACAACATAATATCCAATTCAAATCAATAAATGTACAAATGGTTAAATTAATATATAAACATAATTCAAATTCGAATAATACTAAAACTAATACAAAAATCACAAATATAAATATTAAAAATCTTTCACACCACTTTTTAAACATACTATCATCATCAATTACCGAAATTATTACGGAAAGGTCTTGTTCTTTAATTCAACATTTTAATAGAATATTATTCACTTGAGTTGCTCATCTGAGCTTCAACGAAAAGCCATATATTTGCAGGATGATTGGTGTTGTACATTTATTATTCAACCCTCCCAAAGTGTTATTTGTTCTACCTATACCCAGGTACAAGTTTTAGTTTCAAAATAAAATAGTCCAAAAAAACACACATATTAAGTCAGGGGGTGGAACGTCAGGTACTGCTAAATTCCGCGGGAGCGAAAACGGGGGGAAGTCCAAATACCGTAAATTATAAAATGTATATAAGCCATAAGCATTATAAGTAAATTTAAAGTTTTTAATTTTTCTTATATAATATATTATATAATAGCTAAAAACCATAAAAATTTCTTACTCGTGTTTAAGTGAATTGTATACGGTTTAAACAAATATGTAATTAATTAGATTCGTTTGTAATAACTATAATTTATCTTTTTTTTTAGTATTTTATAGAAATATTTCAATTTAAGAATTGTGTACAAACAAACAAATTTACACGTTCATAGTAATAAACTAAGCAATACTATGGTCGAGATAAGTAATATTCAAAATTAAAAAAAAAAAGATTTGAAATTGTAGTTATTATTTAAGGGCACGATGCAATACAGTATAACAGTTTTCACTGACTTTCATGCGCGTGGATTGGTAGATTATAGTAAAAAGCAATACCACTCAGCACTCTCCATAGTTAATTCACACGGTTGAAATAAATATTTTATCAGAATTCATAACATTTTTGTAGAAATGCTTAAGAACATTTGCGTTTGACTATTTTTAATAATACAATTTTTGGCAAATTATTGTTTTTTATTTTTTTATATATATATTTATAGAAATTACTGACAAGTAACTTTCTCAAAAATCAAAATGTTGAATAAAAAAATGCAGTATGTAATCACGGATAATACTTCATTTTACTTATAGCGGTTACCTAACCTAACCTGTCGAGGGAAAAACCAAGACAACGGGTTTACGATTTGCGATAAGTATCTTAAAAAACATATCTGTACTTAAAAATTGTGAATATTTTGTACTGTGATTTGTATATTGCATTTAAATCTATTCATGTGTATCTAATGAACAGATTATATAGTTTTTCAGTAGCTATTATATATTATGTATAGTTCTTATAATGGCGTCGTTTATAATAATATTATGACATTGACGTAGGTATATTATATCATTTAAATTTTAATCCGTATAATATACAACAATTGTAATAAAATATTATTTAGTAAGCATTGATTTCATGTAAGAGAAAAACAAAACCAATCATTTTAATAATACACCAATGAACACGAACGGGGTGAGACACAGCGCGTATTCACGTTTTACAATATTGGATAGGTACATACTGCAAAAACACGGCCTGTATAGGTACGCCTTGAATTGAATAAATTTCGTTATAACTTATAAAATATTGAGATCGTGTAACGTTGTAACAAAATTATTATGTTATGGAAATACGCGTGGTTTATGACAATAACTTTCCGACATTTTTTAGTACGAGAATATTGTCAACCCTCGTATTATTATTATAATCAGTCGTCCGAGCGGAAAAATAAAATAAGAGGTTTGTCGCATTCATGCAATAACGTAATTTAGTAAGCAATAACCAATAAGTCATTATTTGATATTATATTCATAATAATAATACAATAGGTATAGATATAGCTTATAAGCCGTTTGAAAATATTATTCGTCGTCGAACATAAAGAATTTCTATGAATAATATGTATGTCGTAACAACTATATATAATAATATATAATGCCAATATTATGTACCTATCTATATATTGTATATTATTCAATTTCAATTCAATATTTTACGAATGGTATAAAAAACGATGTAATCCTAATTTTTATAAATGTAAAAAACAAATAATATTTTAACCACGTATTACTGCAGAGGAATGGTCAAGTACCCACGAAAATGAAATTTTTCTGGAGTGACCATAAAATGTTAATTATACAGTTTTGTTAAAATCAGTAAACTAACGAATAGTACATTATATTTCGTTCTAATTTTCTACAAAACCATTTGAGGTGGTAACTTTTTATCGTCGTATTCATATAATATAGGTATAGGTACTATATATACGATTTTGAGTTGATACAACTATGAACAGTATAATGTGTTTAATATTATGTTTAAGAGTTATTTATCTACTCATATCATAGTAATTCAGAATTATAATATTATAGTGTATGATTAATAAGAAAAAACAATGATGCAGCAGTGGCTTATCGGACATCGACATTATACACAATAACACAATCTAAGATCAGAAACAGCAAACAACATAAACTACTATTGAATTCTTAAGAAAGACTAATTTGCATTTATATATGTATATATAAATAAATCTAGTATGTATGAATATGTGTTTTAAAATAAAATATCAATAATATAATAAATAAATAATATAACTAATGGTGTTACATAGTAGCTGAT
The DNA here is from genome assembly GCF_019925205.1 of Metopolophium dirhodum. Taxonomy (NCBI): domain Eukaryota; kingdom Metazoa; phylum Arthropoda; class Insecta; order Hemiptera; family Aphididae; genus Metopolophium; species Metopolophium dirhodum. The sequence continues at coordinate 20,719,495 of NC_083561.1, forward strand.
ATTTGTTAGGTAATCAATAAAAATATAATTTCAACATTGATATTGTCTGTAACATTAATCATTATAGTTTAGGTATAGTATTATACTCTTAATGTATAGATAGGTATTATAGGTACTATCTATATATTGTATTAATATTAAGCATAGAAAAACGAGCATAATCAATTTCTAAATTTAACTATTGTACTATAGGCGCTTTTGAATTAGCGACGATTTATAGCTGGGTTCGGAGATATTTATGTAAAAATTGGTCTTGGGAAATGTGCGAACACGTACGTTATCGCTAAACACACGATTTATGCAAATGGTAGGACTATTTTTTCGTGTTGCCGTAGGGATAGATTTGGCCGGGACAGTAAAAAATGGCCAAAAAATATTATTAATTTCACGCGTTTCAGACATCCCAGCCATTAAATAAGTAAGCCTCAGAGTAAAATATTTTGTTCACGAGCCAAAACGGTAAATTACCGAATAAAGGGGAATTAAAATACAACATTTTATATTCAAGTGCGTTTTGTTACAACGGACCTTAATAATTTGGCTACCTTACAGATCCTCGGGCTGCTGTGGTCTTGATTATTATTATTATTTTATTTTTAAATCGTACCTATAATATATAATAATAATAATTAATATACATATTTTACTCTACAAGTACGACGGAAACGATTTTTCGCATGCGTAACGCTCGATTCGATACGACTATCGACCATCATAATATTATTATGTACACTTCGGGGTGGTCGGTGCGCTGTTAGACGGCGTGTATATACAATACAATATTGTATCGCTAATGGCTTAATTATTGTAATATCACTTGTCGAGGGGAGTGGTGATGTTTTCGTTTTCTTAGGTCAATGGGCGGGCATGACGGAACCGATCCCCACCATTATAACAATATATAATGATATAAATAATATATACCCCCCCCCCCATACCGTAGTTTGAATCGATGTTAAAATCAATATTATCAATTGTTTTATATATACGAGCAAAATGCTCTGCCTATACATATAATTTAGCTATCCTACCCATAATAGTAGGTATGTGTAGGCACGTAGAGTTGCGCAACCGTATGCTTAACTATAATATAGGTACGCGTGCCGTGGAAAATAACATGTGTGAGTGTGCGCTGGCAGACCGCAGTCAAATTAGTGAATTCCCCACCTGTTGTATGTGGCGTGTTATCTGATTAGGGTTGATAGATAATTAATACGTCCCGATAGATAATGTATAATTAATATATTACAGAAAACCGTTTCGTCCTAAACATTGCATATTAATATACGATATAATATTATTATTATTATAATACTCGAGAAGACGATTTGACCTTTTCTCTTGCAATCATTATAATAATATAATATTAGAAGATAATCGCTCGAATCTGCAAACACTCGGTAATACCGAATACCTATGTGTACCGAGTAAACATAATAGTGCACACAATATAATATCTATGATATAATATGTATGCCGTCGTCGATTTATGCATTGAATTTTTCGAAATTCAAATACAACTAATCGGGACGGTCGGTACCTCGAAGGTAATATTGTATACATACCTATAATAAAGTATAATAATCGGTGAGCCGACGAGTGAGAACTGCAAAATATTATAATATTATAGGCATGGTTTTTTGAATAATAAATGCGCTTAAATGAATATGATATTATGATAATAACGCTGCCGCTGGTAGATAGGTATGAGTGTATATGTATATGACGAAATTTTATGATAATTTTATCTCTAACACATTCGTCAGCTTCGATACAAGTAATATTATGAATTACCTACCTATCGAATATACGCGCTGCAGCGTCAACAGGCACTGTCTGTGCGCGTATAGACAACTTTTGATTGAAAATATGTAATTAATAACTTAGAGCACATTACCTTCACCGTGCAACTGGGACGTGTTGAGAATACATAATTTTTTTCATATTATATATTTTTGTATATTATAAACTGCACGGAATATAAGTAGGCGTTGTGTTGTACACATAACATACAGTCTATATATATACAGTATAATATTATATTGTGTATATGGCACGCAGTCGTTGAGTAGACGAATTTATACAAATTTTCGTGGTTACATAATTTAAAAAAAAAAAAAAACCAAAACAGAATCGTTTAATTTCCTTATAACAAATATATATTATACGGTAGGTATATCGACTACCTATTATAGTTCCCTATGTCTAAATTGTCTAATATAAACGACTGCAGTATGAGATAATGTTAGAACAGCAGTAAATTATATCCGTATTAAATGCGCCAGTGGCCTGCACGTATGAAATATAAATTATTATCTCGATACACAGTCACCCCGCGATAACTTGAGATTTTTTTAAATTTCTCTAGACATTTCCTCTAATACACCCGATGAGTTTTTTTTTGTAGCCACGCTATCTTGAAGTTCAAGGAAAAAAACCTTCATAAATAATAACGTTTAATATTTTAAGTGTATAAAGTCGGTTCTAAGGCGAAATCTATAGATTACACACATATATATACGCGTATCTTGTTTGTTTTTACGTACAGGATAGTAAACGCATCAATAATTTATATAGTGCCAATAAATTGTTCATGATATTATGATTTCTATATAATATATCAGAGAATAGACGGAAGAATACGAAGCAATGGTAGTGTCTATTGGCTTCTAAATTTATTTAACAGCATCAAATCTAGTACTTACTTAAATTTATATTGTCGAATCGAATCACATTTCATTGTCTTGGATTAAATTTACAATCATATATTTTATACTGAGACTGTCGAGTCAGTCATATGAACGTCTTAATCTAACAATTTGTTCTTACGATCATAATGATAATATTTTGTTCGTTCGAATTTCCAACAATCATATTATTATTATACTAAAGACGAACGAAAGCTATATAAATGAGGCTGCAGGGCGTTCGATATGGTATATGATATATATTTTTATGATACTGACGTGCAGAAAACCGACACTCGAATGATTTTATTCGGTACCGTCCGCGGCGCGTTCCTAAAATATATACTAAATCATACGTCGGTCTATCATCATTACGCAATAACATGACGAGGGTTACGCGATAAATCTCCAAGCGCCATCACCGGTGCCGCCTAAATACCTAATCGATCCGGCTCGACTCCGATGAATTGTATTATTATTATTATATTATTTTATCGTCGGTCGTGCGGAAGAGATGTGCTTGCACTCGTAATATCCATTGGCGAAAATCGGGTGGGAGGCTTAAGGGGGCTTAGCCCACTCAGATCGATGTTAATAATGTTAGCCCCCCTGAAATTTTAAAAATTTCCGACTATGGTAATATTATTATAAACAGGCGCGACGATGATTTCAATCGAAATATAAAAACAATAATACACACATTATTATTATAATATTGTCCGCGGTGATGTATCCCCCCCCCCCCCCCCCCCCCCGATGATGACTATAATAATATTATAATATGTGCGGGACGGGAAAATATATAAATTAACGTCGGTCCGACACGCCACTGTCATATAATTTTTGCTGGTCATTATTAATCGACTTGGACCGGCACAAGTGGCGCGGACAAGACAATACGCACCACGCTATGTCATTATATTAACGACGCGCGTGCGCACTGCCGCTGCTCTTGCTGCTGTGGGCCGTTGAATAATTTTTCACCGCGTCTTCGCCCGCCGGCCACAAACCCGACACACGGAGGTGGCAAGTGCACGGCGGAGGTGAGAATAGGAGGCGTACTATTATTGTTTTTATTTATTTCATACGGATTATGTCCGATATTTACAATATTATAATAGTGATATCAATAACAGCAAGTTACCTAATATAATATTATAATACATTTGGGGCTGGGATCTGTAATTATTCTTTATGCAATATAAAATTGTAAATTAATATGCAAAAACAATTTTTTTTTCTACATAATATTATAATATTATACATTTAATATTTTTGCATACAAATCAGAAATTATTGTAGGTTGTTGCGTTGTTACGTATTGAATATTGCTGTAATAATATTATTATGTTCTTTAAAATGTTGACCGGTGATTGTAATGAAACTTATATTGACTGAAACTTGTACCAATGTAAAACTAAAATAATATATAGGTAATCCTATCGGTCGTCTGACTAAGATACGATTAGATGGACAATATTCGACTAATAACCCAATAATTATGGACGTTCATTAAACGAATACCATTTAAAATGCATAGAGTTTTATGCAGATCAAATTATGCAACTGTATGCATTTTATTCGAAATATGCAAAAAAAAGTTTTGATCTATTTAGTTGATAATAATGTAAATCGTGGACATATCTGACCCCACCAATCTATTTGTAGTCAAGGAAAAAACATGCAAATGCATAGAAATCTTAGCCCTGATTATAACACCACACGCGAGTTAAATAATATTCATAATAATATAGCTATATTGCCACATGTAATTTACACGTTCAGGAACGGGACCATTCAAAATGTACGCATCGTGACGATTTTTTAATCTGCGCCTGTATAATAATACTATGGACTATAATATGGTCATAAACACATTCCCGGTCCACTGATCAAAAAGAAGAACGTTTTGTTTCGATTTCAAAATGGGCCGATTTAATTATATGTATGATTACCTGTAAGTACAACATATTTTTTTTTTTTTAACAACCTCCATGATACAGCTGCTTATCTTGTCAAATGAGTTGAATATGCTAACGTACCTATATCCGAGTGTCCGCGAAAACAGGGCACACTGTATAATTAAATCACGCATATTACACATAGTGCTGCCGCTATATATATACATATTTTTGAACTCTGTTTGCGGGACATGCAATTAGACTATTGGATCATCAATAACCCGCAGACAGACTTCTAAAATATGCATAAGGTACTGAGTAATGCATAGGTAACTGAGTTATGTGTACCCATCTGATAACCGCTAATGCCCAGTTCTCGTATGGACACACTGTATGTTACTGTTAATTAATAATTTGGACGTGATTCCTTGATGTAGGCGCACATCTGCATCGGTGATATAATTTGTCGATTCGTATACATTTATCACAGTAGGTACCTATATTATAATACGATTTGGCATCAATGACTACACTTTACGCCTAGATAAATCGTTTACAACTAAAGTCGGTATCTATGCGATTATAATAATATTTAAATATCATTGAAATGGATGTTTTTAATTTGTATATTTATTCCCCAGAAACATTCATAATATGGTTTCGTGACTTCGAGTAATGCATGTTTTAAAATATATATAATCATTGCGCGAATATTGCGATACCTATAGTTGTAAGTGCCGCGCCCCATGCCCATAATATAATAATATAATATCCACGTAACACATATACATATTATGCGCGTATTTAAAAAAAAATACAAAATAGGATTGAAATAATGAAACGCAGTAAACTTTTCCGGGAAAACGTCCGAAAAAAATAAAACGTTTCCACGATGCAAAGTATGAATAATTGGAGAAAAAATCGTTACAATAAAATATAGTAAAGGTGCCTCCTAGGTACGTTTCCGAAAACGAAATTGTTCAGAAAACGCGTTGATTCCGTCGCAACATTATAATATTATTACGCAGGTTTGGGCACCTTGTGCGAGCGCACAACCGACTGTATAATATTCTACCGTAGGAAAAAAACTCGACGCGACTGGTCGTAAATTATCGAAAATGAAATGGACGCGAGCGCGGAGGAAAAGGATCGCGTTGATTTATGGTCGTTTCGGACACCGGTGAATATATCAATGGGACTGCTTATTCGAGATCGCAATGGCGACGTGTGACCCTTCTGCTCGGCCCGACGAAACGACCAAAAAACAAAAAATAAAATAATAATACATAAAGATAGGTATACCTGTATATACCGGGTGGTACATTTTAACGTAAGACGAACTCGTTATTTCAAGAACTCGCAACGATAATGTTTTTTTTTTTTTTACATAATATTATGTAGGTAGTTTATAATATTTATGTCGTTTAACTTAAATTTTTCATTATTTTCAACCAAACCGCGGTTACCGTGTTTTTAATGAAAACGTGCATTTTTAATTTCTTATTGCAAAGCGAAATATTTTTTGGAGTACCAACTTCGATGCATAAAAATTGAATTTTGTACGAGTAGTGTTTTACGAGTTAAAACTTAAAGTTTAGATGAGCGGCGTGTGGTACGCCCCAAAATGTGGGTCCACTACTCCGCTCATCTAAACTTTAAATACTTTTAACTGATAAACTACTTGTCCGAGAATTGATTTTTATAGTTCGAAATACTCCGAATAATATTCTGCTTCGGAACATGAAATTATAAATGTATGCAGTCGTTCTAAACAATACAAAACTTGAACAATAATAATGGTAAAAAATAATATTATGATTTCTTCAAAAAATAATTTTGTTTAGTAACGACTTAATGTTGCGTAAAATAAACGTTTTCATAAAATATGTTTATGGTTTTTGACAATAATTATAATGATGAGCGTCCACGTTAAACGGATCACACCGTATAATATAATAATATACAATAAAACAAAACGACGCCTCGTCGAGAAAATCGCGCACAACTGCATTATTCTTTACGATAAATATTATTTATATATACATATTGCACATTATACTCATACAAACACACACACACACACACACATACACACACACACACACACACACACACACACACACACACACACACACACACACACAATCGCAACAGCGACCTCCGCGGGGTCACGACGATATTAATATTCCGTCCGGGATTGCGTTTTCCGAATAAATTGTACACGCGTGTCGTGCACGCACCCGACCGAGCCAGGATAACTCATTACAACTAGCTACATATATAGAGAGACTGCGATCGGGACTGCGCTTGTATGTATATATATATAGACCTACCTATAATATTTAATAAAAATAATAATAATAATATATCATCCAGCGCGCGTGCGGGTAACCATTCGCATTGATAACACTGCAGTATTTTTCACACGGTTTTTTTCACGGTGTGTGTTTGTGTGTGTGTGAGTTTTTAATCTCCCCACGACGACGCCGAATCGCAAAAAAACTTAATAACGAATTTTCATCCTTTTGATTAATTATAATAATACTATATAATATAACTACACACCTTTTAAACTGCATCAGTGGATCCACTACAATCATCGCATTATGGCCACGGGGGTTAGGTGTTGCTATAATAAGTGTCGATGAAATGCAAGCAAAATCTTCTGATAATTAGTTACCGCGTCGAAAAGAAATGATTTCTAAAAACTAACGTCTGGGCGATTAGTAAAGTCACTGGATTGCGTGCACTCGATTCGGTCATAGTTCTAAGGGATAGACGGACTTAAGTCGAATTTAAATGTTTAATAAAATATATTACCGCTATCCTATTTTCCGAGTCGAGCTGCTCGCAGTTTAATACAATTTAAGTTGTATCACACTGTAATTATCGTTTTATGCATTGTTTTCTGGTTGTTTTTTTATTCGTATAGCCCCGCGGATTACTATTATGGAGTATGCGCCGTGTAATAATTAATAGGACATGGTCTAAATAAGTAGAAACGTTTTCGCCGCCACTCGGCATATATTATTATTATAATCTAGAATAGAATAGGATATTGTAGCGCACGTGTGTGCCTTATGTGAGTTATGTACACATTGTAATACGCCATGCTATAATAATAATATAATATAGCGAGTACCTATATATTATAATATAATAATGCGTATAGCAACTGCCGACTACGTGTAAAGCGTAAAGTTGTTTTTTTTTTCGTTCTCTGGTGGTATTTTTTTGTTTACTCGAGTGAAGCTGCTCTGTCGCTGACGACGACGACGACGAAACACGGTCGTTGTGCAGGAATCAGATAATCGAATCGTTTTGTACCCACGAAAAAGTATAATATTATGTTATCAGTATCGACATCATCGTTATCACTGTATTATATAATAGTGAGCATAAAATCACCATTGTTCAATTTTCAATGGTCGTGTATAAATATATAAATACCTATATGGCTACTATAATATACTATCATAGCACGAAATGCATATTTTATGCATAATAAATCGATTATCATACTACGCGTTTTTAGTTTAAAATTAAAATAAATGAACGATATCGAATTAAAATGTCGTCTCATCTCCACGTGCTTCTGGATTTTATCCACACGGCTGAATACATATTTTAAACCTATAGGTCAGGTTAGGCTAGGTTAGGTACTATCATATAATATTATATCATATTATACATCTATAATATACGCGTTACTTCTATAACATGTCATTAAATATATACATAATATATAATAGTAATTTTTATTACTTGTGGAAATGATATTTTTTTAGAAGCCGACGGCGTGTAAAGTTCTTTTTTCGTTCTCCGGTGGTACTTTTTTTTGTTTGCTCGAGCAAAGCTGCTCGGTCGTTGTGCAGAAATCAGATTTTCTGCAAGCGACACGTGCGGTATATCGCACACTCGTATATGATAATAGTTTATGCCCCCCTCCCAAACACATTATAATAATGACAATAAGTACGTGTGTACGTTATACATAATATATGTTTATGTTGTATATCATATAGTACATTAGTAACTACAGTATATATAATATTATTATCGTCAGACGGGTGTACCTTATCCGGTGAATGTGAAAGACCGTATCGACGTTTGTATCATACACATATATACATGTTGTATGTCATAATACATACAGGGTGATTTACCAAGCATAATCACCCCCGTTTTCGAACCTTTCATTTATTCAAATTCTTATTTTTGGAATTTTTATATATATACTCGAAGACTACATTTTCGTATTCTTGAATTTGTTAACACTAAACACGTCTGTCTTAAGGAGTGTCCTGGGGCGATACGAACTTTTGTTTTTCAAATGAGAACCACCATTTTTACCGTAAATTATTAGGTGGATAATATTTTCAAAAATGTCGATGAACCTAATTCAAAATATTCGAACGAGTAGTTTCTCGGTTATTAAAATTGTTGTCCTTAAATAGTCCTTCAAAATGATTTTACGAAAATGTAAAACAGATTATAATATTGGATCTAATAGTTATTATACTCGGGCTATGTTTACAAATTTTCAATGTTGATTGATTAATATTGATCACCAAAATATTCACCACTAGTGATACCAAAAATATAGACATAGCTATGCCTTACAAACCTATTATTGAGGACCTATATATTATCCTTAATATACAAAGGTCAATATCTCAAAAACCACTCGTAAGAATTTTGATTCTGATACGTCAAAGTGTTCAGAAAACTTGTCCACTGAATAATTTACAGTAAAAAGAAGGGGGGGGGGGGTTCTCGTTTAAAAAATAGAAGCTTATAGCTCCACCAGATACTCTCGTAGATAGTACGAAAAAATTAGTTTTGACAAAACGTTTAAAAATAATATATTAAGTAGGTGGGTATATTTAAAAATTCCAAATATAATATTTTGAATAACTGCAATTGAAGAAGAAAAGGGGGTGAGCACGCTCGGTGAATCACCCTGTATATAGGATTACATTATATATTATTATACATGGTGCGTATATTATAACGTTCGATTTTGAATTTATTCCCTCGAAGCCGAGAATACGTAAACAACCATATAATATCGCACGTAATGCACGCGCAGTGTTTATATAGCATCGACTAAGTGGACAAAATAATATATTATATGTTCGAAGTTCGATGATCGAATCATTTTGTACCCACTAAAAAGTATAATATGTTATCAATATATCGACATCATCGTTATCACTGTATTATATAGTAATGAGCACAAAATCATCATTGTTCGATCTTCAATGGTCGTATAATACCTATAGTTACTATCATAGCACAAAATGCATATATGCATAATAAATCGATTATCATATTATGCGTTTTTAATTTAAAATTTAAATTAATTTACAATATTAATTTGAATGTTGTCTCATCACGTGTTCCGTGTGCTTCTGGATTTTATCCACATAAACAACCGTGGTTTAATATATATTTTAAACTAGAAATACCTGTATAAAATTATAATACACACCTTCGATAAAATTTATTACATGACACAATTATTAAAAACAGTATAGTCAATTTCACTCTTAGCATTAGTTTTGAGACATAAAAAAAATGAATACACTATATTAAACATCTATATAATGAACTTTACTTCTATAAAATGTCATTAAATAATATTATAATTAATTTTATTACTTGCGGAAATGATATTTTTTTAACGGTATAAATTTTATTTAATTTGTCATTTAACGTTCACGAGATCATAAGAATATATTATATTTTTTAATATTGCATCATATAACGCGCAAAAGAAAAAAATTGAAATTACATTTTGAAAGTCAATATTATACTTACCTACTTTATTTAATACTTTAGAAAAATGAACGCAATACTTATACAAGAACTGTAATAGCATTATATAACAAATTTGAAATATAAAGGGAAATTTAACCTATTTAAGGTACCTATGTTATCCAATTTCCACATTAATACTTGAATATTTTTTATTTTTTTTTATTGAACTTTTTGTAGCTTTGGCGATATGGGTCATTAGCAATACTTGAATCAAGTTCGGAAAAAAAAGACAAAACGTTGTGTTAACGCCGTGTGCACTTGCTTATATATTATTATTATATACGTATCTGCACGTTAAGGCGTGTTAAACCCGTCAACGACTGCAAGTGATTAAAAAAGTCGTACGGGAAATATCGAATCGGATACTTCAAAATTTTACACGTCTCAATTTTATATCGTATGTGCATAGACGCTAAGTATAAAATACAAATGCTATCTATAAACAAATACGGTAAATGTGAAAAACGATTCTCGATAAGAACCAAAAAAAAAAAAACGTGCGACTTTTATAAACGTCACTTTTAAACTGTAAAATGTGAGTTTTTTTTTGTTGAACCTCTCCAATACCATGACATCAATAACAGCAGTGATAATCTGCATCGGCTTTGTCAAAGTTGTACACACACATAATATTATATACGTGAGCGCACAATACTCTATTTAACTGTTAAACATTTTCAGCGAAATTCAGTCGTTACCGGTCTAGTCGAAAACAAGTTTTTCGATATAGTACCTACCGTTGCGCACAAAATTATTTGTCTGCAGAAATGGTTCAATTCAAAAGCGTTTGATGACGACCAACCGATGTAGTGCTCCTGCAAAGGAGGTTGTGCAAGACGACTGGATAAAAAGTACGGGGAAAAAAGATCGGAGTAAAAAATGGTGGCTAAAAATTAATTTCAAGGAACAAAAGTTTAGATAAAAGTTTCCATGGTGTAATATTATGTCTTTAAAAAGTTAATTATTTATTAAGTATCAAAATATTAAATTGATTAAGACAGTATAGTATAATAGGTATGGTCCAGGGGGACCTTCAAGACCTAACCGTATGGGTTACCATTGGTAATCATGTCCAATTATTTTCATAATGGGTACAATGTAGCAGTGGCGTAGACATGATTTCTGAAAGGGTGGATCAAAAAAATAAAACGACTTAGCTAAATGGAGGGGAGGGGGATTTAGAAAATCCCCCATCCTCTCAAAACTTTTTACTTAGGTAGTAAAATTTTTCACAATAAGGAACAATGAATATAATTTGAGTTTATTAAAAATTCACATCAAACACATTATGGAAGATTATCAACTCCAAAGCCAATGGGAGGGATCTGACACCCACGTCCCCCCTTGTATACGACACTATTGTAGAAAAGTATTTATTGGGTTATAGTCACATATCGCTGATACAATACATGCTAAGGCTATGTACGATTTTATTGGATATTTTACTATTATATTTTATTCACGGGCATCGTTTGATGCTATACTTTAGTTTGTCCACACGTCTTGATTCTTGACACTTATTGTCAATTAATTTCCAGATTGTAGAATCTCATCAAATGTGTTAACCGGGTGTTCCAACTTTCACAAAATATGTTATACAGTTAAACAGCTGGTTTGATATTGACCGTTTACTTAATACAACGCTTTACGAACATTCCACACTATTTAGGTGGCAAGAATAATTTCCTCAATTTTACGTAATTTGATTGAGAGATGTACGCCCGAAACAACTTTACTGCATGAAAATGTATGTTCCGGTTATATATAGCCATATAGGTAATAGCCAATAGGTAAGTACCTATATATTATAATAATACTCATACGTCTATTCTCATTATATAATAGAGGGAAATAAATCGAAAGTTATTACCAATGATAAGTAATATAAATAAGTTTTACCAAACTTATTTTTTTTAAATTATTATTTTTATAAATAATTAACTTTTTTCAAACAATATATTATATATTTTTTTGTAGATAATAATATAATATATTGTTTCTTTTGTATGGACTTTTTTACCGTTTACCATATTTAATGCAAGTATCGCTTACTATCGCTTATGAACGTATATTATATACGTGTATAATTTTTTTATTTTTCTACTTGGTGAAAATACAATCTGTGAATATTTACAATAACATAGAACTCACGATTACATAATATATTTATATTCAATTTACAGTGAATAATTCACTTAATAAAAATCCTTCCCTTGGAGGCACTCCTGTGAACTAGTTGTACGGTAGTTCAAGACCATATTATGATGTACAGATGACACGTATAATTTTTACCCGAAAAATCCAAAATAGAACTTTTGATTGTGATATTTCTTGGTCGGATTGAATTACATCAAGGTGTCGGGTGTTAAAAAAACTAATTATTTTTAATGTAATCTGGCAAAGCGTTTTTAAAGTTAAAAAGGGGAAAATAAGTAACCAGAAACCTGCAGGCACCATCAAAGTTGAAAATTAAAGCATTTTTAGTGCTCCAAAATGCAAAAGGTGTGATGACGGACACAAAAAAAAACACACATCGGTTTAAAATCAATACATTCATTTATTTAATTCATTTTATTTCATTCATTACATTTAGTTTCTAAAATATATACGTATAAGCATTATTTTTTTCATTTAGTTTATAATTATATAAATTATTGTTTGACATTGTTTGAGAACTGATGAGAAGCTGCTTGGACTCAAAATATCGACAAAATAAGAATCATTGTTCAAACTATGATCGTATGCTATTGATGTTGATCTCTTTTTTGATATATTTAATTGTGGAATTTGTACTTGTAGAAACAACCACTACCTATAGTGTTGTACCTAGTTTTGCGGTTAAAAATTATTACGAATTGGTTACTAATTTATTGGTATGGTTTGACTTCAAAATATTGATTTAGGGAGCTACGCAGACGGTCAGACGGATTACTTGTTTAAACGGGCTATAATCGCACACATGTCTTGGTTTCTATATACTATGACGCCGTTTTATCCAAGTGCCATCGAAACATAATATTGGACATCTTATAAGTACTCGTTTTATATCTTATGTCTAGCGATTATTTAAAACGACCCTATAACCTCATATAATACAATATACATATATTTTAATATATCTGTAAATTGTATATCAGAGATTCTCTAATTTCTTTTTCGCGAACTTTCCACTCTTGTGTATTATAGATTGATCATCATTTACGACTAATTACTAAAAATAAAGCTATTCAAAATGTTAAGATGTTAGATATTTAACAATAATAATAGGTAAAAATAATAATTTATTAGGTACATATTTTAACAGTAACCTATTTACACAAAACATAAAATAATATTATATCCGTTGTAAACATAATCGGTAGCAAAAATATTAATTTTTAATTCTATTGTACTACCAGTGGTATGTAGTTTACCATAGTTTGAAAACCACTGCTATATATTATTACCTATTGGCTACTATACACATATAAGCAGTCTTATGAAAGATACTTTTTAAAAGTATTCAAGTACAAATACAGATACTTATTTTGAAAAGTATATAAAATACGTATTTTATACTCAGAATATTTTTACCCAAATACTTTTACTCGGGTACTTTACAACATCACTGTCTATAATATTATATAAAGAGTATGAGACGCCTATATCAAGTGCCGTATGATAGGCAACCGCGGGTGCAGCTGACGCAAAGGTGTCGATAATAATATAATGTTAGCAAAAGGCCACTGTACGGCGAATTAAAAATAATAATAATTTAATTGAAAGGACTGCTCGACACACGCTTGGGGGAAAAAAAAAAATTTAGCGCACGTCACGTCACTCTCGACGTCGGACTTCGCGGATTCCAATGGAAAAACGTATCGTATCGTTATTTATGTGCCTATAATGCTGCTGTTATATAAAATCAATGTGACTTTTATTCGTAACGGCTGCCCGATTTACGACACGACACTTGCGACACCGACGACGACGACCGTGTTGACAATTTAATTGGCACGTTCTCTTGCTGCAGCGTCAGATATAATATAAATTATAATATAATGCGATATAATTGGTGTTTATTATTTTTTTATTTTTTTTTTGCATTTCCGATGAGCACGACGCGCAAAACCAGTAGTGTTCGTTGCTCACTGTACATCTACACAATAATAATAATATATATTATATTGAAATTATAATATACGCAGACGATGATGGGAGGCACGGATAGATGATGATATTATCATCATCATTATTATGTATAGCCGACTCGACGCGATTTAATTGGACAAAGTAAAAGACCGATTCAGGGACATAAGACGTTTAGTAATGATAAATCCAATGCAGCATCGCAATACTACAGAAATTGCATAAAAAAAAATCAGTGAAATAATGTGACACCGTATATCAGTATAGGTAAATAGGTACCTCGGGAATGCTGGATTGCCCGGACAATCGCAACACATTTAATGAATCAATATAATATATAGTGAGCCAATAATGGTCCCTTAAGGCGCAACGGTGCCAATGTAATTTTGTCCACAAAAATAAGCTCTACGGGAATAATAACGATCATGTTCTGTAGAACAGACCCGATTTGATAATTGTTTTTTAAACTAAAATGATGGTAATATTCTTCAGGCCGCATTAAACTCGATTTTTTCAGTATTTTAATCTCAAACTTTATAACATGTTTTCAAAAATAATACAATTTTATAAATTATATCATACCATTATTTTAAATAAAATCTGCAGTGTTCAATGCGGCCTGTTGGAAGTCGTCTTCTTCTTTCAGGTAAAAAAATAGCTATCAAAATTCGACAATTCTACATTGCCTGAGAATAATCCCCGTGAAGTAATTTTTTTTCGATAAATTACCCCGTGGTATTAAACCACTCCCCCCCCCTAAATATGTATCGGATACTAGATTAGTGGAAAATTAGTTTATTTTTTTAATATTTATAATGAAACAATATATTAAAAATTATAATATTTATAATGCTTAAATAATCGTAGTTATAATTGTTAGGGGATAAATAAAATTATATAAGTACATAAAATTAATAAAAAATATAATAATGATTTCTTCAAAATCATTCAAACGACCACTTCAAGAACTATTGTTTTTTATTGAAAATAATTTTTACATTATAATATTTAGTAGTTGTACTGATTTTTTTACTGATCTCAAATACATCAACAACCTGGCCATTATTATAGTATATGTACATTTATAGATTTAACATGTTCTTATAATATAATATAATAATACAAAATCGACTTTTTTTTAATTTATTTATGGCAAATAGTTTTCTAATAACTTAATAGACCTATAATAGTAGATGAATGAAGCCTTAATTATTCCTAATAGAATAATTCAAATAAGTAGTGTTAACATTATTTTACGCATAACCTAATACGACTTTCGACGATCAAACGTAACAAATAAAAAATAAAAATATTAAAATACTTAAATTAAAATGTTGTAGAACGTATGTATTAATTTTTGTTTTTATGTGCGTATAATAATGTTGTGAATTGATAACAATTATTATGTGACTATGCAAGTATTCTAATATTACTATAAAAAAAATTTCAGAGTTACAAACCCAACCCGAAATAGTTATAATTTTTATATTATCTCACACCATATAATATAATAACACAGGTACACGATCAGAAATCGAGAAATTCAACACCATTTGATTCATCAAAAAGATTAAAATATTTCGTCAATCGTTTTCATCGAATGCTGCGTAAAATAATGATAATAATATAACGAACAAACTGAAAACGGAAATTTTAATTTGGCTGTTTTCGTCTTAGGAAAACAAAATGTAAGCAATTATAATTAATATTAGTATTTAATATAATATGTGATAGCAAATTATATTATTAATGTGATTTGTGACTTATAATAATATAATTTAGACGAAACTTTCAGAGTGCTAAAACTGTGAATTTTCGAAGCGTTCACAAAATTACATAATATATCATTAGTTAGGCGTATAATTTATTCGCCAAAAAAATAGGGTCGACGTTCTTACGATTCTCATAACGTATATTATTATTTTATTTTATTCTCAGTCGATGGAATTAAATTTTTTCCAAGATATTTTATGAGGCGTATGTTAATATAATATGTCGTATAATAATATACAAATTATAAATATTTATTTATTTATTTCTCAACAAACAAGAATACTATGGGCCCCGTTGAGACTCTCGTGTGGGGGCCTAGCTAGAGTCTACTGCGTACAGCTTATAAAACAATATGAATTAGATAACACAAGTTAGTACAATCTAGAAAATCTAAAATAACAACTATTGTAATAAATAATAATATTATACTTAAATATTCATGACGTCGATTATTGCTCTAGCTTAATTATAACCCAACCTAACCTATTATTATGTTAAAATTATATTACTGAAAAGCCGTGAAATTGTTGATATTAGCCAATGTGAATTGTACTATCATTAAAATTATTAAGATTTGAATATTTTAATAAAGCATAATTATTATGATTTAGACGGATTACAATTTTTTTAAAGCTATTTCGGTATTTGCGGTAAACGATATTTCGATCGTAATACATATTTATATGATTATATATTTTAATAAAATATGATTTGCCTAGGAATAATGATGTCGATAAAATCTAAAAAATGTTTACTTGCCGAATTTATTGAACTATTGAAAATAATATTCAAGATGCTATAATATTGATCTGCAAACAGATTTTAATAATTTGCAGTTGGTGTGATATTAATTATCTTTTCCTAAATAATGAAAAACGTATATGTTCTTGCGATTTTCTTCAATTAAGAATCCAATTATTTTTAACTACACTAATCTTGCATTTGTCTCTAACTCTAGTGTTCTTGGGATCAAAGAGTCTCGTGACTATAAACTTAATTCTTACGATACTGAATCGATCAAGAATTAATTTATATGTGTATTCTAGGTTTTATCAATAGCGTAAGCCTATCTAGGGTTTTCACAGGGGGGGGGGATGTATAGATTTTTAATAGACATATTTGGTATACACATATATTGATATTATTATAAACATGTTGTAATTTGTACAAAATTTAGTCTCCGGAGTCCGGGGGATATGACCCACATTCCTCACTGAGCGTGCACGTAAAGATTTCCTTGACCATTTTGCTTTAAAAATTCTTTAATGCTTCTTAGTTCGTTCTAACCTTGTATATTTTCCATTAATTCGGATTTAATAATACATTAAAACAGAATGAACTTATTGAATTTGTACAAAATAACTTTCTGCGTTTTATGTCATTTAAATGCAATATGCATAGGTCTGCGCATGGTCTGTACGATAATATTTTAAATTCCTTAAATCTTATTCCTCTTAAAGAAGGGCGTTGACAGTGTTGCTCTACAATTTTCTTTATAAATTAACTTCTGGATTGACCGATTGTCCAAATTTACTTTGTTTAGTCAATTTTAAAATCAATCCCTTTAATTCTAGAAATCGAATATTCTATACAGTATTCACTTGATTTTTGATGTTGATTTTAAATAGCTGCAAAGGTAGGCATTAACCAGTCAAAAAGTTAATTATTTTTTCACTTAACTAATTAGTTAATTTTCTAACTAACTTATGAACTTGAATAGTTTAATTGACAGTTGAAATACTTAGATTTTCTCTGTTGATTTAAAATAATCCATCAAGTTACAACAATGTTAACATTTTTCATTTTTGTGGTTTTATACGTAAATATTAATATTGAAATAAAAACAATCCAACACTATAATAATACAAACGTTTATGTTCATTAATAAAATATTTTTTTACATAGATATACTTTAGTAGATTAGATAGGCTCAATATTAAATGATCTAAAATAATTAATATTTATTAAATTGTATAGTTTAAATATTTAATAATAGTGTATAATTAAATAGGTATCTATATCTATTCACACTGTACATAACGATAAAAGTTCAATCAAATTGTTTAATATAATTTAGAAAATTAGAAAATTAGAAAGGACGCGCAGTTACTCTTTATGTGATCCGCATACTACTTACTTAAAAAAGTAGATTGACTCTTTTTAAACTGAGTTAACTTAATATTTTTTTCCATATTAACTTTTAACTTATGGAGCTAAATTATTTCTGAATTGTTAACTGTTAACTTATCGGTATTTTGTTCTCTTAACTCAACTTGAGTCGATTATTTACATTAGGTACCTAACTTGCCCACCTTTGTACCTATTGACTTTATTTTATATTAGTGTGTGTTCATATTATTACTATTTCTGTAAATCCATAATGTATAGGGCACATGTCTGTTAAATTGACAATAAATAAATAACTATATTGTTTTCCCGAGTTTATTCACCCGTGCGAGTTTTTTACCAACATCGTCCAATATATTATTATCTATATATACGTATTTTAGAATGGTTTTAAAACAATAATACGCGTGTACAACACGGGATAATAATAATATCAGTTTTGGATCGGTTAATTATATGACAGCACAATGTAATTAATAATACTGTCCTCGCACAAAACGAGTATTGTCACGTTCGGGTTATATAAAATAACCTAATAATTCAAATGTGCATTTATTATTCGAAACGTATAAATACGTAAATAATGTGCGGTATAAAATATATAATAATATGTAGTGCATATATCATAAGTCATATATTATTATTATTATTACGGATTTACGGCACGCGTTTAATTTACTGGTATGGGATTCGGCCGGCATTATCGTATACAATATTATAACGGCAATAATAATAAATACAAGTGGTTAAGTATTTCTATTAATATCTATGTACAATAATATTACGAGAGAATGCCATTATTATTTTGGTTGAAACCGAAGTAGGTGCGTTTCGGAAAGACGGCGCAAGAGAGAGGCGCACAAAGAGATATTATGACGGGAAGAGAAAAAGAAAAAACAAAGAAATTCCTTACATGAAATGTCCAAGTTTTTCAAAGCAAATTTAACGAGACTTTATGCTTAGTTTGTTTGGTGAATTTTTAGCTTGCAATTAATCATCCATGGTTTCTACGCCACACGGTCGTAGAGTATAAATTATGTATATTATATAATACTATACAGAGCTGTATTTCATGACTACTGTTTTTTTCTAAGTATCCTGTTTACACAAATTTCTATATGAATGATTAATTGTTTTCAAATATAAATTTTAAGTGTTTCATGCTGATATTTTCTCCTTTTATGAAAAAAAAAAAAAACACCGCGCAGTTAAACAATAATTTAATTTATTATGATTATTGATTATTATTGATGCGCCTG
This sequence comes from Metopolophium dirhodum, assembly GCF_019925205.1. Classification (NCBI taxonomy): domain Eukaryota; kingdom Metazoa; phylum Arthropoda; class Insecta; order Hemiptera; family Aphididae; genus Metopolophium; species Metopolophium dirhodum. The sequence goes on from NC_083561.1 coordinate 20,739,193, forward strand.
TCGTATTCTCAGCTGGAGGACAAATGAGGCCAAAGGATGTGTATATAATAACTATCCACGCATATACGCATAATATATTATATGAACATACGAACAACAACCGAATAAAAGTGTTTTGTTTTTCATATTTTTTTTATTTAATTACACGAAACTAATAAATTAATTGCCACGAAATGCGCACACGTAAAAATAAATAAATAAATAAATGTATAAAATGGAAAAATAATGGTCGTGACGTCCAGGGCCATATCGATATTATCATATTAACCAATCATATGATAGTACATAGGTAGGTACCTAAATCATTTTTTTTTCTTACACAAATCATCAGCGACGGAACAATATTATTATTACACTAGAAATCTTATACAATTAACAATAATATAATATGAAAATATACAGCGAATCTTCCATAATATAACGCACTTGGATTTAACAAATTATTTTTGAGAACCAAACCAAATTAGAAGTAAATTTATTTAATTCCAGTTAACGAATATTTTTCTCTATAATACGTATTTTTTGTTGTGGCTCATGAGACTTATTCGTGATATGGAAATTGCACTATTGTGTATACGGTAGGTATAGTCACAAAAGCGACATAATAGTAACTGTATAATATAATATTATTATTAAATTATATATTTTTTTAATTTCGAGGATTAGGAATAATTAAACATAATAATATAGACGCCTAATTTTATTATTTTAAATCGCCACTATAAAAGTACAATAATTAAAAAAAACACCCATATGGAACAACAATAGTTATTATCGAGAACGCGTTGATTGTCACGACATTTATATTCTACTGAAATTGCGGCCACTAAAATATTTTCTCCAGCAGGCGACTTGACCATATGGTCTCTCTAACATTAATAACGATGATGATGATGATAATAATTATGGTTATTAGGTATTCGTTTGGCCCTTCAATAATAATTGTCCGCTATAAAGCGGTATAAGTTGTGCGCGTATCCTTGTCACGAGTCCTTTCACTATCCGTATGAAAATCGCCCCTGAACCATGAGTTCAGCTCGGCAACAACTGTACAAATCGAGGGACACGCCGTATAAAGACATTTATTTTTATTTTATTCTAATATAACAATTGATTATAACCCAACAATATTATTATTATTAGTAGTATTATTATCATCATCGTCGTCGTCGTCGTTGTCAAGATCATTATTAAACACGCTACCTGTAAAATATTTTAATGATAAAAATTTTATCGATATGCGAATTTCCAACCGTACATAATTTGTCGACCTTTATTAGTAGAAACAAAAAAAAAAATCTACATAAATGACAATATTTTTGATTGGAAAATCATAGGTTCGATCTATGATGGGGTGATTATTTAAGAAAACACGTATCGTTATCGATATAAAAGAATAAACGATTTGGAATTCATTACAAATAACGACATTTTTGAAAAAAATCATCTATTTCGTGTTGACATTTTAAGATTTTGAAGTACAACATAAATGTTTAATATAATATTCCTAAGTACAATATTTTTCTGTGTAAGAAAATCGAGTCATCGCGAATGAGTAGTTAAATTATTTATATCTTTTATATTGTATATTTAAAAGTTTAAATGACCATTGGTGAGTGACATTTTGAGGGGTAACCATGGGCCAGCGTGCCACTCCACTCATAGCAAAAAGGTTCCTACTAATAATAGTATACAACTAATCGACAAGTTACGTGTGAAATTCGATTTTTATGCATAAAAATGTTTAGAAAAATATTCAGTTTGGGAATATGAAATGTATGTCGTCGTACAAAAACGAACAACGTTAAAAAATATATCTTTTTTTCAAACATATTGTTATTTGTAATATATTATATGATATGAAAATATGTAAAAACGGTATTTTCTAAATCGTGAATGTTTTCCGCTAGATGATGAGTGGGTTAACTGATAAACAGATCACTTATTATGTACAGGTACAATATTACAATACGGACAATAATAATTAATATTGTCTTTTGAAATAGTATAATAGACGACCGGACGGAAACCACTGAACTCTTTTTTTCTTCAACTCGGGCGATATCGTTTATAGATTTAAAACGTCGGCGAGTGTATGGCGACACACAGTCGGCGTGTGGAGATGACATTGTGAAAACGCCGTCGCCGTTGTTCAAAGATAATTTAGTGTGCTGTCTGGGCGTTGTATAGATTCGTACGGAGAGAAAAAAAATAGCGACAGAGAGAGAGAGAGAGTGAGAGAGTGAGAGAGAAATGACGACGTTATGCACACACTCGACACACACACACACAAAACTATACATAAAAATCGAGGAGAACGGAATACAAAAAAAAAATCGTACTAGCTAGAAAAATTAAATGTACTTAATATATAAAACTCTATTAATATATGATGACCGTATGGCGGCGGCGGGTCTGCTGGTTTGTACGCGTCTCTCCTATATAGTGCGTCTGAAAACGGGCAGCAAACGTGCACAATAATAATAATATTATATATTATGTTTTATACCATCCATATTATGTATATATTGTAGTCTCCAGATAATATAATGATTCACCGAAATCTCCCTGGGACCGAGCCAAAAAAGCAGACCGCGCGCACGCGAGATTATAAATTCGTCGACTCCGGAGGAGGGGGGGGGGGGGCATAAAAAACATAAATAAACAGTCGACTCGTTCACATGATATTGTAACAGTGTTGGAATAATGTTATAACATTATATTATTATTTTCGTTTGCAATCATAGGCGCGCCGCCGTTGTAGCCCGCGAACACTGACCACTGTGAACATATTATTATAATATATTTTTTGCACGCATTTTGTATACCAATTTATATATGTGATGCGCGTTACCGCGGTATAACGTGCCGCTATTGGTTACCGGCTCGAGTTGGATATTGCGATATCACTGAGAGTCTATATATGAGTCACGTCCCGACTTTAGATCCGGCAGCGAGTGAATCATAGGCGGCTGCAGGACGGTCCTTATAGCAATTACTATTATATACATCATCATATATTTATAATATCAGCTAGTATGCTGAACAGGCCGGGCACTACGGCGGTGTTCGACTATATAATATAACTACAACAGTCGTACAACAAAAATAAATGATCGAAATTAGTGACGCACTCGATGTTTTTCCTCTGCGATGAAAATTGAGAAATCGTTGCATATTATGATAAGTCAATATGTTTTTGTTGTTGATTTGCGTGGTTTCAATGATGGCGACGAAAAGCGCGGTCGCGATCGGTCGGAAAAATAAAACGAGTTAGGAAAGCTCACTCTGCGAACGCGCTAAATTTCCCGGTTAAGCTTTCAAACGTATATATTTTAATATACAACGCGGATACAAGTAGGGTGTGGGGTCTAAAGCGTCCAGCACCTCCCTTTTTTCATTTCTAGATCCGCGCCCGCAACGCAATAAACTATAATTCCAAATACAATTTTAACAGAATTTGGTAACCGTAATATTTTGGCGGTATATTTTATCTAGCGTAAATCTATATTAAATACTTAGGTACTTACACAATAATAACTTGGTTCTGCATAAGTGGAATTAAATATCTTAATACAATAGGTAACGACGTACAGTAACTAAGGATATTAAATAAAAATCCTTACAATTAACGATCGTGACTATGCAGTACTGCCGTACTAGTAACCAATATGAAAGGACCCAACTGGAATAAAGGTGTTCTAAACTTAAATGTATAAATTTATTTATTTACCTGGTGTAGTTGGACGATTGCTGCATCTGATCGATAATAATTGTCTTTACTTATAGAAGTTTGTATCGTCGCAAGACATTCTTTAAGTAGAAAAAAAATATCAGACATTTGAAAATATGGTCAGTAAGTATATATACTTAAGAATTCTAAAAATTTGAGTAAGAGTGCTATTAAAGAGAGAAATGGGGTAGAGGATGCTTAGAAAAATCACCCTGTACACCGTCGTCTTACAATTTACCTACCCTATAAACTGCTGTACTGATTTATTTTTACTTTTATAAAATATCATGTGAAACTTGACGAAATGGGTTATTTACATATGCTTACATATATTTTAGCGTCTTTGAGGAGCGTTCGAAGTACCGTAAGGTTAAGTGTAGCTTTACATTATAACGGGGTTTTTCACAGTAAACGCTTTTAGGACAGTGAAAAGGTTGTGTTCAAACTTCAAAGAAAAAAGTCACGTGTACCACACGCCCTGTAAATTGAATACAGATTGCCATAAGTCAATGAGGTTAACCAAAATGAAAACGACTCGTAGTGTGCCTACTCATATAGTCATTTATTAATGAATATTTTTTTAATTCTGTACAGCATTATGTGGAGACTTGGAGTACACAATAAGTTTACATCGGGCCATGACGACTAACGTATTTAATTTAATACGACTTTGTGTAGTATTAATCTACAGTAAAACTCATAAGTTTTAATTATTATTAAGAAACTCGAATATTGAATATAATGTAGTATTTTTAATCAATTAATTGGTGCTACACAATGTTTAGTGCTATTATAGTAGGTACTACGTATATTAACAAATTATGTGGACCGTCTGATTATAATATATTATGATAACTGTAATAGCCATACATATTTTTGGATGCGGTTGTCGGTTGCACAATAAGTAAAAATCTATGTTCAACTGATGAATGAAAATGTCATAATACCTTATGCACTTCAACACCGTTTAATAACATATATATATTATAGCCAATTGAATAATAATTAAAAGAACAGTTGACAGTATAATTACCTACAAGCAGTAATTGCGTATAATAGGTAATAATATTTTTTTATAACGAGTGCGTATTATTTCGATTCACCATCCAATTGAAAATAATTGTAAAATTGTCCAACTCGGTGCTTACAAATTGTACGTGTTCAGAATTTTTAATAAATTATATACTATAATAAATCATACGGTACATACAAATAGCGGACCAAGAACTTCGACCAATCGTTTTCAAAACTTAATTTTTCTCCATTTGACATAGGTAGATTAGGTAAGAAACAATTCTACCAAACATCATACGATAATAATAACAGTTGAAAATTGATGAAAATCAATTTTATATTTTATAATCCGATTACAAATAATAATTATTATTATGTGACTATCGCCTATTTTGTTTTTGATACCTTTCAAAACTGATTCTCGGTCACTTTGTACCGTCAAACATTAAAAGTGCGAAACCCGGACACTTTGTACGGTCGGGTAAAACTGTAGAACTCAGACACTACTTAGTACTAGTTTATACATAATAATATATAACTACATAAAGCATAGTATAAAAAGACTGAATAATCATGACCTATTATATACTATTAAAAATGTTGTTAAGTTTTAAATACCATTATTGGTATAGGTATTTAATTCAGTAATATTATAGTTATAATTTATAGTTATTATGATGTTACAACACCAAGTACCTTACGTGTGGTTGTTACTAGTTGGCAGCTAACCTGTAAATTTAAAAAACTTTGATTAATTTGGTTTGTTTACCTATACATATAGGTACTATTCATAACATCTTTAATTCACTTTTAAATACAAATTAAATAAAATAATGTTTAAATCTCATCGAATTTTATAGCATTATAATATTATATACATAATATATTTACATAATATTATATTATATAGTTATATTTACATAATATATTATATACTTTATATATATATAATTTTACAGAGTGTACGCATTCCGAAATATACATTTTCACCATGAGTATGGCGTATACAAAGTGTCCGAGTTATGCATTTTAAACAAAGATGGACCGTATACAACGGTGACCGTTTACCTTAAAAACTTTATTTTTATCCATATTTTGACGTAGGTAGGTCACGCAAAAATATTTCTACCAAACATAATAAAGGTTAAAAAAAATTGATGGAAATCAATTATATGTTTTATAAATTAAAATCCAATTACATATTGTTATTATATTATAGTCACATGATAATGAACTGTTCGTGATAAATCCTTAATGTACGACACTATAGTGTGCACTATATAATATATATATATTATGCGACTAAATAAACCTGCAACCGTGTGCATACATACACAATTTAATATTGAATTATATTATTATTATGATATCCTCGGTTTGATATATTGAGAAATCCAACAGGTATTACTAGAATATCTAGCTATAAATTTGCATTAAAATAATAATAACATGGTATTTGACTTATCGGCGAATTGCTTATATTAGTGAAAACCAAAGCAGCAGTATATTAATTATGATAATCATTAATCACACTCTAATATTATATTCTTGGAATTATCATTATGTAGTTATTAGAGTTATATTTTATTTTATGCCAAATGTGAGTCATGCGTGCATGATAATATTATATACATTGCATATTATTATAGTCTCCCAAATTGCGGTCGTAATTATTAAGTCTTTGGCGATAGAATTATTTGGGAACGAACCGATGACTTTCTATATCGGATGGTGATAGTAATGTTGAAATATAGAACTACCCGTGTCTTGCGGGCAAAGCTTATCACACACACGAAAACAAAATAATATATTATTATTATTATTATTATTATTATTATGGCTATTACGACTGAATCCAAATAAAGGTATTGTTGAAAATATTTGTGTATAAAAAGTCCTTCGTTAAAAAACAAAAAAATTAATAAAAGCGTGTACCTACCGTAAAACGATATCAATAATATTATTCTCGATTTAAAATTAAAAATAATCGTGACTGCGTTTGAGCTTCACATAAATGAATCAAACTGTACGGTGATTTTTTTTTTACCACATAGATGCGTGGCCTTCCGTTGGATTAATTTCGAATAAAAAACGTAACGTTTAAAAAATAAAAATTGTAAAATATGATGATTGGTCATAGGTCAGGGACGCGTTCGCAGGGGGATGTTTTACAGGGTTCTTCTGTCCAAACATTCCCTTGAAACGTTTCGTGGAAATATTAAACGGTCATGAGATTATGATAGAATAAAAAAAAAATTGAATGTAGGTATAGGAACTATATTATTATATAACATTATTATTTATTTACAAAAACCAACCTTTTTTTAAACTTTTATACATAATATAGTGGATGCATAAAAAAATCGATATAATATCGTAGAACTCCATTTCGGATAATATATATTCTTCGTATTAAAATTATTTTTGGGAGTACAATATTTTTTCTCAAATGCACTTAGTAATTTAGAAAAAAAAATTAAAATTCTCAAGTTTTAAAAAAATATCATAGAAATTAATATCTATGATAAACACTGTGAACGCAATATAATATACACATTCTTTCGTATATAATATTATAAGTAGCACGCTGTTAGATATTTTTCCCCTACAAGGAACCATTGATATTAATATGATGTTTTATATAGCATGTTACATTTTGTTAGGAATTTAATTACATTTTTGTTTGTTCGGTTTTCATTGTTGATTTGCGTTTCTATAGCGATAAACAATCAGCGTTTCGAAAATCGGCCCGAAAAACCATAGCACACGCTACTCGATATTTTTCCACTAAAAGGAAAATCTATGAATCATAAAATATATGTCTTTGTTAAGAATAAGTCATCCATGACAACGAAAACTTTATAAGAAACATAATATTATTTGTATCGTCTATACGGCCCAAAAACATAATATTATCCATGTTAAACAAATTCAAATATTGTTTATACATTATATATTTGCTTATATAAAACCTAGGAAGTAGATATAGGTAGGTACACGTTGAAAAGCAAAAGTATTATTGTCCAGTATAATATCCGTAATCGCAGTTTTTATCACGTACGGATTAAAACGAAATTATAAGAGTGAAAGTCACGCCTGTTACCGATGTTCATATTATAATAATAATAATTATTACTACATTGGAAGATTTGTTCAAAACGTAATATTAAAAAAACTGCTTTTTAATAATATGATATTTGTTTTGGTTCCGCAATTACTGTTCCTAAGTTTCGATGGAAACGATTAAAAACTGTATAGAGAACTCTCCGACTAAACCGTTTTGCATAAATAACACATAAACAGATTTATGTGTTTTTAAAGCGAACTCGAGTCCCCCCGCCTAATAATATCTGCGTAAAATATACATTTCCCATTAATTGTGGCGATTTATTATAATCATTAATTATCATAGTTATGTAAATAAATATAAAATATATTTACACCAGCTATTACATAGGTACTAATATGCGAGTAATAATTACTATAATCAATATAATAATATAATAATTGTGTATTCCAGAAATTATTATAATATGTGAAATCTGTGTCAATTAAACTTGGTATTACGATATGCGATATAATATTATTCATTTTCTCTATGGCATAGATAATTTAAGACAGACTTTCAAACGCCGGGGGGTTATCCGGTGGGCGGAGGGGGAGGGACCGTTGTATGATAATAATGTATATAATATTTAATATTATACGAGTGCCAAAAATATCGATACGTTCTGTTAATATAGAGCTGGCGAATGGGTAAAAACGAATAGCAAACGTCATTCAAAACTGTAAAAAATGGTCAAACCTGCTCTGCAAACCACTGTACCTACTCCAGACCAGCGTTTCTCAACCTTCTGTGGTACGCGGAAAGCTCAAAAGTGGTACGCTTAGGAATTCTCCCTTTAGGTGAAAAAAAAAATGGAATGGATCATTATTCACATTGAAATATATTATTTGCTATACCGGCTATAAAAATGGTAGTCACTTTTATTTTGGAGGCCGCTACAACAATTGATATGTAGTATGTACCCGATGCAAATTCTAAATTTTTATTTTATTTCACTGTAATTATTGTGAAGTTATCGTAGTTGTTAATACAGTAGCTGTTTTATAATGAAAATAATATTATTTGGTTTATTAATTTTATATTTTTTGTTTATTATTTAATTTATTGTACATATTTTATTTTTATGCATTCAATGCTTATACTATATATCAGGAGTCGTTAATAGGCAGCACGCGGACCAAATCTGGCCCGTGGAGGGGAAATAATTGGATCGCCAAAAATATTTTTTTAATGCCGGTTTTCCGCACATACAAGATATATTTTGATCTATTTTTATGTTGTATTTGGATGTATTTTGGCTCCACATACATATCATGTGAATCTTCTTTATCCAAAATGACGTTTTTAAAGAATAAATATCGTTCAAGATTAACTGATTAACACCACCTTCTCAGCGCATTAGTTGTTTTCCAAGAGTAGGTACAACATTTAAAAAAACTGGCTAATATTATATTATACTAGCTGATCCCGTGCACTTCGTTACCCGTTAAATGTACCAACTCTGTTTGACTCTAACTTTGTTCAATTCGTTATTTAATATTCGGTGTATGGTGTTCAAAATTTATCTTCACTATTCTGTTGCCCGGAATAAAAATTCTAATTCCCAACAGTATATCATCAGGTAGGCAATCTAACTGCGGTAGATCGCAGACCCCGAGCTGTTTGTACGTAAGTGTATGATTTAACTCTGAAGTATCAAAGTTATACCAAGTTTGTCGTTTTTACTTCATTTCGCCTACGGTGGATTTATATAATCAATTAATACAAACTCCTAACCTAACCTAACCGTACTAAAATCCGATGAACAAAAAAAAAACTTTTTAAATTAGCCTATCTTTTCCCAGAGGTCTAATCTTCACACAAACATTCATTTTTATAAATATATATGGACAAAAAATAATAATCAAATCAACAAACATGCCCGATTAACCAATAGCAATAAATATATAATACACTATTATTATTTTAATTTGCAACAATAAACTACATTTTTATTTTATTATTTAGTTTATTTTTTTCTTGTCAGATGGCGCCACTATTGTATATTTGACATCCAGATTTCCTACTTTTCCGGTGAATTTTCCTAAAATTCTTTCATGGAAACTTTCTCCATGATAGACTGTTTTGTTTAAAAAAAATCAAGAAAATCTGATAAGAAGTTCCAGAGTTTACCCTGTACAAAGATTTTCATTTCACATTTATATAGTTAGATTAACAAATTTTCTTTAAATAGCTTACACTGTATTTTTAACACAAAAATAAACATATTATAATATCAACTAATATTTAAGTTTTTTCTGGCCCTCTGAACCATGGAATTTAATTGCCGACCCTTGCTATATATAACATTGTTTTATAGTTCCTACTTCCTAGCAACATACATGTAAAATAACGCATTCGTTTTTGAAAAGTAAAAAAAAAACAGTAGGTACATTTGATCAGGTGGTACATGAAAATCGTCAAAATGTATGTGTGGTACGCGAATATAAAAATGTCGAGGAACTCTGCCCTAGGCGCGATGGATTCAACGCTGCGCAGCCGCAGATTTTGTTTTAAAACGGATGCTATAATATTTTTGCCCCAATAGTTTTCGAGAAATTAATTTATGCGTGTGCCCATTGCAATATTAGTATCGCATTGATAATTAATATTTGAAACTAATATTATCGTATAATAGCATATTATACAAAGTAAAAATAAGAACATCGAATTATTGCAATTATATGGAATCCCCGTGTGCCCACTGCCCACCCCACCCCCTATCGGTTACCCCGGGGCCGGATTGGTTAGGCGAGCTACCGAGAAAATCTCGGTGGGCCCCTTAAAGTTTGAGCCGGTCGTGTGAGTGTGAGTGAAAATAAATTCATGTTTAAAATACGATTGGTCACCTATAAGCTCGTAATAATTAGGTATAGACGTAATTTTGGGCCACTGAATATGTAAATGGGCCGCTTATAGAAGTGAAAATCTCGATGGGCCGATACATACCAATCCAGCCCTGGGTTACCCTGTACTTATCGGGGAGGAAGGGGGTAGACTGCTCGCAGCTCACCCCACATACACGACTACACGAGTCTAGGTTATATCTACGTGCAGACATAACGAAGATTGATGTACCTGCAGTGCAACCACCCGTCGCTGAAGTCCAGCAGGTCAATTCAACATAAGCAGTCATATACGAATAAATAAATAAATAATCAAACAAGTAAATAAGTATAAGTACTTATACAATAGTTTATTATAACAATTATACGCAAATCGTAAATTATTTAAAATTATTATCAAAACGTATTCATAAATATGTAATTTCTGTTATATATAGGATTTAGGACGCCCTGGAAGTAATCCAATATACGAATGATGATGAGGAATGTCCGGACGTACATCCACGGATACTGCAGTCGTACCGCCGTCATTACGAGTCCAGGGATCGGATTTAAATGCCCAAAAATCCAAAAATTACCTTTCGAAAAATGCATTTATTATGTAAAATTGTGTAAATACGTTTATGAATACAAAAAAAATTCGTAAAAAATTAAATTTGACAAATTACATTTGTATTCCACTGCACAATGACAACTCAATTCGACCTGAAGCTTACTTGATGTTAGTTCAAAATGAAAATGATTTATATTACGTAATTGGTGCTATGTTTATATTTCAACGAAGTCAATTTTCTTAGTCATAACACGAGAAATAGGTAAAAAATGTCTCAAATTGTATAAAAACGTCAAAAGTGCCTAAAAAATGTTTGTAGGTAGCTACAATAGTTACAACACGGAGTACTTGAAACGCACGTGTATAGATTGGAAAGCATCGTGTAAGACATGCCAAAAAAAAAAAGATGCAAATGCATTGAAATCCTAGCCCTAAATTGATGACTGTACCACGGTCGTGGTTGTGTACACACCGATGCCACGGTGACATCACCAATCGCCACTATAAATAATGCATTAAACGCCGCCGACCGATCACAGGGCTCCTCCGCCGACACCCAAGCGCGATCAATTATTTTCACTATTATTACCGCGATGGTCGTGGTGCAGGTCGCGATGATAGGTTTACACCGATTTTACTCACAATAATTGTACCGTACGTATAGGCCTACCATATAATAATAACACCGAACGCGTATAATACGTCTAAATTTCATATCATTACAATGCCATTATTATTATTATTATTATTATATACCTACACGGCTGAAACTCGTCGCTCGAAGGTATGACGATATATTATATAGTGTATGGTATGATTATAATGCACGTCATGTAAATACTATGCCCATCTGTCTGCCTGTCCGACCGCGGCAGTGCCTACTCGCGATCGCGACGATATACCTTATGCAATCATAATATTATGTACTCGTTTATATTATTGTCTGTATCACTAAAGTCACCGCTATGTTAAAACGGTTTTAAATCCATATAATAATGTGGATGACCGATGAATGGATGATCACTGCCGTAGGTAAAACTGTCTAATTCGATTTGTTTTATTTAAACTCGGGGTCGGCTTCGGACCTTTTGCACCGCCGGGGCAGTCATTTTTATCCGCTTTTAAAATAATGTAAATTAATATACTATATTGTATAAAAAAATAAAAATGACCACAATTGAACTAAATTGCACTTCAAAATCTTAACCCAATTTCGTTGAAAAAAAATGTACAAACATAATATTATACAAAATACCTAAGGCGCTATATGCCGGTGTATCTCAGGTTTTGTGTAAGTACCTCATTTCAGTTCACGGGCAAATCGGAATCGGTGTGCCTATCTCGCTTGGAGAACTAATTCTATCGAGATGTGGTTAATCCACCTGTGGCGGATCAGATAAAAAAGCACTTTGCATATTTTTCAACGTGGTTCAAACTACTGTCTAAACTTTTCCGTTATCTCTAACAACAATCTGTGGAACTTCCATCAAAACCGGCCCAGTAGTTTTCGAGTATATGAGCTACATACATTTGGTTTTAATATATTGTCTCTTTGATCAAGTAGCCCAAGTAAACGCTACGATTTGATGCATGCATTTATCTTATCTTCCCGAGTAACCAAATGCAACTATTTATACAAAAAAAAAAACACTAATTTTTACTATTACCATATTATAATTTGTAACCAATGGCATTCATTTATAATGAAAAAAAATGTCGATATCCACCATTAATCTCAAAATCCTTATCCACGTGTGAGCACCTCTATAAAATGTGCATTTTGGAAAATCCTTTCTTAGTCGACCCTTGCACAGTGGTTCGAAGGTACCATGAAAATGTCAAGTCTCTATCTATCATTGATCAGTCAGGAAACGTTCGATTATAAAAATAATAGACGCGTAAAAACGTTTATTGTCTGTATCACTAAAGACTAATTATGTTAAATCGGTTTAAAATCCATATAGGGAAAATTGCATACCTACTCTTTTAGTTCGAGTAGTTTTATTTAAACCCAAAGCTGGATTCGAATATTTTTCCCACCAGGTCAGGCGTTCTTCCCCCACCGCTTTTAAAATAATATAAATGATAGTGTTTCTGTACGATAATTAATATATTTTATTCAAGTATGATAACACCGAATGAACTATATAAATCGCATACTTCAGAATAACTACCGTAATATTATTGTAACATCGTGTAATGATTAATAACGTCAGAATATAGAATAATAATTTTTTATAACAGTATTATAGCTGCACAGTATATCTTAACCAAAGTTCTTCCGGGTAATATATATGTATATAATAGTATATAAAACGTGGCGCTATATTTCGGCGTGTCTCAGGTTTTAATGTATAGTTCACGGCGGCGGCGGGAAAATCGGCATCGGCGTCAGCCTACCTCGCTTTGTGAACTAATCCGACCGAGACGGATAATCCACGTGTGGTGGATTAGACAATATAATATAGAACTTGGCATGGCGTGCAGGATCAGACTACTCTCTGAACTTTCGTGATGTCTCTAACAACAAAACTTTCGTCGAAATCGGTCGAGCGTTTTATAGTTGTCGAGTCCATAAAATATATAGTGGTATTACAATCTCACGTTTTTGGGTCATTCAAATTGTTAGTGATTTATTAGCTATATTATAAAATGGATCATTTAGTCAGCCATACCTGTTTTAAATATATAGTCGAGTAACATAGTAACATCAGGTTAAATATTGTAAGCGGCGGCCGGTTATAGGTGGGCACAATTGCAATAAATTATCCGTGGATATTAACCCCTTTTATGCATCTTATAAACGCAATACACGAACAGGTCATAATATCATTGTTTTCAACAGCATTTTCCACGCGGTTTTTTCACGACGTGTGTGACGTTTTTTTATAATATTATTAGGTACGATATTAGTATGTGTGCACTGTGCGGATGTCCGTTTCCGTCTCGTGGTGAGTTGCCGTGGCACGGTCTCGCGGCTTTTCTTTTTATTTAATAAACAAATACACATACTATATGCTCATACACAAACACACACTCGTGGAATTGTTCACGGATAAATAGGCATAATATTATAAGCGTCGCATCATCCACGTAAATATAAAAAAATAATATATTATTGTAACATAATATACATAAGCTGCAGCACCCGGCAATCAACTCGCGCAACGCGTCTATAATAATATATAATCACGAACGAGATTTATGACGTGAAAACGGCGAAGGACGGTAGTGCTCACGTTTTCGTTCCACAGCGATTCGTTCGCATAATAATAATAATAATATGTAACTTACAGTGCGCGTAAATTAACGCAGAGATGCACACCACACGTCGACGACAAGACCGCTGTCTCCGTGTGAGACGACATCGTAAAATATAATAAATAACGATACAGAGGCACTTGCAGACGAATATAATGATATGATTATATTTTTATGCTACACCGCCGGTCCGAAGAGACACACTCGGTACGATGTGTGGTATGACTGTGGTATTGTGGTATGATTGTGAAAATGCACTCATATGATGTCGCGCGATTACCAGAAAATATATTATGCCTACCGTTTGGAAAAAATAAACTGAAAAATGAATAATATACTTGTAAATGATTATATTATTATATTAATAACAAAAACACCGCAATATGTCTCTAATATACATTTTTTTTTACATTTATTTATTGTTATTTATTTACGCCTCGACTGCTAATAAGGTTACGATTAAAGTTTTGTAAAAAATATTTAAATATGATGTCATTTTTCTTTTTTTTATGTATTGGCGCCTCATATTGTTTAAATGACACAAAGGTCTTAATAAACATGTTTAACAATTCATTGTATATTTTATGCATACCAGATATTATAAAGTATATTATATTTTTACACGTTGGTGGAGTCACTTCCAGTTGAGTGGCTCCAGCTGCCTTAAACTAAAATCTGAAACCCAGTCGTATCGTTTCAGAAGCTTAAAAACCTAAACCAGAGGTCCTTGGAGTTATTTAACAATCGGATGGCCAATGGGTGATTGACACGGTGATCTAGCCTCGTTCGTGTTTGTGAGAAAACCTTTGGATTTCGTCTGCTATTGTAGAGCCATCATCATATTAATGTCGCGGTGAAATATGATACACGAATGGTTTAAATTACTATTGTAATTACGTTATGACGTGCTATATAATATATGTGTAGGTATAGGTATGTCATATTCTCTAGATCGGGTTCGTATCTTTGAGGAGTTGAAGAAGAATCGATGTCATCTCTGGGTTGGGTGCTCTAATATTAATGTCGTTATGTATTATTTCTGCCGTTAAAATTTAATCGAAATTGAGATAATAATAATACAATAATTATTATGTAATTTCATGACGACTGGCGTGCTGCCACGCGGTCCATTGTTTCCCGCCGAGGGGAGAAAAATGTACAAGCTACGAATGTTCAAAGTATAGAAGTTGATAATATTATAATAGTATACATATGTAATATTGCGTGTAAAAAAAATGAATATGTATATATTTAGCACACGTAATTCAAAAATGATATAATATATTCGAAGACAGATAAGTTGAATATTTATGATCAATTAATTTACCCATTGTTTATCGATGTTATTATAATAAATTAAAAGATATATTTTTTTAAATATCATATAATTGTCTGCATTAACAAAATATCATATCGAGTAGGTACGATTTAATCACATCATGTCTGCAACGTTAATTTTATTTGGAAGAATCCCAATAACAATATTGTAGCCGGTTCTAATTACGTTTTGCATATCGAAGGGCACTTGCAGCAGTACGGGACGAACGAAAATTAAATAAATAACAAAGTTTAATTATGTTATAAAAACTGTATATATAATATTATCTTTACAATTTATATATGACCGTAACATATACCACTGGTGAGAGATAATAATATTAACTATCAAAATATGATATTCCCATTACGTAAAATAATGTCGTAAAACGTTTGTTTTATTAACATTTGTGAAAACATTTCATTTTTGTTTTTAATTCAAAATCACCGCAAAAAACATGATATTATAATATTATGTTTTTATACGCATTAAGTAAAACTAATTATACGTGGCGTTTTTTAGGTTAAGTTATTTTTTACCTGATGTGAATAATATATTACAGCTATTATATTATGCGGTTATTAAATATGTAATGTTTATTTTTTCATAAACTGTTAAGCCATTTCGAGATAGGGGCACTACCTATGTGTACAGACTGCAGATAATATAATACAATATTCACTATTCACACGTTCTTACCCAGACAACGGAAACCTAAAAGACATAATATTGTACTTGTGCAGTATTTTAGCTATCTAAAATGAACTTTTTGGCCTATTGTTGCGTTACATTTGAGTATTGTTATTTGTATTCGATAACCGATTCTCCGAAACCGTAAAAAAAAAAAAAAATGATCATAGTAATTTGTTTTGTGCAAAAGTTAAACATATTTCAACTTATACGGAAACACTCTCACGATGGCACATATTTGTTTTACTGATAGTGCCGTCGAAATAACGCCAAAAAAACACTATGTTCTACATATTAAGATATTATACCTACAGAGTGATTTTTTAAGCATGCTCACCCTATTTTATGCTAATGCATATATTCAAATCCTGAATTTTGGAATTTTTAAATACACCCGAAGATATTTTCGAATCCATGAGACTGTTTGTACCACTTAGGAATGACCTTATAACAATTTCTGTTTTATAAATAGGGACCACTCCTTCCCCTCCCACCTTTTTGATTTTTAATTATTATAAAGCAGTTATTTTTTTTGAGCATGTTGATGTATTTTAATTGACATTTGAGCGAGTGGTTTTTGAGTTATATGACTTTCGTGTTCTAATGATAATATTATTTCTATGGCAATCGGTTAAGTAGAATGAGGGCTCAGATGATTTGAAAAAGATAGTAATTAGTAATAACTATTGATTTATCAATACAAATATTTTGTCAAAAGGATCCAAGTGCCTATAATAAATAGTAAATACTACATCTAATATTACATATAGTTTTTATTTTTAAGGAGAATAAATTATACCTAGTATAAACTTTTTAATACCATAGAAACTATTCATTGGAAATTTGATTTAGATGCATCAACATTTTCAAGCTAAATAATTTTTCGGTAAAAAAAGCGGATTCTCATTTGAAAAGTAGAAGTTTGTATCGCCACAGGACACTCCTTTAAGTAGTAAAAAAAATATCTGACATTTTAAAATATGGTCTGTCTTTAGATAGGTATATTTAAAAATTCTAAAAATCAGAATTTGAATAATATATATTGTACTATTAAATAGATAAATGGGTGTGAGCATGTTTAAAAAATCACCCTGTACATATATATATAACATTTTTTAATAGTTTACCTACATTATTGATGGGCATGTAAAGCAAAGTAGACAATTGGGATTATAGACTGACAGTGTTACGTGAGATGTTTACCAGTGTCCAATAATAAGCAAAATAATAACAATAATAAAATGTCGTTCGCATATTATTATATTACAAGTAGCAATGTAGCATACTACTAGATATTTTTGTATTATGTAATTTATTATATGACCAAAAACAAATTATATTCTTTATTTGATATTATACTATGTAATTATGTTGTGGGGGGGGGGGGGGGCATTGAAAAAAGCCCCCCCCCCCTGGATGTCATATCAAAACCGCCACTGATGTAGCATGCTACTATATATTTTTCCCCTGCAAGAAAAATTGAGAAATCATGAACAATATGTTTTTGGGTATAGTACAGAGGACAAGTATCTATTGGCGTGCTACATTTTGTTAAGAATTTAATTTAATTTAATTGTTTTTATCGTTGATTTGCGTTTCTATGGTAATAGACATTCCCTGAAACGTTTCGTGGAAATATTAAACGGTCGTAAGATGATTGATTTCTTTAAAAAAAAAAAGGCTAGCTGGGTATATAATTTTAATTATTTTCAAAAACTCCGAACTTTTTTGCTCGTTTTTTTTAAACTTTTATATGGCGGATACATAAAATAAAATTCGATATAATATCGTAGAACTCGATTTCAGATAATATATTATTCGTACTAGAATTATTCTTGTGAGTGCAATATATTTATTGAATGTTTTTGGTAATTTTTGAAACATTTAAAATTCTCGTGATCTAAAAAAATATCACTGAGATTTACTATGATAAACGCTGTGAACACAATATAAAAAAACCATTCGTACACAATATTATAAATAGAATGCCACTAGATATTTTTCCCTTGCAAGTAAAATTGAGGAATCATAGATATGTTTTTAGGTATAGAATACAGTGGGAAAATATCTATTAGCAAATGTTTTTATTATTATTATTTATCGTTGATTTGCGTTTATATGGCAATATACAATGCGTTACGAAAATCGACCTCGTGAAAATCGGTAAGAAAACCAGACACTCTAATCAATATTTTTGCTCTACAAGGAAAATCTATGAATCAGAAATATGTTTTTGTTAATAAGCAACCATGACAACGAAAACGTCTATTTTTCAAAATCGGTCAGAAAAATAAAATATCTCTACCCAGCCCAAAAATATATTTATGTTAAAAAACGTATTGTACCCAGCACAAAAACATAATATAATCTATGTCGATTAATTATTTACTATCAATAAATAATCAATAATATTAAACTCATATTATTATAATAGTATATTAATTCGGAATAATACAAAAAAATTTAAAAAAAACAACAAAATATCTTAGGTATCTCGGAGGATAAACCGTCGCTCAAATATAATGCTTAAAGGATATAATATAATATATTATTTAACCAGTATAGTACCTTATACCTATTATATTGCATTGGACCGAGTGTCCCTAGAAACATTTTAGATGTGGCGCGCCATTATAGATGGTACATATCGTACGGTATATACACAACGCTGGACAGAGGGAAAATGATAAATTATCAGGTACAACAACATGTCAAAGACAAAAGAAGGATACTGACAACTGCACAAAGTCACGAGTTGAAAAGGATAGACCGGAATCTGATGCGTGCAATGGGCCGCTACAACAGAGACTATAAGGGATCATCATAGTATATAGCAGGGTAAAAAGGAAAAGGACGACTACCGAAAACGACAAATTTGTTTTTGGCATATAATCCTATATAGTAATGAAAATTCCAACGTACATCGAGTTAAAGATATCTTAATGAGTTAAGATTCCTCGAACGTTCCTCTGCCGTACCGTCGCACACTCTTGAATTAGACGTTTATGGAGATTTTAATTAAATTTGTATTTTAACACGTATTCCATTAAATCAACGAAACCTCGATCAGAAAGTATTATTATCATATTGTTTTATCACAAATATAGAAAATGATATACGCTCGTATGAAAACGGTCATAAAAAAAATGTCCAAGTATACTCGGTCGTTCAACGATTCCTACAAACCTACCCATTATGTTATGCAACGCGTCGCATAAATATTGTTCGCACCAAATGTATCTATACTTACCAAAATATGATCGTTGTGCTTCGAAATCTAATAAGTCGGAACGTTCGCGAATCATGCGATGCGTCACGAGTTAAAGGGATTTTAAAAAACAACAACAACCACATCAATTATACACGCTGATGGCATTCAAATGCGTAATACGAGAACTTTTGCTTATATATACACACTATGGCGCATACGAGGTTAAAGTTTTCGAGCTTCTCCTCGGTATAATGTATGATAAAATGTCTCGGATAATAATAACAGCTGATGTACTCAAAGTTTAAGAAAATAAACTTGTTTCACTAAAAACTTTCACCGCTCAAGTTTTCCCAGACCGAATTGCATATTATATAGTACTATATATACTAATATCATATAACATATCTGCGTGTTTTTTTTTCTTTTTTTTTTATCATAAACTCGCGACAGAAGAATTTAAGTGCGTTGAGCAAACAATTTTACCATCCATATTATAAAATACTATAATATTTGAGAATCGGAAATACCTATTTGAGAATATTGAAATTTAAGTTTTGTGTTGTAAAATATATATCTGCCCACTTATTTTGTTCGACTATTTTTCACATGATAATATAATCACAGTCTGTACAAAACATATTATCTTGAAATGGTAACCGTTGGTAATCAGATGTTCAAATTGTAATAAACCCTTCTCATAAATATAACCAAACGGGAATTGAAAATATTACGGTTAACTTGATTCTCAAAATCTGCAAAAAACATGCGTTTAATATCTTCCAAAATAAATTGTAATATACATACAGGGGAATAAGGTCGTGACGAATATGACTGACGATTTGAATAGACATCTTTATTGTTTTAAAATACAAAAAACAAAACAGAACAAATAAGACTTAGTATTATAGAGTGCATTGTTAATATTCAATAAAAATGATAAATATTTACATCATGTTATCGAAAAACCAAACATGTTAGTAAATTACAACAATACTTGGATGTGATAGGATATCCGTTAGCTATTATATTATATGTTATAATAATATTGTACATACTTGTATTTTTCAAATCGGGAGTTTTTTTTTTCGTAATATTTTGTAAGCTACTTAATACCTACGATCATAATAATATTTTATTAACCGAATAATGACTATTAATACTGTACGCACACTGTTGGACAAATATCGCGACCGGTCGATATGTATTTATTTGCTGATAAGTGCGTAGGTACCTGTTCTGGTACGGTATATACGTTTGTACACAATAAAGTTGTTTTTCTTGAGGCTACAAAACGCTTAGTCACGAAACATCTATAGTTATGATGGTATTTTTTCTGAAATTATAGCACGTTTGGACACTAAAAGATAAGAAAAATATATAGGTAGTGTTTAGATTATAGAAAATTGTATTCAATATATATATATATATATATATATGTATATAATGTATATAATATTATGGTTATGTCTATACGATTTTATATTATGTACTTACATCGTCTATATATACATAAGTATTTAAAGTTTTAGATGAGCGGAGTAGTGTACCAACATTTTGCGGGGTAACACGCAGCGTACCACTCCACTCCGCTCATCAAAACTTTAAATACTTATAATTCGCATAAATTGCTCGTCCTAAATTCAATTTGTATGTATCGAAATACTTAGAAAAATATTCTGCTTTGGATTATGGAATCAAAACTGTATGTTGTCATTCAAAAAAGTAAAAACCTTAAAAAAAATTGAGGATAAAAAATATTAATATAGGATATATATATATTTTTAACGATTAGACATCATTATTTTTTTTTTTCAAAAGCATTTATACTTTTTGAAATGATAAGTGTTCAATGACAAGAGAATCAGCACCAGTATTTAATAATATATATTGATTACAATTAATTTTATGTACTATAATACCTACGCGTGTATCAAAATTAAAATATAAATATGACCACTTGTAGTTAGTAACCCTAGTTGAACATATTTTGTCTTTTACTATGATTATACTTGTGTATTTATTTAGCATAATTGTTAAATAAAACCGAATAAAAAAAACCAAGAACACCATAATATTATCCATCTTGCATACCTTTAGAGTATTACAAGCAATAGGCTGTACACTGTACCAATACCAAACGCCACGTGCACGGGTCTTGCGCGGAAAAAATTTAAAGTGAAAATAATTATCTTAAATCTAAAAAATTAGTAGAGAGTTGGGAACAATAACGAAGAAAAAACTGACAACACTATAAAAACGACACATTTGGGAAATGTTTTTTAAATCAAGTGCTGCAGGCTTAACATTAAATACCCGCACCTACGTTGAATTACAATTGCAAACTTTATAAAATAAAAACCGTAAAAAGCAACAATTTTTGTTTTATACTATTTATAGTTGAAATTGAATAAATGTAATTTACAAGCATTTCCCACACAACGGAAACAGAATACTGGTTGATTTTTTCAATTTATTATAGCTTTTGGAAAATGTCTGATAAAATTGATTTGAAATTCAAAACCCATTAGGCAATTGAAGAAAATATTTCTATAAAATATATAGGTCATAGCCCAGACAACCGAAAACAACGCAGCAGGCAATGCTATCACTACATTGCAGCAATCGCGCATAAAAAAATCGTGGAATTTTAATATTATGATTATCCGATAGCAGAATATGCATTGTAGGATATACATTTTCAATAGTTATTTAATATGTATAATTATCTATGTGAATTTTAATTTTTGTATGAAACACAAATATTTAAATAAAATAGATTATTTATTATAATATTAAAGAAGCCAAACACTAATATTAAAGGTATTCTTATAATTGTATAGGTAAAATATTCTTATGAGAATACAATATTTGTGTAAATTGTATTAAGCTTATTCAATATATTTTTCATATTTATTGTAATAATTCTTTATTGTCTTCAAATAATAAATGTATATTATTACGTCATCATAATATGAATTAAATATTATGATATACATAATAAATTATTATTTGACTTATTTAATATTTACCCTCAAATTTACAATTGGTAAATACCACTATAATTCCAGCTAACCATTATATAATAATGTAGCGTAATGTAAAAATGTAAATGTACGTGTTGTAAAATATCTGTTATTTGAATAACAGTAACAATAACAATGATTTGTTTTCAACTATACTTCAACAAAAAACTAACTCCATCTATAAAGTTAAAAATATTAAGGTAAGTATTTTTTAAAATACGTAGGTATAGCATAATATTAAGAAAGAATGTAACCGATAAATGTATTAAAAATAGTTTTTCTACAACACAATTGACACGAAAGACACTGTGGTTGCCTATTTAGCATTTAATCGTATATTATAATATTCTCGGGGGCAAAAATGAATCAATAAAACTCCTCCTCGTAGTTGCCCATTGCTTGATGCATATAAATACACATTATACTTTTACTTTTTCGTATCTGATTAACTGTACGAGTTTGATCAGAACATCTGTGCCGATTATTTACTCATTATTAGATTACAATGCGAGATGGTTTTGAGCAAATTTGCCGAAACTGTCAGCGATTATTATTGTTAGTTTCGTGGCACTCTCACAAAACTAAACGACAGTAATAATCTCAATATAATCGCAAAATATCGATTTTTCGATGTATTATTTTTATTTCAACTATCTCAGCTTAATATATTATTTCTAGCTGATCCCGTGCACTTCGTTTCCCGTTAAATGTCAAACTTTGTTCCATTCGTTATTTAATATTCGGTGTATGGTATTCAAAATTTATCTTGACTTTTCTGTTGCCCGGAATAAAAATTCTAATTCGCAGCAGTATATTTTCAGGTAGGCAATCTATCGGCGGTAGATCGCGGACCCCGTGCTGTTTGTACGTAAATGTATGATTTAACTCTAAAGTATCAAAGTTTTACCGAGTATGTCACTGAACTCCTCCTAAACGACTGGACTAATTGTGAATGTCGAGTCTGTCGACCAATATTTCCTCCTTGTCCACGAAGACGTGGCATTGTTTTATGTACGTAACTTATATGTGAATATAATACGCTCAATACTTACGTAATTATAATAGATATAATATCAAAACACAGTGTACAAAAAATTAAATGCATTGAATGAATACACTGATTTCACGGCAACCAATAATTATTATTATAATAGTTTCAAAACTCATGGAAACCAATTATAAGCAAAAATTTCCACCGCAAATCTCTAAATCCCCGTTTGAGCACATCCCCTGGTTGGACCTAGGGGGATGATTTGTGAATCTAAACAATCCGGGGTGTCACCCAAACGCATACAAAAAAATTCATTCAAATCGATCCAAACGTTTAGGAAGAGTTCAATCACAACATACGTACAGTAGAATTATGTATATAAAGATATTGAATGAGTTATAATTTATAATGTGTTTCAAAACTGCACATCGGTGGTCTATTACAATCAACAGAAATGTATATTATAATAATATAAAATATATTAAACGCAAGGGGTTCTCATTTGAAAAACATAAGCTTGTAATAGTATAAGTGTATCACAGAAAACTCCTTAAGTAGTACAAAAAAGTTCAAGAATTAAATAATATTGTCTTTGAGTATATTTAAAAATTCCAAAATCAGAATTTTGAATAAATCCATTAGAATTTTAGGCGTTGCTCAACCTGTGGTACGCGGAAAGCTCCATAGGTGGTACACTAAGGAAATCTCTATTAAAAAAAAAAAAATGAAATTGATCATTATTTACATTAAATATTATTTGATTAATTTGATATTAATAATAATATTGTGCATATCTCGTTTTATTTTTATGCATTTAATTCTTATAATATCATATCCAAATGTTGAAGTCCCTAATAAAATTAAATTCCATACATGTAAAATAACGAATAAATGTACAATAATAAAAATGTTATTTGTAAGTGGTACATGACAATTTTCAAACTATGTATGTGGTACGAGAATATAAAAAGGTTGAGAACTGCTGCGATAAGATATTAAAGGGGAAAATGTGGGTGAGCATGCTTGGTGAATCACCCTATATATCATTTGAAGGATTACAATAATATTAACATGTTTATTTGCATGATTTATTTTCATTCATTTTTCTTGCGTTTATATTTTGTAAATCAATTTGATATAAATTATAATGTTCCTGACTTTATATGATAGTCAAAATACATAATATTGAAACTAATATTGAAATATTTGAAAACTTAACATAATTAATAATAATATTAATACTTTAAGGGACACTAAATCTGATATAACTACCTAATCATTATCAACTATTGGCATGCTACTCCATTGGTGAAATAATTTTGGTAATAGCAAATAGGTACGAATTCGGATGAGTTATAATCGGTAAAAATATGTACGAAATAAATAAGTAAAATAAATTTAAACAAAACTTTAAGTTATTTTTTGATAATGACAAGTTACAACCTTTTCCTTATTTAATTTTTTTTTTGTATACTTATGAGTTATGAGTTATGATGTCTCTTGACGTTAAGGACAAATTATTATAGGTACTTATGAATAAAGTTGTCTAAGTTTTCCGTTTGTAGACAAAACATATTTTCATATTGTTATATTATATGATATTGACTTTTCTGACATAGTTTAGACGAGTTAGCTAATAGAAAAGAAGATCAAAATATTTTAAAATATAATAACAATATTAATTATTGTTGTTAAATACGGTAAATAATTCAAATAGAAATGGTACTAATTAATATAATTTATTTATGAGAAATAAATACATTTAAAATAATTTTAGTCATAAAAATAGATGTAATTGTAATTTTCAATTAAGTTAATATTTCTCGTGGTTCAATAATATAAGTTAGTTAGTTATTTTATATTTATTAACCATTAAAATCAATTTCAAAATGAAAAAAATCAAATTTATTGAAATATATTGTTATAAACGATTAAAATATGCATACCAACGTAGGTATTTTCTTTCTTATACGACTGAATCGAAAAATGACAAGGAGGCTAACAGTGGCAATTTTTTTCTATCCAAATAGGCAAGCCGAGTTGTCCATTTTTATTAACATCAGACACGTGTTCCGTTGTTTTTCATCCTTTTTTTCGATTATCGACTAAAGTTTTTATAATAGAGCTTAAATTATTATGAACAAAATATAGTAAAATATAGTTTATAGGTACACTTAAATATATTATATGATAACAAACTGACCCCGTGCACTTCGTTGTCCGTAAGAAATTCCAACCCTTGGATCATTCAACCATGGTTCAATCCGTTATTTAATATTCGGTGAATGGTGTTCAAACATTTTGAAAAACAGAAAATATTTAATTTTAAATCGGGGGATAGTACTAACTTTTTTCTTACGAGTAACCAATTGTTAGCAGAAATATAAACACAATTCGTCATATAATTTGCATATTTAATATATAGTTATGATTTTAATCCGGGCGAGGAAATATATTTAGTGACCAAATATCAAACGCAGGTTAAAATTACAACCAATCCTAATGATTATAATAGGAATTTATTTGTTTTTATGTAACCAGTGGAAACTATTTGTATAAAAAAAATAACACTATAATTTACAACTATTATAATAATATGTAACCAACGGTAACCAATTATAAACAAAAAACAAATTTCCATTTCCATCATGAAACTCAAAATCCGTGTATGACTATGACATGGGTGTAAACTTTATTAAAAATATGGGGGGGGGGGCTTGAATTATCAACTAAATTATATATAATAATAATAATCACGTTATTCTCATAATTTATTATTCTTAAGAGGCTAAGTTGGGAAATACTTTGGAGGGGTTTCAACAGTTTTTAGTGGGGCTAAGCCTCCACCCCAACTTCCGCCTAAGTTGTGTGAGCAACTCTTTAAAATGTGAATTTTGGAAAAATTTTTCTTATAGTGATCCACTGAGTGGTGGTACGAATAGATACTGTCAAAATGTCAAGTTCTTAGCTTTTACAGTTGGCCTCTACGTTGGTCAGCCAATCAGTCGCACGAAACGTTCGACTATAATACGAGACATAATATAGATATAAAAAAAAAACGTGTTTTGTTTAGGCAAGCACGCGCGTATAAAGTGAAACTTCTTTCGTATAGTTCTTATAGTGATGTTTGGCTTTTCTGAAAATTAATTATCTCGCAGCAAGGACATGCATGAACTGATAGAATTTCAGGTGCAAGTCGATGATATAAAAAATACTACTTTATATTTGTTAGATTTTTTTTGTTTGTTTTATTTACTCTCATTTCATTATAGATTAAATTTAAACATTGTTTTTTTTTAATGTTTCAATTTTGAATCAGATTAGGTACCATTAAAACTATTTGATGTTGTACCAGTAAATGTGTTAAAAATATAATAATATAATAGATTATTACAACCTACAATCGTTTCGATATTTATAATTATTATTATTTTATATATATACATTGACATTGCATACTTATTATGAATTGAATTAACTTATAACAGTATATAATATTATTAAAACGATGCTCCGCCTCACTATTTCACACTAACTATTAACTATTAAGTAACTAAATAGATAA